>NC_081257.1:13228981-14478981 GCF_030490865.1 Poecile atricapillus | reverse complement strand
AGGAAAACAAGCTCGGAACCATGTTCCTTAAAGCACAGCAGCTCTGGGTCACCTGCCCAAAGCTGGGAAGAGAAGGCTGCAATCCCTCTTCCAGCCCCCTGGGCTCTGGCATACACACGTGTAGGGGCTCTCTCACAGGCAGTGAGAGAGCAAACACCACATTTGTACATGAGAACAGACCTGTGCCTTACCCTCACTTCTTCCAGGGTTAGTGCATGCACAAGGACGAGTGCCTGATCCACCAGCCTGGCGTACACATCTCTCTTCAATCTCTGTTCTCTGGTACAAGAGGAGAGGGTGGAGACCTCGAATTTCCTCCGGGATGGCCAGACGCTGTGTTTGACATTGCCATCTTTTAGGTTCACACGATAAAGCTGCTGCCTGCAGACCAAGCCCATGCCAACTGAATTGTTGTCCGGGCCAACCGAGACCCACAGGGCCCAATCCCTTTTGTGCTCTCCCTCTTTGAACTGAGTAGAAATCATCTCTGTGAAAACTTCTGGTATTTTTAGGCCAGAGCTGAGCCGGCTCATGGCTGGTTGTCTTCCTGCCCCTTGGGGTCGGGGCATGCAGAAGGCAGGGAGGAAAAGGCACGGTCATGCCATGGTGTTTTGCAGCCGTCCTCAGCTGCCTGGGTGCCATAGACAGCCTGTAGGTGCTTTATTCTACAAATAATATAGGCCTGAAGGATCTCTACATAAGGGAGGAATTCAAAGGTTGCTGAGAGCCACCTTTGCTTAAAAGTGGGATAGAAGGACCTGAGAAGAACTTCCCTCTGGTCCTGGTTAGCAGCTGGCTGGTTCAGCTGAGCACCCATCATGCAGCAAAATGCAATAATTGTCTTGCTCTGTGCTCCCCAAACCTGCCAAGTGTGGCTGATGCCCACTATTAGCAAATCCCACCCTCATTTTCTGCTCCCCATCCTCGTCTGTCCGAGGCGCCGGGCTCTGGAACGCACAATTAAGCACCCGCTATCCCGTTGCTCCTAGGCCAGCTTGTCATCGCCAGCATTTGTTTGGGAATGTTTGTTGGGAAGCACATGGTGGCAGGGTCAGTGGATGTTGTTGAGGTTTTTTCCTCTTGTGCCTGGGGGCCAGAGAGCTTTGTGCGTTTCTCAGTATGTTAAACTCAATTAAAAAAAAATAAAAAAAAATAACATCAGGATAACTTAAAGCAGATGTGAACACAAGCCTGAGACCCTTCTGAGCACAAACACAGCCATTTCATTGCAATTCCAAAAGGCTTTTCTGGCAAGCTTCCCCCCCATGTCCTACATTCTTTCATTCCAAGGAAGACAAACAATTCAGACTGGAGCAGCAAGGCACGTTTTTCAAATAAACAGGTTCCCTCAAACAGTTTTTGCCTTTGTGTCATCCCAGAACCACATTCTTCTCTTAAAGGATCTTCTGGGATGATCTAAATGACAATTTGTGTCACACCTTCCATTTAAAGAGTTCAAAACACTGTACTCAGCCCATGTGAGCCTCTCACATGGAAGTGTTTTCGCCTTCATATGACAACACAATATCTTCATTACTTGAAGTTACAGACAGGATCTGTGGCACTTTTGGATGCTAAAACTAAAAATGCTGTGAAATCTTGTACTGCTGGAGGAGGACCATCCCTAGAACGTGAAGGGCACTACTTGATGGTGACTGGGTATCCTTTGAAAATCATGTTGCATGGTCATTTCTGCTCATCAATGCCACGTCTGTGGTTTTAAACAAATAAAGCATGTTTTACTTTATAAGTCTTTCAATGGCTGAACCAGAGGGAGATTTTTGGACAGAAGTAGTCTATAACACATTACCTGATTCCCTTGTTACCTTAATCCCATCTCTCATTTCTCCCCGTGTCCCTCAGACCAGCAGCAGCCTTGTCCAGAGTCACTCATTCCCTCCTTACAGTTTCTAAGTTTCATGCTTACTTCACCAGCTACTTTTGAGTCTGGCCATGACTTCTGTGGTTAATTCTTGGACTCTGCTCCAGCCCTGCTCAGGAGTTTTCAGCTCCACATTGTTCCACCTGTCTCTTGAAAAGTAAAAGCAAGGCCAAGTCTGGAAGGATTTTAGTATTTCAAAGTTTTGGTTCATTATATGTTTTCCATATTCTCCTCTGTGAGAAAGAACAGAGGTTGTCTCTGGAGAACCTCAGGAGGTGGGTGGAGACAGTTCCAAAATCTGCACCTGGGATCCTATTTCTCCTGGACATTCCCCATACAAGGAAACAAAACCGAGGCAGACTCAGCCTTCTACCCACAGAAAGTAGACAGCCAGTCAGGTGAAATGGTGAAAGCCAGTCTGAAATGGCAATTTCCATTTCAAATCAAGACAGTTTGGAGATATTCTGGGCTGCTGTATGTAGTCAATTTGAAGAATTTCTTAAACCCTTGAGTCAAATAACATCTACACTATTAAAACTGATTGTAAATATTACATAATAGATGTAATAAATAAAATAGCGGGTAGCAAATAATGAATAAAAGATAATAAGATGAATTATTTCTCACAGAATAAATAAAGAGGGATTAAAGAAAAAGGAATGCCTTCTGCAATGTGAGGACAGAGCAATGGCTTGGGGACCAGCAGGAGGTCAGTCCCTGGGTAAACAGTTTCAATCTATACCACTGCATCCCCCACTACAACATCATCTTCCCAAGTTTCAAATCTGGATTCCTTAGTAAAACACAGATACAGATGTGATGATCAGTGCAATGGCAGCCAAGTGACTCCAGTGGTGAGGGTGAAGCAAGAGAAATGAGATGGCCTCCACAGCCCAGCCCTTACAGGAGGTACTCTGTTGCATCAGCTAAGAACAGAAATATCTACTCCAGCCCCCTAATAGGATTTTCATATTCCTCACGAGCTTAACATGGGAAAATATGTACAAAAATAAATCGATCATTACAAATCAGGATGATGAAAAATCTTTAAATCTCCCAAATCCTTCTAAATCCCTTTACAGGATTCTGTATTTCTCACAGTAAGTTACTTCAGTTAATTCTACCACTGAGTTAAGGTACCCAGAGGAGAAATAAAAAAAGCTGTGCTTGAAAAACATTTTTCTCTGACTGCTGGACTTTGCAGGACCTGACAAACCAAGGGACAAGCACCCCACATCAAGGACAGCTGCATAAACTTCCTGAGCACAAGAAATTAATCATAATAAAAGGCTTTTAAATTTTTTTTTAATACAGTTAGGTACCAAAGATAAAAGGGTTATTTCCCAGAATCGTTCCTGTTTGGCATGAATCCTGATTGCTTAGATGAAGAACTTTTATTATTGAGCTTTTCATAACCTCTGACCTCAAAATCTGGGGAATGCCTTACATGGAAAATACAGAACACAGTAAAACTGCAAGTGATCCTGGCTTTTGTGTTCCCTCACACCAATATTCCTTCCAGCTCTTCAGCAACTTACCCCTGGGCCATGCAGGCAGCAGTGTCTGAAGGCTGCTCCCAAGCCAACTCTTGGCTAATAGAAATAATTCTGAAAGTTGTGTGGGACTGAACCAAGCAAAGTATACTGCTCTTTAAGCCTACCCTGATTTGCTTCTACTTGTATAAGATTGTGAATGGAGTGCTCAGGATTTCAGGCTTCTCCTGTATCGATTGATGTTCCAGATATTCCTGCTTTCAGTGCTCAAAGGCTGTTTGCTGTCAATATTGATTAAGTGTTCTCTATATAGTTCTACAACACAGGACCATTCTGCTGCATGGATGGAGAGTTCAGCGCTTCTTGTCTGGAGCCAGCTCCAGGAAGTGGCCTGGGAATGGCAGCCTGAGCCTGGGCAGAGCAGTGTCCACTCACCCACCAGCTTCCAGCTGAAGCTGGTGCAGGAGGCAGAAGAAGGAGGAGAAATGCTCTCCTGCTGCAAAAACACAGCATGAGCACACACACTGCAGTCACTTTACACCTTTGCTCACCCTGAAATTTCAAGCAGCTGGGAAATGAAACTGAAGTGAGCATGAGGCAGAAGGGAGTCCTGCCCTGAGCTGGCCGGGGCGCAGGGACAGGGCAGGGGCAGCGCTGCTGCGGTGCCATCAGTGGAATTGGAGGGCTCATGGCAGCAGCTGCTCCTGAGGAAGGTCAGGAGGCTGCCTCCATCCCCATCTGCCAGAGCTGTGTCCAGTCCAAAGCTGTCACTGCATTAGTGCTATTTCATCACATACCAGCACTGCCTCTAACTCCAAGCTCATCCCATAGGCTATACAGGCAGAAAATAGATTTTCGGGAAACACTGGTTCTGTCATGGCCTTTAACATTCAAAAACAAATATAAAGCTATTAAGTGCAAGAGGGGAAACTGATATTTGGGGATGGAGGAAGACTTGCAGCTCAATTCTACAGGGCATTCACTCAGAGGAACAGCCCCTTTGAAATTATCATGCAAATCTGGAGGCTTTTCAGCAATTTCAGCTAAGTCCTTCAGGCCTGTGCGCACAGAGAGGTTAATTTGGTTTCAAGCTGTATGGATTAAAAGCAGAACAGTTATTCCTGATTAATTCCCTCTGTGATCACTTCTATTTTGGAATAAAAATGCCTGACTCTGAACCAACCCAACTCATCCTTAGCTTGATTTAGGTACATTAAGAGTCAGTCAGTCTTTCCCAGCTGATATTTTTGTAAAGACAATTGGTTGGGAACAGTCAGGAATTGCTTCACAAACAGTCAAACCTTTACTAGGTCAGGAAAAATAAATATGGAATATTTCCTAGATGAGACTCAGCTATCAATTACATCATTAACAAGTTCAGGATAATCCTGTTTTCTTCCATGAGCCAACTTTTGATCTTACCCACAACAAGAACTTGACCACTGACTTTAGAGGAAGTTTTTCCAAGAATTGGAAGAAAAAAATGTTATCAGACCTTTAGCAATGATTCCAGGGGAGTCATTCACACAGGAAAGGGTGACAGAACTGACCCTTTATTTCCATGCAACTAGTTAAAAAATTTGCCAGTTGGAAAGAAAGTTTTATAGGAGGGAAAGCATTGAAGGGCTTGAGTTGCTTGTAATTCACTTTTTTAGCTAGAATTTTGTTTATATAAGCAGTGAAATGAAAACAGTGAGAAATCCAAACATTTCACCAGTCAGGAAACTAAAAGTGCAGAGAGACCTTGACCACTGAAGAGCAGCTGAAAGGAACATTAGAGCACAGCTGAGAACAGCTAAAACTGGAGGTGAGGAATCAAGAAACTACCTGTGGGTTCAGGGGATGCGCTGGAAATATCCACTGGAAATATCTAGAAAGTGACCTCTGAGCTGCAGTGAAAGCATTGCCTGCACTCCTGCTTTCTGCCCAGGAGGGATTCCTGCACTGGCTACGTGCAAATCTGTGTTTCTATAAATCATCAATTCTCCCTGCAGGATGCAGACACCTCCAAAAGAGAGCACAGCAGCTCTGTGGGTTCTTATGGCAACACTGCAGGGTAGGCAAAGAGACAAAGTAAAGGAAATTATCTAAGATGGAATATCTGGTCCTGTTGCAACTCATTCAGACAAACTCCAGCAAAATATCTCCCTCCTCCTACCCTGCAGGCAGAACTTTCACCTACCAAATTCACATCCCACTCTCACCACAAAGTCTTTCCTGAAACCATGCCTTGCCCAAGCTGATCTCAGAGAGACTAATCCTGAAAACTGCTTTTATAAATCTCAGTTTAGTGGATGAAGAAATGAGGAATTAATTACTAAATTAAGTGAGCAATAGTAAGGGAATCTTAAAAAGCTGGAAGTTTTAGTCCAAAGCACCTTTCAAGTTTCTGCTGTCACTCTCAGCCTGGCTTGCTGCTGTGCCCTACAAGACTTGGGGATTGTTAATAAACTACATCAATTTACAGTCTCTCAGGTCAGCAAGATTAGAATAAGAGGTGGCTCAAGTAATATAAAAAAAATAAAATTAGGCTCTTTGGGCAGTAGACACTATATAAACATTAGTCCCATCAGTCTCTGTTATTTACTGCTTGTGAAGCACAGCAGGGAACACGGAATAGGGCAAGAGGGGGCTGGTCACCAGGCTGCAAGTGGACAGAGTTGCCAAGCTATAAATATGCTGATGTATTTTTACACTTGTTGTGGCAAAGTCAGGATGGTCGTTGTGATGCTGGAACATTGCTGGGGCTGTTTTCTAATTATAATTAGATTCTGTTACTTTTCCAGTGTCATTATCAGAGACACAGTCATGTGTGCTTGCGTTTAAATGCTACTGGCCCTGCTAATTATTCTGGGCACAAGGGAACTCCACAGGCAGAGGGGAAATAATTCCAGTCCCAGGAGCGCCTCCTTCAGATGGTGAGTACCACTCTGACACCATCACAGTGCATAGCAGGGACACACTGCAGGATGCTCTGCTGATTTTTGGATGCCAGTTTCAGCAAGCAGCCATCCAATAGCACACCTCAGGATAGCTGACAGCCTCTCTCCAGGTGCTTTTTCCTTGCCCTCACCTGCTGGTGATTTCATGTCTGTAGGCTCTTTTGCACCTGTGGATTCAAAGGCAGGATTTGAAAGCAAATGTACTGAAATATTTTCAGAATCCAAAAATAAATGTCACCTGTCAACTATAAAATCACTTGCTGAAGCAGCCACACTTAAACATCTGTGCCTTACCTGAGCATCTGATGCTGAAAGGGTTTTTCATTTTTTCTTGGAGCACCATTGTTCTGTATCTCACAACCACAGGGACCTTCCCAAACAAACTATGAGGAGCTGTGCCCAGGAAAAACAGAATCCTGGACTTTGTGGGTGTAGTTGATATGCAGAAAGATTCCAGCTGAAAGCATTAGAGGACTTACTGGAACAGTTCCTCATCTACAAATCCACTGGAAAGTGGAATTAAATGATGGGACTTAACATCTAGGGAGAACCACACTGTGCTCTGCTTAATCTTCCTATTAGGATAACACAACCAGGACAAGGGCAGGAAACAGCCTACCACACTGATACAACACTTCAGGACTATTTTTTTCTTGAATTCTATGCCACCAATTGTATTTTTGATGTTAAGCAAATAGTAGGAAGAAATTTGAGATGGTTCTGTGCAAATATGCGAAAGCTCCCAGAAGCCTTGGCCATTCAGCCCCAGGCACTGCTCTGCCCAGTCAGGTCTGACTGATGCTCAGGTACCTCAGTCTGCACCAGTTCCTTGATACCAAGCCTGCAGACTCCAGATTCTGCATCTTGCACCATTCCCAGGGTGCATCCCATTCTGTGGAGTGGCCTCTGAAACATAAAGACTCACTCTGTCAGATCCTGCAAACTTCCCTGTACTCATTGGGATGTCTCTTTGGGTCCTGCGCATTCCCTTACGTTTGTGTCTGAATGAACCGCTGGAGCTTCAGAGGGGAAAAGCTTTCAAGATCAGCAGTGGTACTGCTTTTATCAGCTACAGATTCTTCTTTACATGTTCTTTCTGTGTCAGAGGAAGAACTGATTGACCTGACTCTTGCACTCAAAATTTCACAGTAACTGTTTATGGCTTTCCCTAATTACACTGGCTTTATGTTCAGAAAACAAGGTGTTAGTGCCCAGTGTATGTCTTCCTTTGCTCAGCATCTCTGAGTTCTATTCTCCTTTTTATCAATAGCTCTTCCCCTTCCTGATAATGATTATGATTATGACACCTTTCAAACATTGTAGATTGTTTTAAGTCACCTTTTAATCACCTTGTCTAGCCAGGGCACATATACTTAGCTCCATTAATCTTACTTTATTTAGCTGCCATACTGCAGGGCAAGATGCTCCCATCAAATAACCCTTCACCTTCCTGGCTCTGTAGGAATATCAATTACTCTCAGTCCCAGGGGGACTGGTCACCTCTGCAGCCCAGGGTGCTCCAGAGGCATGTGCAGGCCAGGATGATGGAGGAGAGCATTTCACCCCACTTTACAGCTTGGAAGTATGGGGAGACCATACAAAAGAATCCTCTTTGCTTTTATAAATACTGTATGAATCCTCTAAAGCAGGAAAGTTAATTAGCCTGGCTGCTCTGACAGTTTTCTCCTGGGAAGAAAACTTCCACTCCTTCAGTGATCAGAACTTTTTAATCCTGGTGCCAAACACATTTCTCTGAATTAATATTGGTGGAATGAAAAGGCTTTCTTCTCTGCTTCAGCTTTCTCTCCCAGGATAAATCTTTTTGGAATTTGCTTTACATATTGTGCTTTTGAATGTTCTTTTAAATGTTAAAAAATGACTGTGTGAGAATGTCGCCTTCTCATTAATGAAATTTACTACATATTTTCCTCTATTGTTACCAGTACAGTTCTAGCAGTGTTAACAATGGGAACCCTAGAGCAAATGGTCTGGCACCAGCACTTGTCATCCAACTATGGCTGGTCAAAAATGTGTTTGAAAAGTGGCCTTGTGTTTTTTTCAAGTGTGCTTGTTTTCAGTAAGCACTTCCAAATGATTTTTTTAAAATAAATAAATAAATCAATCCAATGTTTAGTTGTATTTTAATCAGAAAGATATTAAGTGGCTTCTGGATTTTTTGAGAAAATGTATGGTGGTGAATAAAGGAAAGTATTCTGTTACATTACCTGCCTTTTTCTTGGTTGGGGGGAGAAAGATAATGAAAAGAAAAGGAGCATATGGGTCTCTTCATTCATAATGAACTGAAGCAGTTTTTAAAATTCAAAATCGCTAACAAAATGGGAAAAAAATTATAAATCTTCTGATGTATTTTAAAATTCATTCTAGTGTATATTCCCTCTCTTTGTATCACAGAGGAGTGTCAGTACAATATGGCCCATCGTGACAACAGTGAGTGACCAAGTTTTCAAGTTTGCAAGAAGCTTTCAACACTAAGGTGAGGAGACCTCAGCTTAATTCAGCAAAGGCAGGGAATATTTAAATGTGTTTCTAGCACTGGCAGGAGAAGTGCAGCAGCAAAGCTCTCTGGTGAAAGCTCTGCAGGCTGCCAGAATGGTCCTCTCTGATAATAAAATTTAGTAATCTACAAAAGCTGCTTCCATTCATTGGAAACTACGGATACTTTTTTCCCTTTTGCAGATACTCAATTTCCTTTGTTACCACAAATCTCTGCTGTAACTAAAACACAGCAGAAGCACATGCTCTGAAATCTCTCAGCTGTGCCTTCCTATAGCCATGGAAACAGAATTTTGCATGCCCAGGGCAAGGCAAGGTGGATTTGTCAGTGTTTTTCCTTTTCCTTGCAACCTGTCACAAAGTCTATTTGCTTCTTGTGAATATGCAAATCAAGATCCTGGACTGAGACATTTTATTTCAGCTCAGACCAAGGTCACACCTGGGCATGACTGACACTTGCCTGGCCCTCCTCAGTGAATTGGTTTTTTTACTCTTCTCATAATGAATTTAAGTCATCAGCAGTTAATACTTCTGCAAACCTACTGCTTCCTTCCTGGTGTTAGGCGAGGATCCAGAGGACCCAGTTAATACTCACAGCTCGATCCAATTTAAGAAGAGGATTTGGAGCTCAATTAGGTTGCTTACTGGCTGCTTCTGAACCCCAGCTGGGACTAAACTCTGTGAGAACCTTCCATTGGGTCAGACTGAAATAACCCAAGATACGGCGGCACACCTGAACAAAAGCTCTGCTCCACTGCTGATTTAATGCTCTGTATTCCCAGCGGTCCTGTGGAGATGCCTGCAGTTGTACAAGAACCTGCTCATTTACAATACAGCCCCTTTTTCTTTTTTCTCTTTCTTTTTTTTTTTTTTTTTAATGTGATGTTATTAATAGTTTGTGATCTGCTGCGCTTTTCATCTGAGGATCTCTCACAAAGCATTTTAGGAGGCTGAATCAATTTTCAAAACACTCCTATGTAATACTATCCCAATTTTACTGGAAGCAGTACCAAGGCAGTGGGAGGCAGTTTTCCCAAGGGTTCATTGGTAGTGTCAGAAATAGAGACCTGGACTTGGACTCCAAATATAGCCGACATTCTCATTCCATGGCTGAAAACTGAATGCAGGAGTCTCCACTTTAACACAGAACATACCTTCTGTCTTATGCTTCCTAAACGGCTGCCCGTTGCCTTGGCAACTGCGCTTCAGATCTCTGGACCAGATTTGCTTCTGTTACATCAATGCAAATCATGAGCAAATTCATTGAAAGTAATGGAGCTATCCCAGATTTCCATGGTCAAGGGAGGATACAGAGCAGATTTTGTCCCTCTGAATTTGATATAAGAAGGTGGTGATCTCTTGAGAGTGGGAAAAAATTCTTTGATCATTGCAGGGGGGAAAAGGATGAAGATCTTTATCTTGCAATAAAGGTACAAAAAGAAAATGAGAACTTGACTTTGGGGTGACCTGACATTCTCAGATCTACTGACCACTGCCAATGGAAGGCTTTATTGTTCCCAGAGAAGTGTTCTGCTTTCCCCCTGCACTGAGAAAAGGCCATATTCATGCTTTTACTGTGAGAATGAGGGGTGGTGGAGAATGGAGTCAAAGAATCTACAGAATGGCTGTGGACAAGACCAGCTTGTGCTGCTCTTTGCAGGATGGGTCTTGCAAAGATGAGGGAGCAGGCAACAAGTCCTCAGGTTGCCTCCCTGTGACCTCTTCCTGGAGGGGAAGGGAATGCCTGATGGAATGGCAGCCCAAATAAACAATTTCTCCAGTGTATGCCACAATATTGCGAGGACCTGTCCTGCTGCTTACCACAGAAAGGAAGAAATGTGGGAGGCAAGACATGAAACAGGGAGAGCTCTTCTAGCAATAGTGACCATAACCTCAGAGCTGCCTCATTTCCTGCAGCTCTCTAGACCAGAGGCAAAACTGAGGCTGGCACCGTGTCCCCGCAGTCACACACAGCCTTTGTGCAGTGAGAATTCAGAGCTGGCACGGGCGAGGAAGGATGTGGTAAAGTACAGAAATAGGGCATCTTCAAAGCTTCATAGCTGGTTGATCACCCTGTGCTTGAGCTAATGCTCAAATTCTAATTTGAGATAAATTTCTATGATCCTGGAAAACAAAAAATTCTATCCTGTGTCCAAAGCTGAGCAGGCAGCTCCTGTGTCATACAGTTCACAAAGACGTTGGAAATATCCTCCCATAAAGCTCAGTTTGTAATACTAGCAGGGGTTATGCTGTTACTCTTGCTGCACTTCAAACACTTTAATCTACAGTTATTTTAACTTCATGAATTAATATTCAACCTTTCCAAGCTGCCAGTCATGCACATTACCCTGTGCCTGACTGCTCAAGGTAAACCCTTTGGATCAGGTAGATTCAGTACTCAAAGGAGGTGTTATGACCATGGCAAAACTGATGCAAATCTTTTAAGTGGAACTCCTGAAAATCAAAACAGGAACTGGAAAGTCCATGTGTAGCAAGATCTGGCACCATCTGCTGTTCCTTATGGCAAAAATCCTGCCGAGTTTTCAGAGCTGTTTATGCATTTGTGCTGCAAAAAACTTGTCCTGATCTGGGGACAAGGGGCACCTGGCAGTGACACTGGACAGGAGTAGGACTCAGTGCCCAGTTTGAAGGACCACAGACACCGTTCCAGAGGTCACTGCAAGATTGATCCTTGCACATATTGAAGCTAGAGCAAAGACTGGCTTTGGAAAGCAGAGCTGATCAGGCTGAACACAGTGACCCTGCTGAACACCCCAGAGCTGCACCAGGAACGTGCATGGTCAGCCAGGCCATGGTTTGGATACGTGTTTCATAACATCTCTTGTGAAACAAACATTATTTTTTTGCCCACCTCAAAATAAGAGGTCAATGCTCTGATACAGTATCTCATCACGTGCTAGCATTTGTATTTGTTCTATAATTTTACCAAAAACCTGACCTGATTTCAAGCTTTTAAAGAAATCCCATGAACATGAGGTTCAGGCTGAGGGACCAAGGTGAGCACTTTCCATATCTGCTACTGGAAAGAGCAACCAAGCAAAAAATGACTGGAGATAGTACAGAACTTAAGTTTTTATGCTGTGAACATTTCCAGTTTCTTGGGGAGTTGTGAATACAAATTTTCTTTTTTTATTTTTTTAAGCAATTTTCTAATTCTATCCAAAAGATTGGGTAAAGAGCTTGAAAATACAACTTAAAATTGAATTGTCATAAGACTAATAAAAAATTTTGCTCATATAAACAAATCTGTCATTTTTATATCCACTTCATTACATTTTTGAAGGCACAACATATAAGATTAAAGTACTTGATGTTAGTGATAGTACAGTGTCATTACTATGAGACAGCAATATCTATCCATGTATGATAAAGGCAAAAACTGACTTTTCCCTTTAAGTTAGACAACATTAATCTCCCACCCAATTCCCTTGAAGATTTATCCTCACAAAATGGAGACTCTCCTCTGACTCAGGAAGTCTTGTCACTCTACAGGATTGCCATAATTTGAAAGGACAAAATGTTTACAAGGAAAGGCAAAAAAATCTCATGGTTTGAATTTGCTGATTGTTGTTAAAAGCTCAGAAATTAGACAGTCATATTAATATTGGAAACACACTTTGTAAATAGGTGTATGAAAAAGGACTTTGCTCCTGTAAAAAGGGGATTATTTCTAGGTCTGATGGACCTAGAAATGAGTCTGATGGACTCAAAAAATGAGTATTTCCACTTCTGAGTGATCCAAACAAACCCGTTTCCTCACAGATCTTGGAAGAGAAATATCTGAAGATTATTGTCACAAAAGTTTACAGAATGAGCTTCTGCTCCACACACTGACTTTCACAGACATAGCTCTACTGTGCTCTATAGTTCTATAGCTCAGACATCATGAATCTCCTGTGCCTAGGAATGGCAACAAGCATTCTTTGGATCTATGTTTTACAAGTACTTTTTACATCCAAACTACAGAGTTCCCTTATTTTTTCCTCCCAGGTATCTCTGAGCACAGCCCTACACCAGGACACGTCCCTGGGCATTGTCCCCCATTCCTCATGGCTGCCTGTGGAAGCTGGGGAACAGTGCAGTCACACCAATTCTTTGTGCTGAAGTTGTAAAAGGAGCTTTTCAAGGTCAGAAAATATCAGAAGACTGAGTGGTCATCCCTCTGTGAGAAGGCCTGGTACCAGTGACTTTGCCAACACAGCTTGTTTTTGCTGACTTTACCCTGATTTTTTTCCGGCACTTCTCACTGCCCTTTTTCTGACTATCTAACTCTGTTCCCATGGTTATGGTAACATTTGGAACACAAAAGGATGGAAGCTGAAAACTCTGTGTCAGCTGTGTATATATATATACACACAGTTGGGTTTGCATAAATGAACTTTACCTGTAAAAGTCAAGAGTGCACCATACATTGGGGTATGTAAGTACCTGGTTGTCTCTCCTCAGTAATGAGACAGAGCAACAAAACAAAAACATCCAAAGACAAACCAGGGCCTAATTACATGACTGTGCCAAAACTGGAGAGCCATAAAAAGGGAGCAGCAGCAGCAGCAGTAAATTATCTCAGCTGCTGCATGAAAATAGAAAAAAAAAGTGTTTGGCTATCATGTTCTCGAGCACGGCTTTCACTTGCTTGAGTTGGTAAATTGTCCATTTTTCACGGTTTTTTGGCTTTGTGAACTCAATGTTCTTTTTTCCCCCGCAGTCAAAACTCATCCTGTCCTCATCCCATGGCCCCAAGGTGCAAAACTGCACTTTCTTACAGCGCAGCTCTGTCCTGCACCTACACCATGCCATGGGGAACCATCCAGAGACCTCCCAGCTGGCTGAGACCAGGCAGGGCAAGGGTAGAGCTAAGTCACACATTACCCCAACATGCCATTAGTCTCCTCCAAAGAGAGTCTATTGAAATGAAAATCAGATTCAGATGAATTAAAGTCAGTCTAATGTGGGTGCTTAAAGGGAGGAGGATGCTTTGCTGAATTCCAGGTGAATTTCCAGTGAGGCCAAGGTTTTCTCACATAAGAAACCAGGGTATAAACACTCCCTTTCCTCAGAGAGGGGCTGGGTGGGTAAGACCTCTTATGCTCCCAATAGAAACCAATTTCCAAAAGCTGTAAAATCAGTAAGAAATTCACAGTTCTACTCCACAAGCATTTAGTCTTCATAATGAATTAAATCTAAGAATAAAACATACAAATAAATGGTCGAAAAGTGGGGAGGTAAAATCTCAGTGACCAAAATTATGTCAAAACATAAACTAAAGACGGAGCAGCGCTGCCGGTCACAGCTGAGCTCCTCCCCACACTCTTCCCCTGGTGCAGAGCCTGACCTACTTGATACATGTTCCTGCACTAAGGCCCCAGCACTAAGTATCTTACACCCCTCAAATCGCATTCCAGACTTATAATTGCAAAGCAGCTGTCGGCCTGAGCCCTGCCACAGGAGCTCCCCATCTGTTCAGCACATCTAGCATTACAGCAGGGGACAGCACGCAGCCTGAAACTCTATCGGATGTGGAGACGGGACCTGCCGCACTGCCCACGGGGCTGGGGGAGATCACTTGCACTTTCACTGTCTTGAAGTGCTTCAGCCTTCACTAGAGTAGTGGGCAGAGGCTGATCAGAACAGGGGAGAAGGGACACTGCAGATGGATCAAATTCTGCAATGTGACTCTGGCAGCTGAGTCAAAAAGACAGACATCCTTGGCTTCACTGGGAGGAGATGTTTGACTTCTGGCAGGGCTGAGAATCATCTGAGAGCCCCTTAGAGGAAAACCTGATACCCTGACTTTCCCCAATGCCTCCCCCTCCACATCTCTCAGTATTAACTCTTTCTGTAGTAGCTGATTTTACATAATATTAAATCATCTGTGCTGAAATGTAAGCCTGGAGGTACACATTTCTAATTTTTTGTGCCATTGCTTAGACAATGTGCTAATGGGGGAGCACCTGTCCCTGAATCAAACAACAAAGGTCCTGTCCTAAAGTCTTTTCCAATAATCCCAGCAAAACTCCAGATGAAAACTGATCACTTCTCATTCTCAAGAAAAACTATGGAAATATAGAGGAAGGACTTAAATATTTGACTCCATCTGATCTGCACTAATTCAGTGCAAATGAAACATGCTGTATTTTATACAGAAGCTGGAAGTGCTTTGACTTGCTATGTTGTTAACACAGACCTTGAACAAGCAGTGTACACAAAGCCCATCTCCTGACTCTCAGGAGTTTTAGATCCTCCCTAACCCCAAGTCCTAAGGCACCACAAGTGGTCAGCAGGTGCTAAGATGTGAGGAACAAAGTGTGGTGCCATTCCCCTCCCTCTGAAAGCGAAGAACCGTGCTCTTGCCCTCTCAGTGCCACCCATGCTGAGTAAGGATGCAGGCAGCTCAGTGCCGAGTTCCAGTGGTCCTTGTGCTGACAGATGTCCGTGCTCAGGGCTGCTGGGGTCACTTCCCCTGTCCTGCCTTCCCAGCTGGGAAGCATCCTTTAATCCTTCTGCTTATGCCTCCAGGTGGCCTAAGATCCCCCAGTTGCTCTCAGGGTAAGAAAAATGTTCTTTGATCATCTGCCCAAGGAATTTTTGCAGGCTGGGACTTATCCACCTATAGAGACCCAAACCTATAACACGAGCAGCCTCTCAGGGACTGGAGCTGCCCAGCCCACACTCAGCACAGCCAGGATGCTCCGTGCCCTGCTGTGGCAGCCATGCCCTCGTTGGCTTGCCCTGGTCCATGTGGGATGACGGCTGCCCGAGGAGCTGCACCCCGCTCCTTGTGCCCTCTGTGTGCACACGTGTGTGTGCTGGTAGCTGTGAGTGCCAGGCTCCCACGTGGCAGCAGCTTGGAGGCAGAAGCCAGCGTCTCACAAACTCATTTCCTGGCAAAGCATGAACGGGGGAAGGGACAGGCGCTCTTTGTCAGCCCACACAGCTTCACCCAGACCCAGCCTGGATAAGCCAAACCTCTTAAAGGCACAAAATGTGTGTGCAGCCGGCAGCAGCTCTGCCCTAAGTCCTCTGGACCAGCTGGCACGAGGGCAGCTGTGAGTTCAGCAGCTGGGCAGAAGGGATGGTGACGCACAGTGCTTTATCTGGAGATTTGCTTTATCATTTGCTGTTTTAACCTCTGAGCCTTTGGGTTCTGAGGGCCAGATGCTGGGCTCTGGGCAGGCCCTCCCTGCCCAGTCCTATCGACCCCAGCATAGTCACTGTGACGGCTCCCACCAAGACCCTGTGCCAGGTGCAAACAAACCACATGTTGCCCGAGCACACTATCCCTCAAACTCCTCCAATGGATCAGTTTGGAGACACATGGTCAGGTATGTCAGCCAGAATTTTCCATCTGGGGCAAAGCAAACTCCTACAATTTCCCTGCAGTACTGTGCCAAAGGTGCCGTTTGGTATGCTCATCACTCTGGTATGTGTTTCCTCCCTACTTACACATGGGCATATTCAAAGCTTTTGCAACTTATCCAGAAAAAAAACCCATCACAGTAAGAGGATTTTGCCTCCCTGAAACCCCTAAGTTTAGAAAGGCCAACATTTCCTGACTTCTGACTCAAGAGATCTCTAATCTCAGACTGCTTGAAGGCTGGAGACCATACCAGCCAAAGGATCACTCTGTGCTTCATCTGATCCTCTCTCTTCACCAGTGGCTGCCCTGTATCCTAAAGACAGGATGCAGAGCAACAAGGTTTTTAGCCTGGCCCAAAAAGTCGCTTCTTATAACAAATAAAAGGATATATTTTACTGCCTGAGCAGCTGCTGGCTCCACACATGCCTCCCTATTTCAAAGTGGCAATAAGGAGTGGAGCTGAAAGGGCAACATGTCCTTTACTCTAGATCTCCAGCCAAGTCCACAGGCACAGGTTCCACTCACAGACAAGCAGGAATGCTCATGTGGAACTCAGGATTTCAAAGCATTTGGACAGTCACACATGTAGCAACACGTGAGAAATCTGCAGCGTGAGATGGGCTTTGCTGGCACGTGGAAACTGACATCCCCAAAACAGGCTTAGGCTGACGTCCCCAAGCTTAGTTCAAGGACTGGCAGCAGAATTCCAACACAAGGGTTCTGAAAAAAATTCCCTGATACCAGGTACTGAAGGAGAGAGGGAAGCACACTCTGCCATTACAAATCACAGCATGATAGTCACATTTGGTGACATCCAGAGGACCACATCAGTCCACCATAAGCAATTCAGCTCCTTTTCTGGTAATTCCCAAGGGACCAGCCTCTGTTCTGAACATCCTATATGTCCCCAGCAGCCTAACACAGATACTGTCTGTGTTGTCTATTGTGCATTCACTCCATGAAGGCATATGTAGTCCTCTCACATGAAAAATATTACTGGGGAGAAGGCAGTTTGAAATTCTCAGGTACCAACAAGTCATGACACAGCCCAGTCTCCAACTGCCTGTACTTGGCTGGCTAGCACACAAATAAGAAAATCTTTCTGTCTTCTACAATGAGATTTTAGCTCATCTTAACCATCTGTTTGATTTTTTCTCCCCATAGTAACAAGTCCTCTTTGGAAAATTCCAAGGGTATCTATCTAACCACTCCTTATAAGGCATTACCACCTATTAAGGTGCCATCAGAAATGGCATCTTTCCTATGAACTATGAATAGTAGTTTTTGCTGATATAAAATGCAATTTTTAACTGCTCCCTTGACAGAAAAGCTTAAACTGGCAGTTTTATAATGAACACTGGAAGCTGAAATTATATCACTTGTTTAATAAACATCAAGAGGAACCAATCTATGCCAGAGCAAAATTTCTAAATGTAGTATTTTCAATATTAAAAATATATATTGTTTCTAATACCCAGAAAAGAAAGGATAGAAAAAGAAGTCTGGAACTGACCTACTTTCATTGCCAAATCAGCCTGTTATTGAGCCAAAAGTATTCTATCAAACTTCTTATTGTTCTTAGCAAAGAGATGCCATTTCTATGAATTCAGAATGATTTGGGAAAAGCAACCTCTCATTTTGTGACCTGAAAAATTTTATACAAGTGTTTCAAACAGTTCCAGAGCACACGAACTTAGGAAACTGCCCCTGTGAGACAATTTCTATAATCTCCTTGATCTTTTCCACTTCTGAAAGTGATAGTGGTTACAGCTGCAGAATAGAAGCTTGCCAAATGTCAGGCTTTTGTCTACAGCTTCCTTAATATTTGATAGTTTTTCTAATCCCCAGCTTCTAAATTCATGTGATAAACCAAGAAATTCTGCTTGGGTAAAGTAGGAAGAAAATATTTTACCTCTCCTGATTGCAAAGTGCAGCTTCAAGTTATGAACTCTGGAAAGCAGAACACTAGAGAACAAATAAAAATAAGTAAAAACTCTTTATTATTTTTAAAATGTAAATGCAAACCTCACAATTGTCTGCAGCCCCATGCATGATGCCGCGAGTGCTGGGAGTTGAATGAATTAAGCTCATTCCCAAACATCTTATTGAGAAACAAGTTGTTTTTGCAGCTTGAATTACTTAATTTCTCAATTCATGAGTTCCCAGGCAGGAACTACTTTTCTGGCGAGGTGATGGGGCTTGAGGAGCAGTTTTTGGGCAGAAGTGTCCTTTTGCTGCTGTCTGAGAACACACACGCTGTGCCCAAAGCCCTCACTGTCCTCTACCCCTTGCCTTTCATGCCAAGCTTGATCCTCAGCCTGGGTTTATATATTTCCACATACTGATGTCAACTGCTAAGTGAGTCATGGGAGGGTCTGAATAGCAACCACATCAGCGATCTTGAGAAAGGAGGGAGCACTCAGGGCAGTCCTCCTTATGGCTGGGAGAAGGAGGAGGCTGCCACCCAAACATCTTGACAGTCAGATAAAGATGGGGTGAAGGGAATGGACTGGGAGAGGATCATTAGTGAAGGCATCCATCTCCCCAGAAAACAGAACCTCAGCAGAATCTGGCCTTGACTTTGGCCTGAAAGAGAGGTACATCCACAACAATCCACTTAATGTGGATGTGCCTCTCTAAAAATTAGTAACAATTTTAAAAGAGCAGACACAATAATTTTTGCAAAGCCATCACAACCTGCAGTGTTTCTTGGCTGTTTTGTATATAATTGCTTTTTTAGGGGAAAATTTTCACTCCCCCTCCCCATGTCTAGGAAGACAGCAAACATTTGATTGTTTCACTGCACAGATCCCCTTTCAGGATCCTGTTCCATCTTGATTAAATCATAACTGCTTTGCTGGAACAAAGAATGTGCCTAGCAACCTTTGCCTGTGTCTTCAGAAGTTTGTTTTGCTGCCAATCTTCTTGCACACTTGCACAGATAACAGAGAAAAGTCCTAAATGTAGCTGGACTTTACTGTAAGAGAAGCAGAAGGGAAGCAGAGGGTTGTCAAATGACATGTACAAAAGAATGCAGCTTCAGGACACTGTCTTTACAAGAACTTTTCTTCCTTTTCTTTTCCTTTATTTTTTTCCTTTTGGCTTTTAAGTCAGCCTACACAGACCACAGAATCTTTTAAAATCCCAGCAGGAGTTTAATAAAGAAAATGAAACTGCGTTTGTTGAGACCAGGTCCCAGCTTCACAGATTTCTGAACCAAAGTTGTACCCTTTGTAGGCTGTCAGATGCAGAAGATAACAAATCCAGATATTTGGATATGATTTGGTAAATCCAGTGGATTTACCACAAACATGGGTCAAAACAGTAGAAATCAGAATTGTTCCAATTTATTGATATACCTACCAGTTCTAACATAATATATTCAGACTAAAAGTGCAGCATAAAATGCATTTCTCACAGCCACATCTTTTGGAGAGTGCTTTAGCATCAAGAAGAAAACACTCCTGTCCTCTCACAATTTCAGCTACAGATGGAATACAGAAATTTCTGCAGATCTGCTTGGACAGAAAAAAGCAAACTTACACATGACATCATGGGCACTTGTGCAACGCAGCAGTCTGGGATCCTGGAGGAGCACGGAGATCCTGGGAGTGACATTAAACAGACTGGAAACAAACACTATTTGTGGGGGGACATGCTAACACCCTTATTTTTGCTGTGAGACATTTGTGAGCAATGACTGACCCCAGCAGAAGCTGCAGCTCTGTGCTTCAATGTGCAGCAGACATAGCTGGCCATTTTGTTTCAGCTTAGTATTCCTATTTCTGTGCCAGAGCATGTCTAAAGCACCATTTTGCATTCAATTTTTCAGGTTACAGTATTTCCATAAATGAATGCACAGCTCAGAGAGAGCCCTGAAGAATCATAAAGAACATTTATATCTGGTAAGTACTACAAACCCTTGCTAATGCCAAAAGCCTGCACCATGGACCTGAAGAAATCTGGAGATGCTGATGGTGCACAGACCTGCAACAAAAGCCCCATTTTCAGGCTCGTGTGTGCATATTCTCCCTTTGCCTTTCGAAGAGCACACAGTCCCCAGGTCTCCCAGCCCAGCCCTCCCACAGCTCAGTTATCTGAGTCTGCCACAGACCCACACTCGTCTGAAATACAGGCTCAGGCTCCCACCAGGATCTTCCAGTGGGTGTCTCATGGCAAAGAATAACATTCTGTTTCTCCAGGCTAATTGCACACTTGTGCTCCCCAAAAAGAGCAGCCAGGAGACAGCTCCCTCATGCTGACTGCTTTACACTTCTTTTTTCCCCTCCCTTTTTTCTCCAAATACTGCTTGAGGGAGCCTGCTGAGTAGATATCTGTAATAAGCTCCTTCTGGGAGCAGCTGGACTGGTACAGGCTGAATGCAAAGGCAGCCCCAGCTCCCCTCAGCCAGGCTCTGGCTGCACTGGTGGCACCCACCCATCCCTCTTCCTCCTCCCTGCACTGCCTGAACATTCTGTGCTGCTGCTGCCTGGGATGTCACCATGAATAAGTACAACTGTCAGATTAAATCACTGCCTGGGTGGGATCTGCTGAGCCTACGACACACATTCCGGGCACCTAAGTCACACCAGGGAACCTGTCCAAGAGAGAGATCTAACTGGAGCTGCTGCACATGGCAAATCAGCTTTGGGGCTGTAGGATGAAATATGCTCTGCCCTGTGTCAAGAGGGCTGCAGGGGGTGGAGGGGGAGGCATACAGAGGAGGCATACAGACTCCTTTTGCTGTGATTGTAGAATAACAATGTTTTAAGTTCCTGGGGGTTCAGAGCAAGAGCTGATGTAGCAGCTGCTGCTGACAAAGCAGAACTTTTGTGTGTTGGGAGCACAGTTGTGTCTGTGAACCCTAAGCAGAGGTGGTCAGAGGGATGGCAAAGGTTTACTGCTGCCACCTGACATCCAGAAAGGGCCAGGCTTTATCCAGGAGTCTCTCCTGATTACAGTCCCCACTGCAAGTTCTAGCTCTCAGGAGAAAGCCCTGAATTACTTCACTCCACCAAAGTCCTCCCAGTGCTGGCACTGTGATGTTGCATCCATGCATTGTCCATCCTAGCCTGGGCTCAGGGCATGTTCTTCCCAAGTGTCCTTCCCTGGATTATGGTGGGCACACTGCACAGAAAGCACTCACTGGGCCAGTCCTCTCAGCAAGCACATGTATCAATCTCCTTTCCTAACAGCTTCTGGAAGGTCTGGCCCAACTTCTCTGCACACCTCTGTCTCCCCCATGACTCCATTTCACCAGTGGTTCCTCAGAACTCTACTCCACATGGCTCACCCAGACATACCAGACCTTGGGGGAAAAAACAAAACAAAACATGGGGTGGTACAGCAAATGTAGCAGGAAGATGAGGGAAGAGAAGTCATGTATGGACACTCTCCTTCTCACTTGCAGGTTTCTTTCATGTGAAAATATGAGCAAACTTATTCTGTGCCTGCAGTGTCAGCCACAACTCTGTCACCACCAATTCTACGTGTCTTTAGCATTTTGTGTTGATTGCTTTTCCTCCCACTTTAAATATTTCTCCTGTCATCAAGGGTTTTTGAAAACCATGCTGTTTGGAAACTGGATTTCTTACATACATTTGCCACCTGCCTGTGAGTGGAATGCTAATTTTTTATGAATATTTACTGCTGTGCTGTAGCTCAGCATGGGGAAAGAGGAGCCCTGCTTGCCCTTGCTCTGACCTTTGGTGACTGTGGCATCAGGACAAAGATCTATCCCAGAGTGGCTTCATTCATGGCTGAATGTTTAATTAGGCAAAGTGGCACAGTTTAGACAAACTTCCCTTGAATGTGCTCACTGAATGAATAGGAATGACAATAACACTTTATTATAATATTGTGTCTTTCACCCAATGTCTTGACAATGCTGCACAAGGAGGGGAAGATTTATTTATGTTTATGAAGATAAGTGTGGAAAAAGTGAAGAATAAAAAGGTGAAACTTCTGCAGAAGACATTGGTAGAGACAAGGAAGCAGAACTCAGCCAGTCTCTGGCTCTGACTGCTATGGCTGTCAAACAAAATGAGTCCTAGACCTAACCTCAAAGTGTGCTGCCCTCCTAAGAGAATCTCAACTGTTCTCTTCACTGAAATAAAGAGTACAAACAGTACTGTGGCTGTGTCTGTAGCCTAATCAAAACTGTGAGGTTCTTAATTAGGGCAACTATAAGGCTGACTGACCTTTATCTGATCACAGGAATGACCTTCCCATGAAGAAGCTGCTTTATGGTCCCCAAAAGCCACCTAAGAACCCGTGTGCTTCCAGGACTAAGCTGCTGATGCACGTGGCAGTTAGTGTCTCTTCGAGGTGAGGAGAGATGTGTACCCCCACATTTTATCCACGCTTCTCTGCTTCCTCTGGATCTGGTTCAGCAGCAATGGAGACTTGCCATGGACATATTGAACAGCCACGTGGTGGGGTTCTGTGAGCTGAGCCAAGCCAAGCAGTGTGATGCCTCTAAGTGAAGGAAGGAAGGGAAGAATTTGATTGGGAATACGCAGAGGGCAACAGCAAAATAAAGAGGGAGTTCTAAACACAGTAGGAAGATAAAACAGATTAAAATGAAGGAGAACTACAGGCACAAAGAGAAGCTGGACACAGATGGCCACATCTGCACTGGGTACATCACTGGGCTTTGCCAAGGCATCAGAATAAAGATCCAGTTAAAATGAAAGGCAGAAGACTGGTGCCTGCAGCAGAACACTGCTCCCTATGAGATCACTCAACACGCGCCTGATGCTGTCACTGACCCGGCATTGTCCCGGCAAAGCTGTTCTCCAGGACACCCTGCAGAGGAACAGTGATTTGTAACACGCTGGGGGGTGAAAGGAAAATGATGGGGCAGGGAAATATTGGGCCTCACAGTGGGAGGCATGAGTAACAACCAGACAACCCAAAGCATCCGACCTCAAAGAGCTGCGCACAGGGGACACTGGGTCCACAATTTTTGCTAGGCTTACAGAAAGGAATGTAAGTTTAATTTATGGCAGTGAGAAGCCACTGGGGATTCAGGGAAATTAGTAAAAGGAGGTGTTGCTGCGCTACTTTATAGGAACTTGACATGATGTTCAAATGCTGTCTGTTGGGAGCCTGGATTACTTTATTATTATTTTTAATAACTCCAGAGGGCTTTCTTTTGCAAAGGAACTCAAGCTGAGATGGTGGGTTTGTATGTTCACTATTCATTTGCAGGGAGAATTGTTTGATGGATGCTGAAGTTTATGTTTCTTTTGCAATGAGAATTGTTGGAATGTTTTGTGGCCCAGATCTGTGTTCTCATTTTCACCACGCAGTTATGTAAGACTGAAATAATAAAATAACACTGGCTTTTTAAAAGAAAGAAATGGCTGCATGTGCTCCCAGTGTGATGGCCTGTGTGTGGTATGCACACAGCACAAGTGTGATCTGCAGGGTCCATTGTGATGGGTCCCTGACATCCATCAAGATTCTTTGTTCTACTGCTGGGAAATGAGAAGGAAACTGTTTCAGAAGCTCAAAGGATTACTGGATTTGTGTATACTATATGTCGATACTATAGAGCGTACAGATGTGAGTTGACATCAAAATGTCTATCTCTGATGCTCTTATGTGTATACTTTGGGGGAAAGAGAAATGGGATATTTCCAGCACTGAGAAGATCTGGTCATTTCTGCTGTTCACCTGATTTCCTTTGTGTGCATCCATTGCATTTTTTAACCCAAGGATACTTCATTTTACAAAGGAATGGTCATAAGGTCATTTAAATTGAACTGAAATATTAGCTGGTCATCTATCCAAAGTACTTCCTCAGGCACAGCACAACTGATTTCTCTATCTCCTACAATTCCCTGAGATGCAGGTGTCTGGTCAAGTTCTGATGTCCTGATATGCTGATTCCATACTGGCCCTGGGCATCTTGATACACAGCTAAAGTACACTACATAAAACCTTTCCTTTTGCTTAAATGACCTTGCTACAGCCCAAGCTGATTTACTTCTGTTCCTTCTTCTCTGGCTAACAAATATAACTGATGCTTGATTTCCTTCTCTCAGCAGTAATAGAAGGTTGCATAAACTGTTTCCCAATATATTGTGTTGTAACATGATGGGCTGGGTATTAAAATAAAGAGCAATAAACAATTTAAGATAAGCAATTAAATTAGTGCACTGCAAAGACTGGGAAACCAAGCAAGAGAGACTCAGGAATTCCAAAGGAACTATATTCTGTTTCTGCCCTTCTTTGAATGTGAATTCAGAGGGACTCCATTAATTACAAAGAAATCTCTGGTGAAGATTTGCCAGGCTGAGAAACTGAATTGGAGTCTATACTGTTGTAAAAAATACAGAGAATTTTTTTTTTTTTAATGAAGCTTTGTTTCTTCAGCAAGTTTCTACCCACTGCAGTTGGTCTACTGCTCAGTTAAGCTGAATGACTAAGTACATCCATGTAGCAGATTTGTACCCATCTACAGTAGGGATTTGGGAAATAATTTTATTAAGTCTCTGTCATTTCTCTGTGTAGAATGACCCTTTGTGTAAATGAAGCTCAGTGGCTCATAGTCCATGAGAGGAAAATCTCCCAGGGTTCTCACATGCAGTATCCACCAAATATATCCCCAAGGAAAGCAGATTTGCTGCTGCTTTCCCATGCACAAGAAGCAGAAATCAGCTCAAAGTTGATCAAAGCAAGAATAAGCTGTGGCTGCTCCAAGATTTTGAGAAGATACATCCAAAACCGAAACATCTACAATAATAAGGGGTTCTGCTTTTATGTTTCTTCCAACCATGCTGTGACCATCCCCAAGATCCTTTGCCAACATGGCTGTGAGGAAATGCAACAGATAAGATTTCCTTTGCCCTTTTAAGAGAAAGTTTGAAAGCCCAGGGAGCTCTGCTGGAAGATAATGTGACACAGGCTGTCTGTGCTCTCCAAAGGATTAAGATTAATAATAGGCAGATGATTAATTCAAACAACGATAAAAAATTCCACTGGATTGTTACAAGATTTTATAAATTGGCTTTTCCTCCTTTACAATCTAGAAAATCTGAGCAGATCCATTCTCAGAAGCAATTAAGCTCACAATCTGGTCCCTATCTTCAGGTTTCATCAGTTCGATTTCCAAATCTATTTGAACACAAATACTAGGAAACCTGAAAGAGAAGCTGTTATATTGTAAATCAATCAGCTACCCTGTCAGACAGGAACTGAAGCCTCTGCTTTTATTAGTAGAAAGAACTGAGTCATTTGCCATGACTACATGCTTCTGAATATGATTTACTGCTTCTGCAGTTCATTACAGAAAAGAAACCACAAACCAGTGCACAGAGCTTTCCTTAAATTTCATATCAACATATCCTGGGAACTAGAGATGGACACAAACTGACTTTGGCATCTGAACATCCCTCTGATAATAATCTCCCTTTATATTTGCTGCACACATTTTCCTGAGCAGTAAGAGAAATGTGGGAGACAGGTCGTGACACAGACCCAAAGAGAAGGGCAAATTGGCTCGGAAATGTCGATTCCTTCCTTTCAGACAAATAGACTTCTGGCCCCTCTCACAGCAATTCCTTATCTTTGCTGTGAACACTTAGAAGAGGGATGTCACATTAGCCCAGAATATGGCTAATTGTTTTCAGAAATTCATGACAAATGGGAAGTAGTTTAGGTCTCTCTCTGGAATGACAGGGGAAAGAACTGGAGAAAAAATTAATTGCCATGAAGAAGATTGCATCAATCAGAGAGACCAACCATGGTTTGGTGAATACAGTGGGACCACACAGAGCTGTAATTTCAGAAAAAGGTTCTACTTTGACTAGCAAGCCAGTAATGTTTTAGATCATTGTTCTATTAGTAACTATTTTCTTCATAGTAATACAACAATTACTACATTTTCCAACAGCTTCTTACAGTTGTATCATGGAAATTACTGCCTATAAATTATATAAATATGGCTGATCATAATCTCAAAACAAGAAACTGAATCAGGCAACTCATTCACACCTCCTCTTCCCACCTATCGATGGTATTTCTTGGACGCTGATGGCCTTGGCAATTAAAAGCTATTGCTATATACATAATACATAGGAAACACAGAAGCATGTTCAAGTTGTGTCATCATAACCTCATCTACTGAAGATGTTACTTAAAGCTACATTCCAAGAATTTGTGCTCATGGGACTCAAGGTGAATCATTTGCCTGGAAATTGTCTTTTTTTTTTTCTTAAAATGGGAATCTTGGTTTGGTGCACTCTTATGATGAGAGGGTTTGGCCGGAACTGTGAAATTTAGATTTGAATGCAAACTCCAGCTGTATTATAAGCTGTGGAAATCCCAAGGTTAATAGACAGACAGGATGACTTGAGCCCAAATTTCCCTAAACTGTGATTATGTTTGGAAGCAGGGAGAGTAACAGATTTGTGTAATAAGAACAGGAGTTGTTGAAACAAATCTGGATTGAGCATGACCCCCTGGGCCGGCTACAGCTGTACCTGCAGGAAGTGAGTAAGAGAAGAGAGTTTCCCTGACATGGTGCTCACTCCTGTGCCCCCGTTTGGGACTGCTTCAGGCTGAGCTTTGCAGAGCAAAACAGATCAGTCACTGCCTAAGCACAGGTGAGAATCCTTGGAACTGCTCCTTGCACTCCTCACTGGCAGAGTGGGGAGTGGGCAGGCCAGGGAGAAAAGTGTGAAAGACAATGTCCAGTGCTGTACCTGCTCCTCAGCCATCCCAGAAGCCCGGTGAGATCACCAAGAGCTAAAAAACTGCTCACTTCCTTTGGGAGCTAAAGCTGAGCCTCCATTTCTTAAGGAACAGGAAAGGCTGGGTATCTTTGCTCCCTCAAATGGGAGCTCACTGATGCTGATGATCTGTTCTGTGGCTATTGTTTGAGCCTTCAACAAATAATTTTCTCATCATAATCTAATGACCTTATTTGACCTAACAGAGTGGTACTGAAACTCATTTCCCATAGAATCTCACACCCAAACAGCATTGTTACAGGTCTCTGTGGACTTGCACTGAAATAACTTTTCCATGTAAAGGGACATTGTTCCTTCTCCCTGCAGACTTGAAATAATTTTCTTGTTACATCTCACATATCACAGTGCTGTTGATATCTATAGGCCATCTCTCTTCAGAATAGCTTTCCACAGAATTTCACATTTAAAATGCTATAATCAATAACCTTCATCTAGCACAACGTAGTTACCCCCTAAAATTACACATTCAAACAGCATCACTTCTGTTCCCTCCAGACTTGCATTTACAATCCATTTCCCACCCTAACAACATTGCAAAGATGTTTTAGTTGGTGTTACATTAATGCTGCAGGCAATTTTCACTCCTATGACTAGAAATTGCTATTCAGAAGCTTGTGCCCTATATGAGTGCCCGTCCAAATGGGCAAAACACTGCCATTAGAGAAGAGCATTCAAAATGATATGGCACGTAGCTTACACAATAGAGCTGCAACAACCTCACTGTACAGTAATGTCAGGCTGTTAACTCCAAATGATCTCATCTTTATCATGCTAGAATTTGCCCTCTTTTTTATGTTGTTACTCTTTCAGCTTTCTCAAATCCTTTCCCTCTCTGTGCAGCATTTAGTCCCTCATTCTTCTCCCTCCTGCGCTATTTACAACCAGTGGTTTCTCAGACTATGGTTTTCCATTTCTCTACTGTAATGTAATTTTAAAGACACTTGCTCATGGCCTTCTCATTTGCCTCTTTGGCCTCTTGCCTTTCAAAAGGAAGGCTCAAATTCACAGCCTATCCTATAGTACAATCAATTCTCACCTGTCAAAACTAATCACATGGGTTAGAATTCAGGAACTCTCAGATTTGCTTGCATGCTTTGTGTCTGTTTCTTCTTCCTCTTCAATCTGCTGTTACCCAAGCCATTGAGGAGATTTAATTTCTAGAATTTTCTCTGCAAACTAGGGCCTAGAAACCTTATTTTTATGGAAGTCAAATGACAGAAATCACATGAGTTGGGGGGCTGTGGCTTTAAGAGCGTTCAATATCTTGAAAAGAGCAGCCTGAATATGTCACAAGAAGTGACTATGCAGAGACCATAAGAGGCATGGTTAGGAAGTTTCCATCTGTTTCAAACCCAAAGAGCACATCAAACATTGGGCTGGCTCCAGCACTGTTACCTCTTATCTATTATTCTATGAATCCCTGGACTTAATAATCCTGTAATAGGAAAAAAGCCTCAGATTCCTGAAGATCAGACAGCAGCACAATGGCTCAAAATATATGTCAGAGAGGTGAAAAGTCTGATAAAACCTGCTTTTCTTCCCTAGAATCAAGAGATTATTCTTTATGTGAAGAAGAGAACAGTTCCCCTTGGCTGTGCTATCTGACATGTATTTCATTATTTTGCCTTTAAGGCTGATGTTCTTTGGAGTTCATTTGGACAGAAAAACTCCCCATTGACTCAGCTGTACAGTTACTACTGCAGGGATTCCTGAACTGAGCACACATCCAGTGAGCACTGAAACCTGCACAATTATTTCTCACATGGTTTTCTCAGCCTCTTGCAGTGTCAGCTCCTGAGGGTGGTGTTTGGGTCCACACTCAAACCCTTCCTGAGATGTCATCAAACCCTTGGCATTGAGAGTACAGCTGCAAGTCCCTTGCTGATGGCAGGGGGCTGTTTGTTGGTTCCAGAGGGCAATGAAACATTTTCCCAAAGAGCTTCATTTCCAGCCTGGTCCTGGTCAGGGTCAGGGTCTCACTGTACCTGGCACCCTACAAAGTGAGTAGAGCAAAGCCACGGCCTCCAAGAGCCTACTCGGTAAAAAAACAAGCTGTAAAAGCCAGGGCTAGAGGCCAAGAGAAGGAAAACACCAATGAGCAGAGAGCTCCACCTGCTCAGTGTTCTGTGTGCTCACAAAGAACAGGGAAAACACAAACTCAGGCCCTTTCTTTGCCTGAGTCAGGCCTTGGACTCGTCCCTGGGTCATCCAACTTTGATATCCCAACTGTTATTTTTTTCATCAACTTTTGACCCAGTCTTTCTATTTGGGAATTTCTGTTTTGTGTAACTAAATTAAAGCAAATTGATCAAAACTATGACAGCATGTGTGTACACATGAGAGCACTGACTGACAGCCTGGCAGAAAAAAGCTGAAGTCCTTCACAGTGATTTGATTTGAATTCTATCTCAGTCCTCTTGCAGGCAAGTTCTGCAGCACTTTTGCTACCAGCAAAGCTGGTGTAGTGCTGACTTCCATATCTGGTCCAGCTGATTCTTGATAAACTAGCATTTTAGGAAGAAAAGTATTTGTCAGAAAGCTCCTGAGGATTCCCTTAATGCTAAGCCTGCAGAACCAGTTTAGCTACTGTCCACCTTGATGGCTCTGAGTCATCTCCAAATGCTGCTCAATTCAGCATCATCAGTTGGTTGATTTCTCTCAGCCATCACAGCCAAGAGCGCAGCTCAGGCTTGGATTTTGATAAATCAAGGCAGGTCTTAATTTTAAAAGCAAGATACTCAGTGGAACACATCTGGTGGGAGAAACACTTTTGCATTCAGAGACAAGAGTCAAAGTTTTCCAAATCCAATAGATGTGCCCTAGGTAACCTTTTGTTACAGCCTGACCTATGCATTGAACCAGCAGTTGGACCCTTTGATTTGGCCTTTCTTCCTTCAGGCATTCCATTTGTCTCTTGGCACAAAATGCACCTTAGGCAATTCTAAAATATCACAGCACTGCAGTGAGCTCTTCAAGATGTACACATGAATGCTTGGTCCCCTTCACGGAGATCCCAGTTCAGATAATGACCTTCCCAAAAACTCCTGCTGATCACACACTTGGGAGGGAGAAATCCTAAAGACAATGTTATGCAGATGAACATATTAGCTAAGAGTATCTGAAATTATTCTATGAGAAGCCCTAGGGAGGATGAATTAACAGGAGAAGCAGAGCATGTGAAAGAAACCCTCTCAATGTCATTTTGTGCTGAGTATTCAAAAACCACACACAAACTGCATATAAACTTGGTAAGTGCTTCAAGGGGCACAATCACCATAAATCTGGGCTAACACTCCAGTCTATTCAAAATGATTTTTTAAAGTACTGTTCTGTTGATGATGTCTTTGTTTTATTTCATCCGGCTTAGGCGGATTCTAGACTGGCTATGTTTTTCTTTTGTTTACAGAGAGTGTCTCAAAGCCATGAGTCTCTGAAAGTCATCAGGATTATTATTTCTGTGGAGACACAGCTCAAATGTGGACAGGCTGGGTATACAAGTGTATACAAGCTGCAAGTGATGCACATGTGTCCCTCAGCAGCTACAGGACTCAGTTCTTGCACTTACACTCCTGGAAAACTCTCCAGGTTTAGACCCCAGCCCTCACTTATTAAAATGGGTTGTAGGTTTGGCTATATTGCTGCCTTCACTTTCCACCTAGAAAGGTGTATAATTTATTTATTCTTGAAATGAGACAAACAAACTCTCAGAGCCATCCAAAGCAGATCTAAAGCAAACCAACCCAAAACTTAGTTACAGAAGCTAAATTCTACTCTCAAGCCCTTCCCAGCAGCGTGTTTCCAGGTAACATTATACTGTGGCTGCAGCTCAGGATCAACTCTGTCATAGACAGAACATGACATAATACTGCACAGTGTCAAGTGTCCAACCCCAAATTCTGCAGCTGATGGCTTGGGGAGGATATTAGAAAGCAAGAGAGTGACAAGCCATGTAGGGAATGAATCACGATTTCAAGGTTGTTTATGGCCATAAAGAAAATAAAACATTAAAAATGTCCCATGGAGTGCACTCAAAAATCAGTTTAGAGGAAGAAAATATAGTATTTGTCTTTTTTAAAAATAAGGGTATGTATAGCTTGGGCTGCCCCTAAATGTACTTACCTGTAGTATCTGCAAGATCAAGCACGAAGGAGCTGAGTCTCTCAATCACAGAGGAAGAACATTAACACTTTCTTTTCCTCCTTATTAAGAGTTTATAAACAACTTTCTGATCTTCTTTAACAAAAAGAATATTACTTTTTGGAAATTTTAGAAATGAATGAGGAAAGTTATATATTTCAGTTGCAGAAGTCCTTGCCCTGCTTGTGGATGAATGATTTTTCTTTTTTTTTTTTTTTTTTTTTGGCAGAAAAATACTTTTTCTGCCATCAAACACATAAAACTTGGACTGTAAAGGGGTCATACCCAGCAGCAGCTTGCTGACAGTTCAAATATTGTATCTTATGCCAATTAAATGGAGCAGCCTAGGAGATGTAACATATATTTAAGAACACGTGGGTGCTTCAGAACACAGACAAGTGAAGAAGATAAAACAAGAGGGCAGAGGTATCTTACAAATAGATGGATATGATACAGAACATATCCAATAAAAGCATGTGCTGTCTCTCCTACCCAAAGAGAACAAACATTAGTAGAGGGCTGCAATGAGATCACAAGTATTTTAGAGGATCTGGCACTGTCCCTGCAATACCCTGTGTACTGAGGCAACAGAAGAAACAGTGTGAGGAGGAAAATGAGGGATATATCTGGAGGCATCAGAGAGCAATTTGAAGAGATACTTGGTGAAGCAAATGATTCCCAGGACTGATTGCCCCTCACTGTACTACCATTGTACTCTGGGAGAATAGAATTAGCCATGAATGCTTTGCACCACTGAAAAGGAGATGCAATCTCCTCTAGCACAAAATGCAGCCTTTGGACTTTTTTGCTGACCAACGGTGAGCCAGCACAGTCAAATGGAAAAGGGACTAAAGAAGGGTCAGGAACCCTCCATTCTACCCACCTGTAAGGAGTGGCTGAAGATCAGTGAGTGAAAAGTCATGCCAGGTATGATCTATGTGAGAGAAGAGAAATCTTTTGAACAGGAACACTTTTACAGAAGGACATTTTTGATTCTTATTTAACCTATAAAGTCCTGAAAACTACACTGATTTTTTTTTTTTTTAACTACTATTTCCCTAGATTGAAATAATCATCATTGCTATGCAGTGAATAGAATCTGGATAAACTCTTTGAGACAGTACACTTAAAATACAGAAGTCATGAACAAAATGTCTGGGGAGTACAAGTCAGGGAAAAAGATAGCGTTTGAAGTCAATATTTTGTTAAGATCACATAAAATTGGCAGGTAGAGACAACAAAGGCACCATTTGTAGAGTTTAAATCAGTTTAAAGCATTATTTACATGGGGAATCTTCCTGCAAACTGCTGGCAAACAGTGTTGAAAAAAGACAGTTATTTAGGAGAATACTCCTCTTACTCCCTGAAATTATTCTCCAGCCCAAAGCCTCATGGCCTACTGCTACTACCTAAAAAATAAAAAAGGAAGGAGAAAAAAAAAGAAAATTGGCTGCTCACAGGGGAGACCAGGAGGTATTTTTCTATATTGGCTAATCATTATTAGTGAAATCTTACATCAATCATAAATTGAAATGTAAAAAGGGTTTATGCTGTCTGAAGATTATTCTGAGCCATGAAATGAATTCCTATATTCATTTCCACAAATTCCAAGCTTGTCAGATAAAAGTTTGTTTGATTGCAAATATGTACTGAAATAGACCTTAAATTTCAAGTCTGAGTTTGAAAAGAAATGTGAATTTTTTTTAAATCTGAAGAAATGTTTGACTTGAATCTATGTTTATGTCCAGAAATCAGTTGAGGAGGAAGGTTCCTTTCTGACAAACCCCTTTGGAAGACAAAGCTGCATTTTAATCAAACAGAGCTCCTGCCTCTAATTCATGTTTCCTTGCAGTTGGTCTGTGAATTACGTCTGAAAAACCAATCTCAGAACTCATCATCACCTACACGAACACACCCTCAAAATTAAGATAGACTCAGCTTCCAATAACCTTTATCCACAGATAGACTGTGTTCTTTTCACTGCTGATATTCTCAACACCAGATTAGTGTAATTTAAGACTGGAGAGTGACATTTTCTGTTTCAGTAGAAAACATTGCCCAGGTAAAAGCAGTGCCAGTTACCTCACCATCCTACCATCTCTACTGTTTTTTATCTCCATTGGATTGCTCTAATTGACTAATATATTCCTATTATCCTTGGAAAATGTGTTAACTGTGCCATCTATTCCATGTGTTTTACTACAGACACCGTTGCCAACAATACAATACACACAAACAGTGCCTTTACAGGTGCACTCAAAGTTCAGACTAGCCATGAATTACACCTATGAATGAGAATTAAGTAGAACATTCCTTTCTAAGTAGTTAGAGGCTGGAAATCAAGGCTTCTTTAGTAAAGAAGATATTAAGCCTGAAGGATTTGGCACTAAAATGGAATTTCTTTCTGGGACAGAGATGATTTTACTGAAACATTTGATAATTGTAGTTACTATAAGCAAGGGTTGGTAGAATCAGTTATTACAAAGGTTGCTTGACACTTCCCATTCATTATAAAATCCTGTTTTCAATTGCTGCAAACATTGCCAACCTTTAGCCAGGCAGTCTGAAATTTTCCATGCTGGGTCTCTCTCTTAGGCTGATTTATTTATTTAAAGGAAAATTTTAGCCACAACAGTCAGATTTTACCAAGAACGAATCTAGATAAGAATACATAATTTTGGCCATATTTAAAAAAGAAACTGATCTGGAAATCCATATTCTTCAGAAAAGATCCTGAAGGAGAAGAGAGTTTTTATCATTAAGTGTCTTGTGCTGTTCCCGTGAAACTCAGAAATTATGTTGCACAGACTTTAATCAATTTTTCTTGAAGGTGGAAATATCTTCAATACTAGGTAAAGGTTTATGAAAAATCTCTTTTCACTGCAGATCTTTGTTCCTCTGCAGCACCTACATGGGAAAGGGGGGTGGGTGTGTGCCAGCATACTTAAACCCCTAAACTGAGCCTGCAGAATTCAGGACTGTGATGGTGGACCTGATTTTCTTTTCCCTGCACACTCTCATTTCTATCCCATCCTGACAGGGGAAGATTCTCCACTGCCCTGTGCTTCTAATGACCTCCTCACTGCTGAGCCTGTAGCAATGATGGGAAAACTCTCCTGACACAGGAGGTAAAAGTTCCAAGACAAGTAGGAAGGGAAAGAAGGCAGCTGGAGCTCTTTGGAGAGGCAAGAAGTAGAAGATGGTCAAAAACTGAGTACAGGGGTGTTCAGGATGAGTGTGGATGGAGGGAGGGGGAAGAAGACAAAACAGCCACTGGGACTGGGAGCCTGGAAATGCACTGAGTGGGGCTTAAGGGCAGCTGGCAGGCGTGGAAATGGGGCTCGTTTACACTGAGCAAGTTCAGCCTAGTGAGCAAGGTGTCCTTCAGGTACCTCTAAGGTTGAGGGGAAAGCACTTGTGCCACTGGGTTGCTGGTAATGGTGACCAAATTAAGCTCCTAGCTTGAATTGCCTTTTGGAGAAATATTTCTCACTGGGGAAATGAGCCTACAGAAGGGGAAGTTAGATTGTAAAGGAGAAGCTGTGACAAAGGCAAAGGGATGAGAAGATTCACTGCCAGGTTTCAGCAAAAGAGAAGGGTTTGGGAATTCATTTGGGAGTCAGTTTCTTCTCCTCCTTATCAGTCCAGGTGTCTCCCACTGATTTGTGAGTGCTGCTCCTGCAAGACTAGATTTCACCTAGCCCTCCACCACAGTGTTTTTTTGTGTTGCTAAGCAAATGGATTAATCCACATTTCCACAGTCTGTCAGTTGTCCTCTTAGGGATCCGACAGGATACCCTTGAGTCTCATCTGCAAAACTGTTGGATATTCACAGCAAGAATTGAAATTGGTAGGAACTATTCTTTAAATATATAAAATATTCTGTGGTGCCATGAAATCAGAGAAAAAAAAAATCAAACCCCAGAAAATCAAGAACCTTTGGCAGTTTTCTCTTCATCTTCGTATCTCTATTTTCCATCTGTCCAAATAGAGGTGCAGTATCCCCTCATTTCACTGAGGCATTGTGAAAATAGATTATTTCATGTCTGTAAAGCACTCAGATACAATAACCATGACTGCTGAGGAAAAGCTCCCAAGGAAATTGAGAATTCTGTATTCAGAACAGGCTTTGAATGGTGTGCAGTAAATAAGCCATGGGGTACACACTGAACAATGAAGATAAAAGAAAATATTAAATAGCTGCTCATTAGGTGAGCAATATCCATCCTGCACTTTAAACAGAGCAGAGATTTAATGTATGTGAGCCTGTGATTAAAGACAATGCCCTACTGCATATGACACAAAGGTTTTAGTGAATTTGTAGCAATAACTTCTTGCATTCCCCTAGTTTTGAGTGTTTGTCTTGATCACTTCTTGAGAATGCCAAATACTCAAAGGTACAGGAGAATCATAAAAATGTATTCTGAGCTTTGTCTTGAGAAGCTAAGTGCCATAAACTGCCATCCAACTGCCCACAGATATTGGAAAAGCAGAGGCTCAGAGTAGGAAATCAGAGAATGCACACAGAAGGTCTCATTTCCAAGGCAGACAAATCCTGCAGCTGCACCTGCTACTACAGCCTGCAGCACCACCTTGAAATTTGCTTCAGCTCTACCACGTGAAGCCACAGACAAACAAGAGAATGTGCCACTTCACACAACAAAGCATTTATATTTGTCCTGTCCTCCAGGCTGTTGGCTTCTGAATCTACAGGTACACAAGCAACAGCACCCGCACTCAGGTCATTGTGCACCTGGAGTTACACAGAGGCCAGAAAGTGTTCATTTCAGACACAGAATCACACCGTTCCACATATACACACTCCTGATGGACTGCTTTTATAGTCCTTACTCTTAAAAACTTAAACAAAATGTAAAGCAGCTGTAAAATTTTCTTTTATACAATAATTTATCCCAAACATCTTGAAAAGAGTCTGTCAACAAGAATGATCAGTTACAACACTGTATAATAAATAACTTTGTTTTATGGTGGCTGAAAGCATTTGCTTTTATCCAGTATGAACTTGTCAACAGTCAGGAAATGATATGGATGTTTGGTCCTACAACCTGAGAGAGAGGTTAGGAGCTCTTGATCCACTTCTCTTGTTTTATTCACTATTACATAAAACCTTCACTGTCTATGCAGAAATTATGGAAACAGCACATCAGAGGACAAAACTATTGATATAACCAGGGAAAAAACAAAACAAAACAACAAAAAACCCCAACAAAAAAAATTCTAATCTATCCTTCTTGCCATTGGATTAGCAGCCAGAATGTTCAGTATTCTAATCCTGGCTACTGAATCCCATTTCCCATACGAGAGCATGGGCAATACTGCTTTCTAATACCTGAGGTGCCACATCTGCTTAATTCCTTTTCCAAGGAAGGAAATTTCTATGTTTTCAAAACTGCAGACAGCTCCTGCTGGTCTCTGAAGCGTGAGTAAGCAATGATCACACGATACATGTGCACAGAGGTGTCAGGAGTGGCACAGCTCTGCAGCTTGTCCTGCTGCTGCAGCCATCGCAGCAGAGGTGGCGCTCCACGCCACAGAGGCGTTCCCATGGGCACGTGGGATGTGAATCCTCTTATCCCACATCAACCAGACAACACTTTTGCAGCATTCTCAGTGTCTTTTCATTCTCCGCTTTTGGCTGTGCGGTCACAGAGCAGGTGCAGCCCCGTCAAGGGCCCGTGTGGTGCTTTAGCTCCGTGTCCGGAGCGCATCTCCCGCGGCTCTGCCCAGCTGAGCCGGTCCAACACCGGCACCTAGCGGGGAGCAGCCCCGAGCATCCCCCAGCGCCAGGGACTGCGCTGAGGGATGGGAAATAGTCACCCTCCTCTAGCTGAGCGTCACTCTGATTCCTCTCGCTTATAAACTACAGCTGCTATCAAACAGGAATCCCGTGCTATTCATTCTTTTTTGTGCTCGTCCTCCCCAGAAAATCCATCGTGAAAAGGGTGCTAGAAGGAAACGTGTTTGCTGCTGCCTTACTGGAAGGTTCTTCAAAGCAAGTGCTAGAGGTCTGTGATTCAACATGTTTGAGCACAAACACTTCCCAGTGCTGGAATCTGCTACATTATGAACAGGCAGCTACCAGCCTTTGCTGGGCAGAACAGTCCTGTTCACACAAACTCTGCAGAAATAAAACCTGATCTTGTGAGAAGATCATAAAACGGTTTGGGTTGGAGATGACCTTAAAGATCATTCAGTCCCACACCCTGCCATAGGCAGGGACACCTTCCATTACCCCTGGTTGCTCCAAGCCCTGTCCAACCTGGCCTTGGACACTTACAGGGATGGGGCAGTCACAGCTTCTCTGGGCACCCTGTGCCAGCATCTCACCACCCTCACAGAGAATTATTTCTTCCTAACATCTAATCTAAACCTACCTTCTGTTGGTCTGGATCTATTCCCCCTTGCTGGGGACCCCAGAGCTGGATGCAGCACTGCAGGTGGGGGCTCACAGGGGAGCAGATCACCTCCCTCAGTCAGTGTGAGACCAGTAGAACATTTTGAAAGTCTTAAGCAGGTCTGTCTTCTCCCCAGATGGTGAAAAGGAGTATTAGCACCCACTTACAGGTGGTGAAATGCTGTTGCTTGGATCCCACCCCAGCTTTAGATTTGTACTTTAACAACACATCCAAATTGGTCTCTTCTGCTTTCCAATTTGAGTAGCCCACTCGAAAAATTTCAGAACACACCTTCAGATTGCTCATTTTCCCTAACCCCCATAATAAATATTGTAATAAAGAATTTGGTGCTTGCTACATTTGAAAGATTTGTGTGCCAGAGTTTCATGGGGGCAAACCTGAAATATGAATACAATGCATGTCAGCAATGACTCATCAGCTTGCTAAAATAGTGGCACTGCTAACAGAATGGGTCTGACTTCTTCCACATGGCTATAGTGAACAGAGCCATAGCTAGGTTTGTGCTAACCTACCAACCTCATTGTACTGTGACTCCTGGTAAAATTAACCATCCAGGATTGTCTCAAGTGAAAACTTCCTTATCATATCTCTTGTTTCAGTTACAAAGTTCCTTTTCCTTTTCTCTAAATACATAATCTAGTTTTCAAATGCCAGTTTTATTACACTGATTCCTCAAGTCAGTTTAAAGCAGAGGGTATCTCAGAAGGAACATCACAAAAATACAACTTGATGTCAGAATTTCTTTCACCATTCATGTCCTCTGCAATTCCTGCCACTTGTGTCTATGTTGACTTTCTGGCCTCGAAGAATCAGCAGAGCAGCTTACTTGGTGGTGAACAGATTTTTATTCTTTCAGCTGATGGCCTTTAGAAAGTTCTGTTCTCAAGCTCCCGGATCTTGGTGCAAGAATAGGTGAACAATGACTAACCAAGCATCAGAGACTGGAAAGGTATTTTTGTGGTGACTGGATTTCTCATTTGGAGCACCATGGTTCTCCTAAGTTCACTTCACTAGCTTCTAACTAGCCAGTTGCCAGATGATAAGGGGTTTTTTGATACTTAAATAATTATTTTCCTTTTCTCATTGTTTCTGTAGCTATTTCCACCACCTCTATTTTAAAAACAATTGAAAATGGGAAAAATCATCTAAGTCTAAATGCCTGCATTTGCCTCTCCATAAAACCAGATTCTTCTCTTTCATGGTAAATATATTCATTAATTTCACTTCAAGGAAAGAATTTAAAGGGAGGAATAGTATTACTCATTTGCCTGCTGTTCTTGACAGGCAGTGACATGTACAAAGCAAAGCCACAGGTCCTGTAATTGCCTTCAAGTTAAAGGAAAAGAGAGAGAGAAACAAAGGCATTGCTGTTTCACAGAAAGAGAAATGAGTAATGGATATTTTGCGGGTCACATTAACTTGTATGGACGCTTCTGAGTAATTCTTTGAATCCTGAGGTCTTCAGGAGGTCACTTGCTTCTTAAACATTGATTTACAGTAAACTCAGAAAACATAGCTCTGGATAAAGTGATCTCAGTTCTACTTTCTGTTGAAATTTATTTGTAATCGTGTCAGGATCACTTGTCCAGTTTCAGGTTCAGTGGTGGGGCTTTATACCAATATCAGGCATTACAGATAAAAAAAAACCAACATGTCTAAAGTTGTTTCATAAAGTGAAGAGAATGTCTTCAGTGTTCAAGAAAACATATCTTTGGGCAAAAGCTGAACTTGAGAATGGTGAAGCTGTTTTTGGTGAAGCTGTGACAATTCCTACCAGCAATCCCTTACATTTAATTTCCAATTTTGTTTTGATGCTCCTTGCTGGCCTCAAGACAGACTGAAGACAGAAACACGGTGAGTGTGTTGGAACAGCACCTAATGGAATCCCAATCTCAGTTTGGGCTTTCAAGCACTACCAAAATATGCACAAGAATAATTAATAAAAAGTAATCACATTTAGGGGCCTTCTGACTAGACATGAATACCATGGCTGTCTAGATTAGAGAGTGACAGCCTGCAGACCATATCTGACTTATGGGCTGAATCTACTCCAGCTCTAAATGATTTTGCACCCTACATTTGCTAATATATATTAGCCTGGAAACTGTGATAGTGCAAGATGAGAAAAGGGCAAGGATATGCAGCCAAACCTGCCTGTGACTGTAAAGCTGATCCTTGATATCTTACAGGGTTTATAGAAGCTTTCCAAAAGTGGCCAGAGGCTAAACATTGTGTACCCAGGTAATCATAATTCTGGTTCACAGTTTCTTCACTTGTACCTTAAATAAATCACTTAATAGCTAGACTTCAATTTTGCACATCAAAATTGCTTATTGACAAAACATTTAGGAGAGAGCTGGAAGGGAGACGTGAAGGTCAGTCAGCATTCATTTGCTGCTGAAGCTGAGCAATCTCCAAGCGATCCATGACTGCAGTGAATGAATTTCCAGTCCCTCTGAAGGCTTGTGGTTGATTCAGGGGGGGGCAGGATTCTGTGTGCAGCATTGATAGCAGCTACAAACCAGCCTTTCTCGGGAATTCAACCCTAGACATGCTGAGACAGGGGTGAGGGAGTTTAGGAAGGGTTGTGTGGCTATGAATACAATACAAGGAGGACTAATAATGCTATGAGCCACACCATTAGCGTCTGAAATCAAAAGTTTCCAAGAATCTGTAACATGTGAGAATGTAAGAACAATCACACTGAGCCAGCTGACAGCTCCCTTTAGCCCAGAGCATTGTTTTCAACATAAAGTGAAGAATATAAGAAACAAGGTGTGTGTATAGAGCAGTTCTTGCCCAGGGACAGCCTCCTACTCTCTAGCAATCAACAGTTTATCATGAGAGATCACAGCAGAACTATTGTGTTTAACAGTCACATACAGACCAACCCTTCATAAATTATCCTAATTCCATTTTTAACCTACGTTGACTTCTGACCTGCACACCATCTCATGGCAAAAAGTTTCTAAATGTAACTAGGAGTTGCATAAAATTGTGCTTCTGTGTTATCAACTGTAAACACAAAACTAGTTAGTGCCATGTAGCTAGTGGCCAGAGCATTTCAGCACAAAGTACTAGACTTCATTAACATCCTGGGTAATTATGACACCTTAGAGTGCTTTTAAATAATAATGATTTAACACAGCCCTTGAAGAAAAAAATAAAAAAGGTATTTTCAAGAGCAGGCAGTGTTGGGTATCATCCAAAGTTCCTCCTCTAGCAATGTTCCCTACCCACTGTCTAGACCAAGAATATTCAGATAAGAATCTGAATCCTGATCACTGCACTGGAATCTCAGGCATGTAGACCATCACACATCCCTAGCCAGAATACCTCTCTCTGTGCTACGTGCCACTGCTCGGAGAGCACAGGACAGCCTGCTGCAAAAGTTATATTAGAATCCTGTAACAGATGGAAGGGAAAAAGCCTCCTTTGCCTTCTGCACAACTGCCTCAGTCTCTCCCCACCAGAACTGTTATGTCTCAAAGACAGAAGCCAAAAGATGGTTGCACAAGCTGTGTTCACTTCTGTGGCTGCCTGCAGCAACCCAGTGGATAAACAACAGCCATTTCAGCTGAAGAATTAGGAAAACCATCTAAGTGCATTTCTCATTGGTGGCATTTCCAGGGTAGTGCAAAGCAGCACAGGATGAAACAAAGAAAAGCAAAACCTTCTGCAAACAGAGATTTCAGCATCTGCTTAGCTTGCAGGAGTATTTCACATTCAGCATCTGCCTTTGAAGGTGAAACTTTCTATACTGGTCACTGAGGGAACAATTACGTACAAATTAATTGATACCATTAACTCAATGGGGTCTGAAACTTAGGGGGGGGGACAAGTCAGTGGACTTTTTTCTTCCAGAAATAGACTACTTCTATCTTGGAAATAATCTTAATGTTTGCTGACACTGTAATTAAGAATTAAAGCTGCAGAAAAATGTGAGGTTTGCTAAAACACAATAGATATATTTTTTCCATACAATATATGGCACCAAAATATGCAGTGTTCTGGGGAGGATAATTAATCAGTGTTCTCTTGCTGAAGTTCTTTTAATTGTCTGTGATGGTCTGTGTTGGGGGAGACTATTGAGTTTTAACAGGGAACAAGATCAGGCACCATGGGGAATACTTACATGAATAAAGATTGCATGATCAAGATTTTTGATCTGGGAATTGCTATTCTGTAATCATCTGTAAAGCAACAGGAGTGCCCCTGGCACTGTATATATAATAATAAACTATTAACAATAAATCATGTAATTAAATCTTCACTTCCAACATTCTTTTCATAATTCTTGCCTCAGATTTAAGTTCCCACATCAGACATGTTAGGTCCTCATAATATTATTAAAGCTCCTACACTTCAGATTTTAAAATTCCCCTAGGGATCTATTGTTTCTTTGTTTAATGTGTTTATGAGCCAAAGGCCCTATTAAATACAATAGGGAAACTCCCAGACCTTTAAAAACTTTGCCACCAGAGACATTTCTTAGGAAACAGGACCATTTTTGTCATTCCATCGTGTAACTATTGGAAAGTCTATTGATCAGAGAAGTTTTAGGAGAAAAAAAAAAGAAATATATTCACCCTTCCACAGACCATCAGGTCATTAAAGCCACAAAACCATACAAGGCAGGACTGCTGTACACAGAGTTTTCCCTCCTCCATCTGCTCATTCACACAATCCCATATTACGAATATTTTCCGTTATGATTTTCTTTGTGCCTCATTGCCTTGGTAGATGCTGTCTGTAAGGATAAGAGCAAGGCCACTCATATTTCCTTGGTCTGCAGGGTGAGGGGATGGGCACATGCTTATGTTCCTCTAAACAAACAATGTACATTGTCCTCTACAGATTTAAACAGAACATTTGGTCTGAGACAGGATATGCTGCCAAAACCAGTGGAAATTTTGATGATCAAACCCTGACTTTTAAAAATGAATGTCCATCTACCTTCAATGGGACTTAAATATGGAGTGAGATCTACAGAGAGTAAGAGAGAAGGATGAAGCTCCTATCAAGTGTGCTGAAAAATCTGGAATTTACCAGAGACATACTTCATGGGCTGAACCCTTGTTGAAAATTATTTGACACTGTAATCCAGTGTGTGTTATGGTTTATTTTAGAGGGGTTATTTTATCCGGCTGTGAGATTCTCCTCAATCGCTTGTCATATTTCTCTAAAAGGTAAAACTCATTCAGAATTTATTTAAGTCTCTTTGGTGAAGCCACAAAGGATAAGCTGGGGTGCTGTGATTTATCAATCACAATTCAAAGAAGGCACAAAGCTAAATGGGGAGTTCACACTTGTGTAAAAATACACCCAAGGGATATGCAGAATGTTCCTGTGTAAGAGCTTAAGTCTAAAGTGAAAAATGCCTGGTAACACCATGCCAATGAAGATGGTTCATCTGCAGTTGAGTTGACAGTTTCTCAACATAAAGGAGCTTAGAATGAGGTTAGTGTGAGCCATGGGTGAAATGGAAATTCCTTTCGCCTTGACTAATGCATTTTAAGTGACTCCCACTTCGGGTCAGAAAATTACAAGTTCTGTTTTGTTAAACAGTTAAAAAACCAAACATAATCTGCATTAGGCTGGAAAGTTCTACATTCCAGTGAACATGAGGGATGGTGAACATAGCCTGTGGGCCAAACACAGCCCACGCAGAGCTTCACACTGTTGAAGCTTTCATCTTCAGCACCCCAAGGTACAGCCCACAGAGACTACAGGATCTCAACAGGCAGTGCTCCATCTTGCTCCAAACTAATACATTCCACATGCCAGGACCTGCATCTCCCATGAGCTGCACTGTCACACCACAACTGAAGAGGCTGACAGCTCACTGTGCAAGCATCCAGGAGGTGGGGGGCTTCATTTGGACTTGAAGAGGACGAGACCAAGGTGCAAGCTCTGTAACCAGCACAGTTCCCAAAGGGCTGCTTCTTATTCAGGAGTTACTAATGAATAGTGAACATATTCACCCATCAGTCTGCTGATGCCAGATAAATTGCACTCTCATGTAGTGTATGTCCCATGCTAATATTTACAAGTCACTAAAAAATACAAACCAAGTGTGTTTCGCTCCTGCATGTCCCTCCTATCTCTCTAAATTCATATAGAAATTGAGTATCTGCTTGGTTGTGAAGGTATCTGAAGAAATATGGTCATGCAAAAATTCACATAAACAAGGGAATTTTCATGGTAGATGACATATAGCTCATGACCCAGTGTTAAATAAGGAGGAGCGTGAAAAAAATGAAGCTTGGATAAATGAAGGTGCAGCTGTATCTCTGTAATGCCTTTACAGGACTTCATGGTATAACTGTAATGAAGAGATCTGGTATCATAATCTACTTTCCCAGATTGCCAATGGAAAGTTTTAACTATGATTAATACAGATATGGTATTTTACTAATAAAAAATATTGCAGACAAGCTCTCCACACACCCGTGAAATGGCTACAAACAGGGTTTGCATGCCAAGATTTCAGTCAAGTCAGATGGCTGCCTAGAGTAGCTCCAAAGCTACTGGTACAAAACCCCTTCTAGAAGTAGCAGTTGTGCTCATGACTTCTGAGTTATTTAGCTGTGGCAACAGAATAAGAAAGGACTAGAATAAATTTGTAATTTCTCATTCCCAGATCTTGAGCCAAATCTGAGGATTACATCTTATTTCTTAGCCTAGTATTCTATTCCTTTATTTCTTCCTAGTATCCTGTCCTTTGATTTACCTTTTGTTGAGTTGAACTTTATAGCAGCCTGATCAACCATCTGCTCACTCTAGGGAAAGAGATTAGAGATTGAGTTATTCAGGATTGATCCTTTTTTTGGTATTTTTCTTAAGTCTCACACTCATAATTTCATCTTTTTAGTATTAAACCCACATGGAAACTGATACTTACATTCTACTAGCATTAAGCACTTTTGTTTGCTTTATGTGTAGAAAGAAACTATATTTTATCCTGTAGGTTCAGTTGAATTCCTTCTCCAATGCCTTCAGTGTTGGAGGTTCCAGTGCTCTCCATGCTAGCAGTGTAACAGTGGAAACACTGATCCAAGTACTCATGGCCCAGGCTGCATTCCTGGGCTCTAGGGTTTAAGAGACCCTTTACAGAGGACAGGGCTGTGCCCTGTTTGCAGTTCTGCCATGGGCTCAGCAGGCAACCTTGGACAAAATGTTTAATTGTAATATCCTGCTTTCTTTTCTTCAGATGAAAGAAATTAGACAATAATTTATAGCCTCCTTTTAAAATTCTCTCAGATTTATGAATGAAGCAATCCTCCTTCCCTTGCTACTGCGTTCCTGCAATGGCTTTCTGTTAGAAACAAAGGATGTCGTGTTAGAAGGGTGACTAATAAGCAACCTAAAACCAAAAGGAATCTAGTACTAGGACAGCATGACCTGCAGTAATTCTGCTCCTCTCAGACACACACCAAGGATTAGCAGTCACCCTACACAACTCCCTTGACCACCAGAACAGTAAAAAAAAAGGAAAAGGAAAAAAAAGATAAGATAAAGCCTCTTGTCCCAAGCTTACAGCTCAAAGGACACAAAATACTAAGCTCATTCCAAACTTACAGAGTATTTATTTGGAGGAAACGCTGGGAAGGAATCCTATGGAAATTAACCCTTGCTTCTCTAGATGCTTTTACTACTTGCAGAATTTCCATAATGCTCAAAAAATTCCTCATCCTTAGAAGTAGAAACTACCCTGATTAGTTTCTCACACAACCATCCAACCCATAAACACCAGAGCAAGGCTGGAGAGAACAGTTATACAACAGAGCCCATGAAAGAGAAAAAACTGCTTGAGGCCAATTGGCTGCTTACATCATATATTTTCATGCTCTGTTTACAAACTCTCTGTGTAGGCATCTCACATCTCACATGTGCTGTATAAGTTGTGGGTGAATAGCTCTTGATCAAGTAAGAAAAAAAACAAACAACTTATTGAATGTTCACATCAAATTTCAACTCTACAGTCTGTTAAGTGTCACATGTTTAATGAAGGGTTTGCTTCATTAATAGGCTCAGTATGAGTGGGAATACCTTCCATATAACTCCTGGGAGTTATTTTTTGAGACCACAAATCACACCACATTCAGCTCTTCTTAACTCTTTGAATGTATTACTGCTAGATCAAGAACCAGCAGATCTCTGTAGGATGTGTGATGATGGGGCTGTTTCTCTGTGTGATCTCTCTGTGCAGCTGAGGCAGTCGAAGAACAGTTTTCCCCTCCTTTTCAGAGCTGTGTATCAAGGCTGGCACCAGAGTGAGATGGAGCAATGACTGCTGGGGAAATTTCATCCCAGCTATGTCAAAGCCCTTCACAAGAATGAGACCTTTTACCCTGTTTGTAGGACAACAGTACTAAAAGAAAATACAGAGGAAAACAAAAGTAATGGAAATTTAAAGTGAACTTCATATTCAGCACCTGAAAGACCACATGTAAAATATTTCTCCTTAACTCATGAGACTGCACATGAGAGAGGAGAACAAAAAAAAATCACTGTATGGACATCAGACATCACAGTGCCTCAAGAAAGCAAAAATAGCACCAGCAGCTGGCTTTAGGATTGAGTACAGAGGACAGAGCTCTTGTTTTACCCACAGGAAGTTGCAAACCTGGAAGCTGCAAGCAAACAGCACTGCTGGGTTTAGATTGTTTTTCAGGGAATGAATGCAGGGCAAGTAAGATATAAAGGCTTAACATTTAAACATCAAAATAGTCTCTATTACATTAGAAAATCTCCACTGAGATTAGAGCCTGTGCTTTATGGATAGGGCCACATTAATTCAGAAACAATTCTGAATATTTGAATTACACCCACAGGCAGCAATAATGATCTGAAGGTTTGGTATAAGAAAGCTGTTGAGAATTGTGTTCAGTTTAACTGCAGTGTATCCTCCTGGGTTGCAGTGGAGCTTTGGATTTCTTGCCTTTTATAAGCAGCACGTCAGTCAACAAGAATTTAGCTTGGAGGAATGCATTACAAATGTAGAACAAATCAAATTAGCTCTCAGATGTTATCTGTTGATATCTCATTTCTTCCTCAGACTTCTAACCACTGGAACACAACATCTGGGCAGTTGGGGGAGGCAACTATTTTACTAAAAAGTACTAAATATAGGTGCTGTAGAACAAATTACAGCAGCTGCATTGTCACACCACCTACACCACAGGATGAACCAGGAACAGTTACCTGCTGTGAAAAAGGTAATTCAGTCTAGCTATCGTGTCACATTTACAGCATAAAAAGGAAACTTAATCATTGCAATTATGTGCTGAGGATGAGTGACAGTCATCTGTTGCAGCAGTTATTTAAAGAAATCATGATTTGGAGCACCATTGACTTGTTTCAAATTTTCCCTGCCACTGAAATTTGAAGGCTCCTGAAGAATTTAGTAATGCAGTCCAGGAAGGAAACTACAGGCTTTATCCTTAATATTCTACAGACTTCAACATAAATTTAGAGCAGCATTCTTTCTTCTTTTTAAATGGAAATAGTTTGCTTACCTGAAAATTCTCGTGATATTCAGAGATCAGAGTGGGGAAGGAATTATGTGAGTTGCTTGGTCAAAGTTTTACACACCCTGATCAGCATTAAGTGACAAGTTCCAGTGACACACACTCGTGATGCCATGACGTGCATCAGACTGGAGGTTTTACTGCCCAACACTTTAGTGGATTCAAGAAGAGCAAATGCAAATTTCCTGCAGCAGAAGTGCCACAACTGTGAGTTCTGTTAAGTAGCAATTAAACTATGAATCACATCACAAACTGTGCTATTGATAGCAAAGGCTTTTGCAGCCTCCCTTACCCACAAAGATGGTAACTTTTCTGTGCCATAGCTGAGTGCTGTGAGAAAGGAACTGTAACTTGCCTGCAGCACTAAGGTTTCCTTTAGAGGCTAAAATTGATCCACTATTGCGGAAGAGTTTAGGAAACTCAGGCTTCGACTTGTCAGTTTAAATCCCCTGGTAAAGGCTCCTTGCTCAAATCGCCCAGAAACAGGCTAGAGGAGTACATCATCTGCTGCAGGTACTGACATTGGCTTTGGGTGACATGAACCAACAGACTGAGACCCAAGAGCACCACATTTAGCCAGCCCAGGTGTGTAAAACATAAGTCCTTATCAGAAAATTAATTAAACAACTGGTTCTAAAAATGTAAAGCAATTTTCATTGCTAAAGCCAAAGAGAAAGTCAAAAAATATGCCTACATTTGAATATCCTGATGCCTTCCATGTGCGCCTTGAGGAAGCAAATATCCATGCTTACCATGTGCCACCCAGAGGAAAACTTTGCTAAAACCCCTCTTTGTGATCAGCCATTACCCAGCTCTTCCTGAGGTTTGTGCAGTGCTTTCTGCAACAGCCTGTCCACCCAGACAGTGAGCACGCCTGCCTTGTCCCCTGCTGGTGCAGGCAATCACATCATAAACTGATCAAATGCCATTGTACAACTCAATAGGCTTTTTGGACTTGGTTTCCAAAATTTGGGAGTGGGCCTTTCTTCCATTCAAACTAATTTGGGCAACAATGAAAAAATTCACTCATGCACAGGGTTTCTGACTACATCTTTTTCCGTCAGTGGTTCTTGCTTTCCGCTCCAACCCACATCATCTATTCTCTTCCTTCCACCCATTCTTCCCCCCAAAAAGGCTGGCTTGGACACTGTGCTTCAGTTTTCTGAAGAACTTTCTATTTTTCTTTCCCATTCTTTTTGTTTAACATATGAAAAGAGCTTCCTGTTTAGAAACATGGGAGTCCTACACCCTCAGTAATGATGTATTCAGCCCATCAATGATCTTGGCATGAATGCTTTAAAACCTTAATAAGTCTGATAGAATTTTTTGTACATGTCACCATCATCATCAGTTCAAAAAACAATGCACAGCATTTGTCATCTTGTACTGTATCAGCTCCCCTCCCAGTCCTATGGTTCTAGTAAGGAAAATCTAGCAAGAAGGCTTAAAAGTTTCCTTCTCTTAAGTATTTCAAACTATAGATTTCCAATGAAATCTACAGAACAGAAACAAAAACACCAAGAGGAGAAAGTGCTGTTGCAGAACTCCCAACATGATCAATACTGTCCTGCTTTTCCAGCCCTGAATCCCTGCAGCAGCTTGCCAATGCTCACACTGCTCAAGGCTTACTATAACTGTAATGGCCAAATCCTGGGCTTGTCCTGTGCTAGGGAATAGGAATAAAATATGCAATGTAATCCCTGTTAAACTTAAAAAAAAACCCAAACTAAACACATCTTCCCCCCAAGCCCTACATGGCCTACAACAAAATTGTATCTTGTTCAAATATGTAGGATGGATTCAAAACCTGTTTATATGGGTCCAAAAAAACCGGCAACAGCATCAGTGACTTGAAATAAACTCAAATATTTATAATTTCAGGAGTTTAATGTACAGAAACACCTAAGTGCAGGCTGTTCCCCTCTGCTGAATTTGAACTGCAGTGAAGTTCTCTGGTGAAGGTAATGGACAGCACTCGAATCAGTGGGTGCAGCAGCAACCTTGTGAACCAACACAACAAGGGCTGTTCTTCTCCAAGCAGGGCGCAGCAGCACAGTAGTCAACCTCGATTCATTCTATATGGTGCAATTCTTCAGATTATTCTCTGAGAAAAGCTGCCAGCCTGAAGCCTGGGCATCTTAACCTCTGACAAAGCAAGGCACAAACACTGCTTTACTTTAACTCTTGTGGGGACTTGCTCTGTGCCCACATAAACATCAAAACATATTTTGATTTTTACTTGTGTGCAAGCAGCAGTTAATTTAAAACTGTCGGCAAGTGCCATCCTAATTAAAAACAAATGACTAATTGTACAAGCACAGGGCCTGTTGACACAGGCTACATACATCAAAGCCAACAAAGCTTGAATTTGAGGAAAAGCAGCACCATCTAGTGCCCTTCAGGAGTCAGATCAAAAAATCAATTGCACAAGCCCACACAGAAATTTCAAGATAGCAAACACCCACAAAGACAGGACATCAGAAGTTTAACTCTATCAGCACTTCTGATAAAGGGGATTGCATAGTAATAGTTGTGTTAAAAAAGAGCTCCTGAGAATGAGATGTTTTCAGGCAGAACAGAAATTCTTTAAAGACAAACTAAGAAATTATTCTGCCATCTATAAAAAAGATGCAGTTGAAAGTCTAAAACTTACCAGAAGACTACTACTGTCTATAAAAAGCTACTAGAACTAAAATTCCTCAAGCTTCAAGAAGTTCAATATTATTAAAAGTTCTAGGAGACTGAAAGCATAAGACAATATGAAACCACATTTGACAAACCTTGAGAAAATACATGAGGAAAATTAACTTTTTCAAACTCATCAGGAACAGAAATCTAGACAAATGGTTAAATATATGATCAAAAAATAGAAAAAACAGTATGAAAGAAATCAGACTGCAAAAAAACTTTTCAAATGTTTTGGGGTTTGGTTTATTTGGGATTATTTTTTTTATTTGGGGGGTCTGTCGTTTGGGTTTTTTGGGGAGTTTATTTAGGGTGATATTCTTGTTGTTTGTTTTGTTGAGGGGGTTTTGGTTGTTTGGGAGGGATGTTTGCTTTTTCTTGTTTTTCTTTTTTAATCCACATTCATCATGGGGAGGCTTAGACCGGCTCCCACTCGACAGCTCATTCCAAATCAGAGGATCAAGGATGATACTGGCCATTTCAGAGACACAAAACAGTATCAGATCTTTATAATTAGACAGTAAATACCCAAGAAAACAATTAGACAATAACTGAGCTACTATAATCTCTCACTTAAAAAGAAGCAGGTGAGAAATGAGACAATTTTTAATGAGTTTTCCAAGGATTTATGTAGGTGAACTGACCTCTTCCCACTGTGTCAATACCCTGTGATAGAAAAATGCTGTAGATAAAGATATATGTGTTATATTGGAAAATATGGCTCATCCATTATCATTCTCAGTCTACAAGTGTTACTAGCAGATATGAATTCAAAAATTTTTCATGGTAGAAATTCCTGATTTGCCAAAATCCAAGTACAATTAGGAATGGAGAAAAATAAATGATTGGCAGACCTTGCATTCCTCACCACTGTCTCAAGCTATGGACTGTTATGAAAATTTTTAAGTGTAGGAAAAGGTGCCAAAGCAAGCTGCTTTTGCTAACCCTACAGAGAACCTAGATAATTGTCAAAAGTCAAGCTTTACAGGAAGTGCAGACCTACATCTCTCATATGACTCTAAAATATAATTATAGCAGAAGTGTCTTTTTTCACATAAGAAGGAAAGTAAAATGCAAACAAGGTGGGCATGAGAAAGTATGTATTAAAAAAGCTTTGTTCAGGTTCTAGTGCACCTTCACTACAGATAATTTATAAGCATCTTAAGGCATCCAGCAGAATTTAATGTATTCAAGAACTGAAACATGCTACAAACAGCAGTAAATGAATGCAGCAGGCAATTCAACAGCATGTGAGCAACAATCTCAGCCTGTACTTACAGCCTTGCAAACCCTGTGTTAACAAAGCCAATGAAACAATGAAAATATCTGAAAATATTGCACAGAAGCCCATCTTCTTTATCTTAGGTGGAAGATTCATATAAACATCATTTCCCTACAATGAGGATATGCATCACAAATTTGAACACAGAGCCATAAGTTACAGCACCATTGATTAACATAGTGTTGTCCCCAATAATCTGCAACACCTGCATGTTAGTAAGGACAGAAGTTAAAATAACACACTAAAGATCCTGCTTTCTCTGACAGCAAGGCTGATACTATAACTTCATAAAGCACTAGCTCTATGGAAGAGCCCTCAACATAAAAAACATGACAAGTCAAATCTCAAAGACAAACCAAAGTTTATTTAAAACAAAAATAAGACAGTGCTACTGCCAAGATAGAAAAGTTCAGGATTATTTTACTGAATGTGACAAGGCAGCCAATTTACAGCAGTTTACATTAATTCTGAGATCAGGTTGGGTTTTACACTGCTTCAATTGACTACATGTACTTTCTGCAGGACAAACTGGTTCCCCTTCCCTTTTCAAAAGAACTGACAAAAATATCCTATAAAAAACATATACAGAATTTTCAGACATGATTGAAACATGAACCACTGTCCAAAAGTCTGGAACTTTCCAAGAAGGTTAAGTCCTTTGTTGCTTCAACCAACCCTCAAGGGGGGAGCTACAAGCACAACGCCATCCCCTCTGACAAAGAGCATCGGAATATTCCTTTTGGTAGACTGTGAAGAAGGAAAGAAAAGTTCACATTTACAAAACATTGACTTCAATCATAAAAACACACTTGAAACAACTCCAACAAACAATATTCTGGCATGCTGAAGAGATCAATACAACTAACACCAAATCTCTAGATATCCTGTGTACTTTCATAACGATTTGTCCAAATCCTGTTAGAGCTTGGTTCAAAAAACAGTCAGCAATAAAGCAATAAACTACTTGAACAATATAACACAGTGTAGTTCTAGATAAAAAAAATATCTGTGATGATAAATTAACTCTCTTTTTAGTCCTTACTTTATAAATCTCTTCATAGGTTTCTTCATCAATCTCTATTGTAGTCACAGTTTCTTCCACATCACCCAAAATCATATTTAAGTGCTGGTCATATGCCTGTAGGAATCAAGTTTAGTTAATTATGTTTTCCAAAATTCAAACATGAGTTTATTAAAATGAGAATTTTTAGCAAGACTTTCAGACATAAATAGTTTGGTCTAATTTTGACCAAAATGAAGCACTATCAGTTATAGCTACAACTCAAGACAAACAAACAAATGAGATCTCTGCAGCAGGAAAAAGAAGGCACGACATTTACATCAAACACTTGCAGGAAATAGGTCTGAAGAATTTTGTGAGAGCACTTACAAGACCTCAGAGACAGACACACTTTGTTAACATTAACCCAGCTACACATACTGCTGCCAGTCCAGCCTCCCCGAATTGACTGCCTGGGGGCAACTTAAAGGATATGAAAGCTGCTTCTCATACACTGCTACAAAACCTTAAACACATGTTCCAAAAACCTTACAAAAGCATGATGCAAACTGCGTGTGTCCCTCGTGGAGCTCTCATTATCTCTGGGTTTCCAAAGGAGTTGAGGCCCAGTTAACTCACAGGGCAACTGGTTCTCTTCCCCAGCAGAGCACAGCACTCAGGGAGGCTGGCTGACTTAATAGAAAGCAAAAATCTGAGAATCCAGCTGAGTACATATCCCATCATACCTCCCAGGGTGTGCCTTAAAGGATTTTTGTTTGATAATGATGACCTCAGTCTAGAAGCAACCTTAGGGTACATCATAGGAAAAGGCCTGCAATATTATTGCTTATTTGACAGACAGAGAAATGGAAGCCAAAAGCAGTGAAATTACTTGCCTGGTATCATTCAGGAGACAAGCAAATCAAAATACATCTCTTGACTTTTTAGGGAAGCAGTTAATAGCTGACAAAGTACTGAGGAAATGAGATTTTTTTCCACCAAGCACATTATCGTTCTGGTAACCAAGACAATTCTTAACCTACTTTCTCCAACCACTTCTGCACTTTCAACCACGAAATGCAATTACTCGTGTTTTAAAATTAATTTTTTTAACAACCAGTGGAGTATTACAGGTAAACTTGTTTAACACATTGTTGTACATAAAGAAAGACTGCCCAGTGCTTACCTGAATGAGCATGACAATGTTCTGAAAGTTTTACTTACATGTAATCTGCCTCTAAGCTCTCTGTCATTTCTCATTTTGACATAGATTCGCTCATCTAGACTGAGTCTGATGAGATCAAGTGGCTCCTCTACAGTATTTGTTGTTTGTTGCTAAAAAAACCCAAAATAAACACATTATTTGTACAGAAGAAGTCTTTGCACTTTTCCATTCCTTAATGTTTGCAAGGCACAGGAAACAAACGAGAAAAAACACGGATGCAAATACTTCAAATCATTCCTTCACATCCTGGTGAACCCAAGCACTGCTCATTTACCACTCCACTGATACTCACCAGCCCTAAGCAACGTGAGTCAAAAGATTTTAGTTTAGTCCGCAGCAAATCATTCTTCACACAGGGGGATTGGAACTGGCTGATCTTTAGGGTCCGGTCCCTTTTAACACAAACCATCCTCTAACTGTGCGAGCTGTTTTTCTTAGGGGCAGCCGGGGCTCATAGCGCAGCAGAGAGCGCACACTGCGGGAGCCAGCAGCACCCCTGTGCCGCGGCAGGGTGAGGGCCGAGCCCGGCTGGCACCGGGGCCAGCACCGGGCGCTACCGAGCACCCACTGCCCCGCACCCTCACGGCTCCCGAGCCCCTGCAGCCGCCAGGCCGGGCCCCGAGGCCGGCGTGAAACCTCAACACAGCCCGGCCTAAGGCTCCTTTCTGTGAGAAAGGCACACTTCGAGGACAGCAACTAAAAAAGCGTAAAGACCTCCGTGCACATCCCACATCTTCCGTATCTCATATATTTCCGTTCTAGCTACCCCTTTCCTTCAGAGCCGAGAGCATTGCCCTCAGCAGCCTTCCCCGCCTTTCCCTCCTCCGGCAGTGCTCGCTCAGAGGGCCCGCAGCGCGCCCTGCCCGCGTCCCGACAGCGCCACAAACGCCGAGGCCGAGCGGGGATTTCACCTCGCACGGAAAGCGCTGCCGGCCCAGCCGCGCAGCCCAGAGCCGCCTCCCGGGGCAGCCGCTGAAGGAGCCCAGAGCTGCTGAAGGAGCCCAGAGCCGCTCACCTGGTCCACCTCATCCGCCATCTTTCAAACCGCCTCCCGCGCCCGCCCGCGAGACTTTATAGCCCCGCCCCTTCCCCGCGCGGGGCCGGCCCGGGACCGGCCCCCCCCGGCAGCGCCATGGCCCGAAAGCGCCGAGCATCGCCCCGGCCCGCGGACGCCAAAAAGAGGCGCTCTGGGGGGCTGCGAAAGCAGGAGCAGGAGCAGGAGCAGGAGCCGGAGGAGCAGGGTGAGTGCGGCAGGGAGGCGGTAGCGGGCCGGAGCTGCGCCACCGCCGCGGCTCGGGCCGCTCCAGGCCGCGGGGTCGGAGGGCAGCGCCCTCGGGAAGGGCGGCCAGGCCGGGCTGGAGCGCGGCTGCTGTCGGCTGCTATCGGCTGTGTTATCGGCGCTGGGATCCGTGCCCTGGGTCCCGGGCGTTAAACCCGTCCGTGACACAGGCCCCAAGGCTGGGCGAGCCCGTGAAGGGCTGTTCGTTGTTTCACCTCGGCCGCTCTCCAGAGCAGCGTCTCCTGGTCATAAGTTGTTGTGAGTGGCAAGCACGATGCTTGGTTTTCCACCGATTCCATCGGTAGGGCTATAGGAATCTTTAGGTACTTCTTGTGAGTTACATAAGCATTCTCCTCAACAAGTCTCACTGTTCAAATCCTGCCTGTTTATAAACAAACAATGACATGCTCAGCATGGTGAGTGCTCACACCACTCACACTACTTTCTGTAGCTGCCGCTCATGAAGTCCATGGAGATGTTGTTTCAGGTTGCCATGGAGATGAAACTCTATCCTCTAACATTAATCTTAATTTCTTTTGTCACATGCAGATGATTTTGAAGAGAAAAAGCCCTGTATAAAAAAGAACTCGAAAGCTCCAGCTAGGAAAAAAAAAGATTGTGATACTGAAGTTTCCAACTCTGCAAAAACTTCCAAACCTTCAAAACGAGAAGAGGCAAAATCACAAATAAAAGAAAGTAAAAGGAATGCAAGAAATAAAGAGCATTGTATCAAAGAGGAAACATGCAGGTGAATTTATAATTCAAGTCTATAGGATGTTTTTCTTCATCTTAATTTCTGTGGTTTGATCGTCAAATACTTAATCTGTTGTTACTGATGTAGAGGTCATGCTTGATTTATTTCCCTATTTTTAGTCTTTGATAAACAAGCACCTACATTTCCTGATGCTAACACTGTTTTGGTGATTTTTAACAGTGACTCACTGAAGCATCCTCAGAAGGAGATTAAGTTAAAGACAGAATCTCCTGTTAAAAAAGAGATGGATGAAGACAATGCTGATGATGATGATGAAAGTGAAGATGAATGGGAGGATGTGGAAGGTAGAAATTTCATATTTTTTCATACTAAGCACTTTTTAGGAGCTTGTATATCACAATGATTCCTCAAGAGCAGCAGACCAGCATCCCACAGTTATTTGAAATAACTTAGCACACACAGTGTTATGGAAGATCCAGGAGCTGGTAGGTACTGGATGTGTTCTGTTTAAAGGTTGTTTTAACACTTAAGACGGAAAATGTAGATTCTTATCCCATCATAAGTCCTCCTTGGGAATCTATTCCATGTTTACTTATAATTTGGAATTCTATTTGTACAGAACTTCAGGAACCTGCTACAGGTAAGTTAGAAGAAGCTGCTGTTCTTCCATCAGTGGGTCTGCCAAGCAATCCTGTTGAGATAGAGATTGAAACCCCAGAGCAAGTGAAGAAAAGAGAGAGGAGGTAAGAACAAGGAGGTGGTAGAGGGCTGTTGAAGGCTGAACTTAAAAATATCCAAAGTTTTGACTGTCACTGACGTGTTGAGTTCAGGGTGAAAATCTCCACTTTTTCATTGAGTTGGGTGATGCAGGGTTGTAGGATGAAGAACAGTTATATATACTGACAATTCTACCAAAAATCCTCAGTGTAAGCTAGCAGGAATGGAGGAGGCTTTTCAGCTTCCTTGAAAATCAAGTGTGTAACTTGACTGTATTTTACTGTCTCCATTTCCAGTGAAGGGACAGCAGGAGATCTCTTGAAGGAGAGCTGTGGTTGAATGGTGTTGTGTTAGTGCAAAATCTTAATGGCCTGTTCATCTAGCCTGTCACTAAACCTTTCCTTAAGAGTGCACAGTAGGATGGATTCTCTCTGTGAACTGACCCAGTTCAGGAATATAGAAAGGCAGGGCCACAGAAATGCCACAACATCTATTTCTTTTGTAATCTTCTGCAGAGAAAAAAGAAAAGCTGAATTTGAGATGTACCTTCGGAGAATGATGAAACGTTTCAGCAAGGAGGTTCGTGAGGACACACATAAGGTATTTGTCACAGAGAGCCATGGAAGAGAAGAAATTGAGCATAAAGGTGTCTGAACTGATTTGTAATCAAAAGAAGCTAATTTTTATCAAATATCATGGGGCCACGGCTAGAAGTGAAAAGATAGAGGCTGTAGACCTGACAGATACTTGTAAAGGTTACTCCTCAACTGTGAATTGGAAAAACCAGTGCCTGTGTTAGTAAAATTGTAACTCAATACATACGTGAGTAAGATGTATATTTCTCTGTGGAGGGATATCTTCTCATTCTGTCAGGATTAAACTGCCACTTTTGTAGAACAGGAAACACTTGGAAAGACTTCAGTGCTTTACTGTCTTCTGAAGACAGCACTGTGAATGCTTGGGAGGCTTCATTGTCACCTCTCTGTTAAAAGGGATGGTGAAGTATTCCTTGTCTTTACCATGGACAGTAGCTCCAATGAGGAAAATCTCTTGTGAACTCACTTTTAAACTTTTCTCTCTCAGGTTCACTTGCTGTGTTTATTAGCAAATGGCTTCTATAGGAACAGGATCTGCAGCCAGCCAGATCTCCTCGCCATCGGTCTGTCCATTGTCCCCACCCGCTTCACCCAAGTGCCCGCAGGCCAAGTGGGCCTTGTCTACCTTTCCAACTTGGTGAAATGGTAAAACTCTCTTCTGATCATGCTGTCACATAGAATGTAGAGCTAGGGTTCAGGGAGAGGGCTAACTGTAATTAGCAATTTTAAATTTTATGTACAAGGGTGAGAAAGGCTGTCCTTTTTAGAGAAGGAGAGGGTGAACTCAGAAGTTTAAGAATACAGTCACAAACACTGTATAATAAGCAGGTGTTTTGTATTTCAGGTTTGTTGGAACCTTCACTGTCAATGATGAACTTTACACTGAAAAGGGAGAGCCCCTTCAGTCAACACTAGAGAGGAGGTTTGCCATCTATGCTGCACAGGATGATGAGGAGCTTGTTCATGTAAGAGACTGGGAAGTGCAGGGTTGGTGAATTTGTATGTTGTGTGTCAGGTCATAGACAAAGTGGTGGGAGGGGTGGATTTGGAGAAAGCAGACTGGTGGTTCTGTAGCTATTTATTTTCATGTATTTTTATCTCAAGACCTCCTGTGATTAAGTCACTCAATTTAAACTGTTTTGCAGATATTCTTAATTATTCTGCGAGCATTACAGCTGCTGTGTCGCCTCGTACTGTCTTTTCAGCCTATTCCTCTCAAGGAAACAAGACCAAAGGTAGTTTTTGTTGTTTGTATGGAATAAGGAATAGGTCACTGATTTAGTAGGATTAAAAAAACTTTCTGGCTATTACAGCTTGCAGTGAATCACTTACTGCATTGAACCAGGGTCTTGTCTATATTGCAGAAAATGCACACCCTTAATTTTTAATTTTCTTCTTTTAAAAAAGCCACTAATTTCTGTGTTTCAGCAAAGATTTCTTAACATTTCAGTGGGTTTACATTTCTTTAAAACTTAGATGGCAACTTGTGCTGCATGAGTACACCTCTCTTCAGCCAGTTGCCTGAAGCTTTCGAATTAATTGACTGTGCCTGTCAACCTTTGGTCTGCATGAACCTTGGGCAGATTTCAGTCTTTTTTTTTTACCATATTCTTAGCTGTGGTGATAAAAGTGACTTGGCCTGTTTCTCTGCAGGGAAAGAGCTCATCCAAGAGACTGTCTAATAGCAGCACCTCTGAGGTGCAGGAGAGTACTGCCACAACACCCAAAGCTGCAGCAAAAAAATGCCCCTGCAAAAAAACCAAGCAGGAGGAGAAATCCTCAGAGAGCAAAGGAAACAGTGTGGAGCCAAAGAAACCCAAAACTGCCCAGACTGAAGTGACACACAAGTCAAAGCTGACTAAAGACAGCCAGGAACAGAAGGAATCAAATAATGAGACCAGTTCAGCAGAAAAAGATGTGCCGGTCAGGCCCAAGAATGACCGCCGGAGACGAGTGGCCTCCAAAGTGTGTTACAAGGAAGAGAGTGGAAGTGATGAGGGCAGTGCTTCAGACTTCGAGGTTTCAGAGGAGGAGAGTGATCTCTCTGATGAGGATTTTGAAACTGTCCCTAAAAGGCGGAGGAGCTCACAGGCCTCCCAGAATTCAAAGCTGACAACTGTAAAAAGGTCAAAAACTGAGACTTCAGAAACAATGCTATCAAAAAATTCGTATGGAGCTGAGACTAAGCCAGCAAAAAGTGCAACTTCAGCCTTGCCTCAAGCACAGAAGAAGAGAAACAAAATCATTTCTAGTGATGAGGATGATGGACAGCAGGAGGTGAGGAAAGCAATGGGCACAGACCAGTGGCTGGAGGTTTTCCTTGAGTCTGAGGACAAGTGGGTTTGTGTAGACTGTGTTCATGGCAATGTGGGTCAGCCCCAGCTGTGCTTTGCACATGCCACAAAACCGCTTTTCTACGTTGTGGGATTTGACAACGATGGGAGTGTCAGGGATGTGACACAAAGATATGATCCAGTGTGGATGACCTCAACAAGGAAGAGCCGTGTGGACCCAGAGTGGTGGGAAGAGACACTGCAGCCATACGAAAGTCCCTATGTGGAGAGAGACAAGAAGGAAGAAAATGAGGTAAATGGCAATAGGTTGTTCAGGACACAGAGTGCCAGGAGTCCCGTCCCTGGATTCTCATTCAGGCAAAAAGCATTAGAAATCTCTTTCCATGAGGAGGGAGGTTTGTATTTGAACTTGAATTGTTGGGATTGAACATGTTTTAAAGAGACTATACAGTAATAAATTTAAATAATATTAAATTTTGGAAGTTATTCAGACAAGTTTGCATAGTGGAAGTACTGCACAGCTTGTGCTGGAAACTTACTAGTGAGATTTGTGTAGTGTTTAGCATTACTTTTCTCAGAGTTTTTAAAATACATAGGTCAGGGTACACATCTAAGTACTTGCAGCAAGAATGTTTTGGTCTGTTGGCTCATCTGATAAGTTTTCGGTGTTTTTTTTCTTTGGTTCATATTATAGTCGTTCTTATTTTCTTACAAAGGGTAGTGGAAAAGTTGTGAAATTACTCTTTTCTGTATAATTCTTACAGTTTCAAGTGAAGCTTCAAGATCAGCCTCTACCAACAGCAATTGGAGAGTACAAAAACCACCCTCTCTATGCACTGAAGAGGCACCTCTTGAAATTCCAGGCCATCTATCCTGAGACAGCTGCTATCTTGGGGTACTGCAGGGGAGAGGCTGTCTACTCCAGGTGAGCTGTGCACCTATTGTCACCTGCACCTGTGATCTTTGTAACAAATTGGAGAGCTAATTTGCATGATTGTATCAGCAGTAGCCTCAGACCACATGCATAAACAGGTGAGGCATTTTGCTGCTCTGACAGCATTTGTGTATCACTAAGATAGAGCTTTCTTTATTATTCCTAATATGGTAAGTTTATTGTGGATCTGTTATGAATGACTTGAAAACTATTACATTTGCTTCTTTCTGGCCTTTTCAGAGACTGCATACACACACTGCACTCCAGGGACACTTGGCTGAAGCAAGCTCGAGTGGTGAGGGTTGGAGAAGTGCCTTACAAGGTAAGAGGGTTTGACTTCGTCCTGTGCAATTCATCTGCCCTCTAAAGCTCAAGCTCAATTGTGTTTTGGTTTTTTTCTTCTATCTTGTCAGCAGATGTAGATTTCACACTTTTTTTGCATGGTAGCTGTACTGTCCACCTGCTATGCCTATAGCTCATACATGCTGCCCAAAGTCCAGCTTTGCTTTTTTCCCACCCCAAGGGTATCTGGCAGAACAGCTCCCTTTTCACCTTCTCCAAAGGCATCCCAGTGTTTTATATGCACTGTTGGATCTCTGCCTGTTGCATACAGGTGCCATGGGTTGTCATTTACAGGCAATGGATATTGAAGCTAGGAAATAGCATCTCTGCTCTTCCAGAAACTTCTCCTTTGGTGTCCTAGGAAAACCTGAAACCACTGTCAGCTTCTTGTGATTTTTACAGGCCTGGTTGTTATATATTTGCAGATGGTAAAAGGATTTTCCAACCGGGCGAGGAAGGCGCGCCTGGCAGAGCCGGCAAACCGGGACCGGGAGGACCTGGCGCTGTTTGGCCACTGGCAGACAGAGGAGTATCAGCCTCCCATAGCAGTGGATGGAAAGGTAGCTGGAAGGCAGAGGGCTGGTGCTAAAGGAAGTGGTTTGTGTGCAGCTCTGGGCTTTATTTTTCCAGAAGTTGCATGTTTCAGACATGAGATGAGTCAGTAATATCTGAAATCATGATTAAGAGTTCAGACGTAAATGTTCACAGGAGGAAATAGTCAAAACTCTACTGAGGCCTTTCTTTCACAAATACAGGTAGTGAGTGTGGACTGCTAAAGTCAAAATTCTGTTGATCTGATCTTCCTAGCCCATGTTATGCCTTGGTAATTCTCTGCATTACAGCCTGAGAAACAAAACTTGAGCAGAGGACATAGCTAAGGGATAACCATGCAGCTAAAATCTAGGCTGGTACCTTGTCATGTGAATATTAATTGAATACTGGAGTGGAATGTAGCAGGTCAGGATGGTAGAGTCCCTGAGTTGCAGCAGGAATTTTTCACCTCTCTCCAGAAAGCAGGATTATCACCATCTCTCTTTAATCTTGCCATAACAGGTTCCTCGGAATGAATATGGGAATGTCTATCTCTTCTTGCCATCCATGTTACCTGTTGGCTGTGTGCAGCTGAAACTTCCAAACCTGAACAGAGTGGCACGGAAGTTGGATATTGACTGCGCTCAAGCCGTCACTGGATTTGATTTTCATGGTGGCTACTCACACCCAGTGTATGTAAAAGCTTTGTTGCACCTGTCAGATGTTGATGTCCTGCAGAAGCTGTGTATCTTGTGTTAAGGGGAACATGTGACCAGTTACACACTTTGATCCTTTGAGACACAGTTCTGTCACTATTCTGTAGCTTTTGGGCTGGGTCAGCAGGCATTTGCTCCCTGTTTTTTTCCTTCTCGTAGCTGACAAGAGGATTGTGTTCTCCTTCCTAGTACTGATGGGTATGTGGTCTGTGAGGAGTATAAAGAGATCCTTGTTGCTGCCTGGGAGAATGAACAAGCAGAAATAGAAAAGAAGGAGAAGGAGGTGAGAACTATTTTTGCAGCTTCCTTACTGTTATACTTAAAAAGTAAACTACATTGAAACTGGGCAGTCAAACAGGGCAGGCTCTGTAAGCAACAAGCTTTTTAGATGACAGTTCAAAAATCTTAAAACTTTTTATGTGCATAAATACATTGAAACTCACAGTAGTAAATTTTTCTCTTTGCCATTAACAATCCCCCACAGAAGCGTGAGAAAAGAGCTCTAGGGAATTGGAAGCTACTGACAAAAGGACTTCTCATTAGAGAGAGGTTGAAGCAACGCTACTCCATCAAGGTATCCTGCATTTCTATTAGTAATTTCTATTTCTGGAGGTTATTTTAACTGTAGAATAAAATTTGCAGAGTGTAGTTCCTCAAAAAGTCTTCAGCTAGTCAAAAATCTATCCCAGAAGTTCAGTGTGGTCATGTTCAGTAAAGATTTATTACTGTTTAACAAGGAATAGTTTTTTTATTTTATTCCTATTTTCTGTTTTGTCATACCCCTTCCTAGATTTCTTCCTCTAAGTCAAGCACGTAGCTAACAGGATGAGAGTTGGGGGGCACTTTTTCTTTTAGTTAGATGTTTTAGTTCTAATTTTTTTCACAAGGAAAAAAGGTGAAAAGCCTGATCTTTTTAAAACAGGTTGGTTTTATTCTTCCATTGTCAAAAATGCTTGTGTTGCAAGAATGTTTGGTGTTCAGAAATAGCAGCACTTTGGGTGGGAAGCCCAAACCAGAGCAACCAACTTCTGTAAGGTCACACAGTGTCACTGTGACCAAAGTCAAGCTCTTTTAGAAAGGGGCAGTTACAAGTGATTCTTAGAGCGACTTTCTGATTTTCACACCTTTTTTTTCCAGACTGAGCCATCAGAACCTGAGACAGAGAAAGGAGGGGGATTCTCTTCTGATGAAGAAGGAGCTCCGAGCTCAGAGAGCGCAGTGGAGAACACAGCCATTTATTGGCCCCAAAATCGCCAGCTCGAGAAACAAGAGGAGAAAATAACCAGAAAGAGCAAGCGAGAAAAGAGAGGAGAAGCAGCTCAGTTGTTCCCTTTTGAGAAATTGTGATGACAAGCTTTTCTTTGCTGTTTTCAGATGCAGGAAAATAGTCATGATAAAAGTATCCTTTACCAGTTAGGGCCTTAGGGTCTTGTTGTGCACTGGTGTTTCTGAGGTGTCAAGGACCAACCTAATTCAATATCTAGTTTCCTTTGAGATCACAGGTATTACTTAGGTGGTGTTAGATTATTCCCTTTGACCTTGGATAAACAGCAGCACCTTGCAAGATCACTTTGCTTTGTTGGGGTTTTTGCTCTGTATCACTCAGCACTAATAGTTGAGTTCCCTGAGGCATTCCTGTCCATCAGCAGTCTCTTCCCATTTTTCTCATTTTTCATTTTTCCCTGCTAGTTCTTGCTCAGAACTAAAGCATCCAGCTGCTTTTTACCTGTCTGCAGAGATATGGCCAAAGGAATGCTGATGCCTCCTTTGAGTCATAGCTTACCCAAATGAGTGGTGAGGCAGAGTTCTGGCCTGTCTGTCTCAAGGGGAAATACTGCCTTTCAGGTCTAAAAGAAACCCCCCACAATCAGAATATGGAGGAATTAATACTTTCTAAAGAATACTTGCATTTTGTGATCTAAGTTTGGCTTTTCAGCCTACTATCTTCCTTTACTCTCAGAAATCTTATGCTGTGGAAGGGAGAAGCCCTGTCCTTACTACAATTAAGGTTTAGTATGCCTTTTTAAGCAATTTACATATATATGTATTTGCTTCTGTTGCTTACCAAGATCCTGGTGTGGAGCAAGACATGTAAAACTGGCTTAATCTCACTGCTGGAGCAAAATTCACTAAAACCACAGAATTCTTGTTACCCAGTACCATAGCATTAAAAACCTGCTGAGAGAGGAATGTTAAATCTATGTAAGCTTTTCCTGCACTTTTGTAGTAGAAATACTGATCTGTCTTTGGCAGTACTATGTATCTAAATTCCACGGACACAGTCTCTTCAAAAACCAAGGGGAAAAACAATTTAGTCATTGCTGGACATTGTCACAGAGACTGAAATGTAAGAAAATGGCTTTCATGTAATTATTTTCAGAAAAAAAATCTATTTTTGTACTGTATTTGTAGATCAAAATAAAGTTTGAAAAAAAGAAGATGCTGTCTGTTTTGGAATGCACAGGTAACCCTCAGTATCCTTAAAATACAAGAGGCTGTAGCAGTCAGCTTGAATCATATTTTTCAAATAATCTTAGTGGGGCAAGGAAGTGACTGACTTCTTTGGTCAGTAATGGGGAGTAAACCCATGGCAGGCTGGCAGCAGTACACAGATCAGAGAACAGCTTCCCAAAACAAGGAAATATGTGCAGGACAAACAAACCCCAACAATAAGAAACTAGTTCTTGTGGAAGCTACAAACTAATCCTCCACCTACCTGGGCATTACTCCTGGATATAAAACATGCAATACTTGAATTTAATAAAAAAGCCTACTGACCAACCTTTTGATAAAACTGTATTTTATTAAATATACAAAAGCTCAGCACTGCTGTAGAAAATTGTCACTTCATTTCCAATAGGTAATGCTGGTTAGTGTTCCACATCACGGGCAAAAGAGCAGCAGTTCAAACCCAGTTTCTCTCTCCCGTGGAGCACAATTCCTGACTGCTGGAGCGTGAGCTGGTGTTGCTGAGCAGCAGGAAGACTGTGCAGCACCACTGCCATGCACAAGGCCATCTCCTGTAGCCACCCCTTCACTCACTGCTCCTGCTTTCACCAGCAGGACAGAGCTGTGAGACCAAACTGATAATATTCAAATACCAAAAGAATGCAAGTAATTATGACTAATCAAGTAATTACAAATTCTCAAAACACTTATGATTTCTAACTCAGATTTCTATTTCAGTATAATTTTCTAGCAAACATTTGCTCCACTGTATGTTCAAGTCAAGTTCCTTTGGTACAGAGAACACTCCTCTGAGTCATAAGAGATTTCATAATTGAAAACATTATTTTTGTACTGAATTGTGTATACTTAGAAAAACCCCCAAAACACAGTAGTGTAGGGAGGCTCATCTGGAAGTCAGACTAGCTTGGTGGAGACTTAAGGGTGTCTCTAACCTCAAGTATTGGTTACAGCAGACAAACATGAGCCATCACAACACTACAAGGCATTCCTCTATTGATACAAAACTAACAATTTAGGCTACAAAAATATATGAAACTAATCAGGCAAAAATACTTCCATTTCTTAATTTCACAGAGTACTGTCATCGTCCTTACTAAGTGAAATTAAAGAAAGGAACAGAATACAGAGCAAAAAACCCCAACTCTTTTAAAGACTACCCATTCACTTATGAAAGTCAATATTGTTTCAAGGCAGTAAGTTTTATATTTACAGGTGAATGACCTCTGAGCATCCCTTTAAGTGCAATTTGAAGTGAAATTTTTGAAACAGTTTGCAATGATATGGTCCAGGCTATCATTTTGGATGCTTAACCAAGAACAATTTCAGACACTTAAAACCTGGGGGAAATCAATGTGTCCTGATAAATCTGCCCAACCTCAGAGCACAGCTAACCTGGCCACTCATTACATCAATGACTTTAAAAATCCTCAATCCAAAAGCAGAGGGTTTACATGAATATTGTGTTGAATTCACCTAAACTATGTTTTCCCTTTGAACACATGCACTGCCAAACACATCAGCCAAAGGAGTGTTCCTGACTGTGCAAACAAGAAGAGGCAGCAGAGGGAGGGTTTGTCAGAGACAGGCAGACACATGTTATTTCCTAAGGATATCTAACCAGGGTCCATGGGATGCAGCTGGCACTTTCTCCAAAACGCACAAGGTGCCCCACCCAGCAAGGACTTGCCAGTTGTTCTCAAATCAGGAGAAATTACTAAGCAGTTAAGAGGTACAAATCTGCTTGTTCAGTTACTTACCCAGAATGTTTTTTTCTGCACAGCTGGCGTCACTGACTTCCCACAAACAGCATCCTATAGTCCCATGGATAACGTGTACCAAAAGCCAAACTGAAGCCCCCTCCCCAGCTTTCAGTGCTCGCTGCTGAGCTGTGATTTGCTGTAAGCTTGCTGCAGGAACCGGGCAGAAATGCACTTGGGAAGGTTCTAACCAGGACTCAGTTCAAGACCTGACCACCTCCTTGTCACTGCTGCTTCTTGGACGGAACACGGGACCTGGCCACCACGATGGGGACTGCGGAGAGCAGCGCGAGGAGCAGGGCCCAGAGCGGGCGGTAGAAGAGCCAGCCCGCAGAGATGGTCAGCAGGGACAGCGAGCTGGCCACACACAGTGCAAACATCTTCAAGCCAACATTAACCAGGTCCCTCACAATAGGAAACCAGTCCACTGCAGAGAGAATTAAACATGGCATGAAGTAGTTGGTAAGATGACAGTTTAAAAAAAAGTCTGATTCATGCTTAGGATCTGCACCCTAATGACTGCAATCCCAAGACAGACTCAAACTATTTTATCAAGAGCAGTGGATTAGGCATTTCAGCAGAGCATCATCAAGACATTTGATCATTAAGCAACAGCTAAACATATAAGGCAGTGCTACCCTCTTCACACAGAAAGAAATCCAAAATGAAGTCTGAAGATTTGTCCAAGGCTTGAGAAGCAGAGGACACAGATAGCCCTGCAGCTATGGAACAAATCTAGGGCAACTGATACAAGCTGCTAGCGCAGAAATTCCCTTCTGGCAACAATAAATCTTGGAGCAGCATGTATATAGATAAATAAATCAGAAAATTAAAGTTCATAGCTACAAAGTGAATGATATCTTTGATGTCTGAAGTCTATGCAAGTTTGAGGCGTTGTCCTGCCTTTCTGTTTTTACTCCAGCATTTTTTTATATTAAAAGAATAAACAAAAACTTTCTTCGCTGTTTGTTTACAATAGCGTAGAATAACCAGACACAAATCTTATTTCTGTACAACTGCTGACCAGGACCTGCTGGGGGGACCAGTTGTGTGTGGGTGCAGAAAGTAATTGTATTGCAGCACCTTGAATTAGATTTGAAAGAACCAGCCCAACATGTGCTTCAGCTTTTTATTTTGGTAAGCACCAGGCTGGGATCTTCTGAGACTGATAAAAGATATTTGTGGGGGGTTTTTTAATGTTCACAAAGCAACCAGTTGGTTTTGCAGTCCTGTTTACCTGCAGTTGCCTACAGTGACTTTTCAGATCAAATAAAATCAGAGTTCAAACCAGATTTCTCCTGGTCTCCAAATGAATTAACTCTTTAGGGGTTAGGATCTTATTTCTAGATCATTTTACCTTTCTGTGAAAAACTTACCTAATGTGTAAAAGATTCGGGTCATCAGGCTGATGCCCACAAACATTGAGAACCAGCCAGCTGCACGGAGGGCCCAGGTCTTCATGGTGTTACTCTCATGCTCCTTCTGAAATACCTCCTGAAAGCAAACACCATCACGTGCAGCCTGTTTCTTGTTCTTTTTCAAGAACTTCTTAATTCCAGTATATTATGAGCCAATCAGAGCCAAGAGCATTTTAGGAGTCCAATTTCTCTTGCAGAAGATACACTGCAGCTCATTCTACAGGGTCTGTGCAGTATGGCATTGCACTGCAATAGATTGAATGGTGCAGCATGGGGGAAACTGGCACTTTTCTTAATTAAAACAACCTAAAAAGCACCATTCAACACTACCCACAGGCAGAAAGCACGCAGGTTTTGCTGCAATTAGATACATTCAACATTACTGTGGAAAATAAGACACTAATAAGTAACTGTAATAAAGAAGGAAGAGTCTGGCTTCATTCTGAAGGAAGAGAGAAAAGGCAACAATATCCACTGATGGCTGAGGGAAGGTGTGTGAAAGAGAGCAAGCAGGATGGAGGGAAGAAAAGCTAAAAAGTATACGTGCATTTCATCAGGCAAAGCAAAACATCTCTTTTCAAGAATTCTGAGGAAGATTTTTGGTTGTGTGACCCTCTGGCTCAACAAAATGTTCACATGAAGATGGCAGGGATGTTAGCACTAAATGGTAAGAGATGTGTAAAACTGATTGATTACTTGCACATACAAGTACTCGATGAATTATTTATTTGTAACCAGTTAATTTTCAATGAAACAAAATTCTATCTAATGAAGATTCAGAGCTTACAGCAGAGGGTTGATTCTACTGCTACTTTTTCAAGTCAAAACAAAGCCTTTTTAATGCTTTTGGGAGCACCTGTAAACTCTTGACATCTGCTTTTCTTTGCAGCAGGGCATGAAACAATCATTAATGGAAACAAATCTACCAAAAGGAGTAAATGAATCACCAAATTGCTGGAGCATGCAGGATTTATTGAAGCATAATGCCCTGCCTGAAGGTTCTTTCTCAGCCAGAATAGCAATAAACATTTCAAACAAGCCTAAACTCCTGTTATTAGGAGGTGACGGGAGAATAACTCTTATGGTTTATTTAATTAAACCCTGATTTTTACTATTTTTACATGTGATGTGTGCTTGCATATGTAAGTGGGAAACAACCAAGGAGCAAATAAAAACAAAATGAGAAGGCACAGAAACAAACTTTAAAGCAAACAGATAGAATGTGTAGAAACCTGGAAGCAAACACAGGCTACAACCTGTTGTCCAAGAAGGAGGAAGAAAAGCCAATGTTTATATGAGTATCTCCTCCTCTAGAGCAGGTCTGAAGGAGAGTAAGAGCTTCCTCTTCTGCTGCTTCCGCACTACCATCTCGAGTTTTAACCCTTCACTAGAAGAGTCTCACCTCCACAGAGAGGTCCCCAGGGTAGAGAATCTCCAGAACATCTCCAGACTTGGTAGGATAAGGAACCAGCTGATCACCTCGCTGCCGAGCAATCACAGTCACCTTGGAAGAGCGGCAAATATTTACTGGTTACTGAGTTGGGGACAGGGCTTGCAATAACAGAAAGAGCTGAAGATTCACCTTATCAGCAGAGCCCAAACGGGGATCATCTCCACTCAGACCTGCGTAGAAGAAAGAGACACGAAGGTCTCCAACCTACAAACAAGAGAAGACTGGAAGTCAAGAAAGATTGTTTTACAAAAGGGAATCACAGGAAAGATTCACAGCACAGGAGCATCCTTTATTTATCAACACTTTTTCTGAACATTTATGTCAGGAATGACTGAGCCAGAATCATCTCCAAGCTGTCCTTTCCTCAGGGCAAGCTGGCAGCTGGAACAGGAGAGCTCAAATGCTGTTTTGCAATATCCCTCTGATTAAGCTCCAGGAGCACATGATATGCTTTGTTCATCCCTCATCATGCCATCTTTTGGCAAAACAGAGCAGGCAGCACTATTTGACAACAAGCTGTTTGATTGTACTCCTAAATTCAGCAAGGCAGAGGTGGAACCCACTGCCCAGAACCAACCCCGTCCATTTAAAAGCACAGCAGACTTGAGAAAACAGAGAACAAAGAAATGGGATTGGAAGCCTTCTGCAAGAGAAGCTCTCATTCTGAAGGGCTGCACTAAGGAAGTCATCCTATGTGATGGTCTGCACTCCATTTTCTATACATTAAATAGAAATGGGACATGCCCTTTTTCACACACAAGTAATCACTACTTTAGTTTATCTTTCCCATCTTACTTCTGGACGCCTGGGGTTGTCACTGTGATAGAAGTAATCTCCTCCTCGGGTAACATCAGCATGGGGATCCTCCAGGTGTGATAAGCTCAACTGCTTGAAATCATCAATTTTATCCACGAGACCTAAGCAGAATAAAGCATCAAGCTGAGGCTCAGTGTCTAACATGGAACAGCCAATTTGCTGGCTGGCTTCCTGATTATCACCTGACATGACAGCTGTTGTGGAAAGAACCAAAGTACATTGCTGATGCAACAGCAGACACAAAGTCAGGACAAAACAATCCTTACCCTTGGAAAGAAAAAAGCTGCCAACCTGGACATTAGGAGAAACAGCAGTGAAAGACTCCACAGCCATGGCACTGAGGAACAGAGAGAGTCCCTGATTAGTCCCAGAATTGTGATCAAATGCTTGATTTGCAGTATGTAATGTACAGCACAGAAAAGGTACTGTGGCAAACATCAGGAGAAACTCAAAGAGCTAAATGACTTTCCTGATGTGAAAACAAATCCATCAAGAGACTATCCAGACTGCATACTGTTGGAGCCATTAAATTAAGCTCAGCCATCTCTGCTCTGAGCTGCTCTAATTTCTTTATGCCTTTGTTCTCCCAACTACCAAAAGAACAGCAGTTTCCATCTACTGAACTCTGTTATGAAATCAGTCATTTAGATTTCATCTTTGATTAGATGCAGTGACAGAATTCAGAGGGACTGTGCCAGATGGTACCTCACCTCGGGTTCTTGTGTCCAATTTCTCGATCAAAGTTTCTGCTGTTCACAATTTCTGATTTCCACTCTGTATCTAAACAGAATGATAAGAAGGTTGAGTAAAAGACACTCAGATCTCAGTTACTGAAGACACCTGTGTTTTGCCAACACACAAGTCAGCAATTAAATATTTATTTTAATTGACAATAAACTTTCCCTAAGGTGAGTCTGTTTTGCCCATGATGGCAATTGGAAAGCCATCTCCCTATCTTTCTTTCAACCTGTCCTTCACTCCTGTCATTCCCAGTTTCCTCAGTCCTGGAAGTCTCCTGAAGGGAGAGTAATCAAGCAGCTGTGTGGGTCCACTGCTGGCATACATCGACATTTACAGGACAGAATCCATCAATCTTGAGAGGACGGCTGTTTTTTTGGATGGCATTTCTTTTTGTTCCCTGTCACTGTGAGCCTGTTTTTCATGGCTCACAATCACCAACTTTGCCCCTTATGTACCTCCATGATACAGGGTCTCCATGCCTCACTCAGCTGAGCATTTTTATATGATCACACCCAGAAACTGTTGCACACCCACGTTACACATCCACGTGCTTTGATCAGAGCTAAATGAAGCACAGAGACTGATCTCCCAAAACACAATGACTCAGAGTACTTTTCTGCCACTGGGTAGATCAGAATAACGCACCCAGTTCTGCTCCTGCCAAAAAACACTTGGCAAAAGCCACAGTGCACATCAGAAGGTACTGGTGGTTTTCACTGGCTGGTATCAACATCTAAACAGGTTCTCTACAGGCTCCCTTACAAGCTGGAGCTACCCTGCTTTTCCCTGTCTATTCTCTTCTGCTCACAGCTGACATTCCCAATTACTCCATGTCTGAAGTGTAAACTCAGGTGTGGCTTTGAACACACTCTCATCTCTGGTCATTGAGGACCTTGTGGGCCCTATTTCTGGAACATCCTATCCCTGGATGTTCTTCTCAACTTTTAGGGGTTTCAAAACAAGACTCAGATTTTCTGTAGCCCTTGCTTGCTGACAGCATGTCTCCTTTCACCTCAGTTACCTCAGGAAAAGGAGGTTCTGTCATTTGTTTAGGAAAGAGAATTTTTGCTTATTTCTTCACATTCCTTTCTTTTCCAAAAAGAAAATACAGGTTTTGTAACAAAAATCAAAATACACACACACACACACACGTAAACCCAAAGTTACATGCATAAAAGGAAAGGGGCTTTCTGCTAATCAACTTACTGTATGAATACGTTGTCTCTTTCTTAATCTCACCATTCTCCTCATATTCCCTGCAGAGAAAAAGGGCTGGGATGAGAACCAGGACAGTGCACACACCCTGTTCAGGGCAGAATACACTTCACCAATGAAACGCACAGACCGATCTCTGGCAACACAGACTTATCTTTATACATAACCTAACTCTTCTCTGAGCTACCTTTTCTGAAGACAGATTTTCTGTACCATGAGAAAACTATACACAAATGTTCAACAGCCACAACCTTTTTATTCCCATACTTTGAACAAAGAGGTGTTGACTAGATTGATGAGGAACAACCAGAATTAAATACAGTGAGACAAGCTGGCCCAAATCAAGTCTCTAACAGATGCTGCACCATAAGCATGCTAAAACTGAGAAACTATTTTTGACACCTTCACAACCGCTGACCTTTTTTTTTTTATATTACATGAAAGACATTTGGAACATGAATTCTGTGCAGTCACACATACATAATAGCTAATAACATTCATACTAGCAATGGTGGAATTATTAGCAATAGGAGAAATGTTTTTCTTATTTGGGTTGCAACTATTGGCAGAGCAGTTAACATCTCTCAAGGAAATTAAAATGATTCTCTGAAGGAAAAAAATCCAAGAGCTCTAGAATTGTTTTGCTATAAAGTGGGTTTTTTAGTTTGTTTTTTTTCTTAGGTAAAAGGAAAGAAAAAAAATAGTGATAGGATCCTGGTAACACAACAGCCTCATAAACTACTTTCAAAGATTACTTTCACTTACTTGGAATCTTCATATTCTACCCACTGGTACATTTCCACATTACGCTTAAGTTTGACAGCTTGGATGGAGAGCCCGTAGCTGGGGTCAAACAAAGGCTGTGCAAAAATACATGAAAATACAAGTCAGTCTAAATGCTGCATCTCACAACCTCAAACACTCTACTTTTACTACTGAATCCATTTACATACCTCACTGTACAACTAGCACTATCTTACACACGTGAACATGGTATAAATGTTACAAAAGACAAAAAGGAATGTCTCTGGAAAATGTGACCTGAAGAATCCTTATCAAAAGTTATGGCCACAGTGAAGAATGAAACCAGAATACTGACTATGGGTTTACAGGTTTCAGTGTTTAAACTAGGAGATTCTGTTTTGCTGAAAGGTGCTGTGTCACCTTCTACAATGTGTGTGGACTATGGAAAATGTCACCACTACTGAAAAGTCAGAACTTGCAAAGCTCCTGTGCTGCAAGAGCCTGAAGACTTATCAATATCATGAATACACAACAGGTTCCCTACACAAATGGCAACTGAAATTATCCGCAAAAAGCAGATGGAGGGTAAACATTGCGAGAGCTGGTATTGGCTTGGAGAAGTGAGTGCAAGGCCATTCAGCATCTTCCTGATTTCAGGCCAAGAACCAGAGCTTGAGTGGTAGCTGGCAATGCTTAGAGGAGGAAAAAAGCCATGTGTCTTTTCCTGGATATCAAACAAAACTTTAATTGACAAAGACTTTTCCTTCCCTCCAAACTTGAAATACTCATTTCTTCCAAGATACTTTACCTTAGATGTACTCAGATCTCCAGCCAAGTGCACCAGTCTCCCCTCATTCTGCTGAGAGATACCGTGGATGCTGTCAAGAGGGACCACAATAGAAAGCCCCTCCTCAAGAGACTTGGCTGTCCTTACAGCTCGTCCCTGCAATGAGGAGAACAGAAATCAAGTTGTTCAGAATCAATGTCACAGCAGTATTTTGTGAACAAGGTTAGCAGACAAGTGAACTGATGACCATAAGGAATGCTTGCATATTCAGCCTAAGGCATATTTTTGAAACACACTTGTACTTCTCCACTCTCTGTGTCTGAGCCAGTTTGGGGCAGTACTTCTCCACCCAGGCAGCAGGACCATTAACATTGACTAAGCTTCTCAAACAGACATAAATTCTTCCTATAAAGGTCCAAACTTAATGCTCTTCACCTCTTACCTTGTCCATTATTCCTGAATAACTGCAGAAATGACACAAATTACAGTTCATTTTTCCAGACACATATAGTGACTCCTTGGCAGAAGTTTTCCCTGCCTTACCATCATATCCTGATGTGCTTGCTCTTCTGCAAAGTCATCAAAATTTGGAATAGTTATTTTTTTCCTTTTCAAGAGGTATGAAAGGAAGTCTCTAAGTGAAAATTATGATCTCCACTCCAAAATTGCCAAAACAAGTACATTTTCAATGGTAGAGTGTTCAGATTCTTGGCTTACTTTTTTTTTTTTTTTTTTAAATCTAAACCCAAGAAATAATACTGAGAAAAAATTGAAAAATTAACACCCCCAATTTTGCTACATGGGGTATGAATTCCTTTAAAGTACTTAAAACAACACTAGAAATGAAGACCTTTTGTTACCTCAAAGAAAAAGAGAAGGCTGGAATGTGGCTGGCTCATGCACATTGGGCTGCCTCTTACCACAGGCTGTTTTGTCATCAGTTTACAAGCTTTGGATCTTATCTCTCATCACACACTGCTACTGTCTCTACCACACCTAGTTCCAGACAAATACTACCTGTGGCCTGTGAATTCACTTTTCTGTTATATCCTGAACATAAACACCAGGTCCCCAGACAAAACCTCCTCTTCTCATAGATCAAGTAATAAAGCTGTGTACAAACACTAACAGTATTGCACTTACTTCATTGGTAAAAAGAAGGTAGAAAGCCAGAAGAAATGTCACAAATCCAATCAACATGCCTCCAGAAGTCTCACTGAGCCGCTCCAGGAACCCTGGTTTGGGCTCACTTGTGATTTTAACATGCTCTTTTCTGCTGCCTGTGTCAGAGAACTGTTGAAAATAAACCAAAAGTGCAATATTGGTGTGAAAGGGGAAAGCATTCAGTTTCAAAACAAGTCTTTTAGTTTTGCTAGCACTGCTGCCCAAAGATCAGAACCTCTTGCCTTGGACCAAAACTTTCCCACACTTATTAAATGCCTTATCACACTTTTGATACTAGAAACACATTCAATAAATAAAACTCCAGCCTAACAGAGAAAAAACCAAAACAATTTCTATTAAAGTGGTTCTACATATTCAAGCTTTCTTCAGTCTGCCTCCAGGTTCTGTATTTGGAGTCCACACCCTGCATTGAGGCCATGACAAATTGAGTAATAGTCCTGAATTCCTGACCAGCTAAAACACTGCTATAAATAACAAATTATGATTCATCTCACCAGTAAAAAGAGTGCCTGCACACTCTAAAATAATTATATCCAGGGTAACAATAACCTATAACAAGGCACAGGACTAACATGGGAGCCCAGGGGTTTATCTGTGCATACGCGACTTGTGGGGAGTTACTAAATTCAACTTCAGCACACACACACAGCCAAGGCAGGGCATGGCATTTCTCTGTATACGGAAAATCACGCTATGAAAAGCCAGTGTCCATAAAGGAGACAGAGGAGTCCTGCAACTTTATTGAATAAAGGGAGAGTCCACAGGGGCACACGGCCGCGGGGTTTTCTCTCCCGAGGTTTCGGAGGGCGCAGCCTCCTTTCATCCTAAACTCTCCTTTCATCCTAAACTCTCCTTTCATCCTAAACTCCCGGCCGCACGTTGTCCTCTTCCTTTCCCCACTGGCTGAGGCACTGGGGAGGTACAGCCTTCCCGAACCGCCTGCCACATATCCGCCCCTTGAACCTACTGTTTTACCCTAAAGTTCAGACGTTCACACTTATGGAGACCCACTTTCTGTTTCATGAGTTAGGTAGTTCAGAAACCCAGGCTCACTTTCTGTTTCAGGAGCAAAATTGTCTCGGCTCTGCAACCAACCTGCTGCCCAAAGTCAGCAGAAACATTAAGACCCATTTCAAAGCCATTAACACCCCTACCTTCACCCACTGAATTATTTGTAAAGACATTAGCACACATTTTCCCTCTCATCTGGCTGTGGCCGGCGGGCTGTGAGCGGCACAGGGCCCTGGCCACAGCCCGGGCACCTCGAGGGCGAACGGGGCGACCCGGGCGGCCGCACACGGAGTGCGGAGCAGAGGCGGGGCCGAGCGAGCAGCACTTACGTTCCTCGACATCCTGAGCCTCTCAATTCTCCCCGGGAACCACAACTCGGGGGCCACCAGAACCGCGCACCGGCAGCCTCGCCCTCACCCGCCTCAGGGCTCCCCCGCCCCCGAGCCGCTCCCCGCCCGCAGCGGCGCACGCCGGGACGCGTAGTTCCCGCCGCGGCGGGGAAGCCCTTCCTTCCTCCTTCCCTTCCCGCCTCCCTCTCTCTCCTCCCTGCCGGGGCAGGCGGGGCTGTGGTGCGGCGGGGCCGGGCCTGGCGGAGCCCTGCGGCCGGCAGGAGGTGCGTCAGCGGCCGCCTCAGGGCCGGGAAGGCGCTTCCGGAGGCGGGAGGTCGCGGCGTGGAGCAGCGGCGCGGCGCTGCCCGAGCGGTGCCGGCGGGACGGCAGGAGCGGAGCGGCGGGGCCCGTGTGCGGCGCGCTGCGGAGGAAGGCACCGGCCGGCTCCGCCATGTCCTACTGCAGGCAGGAAGGTACGCCCCAGTGTCCTCCCAATGTCACCCGCCGGGCGGGCTCGCCGGGCGGCCGGGGGTGGGCGCGCCGAGGGGTGACCGCCCCCTCCCCGCAGCCCGTGAGGGGCAGAGGAAGCCGGAGTGGAGAAGGAAGCGCGGCAGCCGCCCGCAGTCCTTGTGGCGGGGCAGCGCTGCCTCGCCTCCCGCCGCCGACCTTTCTCCTCACGGAGGGCGGGAAGGGCGGCGGGGCCATGAGGCGGCAGCGCGGGGCGTGGGGACGGTGCGGGCCGGCTGCGGCCGGACGTGCCCCGCAGGGAGCGTGTGCTGAGGCGGGCGGGCAGCGCAGCTCCCGGCTGCGGAGCGCCTTCTGCCCGCAGGGGTTAAATTTATCCCAGCCTAGCTGAGTGGCCAGAGGTGTGGAGTTCTGTCTTTTAACGGTCGGTGGACAGAATGGGTAGAGTGCGAGCTTTTCTGTATCATTTTGTACAGGTGGTGGTATTTATGACTCTTGACCACTTCTTAAATTGGCAGATACGTAGATGAATATAGTAGATGTATATCTGTGCCTACATATGTATACATAAGTATATTTACACTCTTAAGTAATGCGAAGTGGCTAAATGTAAAGTTTCAGGCTGGAAAAAAAGCGTCAGTAGTTCTAAATGCCATTTATAAGTTACCAACTTGGACACAGACTATAAACTGCATTGAGGTAGTCATAACCTATGGACCTCTTTTATGCTGTGCTTTGTTTAATTTTGCAAGATCTGTAAGTTGCCTTATGCAACCCTACAAAATTGCAGTGACGGGGTTAGAGTTCGTGTGTTTCTAGCTCCTTTTATATGAGAAATGACCGAACATTCCACATTGTAAAGTTTGCTGGAGTACAAAGCAGAGTTGTAAGAAAACTGTTTCCCTTGTTTTTAAAGTGTTAGATTTGTCTGTTTTTCAGACATGTTTAAATGCATGGTTACTGAGCAGAGTTAAGTTACTGAATGTCTGCTGGCTGAGGTCACACTGAGGGGCCAGGAAATTCTAATTTCTAATATGCCAAGTTGCTGTAGTGGCCTTTATGAGTTTGGAGAATTCTTGGGGAATTTACCATTTTTTCCACTCTTAGAATACTTGGTTTTGTATTCTGAAGAGTTTCAGCTAGCCGTTCTCTGCTTGTGCCTCAGACTGTGTGTTAGAGCTTTGCAGGGTGGTTAGAAAACTAAAACTACTGAAGTTTCCTGCCAAACCTCTCCTGACCCCGCTACAGAATTTTTTAGTTAAATCAAGAGCAGGAAATTCGCTCTGTTGGATTTCCATCCCTTGTGATGTTCACAGCACCTTTCAATGTAGTTAGTTCTATATGGTGATGACTATCTTCAGTTTTTAATTCAGATGATTAATGTAAAATATTACACCAGTCTTCAGCAAAGAGCACTGTTATTAATAAGTTCCTATTGAACACTTTACTGTTATTATAGCTTTTATTTCACTTTTTTTTTAATTCTAAATCCTTCATCTGCTTTAGTCTTGATATTGAAGTAATTTGAGTTTGTTTTGAAACAGCTTTTTAAGTTAGCAGTTCAGTGAACTGTACTGTGATCTGCAGCCATTACAGGACATTGCTATGAAAATTGCTTTTGAGTAACAGAATTTCAGTTTGTATGTGTTCCTCTGAACTAGTAACTGTTCTAATTGAAGGTGATTGTTAAGTACAACAGTTCATTCTCTATTAACATAAGTGTATCACACTGAATATCTCATTACCTTGTGGTGTTCAGTAGTTTTGTAAATGACTCTTTCTGTCTCAGATTTTTCTGAACTTTTGCTTCTTGTCTCCTCCATGGTAGGAAAAGACAGAATAATATTTGCAACCAAGGAGGACCATGAGACACCGAGCAGTGCTGAGCTGGTTGCAGATGACCCAGATGACCCTTATGAAGAACAAGGTCAGTAGTGAGCAGAAGAACAGAAGTAAGGGATGTTATATCATATATAAATCCAACAGAAAACAAACCCTCTATGAGTTATAAAAGCTCAAGCATATTTAAAGACTGGGGGCAGCTGGTTGTGCAGTACATACCCAAACTCTTGGGAGTTTTAACTGCCAGATTAGGACATCACTAATGACACACTTTCTTCCAGTCTTTCTTTCTCTACATTTGTAATGGTTTGTCTTAGTGGCCTGTTCAAATAATCAATTGATGGCTTTTAGTTTTGGTTAGTAGCCAGGGATAAGCAGGGATACCTTTTCCTTTTATTAATAAAGTTAGAGCCTAATCAAGTGAAAATTATGTTTGTTTTTTCTAAGTTTTAAGTAACAGCATGCAGTTTTCAGAGAAGCTGGAGTGAGTTACATATCACTGTCATTGATGTGAGTTGCTCATCTGGTTGTGTGCAGCTGAAATTGCACGATTTGGTGATCTCTGAGTATCTGATTTAATATAAGTTAATAGCTGGCTAATCAATACTGTTAGCAATATAATCAGTATCTTTCAGTGGCATGTGATGGGTAAGTTAAAATTACTGAGTTTTCAACTGTAATCATCTTGCCTTGAAAAGATAAAAGTTTTCATGAAGATTACAGTTCTTGTATGAAGTATATCTAACCTGCAAATAGACATTTAAGAAAGAGTATTTCTGAGGCCAAGACATAGAATATTCTGGTTGCACAGACCAAATAACGGGTAAATAAAATAATCTTCCAATCATGATGATTTAATAAATTTTGCCCAGGGCTAATCGTTGCCTTGAAAATGTGAGTTTAGGTTATTTTTTTATTAATTACTTCTATGTTTACAGGTCTTTTGGCCTCTTTGTGTGAAGTGATTTCATTGGTTTCAGCTCAACTGAGGCTGAAGTAAATTCTTCAGGCTCTTTGAAATTTAGTTAGAAAGTGAAAGTTATGTTTTCTAAAGTGTCTCCAAGACCTTTAGAGGGCAGCATTTAAGCAGTTTAGTAGCTGGAGCTCACAGGGTCTCTTTGTTAGCTGTTATGGTGTGTACTGTCATTTGAACCACCCCTTCCTATGTCATTAACGCTTCTTGTACATAGATTTGTGTTGAAATGTTACTGCTTTTATCTGCCTCTTTTGGCTTCATTACAGCTGTATGTAGTCAGTTATATATTCAAAAGTTTTTCTCACATTTCTCACAGGACACTAAGTCTGTTTATGACCTGGTGTGACATGCATTTGGGTAATAAACTAATCAAAATTAAAAGAACCACTTAATTTTTGTTAAAATGCCATAGCAGTTGATTGCTCTTATGTCTGTTTTCCTGGACATGGAAAGGCTGTGGTGAGGAGGAGAGGTGATGGGGTTTGTTTCCTAGCAATCCTGCATTTACAGAATGTTAGGTCACTTTCTTCCTCAACAGTAGGTCAGAGAATAAAGGGGGAAAGCCTGGAGCTTTTAATGTCACCTTACAGTGACAGTGTGTATCTGTGGGATTCAAAATGAGAAACTATAAACTATGTTTAAGTGCTGTCAGTGAGTTTGGGTGGCGATTTCTTGTTGCGTGGTTTTCTATGTTAGTTTGTTGAGTTTTCTTCTTAGTATGTGGTAAATTACTGCTGTGTTTTAAAGTCTGAAAAACCACTTGAATGACCCAGGGCTACAGTGCATGACATCAGAGGAGAGAAAATGGACATATCACAGAATGTAGCTGCATCTAATGGGAGTGAAGCTTGTGGGCAGGAAATGCATGGGTAAAATGGTTCGGAGTCTGCTGAAATGCTGACGGTCTGTCTTGCATGGCTTTTATTTAAAAGAAAATTGGGAAGAGTTTTGCTGTACCTAGTGTAAAATGCAGGCTTTTCTAATTTCGCTTCTATTTGGAATAGAAGACATGGTTTCCAATGTTCAAATTCTGTTGAACTATAACTATAATTAACTATAAAGACTCTTTACGTGCTTTCTTCTGTGCCAAAGACACCAGTCATATCTGGGAAAGAATAGATGCATCATATAGACCTACCATAATCTGTACTGTTTTCTAATAACCTGAAACTTGGGTTTGAGGTTTTGGTTTTTTGTAGGGGCCTTTTTCATACTTGAGATAGACATGTAGTTTGGTATTTGTTAATTTTTGATGGTTCTTATTTTGTCCCAGACATTAGTCTTTGAGCAGTTTACTTGAGTCAATAGATGGTCAGGAAAACCTGTGTTCTGTTTCCCTTAGCATAAAAACCAGTTGTATGCTGCTCTTATTTCTGTCAATATTTTGTTGTTGTTGTTGTATCAGCTGGGAGATTTTGGTAGGCAAAATGTTAATGGATCACTTTAGGCTAAAAACATTGAAAGAAAAAAATCACCTGAAATGGAAAGGCAAACTGGAGTAAATTCAGGTTAGGATTTCATACTGCAGTGAAAATCACAGTTCACTGTCTGTGCCTTTTGACAGCTGTGGCTGATGGAAACAAACTAAGAATTCATTTGCAGTGGTTTTGAAAAACTCTTGTTACTGTAAAGCTTCTTTTTAGTCCTATGTGTTGCAGATGGTGGAGCTTAAGCATGAAGGATTCCTGGTTTTCACCAACATCTTGGCTGCCATCAGAATGATTTTTTATTTTATTAAGCTTACATGAAGAAGGCACTGATGAGTTTTATGCATGCAAAGTGACTTTTATAGTGCTACAGCTGTGATGGGAAGGTTGGATAAAAGTACTTACGGAATTGGACCTCAAACACAGATTAGTGCTGGTCTTTCCCTTCTGTTTTTCCAGATTTGTTCCTGTCATCTTATTTTAGAGACAGTTTTAAAGTGGTTGCTACAGAGCACTGATGAAGCAAAACCCCGCGTTCTTTTAAGAAAGAACTTGATGACATGATCAGATGTACAGGACTGTTTCTATGACTAATGATGTCCCTCTCAATCCTGCTTCATTGTGTAAATCAGTTGCCATCTAGAAGAACATATGCCCTTAAATCTCCACCTTGCCAGTCCATCACTGAAGTATTTCTGTCACAACTTTGGCTGTTCCAGGGCAGAGGTTTACAGCTGTTCCAGTTTAGAGTCTGAAGTGGTACTTAACTCCTTTCAGTTGTTTTCTAAAGTACAATTTGGTTTCTGGCAACCAGACAGGCTTGCTCTCGCTTGTGTTCTGTGGCACATGACTTAATCTGTGCTTTACAGATACACTGATTTTTGTTTTTGCAGTTCTGGTCTTCTGGCTGAAATTTGGAGGGGGAAAGTTGTGGGTTGTTATTTCAGAGTTTATTTAAAACAAGAAGAAAAATGCATCCATTTGATTTTATTTAAAAGATTTCTAGGCTTAATATTGTATTTAAATTCTTATTACTTGTATGACATGTTTTTAATGCTTGCTTGTTCCCCTGACAGAGTCTGGTAAATCAATTTACTTGACTTCTATCTGTTTTGCAGTTCTTTTAGAATATTCTCAGTGGTCTGTAGTCCAGGGAGAAGGACTTAGTTCAGAGAGGGATAGAGAGCTAATCTCACTTGTGCCATTAAAGGATTATACAGATCAGAGGGAGAAACAGACTGGCTGGGAAGTGAAAGGTGTTTATCAGCCTTGGAGCTACAGAGCTAAGATGGCATTATAAGTGCCTGAGTTCACACCTGCAGCCCAGCAGCTGTCGCTGAGTGAAACCAACATTTGGAAGGAGCATTAACTTTTCTTCTCTCTTTTTTTGTTCAGGATTGATATTGCCCAATGGAGATATCAACTGGAATTGCCCATGTCTGGGTGGAATGGCTAGTGGTCCCTGTGGGGAGCAGTTCAAGTCTGCCTTTTCTTGTTTCCACTACAGCACAGAAGAAATAAAGGGATCAGACTGTGTGGACCAATTCCGTGCCATGCAGGAATGCATGCAAAAATACCCAGATCTTTACCCTCAAGAGGATGAAAATGATGAGAAGTCCAGCAAAGATTTGGAAGCTGCCTCTATGGAGGCCTCTGCTGCCAAAGAGGAGAAGGGATCCAGCTAATGAAGATGGAAGGAGGCTGTCGTCTCCATTTCTCATTTTCAGAGGCATGGACTTTGCACTGTATCTGTCTTCTGAGTAGCGAGGAAATGTTTCACTGTGTTCTGTGCACTGTATCATAATAAATAATTTATTCCTGAAGGAGAAATCTCAGAGCTGCAGCCTTGCAAATAAATACTGCGAAAAGAGTGAGTGCGTGTGTATACTGTGTAAACTGCTTTTGGAGACACAGTTAAAACTTTAACAGCTGTTCTTTATTCTCAAGTTTTCCTTGAGTTTTGACTTGAATAATGTCTTGAAGTACATAGCTTTCAATTAAAATTCCACTGGCACACCAGGTCTGTGTTCATTTCAGTATATTCTGATCAGTAGTTGCTTTTTTTTTTTTCATGTATTCTGTTCTATCAATAAAAATTGCATTAAATGATTCTTTTTCCTTATGGATTTTTTTTTTTTTTTTGCCAAAGCGATGCAAGACATTGAAAATGGCCTAGATCAAGAATTTCTAAAATAATTTCAAATGGTCTTATTAGATTATGGTTGCATTTTATTGCTGGCATCAGATCAGGATTGCCAGTAAAATGTTGAAATGCACATCTTTGATTTCATTCATTTACTGTGATGGCTTTTGCATTTTTAAAAATGGTGTGTTGTGCAACTGATGATTAAAAGGAGTTAAGAGAATGTTGGTCACTAGCTTTATTTTTGCTCTGAAAACAGCTTTTGGGTTCCTTTGGTTATTACCTACTTTAATGTGTAGATGGGCACTTGTAAAATACTTTGAGATACAATAAATTGTTACCTGGTGTAATGATCTCAAAACAGATACTGTGACTTAAGTGCATATTAAAAAGCAACTTTTTACCCTTACTGGAAGCTCCTGTGTCTTTGTGCTATGGTGGGTTTTTTAGTTAACACTGATTGGATTTGAGAACTGTTCTGTGCTGTAAGTAGACCTTGAATTCATTTGTGGGTTGTGAAGATCAGTTTCTCCAGCTTCTCAGATTTTTATTCTCGTCTTATTCTTTTCTCCCCAGCCCAGGCAGGAAGGCATAAAAAACCTATAGCATTTTCAGTAGCTGTAGTAGACTGGATCATGAACCAGGAAATAAACCTGAACAGCTATTAAAATATTTGAAAATTACTTAAGTACAAATAATTTAATAGTTCACTATAGTTTAATAGCTGTAGATAAGGGAATACTACATTGTTTGTCTTTCCAAGCAAAAGAATGGCTGATTTTTTTTTTTTTACAAAAGAGATTGTGGCTGTGGCTTCAGTAACTTCATTACATGTTGGTTTGGGTTATTTTTTTTCTATCCTTATGTGTTGGTTACCTCAACCAAAGCATAAAAAGTTGTAGTGTCAGTAATGCAGCCCACAAAGTCCAGCAATGTTTAAACACGTGTCTTTCTCTGTGGGTAGCACTCAGTGCTCAGCAGCATTCATTCCATGTAGCACTTCAGTGTCTTGTTCTTGTTTGCATGAGTGAATTTGGTGCTACTGCTGTTACTGAGTGTTTGAGGGGAATTTCTGTCAAGTTCTACAATGTGTTCAAGGTGTTTGTATTTCAGGATGGCTGCTGGATCCTCAGCAAGAATCTGTAGGCAGTTAGGTGGCTGATAACTACTCTGTTCTGAGGCCAGTGATAGCGGGGACTCTGGCATCGCTGCTTTTCAAAGAAACAAATTGACACAAAACTTAGTGTGACTCTTTCAGGCATGGGAAGCCAAGTGCCAAGTTAACCTGAGTAAACAGGCACAAAAGTAGCAGAGATAAACTTTGGCACTTAGGCACTTGGGCCACGAAAAAAATCTTAGGCAATAGATGAACACTGGGCACCAGATTAAAAAAAAATCACATGCACCCAAGCTTCTGGTTGTTCAAATGGAAATCTAGTGCAGTCTCTGTGAGGAAGCTTTGAAGGGGTGCTCTGTTCTAGCCAGTTGCCTCTTCTTTCTTTTTTGCTGTGCTTTTCTTCCCCACATTGCTTTTGTGCTCTAACCAGTTAAGATTTATTCTCTGCAACTGTATTTGTAGCAATCTGTGTGCAAAACAAAATGTGAGAATCTTGGCCTACAGTAGGTAGAGACATGCACCTAATACTGACAGAGGGAGCATGGAGCATAATCTGACACGTTTGAAGGTGTGTTTAGGATGGGCTTGGTAACCTGTTGTGCTGCATCCAGTACAAATATGAAATATGTGTAGGGATCTTACACCAGAAACTGTGAAAAACACTGTGTAATGTGTTTGAAGTGTTTTGAGAAAGGAAGCAATAGTTTTAATCCTAAATAGTTTTTTGTGGAATTATTTTTTTGCTATGTAAACTCATGCAGTTGTGAATGCATAGATAATGTAACTCCTTGTTTCTGTTTCCCAGCGTTGCTTCATTTGTGTGATTTTCCTGCTATAGTTACATGGTACCATTTTTAAATCTAAAATCAACCAGTGTTTTTTAATATATAATAAAAATTATAAAATGATCCTTGGCAATATGTGACAAGCTTGTGAAATAAGCAGATGATAAGTTGTATTTTTATTGTGTGGATACAAAACTTACAGCTGCATATTTCCTGTTTTAATGTGTTTCTTATTTTATATATATATTTTATAAATAATGTCTTGGTTCTCTTCCTGCCACCACTGAGCTACTGGTTCTTGGACAGAGAGTAATAGATTCAAATGGGTTTGAGTAATTGTGTTGATAGAGTAATTTCATAATGATTTTATATTATCAGGTGGTTTTTTCAAGCCATGGGTGCTGCTGTGTCAAGTCACAAGCAGTCATTGGGGGATAAAGAAAGCTTTCATTATGAAAGAATTGCTCTTTAATTTGTGCCTTTTGATTCTTGTCGTGTAAAAGCTGATGTGCTGAGTGTGATGAAACGTTTATGAAAGTTTAGTTAAAAGAAACTGTTAACCATGCATGATGCACTTCTGGATGTATTAGAATATGTTTCCAATACAAGTTACTTAGCCCAAACAGTTACATGTAGATGGAATTCCAGTTGAATTTTTTCTGTTTAGTTTTTAGAATAAAAAGACATGGTTTTAATTGTATTCACCCTACAGACCTACCACTGCTCCCAAAATACTCCCTTATACCATATTGCTGTGAGTAATACTCCAGATTTTCAGTTTTAACCATACTTCAGTTTTTGCACACCCTTGTCCTTCTGGTGCAGTGGTGAAACAATCTCAGCTTTTGAAAGCTGTGTGGATTGTTATCAGCTGGCTGCAATTCCTGCATGTTTCGTATATAACTTGTTCGGATGGGATTGTTCCTGCAGTCAACTTAAACTGGAATCAGTGGTGCATGTATCACATATCCTGATGTAGGTAAAGATTGCCTCTAAAACTTGTCTCTTTTAGTTGATCCTTTAAAAAAAACCCATATATTCTAAAATGTAAAAAACTACTGAAAAATAGTTAAAATTAGACAAAACTGCATTTTCAGGATTAAAAGTTACTCAGTAGATTTTCTGCTGTTCTCTGCTGTACAGCCTGAGGGCATTGCAGAGACCTGACTTCAGCCTGTGTGTAGTAACTTTCCTGGAGGTATGACCTTGCTTCAGGTGCAAAAAGAAACTTTTTTTCTTCCTTCCTCCCTGCAAAAGGAATGATGAACTAAATGGTGGCTAGAAGGAGACGTTTATCTTGCAGGCCATTGTAGGGATCATTAGATCTGGGGATCTGGCAGGGCTGTTTTGGAAACAAGATCTATATCCCATGCAGTTCTGACTGAGGGTGTCCTTGTTAAACCTGACAACGATGTCTCCTGTTTATCTGAGCCACTGATCTGATCACACGTCAATGAACCTACTTATTCCTAGGGAAATAAAAAAAGGAATTTGTATGCTTCTAGACTCTTGTTTTACCTCATTAAAATTCTATCAGTGTTAGTGTGGGACAGTATAGAGAATACCATGCCTTCTGTGGTAGCTCTTTTAATTTACTATGTACCACCTGCTTGCTTCTTCTGACAAATGTGCAACAGCTTTTCCTAGGAGGTCAGTTGTCATCTTGCACTCTTACTCTCATTTTCATTTCAAGTGTACTGCAGAAAAAAATAACTTTTTCCCCTCTCGAAAGTCTCGTGGTGATCAATTTAGACTTTCCCATCATCACTAGCTGTTCTAATGTGATTTGTGCAATCCATTTCTATTTAGATTCTTATTTTCAGGCAGGCTTCCTGGATTGTAGCTCTGCAGAACAAAGACTGCACAGGATAGCTCTGTGTGTATTGAAACTTTATTCTTTCATTTTTCTTCTCTGTGAACTCAGAGATGCCTGTTTAGCAGAAGTAGTGATACCAATAAAAAAATTGCAGTCAATTTTAAAGAAAGATATGTGTATATATCAAATACTTTTGAGATACCTGAAATGTATGAAATATGTGATGTACTGATTGTTTGCATACCACTGTGTTCCATTTGGTAGTCATTAATCACTGTATTATCATAGGCCCCAAGAGAACACACCAGGGCATCAATACTCTTGTTCCAAGTTGTATTTCTACTGTCAGTAGCTAGTAATGCTAGTAAATGACTGTGTCAAAAATCAACTTTCATTCGCAGAAGAGAACTATACAGATGTTTACCCTCCCCACAAAATCACCAGTCTGGCACAAAAAGTGGAAGAGAGGTGTTTGCTTTAATACAGTGCTGACTATAAACCAACATGGAATATCCTCATTGTCATTAAATAAGATCCCCTACAGGTAAATTGGCCTCTGTTGAAAAGCACATTCCTTTGTTTAATTCTAAACCTACACTTGAATTTCATTCCTTGTGAGAGGCCCTTTGAGATCAGACTGTAAATTCATATACAGGTTCTTTATTGATATTTGAAAGAGAAGTAGTTAATCTTTTCGTTGTGAGACAATTTCTGGAGTCAGTAAAGAAAGCAGTTGCTGGGCTCCTAATTTCGTAAGGCTGACATTTCAAATTCTGCCAAATGCCTTGGTTAAAAAGTGTTTTATTGCATTAATTAAATAGCTTGTTGGAGATGCCACATTGTTGGATACCACTTTCGGTAACAACAAATAAATAATGAAGTGAGAGGGGGAAAGCAATGGAGGAAGGGAAATTTCCTGAAAAGGAGGGAGGAAGAAACACTAGAAGCACTGTTTATATCCTGTTGGGAAACAAATCAGAGCTTTTTTTTTATTTGCCAAAGATCTGCCTGTCATCCATTTCCAAATGAGCTGAGGATTTTTCTGCTGTTGAATCAGTGTGAAATTCAAAGTAAAATAGCAGTAAATAGAAAGGAAGAAGCTGAATTTTTTACATTCACAGTGGTAAAGAGAACAAATCAATGGCCTAAATTGTAAGCTGGAACTTCCATCATTCTGCATTAGTATTAGGGTTTTCTAGGTATCCCACTTCCCAGTCAGATAGTGCTAAATTAAAAGATCACCTCTTCCCTAGAAGTACTAAAAATTAGACATGGAATTGAAATATGCAAAAGTGGCATGTGTGCTTGCTCTTTCTCTGTAACCCACTGAAAGAATATAGATTGATTCATTGTAATTTCTGCTTAGTTGAAGAGAGAGTGCTTCAACCAGCTTCATTTGGTTGTGAGTCCTTAAACAGGGGACATAGGTCTCCAACTACAATTTCCTCAAAATTCGGTGTTAGGGAAGAACTTAAGTAGCTTACCTCATGATTACTGTAGGATAAAATGGATTTAGAAAGAATGTTTTTGCAGAGCAGAACTAATTTTACCTGGAGTGCAAATGTTACCACTCCTGTATTTTTGCAGAGGGAGAAATAATCCTCAGGCACTATGGGAAGGAAGCAGAGCTTCAGCATCTTACCCCGGAGTGTAACCAAGAGAAATAAAGCACAATGAAAGCACCAAGTGCAATTGAAGGCCAGTGGTCTTGAGCACAGTTGGAACAGCCAGGTTGCTTCCCCAGAACTACAGCTTACCTCATTTGATACATGCTCCAGCCAATAAATTTACCACCTGTTTCTGCTTTGTAGCTTTTGTATCGTCACAATTTCAACATGAGAGCAGCTGCTCTTCCCTCACTTCGGCTTTTTCCTATAATTAAGGTTTATTTGCGGTTATTAATGTGAAACCTTTGTGGTGTTACAGACTAAGTACTACAGCAAAGAGCTGCATTTGGAATGGAGTTTGAGCCCAGGTGTTTGCTGCAGCAGAGCTCAGCACTAAGCATTGATGGTAGCAGTGCACATCTCTAAAGGACACTGTCCCAAGATAAGTCACATTTTTTTCTGGTCAGCAGTGGGATAATATTCTCTTCTAGAAAGCAGCCCATTATATTGGCATAATTGCAGTCTGATGGTAAATCAGTTTGAGCTCTCTTATATTCTTATTTAGTATTATGCCACTTGTAAAGCTGAAAGAAGTTGAGCTGAAAGAAGTTGCTGCCTTTTAGTGGTCACTTATAAAGAAAGTTACACCCCAATAACGAATGTATTATGAAAGCAGTTTGTGCATATTAATATCAGACTGATCTGAAGTATGGCAACACTAATCCATATCTTTAGTTTTGCCTTGTAAAATGATTCTGGGTGGAATCCGGCTCAAGTGTAGAACTGACTTGTGATCTATATATGATGCACTAGGTAATTTTGTATGATAACGCTGTGTATTTAAAAAAAAAAAAAGTAGTCATGTCCCAAGTTTCCTGTCTAATCACATGAAAGGAGGGATGGCAAGTCTGTTTTCCTCGTTTCATGGGAATGCATGAACTAACTACACCTTTCATTGCAGTGTTACTAAAAGGCAAAGTCCAGCACTGTAATTTCTGAAGCAGAAATTATTTGCATCCAGTTCGAAGAATATCTGATACTTGTTTTCCCAGATATGCCTTCCAGGGTTTTACCAGGCTGTTCATGTTCACAAGGAGTTTGCCAGTCCTAGAGTCCTCCTGGCCTGCTATAAGATAGTCAGTACCTAATTCAAAAAAAAAAAAAAAAAGGGAAAGCCCTTAGTTAGAGAATAGAATAAGAAAGAACCAAACCAGAATTTCTCTGTTCAATATGGATCTGGCATACAGCACCTTTGCCAATTTCATCCAGTTTATGCATGTGCCATCACATGTGTATATGTCCATGTGCATACTATCACTGCTGCCTGGGCACACAGTGTGTGTTCACTGGTGTCAGGACTCTGTGCTCAGGGGTTACAGCTACAAATTGATTTCCTTCCAGTGAGGTTCTGCACACAGATCTGCTGGGATGTGGCAGCTGCTGCCTTTGCCCCCCTCCTGCCATTGCCACCCTCCTTGAGAACCATGAGCTGGAAAGCAAACATGCTTTGGTGGGGATGAATCAAAGGATGCTGCCCCAGGAAGGCTGATCACAGCTGATATTCCTAAGCACTGTTTACAGGGGTAGCAAATCCCCCAGTGAGCATTTGTCCTTACCAGGATTGAGAATGGGGCATGTACAGCCCCTGTTGGTCCAGGATTCTGGGTAAATGCTTCTGTTGCTCCGAGCAATTTTCACTTTGCCTGATTTCAGGACCTTCTTCACTTTCACAACAACTTCTGCATGGGTCCCTTTGTCATGAGCAGATAGGATTCTTGCTTTTATTACTGCCAGAGAACATATCCAAATAGAGACCAACTGTGAATTTCTAAATGAATTTTGGTTAATGCTGCTAAAAGGTAGAATTTTAACACCTTGAAAGAAGATGGGGAAAAAACCCCAAAGTGCAGCTGTACAGAAAGTGCAGTGCTTGTCCACTTCACTTCTGTTCCTTCTGATTTAGTAGGATCCCATAGTTTTTTGGTATGACAGGTTCATGTAGATCAGCCCCTCAAGCGGGCTTTGTTGTTTCCTGGCACAAACACATCAAACCTGTGGATCCCAGAGCTTTCCTTTCTTGCTTCGTGTGATGGCATGAACCAGGTGTTCATAAACAATAGTTTTAAATACATTCTTGGTGAATGAGTATGGCTATTGGAACCTACATAATGACTGCAAAAGCAATGACATTTCAGATGCGAGGTTTTTTATCACTTCTTCTTGGTGTGGAGGCCAATAATTTCACTGAGTATTATTCTAGCACCCCTCCTGCTGTAAAGAGGGAAATGAACTGGTGGGAAGGAGATACCACAGAGTTTTGCATGAAAAATGCTTTTTAATTCTGATCAGAAGTTGGACATGTCACTAGACAAAAAAGGCAGAAGAAATTCTACCTCTCAGGACTTAACCAATCCTGTCATTTTTTCACAGCTATCAGTTAGCAATATGCATAGTGGGAACGTTGTGAAATGATCATAGCTTGGGGGCATGTTACCCACTTACCATAGGCATATTTCATTTGGCAGAAGTCACTGACGCTTCCAAGCACCTTTTCTTTGCACACACACTTTTCTAGCAGGAAAACCCCAGAACATAAAAGGTTGGAGAAGAGCCAGGACATGAGAGAGGAAAGAAGAGCAAACAGTCATCAGTTATAAAGTTAGATAGCTACAGTTCCCATAATCTATATGGACCTTAAGCATAAGTTGGAGAGTGAGCTCAGTTATTTGCAAATGTGTTTCTTGTTATATGATAAAATAATTACTCTGAAATCTGATCAGTACTGTCAAGTAAAATGCAGCCCACATGAGGTCTATTGTACAGTTAATAAACTGATCCTAATGAGATTTGTAGGAATCAGATCCAGCTGTAAATCATGTAAGTAATGAGACCTTTGTTTGATCCCATAACCTAAGAAATGCTGATCCTTCCTGGTATTAAGGCAATATCCGTCTCAGAAAGGTCAAGCTATGCAGTAAGTGGCACTATTTCCTCTGCCAAGCCACCAGTGATGGTCACTGCTGATCTTTACAGGGCAGGCAAAACTGAGAACTATTTAAACACTACAGACAAGCTGGAGATGAGTGGGGCAGACCCAGTCAGGGTGGAGGGTTGAAAGAACTGGCAATTAAATGTTCCCAGACTCTGGGCTGTACCTGGGTGCCTCAGCGCAGAGAATCCCTGCTCGTGGTCGTTCCATGTCCACTCCTCTTCGCTCTCGTTGGCTGGAGTTTGGATGAGGTGGGGGACTTGTCCCCCGATGGGGATGTTAAAGAGGGGCTCACTCTCATAGCTGGGGGACACACAAACCACAGCACTGAGTTAGGAAACCACAGGGGTGGGAAACAAACAAACAAACAGCTGCCTTTGCTTGTACCCAGATGAGCTTTCTTCAGACTGGGAGTGCAAATACAAACAAGACTTCATGGCAGATAGAGAGATCACGAGCTCTAGGCTTTTGTTTAGGCCTCCCACTGCTGACTTAGTGTTTTTTAAAGTGCCTATAAATTGGGTGGTTTTTGCTTACGTTTGTTTGTTTTTAGGGAATTATGTAACTTAATGAGCACTTGTTGATGTCACCAGGATCTGAGGACAGCTTGCAGGAGTGCAACTGCTCAGCAAATCACAGGATTTCTGATTAATACCTGTCTGGGGTACAGATGCCTGGCCCTCTAGAAACAAATGGGAGACTATAGTTCATTTTACCCTGGGCACAGATGAGAGGCAGGCTCTTCAGACTCCTCCATCTATTTCCAAAGCAAAGATGTGTTTAAAGACCATGCACATATGCACCCAGGGGGTTTTGTAAATGCCTATTATTACTGCAAAGATTCATCTGTTCAAGATTACCTTGGATAACACAGTGGACTTAAAGGTGTTAATGTAACCTAAGAAACCTTTCATGATTTACAACCACCTTTTCAAATGATTGTGCACTCCAATTTTTGTTAGTATTTGTTAGTGTTTGTTTCATTTCACAGAGCCCCATCGCAAAGTGAGCCCGGAGCAGGGGTTCTTTACCCGGTGGAGCAGGTCCCAGTGCGTGGGTCGCAGTCTCTGGCGCAGTCACAGGGCCGACAGCCGTGTTCCCCAAAGCCCCAGTAGCCCACCAGGCACCTGTCACACTTGGGCCCCGCCACTCCTGGTTTGCAGTAGCAGAATCCTGTCCTGGGGTGGCATCTCCAGCTGCTGCTGAACGTGGCGTTGGCTGATCCCAAGGGCTGGCAGGCACAGGCTATGGACACACAGCAAGAGGCAATTCAAATTATGTGCCAGCTTCAAATTATGGGTCAGCTGGGGAAGTGACATTTTTGCAAGGCTGATAAACTTATTCCCTCTTCCTCGTGCTCAGCAGTTTTAAGCCAGGACTAGTAAACATTGCACTCCAGCCTACATTTGCATTTTTTTTTTCCTTTTTAATTTGTTAGGCAAACCAAAACGAGTACAACTGTGAGCATTTGTGCATGAAAGTCAGTTCTTCCCTATGATGCAAATAATGACCCCACAGGGTTTTGAAATGATACCAGGAAGCCCTCTCTGTGTGTTTATTTTTAAAGGGCTTGAAGGTGATTCACTTTAAAAGTGTTTTGCAGAAAGTTTCACTTGCAAGGACAAAATAAAGTTTTATAGCTATTGCCTACATTGCCTTTCCTGTAAACACAGAAATTACAAAACTACTGTTTCCTCTGGGGTAGGTGCAGCTTATACAGTGATTCAGATGACCTGAAACCTATTTTCAGGTTCTGCCTCCAAAGAATGCACAAATTTCCTTCAGTTCCTTTCTGCAGTGCTAAACATCACACCATGCAGTACTGTATGTGTTTAAAGAAGCTGAAGATTTTTTTTACAAATGCAAGAGCTGATTTTTTAAAGGAAGGCAAGCAGAATGAGAGAAGACCTCTAAACTTAGTAGATATATTTTACATGTAGCTGAAGATGAGCAAATATGAGGAAAAAAACCTCTGAATCTTTCAAATGCTGTTGCCAGTTTGACACCAGCCTAGCAACTCAAAGCAATTTGGCAGGAAAACAGCTAGTTCTGTGGGCATCTCTTCCTGCACAGACAATAAATTGTCATAATCCCACACCACTGGTACATTCCTGATGTGACAGCATCAGGGAGGGATGCACATAGAGCTGCAAGCCAGCATGGTTGACTCCTCTCCATCAGGGCAGAACCTGGCTGGGATGGTTAAGCCTCATGCCAACAGCTCTGCAGAAGTAAAATACAAGCAGTAAACAAATCCATTCTGATGTTCAGATAAGTTTGATCAAAATGAGAACTGATCTGAACTCCAGGACTTCATATTTCAGCTCTCTTTTGTATTAAGAAAGCAGCATGCCCTGCCTTTTGCTTGTAGCAGACTGAAAAGGTCACACATCACGACTTCATCCATCTGGAAGAGGGCAGAAATAAAAATCTTTTGGCTAAGGCCTGCTTTTACAGAGATTTTCAGTTAAATGTTGGACACCCAAGGTGTTTAGATAGCTTGGATCAGAGGCCAGCCTTTTTGGATGCTTATTTGAACCAAACATGATCTCCAAAGCTTTTGAAGTTTGCCTGTCATTGTCTCGGATCAAACTACTTTTCTTCATGAGCTCACAGATAAGAGACCAAATGAACACTGATCCCACACAACACTTTCCAAGGGGAAAGGGGCAAATATATGACTAAAGAGAGTTTAAAATGTAGCAGGGACAGATTCACTTTCATCTGCAACCTCCTATTTGAAACTCAGGAAAAGAAAAATGCCTTTTGAAAACAGTACAAGAAGAAGGGCGAGCAATTTTGTTTAAAGGGCATTTCTCTTATGATCTGCTTACTGTATAGTTATTTTTTTCCCCTTGCCCTGTGTTCTTTATGCCAATAATTTTAATAATATTATTATACTGCTGTGGATGGATCTGGGCCCGTTGTGCTCAGGGGACACTAGCACAACAGCCTAGGGACAGAAATGCCACGTGCTGTCATGGGCAATATGCTGGGCACAATGGGCAGGCTGGCGGAGGGCAGCAGCCTCTCCTGCCTGCCACAAAGCAGCCTCGACTTTGGGAGCAAACCCAGGGCTTGTGCTGTCAGCTCTGGAGAGCAGGTGTGACACTGAAGTGCTCATTAGCCCTGACAGGTTCAAAGGCATGGTCTGATTTTTTTGCTGCTAAACTTGATTTCACCCCCCCACCCCATTTTTGCAGGGCTGACTACATCACCCTAAAAAAAGAACCTCTTGGTTTGTCAGTCACTGGAAAAAATGGATGTCATAGATTTAGAGATAAGGAGGGGAAACACCCTTCCTTTATTGCAGACAGGTTTGAGAGACAAAGAGGAAGAGTTTGTCGACACCAGGGTTATTCAAATCCAGTTTGTTTTCACTGTAATATTACTACATGTAGGATATACCTGTGGAGTTTTTACTTCAAATGCCTTACATTTCTGCAACCTCTGTGTCTGTCTTTATCCCTCTTACTTCTAGTTTTCGGCTTTCATCAGTTAAGAGTCACTTAACAGATGGGTAACTCACATCATTAGACTCCCTATCCCCAGCTGAGACTGGACCCTGATTCAGGAAGATGAGAACTTCTCCTATTCTATTCCTAAGGGAAAATATTACAGCACAGTGACTGACAGAAATGGTGAAAGCTGATGAGGAAGCAGAAAACAAAAGTGCCTGTTGTTTTTTTTTTTTTTATTTCGAGGCTACAGTTCAGTAAAAATAATGTTCCCAGATGAAGAGTGGGACATATTCTCATGTTAGAAACTGGGACAACTTCTGGTGTATGAGAAAGCAAGCTGAATCAATACATGTAGAACACTTTCAGATGAGTTATACAAGTGGCTTGCAAACTCTTTACTCAGTCTGTGTTTATTTAGCATTTCAGCTTGGGTGGGTACATTGTCTGGCTTCCAGAGTATTACATCCAAAATCCCAGTTGTGCATCTAAGGTAACTCCTAAAATAAGAGCCCACATGTCACATGCTGAAGGGGCAGCTGTGGATGACTGAGTTTTTATCTGTTTAACAGTACCATGGGTTTACAAATAAACCTCACAATTAAAGAAACATAAAAACAAGTTTCCAAAACCTCACCATTTAATATTTTCCAGTTTTTGACAACACTTTCCCACTGCTTTTTGCTTCTTTTCTCTTGGCAAATGTTCATTTTCTCTCCATCCACCTCCCTGTCTAACAAAACAGCAGCTGATGTGACACTGGCCTTGTTTGTCAAAGGCATCATCAATTATGTTAGGGACGGTGTGCAGACAATCCTGGCTCAGAGCTGGGCAGTTTATTTTGGCTCTCCCCTTGACAGTAGTGCAGTGAAAAACATCATTTTACTTTAGAGTTGCCTATTGGTCACAGAGTATCATGAAGCATCCTCTTGCCTTTTAGTCTCACTCCCATACTAGGTTTTTGTGAGACACTACTGTAAAAGGGAGGAGACAAGAAATAATGAAAAATGAATAATTCATACTGCAATCCCCACTCAAGTCTGTCTGCCCTCAGCACAGCTGTCTTCCCCAAGTAATTAGACACAGATGTAAAATATAATATTGGTTGTAACAATACAGTCCCAACTTACAGGAAAATACCAGGTCCTCCAAGTACGTCAATGGCCTTTGAGGTATCTTGTATTAAACTTTTGTCTAATAATACTGCATAAGAGATAGCCAATCTGCTCACAGCTATTTGATATTAAAAAAAACCAAAACAAAAACCAGGCAAAATGAAAAATCAAACAGTCTTTTAGTCTGAAATATATACATGTGCATCTTGGGAGCGTATGATCAAACCAGTGTGATTTTTAAAGCATGTCAGGTGTGGGGATTGACTCTGCCAATGATGTTTCTTAAATGAAGGAAATAACATAGACAGCTCTGTGTGTGGTCAGGGCTGATTAAGACAGACTTTGAACCAAGATGTGATGGGGCCTTTGTGATATTAGAATTAAAAGTTCACTCCCTCTGCTCAGAAGTAAAAGGATGAGAAGCAGAGCCTTTCAGACCATGTGTGTGTGCATGTGCATCTGGGCACATTTTAATTTTCCAGCCTCGTTCTTTGAGTAAAAAAGCTTGTTTTCCTGGAGACCCTTTTTAATGGGTCTACATGCCTGCATTATTTTTAAGCTAAGCAAAGGGTGAGTACAAAAGATGGTGCCATTTCAGAAGGATCCCTTAAGCCTTGGAATAAGCCACAGGAAAGAGCCAAGGATACAGCAGCTTTTCTAACCATTGGTTAGGAAACAATTAGGCTTTTGAGTCAAAGCTCCCATACAAGTCTATATACAAACTACTTAATCCTGTGTTGTCACCCCCAATAACAGGCAGGTGTGTGCCTTGCTCTGAGACTCTTTTCATGCCTTTTTTTCTTTTTAATATAGATCTAAGCAGTGTCAAAACAAGGCTCTGCCCATGACCCGGCTCTCATTCATCCCAGCTGGTAGGAACAGGAGAAGCAAAGGGATCAGAGGCAGGCTACCTCTGCAGACAAAAAGGAATAGCAGATTCACACTTCCATATCAAATTTCATCACTTTTTTTTTTTTTTTTTTTTTTCTGAGGGAATGTCTTTGCAGTCTCAGACTGGAGGGTCAGCTAAGGGTGGTTTAGATAGTGCCAGGAGATCCAATTGTTATACAACTTTTTTTTTTTCTCGAGCAGATTAAGAGAGAATGCTATTCATTATTATGACTAATGCTTAAAGACTGTTTCTGGGCCTGAGCAGTGTCGTGTTAACTTTCTGGGAGCCTGAGGGGGATGTCACAGCTGAACCTAGACTTTGCTTTGGATGGCAGAGCACTCTTCAAGCGTGCTTTCTCAAAGGGATTAGCACAGCATTTCATTCAGCTTTTTCATCAGACTTCCTTTCCCAGCTCAGTATCTACTGTACACAAGGGTCAAGTATTCATCTCCCATTGAAGGTTTTTTTTTCCTCTGAGCTCAAAATGGGAAGATGGGCACTAGGTTGCTCTCACCAAAGCCATCCATTCAGTCTGCTGTTTGCAGTTTATTACTGCTTTTCAGCACTTGCTCATTGGGAGGGTTTTTTGTTCAGTGTTTTTAGTCTGGTACTGTTTGCATGAATATCTCAAAGTGAGATGATGTCTTGGAACTGGTACACTTAAATCCTAAAAAACATGCTAATCCAAGAGTGGCAGCTCTTCAATTTATAATCAGCAGGCTGAGGTATGACAAAAATGTGTCTGGTGGTCTCATTTTCTAAAATAATGGCAATGCTCAAAATAGAAACTTTTTTTACTGAGTAACCAGAGTGGATTTTAGGGTCACACAACCTGAACAACTTGGACCAAACCAGATGAGGTTTACTGGCAATGCAAGTTTTCAACCTAAAGGATGCAGAAGAGGGTCTCTATGCTTCATGTCCTGCAGGAGGCTTTTCAGTTTAATGTTAGCTGATGATGGTCCTGGAAGAAAAAGCTTCCCTTTATCAAACTGAGTCTGCTGTAACCAAAGCCTGTTTCCATTGGTTTTTCTGGTTTTGCTGTCTCTGGTAATAACCAGAGTAGTGAAGTGTTCCCTGAAAATTCTCTGCAGAGGTGCAGTGTAACATGAAGTACTCACTTACTGCCTGCAAACCACAGGGGGAAGGGTTTGGGGATCAGGACTTCCATCATACAAAGTACTGCCCAGTATGGTGATTTCTCAAATCTTATTGGGGAAATTCTCTTATTCTCTGCCTTAAATAAAAGGGAAAAGGCACAGATTAACCACCTCCTTCCCAGTTTTCTCTGAGCTCTGCAGTTATATCCAGAGTACCTCCTATTCTCACAGAGGTACAAGCATCGTGCACACAGCTGCTGTAAAAGCCAAGTGGGCTGCATTGCCCTTTCCTTATATCTTGACATGGCAAGCATTCATGAACGCCTTTACACCCCTGGGAAAAGGTCCCATTGACTTGAATCATTCACAGATAGGGTCGTGTTTACCTTTGCTGCTGAATCAAACCCATTAAATTCATCCCAGCTAAGAGAAACTCTAGGCAGGCTAGTGATCCAGGGTACCTCTTAAGGAAATAGATATGTTTAGAGGGCAATTCAGTCCACCTGTTTCAGGCATCTGCCTTAGACTGCAATAAATAACTCCCCAGAGGTCCCTCTGTTTCTCCACTGACAGAACAAGGAGCCTAGGAAAGACATATAACTTTCAGTGACTAAAGCAGAATGGCAGCTCTCTAGGCCTGAACATGCAACTCAGAGTGGAGACAATTGCTTTTGGGGGCCTTCTGCTGGCAGCAGCACCTTCCCAGGTGAAAAGAACATTGTTGTGCCTGACTGGCACAACAGGAATAAAGCTCTTTCAACAAGGTAAATTTCTGAAGAGTTTTTCTTTTGCTATGCTGAATATTGGCAGGGGTTACTGAGAGACCTGTAACCAGACCAGACAAGAGAGGCAGACGTAGAGTCAAGGTCTGATTTCATCTAGGCAAGCAGTTCTAGGGTTTCCAGACAGATAGGCTGTATTTCCAAACAATGTTTTTTCCTCTTTGCTGCTCGCCAGTGCTCCTTGACTTCAGCAGTTATCTAGTATTACACACGATGCTGGTTACTGCACCATCTCCCTGCTGCTCAGTGCAAGAGTTCACACACAGATTCTTTCAGGTGCTATAAGATTGAAAGCTAATCTTCTGGCACAACAATTTGTTCTCATTACAATATTTCCCTGTAGTAAATCTGCTCAGAGTAGAAACAGAACTAGAAAGGGGCCATCATAGAACACTACAGGATACGGGGTGAGCCAGATACGCTCACCCTCTGCCCCGTCTGCTGATCCGTGTTCTGTGATGAACATTATGAAAATGAGAAGAAAAAGTTGTGTGGGAACAGTCTGCTGTCACCAAGTTCCAGTGGTAAGAAGGCAAAAGAGCAGAAACATTGGATATGTTGGGCACAGAAGGTTTAAGCAATATCACAGGACCCACAGACCTAGGGAGAGGAGTAACCTGAGTGTTTAAGAGGAGTCACGTTGAAGAGCATTAAAAGGGTCAGAAAAGCTTCAAGACTCATTATGTCAGTGGCCAAGAGGTCAGATAACAGAGGATGAAGTTCTCTATGATGATGTCTGAGCTATGGGGAAAGAAAATTATCCAAAGGGAAAAATGAAATTAGGTATATTGCTGGAAATAACAACCTCTCAAACAGATGTGAGATAGAATCAGATATGTGAAGCCTGGCAGGATACTCAGGAAATGTTTACTTTAAGTGAGGGAGGTTTGGGCTGTTTGCCAGACTGGCTGGGTGCAAACTATCTTGATCCAGAGGCTGTACATCCTCTGTACAGCCATTAGTGCCTCTGTGCCCAAGACACACCCTAACACATTCTGTTGAAGTGCTAGTGATGCAATTTATTTGGGCACAGCACCCCATAACACAGCTGTAGAGTCCCAAGATAAGTCTGAGTTCTGATGTATTTGTTCCCAAGTGAATACACACAGGCCTCCTCTATCTTCTGCATCCTTTATATGTATTTATGTGCACATAAATACTTTATATGTATATATGTTCCACAACCAAATGGAATTTAACAATAGCTTGCACATAGGCTCACACAGCCTTGAGAGACACAGAAAGAAACCCCAGGTAAATAAAATGTGCCTCAGGAGAAAAGGAACCATATTAATTTAAAACCAAACATAAGAAGAACGTACCTTTCCTCAGGAAGTAATGCATTTGGAGTTTTCACAAGAAAACGTTGTAATGGGAAAAATAAACACAAAAAATCAAGATGATTACCTTTGATCAAAACCCCCTGTCATTTAGGAGAAGAATAGAAAGAAAAGATAGTAATACTCATGAGTTACCTCTATAGGAGTTACTGATTGGATAGAAATTATTTTGTTCTTTCAATGAATCTTTCACCATTCATTTTTCACCTCATGTAACACGATCACTTACGTTTGCAGACCTCTGGAGAAGACATGGGCTTCCCTCTGTCCCGGTAAAAGCCTGGTTTGCACCTCTGGCACCGATGTCCCTCTGTGTTGTGCTTGCAGTTGTCACAGACTCCCCCACTGCGCTTCCCCGAGGCCAACCAAACACTCAGGTCGAAGTGGCAGCTCTCGGTGTGGTTGTGACAGCGACACTCTGGTGAGGACAAGAGAATGTCCTTCAGGCCTTTAAACTGACACAGTAATCATGGTATCATTTTCCAAACCAATCTGGCAGGAACGTGAGGGGGTGTAGCTACATGAAAACCCAACTTCTGGCTTGTAAATTCCCCTCCCCAGTAGCCCCAGTGCAGAAAAACGAGCTGCACACTGAAGTTCTCCGTCAATGATCAGCAATATATCCCCAGTTTCTGTAATGGCACCATTACTGTAAATCACAGAAGTCTTTGTGGGGAAGCTTTGCCTGAGAGCCTGGGTCAGCCTTCCACTTACTTCTGCATTCATTTGGTGCCCCTGTTTTCCCATCTCCTGGCTTCCACGGCTGGTCGTTGTAGAGCGGAGCGCATTTCTCGCAGTGGTGCCCAGCCGTGTTGTGCCTGCACACACACTTCCCGTGGACCTGTCGGGGAAAAGAGACACAGTCAGACAGCTGCAGGAACAGCTGGAGCCCCCAGCAGCCTCATAAGGTGGTGGGACCTCTGCACAATTCCCATACAGCTGCCTGGCACTCTCAGGAAACCCACAGAGCCTGGAGTTAAAACATGTAGCCCTCTCTTTTCACAGTTGTTAATGATGTAGAATTTTTCCAACACCTTATAAAATGCAGATAGCAACAATTTAACTCTCAGCTGGCTATTTAACTACTGCATTGATGAACAGCTCTCTAGACTCTAAACTGGGTGAGCTAACAGGTCTTATTTTGATTTACAGGTTCAGGGCAAGAACATACAAAGAGTATCAAATGTACTCTGTGCTAGCAAAGCCAAGTCACAGGAGAGCACAGGCTAACAGAGGATGCTGGGCTCTCTCTTATTTGATATTAGCACTGATCTGGAAAAGGGAAATGAAATAACCATGAATTACTAAATTATAAACTGTTAGATGAATGAGCAAATAGTCCTGGACATCCTAGGACAGTTAAAAATATAGCAAAAATATTAAAAATGGAAAAATACCAACCAGTAACGCCACAGAAAAGTAACCTAAACCCACATATTCTGTAAGAAAGGCACTGATATTTTAACTTAGGTACAATAGGCACCAGCCTGCCAACTTACATATGACAATATATAAATTAGATTAGTGGAAAAGGCCTAGTAAAATTTTGGGCTATGGAACTAAGAGCACTGTAACTCCAAAGGGACAGAAAATTGTACCTGCAATGCTGTGTTCAGTTTTGAACATTTCATTACCAGATAAATTACAAATTGTAAGATATTCAACAGAAATGAGCAAAAGCTGGCTGAAGAATGGGGCTGTAGTAAATTAACCCGTCTAAGCTGGAAAACAATACATACTATTTGATGGACAAATAAAGTGCACAAAGTCTTGACTAAGACTGGCTGAATAGTTCTCTCTGTGAAAAATTACTTGAATAAAGAACTTCTTTCCTTTGTATATACCTACCTTCACTGGAACACAATAATGATTTTTAGTCATGGGAATATTTAAATATATATCAGATTTGGAAGCAGGTATTCACACCAGAAGTCAGACCTTGCAAAGTGAGCTAGTCCAGACTTCAAAGAGAAAGTTACCATTGAAACTACTTCTGCTTTCAAGCCATTTTACACACCAGGAGTAAAGCAGCCACTTCCACAATAAACTATGATTTGGTGCGCGAGAGGGTGGGCAGGGTGGGCGGGGTGTGGCAGGGCAGGGCAGGGTGGGGTGGCTCTGGGCAGAGGCAAGATTGATGCCACCAGTTAGGAAACAAGCCCGTTTTTAGCTAAAGCCTGAGTAGTTTATGACACTGATTTATATGAATGCATATAAATGTATTGTAAAAGCATTGACATCCAGGGGATTTCTCTATCACATCTATATTTCACTTTATCCTTTTGTTCCATAGGTAACACTGCATCACTTGACATATCCTGACCCTTAGATACAAAGGTCTTTAGGCCTGCATGGACTTCTCCATTGTGCTCATTGCTGCAATATTTGAGTACTTTGGAAACATTATGGAGTTCATTTTTATGACACCTCCCTTCATCTGCTTTTCCTCATTACTCTGACAACTGTATTTTCTCTGAGGCTCTTTCCCATTCATTGTATTGAGAGTTCAGTTGCTCTCACAAATATTTTTTTAACTGGATGGTGTCTTCCAAAGTTATTGTGGGGAATGGATCTGAGAAAAAGATGCAGGCAGGCAGACAGTGTGATGGTACAAACCTCCCTATTTCATGATACCAGTCTCAAGTCCCATGTGCATCACCTGGAATAGTTTGCGTTCTTGCACTCCTGCTCTCCAAGTGCATTTAGCTGGTGTTGCTCCTGTCACTAATGCAGCCTGTCAGCTTTTAAAGATGAAAACTGAGGCTTTAAATGCTGATATTCTGGCTTCTTCATGCTTCAAGTTTTCTAATCAGTTTTGAAGAGTAGATGTTTATAAACTGACAAACCTGAATTTAGAGGGTATTAGTCCAGGAAAGGAACACAAATGTTTTGCTATACTCAATCACCATCATACTGACTTTAATGGCCACATGAAAGTGAGTTCTACTTTTATATTTTGGTGTGTTCTCGGACTGTAGCTTTATGATGTAAACTTTTTTTGGGTAATCTCAATTTGAGACCTTACTGCTTCTTTCGATGCTGTCACCTACATCATGCTATGAGTTATGTATAAATTGGACTGTAAAACCAAACCATGTTTGGAAAAAAGCTAAACCGAGGGGTTTTTTCCCTTGGCACTAGTATTTTTAATCTGGATTAATTCCCTCATCTGTCTCACAGCACATTCATGCTGTTACAAGTCTGGTGTTGTTGCCAAAGGCTTTGATTTGTACATCAGCCACCCCGAGCAGCTTTGAATCAGGACATAGAGGAGGTTATAGCCTTGTGGATTTTAATGCCAGGATGATCAGTTCTAATAATTTAGCTTGACATGCTATACTCAGCCATGAGTTTTATCCAGTAGTTCTTCCATCAATCTCTGTAACTGCTGTTGGATTTATAGCACATAGTGTAGAACTTTATCCTGTTTTCATACAACAGTTCCAAGAAATTACATGATACGTAGTCGTCTTTGCACAAAGCTTCTTCACCTGAATTCTGATCCACTGCTGAGAGAAAATATTTCACCTTTTTGTCCTCCAGTTTTTAAATTGTTCTAAACTCTGTTTAGCTTTGTATAACACTGGAAGGCTCTTGCTTTCTCTCTGCCTATTTAGTTTCTTTACCTATTGTCTTTTCAGTCAACATTGTGGTTGCTCTTTCTCCTGGGCTACTCTCAGTCTGTTTGGGGGCTTTTTTCCTAATGAATGAAGGTTACATTTGGAAGCCTTCCAGGTCAGAGCAACTGCTGCTGATTCAGAAAAAATGTTTGCCTTTGGTCTCTGTATTCACTCTGTAATGTCGCTGGAGAAAATTTGGGACACCACAGTTTGCAATGACATCAGATGCTATCCCTTACCTGCTTGTAGTAAATTGAGTCTTCCTGGGTCATTTTGCATGGTTAAATGAAACAGTGTCTGCTGTTCTGCTTTGTTTCTCTTACAGTTCAAATGGGCTCTGTGGTCTCTCCAAATGAAAAGACATATCCATGCAGATTTATAAGAAATCCTTGAATATCAAGTCCTAAGGAGAGCACACACAACTTATAAGAGGTCAAACTAAAAATTTCCTTTATCTTTTTCAAAGTCACAAAGAGAATGGATGATTTGATGGGTGATCCCAGATTACAGTGCCTGCTGTGCGCAGATGGACAGCTCAAATTCCTGTTCTAATCAGGAATGAGAAAAGCCATTATTTTCCTCTGTCACTTGCTGTTGTCTGGGAAATGGTTTAATACATGTGTATGTCAGAAAGCTACTACACATTTGGGTGTTTTCTGAGGGAACTCAGTTTCTGGCTCATACTTGGTGACTGGTGAATGAAGTCTGCAGGAACTTGGCAGGGATAAGTAGAGCTGGGACACTTGAGGCAGCACCTGAGCCCGTATAGGTTTTGATCTCCATAGCAGTGAGTGAGTGAATGAGCTGCTGCTGCTTCCAAATTCACTGAATTGGTAATGCTGGAGAAAAATCAGTGATGGTGTTCAGCTGAATATTCAGACTGACATCCTGAAGAACTTTTTGAACAGTATCAAGATAATATCACTCAGTCTGTAACAGTTTCAAGACACAACTCCACCCTCTGCCTGAATTCACCTCCCTCAGTCCATATTTCATGCTGCTTTCTTATTGTTTTCTTTCTGAATTCTACCTTGATTATTGCTGATTTTGGGGGCAAGCTGCCCTCTTTTTTTTTTTTTTTTTGCCTGCAGTGCCAGTAACTCCATTATCAATCTGTAACAAACTGCACATGAGGAACAGCTGTCAGGCTGAAATGCTGCACCTGACTTACAGCAGGTCCCCAGCTCCTGGTGAGTGTCTTAAGAATGGAGGAAGCAGAAATGGAAATGAGACTCAATATTTTAGCACTAAGTGCCCGAATCACATAGAAATTAGTAAATTCCCCTGTTGAAATGTCCTGAAAGTGAGTGTCACATCTTGCATCTCTGAGTTCTGGGCACAGCTGGAATCAGATAATGTGAAAACTTAGCTGGGGATTATGAATAGAACTGCACAGGATATCTGAAGAGGAGGTAGATCATATTTGCAAGGGTTACGACACCCTGGTCACCTAGAAAATTGATATAAAAAAGCAAGTTTTACCTTATGTAACCTCCATTATGCCAAACAAGGAATCCTACTTAGAACCAGATCCTGCTCCCTTTGAAGTAAATGGAAAAACTTTCCATTTGCTTCATTATGGAGGATCAGGCCCACAGGGAGTCTAGTTTGTCTCTGTAAACAGGATAAAGAAGCAAAAGAAACATCCGAGGCCACTTGTAAGAATTTCCTGGCAGTGTAGGTACCAATAATTAGAAGTAAAGAAAAAAACCCTAATGCTTTATAGAAAAAAAAGCATTTTAATCCACATTTGCTTTCCTCTTTCCAAACTTACTTCTCATGAGCTAGAAAGAGAATTGTGAAATGTTTGGCAAACAAAAAGGACTTTGGTCTTGATTCTGTGTTCTGTCCATATGCACTTTCTGCTTTGTAAACTTTGTTCTGGAAACACCTCTGGGCTCAGCTAAAATGGGCCATCAAAGCAGATCCTAAACCTGACAGCTCTGTAGAGACACACACAACTTTGTACATCCTGCAGTGTCAATACCTTGGACAGGATTGTGTTCTGTTGCATCCAACCATAGAGCAAGGCCAGATTCAGCTGCCTGGGTCCTGGCAGTTGTTTCATTTATAACAACATATTGATGCCACCCATTAAAAAAAAACAAAAAGCAAAAAACCAAAAACCTAGAAACTACTTGTAAGAGTTTGAAAAATGCAGGCTGTGTTATTCAGAAAGGAGAATTTTGCCATTATCTACCATTTGAAGCTATTGAAATTGGGTGAGGAATGACATCTCTGGGTCTCCTTTTATTTTCCCAATCTGAGTAAAGATAAATAGAAACCAAGAAAACATTACTGTCAATAGCAACAAACCTCAACAAAATTCATGACATGTTTGACCTGAAGTTTCTTGCCTATTTACAGCTCCTATCTTCATTTCTCAGTTTTCCTCCTACCCAACATGATATTCTCAGCTGTTTGTACAGAAAATGTCATCTAGATAAATTGTGTTGAGGGGGTGCATGGATTGTTTAAAAACAAAACAAAAACAAAACAAAAATAACCAACAACAACAACAACAAAGTCCCCACAGAAAGAGTAATTATTACTGTTTTGCTCCAAAATAAGAAGTCAGAGAATATTTTCATTGGATCCTATGGACCTATTTTGAATCTTGCTGAATTTTTACAAACTTTTGACCAGAAATATGCATGAAACTATGTAAGATTTCAAGGTATGAGGAATGATTTACCATTTGGACATTGGGTTTACAGTCTGCAGCTTTCTTGTGTCCATTTGTTGCTATGACACTGTGGCATCTGTGACATTGCTTCTCACGGGGCTGCATTTCTTATTGGCAGCCTCAGTGGAGAAGCCAGAAGCTGAACGTGTTGCCATGACTGAGGTGACATGTCCACAGATAAACTGATCATGGATAGATTATCTAAAAGCCATAGCTCATCCAATCCCTCCAAAATTGTGTTGGATATTGGTTCAAAAGTATCAAGAAATTTGCTTTAATTTTCTCCTTTATTTAGTATCAGTTTAGCAGTGTTAGGAGTATTGCAAATGGGAGGGATTTCTGTCAGAGTAAGAAGAGCAGACTTGCAATTTAACACAATAATGCATTTTCTAAGACCCAAGTGCAGAATGGTCTCAGATTTTGGGCCTATCCCATATCAAACAATTAGTTTGTATGTATCAAACATTAGTTGTATTCTACATGAAGTTGCTTTTATTTTTGTTAGCTACAGAAGAAAATGCCTCATAGGAGGACTATGAACAGTTAAGAGGCTGAAACTCATATTACTTAAGAGTTTCTGTGGAGGTCTTTATATTTTGCAGCATTTTATTTAATTACCTAACAGCAGCCCAGGAAACAAAGCTGCTCTGCCTTCAATCTGTGGATGATGTGACATCATCCTCAGCAGGCACATTAAAAACTGTGTGCCTTGGGACTTGTTCTGTCCATCTGTACATTAAATATTAGATGTGGCCTATGGATTGAATCAGATTATTTCTGGATGTGAAGTGTTTGTAACATCTTTTCCACACCCTGTTTTATGTGGGTCACCATTACCATGTGACTGAAAGCAGAGCACCTTTTCTCTGACAAGAAATTGCAAAATGGCAAAGTTTTGCAGTGTATTTTGGCTGATAGGAACTTTATCACTGATGTTGAACCTTCAACAACAAAGGTCTTTTCTCCTGCCTGTAGGCAAGGAGATTACTGTGTTTCAAGTCAAAAAGTTATACCCTTACATAAACTCCCTCATGCTGGCTGTGTAAACCAAACCTTGAGATCTGGACCTATGTGAGCTCTCCCTTCACCACTACTGTATCATTATTGGTAAATATTAGATAAAATGGAAAAGGATCCAGGGATCAGGCTCTTCCAGGAGTGGGTTTTCTTTTGCATTTGAGAAAGACTTAAGCTGTAATGTCTAAAGAAAAGATTAATACAGTAGCATGATCATCTTTACTCCAGGCTTGTGTGGTCTGCAAGTAGAATTTTCAATTTTTACTGCGTAAGGTTTCACACTTCTCTGGTTACTACCAAAAATAGAACATAAGGAATTATATGGAGAGAACCTTCCAATGGTATCTGCAGAAATAGGATCAGCTGCTCACTTTGGTTATTGAGAGAGGGGACAAGGAGGAATCACCTCAATTTGCAGCAGAGATTATTTAGGCAGGCACTAAAGAAGAGTTTTCAAAATGTTAAAGCTGGAACAACTACTGAAGGTTTGAGTGTTCTTTGTCAGGAAAATCACTAATTGACTAGTGAATGGTTTAGGTGAGCTTGATCACACTTTTATGTGAGGACACAAACCAGCCCACTCGTGGTCATTTCCAGGCCTCCCCTAGGATTCTAGAGACAGTTAAAACTACAGAAGACTTTCTTATTTTTTGCACAGCTGTGTTTGAATCCTTGCTTAGACAAAGACTTGATAATATCTGTGCGAATCATGTGCTGCATCCACCCTCTCTCTCCTGGGACATGAGTCACTTGTGAAGTGCATTTCATCAAAACTATTTCACCTTCTGCCCTGTGAAGTCATTGATGGCACAAAAAAGATTCTGTTCCCTTGTGACCAGTGGGAAAAAATATCCAGTCATGGTTTACAATGGTTATGCCAGTAACATACACAATATTGTGTTTTCCTTTTCTGATGGGCAGAATGTTTCTTTTTCTACCAGCTGCTTTCACTTAGTGTGTTATTCATCTATTTGACTTCACTGTGTGTCTAAGTTTGCAGTAAGAACATTAAGAGATACTCTCTTTAAACAGCTTTTCTCCACACAGTTATGATTCAAGTGAGTCTATATTATTTGAATCTTACAGTATCACATAGGGTAGCTGAATCTTGGATTTATACCACAGATGGAACAGATTCAGAAATTATTTGAAAGTCATACAGTCCTAATTATCTTGCAATATCTACCTCTGAACCTGGGAAAGTTGAAAGAAAGACAATGAATACACATTCCAAAATGACATAAGCCAAAATGTCACGTGTACCCTGTATCTAAAGGGACAGAAATTAGCTTAGGATGTTTTTCTTGAGTCTTTTATGTCAGAGTGCACTGGAGACTAGAATTTTAAAAGTTATTTGGATTTTCAAAACCCAATACAGAGACAGAGATTTCTGGATCCCGGGGAGATATTGACTAGTTTAAAGAGGCTTGAATTCCATCTCTGATGTATGTGTCTAGATGTACCTAGATATTTGATTAGATTAAATCTCCTTGTGGCTGTTATTACAATTGTCTACACAATGCTTGCAGATAAATCAAAAAGGTGTCATCAGCCATTTCCTCTGAATTTCAGTGTCTGAGTGGGCATTCAAACACAACTCCTCTTGTGCACATCCAGTGTCAAATGCAGATAAAAGATTGGACAGGGAAGGGACGCTCCAAGTACTACAGAAAAATTTTAGTACAGGGTTTGGCTTTTTTTAAAAAAAATGTTCTAGCTTATTTAAAGATGCATGGATAAAAAAGTGGGAAAGAGGAAATTATGTTCACATCCTGAGCATTGCTAAGAACACAAAAGGTTGAAAACATAAAAGTGATGGTTTAAACCCTAACTATGACAGAACTGCTCATGTCTCACCAACTCTGAAAATCTCAGATCTGATGATGAAATTCTGCTCGGGGCAGACTTTGCATCAAAGATATTAGTTCAGTTCTGTGCAGGCATATCAGTAGGAGATTTCACTCACTATATTTGGGGTTGGATCTCTGTTCCAATTACAAAGACCCCTTTCAATTTATAGGTATCTTGAGGTCCATAGATTTTAACAATTTATTTGAGTTTTAGAGTTCCAGAGTGTTTTGCAGTTATTATACATAAAACTGCAGAAAAGAGGATAGGAAATATTTTCCCAGAGTGGTGTAGATTTCACTATAATGGATTGACCGTGCTGCCCTTTTTTGGGATAGGCTTAGGGAGGCTGGGACAGGATCACACATAAAATTCACATTTAGGCTGAGGCAGCAGAAGCAAGTAGCAAGTCTAGTACACTGATAAATGTCTGGAACTCACCATGTTCTCCACGACTCCCGTCCTGTTGGCAAGCTCACATTCCTCGGCATGCCCATTGCAAAAGCAGCTTCCCCGGATGATCAGGTCATAAATGGCATAATGGGAAAATCTCTGGGGTTTCTCTACCAATCCTGAGCCATGGCATGGACATTCCTGTCTTTTTAACAAGAGCAGGCGGAGGTTGGTGAGCTTCAGGAGATCCTGAGCCTCAGGACTGTAAGGGTCTTCAATCTTGTTAGCCGGACTTAAGGCACGGTAAATCACCTGAAAAAGAGAAGGTTCACATTCCAGAACAGATAATAGCACTCTGCATGCACAGCAAATATCCCAAGACGATTTTTAGGAAAAAGCAATAAGACTCTGCATAAGCAGTTGTGGGGCTGTGGCTGATCCCAGAGCATGACAGCTGAGTTACCACCAGCTGGCCAAGCCACAGCAAGTGACTGTGCCCCTGCTTTCATCCCATCTCAGATGTGAGATGGGAAATGCCTTTGTATAAACATCACTCCCTGGGGTTACTGAGCCCTGTCACTTCCTGCAGTTCAGCCAATATGTCAAGGGACAAGATAAGTCTGCTTCCTTGTATTTCTGAGCCAGGTGACAATAGTGTCACTCAGAGAAAGCCAAGGTTTATTGGCATAAATGCAAGGTTAATGCCATCCCAATTTCTGGAAGCATTTTAGGAGTGTGGCTTTAGCATGAGTTCTAGAGTCAGGTAAACAAAGGCACTATGGGCATCCACGAAAAAAGTGGAAACTGTGGTCAGACTTTTTCCTGGGTGACCTGAACTCTGCTGGAAACACAGTTTAGCTTATGGCAAGTGAGCACTGGGAGAGCCCTATCTGCACACAGAGCCAGGTGGTTTATTAGTTAGAAGCAGCTACAGAGCAGTGAGTTCACAGGACCCAAGGTGCTTGGTGCTTGCTGGCTGTCTGTAGGTTGTTACTCCTTCGTCACAGCATTTTTGCTGTTTGATAGTTCTCCAGAGAAGCAACAGTTGGGTTCTGAGCATCACAGTTCTAATCTGGTGTTTAACAGTGGCTGTTGTATTTTAGCTCATCAGCACCCTACCCTTCTCTATCTCTTGGGGTGTGCTTGTTTCTGTTGCTTTTGGGAGAGGTTGATAATGGAGGGCTACACCACAGTCCTTGCCATTGAAACAGAGAACTGCTAGCACTGTTTCCAGGCTTAGATGTGCTAACTCAAATTTGGTAGTTGTTTTCTCCTCTGCTTGAGATTTTCCATCATGGCAGAGGGATTTGCCCTTGGGATTCTTTGGCCCTGCTTTATAAGTGGTCACAGTCTCTGTCTGACTCACTCTGTCAGTATTACCAGAGTGAAATCTTTGTTTCCACAGGGATTCCCTCTTTCCCTCTCCCAGTTTTTCTTCCTTCCTAGTGAATTGATCAGTTTAAATACTTGTAGCATGTAAAATACTTTTTTGCTTGCAGAATCCACAAAAGAGCTTGGTGGTACATGCCTAGGAGATAGTTCATTTGCATGTTGATGGCACATGGGGAGACAAATGCCCTTAATTAACAGAATCAGCTGCCAGACTTTGCACAAAACCCAGCAAAGGCAGTGGTACCTCTCCCACATGTCCACAGTGTTTTCTATTTGGTTAACTCTGTTCTTTTTTTTTTTCTTTTTAATTCTCTTCTATTGTCAGCTATTTACAGAGCTGCAAACAGCCTTTCTTGGTGAGATCAGAGATGCCCATAGCTCCTTGTTTGGCAGAGCTGTGTGCAGATTGCCCAGGCTGTGCAATGCAGGTGCCCACATTCCCCTGACCAATGAAGCCATGACAAAATAGCTCAAGCATTTCCATCCCTGTGTCTACATTCCCCTGGCCAATGGAACCATAAGCAAATGGCCAAAAGATTTCTTTTTTCTCTCTGGCACTATACATCTTGATAGCAATAGTGTTGCACTGTGCTATGGTAAAGGTGAAGAAAATCCTCTGTACTACTAGAAGCCTACTTTCTAACTGGTATGACAACTTTAAACAGATGGATTCGTATTTTGGGGTCTCCAGTCAATTATCCATCCTCCCCATGTTGTAATTGGCATTCTGAGAGCCCTGAGGTCTTTAGGCAAGGAGCAGCTGTCGGGGGCTCTTCTGTCAGCAAAGGGCCACTTGCTTTCACCAAGCTGTTTTGTTTCTTGTTTCTTTGCTTGACAGCTTAGAAAAAGGTTTGGTTTCCTGTGGCTTTATTGTTTTGCAAATATTTTCATTTCTGGCCATGCCTCTCTTGAGAGGAGTTGCTTTGGCATTTTCCGTATCCCATCAGAGCACTGAACATCATTTGTGAGTAGAGACATTAATAGCTTGGAGTCCCATAGGGATTGTGGCATCCTTTTAGGAAAAAACAGTATTCCATTCCAGCTGAGGTACAAGAGTTTGTTTGTATGATTAATTCATGACACATTTCTGTCTGGAATAAGCTCACTGGTGAGACTGGATTTGCTTGTCTTTATTTCTCCCAAGGCAAGGCTTGTTAAGTGTTAAAGATCTGATTTGGGTGACATAACACTACTGAGGTCTTCTGGGAGCTGCACTTAAATGTTCTTCTAGGATTCAACCTCCAGTGAGGAATTAACCTTCCTTAGCTTAGTAAAAATCAAAGACATTTTGATCAGCAGATATATTGTGTCAACAGATGTAGGTTTAGGTGAGCTACATTTTGCACAGAGATAGCAGCTTTATTTCATAATTAAATCAGTTTAGCAGTTTTATTTCACATATGCACAGGATTAGAAAATGGATTTTCTCTCTCTTCTGGATGTCCCATTCTCCTTGAAATATTGGTGGTTAAAATTCTTGAGCACAGGCAATTGGGTAAGGTAATCACCATCTCTTGCCTCACTTTTTAATATTCGATTGAATGTTTCATCTGACATTAAAGTGCCAGTCAGAAAGTGGTTCCTTAACATATAGATTGTTGTACAGTCAAGAAAAATATGTTATTTTCTCTTCATTAGTCTACTATGTGTATTTATTCAAATAATTCTAGATTAGGATAATTTTTTTAAAAGAACTGGTATCTTACCTTACATGCCAGGAATTATTTTTCCAGAAATACATAATTTAGATTAAAATAAATAAACAAATAACCCAACAAAACCTGTTCCCTAAACTTTTTTCTGTGTTATAAATGCATGGTTATGTTTTAAATGAAAGTGTTTGGGTTTATAGTTCCCTAAGGAAAGATGGATCCTAAATTAAGGGACAGATTGGTGGTGGCTATATATATATATGGGTTGACAATTTTATATGATTTAGGAAAGAATTATACTTATTTGAAAAAGGAGAAAGTATAGCTTTGATAAAAGTACAGAGTTGGGAATGCAACTATTTGGTCATAGCCCCAGCACTATTGTTCTCTATAATGCTCACCAATTAACTAGGGCCTCATGCTGTTCTGGATTGATTTCAGTAGGAACTCAGTTTCATGTACTGCTTTCTTTCCATAAAAATGGGTTATTGGTATTCAAGTACTTTGTGCAATGGGATGAATATTAATAAACTTGTATCTGGAAAAGTCCCTGAGAATTCCTGGATGTGGTTATACATACATGCAATTTTAATAGTTGCAGGCAAAAGATAAGAGTTTGGCTGTCTCAACTGCTGAGACATGAATGTATTAAAGATTAGATTATAAATTGATGCAAGTATTAGTGAATTCCTAGAGTCATGATCTGTAGGAAGAGACATTCCCTGTGTTATTTGTCCTTTTTATTTCAGTTTGCAAGGTTGGTAATTCTAAAGCCTATGAAACAAATTCCTTCTATACAGATAGACATTTGACTTCTGCCTTTTGCAGAAAGGCAAATTATTTTTTCATTTCCCAGAGATACTGTGTGAGTTTTCAGTTTTCCATTACATTCATGTAAAAGATATGAAGAAAGCATAATGAAAAAGAAGTGTTTTCTTTTAATTAAGATGTAAGTTTTGAAAAGAGCTTCCCATGATTTTCACTGTAAAGCTGTTTCTCATCTAATGAAATCTCTATCTGGTAGCAAGCTCGGTTCTTTTTTTGCTGTAATGGACTGCTGGGAAATCTCCCAGTTGTTTCCCTGAACATCAGTGTTCAGCTGTCATAAAAGTAGCATAGGCACAGCTGCAGAAGAAAATCTGCTGGTGATTGAGTCTGCTTAGGGACACCCTAGAAATCTTTCCATTGAACTGTGTGGAAGCTGAAGGTGTGCAGCACCTCTATAATTTAACCCTTTGTGGAAATACATCCTAGGTCACGAGTTTCTCTTAGAATCAGGAGCTGGCTTTGGAGCTGAATGCTGAGTAGGATGTTCATGCTTATCTGCATATCTGCTATCGAGCACATATTTGCCATTCTCATTCTCAAAAGTCAATCAGCTGTGCCTCAAAAAGATGGTCACTACCCTGTCCTCTCCTGACCTTCCTAAGAGCAAGGAAGTCTGGAAAATGCTGTAAGTGTGCAGAGCTAAACGGCAGTCACTGTTTGTGACTGGTTTTGCTGTACACAAGTTGACACAGCCTCACATTGTTTTGTCACCTATCAAGAGATCATCTTCATTTCGGAGACAGTGTCTCAGATTTTTGGTTTCTTGCCATAGGTTTTGCTTCTCCATTCCTGATGCATCTAATTCTGTTTTCTTAACCTGATCTTCCAGACAGTATTAGTCAGAAGAGATATGGACACAACAAAGGTTCCACCTTGCAAACTCATAGCCTAAGGCCAAGGAATATGAATCATGAATGGGGGGCAGTGCCAATGCATGGCCTCCTACAAAAGAAGATCCTTATGCAGAGCAAGAATTCGATATTACAAATCATCCTTAAGCTGTGTTCATCATGCTGCACACAATCAGGTTAATGAGGTCAGAAATGTCTGTGTGCTTATACTGGATCCATCAGAAGGAAGCTGCAATAAAAACTCTCATCACTCCTAAATCCTCTTCACTAAGAGATTCTCATGTGAGTTAATTTTATTCTTAAAGGAACAGTAAACAATTGTCTCAGAATTTTTCCTATCCAGTGGCATATGTCCTGTGCTTTGTTTGATGGATTTCTGTCTTGTGGTACAGTAGTCTTAACTAAGAAGTAGCCTCTTTTCTGATTTACTGTTTGGAGCACAGAGAAAATGTGACTCTTCTCCCAGCCTTTATAAGGTCTATTCTGACAACTCATGGAATGGTGTTTCTTAGTCAAGATCCACTGCTTTTCTGTCCTTCCAGAGAACAAAGCTAAGAAATCAGTGTGGAATATGGTAGCTTGTTAAAGAAATAATTGTGCTTTTGATTTTTAAAATTTCTTTGATCTGGGTAAACTCAGCTACCAGTGGCATCCTGAATTCATTCTCTATTCTCCAAATCAGAAAGGATTGATGTGTCTTCAGTTTCCATTTGCTTTGAGGTTATTCCAGTAATCCAGTTGGTGTGGCATTTTAATATCAGTATTTAGGCATGGCTGCCAATGTGATTATGGCATAATTAAGTCAGGCAAATCTAAGAGCCATGCAGACTTTTTCTCTTCCTCAAACAAATCGTATTCTGTAGGTTCAGGTTATCTGCAGATGTACATCCACGTAGAAAGGCAAGGGTTGTAGGGAGAAGCAGTACCCTCTATGAGACAGGTAATGTAGTTGAAAAACAAAATCTAGATTATTTGACAGAAAACTCTTCATCTTTCAGTCTGGATAGAGGGAACGGGCAAAACTCCACATAGCAGCACCGTAGTGGGGATATGAGAACATTTCCATGCTCCCATGAAGTGCAGTGTCCTTTTTCATCAGGAGGGATGGTGCTTGCTCTGAAATGGCAAAGGGCAGCACAAGGAGCTCTGTGATGCAACATCTGACTGGGAGCTGGATTGAGAACAGGGAGACTCATTTCTCTGCTTGCTGGATTGTCAGGGAAAGTCAAAATAACCCACCACCATCAGTGTCAATGCATGTCAACCAAGCTGTGTTCTCAAGGGAGAGCATCCATTTCTTGTAAGTGGAGCCATTTGCATCTCTAGGTCTTGGCTGAAATCTTACACATGAACAGAATTAGCTAAATGTACAGTTTCACTGTGACAGTGATGTGTGGACAACTGGAGAGCAAATATTTAAGTGTTCTTTTGCCTGGAGTTTGAAAATTACACCAATAAATTACTAAATTTCATAGCAATTTAGGCAACAATTTTTTTTCAAACTTAAAGCTGGGGAAAAAAAAATAAACCTCCACTAAGGTTTTATAAAAAAGGGTGAGAAGAAAAGATATTTAATATCTGCTGCTGCCTTCTATGTTCAGAAAATGAAGAAAATGCAGAAGCAATGCTAAAGAACCCCCATTGCTGTGTCTTTCTGTCTGATTTATAATCTTCCAAATGTTTCTGAAATGGTTCATTACAAACCAGGTCAGAGTAGGAGACTTGGTGCCCTCCTCAAGTTCAGTTGCCAGGGATGGGATTGCTGGATGAGTCTCAGTCAGTTTGAATTCCCTTCAGAGACAAATCCTTGAGCCCCTTAATTCTTCCTCCAGGGAAGCACGGCCTGGCAGTGCTATCAGCTTGTTTACAGTGCTGGTGTTAACTGCTTCCTCTCAACTGGTCTCTGCATTCTATCTGCTCTGCAGCTCCAGTTAAACGAAATGCTGAACAGACAGCCCTAATCATAACAATCAGGCACTTACCTACACTAGTGACTAATCCCTCCTGGAATCCTTTCCAGATGGAAGTTGGAATAACCCAGCTGGAAGTTGGAATAACCCGAGCATCACTTTCAGAGGCCAGTCCTGCTGGCTGTTGGATAATTCACTGAAGTGCAAGACCCTGTCTTTGAATCTTAGCTATTGGGAATTCAACCTTGTGATGTGCTGAGCAGGTTTCTTTCCAGTGACCCCACTGCCATATGAGATCAGAACTATAAGAAGTCATCGAAGCCTCAGTGGTGGCCTCTTGAATTATTGATGTTGCCATTTAATGAGGGGTGTGTGTATGTGTGTGAGCACAGGGAATACTTCTTTGTTTATCAAAAGGTTTGGCATGAACACAGTAAAAGAGAAGCTTGAGAAAAGACAGTGGGAAATGCAGGTCCTTGGAACAGGATCACATACATCCCACACAGAGCCTTGTCCCTGGCCTGCTTTGGTGCTTGGGTGCGAGTGGTCCCCCTCTGGCACAGCTATTGCTCAGGAACACCCCGGGGATGGAGAAAGGCACCAGAGGCTTCAGTGTCAGTGCAGAAGAAAAGACCTTCCAGAGGGCTGACTGTGGCCTCTGTCTGAACAACCTGGTGGCTTTTGAAGCAGACAGAACTGCACCCATCACAACCTGTCTTGGTCTGGCATTCACTGAGTGGAGTGTGTTTAGAAGAGTGATTAAATGTCTTTGAGTCACAAAGAGGGTCCACTCATCTTTGACAAAAGGCACTGCTGGGGACTTCTGTCCCTAAAGAGGTCACCACAGGATACAAAACGGAGAATGAACAGGTCTTCTGTGCAAGGCACACTTAACATGTTGCCATAGAAACCAGTTACTTAATTCAGGCATACACAATTCTTCCAGCCCCCAGTGAATTCCAGTAATGGGTTTATTATATCACACTTCATTGGTGTCATCTGTCACACAGACACTCACATAAATGAACCAGCCTTTGATTCAGAACTCCCTTCCACCAGCTAGACCCAGTAGGGGAAGGGTCTCCTTCTGAGCCTGATGGTTATGAGCAGGTCAGTGTTTCACCCCACTTCGCATGCTAATGTCTTCCTTTCATGCAAACATCATATTCAATGGAGAAGAACATTTGTTTTCATTTCCTGATATTCCAGTTTATTAAAAACGTGCTTTTAATCTCTCAGATCCTTGAGTGCACGTGCTGTCAGGATGCAGGTTCAAACATTTCAGTCCCTTTTTCCCCCACGTGATGTTTGAACTGCAACTCGCATTGATGTCTGATGCAATTTCTCCTTCTGCTTGGGCCAGAGTTTTGGTTTATGTTATCTGACCTGATGTCTCATTTTAGGTTCTGTGACTATATAGTACAGTGTTTTTAAGTTAGAAGAACAGATGGATGGACAAGTGGGTAAAAAATCTCTCAGTCATGCCAGTATTCCCTGTAGATGAGCTTACAGATGATGAAGAGGCCTTAAAACTGTGGTGTTGGTTGGTTTCAGTTCATGAGATAATGATGAAGATCCTAGGATTCAGATAGACAGATTCTACCTATTAAAGTACTCTGGATCTGAATGGGAGTAGGGGATTTGACAAATGCTTGAGTAAAAGAAAATGCAAAAGATGTATTAGAAAGTAATCTTCTTGAATTTCTATATGAGGTGTTCCCCAATGCCTTATGTCTCCGATGTATCTTATCTGAGATGGAATGGAGATATGTGACCCTGTCAGAGGGGAAAAACAGGGGGCAATCAACCAGAGACAAGGGATGTGCCTTAACTTAGCATTATGTTCTGCTGTGACTTTTTCATGTCACTCATCCAAATGTCTTTTGCTCCATTCTAGTCTCCTAAATTTTTCTCTTCTGAAAAATTTTTTTACCTTGCTTTTAGGAAGAAACTCTTTCAGTGGTCTTGGTGGCCAGAATGTGCTGCGTGAAATCTCAGTTTCCAGATGTGTGTAGGTTACTGTGGCTCTACCCCCTTCCCCTTTCATGTCTGCATTCTCAGTTCTGGAAGCCAGTTGACCTGAAATCTTGTTTCATGATGTGTCCCAGCATGGGTTTTAAACCTAAGTACTCTCACTAGGCCATCTTTTTTTTTTTTTTTTTTTTTTTTTTCCTTTTTGAAATTCCTTTTGTGCCCTGTTAAAAAAGGAATTTATGTCTGTTCTAAGAATGAATAGGACCCAAGAATAACCTGAGTCTCATGTGGTGAAAATTACTTCAAACCCCTCAGTAAAGAAAACTGGCATTTATGTCAGAGCATTAATTAGCACTTAAGTTGGAACAGTTTTGATCATTTCAGTCATGCTGTCAGCTTGTGATGTGAACCCCTTGGCAATCCAAGGCTTAGCCAGAATCAGTAACTGGGTAGGTCAGAGTGGAGGTGAAAAAGAAGCAGAGAACACTGAAAAAATACTGGTGGGGATTCAGTCAGCTGCCTTCAAAGTCACTTGAGTCAGTGCTTGAGGGGATGCTCTGGTGACATTTGTGACATCTTCAAAACAAGGTGTAAAATTGCAGTTCTGAGGTGTGTGGGCAAAGCTCCCTTGAGACCTGTAGTAACAGTAGCAGTGTCACTCAGGCAAATCTGATCAGGTATCACTTTAAATAGCTACACTCTGCCTTCCTTTATTTCAACTCACAAAAGGATCTGCTATGTCATACTGCTGACCTGAAAACCTGCTGCTTCTGCACCTTTGCCACGGGACATTTATGGATTGATTAAGAGGTTTCTGTAAAGTCTGTCCAGATCTGGACAATCCTTTTGGGTTAATCTGCTGTGATACATCATGATAGGTCAATCTGCTGTGATACATGTGATGCTTTTGGGCATCTGCATTTGTCTTGTCCTCTGTTGCTGCCACACAGATTCCTGTGTGCTGCTTTAAAGCCTCAGCACTTCTCCCATGGAGGAAGTGACCTCTGCACCTATTCAATTCATGTTCATGAAAGTATTTGGGATCTACAGGGGTAAAATAGGACTGGTTTCATTATTAGTATTGTTTCCTGACATCTACTACCATGCCATTGATTAAGCACAGACATACTCATTTCAGTGTAGCTGCTGCCCAAATTGACAGAATCACTTTGACACTTGTAATCACAAAGGCTTGCATCAGATGAATGTTTTATTATTTGATTTTCTGCCATCCACTTCTTAGATTTGTTGTAGCAGCAGCAGCACATGGTCTTAATGATATTCCCCAGGTCAAGTAAGTACAAAAGCCAACACAGTGCAGGGGACACTGCAGAGAGGGAAGGGTTATTTTGCATTTAAGGCCAAAGCATTTCCCTCAGACCCTGTATTCTGTCCCTCACTCAACCAGAATTGTCCTCCTTTACCACAAAACATTTCACCTTCCTGTGCTGCTCTTTTCCCATCTGTGAAATGGCAGCAGAACCCTGTATGTGTGCTGAAGATCATTAACTGGATCTTGCAAAGTACTTCCAGATTTTTGATTGGAAGGCACACAAGAATGGAAAAGTATATTACTTGCCGAGATTCTTGACGTGGCAAATTGCAACCTCCCTACAGAAGACATTTGCATGCATTTGACTTGCATTTGACTTGGACATGAAATGAATCATGATAACTGACCAGCAGAATTACTGCTCCAGAAATAAGACAGTTTAGTAGTCAGATGATCTGTTCCAGGTTTCTAATACTCAGAGATGTTTCTTAGCCTGTTACACACGGATGAATCTCTCCCTACAGCTGTGCCCCTGCCTCGGGTATAATACCTTGGCTTCTTCTCATGTGCATTTTGAAGTGCACTGCTGCAACACTGGGTTTTCTGAAGCCTATCTGGACCATTCACCTCCCACCTAAGCTTAATTTGCAGATAAGTGTTACTGCTGAGTCTGCTGACCACTCCAAGATTGAAACCAAAAGGATTGTGACTTCTCTGAGGAAGAGAGAAGGAAGTGAAAGAACATGAAAATATTCAAGCCTCTCTTGAAACAGAGAACAAATCAGAATATTCATACCAAGGCAGAGCTTTTCCCACCATTGTGTAGTGAATCCTGGCTGCTCTCTCCCACTTCTGCTTCCAAGCAGTTTCATTTCTGAAGCCTATGGCTTGATACAATCAGCCATAGTCACCACCAGCATGAAAAGTGAAAGCAAGAAAACATTGAACTTGGAGAAATTATGTATTTAAAAGTCAGCCAATCATCTAAGAATTTTTATATGAAGAAAAAAAAAGAAAGATCATGCAGTTCACATCATCCTAAAGTGAAAATCGTTTGGATAAATCTGACTCTGCAGATGTGTGTTTCCCACATCTACTTTGCTAGAATTCTAGTTCAGTTTTGGGCATCTGCAGTGTAAAATTAGGTAATGTTCATATTATCCTGTGAGCTCTCATAAAAGAAATTTGCTAAAGCATTTCTATCCCTGATGTATAATTTCTCTTCTTCTTCCCCTTTATTTGCTCAGCACAAAGCCTTTAGGGAGAGGATACCTTTTTAATGTATATGCACAGTATCTCTTTGAGATACACTCTGTTTTCTGGCAGTCTGGAGCTGTCTGACATTAAACTTTGTCCAAACCTCAATTATTGCTTACCTCTCCTCTGGTGCAGGGCACTGCATCTGAATACCTGGAAGTGCACATGGAGCCTTCCTCAATGAGATCATCCTGGAGCCCAAAAGTAGCTGTACAGTTGACAGAGAAATACTTGTAGGGCCTCCAAGTCTGCCCATAATCCTGGGATCTTTCCAGCACCATGGCAGCTGGGCGAGGTGACTTGAACACAGCAATGACGTGGGTCAGGTAGAATTCTGTTTCAAAGTCCAGTCGGATTTCCTCTCTGTGTACCCCTTGGGCTGACTGCCACCAGGAGACGGGGTTTGCAAAGAAATCATCTGTCATGTCAGCAGGGAGGTGGGAGTTATCAGGCTGGTTGCTGTTGCATTTGGTGCAGCGGGGCTGCCCACAGCTGGGGGAGGCGTGGTGGAGGAGGTTCTGCTCTGGGTAGAAGCAGAAGAGCTCTGTGCTGTTCTGGCCACACGTGGTGGTGGTCACTGGTGTCCTTCCTGTGGCGAGGTTCCCCACGGGAGGGTTGCAGGCATGGCCATTGCAGCGGAAGGCTCGTGGCCTTGCGGGATCTGAAGGACAGGGAAAAGAAACACAACAAGTAGAATTTCTCAAGTAGTTCTCATGGTGTAAGCCAGGTGACAACACAAATGTTTGGAGTCCTCATCTGGGGACTGGCATTTAAGAGGACACCTTTGAAGGAGAGCTGCTTCATCTTTTCACACAAGGTTTTGGGATAGTGACTCAATAAATCTAGTCTTTGTGTTTGGTGCCTAACTCAGAAACTGATCTTTAGAAAAACTCGTGCTTATGGTGTTTAACTTTGATTTCCATTGAAAATGCAATTGTGCCAGTCTATTGAATTTTATGGTTAACCAGAGAAATCTTGTGGTTTTTACTTTCCCTCTAGTAAAGCTCCATATTGAAGGAGTGAATCTATTCCATGGGTTTATTTTCATGGTAATCAGAGAGCACATTCAAACTGGACTGGACACTGTCAATACATTAAGAAAAGAGATGATTCCTGACTAACAAGTTACAGATATTAATTACAATAATGAACACATGAAGAAAGCCTGTATTTCTATAGCTGAGTGTTGAGCTTCTACTGCTTCTAATAAGATCAGGTGGAGTTATTAATTTGTTGCAAAGCTGAAAATCGCGTCTCTGTTTTGTTTAAATACCTTGATATGGAGGTAGGTAGTTACATTCTATTTGCCAAGTCTGCAAATACTGACAATTTTTTGGTATCTTCAATGTATATATTAACTTATTTCTAAATTAATAAAAGGAAGGGATAACCACAGAATCTTAATGTTGTTTGAAAATCAGTAGTATCTTGTGAACTGGAATTAAAGGTCATTCCAAAACCTTATCACTATGCTGAAGAAAACTGCATTTCTAATGACATACAATGTTCTCTTTGCAACTTAACACTCTAGAAGGAGCTAAAGACTGACCTTCCAAGGTCATAAATCTAATCCAAGAGGTCACAAGTCAGATGACTGGATTTAGGTCTTACAGGAAATGACCCTTCCAATGAAATGTGGCACGACCCTGGGTAAAGCCTGGGTAATCTAGGAGCAGTTCAAAGGTCATCTATAAGTTCAGCATTCTAGGCCAAATTTTAAAATCCCTACTTCATTTATATTCAGCCTTTTCTTTCGTAAAATCAGTTTAAAAATCAAGTTAGGTCAAAGAAAGGGGTCTGCAAAACTGTCTTATGAAAGTACTCAGATTGTAAATGTTGTTGAATGAAATGGGCATTCCTGCTTCCTAAAGGAAAGTTTAAAGTGAAAAAAATGCATCCAGCTTGCACAGTTTTGCTTCTGGGTTGATCCTGTCCTTGGTTCCTCAGTGACATCTCTGCACAGGCCAGGAAAGAAAGGTCAGACAAGAACTCTCTGTTGCAAAACACTTCATCAATTCTGCATTCCAGGGGTAGGATGCAAAATAGTTATTTCATGTCCACTGAATCCCATGACCAATGGTTTGTGCCATTGTAGCTCACATACAGTTCCAGGTAGTCTAAAACTTCAGATAGCAAGGAAGGAGATCATTCACAAATGCTCTTGTCTGCTCTTAGAAACAGGTGGAAGCCACCTCCAAGGTAATTTGCAGTGTGTTGTCTGGCAATGGTTTTCTTTTAGTGCCACACTGAAATCAGTCCCAGGAGCCTGGCAGAGCTCAGAGGGCAGCAGTGCCTGGATTACGAGGGCACCTGACAGTCCTCAGATCAAAGGGATGGAAGTGCCTGTCCCCTGTCCCACCACCACTCCCTGTGCCAGCACAGACATGAGGAACTGCAGACCCATCTGGAGAGGAATGAAGATGGGGATTTTTGGCTCTGTTAGTTCTGTTTTGTGCTCCCCACCTTCAGCTGAGCAGGTGATCCTCAGCACTACCAGAAGTAAGCAAAGATATAATGAGCTACAAGTGCACAGCTCAAGAATGACTCCCCAAATGGCATTTAGGTTCATGTCCAAACTGCTTGGTAAAAACTGCTGGAAATAAGGGAGGCAATTTCTGTGTTTAAAGCAGATTCAGTATTAACTGATTTTGCTCAGTGCTGCACAAAGGTGTCATCTTTGCCTCCAGAGAATTTTAGTGGGACTGGTCTTACAACTGAGCTTTGAACAAGCATTAGTTCTGACTAAGAGTCAGGTTACATAGTTTTGATTAAGAATGGATCCATGTTACAAATGTTATTGGATTATGGATGATTATGTATAAATTTACCATGTAATTAAAAGAAAGCCCATCTCTATTGATGGATTATGCCACTAAAGCTTTCACAGAAGAAATGGGATGCTGGAGTTCTAAATTAAGGAAGTTGCATAAGGGGGAAGCTTTGCAGACAAGAATGTGAGAAAGCAGAAAAGGAAACATTTTCTAAAGGGAATGGCTGCTTTTTGTATTTCCCATAAATGGGCTATTAGTTTTGTATTGAATTTTTAGCTATTTTTTTCTGAGCCTTGAAAAGAAAGATGTTTTTTCTCCTGAACAGTAGTCACAAGAATGTTTATCTGCTCTGCCTGCTAATGCAGCAACATCAATAAACAGTTCCTGTCTGAACTGCTGTGTCATTAGGTAAATGGGAGAAGAACAAAGTGCAAATTAGCAGAAGGGAGTTTGAGAGAAGGAGAGAGACTGGAAAACAAAATCTGCAGTCGATTAAAAGCTTTGTATTTAAAGAAATCAATTGGCAGAACATTGTTTGGCCACAAGGATAGTGCAGCCCGTCCATCACTCACTGGTTCTGTGGAAAAAACACAAAATATTGAGTCTGGACAGCAAGAGGAGACTGCTGCAGGAGAGAAACAGCAGCCAGGCGAACACACAACTTACCCCAACTGCCAGGAGGAATCACTGAATAATTCATAGAGAATTAAACAATTTGATTACGCACGGGCACTGCATGTTATTATGAGGTTGATTAGCTTTTACTCCATGGAGGGTGGCTTGGCTCCATAAATGGTATGATTAAAAAAATTATTTGTTTGTTTTCTGGTCCCTCAGATCTGTGCCACAAAGTGGCAGGTCAATGGCACATGCCCAGCCCGTGTTATAACAGAGCTGTTACCTGGTGATTAGGGACTCATACTCATTACTCAGTTCAAGGGAGGTAATATTGTGGATATTCCTGGGACACCATTTCAAATTAAGATCTCTTACTTCACAGTTTTGTAGTAAAACACTGTAGACATTAACTAAAACCAGGTTCAATTATTTTTTCTTCATTTCTTTTCACCCTCCATTGGATACTCAACAGAAGAAAGGTCATATGGCAACTCATCCAAAGCCTGCTGATATGACTGGAAAGATGTCTAATATTTTCTGAGTGATTCGAATTGGAATTTTTATTTGTTTTCCATATGCAGGTTTATGATTTAGTGTGTTCAAATCTCCTGCAGTGAGTCAGGACAGTAAATTTCACATATCTCAGAAAGAGCAAACCTTTGGACATCTTCTGCTGTGTGTTTAATGGAGCAATTTCAGCATGTATGTCCAACCTGGATTTCACTTGTTACATATCTGTTCAACTTTTTCTTAATAACCAAGACCTTATAAATGTTATTCTAAATCTAACCACCCTGGGGACTTAAGTTGCTCCATTTTTTCTTAGCCAGACCTAGAATTTTATGCTTTAACACTGGTTTCAACAGCTGTACAACTCTTTGGTTTGTCTGGGGCCAACATGCTGAAAGTTTGGCAGATCTTCATCCCCTTTTGAGAAGCCTGGTGTATTTCTGCACTAAAATAGTTCTGATAACTGGAGCTAATGAGCCTGCTGTCAAAATACCTCTGAGGTGAAATTCAGAATGTGCCATGAAACTGAACTTGAGGCATGGACAGAAGAACAAGATCCCAGGCTGGAGCCCTCTTCCATCGTGTCCAGTTGCAGTCTGCCTGTTCACATCCTTCCTGGAGCAGCAGTGGGCTCCAGCACCTGCAGCTTCATTGGCAGATGAGCTGAATAATCTCAGACCAGATGAAACCTAGTCCTGCTAATAACCAGGTCCTGCAATCCTTGATTTTCAGCTTGATGGTAGAAGTGGCCATTTTTGACCACATCACACTTTCTTTTCCAGGGCTCCCACTGGGATGAGAGCTGGCCTGGGTGCTGCTCCCCAGGCTGCTGCTCGCATGGGGAGGTCTGGGGCTGAAGCAAGAGCTCAAGCTGTTGTCAGCTGCACTAAGTGTCCCTTATGCAAGAGTTTTCAGATGACTGCAGAGTTGATTTGAGGGGAATAATGCCCTCCACCTGCATAAGACAAGGGGAAGGATTGTCCAAGTGTCACATCTTACAGTATGAACCCAAGCTGACTGCTCCAGCCTAATGAGTAAGGTGTTTGGTTTTTTGTTTGGATGTTTTTTTCTCCATTGTGTTTAAATGACTAAGGAGTCAATCTTGACAACCCAGACTGCCTTCTCTGCACAGAGGTGGCAGAAGGCAAATATTGGACTCCCCACAAATATTATGTGCCTTGTACTCCCCACAAATATTATGTGCCTTGTACTCCCCACAGGCTAATGAAGTATGCCAAAAACATACTTCTCTGTGCTTCTCTAAATAAAGAATCAAAACCTAACGTGCAACCCTTGTGCTTCCACAGGCTGATTGTTTGTGCAACCTTTCATTCAAACACTAAATATTTATTTAAAGGGGCATTGAATCCTTAGCAGCATCACCTTCAATATCCAATTATTTTGCTGGCATTCACTATGTTCTACACAATTATTTTGAGTGAGTTGAGCTCCAAACAGAACACACTCCCTCCCTGCAAATTCACTTTCTAAGCAGCCAGCTGGGAGCTGTGTTTCCTTGAAGATTCATTTTCTCTTTGTGAATTGGATGCAGAGCAGATTTAGGCTAGTTTCTAACAGACTGCCTTCTGCAAGTGTCAGCAACTTCACAGGAGGTCTCTGCAACCTCTCTGTGCTGCATGTTATGTGTCCTATAGGAGCTTACATCCTAGCCTGGGGAGCTAGAGAATGCCTAGAGTAAGACACTAAGAGAATTAAGGCACATGTACTCCCTCCCCTCACTCCCTGTCACGCTGTGACAGACAGCCTTTTCCCCAAATGAGTTACTGGGTAATATGACAGGATGGTAAATTTATGAGCTGTTTCCAGTTTTTAAGAAAATAACTCTTGTGCTTATGGAAATCTGCTGTCTGTTATCAGAGGGGTTCTAGCTAGGGAATAATCTGAGCTGAATCCACTTGATCTGCCTCTGCCTTCAGTGGAACTTGCAGGATAGTTGAGCGCTTCAGTTGCTTTCAAATCACTTCATGAGGAGTGTTGTTCCTGTCCTAATACTCTGAGCACACAGGTGAAATTTAAACCATTGAAATGCTTTCCTATACAGGAAGAGAGATTCCAAGAGAGTATCTCAAAGGAAAAGTCACCAAGGATGAACTGTTTTTTCATCAATAATTATTTTTATTTTTTTCTGACCTGATTCTTGTAATTAATCCTTTTTGAACTTAAAGATGTATTAAACCACTGCAGAAAGGACATAAATCCAATGCTTTGCTTCCTTTCCTTTAAGGAATTTGTCTTCATCATAATCCAGATATTTTTAGAACCCCATGTAAATACCATTACAGCTGTATCATTCCTATATGTGTTTATTTGTACACCCACATGTCTACTCACGACTAATCAGCTTCTCTCTCTGTTTTAATTAATTTTTCTCTAATGCTAATTTAATCCTGTCCTCTGCATGTTAACTATTCAGTTAAGATTTCCTACACAGTGTTTCTGATTTTCAATGATGCAATATTAAGTTAGAAGAGAATAATTCAGATTCCTGCACTGATGCTTTCCAAGGATGTTGTCATTTCACTCTTGTCCTGCCTAGGAAGGCAGTGTTTCACCCTCAAAACAAACATCCAGTGTATCTCACTCCATCTACCTTTCTTTCTCTTACTTTTCTTTTGTCTTAAAAAATGATACTCTCCTTTCTTTTAAGGGTGTATGAACCTGTGCATCCTATGATAAGTCTTTGGAAGAAGGCTGAAATATAAAGTTGGGTATTGCAGGGAATAAGAAACATTTGTATATATTGACTAACACAGATTCCTTGTAAAAATCAACCTAAAATAAAGATGTTGACACAATTTATTTTTCATAAACAGACTTGATTTCTATCCCCTTTCCCCTTGCTAAATCTAGGATGAATTGTTTCAGAATGGCAATATTGATTTATTTTGCTTACCTGCTTCCCCATGTCCAAAAATAAAATATTCCAAGAACACAATCAGCATGATGCCTTTCTGCTGCATGGCTGTCAGTAAAAGATTTGTCCTCAGTGAAGCAAAAGAGACCTGCAGTAATCTACAGGTTTGGTGCTTGCATGGCTTTTCTGTTTTCTTTCTTTCTGCTCACCTTCCTCTCAGTGTAGGGGTCAAGGCTGCTGTCTCATTCTTCTTGCTCTCGTTCGGGTCCAGAGGTGGTTTGGTTTTTTTCAGGGCTCAGATGCCTTCTGGGTGTCACCCATACATTGCTTCCAATAAATAAATAAATGACGAGGTGTTTCTGAGCCTTTAGCCCTCTCCATGCAGCGGGCAGGGGACGTTCACATCTCTGGCGCAGCCCCTTGGATGCACCATCGGGGGCTGATGCGAGGCGGGGAGCTCTGCTCGGTCCGGTCCTTGGCGCTTGTTTGGATGCTATTTCGAAACTTTCATTTCTGCTCCTTGCTTTTGGTGGAGCTCCGGCTCGGCGGTGCCCGGGCTCGCCCTGGCAGCCCTCCGTACCCCGCCGCTGCTCCCCGGGCTGGAGAGGGGTCCTGAACCCGGCTTTGTTAGGAGGTGCCCCCCTGTACCTTCTCTCCCTTTGCTCCCTGCAGCATGGGGTCATAAGAAGAAAAGAGTTGGCTTTGGTCCCTGAGAGATGATGAGAAGCAAGCGCTTTCTTGGCTCTTCTCTTTTTTTTTTCTTTTTTTTTTTTTAATTTTTTATTTTGGTTTGTTTTATTTTATTTTATTTCCCTCCTCCCTCCGCTGTCACGGAAGCCGCTTCTCCCCCACCTCCGAGGGATTTGCTTCACACAGGGAGCGCCAGGGGAGTGGAAAACAAACGCAGCGCCAGCTCTCCGGGGCCGGTGCCCGGGCAGTTCCCGGTCTGCGCTGCTGGAGCGGCTCCTGGCCGCCGCTCGGGGCTGCGCTCCCGGGATGGAGGTGCGGGGAAAGGGAGGGGGCTGGAGAATCCTTCCTCCCTCCTGCTACAGCAGGGCTCGGGGCGGGGGGTCCTGCCCTCCCGAGGGCGGGTTAGTTATCTGCAAGTTTTGTCTCTGCTCCCTTCAACCTCCGTCTAGCACATCTCTTCGTCCTGACCGGGCACTTCTCAGTTCTCCTCCTTTCCGGTCCTGTCTGGCTGCAAAGGGGGTTATTAAAACATGTGATCTTTATTCCTGGGCTTTATCTGTGCCTTTTTTTGTTGTTTCGTTTTGGGTTTTTTCTGCCTTTTTTTATTTTGTTAAGGTCGGTTCCGCACCTCCTCTCGGCTGGGCTGGTCCTGGCTGGGCTCAGCTACGGGCGTTGTTTCCCAGCCGCGTCCTCTCCTGCGCAGCCGGGCTGGCTGTGCTTGTCCCTCTGCGTGTCCGTGTCCGTGTGTCCCTGTCCCTGTCCGTGTCCGTGTCCGTGTCCGTGTCCGTGTCCGTGTCCGTGTCCGTGTGTCCCTGTCCGTGTCCGTGTGTCCCTGTCCGTGTCCGTGTCCGTGTCCGTGTCCGTGTCCGTGTGTCCCTGTCCGTGTCCGTGTCCGTGTGTCCCTGTCCGTGTCCCTGTCCGTGTCCGTGTCCGTGTGTCCCTGTCCGTGTCCGTGTCCGTGTGTCCCTGTCCGTGTCCGTGTCCGTGTCCGTGTGTCCCTGTCCGTGTCCGTGTCCGTGTCCATGTGTGTGTCCGTGTCCGTGTCCGTGTGTCCCTGTCCGTGTCCGTGTCCGTGTCCGTGTGTGTGTCCGTGTCCGTGTCCGTGTGTCTGTGTCCGTGTCCGTGTCCGTGTGTGCGCACAGGCGGGGGCGCGCCGTGTCCGTCTGTCCCTGCAGCACCCTCTGCCCGCCCGGCCGGCACACGGCACTGCCCGGTACCCGGGGCCGCTCCCAGCCGCGGCAGCCGGGACAGGACAAGCGGGCAGCCGGGACAGGACAAGCGGGCAGCCCGGACAGGACAAGCGGGCAGCCTGGACGGGACAAGAGGGCAGCCCGGACAGGACAAGCGGGCAGCCGGGACAGGACAAGCGGGCAGCCCGGACAGGACAAGCGGGCAGCCGGGGACTGGCGCTGCCCGGGACTGGCGCTGCCCGGGGCTGGCGCTGCCCGGGGCTGCGGTGTCCGGGGCTGCGGTGTCCGGGGCTGCGGTGTCCGCGCTGGCAGAGCCCCTGAAGCGGGTTCGGGAGCTCTGGCACAAACCCAGGACACGGAGACGCTCCAGCGTGTGGCAATCGCGGGGTGAAAGTGTCCAGCCCTAGAAAACATCCTAACTCAGGGTGTGAGATCCCCACATTTTCATTCTCTCTTTCTTCGGGCTTCTCACCAATCTAACGCCATTAACTTCTGCCGATGTCATGAGGGAAGCAGGTCTGACGGCCGTGCAGATAAAGACGAGGTTGTTCTTGTGCCCCTGTGTGTGCAGGATCAGACCATAAAGGGATTTGAAGAATGTAGGTCATACAAAGAAGAGTAAGGAAAGATTTATTTCCCTTTGAGGTGGATATGTTTATATTAGACAGGGTTATCTGGTTAGATTTTGGGGTAGAGTTTTCTGACTTTATGTGCTGGTTTTGCATTAATTGATAATTAATTGATTTGGTGTGTTGGCCGGGAAACTCAAATCAGCAAATCAGCAAACCTAAACCACTACACTTTACCCTTTTCTATTTTTTTTAAAATTTTATATTTTTAATATGAAAACTCAATAGAAAACTTAAAAATATAAAGGCTTTTCTATCTCCTTTTTGTCTTTGCCTTTTGTTTGAAAGCAGCTAAAATACTGTATAATAACAAAACAAAATTCTCCTGCTGTAAATGACATTATCCTTCAGAGGGTCTGAGTCTGCTGTGTGCTCAGCTCCCCTGGGATGCCCTGAGTTCTTTCAACTTGAGCATCTTCACTGGGAGCTGGGGATGTGAAGGATGTCCTGGAGCTAAAGCAGACCTGACATTAATGAGATGCTGTCATTTAATAATTGTGCTTTGTTGTCACTGCTTGTTGATTGCTGCCTTTGTGAGGAAATGCTGTATTTTTTCATTTGTAGGGTTTAGGCTCATTTCTAACCAAAACGCTTTGCCCAGTTAATTTCACCAGGCTTAAAAGGTGGCACATGTAGTTCAATGCATGTAATAAAGGTCAAGAAACTTCTGTATAATTTAAACAACAAGCCAGAATGGAGAGCAAAGTTCACATTGCACTGTTAAGGGGAAAATCAGAGTTAAGTACATTCATTTACCTGTGATAACTGGATAGCAATACAAGACTTTCTAGTTGTTGTTGACTGTAGGGTATAAAAGTGACATAGGACTGAAAGCCTTTATTATTCCTCCCACTTATTGCCTGTCTTGAGAAATCCACTTCCAGTGCTAATGAGTACATTTCCAGTTCAATGCTATGAAAATCCATTCATGCCTGTGAGCTGAGAGGAGCTAACACCTACGGGGGAAATTCTGCTGTTATGATGACCACTGCTGCTGTCTAGAAGAGGAATTGATGAGATCTGAGGAGCTGCCCATACCACGGGGTGTCAAACAGAGAATGCCTGTCTTAACTGAACACTGTGTATGAACAGTGATGTGAATAATCCTTAACTTTCATTAGTTCCTAAACTATAATAACACAAATATACAGTTCTTGATGTCTCAGTCAATATTCCTGCTCCAGACCAAGACTCTTACTTGGACATTGTGGGGGAATCAGGTTATTTGGAAGGTGACTGAATTTTCTCTAGTGACTTAGCACCAGTTGACAAAGTACCCAAAGAACAATCGCTCAAACTGTGAATCATTCATTTTGGGGGAGGAGGGAAGAGCCAATGGCATGGCACAGAGCAGGGAGGTGTGTCACCTGTACCACCTGCCCTCTCTGCCTGACAGCCCTGCTTGCAAAAGCCAGAGCACAGTCTGTCCTCTTGGAGATCACCCTGGAGTGGAGGTGCATTTGAATCGTGCAGCATCTTGCTTTCCTGAACCCTTCCTCTCCTGTTTGCCTTGCCTTTCCTCCTCCTATTTCCTCAGCAGCTATGACCAGCCTGAAGGAAATCTGTCGTGGCCTTCCTCTAAACCCTCTGCCTGAAAACAAAGGTCGGAGAAAAGGAATACCCCATGCACCTGTGAGAACACCCAATCTCACTGCTCAGGAGAAAAAGGTAACATTGGGTTTCACAGGGCCTCATTTATTTTCAGATAAAGGCAGCCTGGGGCAGCAAACCTGATTGCCTCAAATGCTTTTCTGAATGGGAAGCTAACTTTGTGTCAAATGTATTTCCTTGATGTTATAATTCACTCTGTAATGGGACAAAGGACTGGGAGCTCTTCTGTTTGCTTCCTTTCTTCCTCCTCCAGAATAATTGGGTTGATTGAGGAAGACTTTCTGCACAACACCTTCCATGACTTTGAATGGCTAAACAAGAAGCATTAGACTTCAATGCCATCAATCCAGCATTGTTTCTCAGAGGTGAAATTCAGAATGCTGTTGCAAAACCATTGCATATGTATGGGAGTGAAAGCTAACCCCTCCAATAAAATAAACATCAAAGCTCATGAATCAGCATCATGGTAGCGGCTACAAATCTGTATATTTGCCTAAAAAATCCAAAGATTACTTATTTTAGCCAGTAGTCTGGGCATGCAATTTAGGTGAGTTTGTAGGGAGTTAATTATTTGTCTTTAGTTGCATAATTATTTTCCTGTCTCTTTTTGTTTAAATAGTCTTCGTACACACCAAAGTAATAGTTGCATCACTTCATGTTCAAGACTAAAAAAATCAGCAGCAGAAGAAAATAATGGCCAATGGGTGGAGATCCCTAGGAATTTGTGTGGGAGAGGATAAGGTGGGTTCCTTAGTTTGGAAGTCTGTGCTTCATCACATGTAACATCACTTATACTGAGACATTCTGGTCAGAACACAGAAGTTCCTTCCCCAATAACAACTTGCACACAACTTCCTTGCCTTCGTGGGAGTTCCCCTGGCATCAGCAGTCAAATTCTTTTAAAGTCACTTCTACAAACAGAGGAGAGTCTAGTCAAAGGGTAGAAAGAGGAACAGCTGTGAGATATCCAAAGAGAATTTACTTCAATGTCAGGAGCATTCATGGCTGAGGCATCCTGTCTGTGCCTGGGACAGCTCAGACCCATGGAAATGTGGTTCTTAAGTGTGCAGAAGGGCTGAGGTGATGGCTGTGAAGATAAAGGAGTGGGGAGTGAGTTTCACTGCATGTCAGAACCTTGCCAGTCATCCCTGTTTTGCTCTTTACTGTTCCTAAATCACTTTTCCCCAGAAGTCTGATATAGCAGGAAGGAGTCCATGTTTCAGGAGAGGAGACGATGTCTCTTGAGAGGATGCCAAACCTTGCTCTCTAACCTGTGGAGGGGAAGGTAATGACAAGGTCTTCACTCCCTATAAAGAAACTGGAATAGTTTCCTGCCTCCTTTAAGGTTTGGAGCAGCAGATTGATTTTCTGTCCCCAGCTGACTATGTAACATCCATCTCTCATCTCTCCATTTTACCTGCTGCATGTGACAAGAAGTCATGCTAGCTGAGTATATTTCATTAAACTATTAGAGATTTTAAGGCTTCCTTTATGATTTACTTTATGGTCAGTCCTCCACCTTAAACTCTTAAGAGAATTAGAGGTTCAGCTAGCATTTGTTTCATATCTGAAAGGTCAAATCTCTTTTTTTAAGAAGTGCCCCATGCTTAGAAAAGCATGTAGATGAAAGATTGTCCGTCTATAAGGTTTTTTTAAGTCTTGAGACAGGCTTCCAGATGTTCACAGTGTGTAATGCTGAGCATGAGACTTGTCTTTATGTATGGTTTCATGTTCACTTTCTAATTGAAATATTCACAGGAAGCTTTGACAGAAGTGAAGTTAATAATGCTCTCCTGATTTCCTCTGGATTTGTCCCTCTTTTTATATTGCCTTCATTCCAGTTTTAGTTCTTGTTACAATAATAAACCTGACCACTGCCAATGTTTTATTTTTTTGAGCATCCTTTTGTGGTCATAATAGAAATCCTGTAAGTGAGATTTATAAAGAACTGTGTGTTTTGGGACTTGCTGAAGAAGTATCTAACTCTTCCTATCATACCAACTTTAATCTCCTTGGATAAGTTGAGCCATATCTCAGAACTGATTCTGATTATATGTTTCCTGAATTCTCTTCCTTCAGCATTCTTTGCCTGAGGCCTGAAACAGCCACATCCTCTCTCTTTCCCTCCCTCCCCAGCTCAGGAAACCCCAGCTTTCTGTTTCTCAGCATCTGTATCTTGGTGTAAATATGCCTCAAAGACACTACTCTTAAGATCTAGGTGTGGTGTGAGCTTTGCAGAACAAGGGTGTTGCCTGCTCTGTACTCACTGACATTCCAATAAAGCTGGAGCAACTTGGACAGAATGGGCACTTCTCTGTCTTGCTCAGGATCAGGAAAAAATGGTATTGCTTTATCCAGACAGCAATTCCCTTATGGATCTTAGAGCCAAGTCATGTCACAGTCCTGCTGCTCCCCAGCAGGGTCCTGTCTCCCCTGATTGCAGTGTCCTGTGTTTCTGGAGGGGCACTGAGGTCAGTAATGGGCACTGATGAGCCTCTCCTGAGGTCTCCTTCCACACCCTCTGCCCGCAGGCTTAGGGGCTCCATTCAGGCCTGGGGTTTCAATCTCAGCTATGCTGGTGATGCCTTTGGTCCTGTTCAGGGTGTCCCTGTACTCAGCCATGGACCTCCTGGATCTGCTCTCCTGCTTGTGGGCTGACATTCCACTCTGAACCTCCCTGAGCATTCCTGTGCTCCATCTCTCCATGGGAACCATCACCAGACCTGGTCCTGACTTGCACTTCCAGCTTGGTCCTGGAGCTGCAGGTCAGCCTGGTCTTGCCTGCTGCCCAGGACTGCTGGTGGAACCTGGCTGCCCGCCCTGGGCTGCCCTGCTCAGGGAGCACAAGGCTGGGGTCTGCCAGGGGAGGTGCCTGCCCCGGCTGTGCTCTGCTCGGCTCGCTGTTCCTTAGGGAGCAGCTGGGACCTCCTGCCTGGGGACATCTTAGGATGAAGAGCTGAAAACCAGAGCCTGAAAACTCATTCAGCACCTGTAGCTGTTCTTCAGCCTTCTGGTAAAGAAATGGAATGTTTGACCTTTATGATTTCTTTGCACACCCAGAAATCAGGTTACTTTAACAAGTTTGTATGTGCCTTGGGAAGGCTGACATATTAGCTCCTGTTTTGGGACATCTGGATGATAAAGAACTTGCTTAAACTTTCACAGCTCATAACCCATTTACTGCAATGACCAGTAAGAAATCTCCATGTTTACTTCCCAGCTGAGCCGATTGAGACTGGGACATATCAGGCAGAGTAAAAAAAATGAAACAGTCTTGTTTTCTGCTTAGAGAATAGTGCCACCAAAGATCCTGGGTCTCGATGTCATCAGGCAGAAGATGGCAAGTGGGAGGGAAGCACCACCTCCACTGGAGAAAGGGCAGAACTAAGAATGAAATTGTAGAGTTAAACCAGTCACTTCCTCTCCTTGTGCTTCCCTTTCCCTCAGAAAACAGGGAGACTGCAACCCTTATTGCTTGAGTGTTTCAAGGGCCTTAAACTGGAAGTCCTGATGATCCATTTCAGAAAATGGAAATGAATGACTTTCCTTCTGAAGAGGCTTCCTTCTGGCCCTTAACAAACACCAATTAACAAAGAGGCTGGTTTACTTGATTTCTCAAGAGAATCCCCGGGCAAAGTAATTTACAGCTGATTGATTTTATTTCATGGGCTCTCTTGGTTTATTTTTAACCTTGAGCAGTCTAAATCTTGATTAAATAGAAATAGATTCCTGTTACAATATAAAAATTCTAGGGAATATAGAAAAAAAAAAAAGACACCCTAATTCTGATTAGAGCTTAAGCACAAGAACCAAATGTTAGATCCAGCTGGCAGATTTAAGAGGAAGACTTTACATTTGCTTACATTGTGTAGAGTTGAATTAAATCAGTAACTCAGCGAATTCAGAGTAGATAATTTTTTAAAACAGGCTATGAAACTCAGGATTATACCACAAATAATATTTTTAAGACAGCAGTGAATTCTGGAACGGCTTCTTCAAAGGTACTGAGAAGGTGCAACTTAAGCTTTTGTAAATGGAAGTTATGAAAAGAGAGAAACAGTATATATCAAATACAAAAAAAATTTCAGAATACAATGTATCAGAGGTAAATCAATCCTAAAAGGCTAGGATAATGTTTTTTATGGTGCTTTAATGAAATATACTGTCCTCTCACAAAAGCATAATGATCAGCCTATTTGAATTTGCTCCTTGAGTGTCTTTCTCAGGTTATTCTGTTTATGACTCAATAATAAATATGCAAAATTTTTCCCAATGCACATGGCCATTGCCCTTTCACAAAGCAGCCAGGCTTCATCTAAGTAATTTTGAGCACCCTGGCTCTTTTATTGAGAGGTTGTGTCACCATCTCTTACATTTAAATCCTTCTACTTTCAAGACTACATTTTTACAGGTAATTCACAGCTATTTATTCCTTTTTCAGCATTTCCCTGAAGCTTCTTCCTGCTTTGACATTTATCCTGCAGTGAGACAGCAATCAAATATCACCTTTATTCCATTCAGCTAAACAAGCCATGGTCTTAATCCTGTTTTATAAAATCTCTGCTGTCTGTGTAAGGTGCCTTTCCCATATTTCATGTAACATTCGAGTTCATGTTTCATTAATGTTTGCATCATCAAAATTCAGGCTTCTGATAATGTGCAGCATTAATAGGATAGAGGCTCAGTCTAACTGAATTTACTTGAAAGTCAAAACAGATTTCTCTTGCTTGAATTAAATGGTGAGGAAAAAGATTTGCCTATCAGTTTCATTTTAATACAAATAATATATTCATCAAAGACTGTGGGTGATCCTTGCTACAAAGGAAGCCTTATAGTTCTCAAAGACAGCCAATAAACCAGTGTTTGCCTCTTGATCTTGTTGGTTTTAGGGGTGCAGGTGATTTTATTTTTGCTTTAGAAATTTCTCATATTTATCTGCTTACCTCTGGGAATGACTTTGGAAATCGCTGTGTATTCTGTCATTGTGTGGATATAGGTGGCACTTTTGTGTTTATTAATAAGGTGCCCTTGGAAAAAGACTGCTTATCTAACTGGAGAAGAGTGAAGTGGTATTAGAAGATGGAATTTGCATTTTCTCATCTGGTAAATAAGCTTTCCCCCTTGTCATCCTTTGTGTGGAATGGCAATTCTAATTTGTAGGCTTGTGCTGGTCTGATCCTCGGGTGGTGTAAATCAGCACAGCCTCACTGATCTTCAAGCTGCATGCCTGCTCAGGGGCAAGTGTGCCAAGAGAAACCTCTCTCAGAATGAGGCATTTTAGACTGATTGTTCCCTTAGTGAGCTCTCAGGGATGTGAACCAGCGTGCTCAGATGAAGCAGCTGGAGAGCTCCGGCCATCAGAGCCAGACCATGGACAGGTGGAACGAGGAGTTTTGTTGCTGAGCTGAGGGTTTTGTGGAGCTTCTCAGCACTGCTTACCAGGGTGGCTGGGGATGATAATTACAGTGGATGTTTCTAGATGCCTTTGCTCTGGATGTCTGCACTACAGCCCACCCTTCATCCCCCCCAGGAGGCACATGATTCCACAACTGAACTGCCAATGGCAGGTGTCACAAACTCTACTCAGTCCTCTCAAAATGTGATTCAGAAGTAAACTTGATCCCTTTCTATCCCTTCCTCAGCCATTAAAAATCAACCAAAGGAAGATATGAAATTCCATATGATATATGAATCTTTTAATCTAAAAGTCCTTTGGATGGTGTTGCCATTTGTCAGGGAACTTATAAGATCTTTGCATGAAACTGGCTATTTAAAGATGACAAAATCTTTGTTCTCATTATGGTTTTAATCAAATGAAACACAGAATACAGAGACATGCCTTAACAGGCTGTTACTAAAGATAGTGATTTATTTATGGATTCTTTCATCCAAAAGGACATATTGTACTTTGCAAACCATGGCTAATGTCTTTGAAGGCAATAGGGAGTGAAAGCCACGTAGTATCATCTGCAGAATTTAGCTGAGTGCCTAGTAATCACTTCAGCTAATTTGGAAGAGATACATGTAACATCAATAAAACAATGTAACCCAACACCCTCTGCAATACATTAGGATGCTAAATGTAGTGAATCTGCAATAAAACTTAGCCCACAAACATCTTTATCTGGGGGTATGTCACATAACTTTGGGCTAAGTTCCCTTTTTGAATGGAAAGTACAGGAGGATCTTCAGTGTCTTGGGAAAAAAACCTAAGTTTTGGGACTTAGTTTTAAGGATTTCTGAACAATGTTTCCTTGGTAGTTCAGCGCTTCCCAGCACTGCTAAAGAGAATTTGTCCATGTCTGATATTAATAAGATTGAGCACTACTTGCCAAATCTCCAAGGTCTCTCCATGCAGAATTGGGGAGGCAGGTGGGAAGGGGATGGTTACATGTTTACCCCAACTGAACCTACAAGGAAAGATAAAGTAGATAGAAACACTTCAACAGGGAAGCAGGGATGAATCTTCCCTGGTGTGAGCTTGGCCTTTTGCATTGCACTGTCCCTGCAACAGCTTAGGCAGGCTTTCAGCTGGGTCTGGTTAAAGTTCAGGGCCACCCACTTACCTCCGTTTCCCTTGTAGCTCATTTTTTTTTCTCTCTTGTTTATTTTTTGTGTGTGTTTTTTGGCAGCTGGCTCTGCGCAATGCCTTGCGCTATTTCCCACCTGAAATCCAAAAGAAGCTGGTGCTGGAATTTGCTGAAGAACTCAGGCTGTATGGCCACATCTATATGTACAGATTCTGCCCAGATATTGAGATGAGGTGAGGACTGGACGGTTCACATTGTATTCAGCTGGCATTAGCTTGCCAGCTTTCACCTGTGGAACTGACCTTTAAAGAGTGGCATTGCTGCCTCCTAATTTACCTCTTGTAGAAGCTGTCATATTAGTGAAGCTCAGCATCAGCTAATTTGGATGTTCTCTGTATTGCAGTGATTTCCTTTCTAGGGAGCGCTTCTGCATGCTTCGGGGAGTTCCATGGGACTGGGAGGGAAGCAGTGTGTTCCCTTCTGGACAGGCTGTGGAGGGTATGGGCAGTCTCACTGCTGGGAAGCTCAGTAACACAGGGAAAGGACAGCCAGGCTGAGTGTGTGACAATGCCAGCTTTGCCACACACAGGGATCCCAAATGCTCTGCCCCATGGTAGGGCTCAGTTTCCAGGGGCCAGCCATTACTCAGAGACCTCCAATGACAACTTGGCAGAAAACTTGCAATAGTTCTGAGCTGCTGCAAGTCAAGTCCCAACTGAACCAAGAAGTAAGACCAGGTGAGTGGCTGGCTGGGTAATCTGTGCTCTCACAGCAGAGGAAACTTTCTGGGCTTCAAAAGTAAGGCAGTTTTTCCATTTTTTTCCATTGGAGCCTTTATGTGACCCCAGTGTGTAACAAGCTGTGCCTGTTGGTCTTGGACCATCACTTCATTCTAGGGCTGCTGGGGCTAATGCTTGTGAAGCAGAACAGACTTAGGGAGGGCTGCCAGGGGCTAGATGCTTTTTTTAGACTGACTGATTCCTTTTTGCAACAGCAGGGGCCTGGTTAATATCCATACAGAAATCTGAATAAAGCAGTAGGAAGCACTCTGATTTCCACAGGCAACCATGTTCCTATGCTGTTCATATTAGGCTGGGGACAGATCTTGCAGAATGCAGCTAAGGAGTGGACAGGTGGAAGACTATCTGAAAGATTTTGCAGAGCTGGACTTCAGAGGACCCTGTACTAAACTACAGACGATGACTCCTTCCAAGTAGGCTTGGATAAGTCAGTCCAGCAGCTTGTTTCCATCACTGGCATCAGTGATTCTTTGATAGCTTCAAGTAATTTTTATTCTGTGACCATTTCACTGATCATTTTCTAATAGATTATTGCAGTCTCTTAATGAGAAAATTCCTTTTGATCTCTGTAGTCTGAGAGTATTTGATTTTTGGTTTTTGTGTCCCAGGGGCCATTGCTCCATTGAAGTCATGTTCCTATGCCAGAGCACTCACCTGATACTGGATGTTTGGTTTCTTATGTTCAGAACCATATTATGTGTAAATATCTCCTCATTATGAATTGGTATCATTCCACAGAAACTCTCTTTTATCAAGTTTAGAACAGCAGAAATCCCTAATAAAAAAAGCATTGTGGAAAAACTCAAAGGCTTTCCCTCCTAGTTTGGCAATGACTACAAGGCATTTGTTTTAGTATCCTGATGTAAAAAGCCAAGATAAAGTGCTTGGGATCATGGGAGGAGCCCATTTGCTGAATCTGTGGAATATGCATTCCAGATCTTGGCTCATGATCTGGACAGTGGATGTCCAATTTATATTTTTGTCGTTGGCACTCTTTAGCCAGACCTTTTCAGTGTAACTTTTCCTGCACAAAGCAAGTGTCCAGCCACTGAAGATCTGTGGTCCACTAAAGGGATGATAATTTGGAAAACATGCCAAGAGATCCCATCCCTCTTTAAGAATTTTCAGCATTAGTAATGGTGGTGTTGCTCACAGAAAGGGAAGGAGTAAAACTCTTGATCAGTGGTACTACTTCCTTTAGGTGTCATACCTTGGAGGACTCAGCACAATTGTACTAAAACCTGTGCAGACACAGTGAAGGAACCATCTCTGACCTAAACAGCTACAGTATAAATCCCAAGTAGAAGTTTTAGAACAATTTGATACAGAGACAGATGGTGGAGGAGAAGATAACAATGATCACAGCAGGTGGCATTAAGGACATTAGTGCCAGGTAACCTGAGCTGGGATAACTTTGCCAGTGTTTCTCATACCTCACCTCTCAGCTAGTGGATAAAGTTCATCCTCACCCACACAAAAAGGCACATATTTCTCAGAACTAGTTCAGTTTTTGAGAGTTTCTTGGAGTCTGAAACTCAAGCAGAATTTTTTTCTGAGATACAATCTAAAGTAAGAAGGATGGATGAGCCTGAGGGCAGCTTCCAGGGATGCTGCTTTCCTTGGCATTGCAGGACTTGGCTGCTTGGCCTGGAAACTGCTGCAGAGGCCACTTCCACCACCCCTGGAAAAAAAAACCTGCAGTTAAAAAGCAATGAGCATTCTTGGCCACCACATTTATCAATTGCGATCAAATAATTCAGCAAGTGATAAGCTGAATGCAATTCCTTGGTTTTGCTTTGTTCTGATAATAGTTAAAACCTGATTTGCCTGTTAAGGTACATATATAACTTCAGATCTGTGCTTTTTTCTCTTTACTCTTCTCCCCTGAATAAAAGCCTCCAATTCAGACAAGTTTGAGTATCCTTGGCATGCAGAGATATTCCAGTGGGGTGTGTTCTGGTTGTCTTTGTGAGCTGCAACACTTCTAAATTTTTGTGCCTACCCTTTCAGAGCGTACCCCATAGGAGAATACCCTTGCAAGACCAAATCAGCTGCTGCCATCATGCTGATGATCATGAATAATCTGGATCCCTCTGTGGCTCAGGTAAGGTATAGTAAAAAGAATCTGGATTCATAAGCAGCAGCAAATTGGCAAAATTCTTCCTGTATATGTTCTTACATAAATACTGAAAAATTTAGACATACAGGCACTATATACAGGAGCTTGGTCGCTGCCTGAGACAGAGCTCAGCTCTTGGTACATTGCTTCTAGAGTTGATGTTGAAAAATTTGTGCTGATGGTGTTTTTGGAAGCTTATCCTTGTGACAATGTTACAGTAACAGACACTTAATTTTGAAAAATAATTTTTTGTTCTTAACTTACCGCTTTTACCATGTTACTTTCTGATTTCAAGAATTTTGATGCAGTAAACGCTAGAAAAAAATTATTACTGAGATGGCAAAAATAGCTTAGAGGTACAGTAAAAGTTTTGACAAAAGCTTAATGTTGAATTGCCTTTTTTAGTTTCCTCAGGAGCTCGTCACTTATGGAGGAAATGGGCAGGTCTTCAGCAACTGGGCACAGGTAGGACATTGTTGGGTTTGCAATTTGTTTCACAGAGCCTGTTTCACCCTCCCCCATGCACATTCTGCTTAGGCAGTTTGGAATAATTCTTGGCAGTTGCTGCCTTAAAATACTCCAAAACATCCTGTTTGGATAGGGGAATGCTCAATTATGAACTGTGTAGATGGAGAGTTTTATTTAGTAAGGAGAACACAGATAGCTCGACAGAAATACTAAACATGATACCATAAACAAGCTGTGTAGGGTGATAAAAGGCCAGTTCTTCATCTTTCTCTAATGCCTACATATGTGCCTCTGAAATTAGCACAGATAATTTTAGAGTCTACATCTAGGAAACAAAAAAGGGTATCCTCTATTTGTTTGTGGTACTTCCACAGCATTTTTCACAAGTAGTGGAATAAAAAAAGGCTGTGATTGAAGAATGTGCAATTCTGAGTCTTTTTCCAAGTAAATCAGATTAGCTGTTAATATTTGTATTAGCTGGCGAGTTCATGCTACACGTTACTATGGACATTAGACATTATCTTCTAAGAATAGTGGTAGCTGGTTAAAAGCCTCTCTAAAATCTGAGAATGTTTTAAACTGTGTTTGCATAATCTCTGTTCTCTTATATATATATATAAAAAAAGTCAATAAATATATTCACTTTATTCTAAGTGCTGCAAAATGCACATGGGAAACACTTTCAGGAGATCTTTGGAATCAGCAACATATTTAAAATACTGTTTGCAGTGCAGGATAGAATCAGCACAGGCAGGAAGCTAAATCTCCCTGGAGAGCAGCATCACTCCTGAAAGCTGGGGAAGTCTTGATGTCTGACTGTAGCTGGGATTGGCAAAAGCTGATGTAAGGAGCCAGCTTCTGTCATAAAGAATCACATATGCACCTTGCTGTGGCTTTATCTGCATCTGGCCTCTTGCTTATTAAAGAGCCCAAGCAAAAAGAACGTGAATGAATTTCCTAGTTAAGGGAGAGGAATGGATTCCTCACTGCAGCATGGGACTGAGTGACCTGGGATTTCTTCCCAGTCTGGGATTTCTCATTTGTGATTAAAAGAAAATTCATGTTTCAGTTTCATAATCTGGTAAATTTAATCTAGAAGTTAAATGGAAGCCTTAGGCAGATTTTGAGGCAAAATTGTTCTGTCTTCTCAATGAGAGGTACAATGTCAATGCTCACCATTTCTTTATTCTGTGCATTAATTAATAAATGCCCATTAACTATTGCCTGTTATCTATGAGTGTTACAGCATTTCTGTGGTGAGCAGTGCTGGCAGTTTATATAGTGGCTTTTATTGGTCTGACAATTCTAAGGCAGATGCTGGGCTACAAGGTGAGGTAGAAGTGCTGCCAAAGTCAGAAATATTTTCTCTTGTTCTCATCCAAGCCAGTCCTATGACTTGCAGTTGTTTCACAGCAGAGCAAACAAAACCTTTTTATTTTTGTTTACTTAGAGTAGCAATCACATGAATGATTCAGTTACCACAGAACATTTTATTCTGTTTGTAGCTTGAAAACAGCATTTAAAAAAAACAAAAAACAACTAACTAGGAAAGGCTTTTCCCTTCCCTCTTGCTAGTTATGCCTTTCAATTCCAAAATACCTATTTATCTTACAGCTTCTAGTTTTATCAGGATATTTTTCCCAGACTGCTGGGTATTTGAGAGTTCAGCTAGTTACCTGTTCTGTCCTATGCCATGAATTCAATTATTCAATATTTTTCATAAACCCAATCGCAAAAAGCAAGACAGTAACTTGACTTTTTCCTCTTCAGCTGAACTTGCAGCCTGGGGAATTGGCTGTGTTAGAAGGGACTGGCATCAAACCTGTACCATTTAATTCAGATCAAAGCCACAATCTCAGAGCTTAAGTGCCTGTGTTTATTTGTCACTGATACTGCTGCCTCTTTGATCAGCAGTTCTGGGGGTACTTTTCCCCTGAGAGTTTTGTTTGTGTCCCTACAGAAACTCTGGTTTCAAACAATAGTTGAATTCCTGTATTACACAGGGGTTTCTCACAGGCCTAGCTGACACGTACAAGAAGTCCTGTGGAGCTTAATGGGCTTTGTCATAGACAATGATGGATTAAAGTTAAATTTAAATTCAGTTTAGATGGTCAAAATGTACATTTTGGCATTAATCAAGAGTAAATATTGAATTATGCAGACAAAGCTGAAATATATTTGTGTACTCCAGGGTGCATCAAGGATTTTTTTCTGTGTCCACAATGAAAGCTGATTTTTTTCCCTTGAGAAGAAAAGCTATTTAATTTTAAAGTACACATGGCAAAAACCATTTATTGCATTAGAAGATGCTGAATTTTAGATTAGGATCAAAAATAAGCATGACTATTTAATCACTTCTAAAGGGAAAATTATGCTGTTTGGCTTTGGAAGAATTGCCAGAAAAGTGCCAAATACAAGTGGTTAATCACAAGATAAAATTAGAATGGCTTTAAAAGTGAAGGATATCTGGGGTTTGTACTGGAAAAATTATTCTGGAACTTATTCATACTTTTGTTAGTTGAGGACTTGTGTTTCCTGATGAGTGATATCCCTTAAAGGACTTTGAAAGCAAGGATGTGTTGAGAGTTGTGTTATTCCATATGTGAATGCACCCTGTTATCTCTACAGCTGCCTTCACTCTCCAAAATTAGCACCTTCACAAAAACCAATAATAGTAAGAAGCAGACAAAGTCCCTCTCTTCCTTGCTTTTCAGTTCTGGTTGGTGATGCACTATTTGTCAGAGATGACAGAAGAGCAAACCCTGGTGATGTACAGTGGGCATCCGCTGGGGCTCTTCCCCAGCCCCCAGCGTGCTCCTCGTTTAATCATCACCAATGGCATGGTAGGTATTAGCATCTTGTTTTCTTTTTCCTCCTATTGTGTTTCATTTTCAAGTGTTGGCTAAGTCAATATATGTTAAAAGATTATTTATACTGTCTGAATTTACTGCAACACACAGGAGAATCTGGGGTCCAAATTCTGCAGCATTTTTTCCAGCACAGCTGCTGCCACCTCACGTGCGCTGATCTGCAGTGATGGAGGAAACAACATTCTCCTTATTAGAAAATCTCTGTTCTGACTGAGTCTGAGACACTTCCTTGCCCCAAACAGTTCAGCTAGGCTCAGCCTGGAAGATTTAAAAGCCCTCAGTAAGCAAACATGCTTCATGATCAATCAGAGCCTCAGACATCTGGACTGCTTTTCTTGCAAGGCAAGGTGGACAAGTGGAAACACTGGTTCACTGCCAGTCTGTTGAGCCATTCAGTATCCATTCCCCTGCAGGTTAGTTTTGTGGCTGGGGAACTGCACTCCTTAAAACTTGTGTGGCAGGCACAGTGCCAGGAAGACTGGACATCTTTGTTTCTAATACTAGAATATGTGAAATAAAACACCTGGATTACTTCTCCTGTTTCTGCTGTTTTTCTGCATAAGCAATAGTTACAGAAATAGTTAAAGAAATTTAGGCTGCTTAAAAGACCTGCGTAAATCTCTAATTTGCTTATGTGGATTTTATTTTGGTTGTTTTCTTAGGTTATTCCCAACTATTCCTCCAGAGATGAATATGAGAAGATGTTTGCTTTGGGTGTAACAATGTAAGAAGATAGCTCACTATTAAAATATATCAAATACTTAACTAAAATAAAATTTAGACATCAAGCAGTGAATGGTTAAAATTTCTAATGCAGATGGATTTCAACTGTGCTGCATGAAGCACTGATGCTGCAAAGCATTAATGAACACTTAAATGGAATTACTTCAGAGTTTGAGTTATGTTCAGCCACATATATAAGGATGTAATTGAGGTCTGTTAGGAACTAATATTATGTGTGAGGCTTGGCTGAAAAATAGCCTAAAGCCTTAATCACAAACCACTTAAAGCATTTGCTAGTTCTAATTTTCAGTGGTTGTTTTGCAGTCTATGGAAAAAACAAGTCATAAAACATTCTTTCATGCTAAGAGAAACTTTGAAGTAGAAAGTGTTCCTTTTAAAATGATTTTTACATACTCTTCTACTGTTGATGAGCACAAGACTATCATCCTTTTGTGTACTGAGGAGAGAATAAATTAAAACAGCCAAAGAGCTATCCCACTTCTCTGGGAATTTAGTATAAACGTTTTCAATCATTCTGGGCTAAAAGCTTCCAGAGTGGCCATGTGTCTGAGAGGCACGAGTGCCACTGAAACCCTCAGAGATTCCAGTGAGGTCTAAAAAGGGTATCCTTTTGTCACTGTGCTAAATGCCAAGACCATTTTACACTCAGATTTTGATCCATGCATTTTTGAGCTCAATTTAATGAGCTAAACACTCTTCCAAAAAGATGCTGGTGCATTGCTAATGGTAAAACTCCAAGTTGAGAATTTGATAACAGCAGACCTTTAACGACAAATAGAAGCCCAGAGGGTTTTTTGTTGTACTGGAGACACAAGACAAGAGGAAGCGCCACTCCAGCCTGAGCAGTGTGTGGTCTCACCGTGTTCCTTGCTGTCCCCAGGTATGGTCAGATGACTGCAGGGAGCTACTGCTACATTGGGCCTCAGGGAATAGTCCATGGGACTGTGGTAAGGACCTGGGAAAGCTCCCTGCCAGCACCTCTTGGAGGAGGTTTTCTCCCACAGTGGCTGTCTGTGGGAGGGGGTTGGACTGCTGTGAGAGGAATTTGTGGCTACTAAAGAAATTCTCATTGCCTGCTCCATAAAAAATTAATATCTTTTCACTTAGATGTGTCTTGTCCATAGCACAGACTTGAAGGGATTTGCAATCAAGGTCTCAATCTGAGCTCATATTTAGCTACAATATGTGAAGTATGAATTGACCAAATGTGCTATATAAAAACATATTCTTGGCTGTTTTCCAAAGCTGTCCTTTTCTGCCACCCTTAAATCTCTATGCTGCAAGAGCAGCATGTTGGGAACCACTGATTATTCTATTTCATGATGAGAGAAATAAGCATAATGAGGACAGATGGCTTCACAACATCATTTTGTTAACACATTTCCTTCTTAAAGGATTAGAGTGCTTCATGGTGCTGATGACCCCAGAGTTTCAGAGTCTGTTTGCTAAAGGGACAGAAGATCTTTCAGGACTGCAGTGGAAATGTCTCCTGGTGACGGCAGTGTTTGTTGTGTGCAGCTCACGGTGCTGAACGCGGGCCGTCGGTACCTGAAGGCAGAGGAGCTGTCCGGGAAGGTGTTTGTCACCTCTGGCCTTGGAGGGATGAGCGGGGCTCAGGCAAAGGCTGCAGTCATTGCTGGCTGTGTGGGGATCATTGCAGAGGTGAGAGCAGTGCTGCTGTCCTCCTGTCTTCTCTCCTTGTGCTGAGTCACAGCCCTTGTTCTTCTCATCTGCCGGGTTCCTGAAGTGACACTGACAAACCAAACTCAGAAAAGATACTATTTTCTAATATATGTCTCCTCTTTTCCACTGCTGAGCATTTTTCACTGCTATTCCATTCTTTATTCATTGGATCAGACTGCAAAGATATGGACTTAGAATTGCTTCAGAAATGATGCAGAATGATGCTGTCAGATGAGCCATTCCCTCTGTTTGAACTACCCTCATTTCACGTATGAAAAAGTGTAACCTCCACAGGCAGCTCCCATGAGAACCACATTCTCTTCTGCCTATAAAAAGTCTGTCTTAAGAAGGTGTTGTGTTAATTAACTTTGATTAAAACCCCCAGCACCCTTATTAGACACAATAGGAAGTACCCATTAAAAATGTTGGCATGGTTCACTTAACAAGATTGGTACTAATGAAGTTGTTTGATGTTGTGGTTCCTTGAGGTCAATGGGACTTTGTTGAGATCTGAGGTTAATCAGAAGCACTTCTGAGAACCCCAGTTTTTAGGAAATGAAGGTAAACTCTGCTCAGAGAAAATTCTGGTGGGGGATAAGTTCTGTAGTATCACTTTCCCTGTTCCCAAAACTCTCCCACAGTATATATTTGTAGAGAGTCTTTCATCTTGTGGAAAATTTCTCTGTTCCTAATACGCTAAACTATCCCAGTAACTTCTTCCTGTAAACAAAGAGAATCTAATAATGATTTGTGATTGGAAGAATGCTAATGCCCATACAGTTAGAATTGTGGATGATAGGATCCACTGGATCCACAGATATCCTAAAGTATCATCTAGTGGAGAATGCAAATATCATCATTTGGTAAAGTGCATATGCCTGCACGTTTTGAGTGAGAGACATTTTCACATAGAAAGGTTCTCCCAATACCCCTCTTCTCAGCTCTTGTGCTGATCATAGGATTCTGTTCTAGTGAGCAGATGGAAGGAGGGATTGCACAAGCACTCCAACAACTTTTAGAAGAGATTGATGCTCTGAAGTTCTGTGAAAACGTAGTGATGATGTTTAGTTGTTACTGGTAAGTGAGGCTTTATAGAAGAGAGACCTTGTAAAATCATGGTTCAGGCCTGTTACTCTGGCTGAGTAAGTAAAGGGCTATGGGAAAGAGATTCAGCTGAATTAGGGCTAGAAAAGCAAGTTATATAACCACTGCATGTTCACATTGTGGTGAATTGGTGATTGAATTATGGTTTGTTAGGGTTTAAAAGTAACTGATAATCAGCTAATGGCTTGAAAAGGCCGGGTTTTTGGAACAGAGTGGCTCTCTTTTGCACCTGCCTGGGGACCCTGCTGCACTTAGGGCCCTCACCTCACATTTAGTGATATTGACTGCTTAGGAACATTAAACTTTTGCATGCATGTCTTTCCTCGTGGCTGGCTTTGATTTCAATACACTGGAGAAACATTCTTGGAGGAGCAGATCCAGGACTGACCGAAATGCATTGAGCTCTTCTGAGTAGCTGCATGTGATGGGCTCTTGTTTCTCCACAGAAAAAGGGATTTTTGAGAACTAAGCTCCAGTCAGAGCTGACTGCAGTGGGAGCTTGGCCTTCTCAGCTGAGGTCATTTATAGACAGCTGGAAATCCTACGCTGTGGGCATGTCTCACTGCAGTGGAAAGAGTAAGAATATCACAATCTGACTTATTTTAATTACAATTAAACTGCAAAACATAATGAGTCAGACTGCCCATGTCAGGGCCAGTAAACCTGGCTGTTCTGGCTACCTCAGGTCTCTCATGGAAGGCTTGAGCTTTGTCAGCTTTACAACAATGGTGCAAAGGTGCTTTTGTTAGCACGTGGGTTTTGCATGTATTTGAGATCTCAGCAGGTACTCCCTGCAGATGAAATAAATTTATTCAATTTACTATTGAATAAATAATTAATGAATGAATTATCTTTATTCAGACTTCTGCCATCATGGTCTTTCAAACACTAGAATACAAAAGAAAGATTTCAGTGAATGCCACTGACAGCCATCCTTTGTCCTTTTCATCTCCATGGCTGCAGATGATTTTGTTCAGGAGACTGAATATCGCCTGGTTTTTATCTCCTGTGAGATGATCCTTGTCGGAAATGAGTCTCAGGAGCACATGTGGATAGCTATATATATGTACAAATTATTTATTTAAGGAACTATTTATGCAAATGACACTGAATTGTGCAAGAGATCATTTTGTCAGCCAGGGCTTCTGAAGCTCCAACAGAAGGGATTAGTGGTGCAAGTATTTTACCTCTCCTGTTTGACAGGAAGCTGATTGTGATTTTATGAAATAATTGTGTGGAGGGACAGATATCTCCTCTGAGCTGCACTGGGCTCTCTGGGGTTACACTGGAGGCAACATTAGCTCATCATCTTTATGCAGTTTTTAAACTACTGAGATGCTGATCCAAAAATGAACATATTTTTCAAAGTGTGGTTCAATAAGCTAGTTTTCCTGAGCCAGCAAGTCTGTGAAAGACTGGGAATGTCAGAGGGAACTAAAGTAAAATATGTAGGATGTGGTAACATTTAAAAAGATCTGATCTGTGTTATGTGGGGATTTAAATGAACCCAATTCCTGTAATTCATACAGACCACTTAATATTTTTCCTCCTGTGCTGATTTAAATATCTCAGAAGAAGCTGTCCCCCATAGCACCTGACTTCATTGAATAATTCCATTGGCAGTGACACTTATTATCATATTTTGGGGTTTGGGAAAGATAGTCTTCGTTACTGATGTGGAAAATGATGGATGGTGTTCCATGCTAAGAATAATTAGGGAAGAAAAGGTTTTCTGGTGTTCAAGAAGCACCTGAATACAGAACTTATTTAATTTACAAGTAAATAATTTCTTAATGAGGAAGAATTAAAATGATGGGGAAAGATTATAGGGAAGTAAAAAAATGCTTTAATGAAATACCAGAAGATACTCAGGTTATGTGTTCTCATGAAGACACATCACTGTGGGGGATTTAAATCTGTTGTCACCACAGAATATTGGTTTAAATTAATTTTGCCACTTGCCTTATGCCACTGATAGCTCATTATAAGCATATTAATGATGTGCAAGCTTGTACATTGGACCATTAATATGGAATCTGTGCCAAAGCCTCCATCGTTGGTCCATCCATTTATATTTTTATCCAGCTGTCTCTTAGGCATGTACACACTGGCACACACAGAAGCTGAGCCCAGAAGAGAGGACAGATTTGGGATTGAGCTTGTTTGGAGCTTCAAAGTTCAGGCAAGGGGGAATTAAAGACATAGTTTTGTTTTTCTCTGTGCTATTTTCCAGTGGCATTAGGCAGCTGGGACAGGAAAATGCTTTTCTCTTTTCTTTCCATATTTGGTTGAGCTTTTCAACCAGCAGCCCAAGAACAAAAGTGAGGGTTAATTTTATTCAGCAAACCCTACCTTCATCTTGGGCAGCATGGCAGAAATTTATCTCTGGGCTGATCAACAACAACAAAAACATTTTCTTAACTATTAAAAAGCATTATTTTCACAAAAAAATAGCCAGATTTGAAAAATAAATTGAAAACATTTTTTCCTTTTAACATAATAATGAAAATAAACAGTAGGAAAATTTGAAGTTTTCAGAAATGTACTACCTGTTATAGAATTTCAATGATAAATTTTGATACATTAAGTATTTTGGGAAGTGATGTATCAAAAAAAGTATTTCCTGTTTTGAACCTGGAGTAAAAAAGAACAGAAAATTTTTAAAAAATGAGGTAAAAAGCATTTGAACAATAGTTGTATATATGTATTATCTATATCTTTGCAATGTATATGGATAACTCAAGTAATAGTAGGGCTATTACCTTTACTTTTTGTTGCTTTTTCCTGCAGGGTAATTGAAAAACTCTAGGTAAAAATGACTGCATGGGGGAAACAGGAGTTTTAAGATCTCTGCTATTTCTCTTAGGTTGATGAAGCAGCACTTCTGAAACGTCACAAGCAGGGATGGCTGATGGAAATCTCCAACAACCTGGACCATTGCATTGCTCGCCTCAGGTATGACTTGTAACATAACCCAGTGAGTTTATCTCTGCTTCCTAACCCTCCCTTCACATCTTTCTGCACTGTGCCATTGTAGTCTGCTTACTGAAGGAGTTGAGGGACACCTCTTCTTATTCCAGGTCTGCTTTGGAATGTGAGTCTGACTTCCCAAGCTGCAGCAGTCTTTGTTACTGACCACTAATGCTTCACATTATTTGTATATGTTAAACATGTCTTCATTTAGTTTCATGAATATGCACTGAGCAATTACAACTAATGTTACACTTGCAGCATCACTCAAGCTTCATGGAATCTGTGATTAACAATTATGTGAATGTTGAAAGATCTGTTTCTGAGACAAGTGTTGAAAACAACATATAGGCTCTTTTTTTTTGCTGGGTTTGATTCTGTGTGTGATTTGTATATTTCAAGATAGAATGAGGTGAATTTTCTTCAACCAATCTTTATTATTTTCTAGAGAAGCAAGAAAGAAAAAAATTGCCCTCAGTTTGGGTTACCATGGGAATGTGGTAGATCTGTGGTGAGTAGTATGAATGGATAATGAATACATTAATGCTCTGTCTTTTTGGCCAATGTGGAATTAGTTCCCAAACTTGGTAGAGGCATTAAATTTAGTGCTGCATACATTGTTCTAGATGCTCATGAAAAAGTGCTGTCAGAAGGGGGATCTTCACCCTTGTGTTCCATTTGCTGTCCTCCCTAGGGAGAGGCTGGTGCACGAGCTGGACACAACAGGAGAGCTGCTGGTTGACCTGGGCTCTGACCAAACCTCCTGTCACAACCCATTTAATGGGGGGTACTACCCAGTACAGCTCAGCTTTGAGGAGGGGAAACAGCTCCTCTCCTCCAACCCAGGGAAGTTCCGGACGCTGGTGCAGGAGAGGTAAAGGTTTGACAATTCATCTCCCCCACCTTTGAGCTTAGTTTGCTCTTCAAGCCGTGCAGTCCCAGGGTATGATCCGCTTCTGGAAAGGGTAAATTGGGCAGTCTGGGCCAAGGTAGAGGCCAGAACAGTGATGTTCTGTTTTTCTTTTTTTCTCTGCTTGCTGTGTGAACTACTTAAACTGTTCTGCAGTTTTGTGCAAGCTGCTTTTCGTTATCAGCTTCCATCTCCAGAGCTGGCTGCATAGCTCGGCTGAAAGATATGACACCTCTTTTCTATTTAGTGAAGTTTCCTCAATGACTGTAAATCACTTCAAGATTTGGGGATAACAGGTGCTATAGACACTGAAAGCATCTCAGTTGATGTTTTATGTCTGAATTTATCTGGGGTCTTTTCATTCCCTCTGTCTCCTCCTACTCCCATGCCTTTGGTTAGTTAATGATATTACTCATTTTTATATTTCATCGACCTCAAGATTTACTGTTCCCTTCTTTATTTCAGTCTGAAGAGGCATGTGGCTGCTATTAACAAACTAGCTGATAAGGGCATGTTTTTCTGGGATTATGGCAATGCTTTTCTCTTGGAAGCCCAGAGAGCTGGTGAGTAGATCCTGGAGTTATAGGTGGAAACAAGGACAATCCTGCATGCATCTTCCCAGCTGTGTATGTCAAATAGGATAGGGTTATCCACTGTAATTCTAATCTTTAGTCCTTCTTTCTCTCATGTTCTTTGAAACCCCAACCGTCCCTGGCTGAGGTACAACCTTCATAGGAACTTCTGTGCAGCCTGGTTCTGCATTTTATAGTTTCCCTCCATCAAGTGACTGACTATTAAAATTCTTTTATAGGTGCTGATGTTGCAAAAAAAGGAGCAAATAAAACAGAATTTCGATATCCTTCCTATGTTCAGCACATCATGGGGTATGTTGGGCAGAGTTGGGAATATGCTGTCAAGTACCTTGTGATTCCCTCTGTTCAGAGGGAGAGTACTACAGAAATTAATGCAGATTGACAGTGCACTGTAAGTGATCCAAAGGAGGCAAGAGCAGTAGGAAAATTGCTCTCACAAATGTTATGCCAGAGTTAGTGTAGGCCAGCCATTGTCAAATCAACACTCTTCACTCCTTTACATGAATAGCTACATTTTGTCTTTGCACAAATTTTCCTTAAGCAGTTCTGCTCAAGAAGAGCCAAGTCACAGCCTCACAGTGTGACTAAAGAAAATTTCACTTCTAGGTGCTAAAAGCTGAGAGCTTGTCTCTTCAGAGCTGTAGAGATCAATTCCAAGTCATCCAAGCCTTATATCTGCCCTGAAGTTAAAAGTATGATGGAAACAGGACACTCTTCTGCCCTGGTCACCAGCAGTGCCTCTCACCCACACTGTACATGCTGCTTGTAGAAACAGCTGAGCTCAGGAGATCTGTTGAGGGACTGGATTTATAACTCATTTTTCCTCTGACTCATGCTTAGCTTGCCTATGCCATGTGAATAAGAGCCTGAACGTGGAGTAAGGCCCCAACCAGATTAGATCTTTTCTTCCGGCCCTCAAGTGAAGCGTGTCTCATTATTGTATGCAAACAATGTGGACAGCAAATGAGGCTGGACTCAGGCACTCGGTCAGAACCTGCACTTGTCTGACAGTGTAGATGCACTCAGGGTTAGCCTGGGTTAAGGACACAAAGACCAGGCAGCAGGGAGAGTATATTTGATGAAACTGAAGAAAAGCTGCAATTCATCTGATGATGCACTTGATTGAACTGTCTAACATGACTATGGAAATTCTGGCCTGACTATACTTTTATATACCAATGGATGGCTGCATGAAACAGCACTGTTTAATTTCTCAATTAATGGTCCTTGATGCTTCTGTTTAGATTAGTGCACTGAAAATGTTTCAAATTCTTCCGTCTCCAGCTAATGAAAGAAAAGCACTGCTAGCAGCCAGGATAAATAAGGAAAGAATTTCAACTATCTCTTAATGAAACATGTTCTCTTCCCAGGGACATTTTTTCCCTGGGATTTGGGCCATTCCGCTGGGTTTGTACCTCAGGTGACCCACAGGACCTTGCTACAACTGATTCCATTGCCATGTCAGTGCTGGAAGATGCCATACGGCAGGGAGGTAAGGCATCATCCTGTGCTCCCCTCCCTGGGGGGCTTTTGGAGAGAAAAGGAAACCCAGAGTTGAAATGTGTGTCAGCTTTTGGCTGAAAACATGGAAAGCAGGCTCCTCCAGTTTCCATGTAGGCAGGAAGCCTTGTTGTCTAAACTCTTGGTAGGAGTGTAGCCTGCAGGTAAAACAAAAGCACCACGGATGCTGGTCCCAAAGCAATTTTGGCTAAGAGCCTTTCTTTTTATTTGTTACAGGTGTTTTTAAACTTTGTCACCTTGAAACTTTAAAGGTGAAACTTTCACCATCAGGTCTCCAAGAGTAATTTAAGGAGTCAAATTGTTTTGCCCCTGTCTCACAGGTAAATGAGGCATGAAAATCTAGGGAGGTTTCACGAGTTAGCAAGGAGCTCAGAGCAGGAAACCCAGGTTTCCTGGGTGTGGTGCTCCATCCAGTGTCATTTTTTTGTGATTACAATTTTGAGATCACTTGTTAGTCGATGGACAGCTATTTCTACTCACTGGTGGAACCAGTCTGGAATACCTGCATGGCTCTGTATGCTGCTCTAGGATCTAGGAATCACACTCTTCCACTCTTCACATCCCTGAAACCGGGCTATTGCTGGTATCCCCTGCTTATGAATGGGAACTGAGACAAAGCTAAGTTTGTGTCAGCAGACATTGATCCTGATCTTCCAGGATGGAGAGGAAGGCCCTACCCTCTTTCTCTTTCTTTGTCTACCTTTGCAGTTACCAGACAGCAGGCTCAAAGGCTTGCCACTGTTCCCAAGCACTGAAGTCCTCTGCTCTTCTGTTTTGAGCACCAAAGTTTGTGCTTTCCAGAATCAACAAAAGAATCTTTGAATTCTGGGGAATCCTGCCAGAACAAAAGGAAATGGATCAGAAATCCAAACCATTTTTTGAGAATGAGAGCATAATATTTTTTTTTCCTGGTAATATTGAAATATTTGTTGCTTTTTTTTCATGAAAGACATTGAAATACAAATAGAACTGTGAACATTTTGAATGCTCTCCTGTTTGTTCTGGGACAATAAGTACTGGGAGGATCCTGGGTGGTATCTCTGAAAAGGATATACCATGTTCAGATGCCTCTCATTTGGAATAAAACTACTCTTGTCTTCCTATAATGTAAGGCTGGTGTCCAGCCTCCTTTTTCTCCCAAGAGGTGAATTATTGGTGCAGTGGGTCTGACCCTGCAAGGACCTTGGTTCTGTCTGTTCTCCTCATCTTTCCTTAGGAGTAAATCTCAAGAAGTAGCACTGAAGCACGAGTTGTGTTTAATGCAATACCCAGAAGTGCCTACTCTGTTCTGTGGGTATTGAAACTTCCATGTTTTTAAGCCTGGTCCCTTGGATTTATTGAAGGAAGGGTGAAGTCCATTACTACAGTGCTGGATCTGTCTTCAGAAATCTGCAGTGATTTTTCTGCCAGGTACTGCAGCTTCCAGAGATGATCTCTCAGGACTGAACCATTGTATGACCTTTGGATGGTTTGCATTACAAAACTGGGAAATGAAGCAGTTCCTGTGTGTACAAGGGTGTGTGGGTGTTTATACAGATGTAATGTAAAGCTAGGGAGAGAAGTCTCTTGCACCAACAAAAAGCATTGAAATATTGCTTGTATATTCTTGATTTAAATGAAAAAAAATTACATATATACACCCAACAGGTGAAAACAGGCTTAAGGGCTTAAGGCTATTATTCGATTTGTTGTTAAATTTGGCAATGGGAATTTGATTCAAAGAGAAAGAAAAGCAGAATTTGATCAGAAAATAAACAGCCATTCATGCACACATATTCTTGAATAATCCCCTTGGAGTCCACTTTCCATGAGGCCTGGGTTTGGAGCAGATTTCTGGATCTGGATAGCCTCACACATATACATATCTGAAATCTGAGCCTACCTTAGAAATTTATGAAAGAATCTGTTATAAAAACTGCGTGAAAACTCCACAGAGCTGAACTCTGTTGCATTCCAGGTCTAAACCTTTGACTTGGCCTTCAGTCCACTGTTAACCATTCTTCTTCTTTTGTGGACATGAATTTCTTTCAGAGTTTGTGAGATTTATGTAGTTTTATTATCTGCTTCTAAGCTACCTGAGCTTTTAAGAGGGCCTTTGCATGAGAGATGCAGCACTGATGGTTGGGGTGTAACGTGGATTTAGGACCTCTGTGGTAGTTTGAAGGCTGAGCTGATGCATAACAATATAAATCTCTCTAAGGGAGCCAGTCTCTGTGTTCCTTGGGACAATTTCTCTGGGTACACAATGCTTTCCAGTGTATTTTAAACCCCCAGTGTGTACAAGGGCCTATGAATACCAGAAACTATACAGTTCATTGCCTGACTTCTAAACACATTCCTGTTGGTATGGGAAGGTGGAGGCAGCAGTTTAGCAAATGAGGTACATGGAGTTACTCCACAGTGAAGGTCTTTCTAGAAAAAAATTGTGAGATTTTTTCCAATTGCAGGAAATAAGACTAAATAAAAGGGAGTATTCCTCACTTCCCCAGGGACAGCTGATGAAATCCAAGTTTATTTGAGCTGGCTGGAAGGGGCAGATGTTGAGATAGGTCCTTGCAGCCAGTATTCTCACCTGGCTTCTCTTCTGTATCTTACCTGGGTTCTGTAAGATCTTTTCTGTAAGCATGTGCACTGTGAAGTATAAAATATGGTAAGTGTTCTATGCTACAGCTTATGAAAGTGATAGAAAGGAACACATTCTCTGGGGGTTTTTTGTTTTGTTTTGTTGGGGTTTTTTTGAGATATTCCAATAAACTGTCATTACATATCTATAGTAAGCTAAGTGAACAGTACCCATTATCTTATAGAGGCTGCTTCCTTAAAGCTTCTAAGTGGCAGCACAATCCTATTAGAACAGCACTAGCAGCTGTTTCATCTTTCACTCCCTGCAAAGTGAAGTGCTGACATGTTAATCCTCACTGCAGAGTTTAGAAGCTATCACTTGAAGCCAACCTCTCAAGCACTGACAGGTCTTTTTAGCATCATTAAAGCTCTTGGTATGGAAGGCCTGCCTCTGCAGGAATGAGCATATTTTTCATTTCCCTTAAACAATGTGTTTTAACACGGGTTCAATGTGAGCTTCTTACACTATCCTTTTTCTTTTTTCTAGTTTTACCCTGCATAACTGCTCTCATACTGCCTAGTGCAGAAGCAGTAGTCCACACACTCTTCTCAGGGACAAATTCAAGTCAGCAGTTTCTCCAGCTTGACTTTGAAACATGCGTTGTCTGTACGTTATAATTTGCCTTGAAAAGGGGTGAGAGATGGGAAGTAACAGAGAACATTCTATCTGGGCATCTGCAGAGACGACTGTCTTGAAGCTCCAATGCAGGAACAGGTCACTGTAGCTCAGCTGTTGTCACAGGCCACATGAGCAAGGTAATGTGGCATAGTTTAGACCACAGAGAAAGAGCTTACAGACAGTAGCTTCTGCAGCCACAGTGACCCCATCTGAGCTGTAAAACCCCCTAATGAGGACAGTCAAACAATATTTCTCTCATTCCTTACCCCTAACCCTTTTGTGACTCACTCCTTACAGATGCTGCTATGCCCTTGGAGGCAGCTGATTATGCTGAGGTCACCATGTATCTGACTGATACGTGCCATATTTCACTGTCTTTCACTTGAAATATCTTTATTCCTATTCCTTTTTAGTTTGGCTGATTGAGATGGAATGAGACAGATATAAATGAAAAGAGAAGCTGGAGAATGCTAACCTATTACATAGAAATGTCCTCTTAGATAACATATACATCTAAACAAGGTGTAGGGAGGATTTATACATAAAGTAACTGCTGCATAATAAATTTTCCTGTGTGGATTTTGTTCCATAGAAATGTGAGACAAATACAAATACATACAAATCTCTTCATTGGATAAAAGACCTCAGTTTTACCTTGGAAATATCCAAGGGCTGTGTTGTACAGAATAACTGCTGTGTAAATCTGTATCCCAGATATGGTGTCCATTGGTGTAACTTATCCTCAAGTATGTGTTGCAAGCTGCTTTTGAGGATTTCTGCTGGCTGCCTCGAAGGAGTTATTCACTATGTGGTACAAGGTTGGATTCTAGTACCCAATGTCACGGAGTTTGATGAAACTACTAATCTAGCAAAGATTAGTAATAGATTGGCATTAGGAGGCAGTAAAACAGGAGACCAAAAATGGACAGTACGTGTAAACCACATTTCAAGGTTTAATTTAGTTTGCTGAAGATCCAAGTGGGAGTTACCATTCCAGCTGTCCTCTGAGTGGCATCTTGTACCTTTCTCTAAATACATGATGCAGTTGCTGCATCAGCTGCTTTATACAGCATTTCCTATATGCGTGCTTGTATCTGAGAGTAGAATGTGACTCCCTAGTGCTGCCAGATGAATTAAGTAAATTTAGAACATATTGCAGTAATTTTCAAACTGTACTTTTTCTTGTTTTCTCTTGCAAGTGAGCACATCTGTGAAGCAGCAGTACCATGACAACATCCGCTGGATTCGGGAAGCCGGCAGGCACAGCTTGGTAAGTGCACAACCTCCTGCAGCAGATGTGGCTGCTCCTGGTCCTGAATGCAGTTCTTGAATACTGGGGTCAAAAGCAGGAATGGACAGGAATGAAAACATAGTCTGTAACTCTCGGGGCTGACAATTGAAACCCTTCTCTTCACAGCAGGATTTTAGGTTGAGCTGAAGCAGCTCTTTCCCTTCATCTCCCCATCTGGAAATGTTAAAATAATCCAGCAATATCTCCTCTTGGATCTGGAGTGAAACATATCTGTGGTTCACCCTCCACCTCAGCTGTAACCACCTTTCTTTCACAGTGCTATTCAAAATATCCCCTTGGCATTGCTGTGGACCAAGCTCCTCACACGTGCAGTTCCCAGAACCCTTTCCAAAACGGATGATGGGGCTTGAGAGCTGCCATCCTCCTGCATTATGGCAAGCAGGACAGGACACCAGTGGCTCATCCTTTGTTTTCCTTTTTGGGCAGGCTGTCCCTGTGAAGCCAACAAGGGATGCTGTAGAGCACATATGTGCTCTCCTAATCTGGAAGCACAGCAGAGCTGTGCAGGGCAGATGTTCTTTGCTACATTTCTCTTCTCTTCCAGCCCACCATCACCAGTTCCAAACCTCTGCTTCTCAGCTGTTGGTAAGGGATTTGTTGATAGGGGGATTATAGTCTAGCAATCAGGTTGAGTTAAAATTGGAATTTACTGGACACTAGCAGCTGGATAAAGACATACATCTCATGGATTCTGTGAGTGGAGATAAAACTAAGTTCAAAGAGGGATTTAATTATTTTTTTTTTCTGGAAGCTGGATGTTGGTGAAGAAATAATCTGCACTTTCTTCTATAGAAGGAAAGGGGTCATACCTGTGACTCCATTCATCTGGGGTCTGAAGATAAGCCAGTTGCAGAGAACCTTATCCCTTTGTCATTTTTCTTTTCCAGGTCGTTGGCTCTCAAGCCAGAATCTTATATTCTGATCAGAAGGGTCGTGTGTCTATAGCTGTGGCTATTAATCGAGCCATTTCTGAAGGAAAGATTAAGGTTTGTCTCCTGTGTCTTGATATGCTCTGGTAATTGTGTTTAATATCTGAGACTGGGCTGGCAGATGGGAAAGGAGAAAGCTTCAAGCAGTGAGAGCAGAAGTGCCTGTCATTTACATGGGACCAGTTTGTGTTAGAGCTCAGTCCTCTCTGCCTGCCACCAGTATTGTGCTCTGTCACACAACACGACACGAGGTGGGTTTAGAAACTCTCTGAAATTTTGTTTCATGATGAGACTGCCTAATTTTCTGCTTGGACACCTACAAGCACAACTTATCATTCTGTGATTTGCTGAGAGCACAAACAGGGACTCTAACTCCTTAGCAGGGCCCCAAATATTAAGACTTAAGACAGAAGTGAATTGAGCATATAATGGTCCTCAGTAGCAGTGTCAATCTGTGAAGGATTCCACTGTCTTGTCCTTGGCTTTTTGCAGGCTCCAGTAGTCCTCAGCAGAGATCACCACGATGTGAGTGGGACTGACAGCCCTTTCAGAGAAACGTCAAACATTTACGACGGATCGGCCTTTTGCGCAGGTCAGTGGAACAGCTGAGGCTTGTCTGCCTGGGTCAGCAAGGAAATGACTTTAAAACAGAAATAGCTCTTTCATGCAACATTTTTTAAATGTTTTGTTTAAAAAACACCCTTTAATCTCAATTAATCAGATTTCCTGAGAAGCTTTGTGGGATTTAACAGCAATACAGACACGAATGTGGAGCTGGTTACATAGAAGAGGTTCTGAACACTGCTAGAAATTCCGTGGAAATGCACCAGATGTATCTGCATACAAAGGGAGAGCAGTCTCAGAGGATTGTATCTTCTGTTTGATTTTAATTTTCAATCACTATTTCAAACAGGTGATCTGATTACAGCCATATTTCCTTGGGATCCACAGGCTCAAAATCAGGTTTATAATAATATCTTGCTTAAAGCAAAGAGGTTCACAGCTGTTTTCATTCGATTGCCCGAGGACTCAAGAAAACAGTCTGGACTTTCTGAAAGGGACTTTTCTGGTCATAAGGGAATATTGATAGTAAAGGCATAAGAATAAGTCAGACCTTGCTGCTCACTTAGAGTGTGACTGTGGGCAAATCATATAGATATTATCTACAAAAAGAGCCTTTAATTCTGCACACCTGACCTGTGCTAACCAGACCCTGCTTTTCAGTTTGTGAAACCATCTTTTAGAGAAATAGACACAAGAAATATCAGGTTGGAGACCTGAAAAAATGAATGAAGCACTAAGCACTTTTTAACCCTAAATCTTCCTCAATTTTCCATCTGTAAAGTGGAAATTAGGGTAATAGCTTTAGCCCAGTGGTGTTTCTGTATGTCATGAACTGACAATCACAAAGAGGTGTGAGATTGGAGGATCTGCTGCTGTAGAAGGAGAAATTATGATAGAGGAAGCTGAGCATATTGAATTACTTCCATTACGGGAATTCATAATAGAACCAAATTATGGCTCAATTTTAAGGGGAAAAGTTCCCTGTTAACTGGGTTTCCTGGTGAAATGAGGCTTTTAACTGTGTCCATCAGTCCCACTTCAACACTTTTTGAGCATGTTGGCTAGTTCTAATAGGCCAAATAGATAGATGCCTTCAATAATGTTTTTTTCTGACAAGCTGAGAGAAAATGGTGCAGCTGCACAGAGAACAGAAATTCAAAGTAATGTCCCCATCTTAGCAACGTAAGTAATCATTAGGCAATGCCCTCAGAAGAGGACAATAGAAACAAGGCTTGATAAACCCCATTGCTCATCATGCTTTGTGGTTTTCTTTGCATTTTGTGATTTATGTGATCCATTTGCCCTCTTCAAGGGCTTATCTAAAGCCTGTTGGCCACTGATATCACTGGTCTTTAAAACCAGGCCTAAATCTGTTTGACCAGATGAGCCTCTGGAGGCAATAAAAGAACATCTTAGGTCTTCCTCTCTCCCTTCTATCCTGTTGTTTTAACACAACTTTTGAGCCGGTTTGGGTGAAATTTGCTCCTCTTTAATACACACAACATTTCCAAAATGTTTGTTTGTCTCATTTTGTTTTAAAGTACCTCAGCCTGATGGGTTATTGCTGCTCTGCAAAGTGTATTTCAGCACTGACATTTGCAGCCAATGACTTTTATCAAAGCCAAGGAGCAGCAAGTTATTGCATTGTTAGTTCACTCCTTGTCCAACCTCCACTCTTATCAGGCCAGTGGCTGAGGAGAAAATCTGTGCATTAGAGAATATGGTGATTTAGATCTCTCCCATTCAATCTCGACAGCTCTGTAATTATGATAATTGCGTTATTAAAGTGACATAATGTCAGATAAAAGATGCCATAATGGAGCTTTTGAAAGGGTTTAACATAGATTAGCACTCAAGTAAACTCATTTTTCCATCAGACACATAGCTGTGCGTCTGCAGGTGTGGCTGGTGGGGATATTGTTGTTTTTCTCTTCTTTTTCCTGTTAAAAATATGATGAACTATGTATTGAATCTTTCCTGAATTTAATCTGGATGTTTTCAGTAAATTTTACTCTTATCCTCTATGTGCACCTCTTTCCACCTCTCTGGGTATATGCTTTAGTACAAATTGCAGTGTATATACAAAATTCTAGTGAACATTTCAGTAGAAATCATGCACTAATCATATCTGTTTGCTAAATTATGTTTCTTTGAGGATTTTCATAGACAAACCTTCTTAGTGGTTTCAGCAGTTCCTGTTCAGGATAAAATTCCCACATGTTCAGAGAATTGGGGTGGATATCATTTTTACCCCAACTTTTGTCTCCAAAATGCAACTCCTTAGCTTTAGGCTGGCTCTCTGCACAGGGCTGAAGTAACTCTGCACTCTGATCTGAAAATATTTCAAACTTCTGAGAACTGCAAGGTGTGCAATGTTCCAGGTGCCCTACCCATTTTGAATCCATACACATGGATGTGTCCAGCCTGTTCTTCCATGACTGAGGTATCCCAAAGGGGTGCTTAGTATTTCTCTCCACCCTGAAGAACTATCTCAGAGGTGAAGAGTGGTAGGTCCTTCAGCTGCTTGTGTTGGAGCCAAATGCAGGAATCAGCACCCTCCTCATAAACCACAGAGTAAAATTGGAATTTGTTTCCTCCCAAGTCAGGACAGAGAGTGGGAGACAAATCTCTCTTGCCTGTTCCTCCCAGGAATGAGATGTTCAGTATGTATCTGTGAAAGAAGCTGTGAGTAAAACCTGCCTCCAACCCTGCCTTCCCACAGCCCCAGTGAAGGTGGTAGTGGAAGGAGGGAGCAGCAGAACACAAAAATGAAGGTGGCCCATGAGTAACACCTTTGCTCTCTTCCCAGACATGGCAGTGCAGAACTTTGTGGGAGACTCGTTCAGAGGAGCCACCTGGGTCGCGCTGCACAACGGGGGTGGAGTTGGCTGGTAAGAGCTTGTTTGTGTTCCTAAAGCTCTGAATCCTGCTCCTACTGCTGTGTGTGTGTGTGTGTGGGGAGGAGAGACAGGAACTGCTGGAGATGTGTAGTACCAGAGGAGAACTGTGTTGTGGTGGTGGGAAAGACGGGTTTGGAAACCAGGACCGAAAGGACAAATTATAAAGCAAAGTATGATGTTGTATGACTATTTCTAATTAATGCTCCCATCTCCAGAAAAGTGTTTTGAACGGGCCACAGCACAGTTTGAAGAGCTTAATTTGCTGAACAAGGACAGTCTGCTGTGGTCATATTGAACAGATCCTGCTTCCTTCATTGTCTTCACACATGCACAGCCAGAGTGTCAGTGGATGGATTATGTTCAGGTCTCTTAAGCTGTATTTAGGACCCCAATAGAAATGATCCCATGCTGAAGTGTAATGAGGGGTTATTGAGACAAACCAGCTCAGGTGCCAACCCCAGTCTTTTTCTCTCTGCTCGTGCCTGGTAGCATTAAAGACCACAGCCAAGTAAGGGCTGAATTAAACACCTCCTTCCCATGACATGCAGAACTCAGACACATGCCTAAACTGAAAAGCAGAATGAAAGAAATTTTCTAAATGGAGATGGAAACGGATCTCCTCCATACGGCACTGAAAGGCTACCTGGATTGGCAGAGATGCAGGAAAGCCTGGCCACACTGCAGTCTTGAGTTCTGGTTGTACTTTCCAGCATATTCCTGCAAAGCCTCTCCCATTTTACACTCATGTCTTCATTTAGTGGTACCGACAGGTAAAACGCTCTGTTAAATACTGTGGTGAACTCTCATGCTTCCTTGTTTCAAACAGTGTTGGAATATGCCAAAAAAAGCAAGCCAAAGAATTTGTAGCAGATGTTGTCCTCAGAGACATTTTAGGATAATTAATTGTAATTCATCTGGATGAGATGAATATAAAAAACATCCCTTCAGGTCAGCTGCAGAACCTCCTTGCTGCACTCATAATGCCTTTGATTTCTGTGACATAACTACTGCATAGAAGGGTGCAAGAGAGCAAATCTGAACAATGGGAAAAGAAAGCTTTCTGAGGATTTAAGTACATGGAGTAAAGATTTGCCTTTGATTATTTTAGTGATAAGGACCCACAGCCATGATTTCATTTACAATTTCCATAATTCTGAATGGAAAACACATACCAGAATGTCTCCCTACTCTGGTCATCTCAGTTTGAGGTTCCAGAGGTAGCAGCAGACAAGTTCTGTCTAAATTTTCTCAGCTGAGTTTAACCTTTTAAAATATCTGCTTGTGAAATACAAGCAAATAAAATAACTTTTCACAACATGTTGTATTTGAGATATTTTTATGACAATTCTAATTATTTGAGTTGGTAAAACAATTGCTAATGCCATGAATGTTCTGTGCATTGAAGATGCTTAATTCAGTGGATGCAAATGATCCTATTCCTTTCTGATCTCTCTAAGGCCAGTCCTTCCAGACACTTTTACCCCTCTGTGCCATTCAAAGGCAGCTTGGCTGAATGGTGAGACTGCCCTTAGTTCTGGAAAACTGGCCCTGACCACACTGCAATTTCAATGATACTGTTTTGGTTGTTTTGTAAGAGGAGTTACATCCATTTTGCCACAAGGCAGAGCAGATTTATGCTGTAATTTATGTAATGCATCAGAAAATTAGTGTGTGGGTATTCACTGAAATCAAAATTTCTCTGGAAAAAAAAAGGGTTTAGGTCTCCTTTTTGTCAATTCTTATGGCTGCTTGGGGGCTTGTCATTGCAGAACAGTATCTGCTCACCTTGTTCATGGAGCAGTCATAGATCTCTGTGGTCAAATTACCCTGCCTCAGTGAAGAATGCACCTGAAAATTAGGTGTGTCTCTGCAGAGCCTTACCAAGCCAGCATGCTGAGGCTCTGCTGTGGTGACCATGTCGTGTCATGAAGTGCCCTGGCCTGGAGAGCCCCCAAAGCCAGGCCAGGCAGGTGGTTCTGCTCGCCTTAACTAATGTGGCACCACCCTGGCTGGTGAAAGGGCTGCACCCCTGTGCCTTCTGAGGAGAGGGAGGAATAATCTAGAGGTGGCAAAAGAAGCAGAACAGCCCCCAGCCATAAAAAGTTGCTTTCTTTGCCTGGAGAAGACAGATACCCTTAGTTTTTGACCCTGTTTTGCCTTTTTTCTGGAGCGCTAAAAATCCATCTGACTTTGCCATAAAGAAATCTCCACGTTTGATAAACTCTTCTTGTCATCAATTGAGTTGGAAATGTGAAAGTGGAAGTTTATATATCTTTATAAAACAAAAATACATGAGATTAGAGAGAAATCCAGTTGTCATTGGCAAGGTTCTGCCCTGGGAGTTCAGACATGGGTAATTTCACTGTGTTTAGCTGCCAGTCCTCCCTGCAGAGGCTGGGCTTGCCTGGAACTGCTGGCAGATCAGCTGTGCCTTCCCACTGAGACTGTACAAGTGCCTTTTACATGCTTTATTTTCTGTTACAGCCTTGTGGGACAAACAGGAAAAGCAGGATTAATATTTATTTAGCTGGAATCTGCATCACATGTACTCTGAGAGAGATTTAAGATTAACATGGTCTTGACTATAATTACAGTAAATGATTGTTATTCATTTTTTGCTGCCTGTTTGTTTGCAGGAGAATGTATATTAGCAGAGCCTGGATAACTGCAGTAACAAAAAGGCAGTAACAAAGGCAGAAGTGCAGAATTGATCTGCACTGTTGACAATGTGACATCTTGATTGTGAGAGAGGCCTTGTTTTCTTTGATCATCTGAGAAGGAGACATCTGGAAATTATAGGAGGTAGCTTAGGTCAAAATGCCACATGTTTCTTTAATTCTGAAAATGTGACTCAATACTAATGAAGGCAGAGAGAAGTTTTGGTAGAAAATCCATCATGACAAACGTTGGCATTTAGTGTAGGAGTGATTTTAGGCAGTAGAATGGGCCCTGGTGAATGCTTTGGATTTGCACTGGCGTAACTTCATGGAAATCGATGGAAAGGCTTTAAATTTACCAGCTGCAAGCAGATCAGCTGCTCCTTGTTCATGCCTAAGCTTCAAAGGATGCTCTTTGGGATACTGTGGGCAGAGGGAAATTTTGCCACTGAAAGAATATCATCCTCCTACATGGCATCTCTTTATAAAGCACTGGTCCAGAGGTCTGGGTTTCTGTGGCTTTGAACTCTGACAGTAAAGAGTAGTGCTCTGTTCTTTGGTCTCTATACAGGAGCAGCAGAGCATGGTGGAGTAACTGGCCCTGGCACAATCACATTTGTTGTCATCCAGTCTGGTCCCTTCTTTTGGAGAGGACAATAGCAACATGAGCTATTCAAAAAGTAGAATTTGCAAGAAATGCAGATGTTTGGCTGTTTGTATTCATCCCCAGATGAGACTAAGAGCAGAACTAGTGAAAGACTTCAAACAGTAAAAACAGCCTGGGTATTAAATTCCAGGCTGAAAAGAGTTGACAGTATCAATCAAAAAGAATAATTTTATTTTGAAGAGTCAGATCTTACAATATTCAAACATCTCAATTGAACTCATGACTTTGAAACAAATTTTCCAGTTAAAAACCTAATTCATTCAGTGATGTTCTGCTGTAACAACTGTCACTTTCAAGAAAACTCTGCCTTTCAACAGAAAATGCATTTGTACTAGTGACATGGAAAAGTGAAGGGAATTCAGAAAATGGTAGTGTGATGATGGTGAGATGTGGAGCCCTGTGTTCCTTGCTGAGCTCTGTGATAGGGTCTGACTTAGCACACAGGTACTGTATATAAGTAGTAGGAAGGGAATTAACACCACATGAGTAACAACATTCCATTGAAACTAAGAAAATGTGAGTTCTAGTTTTCAGGAAGTAGATCTCAGGTCTGTGAGGCTCTAGTTTAGCCTCAATTCTCTATTTCCTCAGAAGCTCAAGTTACTGCTGGAAAATACACATTAAGAAACAATTCCTTCCTGGACTGGAAGACTCTCAACTCCTATCTGATTAATGGACATGTCTGATGTTGTTCCATGTAAATTTTGTAAACTTATATTAACTATAAAACTCAGAGGACAAAATCCTGCCACCAGGGATTTCCATTAGTCTCTCATACCATGTACTGTTGTGTGACGTGCCCTGTCCCTCAGGTATTGCTGATGCTGAGCTCTAATGCCAGAACTCTCACAGATTTACAGCAAGATTAATCTCCCAGCTGCATCCACCACTATTCACCATATGCCATGGAATGGGAGCTCAAGCAGGCCAGATTCTGAAGTCAAGACAAGATGTTTTGCTCTACGTGTTTTCCCTGTCCTTTAAAACCAGACTGTTATTTCCCCCAAGAATAATCTGTTCATTTTAACATATTTCTGTTCTTCTTCTGCCAATAAGTCTGCTTCCTGAAAAGTTGGCACTGATGTATATAAACATCTCTGTATCTCATACAAAATGAATGACTGTTTTGGAAATGATTGAGGCAGATGTGTATTAAGTGGTGGTTAACACTTTTTTAATAAAATGCTTATGCTCTGTCATTTGTCCCAAGAGAATATAAATAGATCCATCTGTCTGCTGCTGTAAGTACACTGTCACCCTCAGGATCCTGGCTAGGTGGCAGCTGTAGTGCAGCAAACATGAGGAACTTAACCTTTAAAAACACCCTGAGACAGGTAAATCTCTGGCCCATCAGATCTGTTAACCTTTTTTCACCTGTTTTCAGAGCCACCACGCAGTGCAGGACTCAGGAGATACAGAGCAAACTTAATTTTTGGTGTCCCTGCTTGGAGCAGATCCTGACTGCTAGCTGGTCATTATAAGAAAGGTGGGCTAGGTTTGCTGCAGATCAGGAAATTCAGCCTTTGCCTGCTAAACACTCTTTTTCTTTTTTCATATGTATAAAACATCGCTGATAGTCTCTTATTCAGAATAATTTCTGTATTCTCATCCTTTTTGCAGTACAACTGAACAAATTAGCTCCTATACATTTTGTGGTATTTGTCTGAATTATTTTTGTTTCATTCTCTCACATTTTATTTTAGGGGTGAAGTGATCAATGGGGGATTTGGCCTGGTTTTGGATGGGTCCAAGGAAGCTGAAGAACGAGCTAAGATGATGCTTAGCTGGGATGTTTCCAATGGAGTAAGCAAAACTCATATATGTATACTTTAATTTTTTTATTTTTTTTTTTAATCTGGGGAATCTTGCTTGTACACAGATCAAAACACAGAGTTTTGCTGATGGAAAAGGGGTTTATGATTTCTCTAGCTGTTGGTAGAATTTCACCCTTCCATGCTGGCACAGAGTTTGGCTCCTTGATTTCATAGTTGAAAATGCATTGAAGTGACATTTTCCTTTTGCATTTAAAAGGAAATATTTATCCCACTACAAAAGCACTGACTGCTTAAATGACACTGTTATCTAAAGCTAGTTTTACAGAGCTGGGATGGAGTGCACAATTACTTCTGGTAAGGGAATTTTGCAAGTTTTTAAGGTACCTGTCTCTACCAGTGTTTATCTGTCTAATGTTATGCATGGAAAAGTACCATGTCTACCCAAGTACCACTCACAAAATTGAAATATTACAGAAATTACTTGCAAAATCAGAAGGGAATCTAAAAACTGGCAGAGGGCTGAAAGATTTATTGTCACGAGTTGGGTGCCAGTGTTCACGCAAATATGGTGCAAGGTGGGTGTGGCAAGAGAAATGTCTGATTTTTACACCCCTTCATTCTGCTGTCTGACAGGTCGCCAGGCGCTGCTGGTCGGGAAATGCCTTTGCTTATGAAACCATCTGCCAGGCAATGAAGGAAAATGGCACACTGAGGGTGACTCTCCCTCACAAGGTGGTGGATGAGAACATCTTGGAGCAAGCCGTGAAACATTAGTGGTACTCCCAGTGCAATGTTGCTCTTGCAGATATAATTGAAGTTGCTTCCTTGATACCCTGCTCTGCTCTCTGGCCAAATGATAAAAATCTTGCAAATGTCTGTTCCATGTGAGTTCTTTTTTTTTTCCTTTCTCTTACTTATTAATGGGGCAAATCTGTTTGTGTTTGTGACAGGTCCACCAGGAACAGTCTTTTCACCAACATATTTGGAACAATGTTTGCAATAAGAAACTGTTCATGATGGGAATGGAATGGGAATTTTTTCCCTGAAAATTAAATGGAAAAAAAAAATCCCCAACAACAAAACACTTATTCCTGTTAATATATAAATTAATGTGTGCTGTCCTGTCTCATGCTAAGCATGGCGCTGTCACACACAGGCTTCATTCTGACATGAACACAGTGGCAGCAGTCCCTTGCCCCCATGGGCTTGCTCTGGAATGTCACTGCACTGTATCCATTACCTTTTGGATGGAAAGGGGTGTTCACACATAAACCTGCCTGTGCTGCTGCAGAGGGGATGTGATGAGCTGCAGTATCAGGGCAGCACACAGTCCTCAGGACTGTGAAGCTCTACCCCTGCTAGAGCCCATGCTATACCCACAGGTGAGCAATCTGCAGCTCTGCATTGCTGCTAAGGAAAGGAAAGTGTTTATTTTGAATCACAAATGAGTTCTTTACTCTGTTCACGTACTGTGTCTGTCTCCAGATGAACAGTGAGAGTCTGGCATCTGCTTGAAACCGAGCCTTCTGTGAAGTACAATCTGCAGTTGATAGGAATGGCTTTACATTATGGAAAAAACCCACCCACATTGCCAATTTATATGATTGAGATGGGAGTAGTTGTCAGGCAGATTTGACAGCCTTTGCTTTGACATATGTTATGCATTACCTTATTAATAATCACAGTGGACTAGGTCCAAAGTTAGGGTATTGGTATTATGTGAAACCACTCTAATCTTCATAGCCCAAAAACACTGGTGTTTCTTGCTTTGTTAAGAGGAACAACCAGAAAATACACTAGCTTTTCTTGTACCGAGGAATGTAGAGCTGTTCCATAGACTCATCTCAATTCTGAGTTGAAAATACACCACAGACAAGATGCTGAAGAAATATTTGTCACAAATTCTTCACCTTTGTACTATTCAGTACCGGGGTGCCTGCCAGCATCATCTACCAGTTCACCTTTACATCCCAGGCACAAAAAGAACCTTATTTTTTTCTAGTAGCCTTATTGCCCAGAGGACATAACCTTACCAGTGTAGCCAGGATATGTTTAATGTCTCCCTGGGAGTTTATAACTCTAGACTGCCTGTAGGGACACATAGAACCCGTATGTTCTATAACCCATATGCTATAAACAGCTACAAGTTGAAATTCAGATTATGAAGTCTATTAAATGAGGCAGCATGAGTTAAGGTAAAAAGGGGCACAGAAAGGCAGTGAACTGGCAAGCAGTTATATAAGACTTCACTGGAGTTTGTTTCAGTGATGTAGTATGTAGCTATATGTAGATGTTTAAGTCTATTTTGGTCTTTTAAGTGCGAATCTCAAGCACCTAACAAATGTGAACTGGCTGAAGTTTACAATACCTCTGTGAGGGCACAGGGAAACACCTGTTTCTGCCAGGGATGAAATAGCAGGGAGTTTCCAGCACACAGAAACCATAACCAGCCCCAGTGAAAAGCTCCTTTTCTGAGCCCTGCTGAGTCTTAATTTATCTGTCCTCTACTGGCTTGCAGAGAAGCTGAGACTGTGAATAGGCTGTTGTGGTGTGGGGGTGCTGATGTCATTTCTAGGTAGCTGACCTTGCTCCTGGACAAAGGGAGGAGAGTTTTAAATCCATCCATCTGTAGGCAGTGCATTGGATCTGATCTGGGCAGGTGATGTACAATCAGTGAATTTCTGCAGTGCAGTGAAGTCTCAAGTTTGCCAGGCTGAACCATCCTTCCTATGAATCTTAGCACCTTAATGCTTTCCAAAAATGCAGACACTTATCCTGACAACCTTGTGAATGGTTGCAGATGGAGGCAAGAGCTTGGTGATAGGTTTTACATCCTTCAACCAGGGATGCACCTTTGTGTTAAGCAATAAACTCAGGTGCAGACCTTTTCCCAGCAGTGTGAAGGAAGGTACTGCAAACACCTCCACAGAGAGACTGGGATGGCTGGGGACACCAAGGACAGGGAAGACCTACACGCATTGGAACTCAGCCCAGTGTACCACAGCTCTGGGTGTACCACAGCTCCAGCTTCCCTGGAGATGCGTGTGCCTGGCCAGGGTTCACACCCTGGCCAGAGGAGGTTTGATGCTCAGAAAGGAGGAATAATCTGAGCAAAAGGATCACAGCACCATCTGCTGGGACTGCTCACCAGTCCCACAGCAGCATGGAACTGATAAATTTCCCATAGCAAATACAGGATAATTTTACCTTTTCCTTAAGTGCTGGAAAGCCATAAGGCAGTTGAACATTCTCCCAAAGAAAGCTTTACTCAAGAATAAATAAATAATAATAATAATAAAGCATTAATTGAATTTTTTTTTCTATTTTTTTTGTGCTGGTCCATCTTGGGTGATGGTGTGCCATGGTGATGCTTGAACAGTGACTTTGCACTGCCTAGGGCTGGCCTGTAGTGCTGTTTCCATATTCCCACTCATGGAATGCAGGGTGTTTTGCTAAAGCATTTCCCCCTCTCAGCTCTCTGAGCTGCACCTTTAGCATTGCTCCCACACGTCCAGGGACACAATCCTCCCCTGCTACTTGTGAGACCACATCTGGGGTGCTGTGCCCAGTTGTGGGCTCCTCAGTATGAGGAGGATATGGAGCTACTGGAGAGGGTTCAGCGAAGGGCCACAAAGGTGATTTGAGGTCTGGAACATCTGTTTAATGAGGAGAGACTGGGGGAGTGAGGCTTGTTTACTCTAGAGAAGAGAGAGGGGATCTCATGAACCCATATAAATATCTCAAAGTTAGGTGCTGTGGTGCCCAGCAACAAGATGAGGAGCAGTGGCCATAAACTAAAACATGAAAAGCTTCACCTCAACATGAGGAAGAACTTCTTTACCCTGAGGGTGGCTGAGCACTGGAACAGCTGTCCGGGGAGGGGGTGGAGTGTCTCTGCAGCCACCCAAACGCCACCTGGACGTGTTCCTGTCACCTGCTCACAGCGACCCTCCTTGGCAGGGTGGTCGGACTCCAGAGGTCCCTTCCAACCTTTATTCTTCTGGGGCTCCTCCTGGCCGTTAACAGGGGCACCACACAACCCGCAGGGCCTGACCCGACTCCAGGGGTGCCAGGCCGGGTGTCGCACGGGCCGCTCCCCGCTGCGCTATTCCCACCCGGGGCAGTCCGCTCCGTCCCGTCCGCAACTCCGCTCTCCGGGTTTTCCCGGCGCCGCCCGCGCCGCGCCCGCTCCGCGGTTCCGCGCTCCGCGTTTCCGCTGCGGCCCGCGCCGGCCCCGCCCCGCGGCTCCGGTTTCAGGCGCTGCTACAGGGACCCCCAAGATGGAAACGCAGGGGCTGCCGGCCGCGGAGGCGGCCCGGGCCCGGCCCGCCGCGCAACATGGCGGCCCTGCCGCGCCGCCGCCGCCCGGCTGGGACCCGCCGCCCGCCGCCGCCGCCCCCTCCCCCGCCGGCAGCACCGCCGCGCCGGGCCTCTACGTGAGCTTCCCGGTGCTGCTGGTGGAGGAGAAACCGGAGCCCGGCGCCACCCCGGCGCCCAGCGCGCCGCCGGCGGGGCCCGCGCCCGACAGCGACGGGCTCCTGCTCGTCTTCAACGTGGTGCGCGGTGCGGCCGAGTCCGGCGCGGGCGGCGGCGAAGCTGGGCGAGCTCAGCCCGGCCCGCCGCCCGCCGAGCTGCCGGAGGAGGCCCCCGGCTCGGCCCCGTCGCCGCCTCCTCCCCCGCCGCCAGCACCGCTGCCCCCCGCGGGCGGCGATGGCGGCGGGGCGGAGGACGGAGCCTTCTCGGGGACCATCACCATCAACAACCAGAGCCTGCTGGTGCGCATCGAGAACGGCGTCCTGACGCTGGGGCCCGGCGCCGAGCAGCCCGCGGGCACCGCGCCTCCCGCCGCCGCCAGCCCCGCCGAGCCGCCGGGCGGGCCGCGCCCGCGCTCGCCGCCGGCCTTCCCCTGCCCGGAGCCGCGCTGCGGAGAGGCCTTTCCCCGCAAGCAGCAGCTGCGGCTGCACCGGCTCTCGGCGCACGGCGGCGGCGAGGACGGGCGGGGCGCGGCGGCGCGGCCCTTCAGCTGCCCCGTGCCGGGCTGCGCCTGGTCCTTCGCCACGGCCTACAAGCTGCGGCGGCACCTGCACTCGCACGACAAACTGCGGCCGTTCGCCTGCGCGGCGCCCGGCTGCGCCAAGCGCTTCACCACCGTGTACAACCTGCGGGCGCACAGCCGCGCCCACGAGCAGGAGGCGGCGCACAAGTGCGAGGCGTGCGGGCAGCGCTTCCCCAGCGCCGCCCGCCTCGCCGCCCACCGCCGCCGCAGCCACCTGGAGCCCGAGCGGCCCTACCGCTGCGACTTCCCCGGTAAGCCGCCTCTGGGGATGGGCTCCCTTCCCTCCCCTTCCAGAAACTGGGATCCCCGCCCTGAGGCCGTGCGGCGCTCGGCTCGCTTCTCCTTCCTCTCCGTGGAAGTGGAAGACGCTCCCCAGAGTGTCGAGGGAGGTTCTCCTCCGGGCCACCTCAGTTACCAAGAGGAAAAAAAAGGGAATTGGATGATGCTGTGCCTTTCCTTCTACTGGTGCAGTGAAACACCGCAAGACACGGCGCCAGAATTCAGTGGGTGCTTCTTCACCCAGGCTATACTTGATTGCCCACCTTGGCAAAACAATTGTAATTCCTGGGAATAATGTTTAGGATTTCACAGTTCGATTTTTTTTCCCTTTTCCCCGATGTAATATCCTGAAAAACAATCATGAAAGTACCTCGCTAAAAGCTGGGAGGGAGAAAAGAGTGCAGTTTTCCTGACTGAGTTTTGTCAAGCAGATGTGCCGTTTCCCTTTTCTCCCCAGGCTGTGAGAGAACGTTTATCACAGTGAGTGCATTATTCTCCCACAATCGAGCCCACTTCAGAGAGCAGGAGCAGTTCTCCTGCTCATTCCCTGGCTGTAACAAGCAGTATGACAAGGCCTGCCGACTGAAAATCCACATGAGGAGTCACACAGGTATTCACAGGGATGACTTGTAAACGGGGAAGTACAGGGAGAACTGTAGACTTCAATGTGGTGGAAAAACTGGAAGTCAGGAAGGGTGACAGTAGTTATTTGGAGTCAGGGGAAGTATTTGATTCTTTTGGGGATGGGAGTCCACTGAATCAAGTTGTCAATGCAGAGTAGTTAGGGACGTGCAAAGCTGTGGCTTTTGTCCAGAGAAAACAATCCCAGCTCTATTCCCAAGTTCGCAGATGTTCAAAATGTTGCGTAAGTTTTACTTTTGATACAAACAAACGGCTAAAAACCTCTCAGAACAAATGGAATGTACAGTTTGGAACAGCAAGAAGATAAATTTCAGCTCTGACAAGCACGCCTGACTTGCAAGGACCACTGCAAAGCTGAATTGCAGCCTTGTCATGTTACTGCTGTGTCCTCTACTGTCCTCTCTTTTCCTGGTTTAATGGTTTTACAGTTTTGAGGTCTTCTAAAGTGTCACTTGAAGTTCATAGGTGTGATGGAAGCCAATGTCACATACTTCACAGTCTTGTAATCAAGACACAGTGACAGATCATGAAAACAGGTAAAAACAGTTCAGTCGCGTTTCTGAGTGATGCTGTTACTGGCTGTTGAAGCAGCTTCAGGATATTAGGTGGATTGGCAAATACCTGTGCTCTCTGATACAATAACGTGGAGTTAAAGCAAGCCCACATTGTAGGAGGGGGAAGGGACATGATAGTACTCCTGTGTTCCAGGAGAAGCTAGCTGATTTGTCTTGTCTTAATTCAGCTTAAGCAAGTTTTAAGATTTTCTAGTAGCAGTATGTGGTTTTGTATTAGATTATTAATGTACCATTTTTTTATTCAAGGTGAAAGACCTTTTATCTGTGACTTTGAAGGCTGTGGCTGGTCTTTTACTAGTATGTCCAAGCTTCTGAGGCATAAAAGGTAAAGGAAACTTTTTCTGATTATACTGTCCTAAGGCACTGGCTGTTTGCTTGTCTTTGTTTATCTTCCAGTAGCTAAGCAGCAGTGGATTTATCATGCCAGTGACAATTTCCTTCTCTTGTAGGAAACACGAAGATGACAGGAGATTCATGTGCCCAGTAGAAGGCTGTGGGAAGTCCTTCACAAGAGCAGAACACTTGAAAGGCCACAGTATAACTCACCTTGGTACAAAACCATTTGAGTGTCCAGTAGAAGGTATTGCTCCACTCTCATATGTGTTTCCTGGTAACTGGTGTGCATTTCTGTCTAAAGGTTATGTGTGCATGGTACAGCACTGGGATAATTTAGAGTGAGTCTTCTAACAGGGTTTGAAGAGGTAAAATTAAACAGAAGACTGAACAAGTGATCATTCCCAGAGTTAGGAATGACAGAGCAAACTGTTTTGCACTGTAGCCTGACCACCCTCACCACTTCAGTGGGACTCCAGAAGCAAAGATTTTTGGGTGTGATCTGGATTATTCAGCTTTTTAAAGTAAAGTAGCTCTACTTGATGATTGTTTCTCCTTTTCATGGCTTTTCCAGCAGTCGTCATGGAAAATTTCAGATGCCATAGTGTGAAAAGGCTGTGCTTTACCCTGAATGACTTAAGTGCTTTGTTTTGTCAGAAACAGGTTGTTAAACTGTTCTTCCCTTTGTCAGGCTTACTTTATTGTGGTGTCTTTGATTGTATGCACAGGTACTGCAAAAGAGCAAGTGATTTGTTAAGACATTAAATATTAGTATTAAATTGAAACTTCATTAAATTTGGAACTTCAAAGCCTTATATATCTTCTTGCAGGCTGTTGTGCAAAATTTTCAGCACGAAGTAGTCTGTATATTCACTCCAAAAAACATCTTCAGGATGTGGACTCGTTAAAGACTCGGTGCCCTGTTTCCAGCTGCAATAAACTGTTCACTTCCAAACACAATATGAAGGCTCACATGGTCAAACAGCATAACTTCAGCCCAGGTAGTGTTTGTCTCTGTCTGTCAGAGGGTGCAGTGGAAAAAGTAAATGTTTCATTAAGGGAAATATGTAATTACTGATGAGCTCCATTGATATGAATGACAGAATCTTCTCTGATACTGAAGTTGGTTTTACCCTCTTCTAAAATTTTCTGTGGGATCTCTAAGTATCAGAAAGTGATACTTGAGCTTGACCTCTGAAATTGTGAGGAAATGCAGCATTTTTCAATGAAGCAGAGCTTGTTCTTTTCCATGCATTCTGTAAAATATAAACAAACTCCAAAAAGAGTTCTTTTCTCACCCCTGTCACTCCTTTTACAACCTGTTCTTAGCCTGCACTGCCTTAGTGTTATTTTTTGGCCAGTGCTTTTGTAACTCACACTTCTCAGTAAAGGAGTGAACTTATTTCAGTAGGCTGCTTTTCCTTAAATCTGCTCTCAGGGAAGTTGGGAAGTGTTTCAGTAGGCTAAGAATATAGAATTTTAAGATTCCTTTTCTTCCTGCTGTCTGTGGAAGCTCTCCCTTACAACCAAACCCTTCTTTTCCAGATCTCCTAACCCAGCTGGAAGCAACCAGCTCCCTCACCCCCAGCAGCGAACTCACTAGTCCAGGGCAGAGTGATCTCAGCAACATCGACCTCGTATCCCTGTTTTCCAACGTGTCCAGTAACAATTCTGGAATTACGATGGACATGGCGCTGGTGAACTCTGGAATTGTCACGATCGATGTAGCTTCGGTGGGCTCGACGCTTGGAGGGAACCTGCCTGTCAGTAACAATTCCCTGAACCAGGCAGTGGATCCCTTGATCCTGGTGGCGAGCAGCGACATGCCCCAGAGCCTGGACAGTTCTCTCCTGCTGGGAACCAGTGCAACGGTTCTACAGCAAAGCACTTTAAATTTGGATGATGTACAGACTGTCAATGCCGAAGCCTTGGGTTCCCTGGCATCTCTGTCAGTGAGGAATTCCGGTCAGGATGTGCACGGGTTGACATCCAGCAATAATTTAACAATAGACACAGCCACTTTGACTCCTTCCAGCAGCCTCGGCAGCACCACTGTGCCTGAGTTACTGACGCCAACTAAAGCTGAACGGAATTTGCTTCCCAGCTCAGATGTGGTTGGTCAGCAGGAGGGCAGCAAAGTAGTGACACAGTTTGTGTTCTCCAATCCCCCGGGAAGTTACAGTGCACAGAAGGAAATGGATCTTGGCGCAGTGACTGGCAGCTCATTTTTGGTATGGAGTAACTGTGTTCACCCCTAGATGAGACAGCCTGACCTTGGGGATATCCCTGACTACTCACACTTTATAGGGAGACCTTCCAGATTTTGCAGATCATGCATTTTGGCTCTCTCTTGATGAAAGATGTAGATCGATGTGTTGAGTAGTGTGTTTTTGCAGGTACATTCAGTTCTAAGAAATACTGAAATTCTGGTGGGAACAGTTCAGGAAGAACCTTTCAAAATAAGCAGCTGTCCATCTGAAATGGAATTTGCAAGAACACCCAAGAGTAAATGTTATAAATGTTACGTGTTCATTTCATTCCAGGGAAAGATTTGGGCTGTAACAGTAACTGCAGCATTTTCATCCCAGTCCTCATTCCTCTTTTAAGTACTTTTCCCTTTCTGCTTCACTGTGTTATTGCAGACTTAACTTTTGTTTACATTACAAAGTACATGTTTACACTCTTAAAATCTGAACACTTACAAATGTGGAGATGACTGTTTCTTGTGTTGAACTCCAGATGTTGAATAAATTCACGGAATTTATTGAAACTCTAATCATAAGATGGGGGAAATTAGAATTCAGTGTTTGCAGCATAGAAGATAACTGCATCTGAGAACTCATTAATCTGTGTTCATTATCTTGTTTTGTTCTTAATTCCAAAAACCTTGCATCTCTGGGCTTTTTTTTTTTTCTTTAAACTAGGAGAGCAGTGGGTCTGCAAGAACAGACTACAGAGCCATTCAACTGGCCAAGAAAAAGAAACAAAAAGGGAATGGCAGCAGCACAGGTGAGAAGCCATTAATTCTGATAAATTTACGAAATAAAAATATTTAGTAATTGTGGCAGTGCAGTGGGAGCAGGTTTCTGAGTAACATTCTTAAATGTCCTACCCTGTGTATTGATAGTTAAAATAATTATGCATGTGGTGTACCATCTGTTGCTTAGGATAATCACATTGTGTGGAATATCAGAGTCACAGGAAGTTTACAAAGAAAGCTGTGCCCTATGTTTCATGATTATTAACAAGACACTAGCTGTCCATCTCTTTATCTGCTTCTTATTTTCTTATTAAAACAAAAAATAATGTCACTGTGCTTTCTCTTTATGCTTTTGGTCTTATCCAGGGGTTCTTTTACTCAATACAGACAATGTAAAGATCAACTAGATTTTGCTTTGTGTTTCATGTAGTAACAGTGTTAAGGAATTTACTTTTTGATTTTCTAGATATACTCAAACCTCTCTCTTATACTTTAGCCTTGCAGGGGGGTTCTTGTGCAGGGTGAGTTTAGTCATGATTCCAGATATCTCCTCTTAGTTTGACTCAAAGCCATTTGATGTGAATAATAACCATTCCTTTGTCAGATCAAACGTGGTTCATGGTTCACTGGACTTGCACAAGCTCAGGTGTTTGAGCTGTGTCTACCTTTGGGGCTGGGGTAGAATATCATGTTTATATCAATATCATATATATAGATTGAGTTTAGTGCTGCTTTGCTGTCTCTTAGACCTTCCTTCTCTGACAATCAAGGCAATAGTTTTTGAGGCAGTTTAAGAGACTAGTTCTGATTTGAGACCTGTTTTGTTTGTGTATTTGTAAAATGCACATGTGCATACATTCTGTCTGGTTCACCAAATCATCACATGGAAGGATAAGTGCTTTATGAGGTTAGTTCTGAAGGGCCTTGTATTATCAAACATGTGCATGTATCATCAAACACATCTTTTGGACATCAGTTTAAAAAATATGATTGCACTTTGCATGACTCCTTAGATGACCTCAGAAAATTCCTGTCTCCCAATAGTCCACTTTTCACTAGCTGTTGCCTTAATGGTATGCTGTGCTTCTCAAAGTGGTCTAGATAGTCTTGTATTTCTTACTGGTTTCACTAGATTGAGTGAATATTGTAGAAGGAAGTCCAGTGTTTAAAAATAGGTTATCCAAGCCTTTCATGTATTACAGATTTTTAAAAAAAAATCCAAACAAAAAACTGAAGAGCTGACAGGACTGTATTCTTACATTTGTTTTGATTAGGGTTTTGGCTATCAGCTTGTGATACAGCAGCTGGTTCATCCTGCTTTAAACTGAAAAAAACTTAAGGTTGTTATAGTTATACTTGTGTAGCCTGTTCTACCTAGTAGTCCTTGAAATCTTTCTGTAAATAATGATCTTCACTATGCTTTATTTTACAGTTTAGAAAAATCATGTGTATGGCTTCTTGGGAAATGAGTTGCAAAATGAAAAATAGAAAATGCAATCCTACTTCCTAGTTCTTTTCTCTAACGCCACAAATAGGCTGATATTTCTGTGCTACCACAGGGGAGGGCCCTAAGCTTAGCAATGATTTTTCAGTGGTGTTCATGTAAAAAGGTGCTCAGTCAGCAGCTGGAGTTCACCAGCTGAGTGTTCTCTGGCCTTTTAGCCAGAGGTGTTAGATGGTGCATGATTATGTTGCACTGTTGTGGGCATTTGCTGTGTGGTACATACAGCTGCAAAAAGTTGAAAAATACTAGCAGAAAACTTTGGCATATTCTTCCTGACCATCTAAATATTAAAACTGCTTTCTTTTAGGGGCATCTGGCTCTGGACAGAGGAAAAACAAGGGTGGTAAAGTAAGCCCTACCAACTTTTCTTCATCTGCTCCTGGCAGTCGTGTGGGTGGTAACATAGTTCTGCCAAATGGAGGGCTGACAATAAGGGACCCTGCCACTGGAGCCCAGTATGTGCAAATTCAGCTTCTTCAGGTAAGCGCTGAGGAGAAAAAAAAAAAGTGCTCAACTTCTCTGTTATCCAGACTCACATTTATGGAAGAATTTGAGTGTTTGGGAGCTCAGGTACTACTGCCCCTGGATAGGGTCTTGAGCTCTGCAGTATTCTTACATTATTCCATGCCTTATTTACAGAGTAAATGAGATGGACATGAAAATGTTTCTGCAAAAAGAAGTTTCAGCCTGAACTGTTATTTCTCTTATCCAATGAAATAAAGCTTAAAATTAAAAAAAAACAACAACAACAAAACAACCTAATAATTGGTGGGCACTGATTAATGGAGCATGGCCATGTTTTTTTGCCAGGTGTATCTGTGTAGTATTCAGAGAAAGCGTGAATTCCTTCTCCTTTATTCCTAGCAACTCTGGTATGGAAATACCTATGGGCAGATTTATTCATGGATCTATTTTTTGATGGGTGTTTCATGTTAAATATCAGCTTCATGAAAACATGATGAAAATTGTGTGTTTCTTTCTGAGTGTTAGATTTGTTGAAAGAGGACCATTCCTTTCTGTTCAGATCTTGCCAGTGTTCTAAGTTGATGAGGACGGGATAATACATAGCTGTACATTGAGCTAGGCTTAGATTTAAGTTGTAGTTAGCTTTCCACATCTTTGTGGAGTTAGGCCTTACTAGTACGGTGCAGTGGCTTTATCAGATATTTTAAGATTGCGAGGCTGAGTGAAATTTGTCATATTGTGCTGAGATACCAGGGGTTGTGTATTTTCATCATGTTTCTGCATTCACAGGATGATTCCCCAGGAGAGGGAGATCTTCCCTTCCAGCTGAGCTCTCAGTCTTCTTCATCACATTCTCAGCTTACAGTGGATTTACCTGTTCACATACTTCAGGTACAGCATGTCAAGCCACTGGGTTTTATTGCCTTGCTTGAAAGTAAAGAGTGTGAGCACTCTCATGTTCTGCCTGATGAAAACACCTTGTTTTCCATTGGGGATTGAATTCCATTCACAAGGAATAGTAAGCAGAGAGCTGCACTGCACGATTTATCTTGTGTCTGTTACCAACCTTTGGCACATCAGAGGGGGTTGTTTTTTCCCCTCTGTTGCTGAGTAATGAATAACTACGTGTTACTATTTTTTTCCGAAACGCCCCACCCTTGTTTTCCTGATCCCATCCTGCAGATACTAGGTGGGTCAAGAAATAGGATCAGAATTGGAATGTTGGAGGCTACAGGGAGGGGTGAGAAGTAGGAAATAGAACCTTGAAGCTAGATTTCAGAGTGGTACCCTTATGGGAGTGTCAGTTATGTTTAAAAGCCTGCCTGCTTGGGGACCTAATTTTTTATAAACTCTGCAGTGTACCTATTCCTGCCAAGTGTCCTTCTCCTGGATAGAAAATAAGCCTTTTTTGTTAAGGAGGGGCACCTTCCTCAAAACCTAGAAGTACAAGAGGAGTGGGTATGTTGGCCATGGTAGGGAATTAATGGAGGAAAAAGTGATTTTAAATTTATTTCCATTAGTAATGCTTATCTGAAGTGTTCCATATTAAAACTGTAGATAGATCTCCACTGTTTGGGTGGACCTCTGAAGTGGAAAAGCTTTGGGTTTCCTCTGAGCCATTCCAAGCATTGGTGTTGGATAAATGTCAAGAAAATCTTGCTGATAAGCACTGAAACCATCTAGAGGTGAAAGTACTTTATGCTGTCTGTTTCCTTTAACAGGAACCACATAATTCCACTGAAGATGATGCAGGTTCTGATAACTCTCAGTTCACTGGAAGCACAATAAATTTACAGGATCTGGAATGATGATTATTATGAACAGTTACTTGAAAACAAGTTGAGCAATCATGACAGAGTGAGATTACCGTGTGGATCTTTTTCCAAGGAAAATACGAAAAGTAGGAGAACTGAAGTATGGTTGCACTCTTTGTGATTTGCTTAAGACAGTTGCAGGTGAAAGATTTTCTTTAAAAATGTAAATCCCACTTGATGTGCCTGTGTAAGATACCCTGTCTGCCTGGTGGTTGGGAGGCTGAGGCAGACTGCTGTACAGTGTTGTTTCAGGGAGAAGTACTTTATTACACTTCAAACTGAGGTAATATTTACTGTTTTCACAGGAAAGCAAGTATTTTACAGCTAACAAGTGCAAATTTATAATCCTGCCTATGAAAGTTAAAACTTTCCTTCCATTGGTCTCCTCCCGGAGCCAGTGCATCGAGGAGTTAAGAGCTAAATTTTGCAAGTGTTTTCAACACACAAAAAAAAGGATTGTTACGGCCCCTGTGTTTGGCAGAAAACCAGAATAAAGTGTCACATGTAACAAAGTTAATGTTCTATGCCATGAAAATGAGATGCTCTAAAATCTTTGTTTTAGAAAGCTAGATTCTAAATGTTAACTTAGCTGTGAATCAGTTTGTAGCTCATGTTGAGTTTCTCCCTTTCCTTGCTCCTGCATCCCAAATACTTTGCTGAATTCTTCCAGCAAAACTTGAAAAAGAAAACTGCAATAGAACTGTACTCACTGTAAGTGATTAGCTAAGAGTCCAACAGCATCTGAGAGAGGTTTGTTTTATCTTTGTGTTCCCTTTTTGGGAGGAATGTTGACTGTCATGTAAATTTAAGCACCTTGATTTTTATCTCATCTATAAACCGCTGCCAAGTTACCTGTGAACTGGTCACTACCTTTTTATTTAGGGTTGTTTGGTGTTTTTGTTTTGCTAATTGAACACTGTTAGCACATGTTCTTTATTGCTATCCCAGAGTGTCACATATACCTGGAGCTTCTGGCTGGTTTACAAAAAATGCAGTTGTCAGAGTATTTTGTGAGGGGGAAAGAGTTGTTGCCCAGGAACATTTGCCCCTGAAAAACTGCAGTTTCTCTTGGGGGTGGGGGAGAGGTTGTATGTACTCTACTTACCGGTATACACCTAAATAAGTAAAGGGTTGTATAGGGAAAAAAACCACCTTTGGTTACGTTTTAAGGTAGTAATTTAAATGTTTCCTATGGTGATGTTCTGAATGCCTGTAAAAGTATGTATAGGAGTTTGATAAAAGGCTGTTTGTACTTTTTTTTTTTATTCTCAGTGAGGTGTGTGTATGCACGTATGTGTATTTACCTTTTTTTTTTTTTACAAAATGAGATATGTCACAGAGGAGAACGTTGTGATCTTTTTAAACTTGCACATATTTATTTATTTTACAGCTATACTGATGTTAAATTCACATGAGGTCATTCAGAAATGCTTTTACTTCCTGTGCCTTTTGAACTATGTATGTGTCCATATAAATGCTTTTTTGATTGCAGACTTGGGGAGGAAAAAAACATACAGGTTACAATGAACTTCAGCTCCTGATTTTTAGGCAGTATTATATCTCTGGTTGAACCAGCTTTATTTTTCTATCTTTAGCCTAACTGAGCATTGAGGTCTCTCTGTTCCTCTCACTCTGAGTTTACAGCTTACATCCAGGGAAAGTCTGAACCCTCTCAGGTTGGGTTTTCAGACCACTTGGTAGCTGAGATCTACCTGGTGGCTGTGACTGCAGCCTGGAGTCCACTCCTTAGAGGTGGAAGGATTGAGGAGGAATTGTGCTGAAGGGTCTTGCTCTAGTGGTCACCGTGCTCTCCCTGGAAGCTGAGACACCTTGAGCTCCCAATGCCTGCATTATTCTGTTCTCAAGGACCATACCAGTTTGTAATCTGTTAAAATGGCCAAGGAGCACTCCATCTTTTTATGGGACTTGCAACCAAATCTTTCTACTTCTGAAAATGTACCTCACTCAGCTTTGTAAGTGAATGTAAAGTGCTAACCTCTTGAGGGCGGAAACTTGGATCACTTGGCTTGGGCTCCATTGCTGGCAATGGATACCTGAAGAACTGCTGGTGCAAAAGGGTTAATAAAGCTTTTTTTTTTATGGTCAGTTTGTCACTGGGTATTGTTCTTTGCATGGATGCATCTGACACAAAGCTAATTACTGGAAGCTTGATTTCTGTGGAGAGCTTGTGTTTTGCCTTTGTTTGTGTCTTCTCCACTGTAGTGAAGTTAATAATGGCTTTGGATTGGAGCATAGTCCTTGGATTTTACAGTCCTTCAGAAGACCTATGAGTATCACAAATGTCTGTGAGGTACCTGGCTTAGTTGTGCCTTAACAAAGATTGCCATCTAGAACTCTCACAGATCTCACTGTTCAGGCTTGTAGGCATAGTGTATTTGCATCAAAAACTGAATGAGAAAAGCATTGGTGCTTAGCAGGAGCTTGTGAAGCAAAATGAGAGATTTTTTATTTATTTTCTTAAGCAAAATACCTAAGGAGGGGAAAAGGGCTTGCAAACTTTCCCTGGAATCTTAGGGTAGGAGAAGCAGGAAATATCATGGGACAGTAAAGTTCAGCTGAACAAAGACTGACAGAATGTAGATCTACAAAAGACTGCATCATCAGCCCTATGAGCTGTGGTTAAGGCTATGCCATCGGGAGAAATAATACAATTGTTCTTCCTTTTTATCTTTTTCCTTGGCTGTTCTTCCTGGCAGTTGGGTTGGAAGGCAAGGCCGTTGTCTTGAAGTTCTGCAGAGGAAGAGGTGCTGCATCAGTGCTCAGTAGCAGGCAGCTAAAGCTGCTGTGTGCTGCCAGGCTGGGAGGGGCTGTGGCCCGTGCCCTGTGCTCTAGGCAGGCTGCAGGCTGGCTGCTGAGTGTGCTTTCTGTATTGGAAAGTGAATGTCAGGTGCCTGAAGGCTGTCTGTGTGCTCCTGCTTCAGCTTCTACAACTCACTGTTGTACCTACAACTGCTTTCTGACTAAAGCCTCATTAGTCCTGTGTCAGGAAGAGGAGGGAAAGTTGGAGATCCAAAGGAATATTGGAGGCTACAGAGCCCTCTATTTTCTCTTGGCTAAAGGGGCAGGGACTCGTGATCCCTGCTCTCATGTCACCTGTGCTGTCACTGTGACACAACCGGGGTCTCCTCACAGCTGTGTTGGCCTGGGGAAGATGCAGCAGAAGCCATGGCAGAAGCTCTGCACTGAGCCTTCCAAGGGGCCAGAGCTCAGTTTGAGAGGATATGGAACATGCCAGAAAAGGTGTAGTTTGATGGTATGGCTGAGCTGATCTAGGGCCTTGCTGCTGTTATCAGGAGTGTCCTGCTGCTGCCCAGTTCCTCATTTGCCAATTTTCATGCTTGGTTTAATACAACTAAGTTAAAGAGTTTAAATAAGCTTACTGAGAGCTGGCAAGTAGTGGAGGGGACTGTGTGGTTGAGAGAAGGATGATGGAAGGACACTGAGCTGGAATAAAAAAAAGTGACTGACTTCCCAGCAGTGGCTTAAGTTACATCACTCCTGTAAATTGGGCTACACCTGGATCTAGGTGCCATCCTCACAAGGCTGCAAAGGCCCCTTAATAACACTTCTCCCTCAAACACTTGATATTTGGGTACCCTCAGCTTCTCCAGCATGAGCTGTTGAGGTGAGATTTTTCCAGCGACCACTGCACTTACCTTTTTTTCTTCTTGTGATCTTTCCATGTCCCTTTTCAATCCTTCATCCTGCTGCTGCTTTGCTTGTTTCTGCTTTTCCTCTCTCAGCCTTTTGAAGAGAGAATAAAGGATGGGTTAAATGCAACATGCAGCTACATCAGCTGTGCTTTTGACACACAGCATCAACATCTAAGATAACATCTTACATCACACCTTACATCTAACTGTTGGAGCACAGGGGTTTGGGTACACCTGCTGCTGGAGTTGGTTGCTGTGAAGGGGGTAAGAGGGAAGCACTGCCTGCAATTGATCCTACTCTTTCTGGTGTGATGGATGTAAAAAGCCTGTCAGGCTTTGGCACAGAGATGTCAGACAGCTGTTCTATCAGACATGCTCTGCACCCCCTTCAGCAGGTGACTGGTGCCCTGCAGTTGACCGGGATGCTCACCAGCTGTGGGGAGGGAGGATGCCTGTTGTATCCCCAGGTCTGGAACACACAGGTGTGAGCAGCAGGCTCTTACACCCATGGAGCTACACTTGGCCCACAGGGGCACAGTGGAGGCCAATACTGTTGCTCCAGTTCCCTATGAAAATGAAGTGCTGGAACAGAAATGGGCTCAAGCTATGGAACACTGGTGCAGAGAAACTGCAGTCTTAACTGTGCAAACTTGAGGAAAACATTTAATGCTCTTTGTAGGGTTTGTTGTGTTTTAGTTTTGTTGGTGTGGTTTGGTTGTTTTTGTGTGTGTGGTTTTTTGTTTTGTTTTTTGGTTTTGGGTGTTTTCTTTTTATTATTGTTTTTGGTTTTTATTTGGGAGTAGGATGTGTGGTATCTTTCTTGAATTATTCTCCTCCATCCCCATGTGTGTCTTACTTATTTTGCAATTTAAGAGTGCAAACCCATTCAGAGAACATCAGGAAGATGCACCATACCTTTTCTACTATGCAGCTGAATAAAAATGCAGAGAAAGAGAATAACAGAAGCAAAATGTCACTGTTCTGGCTTTAAATCCTTATGCTAATCTGTCTGATTCACTTCAGGATGGCCAGATACAGTTATGAGTTAATTATCTTTGTTACTTGTGAGGTAAAATTTTGTATAACTGGGCCTGCAGGAATGTGTCTCATCTTGAGACTTGCACTTTTGATTGAGTTAATTTTGATTGAGTTAGTTGTTACTATTTAATCTAGTAATACAAGTTAAACTTAAAAGTTTTGTAGAAGAAACATTTCAAAGCTGGAGTTGTTGACAACTGCACTTATGTACATATTAAAGTCTGACAAAATATCAGGGCAAGGCAGACTGTATTAACTTGAGATTTAATTTATTATTTATTCTGTTTAAATTTTGTTATTGTAAATTGTTATCTTAAAATGATGAGTCTCATCATAGAATCTGGTTTTGTTTGTGGGTTTAGTGTTTTTTATTCTTCTAGATTTATGTACTGTAGTTTGCAGGTCTTTTCTAATGTAGCTATGGGTTGCTGCTTATTGACAAGGAAATGCAAGAAGTAAAATTGGATGGATTGCTCACATGGGATTTCAGATTGCTGCTACAGTTTTTTGGGTTGATTTGGCTCTTTCAGCTGTCAACACTTAAAATAGAGATGTTATCCAGAAGAGGGTCTTGCCTTACCTTGCCCTCTGTTCCTTTCTTATGGCTTTCACAGCCTTTTCTATCCTTGCTGGTGGGATTCTCTCCACACTGTCCAGTAAATCATTGAGCTGCTTTTCTATTACCTTTAACATCTCTACTGTTGGCAGGTTTGTCTCATTGTCTCCAGTGCAGTGGACATAGACTTCCAGCACCTTCTTGTTCAGGCTTGTGAGCATTTTGTCCTAGAGGAGACAGGAGATACAGTGAATGGCACAGCTGGGTTCTACCAAGTAGAACCATAATATCCCTCCAAAACCAAAGCAAATCTGTAAAGGAAATACTTTAATCCTCTCAATAAGACTCAATTGCTTGTCTCCTGGTTGGCTAAAGACAGTGGCAGGGACAGATGGCCAAATTGAGCATTCTCCTATTGGTCTCATCTTCCCAGCTTGGCTGTGCCCTGGGTCAGGTGGCAGCTGCCCAGCTGTCTCTGTGAGCCCTGCTCCCACCTTGCAGCAGCTGCACAGAGCACACAGGTTTGCCCCAGTTTGCTGCCAAACCAGCCTTGCTATAGCTGCACTGCTGGGAAACAGTGCTGATCCCTGCTCAGTGCAAGCCCTGTCTGCTCTGTTCCCAGGATGGATGTGGCTGGTGGAGAGGAACCCCTTGTGCACGTGTGAACCCCCCTTGCTGGATCCCAGCGTGTACCTGGTAATCAGCTTCGTGTTCTCCAGAGGAAAAGCGCTGAACTTTGAGCTTCAGGTCGGCTGCTTTCTCTTCTTCCTTGTCAACGGAGGCTTGGAGGGTGTTCACCTGCTCTTTCAGCTCTGCCAACTCCTTCTCCCTGGGGGAGAGAGAGTGAGAGGAGGTGTTTGGGAAGGGCACCTCTGGAACACACGGCTCTGCTCTCTGCAGCCTGGGCTGGTCCCTCGTGCTGCCGGCAGATGGAGGTAACACTTCAGCCTTTCCTTGCACCCACAGCCCTGAAAGCACAGGGAGCTTCGGGTTTTTTTTCTAGAAAAGCAGTTACTGGGCTGGTGTGGGGGAGGGAGAAGTAGCATCGCTAAACATTCCAAGTTTTTTAGTAAGTCAGTGGGGGATCCAGATTACCTTTAAAACTTCCACAAGGAAATAAGATACATTTTAAATGGGAATATATCTGTCTACCTGCCACTGAAATTGTAGATTATAATGACACTTGGGTTCCCTGCTGTCTTCCTCTAGGAGGGTTTTGCACTGAATCAGCATTGGTGCTGCTCTGGATCACTCCAGGAATTGCCTTGTTTCTTTCTTTGGTCTTCCTTCATGAGAATTACACTATACCTATATTCACTCCAGGATGCTTAATGCATCATTCCCTAGCCTGTGTCTTGAGGACTAAGGAATTAGTCCCAAGCTGAAGTCTCATCTCCTAAATTAAGCATATATGGGACCCTTTCCCAGGAGCTCACAAGAAAGACCCTGCTGTGTGAACAGCATTACGTGTGCTCTGCGGTGCCTGCCTGACGGTGAGGTGTCTGTGGGGGCAGAGGGGTCACTTATGTCTGAAACCTGGAGCACAGGGACCCCTTCCCATCACTTGCAGGCTCACACTTACGTGTTTTCACATGTGGTGATGAAAGTCTGTTGGACCTTGTTCCAACTCTCTGCAATATCCTGGGAGTTCAGCACGAAGGATAAGTTCTCATCCAGCATCTCCATGAAAGTAACCAGCAGTTGTTCAGGATCAGTGAAGTAGAGCTCAGGCTCCTACAGTGGAAAACAATTGTGATGAGTTTTTCTCTCCTCTAGCTTCTGTTCCACTGAACTACGGGGAGGTTGGTCTGCACCAGCCCTGGCTGTTCAAACTCTCTTCCACCTAGAGAGGTCCACATTTATCCCTGTAAAAACATATATGGACATCCTTCCTGCTAAGTGTGCAGCTTAATTCTGCCTCAGTAGCTCACCCCCAAAACAAATTGCATTTTGAGGGGTAAAAAATGTTGCAAATATCTGTGAGTGGGAAGACTTCAATTTCAGATATAAGCCAGTAACTGCACTAATTTAAAAATCTTTCATTTTATGATGTCATATCTCACTGGAGGATGGCAAGCTTAGGAATGATGGTAGGTTTTTGGAAACTGAAGGAGGAAAGTTAAACTAAGGTATTTATAATGTGTTGCCAAAATGTGAACATTTATGATTGTATAAACATACATTCATAATTTGTAACTACAGTAACTCCTCAATACTGTAACTAATGGTTAGAAGGTGAGGGAAATTAGTAATCCTGATAAATTACACAGGACAATGAGAAAATGAAAATATTTCAACATAAGACTTCTGACCTCATCTTCGTCCGAGCTGCTTTCACTCTCTGCATCCTCCAATGAACTTCTGAAAAAGTATTTTGTGTGTTAGGCCCTTAGAGAAATGACAGCTCAGAAGAAATCTCATTAGTGACATACGAACATTGTTACTGTTCACTGTCTCTGTTTACTCCTGACCAGTCCTTTGCACCTTCACACCTTTGCCTCCCTGTGGCTTATTTGGAGGTCAGGAAGGTCTTGGGGTCACACGAGCAAGCAGCACAGGAGCCACTTTTGACCATGAGCAAGCTGCCTTTTGTGCTGCTCTGGGCTGTGCTGCTGTTCCAGTGGGGCTGGAACATGACACATGAACCTGAACAGAGGGTGTTGATCCAGATGCCTTTAAACTCACTGGGAGACTTTGTTGAATGCTTCTCCCTCTACACAAGAGCTGGAAGAGGGAGAACTGGTGCCTTGTTGCTGTTGGCAGCTCAGTCTGCTCATCACTTTTACTTGTACCTGTCACCCTGTGCCATGAAGGGTAAAAACCTCTGTTTGCATCGTCTTAGTGACTGCCCCACTTGGGGCAGGCTCTCAGCAGAGGATTTGAGGATGGAGCTCACTTGGAGCAGGTACTGACTTGTACCTGACAGCTTTTTGCTGGTATCTGACTTTGTTCCAGTAAGCCCCAGATCTTGGAATGCCCAGCAAAGGTGAGCAGTAGGATTTCCCTGTGCTGATCCCCAGTCAGCTGCGTGCTCTTTACAGTTCTGAAGTCTGTTGTTTGCATCATCTGGTACTTACAGGTCTCTTGATAAAAGAGGCTTCAGGAAGTGTTTAAGCTGTGGCCTGACATCACGTGACCTGAAATCCAAACTTTCTGAGAACAGCAGGGAACTTGGCATATCTGTGAAACTGATGCTATGGGCAGTGTTTGTCCTGGCTGTCGGATCCTGGTCTGGAGACAAGAGGAGGCGTCCACTTAGAGCCTGGGGCTGTCCCAGGGGGAAGCAGCAGCACTTTCCTGGCACTCACCCTGCTCTGCAGTAGGGGCAGGTGAAGCACTTCCTTTAATTTTGGATTCTGTTTTCATATCCTTTTCTTTTTTGTGCTTTTTTCTGTGTTCCTCCTGCCACTCTTTTGGAGATAGGTGGTAGAGGATGTCCCGGTACATCTTGTAATCCTGCAGAGTGTCCTTGAATCTGGAGATATCACTGGGTTGAGAGAAGTGGACAAAGTTTGTTAGCAGGGAGGGAAGCTCCTGTTTGAACAGGTTCTTTCTCGCTCTTGATAATTGAGTTTCATCCAGAGAAAAGGGAGAGAGGGCACATGTTTTCATGGACATGCAAAGGCAAAAGGGAACCTGCCCTCTGTGGTTTCTCATGTGGAAACTCAGAATCAGTCATATTCCCTGGTCACATCTCTTGCTATGGTACTGAGCTGGCTAATTTTTGAATTTTTACTTGAAAAGGAATGAGAAATTTTTCCAGCTCAACTCGTAACAGTAATTATAGTTAGATCCCCATTAAAATGCATTACTTAGTTTTGTTTGGATTTTAATCTCATGTTAGGCATTTAATTTTGGATTTGGAACATTTATACTTTTTTTAAAATGTCATTAGAAAACTAGATGAGTTGTTTTAGAAACAAAGCCAGCATCTGGAAAACAAAAGCCAAAACATTTTGACTCTCAAAATGGAACATTTTTCAAAATCTATCCCCTGTAAGGACTGTGAAGTTATAGCACTGTAGGGGCTGTTAAAGGTGAGGCAGGAATAATGAGCAATGTTACCTTTGTATTTTCTTTATTTCGGTAGTGATTCCCTGGATCTCTGTTACTTTCTTCACCTTTGCTGAGGTTTCTCTTTTGGCTCTAGGAAAGGATGTACAAACAAGCCATTAAACAATCTAGTAGTGAGTAGTGAATTGAGGTGGCTAGTAACAGTGAAAAAGGTGTGATATGAGCCCTAGAAATCTGTGTTACAGATGTATCCCAGGAGATGCTTGGCTCCTGCCTGAAGACTCTTGGAAAAGCAGGGCATCCCAGTGTTTGGGCCTCCCTAATTTGGCTGCTACTGAGCATCAGTTGCAGCTCTGCCCTTGTGATGTAATGGGCCAAAGTGCTCCATTTGCTTCACTGAGGGGACTGTGAGGGGTTGGGTAGAGGCATCTCCCTCCAGTAAAGGGTGTTGTGAGAAGAATGGAAGTGGTGGACCCACCAGCAAGTTCCTTGCTGCTACCAGATCAAGGGCTTTTGCAATGAGGCTATTCCCTGGATGTTGTTCTCCTTCCTCTTTTATTGAATGTGTGGGAAGAAAGTGCCACCAGAACTGTAACTCTGGGAAACTCAAGAGTGTTCAGCCAAAACCCTGCAGGGAGGTCAAGCAGCAAATCTCCTGTGCCCAGAATGAAATAGCACACAGGTGGTTCCTTCAGTATTCCTTACATTCTCAGTGCTTCCACAGAGCTATTATGGTTCTCCTTCAGGAACTCATCAAACATGGCAGCATCCTTCTCCATTCTTCTCTCAGCCTTTTCCAGTTTTTTTAACTCGTTCTTTGCTATGTTCTCCATCTTTTCAATCTCCCCTCGCTTTACTGCAATGGCATGCTGAAATGAACCCCAAAGGCAACACAGCCACATCAGTTGGTTGGTTTTAAAGGTACATTGGTTTAGCTTTGTACCTGGCTACCAAATTACCTGATAGTTGTGGGCAGAGAGGGTAAGGATTTCAAACCGAGGTGTGTGAATTAGTGCAAGCCAGGTACATGGAGGCCAGGAGTTATATCAGAAGGAACATAGCAAATAAGCAGTGAATCTAAAGACAGAATTCAGAAGTCCCAGCTCTGCATTAACTCCTGGCTGACCCAGATTGATTCAGTTGTGTTACAGCACAGTAATAGAGATAGCTAATGGGAATATTTGAGCACGGTTACTCCACTCCCTTATTTTGAGTTCAGAATGGCTCCTTCAGCTACAATTTATGTATAGGACAGCAGGAGCCAAAGATCAGTGTATCTGTGCATCTCACAAATGGAATAGTTTCATGGTGGCTACGGAATGATGGGAATGATCTACATTCCTTTATTTCTTGGCTGGGAATTACTTGGCTACAGATTCTGAGTGACTGTAACACAGGACTTGGACAGTCAGTTCATGAGGTCTGGTGTGTGCCACTTTGGAAAGATCTCTAAGCAGTGGATCTCGGGAGAGTAAGCATCAAAACAAAGCAACACAGGGAAGAGTAATTAAATGAACAGAAAGTAACATGCTGAAAGCCATATACCTCAAGAAAAAAGATCTGTTTTCTGTCCTGTAGGTAGCCATGGAAGGTCTCCCTGTCTAATGCATAATCTGAAATTAGAATATAAGGTTGCTTAGACTAGAGAGGCAGAAATATGGCCAACACAAAAAAACACAATGAATATATAGGCTGCCATGAGCATGGATCTGGCTGGTGCTGGAGTCAGCAATACTGATTATTGTATTATAGTTATAATCTTGTTTAGGATCAGTTTCATGTGGGTTTTCATGGAGTAAAACCAGGGAGAATGGAGTGGAGAATCTGGTCCTTGTCCTCTATACATTAATGGCAAATCTACTCACGTCAGAGGCAGAAAGTATCCATTAAAACCCAACTTTAGGTTGGCTTAGTAAAAGGTTTCCACTATAAAAGATCCTGCAAAACCTCAGCTGGCTGTCAGCTCAGCTGCTGCAAGGCTGGTGGAAGCCAGGCCACCGTGAGTGGGTGTCCCATGTAAATGGCTGTGTGTGTAAATGCCTGAGCTGGAGATGGCTCAGCCACACAGAGGTGGGCAAGATAGAGCACAGAACTGTCTGTCTGTCTGCATGACCTCACCAAAGTCAGCCAGAGCCAGCTGCTCCACCCATCCCCTCTTTGGCCTTTGCTTTAGGCTGTTACCCAGCATCTCTGCAAAGACAGAGCCTGGTCCCCACCTTTTTTCATGCCTAACTTCCGTGAGAGCAGCTCCTGAAGAACTTTCAGTCTCTCTTCACATGTTGCCTCTTTTCTGCCTTCCTCTTCTTCCTCCCTTTTCAAAGTTTTCCTCAAACTGCTTTTTGCCTTCATTTTTGTGGAATAAGTAGTTTTCTCATGGACTTTCATAGTCTTCCTCTTTTCACGTTCCTGTGAGAAGTCAGATTTGTGTACAGTTTGATCCTGTGCTTTGTTTGCTGTGGTTTTTAAAGGCATGAATTAGTTATTGACAGCCTAGAAATTTGCAGAGTGGTGATACCCTGCTGATGCATATTTGCCTGGTTTATGTGACTAATCCAAGTAATATTCCCTCTTGAGGCAACTGAAACACTAAATTTCTTAGCACTTGCTGTCATTGTTTTGTTGATTTGTATTCTGCACCCATCCACCAGCTGTGCCAGTATGTACCCACTCAGTGTCCTCATTTTTCCTTCTTGGGTTATTCCTGTGAGTAAATGGAAATTTTCTGAGATTCATCCTTCTAGTCCCCTGGCTAAAGGGGAACAACCCACACTTAACTAACTCAATCAACTTTTACAAAGACATTTTAAACCATTAAGTTCAGATTGAGAGGATCTATTCAAACCCACATGAGAACGTTCTGGAGGGTAAAAGGTGTTCCTGCTTAGTTCTTTCACATGGACTGAAGTGTAATTCAGTGCTGTCTGCAGAGTTTGGGCCTGGTTTATGTTGAGGACATCACCCAGCAGACATTCTTAGTGCACTGCTTCCTAAGCTTTTCCCCATAATTGTACAGTGACCTTCAACCCAAACAAAAACCAGACTGTATCAGTCACCAGTGTGAGGTGAGTTCTTGCTTTAGACTTCTTGCTTCCTTCCACACCATGTGTGTGCTGTGCACCCCGTGCAACTATCTGACCTCTCAGAGATCACAGAATCACAGAAAGGGTTGGAACCTTAGGGCTCATTTAGTTCCAACCCCCTGCCATGAATAGACCAGGCTGCTCAGAGCCTTGCCCAACCTGGCCTTGAACAGTTCCAGGGATGGGGCATCCATAACATCCTTGAGCAACCTGTGCTAGTGTCTCACCACTCTCACAGTAAAGAATTTCTTCCTAACATCTAATCTAAATCTTTCCTATTTTAGTTTAAATCCACTTCTCCTTGTTCTATCACAATCTGCTTGTGTACAAAGTTGCTCTTTTTTTATAAGCACATTTTAAGTATTGAAAGGTCACAATCAGGTCTCCCTAGAGCATTCTCTTCTCCAGGCTGAACATCCACAGCTTCCTCATCTTTGATCTCTCATGTGCTAAATTTTGGTATTCTGTTGGGTGGGTGCCTGCCTTAGTAACTGCTTGTTACATAGTTTAGCCTAAAGCATGTGTACATACCACTTCTGCCTTCTTAAGGTCCTTGTCCCTCATTGAGAAAAATTCAGTATCTGGTGGGACTTTAAATGGATTTTTCATTGGGTTTTCTTCATCCTCTTCTGTGCCTTCTAGAGGAAAAAAAAAAAAAAAAAGCAAACCCAGAAAAAAACCCCAGGATGAGGATGTAGAAGATGTGAAGCTGAATATCTGGACCCAGTGCAAAGAGAGTGGGATGTGCTGTGTCACACCTGGAGTGTGGGCAGTGCTCCCAGCTGCAGATGTCTAACAATGCTGGATCAAGAGCAGGGAGCTGGATGGGGCCTCTGAGAAGCCAGTGATAAAAGTGAGACCTCTGTATGGTTTATGTCATTTGACCATATCTGATGATCAACAACAGCATTTCAGCCAGGGATTTTTGTAAGTCTGTAGCTGTTTTACCCATTTCATCTGTTTTGGGGCAGAAGAACCTGACTTCAGGCCCCTCCCCTCACCTGACAAAGGAACATTGCTGGAGCATTGTGTCCTTACCTGACAGTGTAAGGTGGGTTTCCATTTCCAGTTTGGAAGAGAGACTTTTAGATGTTGCTGTTGTATGTCACGATGGTGTCTTTGATCCTGGCCCAAAGAAAATCATAAACAAATCAGTCAGCTGGGATCTGCCAGTAATTGAAGAGATAAGTTTTACAGCAGTGATAGGCCATGGGGCTTTCTGTATCTTAGCCACTGAGCCTTTAGTGCCTGTAGTAATCCACAAAGAGCTCCATTAAACTGGAAAACATATATGTTCTGACCTCCAAAAGATGTTCATCCCTACCTTACATGTTTCACACAGCCTCCTTACATGTAAACTGATGGGAAAGCAACAACAAAACAAATTTGGAGATAGCAAGCAACCCAAGTCCCTTGTCTCTTTTTCCACCCAGTCACCAGTTCTGATCCACACCCATGTTTTTCATCCTTCTAGTTCTAGTCACTAGTTCACAAGCTACATTTTTACTCACTAAAGCTCTTCCCAGTAATTGCTTCAGCATTGTGGATTTCTTGCAATAAGCCTGAATGATTGTTGGACAGCACAGACACACTTTACAGAGCTCTGTTGCCTTTCATTTTAGGTTGGCAAACTGTTGAAGGTTATTTTTTTGTTTCTCTGACTCCAGTCTTTTTGTAGTTTTTGCTATGGATCCTAAGGGACAAGGCATAATTGGAATGATCTCACTTACAAAGAGCAGATAGACCATTGTTAAAGCTATCCTTTAATCACCAAAGGCAGCAAGCTGGGCTCAGCGAGGTATTAGTTCAATTGATGCAATTCTGCTGCTGGCACCATTCCTGATCTGCACTGCTATAAGACGCTGTAGAAAATATCCTCTTCTGCTTGCACTACTTTTAGGCTATTTTAGAACATCAGTTTTTGCTCTGAACAGCCTCCAGTTTTTATGTATTTTTTGCTAAACTCATCTGGCCTAATTTCCATGTCTGTCCTTGGTGCTTTGTGTTTTCTCTGCAGCTGCCCAATTAGTACCTTATTCTTTGGAGGTGTCAAACTTTCACTGCTGATGAGACACAGAGGCTGAGGTAGAATTTAAACTTTTGAATATATCCCAAATATTTTCTCTCTCCTTTTCAGCTCTTGAGGTACATTTTACCAAGAACCTCCTTGACTCTAAGGAGTTCAAACCTCTCTGACCTTTGCTTAATGTAAGGGGATATTTTTCTCTAAGCATCTCTCATCTATGTCCTGGAACAACATCACCCCTGCTGCTGATGTGAGTTTTGGAGAAAGCCCCAGCAGGGCAGGGGTGGGCAGGCAGTTGAGTTACAGTTTGTGAATCTTGCAGAGCAGTTGCAGCAAACACCTGGAGCTTCAGCCCTCAGTGCACACCTTTATTTCTGTGATCTAAAACCTTTCTCATAAGAATTTTCTTTTTCCTATGGTTGATTTAAATTCCTCCTACAGTCAATGAGTCTGAAAAGTAGGACTAGACACTGGTATATGGAAAATAATTGTCAGTGCAACCCTCAGAGATAGAAAGTGCTTTATAATATAATTTTAGCTAAGTATAGGAAACTGTGTCTATAATTAACTTATAAATATTCATTTTATTAAGGTAATTTTTTGTTTGAGGTTGCTGGTTTTTTTATAGGTTGTTTGCACAGCACTTTGGAAATAATGCCAAAAGCTACAGAAGCACTAGCTCTGCTAATTTATAATTATTAAGCTCAATAAAGCAAATAAAAAATGCTTCACTGCTAGAATAATTTGGCATATATTTCGCTGCCTCTGACATTATGTTCCAGTAGCTGGCTACCAGTAGTACGTGAATCAATAGATTAAGCATTCATGATTTTAATTCACTGAAACCTTTATTCAGTGCTTTTCCCTAACGTCAGGCTGCTGAGCAAAAAACAAAACAGAACCACAAAATAACCCCACCAAACAGACAACAAACCCCCAAACAAACAAAAAAAATCAACAACAAAACAGAACCAAACCCCCCAAAAAACAATCAACCAAGCAAAAACCCAAACAGAAAAAAAAAACCCCAACCAACCACGGAAAGCCAACAAAACGAACCCCCCGCAGAACGAAAGGAGAAGGCAGATGTGCGGCCGCCTGTGGGGTGCGGGTGTCCCGGGCTCGGAGCGGAGCCGAGCGCTCCCCGCGCGTCCCCCAGCGCTGCCATGGAAACGCGGAGCATCCAAGGCAACGAGCGGGGAACTGCGAACCGCTGGGCTTGGAAAGCTCCCAGCTCCAGGGACACCTTCCAGCAGCACAGCCCCGCCCGGGACACGGTTCCGAGATGTGGGTTTGGATCTCCCGTGAAGAAGAACAAAACTGCTCTGCTGGGAGAGGTCTCCGTGCCTCGCTGGGTTCTCTGTTCACTATCGCATTCCCCCTTATTTCAGGCCTGGGAATTGGGTGTTTAACCCCATGTCTGTCAGCAGAGGGTTGAGGAAATGGGAGCTGGGGCTCCTGTTTGTGGAATGACCACAATTTACAATTTCATAATCTCTGCTTCGCTCTGTCTTTTTGCAAGGTGTGAGCAGTCAGAGTTTGGAGAGTATGTGCGGGATGGGTGAACAAACTGCCATTTGCTAAAAGTTGCCCAAGTTAAAAATGCTATAGAACCCCAAATATCACCTTCTGAAATACCATAGAATTCTATAGAGGATTTGATAGAATATTAGTTAGTAAAAAACAATATGTTTTCATAGTGGAAAAGCTCCTTAAATCCCCTTATTTAACCTTTCCTGTTTCTGAGAAGACCAAATTGGTTCCAAATGGATTCTGTTCCTCTTTAGACCCCTTAGAATCTATATTAATACAATTTCAGTTTTCAGAAATAGCAGTTTCTTTCATTTACTGATAAATTTCCAAACAGCTTTCTCTGTCTGAATAACTCATGCAAAAAATAGCTTGAATTTCTATAAGTGCAAACTCCCATTTGATTGTTATAATTCTTTTCTGTAATTGCTGATTATCAAGAGACTGGATTCAGGCAACAGAAGAAAAATGCTTATACAGAAAGAAATTTTTCTTTATTCTGCACATGAATGCTTTGATTTCTAGCAGTGATGCAGAAAACCATAGTGCTTTTTTTAGTATATTTTGGGATATTTCCCAAATGTATTGAGGAGTAGGTATAAAAATGGCACTACATAATAATTTCTATTACAAAAAAAAATAAAAAATTCAGGAGTAAATTGTACTAAAGATGCATATTTTCTAAAGGCTTGACATGAAGTGGTCTTTGTTCAGAAACACCAGTTTATTACAGAATTGTGAATTTGTCGCAGTGGAAACATCACAGAAATAGATAACAGAAACTGAAGACATTTGAACATCTCTGGCTCTGACTGGCACAACCTCTATATCAATGAATTAAACATTTGTACATCCATTGCTCTGCTCTGAACTATCCTTGCTAACCACTTATTTCCCAAAAGCAGAACAGCGGTTATTTAAAGCAGAGATGTATTTTGTGAATTCTTGGAAATGTGCAAGCTCTTCATATCTTGGTTCATTACTTGTGTCCCACACATGCCATGAGCTACTTAGGCTTTGCATTTCCTTGAGGGCAAAGAAGTTTTTAAGGCCAGAAGGACATCTGGGGTCTATTCTTAGCCACCATTAACTTGGTTAGTGAATGGAATAAATAGCATGTGCAACATCATGGGAAAATCTGCCTGCGAGGAACAGGCTGTGCAGCTGACCATCCCTGCAGCTCCTTAGGGGTAAGGGTGCTTCAGGGCACCCCAGTTTTTGGGATTATGTTTGGTGCCCAGCTGAGAAAGCCAGGCAGCTGGCATGGTAAGAATGGCAGGTGGCTGCTTATCTTTCCAGCAGAATGTCTGAGATTTGGGGATTTGTGATTTTGTTAGGATGCAGGATTGGGATTTCAGGATGTTGTCATTTCTTTGCTCCCTTTGTTTTTTCATGAAGGGGCTACTTTTCTTCTCCATTCAGTCCCCCTGTTGGTACACAGGGATGGTGATCCCCTCCACAGAGGTGCTGTGGGGCTTAATTAGTGCTGGCAAAAGACTTTGAAATGGATGACTGAGAAATGCTGACAGAGATGAAAGCTGAATCAGTACCTAGATATAATCTTCCTCTGAAGTCTTATCACTATGGGAAACTCCATAGTACCCAAGGATGCTGCACAGGTTGCTGGGCCTGTCTCCCTGTTGCCTGGAGTCTTCTCCAGGGGACTCCTTTATTCCAGTAAACTGGAAGTATTCCACTTCAGTTTGTGTGATGTGAACCCCAATATGTGCCATAGAGAGAGAACAGCCTGGCAGCAACCAGTGAATCTGTGGAAATACCAAATGAGTTGGGAACTTTTTCTTTCTTTGGAGCTCTTGTTCTGCTCTTTCCCAGAGGGTTGTGCAGCTGCAGAACCTAGAGCATCCCAGGAGGAAGAAGGGGAAGTTGGAGCCTATTCCCATGGTAAGAGATGAGGAAGGAGGAGGTATCCTTGAGTGAGTGCCCACAAGACATGACCTACAAGAGCTCTGTGGAAGGTGATCCAGGCAGCTCTCTGCTTTAGCAGGGTCTCTGGTGAGCTGTCAGCAGAAGTTTTCTGCTGGTGGATCTCTTTGATACACTGTTCTCCTGCCTGTGGGCCAGCAGGTGGTTGTGGGGATGTCACAGGGAATATATGGCTGCTCTCACACTTCTTTCAGCTACTGTGCACACTGCTGAGCTTGGCAGAGAGGCTGAAAGGGGGCAAAAGAGTGACCATGTAGTTCTCCATTTGTACTTTATTCACAGACTAAATCCCTGCATCAGCACCACAGCTCAATAGAAGATACCAAAAGGAACAGTGCTGGAGACCATAGCCATCCCCTTTGATCCCAACATGTCTCTGTTTCACCGTGGATCATCTCCCTTCCAGCACCAGACCATTGTGAAGGCCACACACGCTGCATGGGCACAGCAAACCCAGGGCCTCTCAACAACAACAGGGATCTCTCCTCTCTCCTTAGGTCACAGGGCACAGAGAGGTGCTGGCCTGATGGGAAAAGAATTACCATGGCTTGGGGTGGAGCCATCCCAAAGCAGAGGAGCAGCTCCAGCAGAAGGCGAAGCAGGAGAGCTCTCAGGAACATCAGCAAAGCTCTGCTACCCGACTGCCGGGGCCCCATGGCGTATAAACACTGGCACTGTTGCTTGCCCCCTGCTCCTTCCAGCTGAAACTTACTTGCAGGAAGGATCTTATCTGAAAGGAAAATTTTCCATCTGGAGCAATGTCCCCGGTCACCTTTGCTTGGCCAGAGCCAGCCACGAGATGGCAGCAGCCTTGTATCGCCGGGCTGCGATTTGGCTCTGTCCTGCGTTTCCCACTCCGGTTCCTCCAGGCCCCTTTCACCTTCTAGACGAGGTCTTCAGGTCTGACGAGCACCAAGAAACCTTCTTCCAACCTCTGGGTTAAAGGAAAAGTGACCCCGAGGAAGGGTCTGAAAGAAGATCTGTGAGCTCAGCTCCCCTCTTTGCAAACGAGCTGATGGAGCAGAGCCCTCTCTGGTCCTCATCTCCTGATCCCCAGCCCCAGGGCGTTCATGGGATGTCTCATCCAAAGTGAATGTGCACAGTTCTTTCAAGAGCTCAGATTTCAACCTAGTGGATCAAAATTGCTGAAGTTTCTGAAGGGCCATATGGAAATTAAGTCTCTGTCATTCTTCCTTTCACTGCAGCTACTCAGGGGTGCTGTGTGATGACTTGGACAACGAGCAGCAGGTGCTCAGTGATTTGTATTTCACACTTGTTCTTGCTGAGGATGCAGGCTCCTTCCTGCTGAAGAGAAAATGTTCTGCAGTCTTCAATCTGGGATCCTGGCCAGAGCTGGGACAGTTTCTTTTGCAATGCAAAGCTTACTCTGGTGTATGCTGAGACATCTGCACAGAGATAAGGTGTGTGCTTTGCTCTGGCTCCCAGCTAACAAAACCAACCAAGGCCATGGAGAATCGCTTGGCTTTTGCTCCCTGACCTGTGGCTCAGGCTGTGTGGGACTGCTTGGTGGTGCTGTAGCAGAGCCTGGTGCAGATGCACTGCAAGCTGACAGAATCTCAGGATAATGCTCCTGAAGAAAGACCTCTGGAGGTCTCTTGTCCAGCCTCCTGCTCAAAGCAGGGATAACTTCCAAGTCATATCAGGCTGCTCAAGGCCTTGCCCAGCTCTGTTGAAAATCTCTAAGGGTGGAGATTTTGTCTTTGGACGATGGAGGGTGAGACCAGGAGTCTGGGTTCAGTAGGGTGACCCCCCTGGTTTGCTCTGGTAAGGATATAAATAAACAATATGGTTGCAATTTCAAGGCCAGTTCTGAATAAACATGTAGACCTGGTCCCCAGATGAAAACTGTAACAAGTTCCAGACTTCCCTCAGAGCTCAGTACTTTTGGGAACTAGAGATTGCATTTGGCCCATTGCGCAAAAGAGAGCCACAGAGCTGCAGCCAAGGAGACTTTCTTAAGCTAGACTATAAATCCACACTATTTGCACGGACAAATGACCCAGGAACCTGAGACTGAAACTTCATGATTTTGCATTAAGCTCTTGAGGCACGGTTCCAGCCTTTTTCCTGGCTCTTGCTTTGTGGCAGAACTTCAGCTGCTGTCACTGCATGGGAACTGATCCAGCTGAAAAATACCCTGCCTGAGGAAAAGATCCTTTTTTATTGTGATCACTGTTATGGCTTGAGGAAGAGGGACACATGGGCTGGGGAAAGATGGAACTGTCCTCTCAGTGACAGCCTGTGCTTTGATCATTTAGGAAGATAGTGAAACTGCAGCTGGTAAAAAGGGCTGATCCTGCAAGTCCTACAGACAAATTTTCTTCAACAGGGGCTTATAGAGCAGAGCAAAAGGGATTAATAAACCAAAGTTATGGGCTGAGCTGCAAAAGGAAGCACATGCTTCACGACTCCAAGCTCTTTCTGCTCATGTGGAATGGATTAAAGATAAAAACAACCCTGTTATGCGCTTTGCTCCTGAGCTGTTTCGATCCTGTCTATCTTCTTCTCCAGAGAAGCGTGTACAGGAACTATTATCTGTAACTCAAAACTGTGGCTCATATTTCCAGGATAGCTCATGGGATCCACTTCTCCTTGCCAGAGAATGAGGTATCAATGGGTACGAGCTGCAGTGGTTCAGGAACATTTAGTGCCAGCCTGGTTGTTTTCTTGCAGGATCTGCCTATTTGCATCTGTATTTTAAATATGGAATACTGGGGCACATAGAAACATAGTGACTGCTGATGCTGGGCAGTGGATCTCCTGTAGGACAAGCACCAAATCCACATTTGATGTCTGTTTAGCTGGAATCATGGACAGCACAAACATGCTCCTCACGCAACAACAGCTTTATTACTCAGAAATACTTTGAAATTCCAGATCCCGTTCCTATTCTTTTTGCCTGCACCGATGTGAATGACCGCTGTTCTCCTCCCCACCGGGATGTCAGCAGATCCTGGAGCTTGTTTTCCACTGAAATGTCTCCTCTTAGGTAAATATTACATCTGGGGTTGCTTTGCCAGTGGCTTTCCTACCTGGAGTTTGTACAACAGGTCAATGCCCTGCCAGGAGATAAGAGGAATACTTTGCTGCCAGTGCTGTTTGCTGCTGTGAAATGCCACCCTGCCAACCTCATCAGTTGCTTCTCCAAAGTTTTTTGAATGTTGCTTATGTCCTGAAGGTTTTTGCAAATTGAGGGAAATTTAAAACAAGATGTTGAATGTTTGGACAGAGCAGAAGAACTTGTTTATTGCAACAGCCATGACTTGTAAATTATTCATCTGTGTGTAATTGAAACACTCAGATCCTCAAAGGTCATGTTACAAAGAGTGAGGTGAAGGATCAGCGAGCTTCCAGCAAAACAGGAAGGTTGGCAGGTGCTGGGGAAGCCTTCTCCATCCACCTGTATCTGTTCCGTGGCAGTGCCTTTTTGCAGATGAAAACTGAGTTTTCAATAGGTGAAGCAATGTACAAACACGTGTCTGGGAAGGGGAGAGGCCATGTATGAAGTACCTTCCTCTGACAGTTTTCCCTCCAGTGGAAAACACAGGTTTGAAGCCTGTTGCAGTGAGACATCTACACCTGTCTGAGGACTCAGCCCAAGCATCAGCACACACACAATGGACTCTGGCCTCTGTGGAATGGAGAAGTTCCAAGGACCAAGAGGGACCAGAATAGCTGTGTAAGCAGAGAAGAATCCAGTGCAGTTCCACTCAGCAGATCTGTCTCCAGACAACACCAGACTTCAACTAATTTAAAAGAGCAGATGCTAGCTGGAACATTAATTGCAACAGCTACTAACTTTTCTCTGTGCTTCAGTCTGTATTCTAGCTCTCTCATACCAGGTTTGGAGAGAAAGAGTTAACCCTTTAGGTTGTTTCTTTTTTTTTAGTCACAGCATGTCCTTAGAAGAGAGCATGATGTTCTATGAATAGGTTTGAATCCAGGTTTTTTTTCATCTGAAAACAATTCTCTGTCTAGTAATGCAGAACCATCATCACAAACAGCACTCTCAACCCTTCCCTCTCACTGTGTTGTCAGTAAAGTGATCTTGCTCAGCTTTCAGAGGCCTTGTAGCAGTGCTGGGCACAGAGCCAGCTGCTCTTCTTCCCTGTATGTATTGTATTAGATGGACACCTCTTCGTTAACCTGGGCTCATTTGTTCCCCTCAGGCTGTATTCCTTCTCATTAGACTTGATGTATGATCAAGAAAAGAAAGTGCAAAGAGCTCAGCTGACATCTGATACACTTATAAATAGCCTTTCTGCCCTGCTACAGTTCTGTGGCCATCCCAACGGGAGCAAGCACTCAGTGTATCACACTCTTCCTGGAACTGGGATGCTATCGAAGATTTTCCTCTAAAGCAGCCAAATTTGCTCTGCTGGAAACTGGGTGCTTGAATGCAGGCACCACTGGTCTGTTCCAGATTGGCAGTTCCTTAGTTTTGTCCTAATATCCAATCAGGCAAAGGCATTGTTTGAACAATGAGGCTCTTCCACTGTTCCCTGCCCTCCCTGCTCCCTGTAACAGGCAGAGGCTCCCTCAGCTCAGTGAACAGCCCTGGACTTTTTCTACAACTGTGCTCACACTCCACCCCAGGCTCCTGTTACTCCCTTCATTCCCAAACCCCATTTCCTCCCTCTCCCTCAGGGCTGGATCCCATCTCCTCCATGGGCTCACTGAGTCCATCACAGGTCTGGCAATCCTTGTTGAGATGTGTCCTGTGATGCTGTCATGAGCACCAGTGTTCCCATCTAAACACAATCTTCTCTGGCTTCCAGCGGATGATGAGGAGCATATCCCTTAACCCCTTTTTCTTTTGCTGACCTCCTTGGGTGATAACTATTGTCATTTCCCACACCTTACTGGCACTGAATGAGCCTCAAAGTCAGCTACCAGAGAGATTGCCAGGGAGTGATGAATTTAGGCAGGAGAGCTATGGGGAGGATTACAGGGCTGATTGAGATATTACAGATTATTCCTGACTCATACTCTTGTAGGTCTGATGAAAGAAATGAGTCCGATCCTTCCAACACAGTTTGACCTGGCAGATGCAGCCGGCAGCCAGCTCAGCGGCTGTGTGAGGAGCTCACTATGTTTTGTAAATGGAATAAAGTTCATTTAACACAGCAGGCCTGTATTTGCTGTTAACTCAAAGGCCTCTCGCCTGAAAACAACCTGCAGATCACTTACCCCATCACTGCTTGCAGGAGGAATTAGCTCCTGAGAACTGCTGCTGGTGGAGGAGGTGGGTATTTCTGAGAGATTACTCCTGTTCCCAAGGCAGGGTGAAGGTCTTTTTCCTGTGATGCTGAGTTCATCATTGAAATATTCAGTCCCTGTTCCCTTTTTTGATAGCCAGGACTCTGCCCCAAAAATGCTCTCCTGCCTCTGGGCTGTCTCTCTCAGCAGTGCTGCCAATATTTGTATTAATGTAATTTTGCATTTTTTTTAACTTTGCTTCCTAGATGGGAATGCTGTCATTACCAAATGACACCCGTTTCCCATGGGTCCCTTCAGCCTATAGGAAAGACATTCTTTCCCCCTAGCTCAGCTGCAGGCAGGCATCTCCTGGGGCCAGTGGCTCAGGTAAGTTCTCCTTCTCCTTCTGACTCAGTTCTCTCACTGAGCTATCAGTGCCTGTCTGCCTTCTGGATGTGTCTTGTTGACTACTGACAGCCACAGGTGAATGGCTCACACTCTGATGGCAAATGTTTAGACATTTAGAGGTTAGGAGATAAAATGGGAACTGGTTTCCTAGTGTTTGCCTCCCATGTTCTGTCAGCATCTTTCCCCTCAGCATCCACCCCAATGTCACTGCCCTCCAAGTCTCTGCTATGCTCTGCTGCCTGTCCTGGTTTCCCTCTTGGGCAGGTTCAGGTTTAGACTCTGCCAGCCTGTTTTCTTCCAGCAGGAGACAAACTCCCATGCATCCTCCACAGCTCATCCCTGCAGCCCATCCCACCCCTGCCCCAGGGCAGCCGTTCCCTTGTGGTGCCCCAGAGCTGTGTTTGCAGCTGACCTGTCTGGAGAGAGCATTAGCATTGCTGCATCGGGGCAGAGGGCAGCTTTAGGATTGCTCCTTGAGTTGTTCTTTGTGGCTGCTAACTCTGCCTTCATGCCCCAGAGACGTAAGGTGTGTCCTGAGCCCAGACTTTCCCCTGTGGAAAATGGGGGCAACAGTTCTCAGAGCCTCCAGTGGGAGTTTCTTTGGGGCATGGCAACGATCTCACCTGGCTGAATGCAGACTTGTGCCAGGTTAAGCCATCAGCCTTGAATGACTTCTCTGTTCTTCTTCCAAAGCAGCTTCTAAATTAGAAATCCTACCACCTGCATTCGATATGGGCAGGGATTTTGCAATACTGAGAGGCTGAGTCAGGCACAGAGACAAGAGCCATTCCTGCTGCTGAAAGGTTCTGATGCATTTAGGTACCCAGTGCAATAGTTTCCCTCCTCACCCCATCTCCTCATGGGTTGAGCAAGACTGGCAAACCTGGTCAGCTCGGCACCAGAGGAGCAGCTCTGGGGGGCCCTGGGCACTGGCTGACTCAGCAGGGACTCTGCTCCCTGCCTGCTCATGGCTTTTCCCCTGTCAGCAGCAGCATGGCCAAGGTAAATTACCTGGTTCTGGAACAGCTTTGGGTCCTGCTGAGATTGGCAGCCTCTGTCTTACTGTAAACCTTTTTGAACACCATCGAGGTATGGAAAACAGGCTGACCCTCTCCAATGGTCTGCCATGTGTGTGTTACATTTACTGATCCAAATTTTCCTAGACTACCCTGAAGGGAAAGCATCTGATTCCTGTCCTTCAGATCCAGGCCCCTTTGCCAGTTCCCACTTTAAAAACTTCCCTGATAAAATCTAATGGAGCTTATTCAGGCTATTAGATTATTGATGGCTGTGGGAAAGGGTCTTGTAAAAAAAAGTGTTTAGACTTCTGTTATCCTTGTATTTAGTTTCCTGTGCTTTTCAATGCCTTCTGACCTATGGCCAAACCATACTCAAGGGATTACTTGAATTATTTTATTGATACTTCTAGCATCTTGTTAGTAGTTTTCTGCTTTTGAAAGCAGAATGTTAAATGGTGAAGGAATCAAGGAGTTCTATCACTACAATACATCTATGTTTTGTCACAGCAGAAGTTCCTAACTTTTAAGTTGTTCTGAGTTTCCATGTCTGAATACACAGCATTCTTTGGGCCAAGCCCAGTGAAACCTCCAGCAGTTTTCCTGATTTGCTTTCCACTCTCCATAAACTGTGTTAGATCTGGGATTTCATGCTCTGCTCATCCTGGGTCACAGCTTGATCTCTTTCAGGTGGTGAATCCTGCAGCTCCATAATGTATGGCTGCTCAAGACAGCCCCTTGAAGCAGCCCGCGTGGCTCCTCAGCAGGTCTGCAGGCTTAGAGGCAGCCAAAGAAGGCTCCTGGCACATTTTCCTCTTGAAAGTGGGTGTGAGGGAGGAGGAGGCAGCAGTTATTGAGCTCACAAAATTTCTTGTCTCCTGCCTGGGTCTCAATGGGCTTCAAAAGAGGGTCAAGAAATGCCAAGTCCTCAGGCTGGCCCTGTTCCATGCAGGGGCTGCCTTCCAGTGTGGCCTCTGCTCAAGGTGATTTTTGTCAGCGTTTTTATTCCTTTTGCACCTCTTGTTTGGGTTGCTGAAGTTTTTCTGCTGGCTTGTACTTTTATGAGGATTCATCTCACCCACTGGGCTCTGATGACTGGGCCACCTTCCCTTTGCTGGTTTCCAGCAAAGCCGTGCCACAGCTGAGCTGCCCCGGGATGCCTGCGCCTGGTCCGGCTCTGTCCCGGCCGGCTGGAGCTCCACCAGCAGCTCTGCTCAGCCCATTATGGGAAAAGCAGAACTCTCTTTCCTTTTCTGAAAAACCTCCAATTCTCTCGACTCTTTGGCCCGACTTTGAGCCCAATGGTTCCTCTGTTGCTTGTCTTCTGTTGCCTGGACAGAAATATTGGCCCTCAGTGTCCTCCTTGGAGGTAACATCCCACACCTGAGTCCAGCACTGAGCCACTTGCCCCAAGCAGCCTGGGAGTGTCCTGGGGCTTTCTGTGCTCCTGCCTGTGTCCAGTTCTTTTGGCTGGATTGGAGCTCTTCTGTGCGCTCTGATTTTTTCCCTCCCACCAACTCCAAAATCATCTTCTGGCTGCCCATGAATTTCTTTTGATTCTCTTGCCTTGACAAGACCTAAACATCTCCACACACTCATGCCAGCTGATGGGTGCCTGGAATATTTGTAGCATTTATTTCTCTTTTTCAAACCCATTTGTATTAGGCAGTGCCCCCAAAAGAAAAAAAAACAAGTATTATTGAAACCCTCTCCTCTACCCCACGCAAACAGCCCTGCCTGTGAGGGCAAACAGGTCTTTTGTCTATCATTTTGCTGCTCCATGTTGATATCCACTCTATTTTAAATGTTTTTGCCTGGAGGAAGATTATTAAACATCTTTTTGAGCAGACTTGTACCAATTTCTTTGCCAAACTCTTGCCATTCCTACCCACTTCAGGCCGATCCTGGTGGTGCTGAGTTGCTGGAGGCAGGGATGTGCCCGATGCCTGGGTAAAGCCTGTTCTGGCATTGCACAACGTGTCTGTTCTCTGGGGGGCCATGCGCAATCTCCACCCGGGACAGATGTCTGAGCTTGATCCCGCTGGAATGACGTCAAAGGCTGCAATACTGTCCCTCTTCCCAGGGCTGGCAGGGCCTGGCCAGGGGCTGCTGTGGTCACCGCCTTGCCCTGTGCAGTGGCACTCATCTGTCACCAAATGCCAGCACAGGTGGCCCCTGCCACTTTGCACAGTGGAGATTTGCTTACATGCCTAGGCCTTCCTTGTAAATTCCTGCTACTCTAGAAACCCCTGACTGAGAGCAAATGGGACTTGATTTTAAAAGGAGCATCCTCCGCTGTTGACCTGTGAGCAGATGAAAGTCCAGCAAACTCATGGCCTTTCCCGTGCTTGTGACACAGGCTGGCACAAACAAATGCCATTTGTCATGGAGCTGCAGCAGCCAGCACAGCAGAGGGTATCAGTAAATCCCTGGATGTGACTTGGCGCCTGTCTCTGTGGCACTGATTAGGAGGACAGGAATTATCTGTGTGCAGCTATTTTGGATGCTTGTGTGAAGGGCTGCTGAAGGCAGCAGCAGCCTCAGCTCGTACCCAGCAAGCTGTGGTGACATGGGGTGACACACACTTGCTGCACCTGTTTGCCACAGGGAGCTTTCCCAGTGCTGCAGGGAAGGAGACTGGCATGTCCCTGGGGCAGGTCTTCCCCAGGGCACCCCTCCAGCCTCTGCGCTCCCCGGGGGCTGTGGCAGGGCAGGGGTTGGAACAGGATGTGATTCACAGTGACCTTCTGGCACCATTGCCAGCCTTGCGTGTGCCTGGCCAGCCCTGCCCGCTGCTGAGGCACTGCTGACATTCCACATCTGCCAGACCCAGCCTGCAGTGGGCTGCATCCAGCCCGAGCTCGATGAAATGCTGTTCCTGTACAGCTGCGTGCTGGCCCGAGCCATGGTCCATTTTGACAGCTCTGCACAAAGGTTGGGGGAAAGAAGGAGCATTTGACATTTTCAATTTTTATACGAATGCCCTGACAGTTCTTAGATTCTTCTTAAAAAGCTGATGACAGATTAAGACCAGCTCCCAGTTTGGGATTTTGGAAATACTGAGGTTTTCCAAGTTGTCAATCCAGCAGGAGGAGTTCCAGCATGCCTGTGGCTGTGTGCAGCATCCTCTCCTTTAGCCAGCTCAGGGCTGCTGGTGGTAGCTGCTCCCAGGATGTGGCCACATGTATGTATAACCTGATGAAAGTGGAAAAAGAGTCTGTAACATTAGCAGGAATATTTTTATTGGCTCATGAAAAGAAATAACTATAAAATGTAGAAAGCTATTGAAAAATTGCTAGCATTACAAAAATGGGGGAGATTGGTTTTTAACCAATATAGCTGCAGGGGTAAGGTATCTTTAAAAATGTGTAATTTTGAGCTGGAAATACCACCAAGACAAGTCTTGAAAATAGATATTTAGTTACCAAATCAATTTTGCTAAAAAGATCCAGAGTTAACAATTGGTTTCATTAACCTCTGCTGAACTCACTAGCAAAATCCCTGGATAGAACTGGTGCTGCTTTGTTGGTTTGCTGTGGGTCTCATCAGCAAATTATTGTGATTATAACAGACTTTGAAGTGAAGAACTTGACATTCGAAAAGCAACATCCTTTCTGTCTTCTCTGATAGAGATAACTAGTTTATTCCTAGGTGTAAAAGCAAAAGCAGTTGCCTTGAGTGTTTGTGTTAACAAGGCTGTGAGGAGAAGGACTGGTGTGGCAACACTTCACACTTTGCAGGGCAGAAATTGGCTGGTGTTTCCCTTAGGGACTGTGATATTTAGACAGGAATTCCAAAGGGAACTACCAGAGTGAACTTCCACTGACTCTGACAGGTTTGCATGATCAATGCCTCGCTGTAGTAAGAGAGATGCTGCTTGCTGGTGGCCGGGAGCCCTAATGGTATCCAGGGAAACCTGAGTGCCTGCAGTAATTCACAGGATGGTCACCATCGAATGCAAGCTTGTGCAAAACCATCTAAATGTGGCTTGATCATTGAGTAAATTGGCTTTAGAGCTGAGGGCAGTTGCTGTGCCATCCTCTGCAGCAGACAGATCCCAGGTCCACTTGGACAAAAACTGGGTGATGTGCAGAAATTGTGGAAGAATTAAATCACTCAATAAAATGTGATGTTTCCCCCAATCCAGTGATTACAGGCTCTTCTCACAAAAGCTGCCATATTCCCTCTGCCTCTAGCACAATGGAAATATCCTGAAAAAATATTCTATATTTTCTTCACCAGGCACTTGAAATTCATTTTATGAACATCAGTTTGTTCTGAATTGTACTTTGCCAAGATTGTTATCCTTAAGGAAGAGGAGGTGAAACCGCAGAGCAAGGAGATGAGGTGAGTCACTTCTGGCCATATAGACATTTAAATAGTTGCAGAATTGGGAAGGGACATATTTTCCTCTCAAGCAGTGTTTGTGGGGAAAAGAAATATATGCCAGTAATCTGAATTTAGCTCTCCATTATTACTTGTAACATCAGCAGGGGTAAATATTTTGCTCACAAACACCTACAGAGTAAGAAGATGGGCATCTTTAGATTGCAGGATATGTAATTAATCTTCCCCCAAACTTTTAGGCAAGTCTAAGGTGGACCTGAATGAAAACACTATGATCATATCTGTATTTTGAGAAGAATAATCCAGGTCTGAATCAGTGGCTTTTCATGACTTACATTGCTACTAAGGACCCACTAGATGAGAAAATAGAAGATTTCATCACAGTAGATAATTTTTGACATGAGTGATCCAGTTGCTTGGGGTTTTTTGTCTGTTTTTTATTATTAATTATTCTGCTGAGAATATCTGCCCTGGGACAAACAAAGCAGTCAGCTCTCAACGGCAGCAAAATAAATCTCAGTCCAGGGCAACACAAATTGGGAAGAAGCTCTGAAGAGTGGTGCTATTTGAAATAAATTGAGGAAATATTTTAAAAGCTTGCATAGAAGAGCAGAGTTTTTCCAGCTCTTACAATTGGACTTCAGAGTAACTGCTGAGTGGGTAATTAGTCCCATGGGAACACAAGAGTCTGGACAAATGTAAAAAGGAACAAGACGGGGGAAAAAAGCGTATGAAGAATTAACTTTGGAAAACAAGCTAGAACATTAGTCACAGGAGAGATATAACTCAACTTTCATTTAACATTTATTTCTGTGATGAACAGAAACATTGTTTTTAACCCTGTATTGAAGCAGGAAATACAAACCTCACTTTTTAAGAAGGCTGGAACTACTTTACTGATGTTCATCTCTTTGATAAGAAGGTAAAGGAGAGGGTAAAGAGGTGCTGAAAACACTGCAAACCCAGCAAACAGGACTTAGGTTTGGGTGGAGCAGGGAAAACAGTTGTGGAACTGGTCAAGATATTCGGTGGGGTCTGTTTTGCTCTTAGAGACTACCCCATCATGAAGACAGAGCAGTTAGTCAAGGTTTAAAAGATCATGTCCCCACCAACCTTTGCTCACAGCCTGTCTACAGTGCTGGGTTGAGAGCACCCCAGCTGGAAGGAGGTGATTTACCTACCTGACATGCCAGAGGATGCCTCTTTGCATAACTCTTTGCTGGATTTAGAAAGACTTGGTGGAACACAACTACAAAGAAATCTTGAAGCGTGTGAGACACTTCTGAGGTTATCTAGTGCTCATGTGGTTGGTTCTGCCATTCCAGAGCTCCTGATCCATAGTCCTGTGCTGTAACTACTGAAGCAGAGACTTATTTATAATTTCTGCACTTGGCTTTTGTGGTTCATTGCTCCCATTATTATCTCAACAGCAGTGATTTGCTAATCAGTCCTTTGTAGAACAGGACTAGTATTGCTTTGGCTGCTTGATGTTTGGAAAAAGGAAGAATGTAATTCCATCATCTCTGGAGAAGAAGGAAGCTTTGCAAAATCTCTTCATATATCTGGGTGTGAATCTATGTAAATGGGCCTGAAGCAGTAACAGTAACATCACAGCTGAAGGTTCAGCACCAGGCACCAGACCTGCATTTTCCTAATTTTGAGGACTTTTGTGCTTTCTCTACTCTACAGCCTCCAAGAATATGAAGCTGACCTCCCAGCTGTGTGTTCTGCACTGGTACCCACAGGAGCTCTGTCTGTTGGTGCCACGATGCTGCATTTCTGACCTGGCGGTGCTCCAGCTGTGACCTGAGCGAAGGTTACTGTGTTTGCATGTAGGCTTTGTGTTTGCTATTTAAGGTGAGTGAGAGGCTCTGAATTCCCTTGGTTGGGTCACCCTCTCTGTTTCCCAATTCAATGCAAACAGCCAGAGAGGCAGGCAGCTCTTCCTTGAAGACATTCAAATCCTCAAGAGGTGTGCCAGTGTCTGGCAGATGTGGTGTTGGCAATGCACGGTGGACACAACGTGGTCATAGTTGTTCAGTCCTGTAAACACTGCGTTCAAAACCACCATCTCCTCTCAACACCTCCTTGAGCCACTTCCTCACAGTGCTCAGCACAAGGATCCTGCACAAACGCACCCAGCCCTGGCGTATTCCTTCCAGGAGAGGGCAGGGGAATACAGTTTATCGCAGATCCACTCCTGAACTGGAGCCAACGTCCATGCAATCCCAGATCTTCCTGTACGTCTTCCAGTATATTTTGCTTTCCTAAACTTGGATGAGCAGAAGTGGGTTCTGAATCTCCTCCAGGTGAGTCAGAGGGTTTTGTCACATTTACAGACCTGCCTGTCCCTGAGTCATTTTCTGGAGGGGCGGCTTGGGCTGGGCTGTGCCCCTTGCCCTGGACCCCTTGCAATGAGCCTTGTGTATTCCATTGAAGGCATCGGCTGCTGGGCAGCTTCAGGACCTGGATTTAAAGAGCCGAGCCCCACCTCCTGTGCTTCACCTCGCCATCAAGCCAGGGGAGGCAGCGATGGGCCAGCCTGTGTGTCACACGCTCAGCACACTCCTGTCCCTGCAGAGGGTGGCCTGATTCCCTTGGATGTCCATGATAGCAGCAGGAACAGCTCTGCCCCATGGTGCTTTTGCCAGATTAAAGTGCAGGGGTTGTGCATGGAAACCCGAGGCTGGAGCTGGACCTGGCTAAAGATGGGCTAGAGAAATGCAGCCAGAAGGTTGGCTAATGTTTTCTCTCTCGGTGTATTAATGAACAGAAAGTTTGGGACAAAACCAGAAACTCTCCCCAGGTCCCCCCACTGTCTTTAACAGTCAAAAACGTAATAGCATAAAAAATCCTAAAATGAGTTTCTTCCAACTTATCTCCTCCTGGACCTATGATTCTGACTTGAAAAGACAACATAATTTCCAAACCAGTGGAGGAAAGAAAAAAACCCAAAAATCAATAAACTGTTGGCCCTGCAGCACAGATGCCCTGGCAAGGCCAAAGAAATTAAGTCCTGAGATTGCTGTTGCTGTTTCCACCTTGTCCTGCAGAGACACAGCCAGGGATAAACATATTCTTTGTGTCAATATTTCTGTAGTACCGAGGGAACTTACAGTCCTTATCTGTGAGTGTCAAGGACTGCTAAGTTAACATGATCATATAATTACTGGAGAGTCTGACAGGCTTTTTTTGTTTCCTCTGTCTCCATGTCACTGTTCTGGTGCTGAAAGTCAAAACCCAGGAGAGCTCAGCTGGATGTGACCATGGGCTTTGTGGCACATGGAAGGGATCCATCTGCAGGAGATTAATTTTAAAAAAGGACCCAAAAAATCCCCAAACAACACACAAAACCAACAAATAGAATTTGAACTTCCTTTTTATTTTTTTTTTTTTACTGTGCTTGATTATTTTTGCTTCTTTCATTGGAGAAAGAACAACCTTGATTTGTAAATCAGATGGAAATAATCAATTCAGCCTGACTAACCCTTGTTTTGCCAGGTGGCTAGTAGGCTCATCACATTACTAATAGTTTGCTGCTGCAGTAAGTGGGATATAGCAAGGGCTGGGGCAGAAATACCACAGGTGACCTCTAAAGACAGCAAAGCACTCGTCCAATGCAACACAATCTCTCTTTTTGCCCATCCATGAAGTTCAAACATTTTTCCTTCAAATCCCCTCAAAAACAAGAAGTAATTTGTAACACAGAACTGTGCAAGCAACATAGAAAAGGGGAGAAAATCTGAGGCAGGAAAGGTCAGCCTCTGTAGAGCGTGTTTAGAAAGGCAAATTATGAGCAGAGCCAGACAATTGTTAGGTGTAAACTGCTGAGTGTGGTGTGGAGGAACCCTTTGCTGTCTTTCCCACCTTGAATGGCTCTGTGCTATGTGGCACAGAACAACTCATGAATAATTCCGACTATGGCTCCTTTTTAACTTTATAAAACAGGGCAATTATTATCTCCAGGAAAATTTTTAAAAGCTTGAGTGCTGAGGTTTATCTGCCTTTCCTGACTAGATCTTTAGCACACAGCCAAGAGACAAAAGCCAGATAAAGGGACCTTAACTCTGTGTTTTCCCAGTGTTTGACTGGGCTGTGCCAATGCGAGAAATGCTGTCTGAGCAGGGCAACCAGTTTGACTGAAGTTCTCTCCTGAACAGTGCCAAAAGAGAGAATGGAAAATGCCCAAGAAATATCAAGGGACAGAAGTAACAGTAGATTTTCAAAATAGTTGCTGAAGAGGTGAAAATAAAGAAATCTCTTAGTGATGCACAAAAAAGATGGGTTGGGAAAATTCAGATGTATTTCATAGTATGGGATGAGGACTCAATTGTGCTGCAGTACCAAATGAGGGGCACTAATGTGAGACATCAGTCACAGATGCACAAAAATTAATTCCCAAAATCTTGTCCCAGCCCAACAGCCATTGCTGTTTCTCATGAAAAGTTGGCAGAAAAAAAGGGATCAGAAGTAATTATATTTGTCTAGATCTGTGCATTTCCCCTGCTGTTAATAAAGGCTTGTAGTGTGTCCAAAGCCTTGAGCAAAACGTAGATGTGTGTCAACTTGCTTTCACTGTCATGGGGCTCAGAAGAATTAACCAGTGCACAGCTTAAGAAGTACATTCAGAGATCATGGAGGGATGGAAAAGTGGCTGAGCGGCTCAGAGGCTGGCACCTGTCCCTGTAGCTTGTAATCTTCAGTTTTGGGTTTAAGCCCCAAAGTGTGCCTGCAGTCCTCAAAACCAAGTCTGCAGTTCAAAGCACTCACAGAAGACTCATGGATAAGAAAATATAGTCTAGCTGAGAATGGAAATTTCTCTGTTAAAATCTTTGCTCAGGAAAGATGCTGTGATAGATGAAGCTATGGTGATGTTCCAGCAAGGACAGCCCCAGACTGGCATTTTAGGAGGCAGTGACTTTTGTGCACTTTTCCATTATTCTCTGTTGTAAGGTGCCAGGTTTGTGCTGTACTGAGGCATCAGAACTTGTGCCATTCTGTCTGTTTGGTTTTAACATGTCCTTTGTCTCTGTCTAGAAATTTTGCCTGGGCAGAAAAAGAGGACTTTGGATATTTGCCCAGTGTGTACTGATGTCCAACAGCCTGGTTAGGGCAGCAATTTCTACAAGAGTTCTGGACACGCAGGAATGCTGAAGGCACAGTCACTGAGCCTGCACACAAGGGCTGTGCTGAGGTTTCCCATGGAATCTGTGTGCACAGAAAAGGGGATCTGGACATATGCAAAAGGTCTGGTGCATCCAGAACTTGTCACACTGTGTGGGAGTGAGCTTGGGCCAGGGTTCATTCTGCATGCTCTAGACTCACTTCCCAGGTGCTGTGCACTGCCTGACTGCATTCCTAATACTTTTTTTTTCCCCCACAGAGAAATCTCAGGGAGAAATACAAATGCCTTAGTTACACTTTCCTGGTATTTTCCATTGAATTTCGCCTCACAGCAGTATTCAAAGGCTGAGATGCTCAGTAGGGTTCTTCAGATGTGAAGAAAGTATCAGATCCCTCCTCAGTCACGACATGCAGCCACTCAGGGGCAGGTGCTGGCAAAAGGGATGGTGGCAGTGCATCCTGTCCCACAGCAGCACGTTTGGATCTGCTTGAGCCCACTGAAAACTTCTCACCTTCCTATCTCCAGCCTCAGAAACAGCCAAGAGCACAGCCCTGCAGCTGCACAGTGGGCAAAGGACCCAGCCTCCAGTGGTGCTTCTAGGGAAGCGAAAAGGCTGTGGGCCCAGTAAAATGGATGAAACTTGAAAAGCAGAACTGGGAAAACACCATTTTATTTCCACATAAGGTAAATATGGGACTTCACTGCATCTCTAGCAATGTAAAGAAAGTTCAGAACTACTGTGACTAAAATGTGAAGACATTGCCTTTTGCAAGTGGAAAAATGCAAGCTAGGGAAATCTCTAACATGCCCCAGTGCCTAGGTAGGTTATAATAATGAAAACAATTAAGATTACAACTTTTGGTGGTTTTCATGTAATAAACATTAAAATGGAATTTTGTATGCATAGAGACAACAATTCAAATTCCATTAAATTCCAGCCTTGAGAGCTTAGATTCTAGCTGTACCTAAATTTCATGTCCTTCGCATTGCTAAATCACACTAAACTTCACCTACTCAGGCAACAAAGGGGTTTTAATTGAGAAAAAGCAGTAAAGTGAGGTTTGCCAAACATCTATTTTGGGTAAAAATATTTAAGGCCAACATTTTTACCAACGTAATCCTTTTTACGTCAGTGAAGTTACACTAATGCAGAATTTGGCCCTGGTGTATTTGTATAAATATAGTATCTAGGATTTTGATGAGTACATATTCATGCATTATTCATTGAGACAATGTGGAGAGGAAGAATGAGGTCTGTGCAGGAAAGCAGAGCCCTGAGCGCTCCCAGGTCCTTTGTTCATCCCCAGTGGGATGAAGGAGCACCTGTAGGGTCAGCCCTGTGCTGCTGCCTGGCCAGGACTCGTTGAGGCTCAGTGTCCTCTTGAGAGGAGACTGGTTTACGTGTGCCAGGCTGTGGGATGTGTTACTGGCAATTCTGAAGAAATGCAGATGGAGGATATTTTTGTGAGTTTAAATTGAGCTGGATTTGAAAAGAGATGAGACTGTGTCTTGGTTCTGCCACAAACCTTTTGTTTGACCCTCTGTGCCTCACTTTCCCCATAAAATGAGAATTATCATTTTCCCTGCAGAACAGCAAGGCTTTCTGTGGGGAGAAGGAATGGTGTGCTGTCCCATGTGCCCTCCAAAAGGGTGCACAGACCTCTTGTTATAGGACTGCATCCTCATATCCCAGGCTGCACTTTCCTAAGAAATCTGAAAAAAGGAAAAATTGAGAATTGAAATTGAAAAATGTCGAGCAGAAAAACAGAAAAGCTGCTGCTGCAGCTGGCCCCACTGTGATCCTCTTCTGCAGGAGTTGAACATAGATCCTGATCCATACCAGGTACTGCATTACTACAGTGTGTTTGTGTATATATGTATGTAATAAAGATAATAATATTTATATACATAAATTATGCGTGTTTCTATTAAGAACTAGTGATGTCTGTAGTAACAATGGTGTGTGTGTGTGTGTGTGTGTGTGTGCGGGACACACATCCCAACACTTTGTAGCATGTCGGCAATGCCCCCATCAAGCTTTGGCGGGCAGGGAAGGGGCAGGTGTGGGGCAGGAGAGAGGGCACGGTTCTCCTCACACCTCCCCCGGGCCTCGCTTATCGCCAGGAGACGTCCAGAGGCTCGCACACCTCCAGACTCACAGAGCGGTCTGGGTCGGAGGGACATTAACAGGCCACTAGCCCAGCTCCCCGCAGGGAACAGTGGCGTTTTCAACACGATCAAATTGCTCCGAGCCCTGTCCAACCTCACCTGGAACGTCTCCAGGGCCAGGACATCAACCAGCCCTTGGAGCAACCTGCTCCGGTGTTCCACCACCCTCACTGTCAAACATTCTGCCTCGCCCCGAACCCAAACCACCCTTCTTTCGGTTTGAACCCATGGTCCCTCGTGCTGCGGCGACAGGCCCCGCGCACCCCCGGGGCTACGCGGCCTCCCCGCGGCCTCCCCCGCGCGGCACCGCCCCGGGGCCGAGCGCGGCTCCCATTGAGGCCGCTGCCGGGCCGGCCCCCATCGCGGCGGGGCCAATGGGGGCGGCGGACGCGGTCGAGCCTCTCCCCGGCCTCCCCCGGCGCGGCCGGGCGCCCGTCATGTGAGGGGGATATAGTACTACGGGAGCGGGGCCGCGCTCCGCAGCCGCGCACCCGCCTCCCGGGGGAGCTGCGCCCGCCTCCCGCCGCTCCGCTGCCGGCCGCTCCTGCCTTTGCGGGCTGCTGCTTGGGCTTTGCTTGGTTGTAGTCCTGCGATTTTATTGTGCGTGTGTGGCTTTTGAATTTTTTCTTCGGTTTTCTAAATTTTTTATAAATTATTATTTCTATAGTTTGTTTTTGGTTTTTTTGGGTTTTTTTTTTTGTTTTTTGGTTTTTGTTTTTGTTTTTTTTTTTTGTTTTCTGTGGCTCGGTTGTGTTGTTTGGGTTTTCTCCCCCCTCGTTTTCCTTGTTGTTGTTGCGTTCTTCTGGTTGTCTTTGCTGCCCTCCGGCTCGCAGAGGAGTTCAGGTAAGGGCGAGCGGGGGGCGCGGGGCCGGCGGTGCCTCAGGGCTGCCGCAGCCCGGGGGGCTGAGCCCGGGGGCTGAGCCCGGGGACTGTGCCCGGGGACTGTGCCCGGGGACTGTGCCCTTGCTGCTGGCACATGGAATTCCATCCTCGGCGGGGCAGCGGGAGCTGTTTTCGGGCTGCAGCGGTGCCGTGTCATGGAGTGACAGGCGGCGAGTGCGGGCTGTTTATTTCCGATCATCGCGACCACGCTGCTGGGGGGCAGAGAGGGAGCTCGGGCCCCCAAAGTCTCCTGAAAAGGGATGGAAGGAAAAACCAATAAAATGAATAATAATGTTAAAAAACCCTCTACAAACGGAACAAGCAAACAAAAAAAGGCACCATTAAAAAATCCCCAAACGAACATGTTTTTCAGCCACGGAAGCCTGGCTGTGCTCCTGCTGGAGTGGGAATTCCGTGTGCGTGTGCCCCAGCACCCTTTCCCTGCCCCGGCGGCTGCTGCACGCGTTATTTCGGGCCACCCTTCACTGCCGGGGTGCAGAGGCACTGCTGCCTCTGCCTGCTGCAGGTGAAGTGCTTCCTCTTGTGGAAGCCAAAGTTTGGGGCTGGAGCAGGACAGTTTTCAGAAAAGAATGCTTTGGGAATGTTTCTGGAGCTTCCCAGGAGCAACGGGCTTGGAAAAAACAAACCTGAACACCCCACTGTGTCCGGGGAGCAGCACAGCCACCTTGCGGAAGAGATGAGAGCAAATGGATTTACTCCTGGCTCACGGCTTCTTTTTGCTATTTTTTTATTATTTTTTTTTCTTCCCCCCCACATTTCTCTTTTAATTTCTTAGAAACTCTGGGCCTGCTTCACTGCCTTGTTTGTAGCTCTATCTGTGGAGCAGAAGTCAGCCTGAACAGATTTAAAACCTTCTAGGGAACAAGAGAAAACCCTGAAAAGATTAGTCTTAAACTAGAAAAAGCTGTGGCAGTAAATGTAGGAAATGACTGTCAGTGTCTCATTCTGTGTGATCAGGGCTGACTGTCCAGAAATGACAGGCTGGGAAATACAGCCCCGTGTTTCAGCAAGTTCCCAGGACTTTACATTTTAATGTTGCTCTGCATCAGAATATGCTTTCTCTGTTTTGCTTTTCGTTATTTTTTTTATTTTTTTTTTTTTTTAGCTGGCGATTAGATGAACAGGTTTTAAACAGAACAACATGTTTTTGGCAGAAAGGACATCATAACAACCCAAGGAACTCTTAAAAAAAAAGTTGGAGACGGTCGTGCTGCTGAGCAGCTGCTGTATTTCACTCCAGAAGTGCCGCTTCCAGTGGCTCAGGCACTGCGGTCTCGCTATGGGTGCTTACGTTTCTAACACGTTTTTTACGTTCCTAGAGGTGAAAGTGTGTTATGGAAACAGCATCATTAATTTTCATAGCCTTCACAGCCCTGGCTTTTTTTGGTTTTGTTTTCTAATCTTCTGTTTTTGGCTGTGTCTTCAGGCAAAGTAACGATAAAAACCTTTTGGTTGTTAGCCTGGCCTTTAGGAGAAAAATATAGCCAGGGCCCAATCCTGCATTCCAGGCATTCTCCAAAATCTTCTTGGCTGTTCTGCAAGCTTTGAGAGTGCACAGAAAGCAGAACTGGCCCGTAATGTGCCTGAATCTATTTGGCTCTGAGAGTCCCCTCTTAAAAAGCCTCTGGTTACATCGAGTGACATTGTTCCTTGTCAAAAGAGATGGGAAACAAGGCTGCTGGCTGTTTTCTGCTGAGGTAACTGGCCTGCTGCAGTTGCTAGGGGTTCACTGTTGTTTTTTTTCCCTCTTGTTTAAGTCCTTATTCAAATTACAGTTTAGTTCTATTCCCAGGGAAATATATGGATATTTTGATATGTGGCTTTGCAGCTCTTGCAGGCATTTAAAAAAAACCTTGAACATTTTAATTTATTTTTTTTGAAAAGAAGTTCATCAACTGCTTTTGGTGCATGCAGAGCACGCCAGCTTTTCTTAGAAAAGCACATGTTGCAGTCCAGATTTCCCTCACAGCCCCATTCTTCAGAAGTTTAAGCTGGAATGATACAGACATTGGAGGAAGGATCAGAAACCAGCTGAGGGCAAGTCTTCCTTTCTGCCCTGTGTTTCTCAAGACAGTCACCAGCTTTTGGTGCAAGATAGAAACAGTCATCTTGGGTGAATTCTCACCAGATGCCAATACTAATTTGTCAGAAGCAGATGGTGCCTTCTGTTTCAAAACTGGAATAACTCAGCTATGGGACTTCTGCTGGGGAAACTTTCCATCAACACGAGATTTAAAAAAAAAAAAAAAAAGTGTTAGAAATAGTTCAGCTCTTCTGACTCTTCGCTTTTACTATAAGACATGATTATAGGTTAAGGTCACAAAACAGAGCCACTAACCTTTGTTTGAACTTCCTTGTGTTCAGCACATGTAGGTATTTCATTATTGGTTCAGAGGCATAGCTGACTGACAGAACACACAAACCAGGAAACTCTGCAATCTTACTTTAAAGTCTTTCTTGCAACCTATCCCTGTTTCCTCCATGTGTCTATGAAGGAGGAAGCCATATCTTTAAGAAATATGCCTTTTCCCCCCTCTTCCTGTGAAATATTAATAGATGTTGCCAATGGGTCAGAGCTCTTTAAGGGTGTTGTGTAAAATACCTCACCCTGTGCTCACTGCAGCACTGAGAATACAGACACCTTTTGATTTTTTTTCCAGAGAAGGAAAGACAGAGCAAATTTTAGAGATGAGGCAGCAAAGATGCTCTGCAACAGCAGTAACAGCCATCCTCTTGCCTGCACAAAACTGGGAGCTATTGACTATTCATGGCAAAGCGTCCAAAGCGCAGCAGCAGAGCCTGTGGAAAATGACAGCGTGTAACAAGATTGACTGGCATTTCCTTCATGCTGGGTCACATGCCTCCTAATTCACACACACACACAACCTCATAGGCTGATCGAATGACTTCTATCTCTGCAGTCCACATACCTTCCACAGAAAGAGTTGTTTTATTATGCACATGTACAGCTCTGTTTTCAATCAGTCACCTTGAGCAAATGACTGAGGGCCAGTGTTCGCTCCATCCCGAGGTCTCTGCGTTTGCTGTCTAAGGGGCATAATCTCGGTCCGTAAGCAATTTTTGTTTTTTCCCTTGGGGAGGTGGGGAATAAAAAAAAAAAACCTGCAGATGTCCCTCCTGCCTGCCCTCCCCTTTCGAGGAAGTTTGCTTGTCTTAGCTGGTAAAGCGTTGTCAGCAAGCCCCATAGTGGGAAAGGTAGGCTTTGCTGTTGTAGGGCTGCAGCAGGATCGGGGCTCAGAGGAGCGGATGCTGTGGGATGCTGTGGGATGCTGTGGGGTGCTGTGGGGTGCTGTGGGATGCTGTGGGATGCTGTGGGATGCTGTGGGATGCTGTGGGATGCTGCCTGCTCGCTGCCTCAGCACGGGCAGCTCGGGATGGCAGGGGGCCGTGCAGCCCTCCCGGTTCCACACGGGGCTCAGCTCAGCCTGTGGAGCCGAGGGGTGAAAGCAGCCACCAGCTGGCTGGCAGGGCACAGTAATTAGCTCCGTGCAGTGCCAGCCTTATTAAGGACAGCACAGGTGATGATGACGTTGGCACACTGATTCATTACATCTGGAGGGGAAAATCCGCCTAGTAAATGCTGAAGCACAGTAAATATTTTTGGCTCCTGCCAGATTGATCCTTGCATTATGCTGAACAGCCTATATTTGTAGAACTGAGGAAGTTAAAAATAAGGTTGGTGGAAAGCTACAAGATAGGGAAAGGATTTGTCTTTTATGGCCACCAGCAATAAACTTTTTTTATTTGTTTCTTTTTGGTGGTAAAACTTTCAACACTTTATTTTTTTCTTCCCATTCCCTTCTTTGGCTCTGGATTTCACTGCTAGGTGAAAGCTCATTATTTATTTTCTCTTGCTGGTAATATTCTGTAAGGGAGCTGTAAATCTGGAGCACACATGGTTGGGAAATGATTTCTGACAGAATTCTTTTACAAATATGTGGTGCAATCCTGCAAAACGCTTCAGCCCTGACAGTCCTCGGGGGGTGGTGCAGACATATCAAAGCTTGTAGCAGCCTGTGTACCCAGAGAGGCTGGATGCTCTGGACTTTCCTGTGGGCTAGAGGGCTTTATGAGCTGCAGTTCATGGAGATAAATGATTAAACCAACTTCTGACTGTTGCTTTTTTGTTTTCCTGCACTCAGGCTCTCACCTGAACTTTGGCTGCCTGGTATATGCTGTTGGGATATCCTTAAGAGATCATCCAGGAATGGTGGATCACTTGCTGCCTACTGATGAATCCTTTTCATCCACAAGATCGTCTCTTGGATACTTTGGGGACATGACAGCAGGCGTGAGGTCCTACCAAATGCTGCCCTCTCCCCTGTCAGAAGATGACAGTGACTCGTCCAGCTTTTGTTCTTGTTCCAGCCCTGACTCCCAGGTCCTCAGCTCCAGCTATGGAAGCACATCCAGTGCAGAAAGTCAGGACAGTATCTTAGACTATTTATTGTCCCAGGCCTCTTTGGGGAGCACCACTGCATCATGGTGGGACAAAAGGAGACTTCAGCCAATAGTGAAAGAGGAGTACTTTAGGTTGCCTGAATTTAACGTGGATATGGAAGACTCAGGACCATTTCAGCCCACACTTGAGGAAATTGAGGAATTTTTGGAGGAGAACATGGACTTGGAGCTCAAAGAAAGACCTAAAAGTGAGACCAAGGACTTGAGAGCTTGCAGCCAGGTCTCTGTTGCTTCGCTGCAGCAAAAAGACCATATGTTACCCAGTACTAGTTTAAAAGACAGTAAAAATGAACAGTTGACCAGCTCAACGGAAGGTGGCCAAGCTTCAAATGGAGGAATGACCCTGGAGAATGGAATACCAGTTATGCTCCAAATTCAGCCTGTACAGATCAAACAGGAGTCCAACACGAGCCCCAGTTCCCAAGGACCAGCACAGGAGAACATTAAAATTGCACAGCTCCTAGTCAACATCCAAGGACAGACATTTGCCCTTGTGCCTCAGATAGTTCAGTCTTCTAATTTGAACTTGTCCTCTAAGTTTGTCCGCATTGCTCCCGTCCCCATCGCCGCCAAGCCACTTGGGCCAGGAGGCATGATCCAGGGGCAGACGGGAATCATCATGGGTCAGAAATTTCAAAAGAACCCTGCAGCCGAACTCATTAAAATGCATAAATGCTCTTTTCCTGGTTGCACCAAGATGTACACGAAAAGCAGCCATTTGAAAGCCCACCTGAGGAGGCACACAGGAGAAAAGCCCTTTGCATGCACGTGGCCAGGTTGTGGATGGAGGTCAGTATTGGAGTGCAGCTCTGTCCAATCCCCCTTCCCCTGTTTGCACACTTGACCTAACTTGCTGTGCAAGTAGGTTTGTCCTTTGATTTATAAACTGTTTCTATTGCCAGAACTTGTTTGGTTGGTTTGACAACGAAGACCTTTTTTCTTCCTGTTAGGTAACCCAGGGTTTTGAAAAATTAAATAGCACAGCATCACCTGCTGGTACCAACAGTTTTAGTGTCTTAAAAAAAATAAAAGTAGTCCATCATAATTTGTGTTTCATTCTAGAGGGTCAGATTAAGCTTGTTACCACAGGTAAGACCTGATGTTTGCATTGGTGTGGTTGCAGCACACCAGCCCCATCAGACCAGTGGCTGGCACCAGCTGAGGCTGAGTGAACTGGATGATTTAGGGCAGAATTGCTGTGCACAGCCATGTGTGGGACTGAACGTGGTCAATGGAGGGCTGTTATAAGCAAGTTAGTGGTTAAAAGCAGTATTCTGTGCACTTTGATAGAAAATGAGCTCCATCCCACTCCTTCTGAAAATGCTGGCAGTGACACTCTGGCATACTCTGGGTTTTATTCTCTGTCTTGATTCAGAAAAAATGCGTGGGTGCCACTCAAAGTTGCAAAAAAGCTGTCAGATGTAACAACATAACCAGAAGGCTGAGGTGGAGTTAAGCATTGCTTGAATGAAAGATTGCGGGTTCGATTGAGAAAATGTTTGGCAGAGGGATTTTAAAAATATTTTATTTTATTTTTAATATGAATTGAAAAATTTAGTATTTTTTTTTTTTAAAAGCAACTTTTTATTTTAAGGAAGCTTTGACAGGTGCCTTCCTCCCTCTTTCCAGTTAGCTGTATTACTGGCTTGCCTTCTGGCAAGTGCTAATGTACAGCACCACAAATGATGATGGGAGAAAACATAATCTTAACTACCTTGTGTTAAATTAAACTGAATTTCTTGCAAATAATATGCTGCAGAGCTTCAGTGAGCAATGTCTAATGAGAAAATGGGCCGTGATCAAGGGCAACAGATGAGGTAAAAAGTAACAGGAGTGTTGTGTAAAAATGCAAGTATGTGAGACATGCAGCAGTTAGAGATGGCTGGGTTGTTTTGAGGGAAAAGGTCACAATGGAACTGAGCCCTCTCTTCCCCAGCTGGACCAGTCTGAAGTTTGCTTCTCAGGACTGAGGAGATCAGATTATGGTCTCTCTACAAACTGCTGGTGATACGTTTCCTTTTGTTCTGGCAGCACCTCTCATGAGCTCAGTTTGTTGCTGCTCAGGGTGACCTCTCACCAAAGCCATGTGTTTCAGCTGACTGGTCCCAGAAACTGTGGGCTGGTTGCTCCTGACCTGCAGTACAGGCACTTGCTGCTTTTTATTTGGTTGCCAGAGTAGGTGTGCAGAGGCAGCAGATGTGCCTGTCATGTTGGCTTTCCTTGCTGGGAAGTGAGCATAGCTCTCCTTTTTGTGACAAGTGCACGTGGCACGTGAGGGTTTGTCTAATCCACACTGAGATTTGTACCAACGCTCCCAGTGACTTTTGTGGCTCAAGATCAGGAGCCTGAAGCATTTCCTGTGGATGACCTTCTCCAGCTCTGTCTTATCACAAAGCTGGTGTTCCCCAAGACACATTTAGGAAAAATATTAAGTGATAAAGGATGATTAAATTTACAACAGGTGCCTCTCTTCTCAAAGTATTGTGGCAAATGGTTTGCATCAAAAGCAGGATGCCGGTGGGCCAAAAGTGCAGGTCCCACAACCTGGAGCAGCCTGAACTTTCAGCCACCACAACTTTTTAAAGATGAGCTCAACAGAAATGAGAAATTAATCACCTTCATAATGAAGGATATGTGTCTTGACCACAGCTTCTGCAAAGGGCTTTTCAAACTCTTTTGCTGTTTGTCTTGTTGAATTTCACAGCCTGGGCTGCAATCCCAATCCCCAAAACCCCCAAACTTTGGAAGGGCCCTGCTACAGGAGGAGAAGTTTATAGCCAGAGGGAGAGGCTGTGTTTGGGGAGCTGCCTTCTGTGCTCACAGCAGTCCTTAGCACCAGCCTGAGATTGCTGCACATCCCCTGTGTGCTGCTCCCACATCAAAGGCCAGACCCAACTGAGCATTGAATTACTCAGTCCCCTTTCATCAATAAACCATGTTTACTTTTTCAGAAGTTCAGTGAGAGCTGTGACTTAAGTCTCACATGACTTAAGTCCAATGCATCTGGCCACTCTGTTTGCTCCCAGGTCTACATAATCTCAAGTGAATTTCAACACTAAAACACTGCTGGGCTCTGCTTTCCCCCTCTTTTCTCTGCATTCTTGTGCTTGTGTATTTATTTTTTCACTGAAGACACTTAAGAGCTGATCTCACTGGAGATAGTAATTTCAAAACCAAAACAAAGTGTTGCCTAGCACAAAGTGCCTGAGCTCAGTGGGAGGGTTAAAGGTTCCTCAGCTCTCTGTGCAGCCCTGCTATGATGTTTTAAATTCACCACGGTTGGAGTTTGTACTCAGCAAATCCTTTTGCTAACCCCTAGGATGGCTGGAGACCCCGAGCACCTCCCTCATGAAAGCTGAACCTGCTTGCTTATGCCCTTCCTAGGCACGGGGCAAGGGCTGGTTTTGGCAGTCTGCAGAGTGGTGCTCATCTGGCAGTGGCCAGTGACCCGCTGTGTCCCCTGGATGGGTCAGGGCACTGATCTGTGTCGTGCCACCTTCTACCTTTGGCACCCCAGCCTCTGGTTAGCACTGCTCAGGCCAAAGAGCTGAGCTGCAGCATGGGCTGGGCCCAGCAGCTGTGTTATGGCACAGAGCAGGACAAGCTCCTGCTTCCCCTCCCTGGCACAGCTCTGTGCAAAGCTGCAGTTGCTGCAAGGATGGGGGATGAGGCAATCGCCTTGAAATGCCCCACTGCCTCTTCTGGCTGGAGGCTCCACAGGTGACAGCATGAGCCAGAAGCTCTGCCTGGTTTGGCAGGGAGGGTTTAAAGCCTTGTAACACCTGTGCCCAGGAGTGTGCTTGGGCCTGAGTGAACATGGGCAGTACCATACGTGGGGCAGGGCAGGCATCTTGCATTGGCTTTTCTTGCTGCTGCCGTGCAAGGGGATGACAGACACAGGAGCTGTGCGGGTTTCTTGTAGGAAGGCTCTGGGGGTGGGCAGGAGGAATCAATCTAGAGCCTCCCCTCCACTGTGGAGGAGAGGTACAGCTTGACTTGGCCTCAATGGCTGGTGGCCATGGCAGGGATCAGGAGTACCAGGCTGAAGCTTTTGACCTTTCTTGCCCTGTGAGCCACATAGGAATGTCCCCATATGGCTGGGAGACACAGGACACGTCCTGCACATCAGGGAGCTCTAGGATTTTTCTTCAAGGGAGATGTAGTTACAGTCCCTTGGGGTCCTGCCAGATGGATTGTAGTTACAGTCCCTTGGGATCCTTCAGAAGGATGAAGAAGGCTCTTTTAGTTGCTGTGGGATTTCCCAGATCCCTTCACTTTTCTTTTGAAGGAGGAATCCTTCTAGAAATGGCAGTGACAGAATAGTGAGGTATTCCTTGGGGCTTCCTTTTTTTTTTTTCCCTTTTGAATTTTGCATTCCACAGTGGATTATTTTCACTTTTTTTGGGTTGATCCCAGTGCCAGAGTGTGTTGCAGATACTTCACTGCAGAGCCAGACCGCCAGATCCTCCCAGCTTCCTCGTCCAAACCTTTGTGTTGTTTTTTTGTAAACACACAGACAGCTTGAGGTTTATTTCTGTGGGCTCTGTAAGTTGATCTTTCCGTCACTGCTGGGGAACAGTATTGCAACATTCCTGCCTCTTCAGCTAAGGACATCGTTATGAGGCAGAGTGTATTTTTATCAGATGAACTCATCCAAGCTCATTCCTGACATGCGCTCTTTCTCCCCCACCATCCATGCAATTCCCCTCAAAATGCACTTGTGAAGCTCTTGTGCAGGATTAGCCAAGTGCTACTGCACTTCTGTTGCAGATGGTGACCTTAATGGCCAAGGACATAGGACAAGGCAACTCAGCCACATCTGGTTTTACTTCTTTGAAGTCTGTGTATAAGAGGATGGCTCTTTGCAAAAGTGCTTTTCCCTCTCTGCTCCCTCTTTTCCATGGATGTAGCACAGGTCTGTTCCTTGTCCAGCACTCGCTCCTGTTGAGGCAGTCTGCACAGGCAGCATCCTAAACTCTCCAAGCCCACTCCCCCATAGCCCTACAGGAGCATTCCTGCAGGGATCTGGCACTGGGACTAGCTCACTGCTAAGGACTTGGGAGAAATCCCTGACCCTGCTGCTCCCATGTCAGACTGTGTTTTTGGGAAGCTATGGCTGAAAGGACCAAGGGTGTTAGAGAAAGCAAACATTCAAATAGAAGGCGTAAAGAGAAACTTCTGTCACAGCCTTTGTGAAGAAGACTCATCCCAGACAAGGAGCAGGTTGAGAGTTCCATAACAATTTCCTGTTCATCGTGGAGAATTTGACTCTTTCACCATGAAGATACCAGAGCAAGGAAAGGAAGACAAGCAAGGGAATAGGTGAAAGAACCTTCCCTAGAAATGTCCCTGGGAGAGATAAGTCCACACCACATCTCACCCATGGTGAGTGCCTGCATCTGCTTTCCACGGGCTGAGTGCTGTCTGTGGAGCATGACCAGACTGAAGAGCTGCAGCAACTGAGACCATTACCAGCTTTCCCAGTGCCTATGCCCTGGTCCTCAGCTGTTGGCAGGAGATCAGAGCTAATTAAAACCTTTATGTGGAAACTTACTTTTCTTGCATGAGGAATTTATTCATAGGAGCCCAGTAGTCCTGTTTTTTCCCTTTCATAAAAATAGTGTATTTGCTCTGTTAGGGATAGGATATTTTGCTCCAGAAGGGCACATTTGTCTACATGTTCTTTCCCCAATTTGTTCAGCTAGTGCCCATGACTTCACTTATTTATTGTAAATAAACAGCTGATACCATTTCTTGCAAGCTCTCTTTCTGTGCTGCTCTTTGTTACTGCTCTGGCAACAAAACACTTAATTGCCCTTTGTCAGGCAGCAAATTTTTTGTACCCATCTGGATAGGACTGTTTTAGTGCGACATTGTTAATTAACCCTCTGTCTCCCAGTCATGTCCAAAGTGGAAATAGTGCCAACCCTGCTCTTAAGACCAAAAGATTAGCTCATTTGGGTTCAATAAAGCCTATGGGATTCATGGTGGCTGTTTGGGGATTTTTCTGTGAGGATAGAAGGTGGAAAATATGTACAATTCAAAGGACTATGGAATACAGTTTTGGTAATTAAAGGCTCATTCTTGGTTGAATTTACCCATGCTAACTATGCAAATAACTATGCTAATGGCCATTGGGGCCCACCTGAATTTCAGCTGTTGAGATCCTGAGCATCTCTAGTACTATTAATGACTTTATTTAGGCTGCAGGAGCACACACAGAAGTCAATTTTTCATCTGGATCTAATAAGTCACATTGTTTCTACGTAGCTATGGCTGGATTTGTCTGGAATCCCTCTCAAACCGTGTGCAGTTAGTGTGTGACTGTTGTGCTCATGTCAGTGGGAGCTTGAAGCAGACCTCACCTGCAGGGCAATGGCTGTCTCTGCTGGAGGAGTCTGTGCTTGGATTTGCAGGAGAGAGATGGTGGGGATGGCTTTGGTGGGGACTGGCAGGGGGATCAAGAGCAGCACTGTTTTTGTCAAGCTGTACCTGTGTTGTGGGGTCCAGGGCGAGGCTGGTACAAACATTGCCTTGAGTCCAGAGCTGACAGGGGCTGAGGTTGGTAGCTGTGTGTTTCCATCACTGCTGCTGCCTGCAGGCTGGGACCAGCCCAGCCCTGCCGTGTGTCCCTTTCACCTCCTGGAGTCTCCCAGTGGCCTGAGCGGACTTTTTTAACCTGCTGTGAGAGCCCTGGCATCATAAACCCCCATTTATCTGAAAAGGCTTCTCCTCTCTTGCAGGTTCTCCAGGTCAGATGAGCTGTCCCGGCACAGGCGCTCCCACTCGGGGGTGAAGCCCTACCAGTGTCCAGTCTGTGAGAAGAAGTTTGCTCGAAGTGACCACTTGTCCAAACATGTCAAGGTGCACCGGTTCCCACGAAGCAACCGCTCCGTCCGCTCCATGAACTGATGGGTCCTGCTTTCCCCTTCTGCCCAGCCATCCTACAACAGCCGATGACAGCACTTTGCTCACTATATTTCTAGTGATAATTTATTTGTCTCCACAGAACAGTCAATGCTGTTACTTAATACCACCATGTTTGAGTGCCCCACGTCCTTCAAAGGATTTGAGAATGAAGCTCTTTTTGGGTCAGGGGAGCGGGGCGCTTCTTCCTTCTTTTTTTTTTTTTTTTTTTTTTTTCTTTTAAGGATATTATTTTCCTTTCCTTCTATATGTCTCTCCTTTGCTGCTGCTTCTTTTGGAAATTACAGTGTTTTATTTTTAGCTGTTTTTTGCTGCACAGGAAAATGTAAAAGTTGCTTGCTGCTAGTTAATTATAGCCCTGGCATTCCTGAGGGCTTTGCTCATGTACAGGCCACTCATTGTGAGTTTTTATTAAGCTGCTCTATTTGTCCAGTTTGGAAACAGCAAATTCCTTTTGAAATGAAAACAACTCCTTTGTTTTTGGGTCGCCTGAGCCAAGGATTTGTAGGGGCTGGCCATAGGAGGAAGAACAGTGGGAGTCGGGGATAGGGGCAGACAAGGCTTGGAGAGCACTGGAATGTGCCTCCATGCATCTCTGGATTTTCCTGGCTCACATTTACCTTTCCCTTGGCTAGGGCTATATATAAATATTTATGTATACATATACATACATACATACATATATATATATTTAAAGAAAGACACGTCCCAAGCAAACCCAGAAGCTCAGGCTGCATGGAACGGCTTGGAGTGAAGCCTCTGGAACTGTGTGTGTGTTTCTGTCCTGCGCTGCCGAGGGGTGAAAAGATGCCCAGGTGCCAAAGGATGCTGCTTTCCTTTGAGGCTGGTTTGCAGCACCCACTGTCTATAGCAGAAGAGCTGTTGTCTGCCCACAAAACAGCACTAAGGTGTTTGTGAGAGTGTCTGAGCTCTGTTCCTGTCTCTGCTCCTGCCCTCCTGTGTGATCTGGGGGGAGAAAGCAGAGCCCCAGCCCCAGGGTGCCTGGTGAGCACTGGGCATCCTCACATGCAGTGTGAGTCGAGGCCTGGCTGGCTGGAGCTGTCTGTGTTTGCTGGCAGGGTGTGTAGGATGTGCCTGTGCCCAGGGAGGGTGGGAGGAACTGTGAGCTGGTGGGACAGTGCTGTGAAACCCAGGTCTGGGGGTGATCCTCAGTGCTAATCCTCTCCCTCCCGACAGCCATGTCAGAGCTCCATGCAGCTGGGGTGGGCAAATGGGTGAGAACAGTAGCCAAAAGAAACAAATTTGTGTGGTAGCTGGCTAAGAAGGGAATTCAAGCAAATAATCAGATGGCAGCAGGCAAGTGATTTTATTTGTGTTTCTTCTTGTTTTGTTTTTCCTTTTGAACTCTGGCGATTGTAAGAAGCTTTAGAAGAAAATAGAATTCAGTAATTAGGAATGATTTTATAATGGATGTTGCATTTCCTTTCCATTTGCAGACAGCCTCTGTTTGTCTTTTCTGTTGGCAACTTGGGAAGTAGAAAAGTGTGATCCCAGAGCTAGGCAGAGCAGAAGCCCACGCTGTGTGAGAGCAGCAGGTCTGGCTAAAGTGAATGCATTCCTTTTGTCCTCTAGAAATTAATATAATTGAACTATCATCTATTGACTGGTTTATATCACATCCTATGAATGTATGTAAATAAAACTGTACATAGATGCATATCTATATAAAATATCTTTTAATAACGTATCAAATTTGTGTAAATTGGAAACAAAAATACCTATAAAGCCAGTGTACATAAGTTACAATTCTGTATATTTTCTTTTTGTTCTTCATAAAAATATATTTACTTTGACAATAAAATGAAAATGGAAATTTTAAATCCCTTCTTGAAATTATTATTCTTTAATTTCCTTTATAGCCAGCTCTGTAATCAGGACAATAGCACTTGAAATTTTGATTCACTCAGATGTAACTTTTCAGGTGCTGAGTAACAGGGAGATGATGGATCAGTTCTGAAGCTGAGTTTTTCTCATCTCAGGAAATTCTAGGGAGGCACAAGATGTCTCAGCTCTCTCTGTCCACTGGAGCCCTCATGCCTTGCTTGGCAGCCACGCTGGGACACAAACGCCTTTCATGGCTCCTGACTGCTGTGGAACAGGTCTACAGATGCAGTAAAACTGTGGTTAATAAAGCAAAGCAAGCAGGTTTTGAGGGAATTCCAGCTTTAGTGATTAGTGTGGAGGAGGAAGGGCTCCAAAGTCTGCTTCAGACTGGGACTGTGACTTGCTGTGTGACCCAGGACAGAGGACTCGATTGCCGTGTTCTGCAGTTCCCTTTCTTGTAAAACGGGGATGGTAACGCATCACAGTGATACTGTGGGACTTAATTTGCGTTTGTGTGATCCTTGGGTGGAAGGAGCAAGCAATGAGACAAGTAGTCACAGGATTAGATTGTTAAAGAAAGGCCCAGCAGGACGGAGGTCTTGGTGCCAGGGCGCCTCAGTTGGCTCTTCTGTAAATCCCACGCCTGACAGAGCGATGTGAAGGAGCTGTGGTAGGAAGCGTTGCCTCAGGCCTGAGGAGGAGACACCCTGTTCTGCAAAAGCCATTGCTTCCATTTGTAACAACAGGGGCATGAACACCCTGCTCCTGTGATCTGCAAGCTGGGACAACTTTTGCACCGTGCTGCTGCTTACTTTGACCTCCACTGGAAGAAGAAACCAGCAACATTACTGGTGTTAAAGTCACTTCTGATTCTCCATGGGAGCAATGGTGCAGTGGGTCCAGATCTTCTCCCGGCAAGAATCATTCTGAGACTAACAGGCACTGAGGGATTAAAGTCTCTCCCTGAAGAACTGCCACCAAAAAGCGCCAGCTGATGAGCCAGGGCTCTCAAGACCCCTGATTTTTTCCCAGAGAATCCCTTTTGAGTGTGACAAGAGGACCAAGGGATGAGGCAGACTAAGTTCTGTGCAATCCAGGTTGTTGTTACCTCTTGAGGTGTAGCTTGAAGACCAGAGTGCTCAGGACAGCGGTTTTAAGCTTTAATTAGCAAGCCTGCACCAAGAGGATCTGCAATTCCCTTCTGTTCTCACCCTATCCACTTCATCCATTAAATCAGCTGCTTTATTTTAACCAGCATCTCAGTGTCTTCCCCATCCCACCTGGAGTTCTGATATCGCTGTAAAGTTGGGCAATTTACCCTGCAAGACCTTTGGGGAAGACCTTTGCTATTTTTCTGCAAGAGGTAATACTTAAAGCTGAAGTGGAGTAATGCAAAATGCCTACTGTTGGAGCACAGCAGGGCAGGAATTTAAGATCTCAGTTTTGTTTTAGCCTGTAATATTTTCCATGAAATGCATATTCTCTCTCTCTTTTCCTTTCTCTTTTGTCTGTTTTAAGTATGGATTTGAGTGTGAATTGTGTGGGTTTTTATAGTTAATACCTAAAGAAATGTAAGTTTATGTAAAAGTTGCAATATTTTGCTGAAAAGAGTAGGGCCATGTTTGCTGTGAAAGCAGAGTTAGTTCTGCATGAAGTGATTGACATTTTCAGAGTTTTGTCCCAAAAGGTAGAAATTTCCAAGAGATTTTGATGTTTGTTTTATGTGGAATTACTGGCCTGGCTGGGCTTTGCTGATTCAGGAGAAATATGTGGCCTTTCCTTAAGCCTGACTTCATCCACCTGAAGATAAACATATATTTAAGTGTTTTGATGCCACAACTAGATAAGTTGTCCCAACTTAAGCAACTCTGCATGGCAAAGCACAGCATGGCATGGTTATATATATGCCTAAGCCTCACTGACTTCAAACCTCTGTAATTTGGTTTCTGAGGTGTGAATGGATGTGTGTGCAGTGGCACAGCCTTCACAACATGATCGTGATCTGGTTCCTAATGCTTGCCAGAACTTGGTGTGTTTTTAAAAGGTTTATAGTCCCTTCACCACCCTTTGGTGGTGAAGGCGTGGTGTTAGAAGAGGTAAAGGAGCTGTCAGCTGAGGAAGTTGTACTCAAGGTAAGGAGGAGAAAAAGGAGTAAAGTGATCTTTCTGTAAGGTGACCTGACTTCCATGACCTGTGGCTAAACACAGTGCAGTGGAGTGATGAGTCTGAGACCACAGAACAACACAGAGGGGAAATGGGAGCGGAACCAAGATGTCCTAAATCTCCTTTGGCCCCAACAGTGGCCCAGACAACACACCAGTAACACACAGCAGGTTACAGGAGGCAAAGAGTAATAGGACACGTGAGACATCAGATAAGCAAAGAAAGATAAAGACAGGACACAGGTAAAGTCAGGTTGCAGTGATAATGAGTGTTTTTGGAAAGGATGCCAGGGGGAGAGGAATGACATCTTGCTTGCTGGTGTGCCACATGTGGGAGTCACCAAGGTAAAGCTGCCTGGGAAGAGCTCTGCCCCCCTGACCTGTTATATGTGGGGGCTTTTTACCCTGGTGGTTTTGAGGAGAGATGCACCCTGGTGGAAATCAAACCAGCCCATTGAGCAGGGTGCTGTGATGGAAGGTGGCAACTCTGGCTCCCTGGGGGAGTGCTTGGGTTTAGATCCTGTGATATTTGCAAGTCTTCTGCTTCCCGCCCTCCCTGGGGTTGTTTTCACTGAAGTCCTTGTGCCAGGAGCCTTCTCCTTGTCTAAATGGCCACTATACATTTAATCCAAACAACCAGGTGACTCCAGCACAAAGCCAGTGGCATTAATCCAGTGTTAATGATTACCCTGGGCCCCTTGGGTTATGTAAGCCTGGATGTGCTGTTCTCAGCTCTCGGCTCAGACCTGCCCTCCCCGTCTGGGAGAAATACCAAGGACCTGCCAACACACATAGAAAGCTCTTTGGAGCCAGCTGGGATTTTCCTTTTGACAGCACCTATGAAACCCGTTATTCACTCAGTTCAGTGATTGCCATGCCATGCTTGCTTGTTATTCAGAGACGTTGCTCTTAAAGAATGAGTTGTGCTAAGCTCCCACTGGCTTCAGCACAAGCCAAAGACAGTGACTGCCATGGCTTATCCAGGGTAAAAATTTCTCAGCTAAGGCAGGAACTGCAAATCCCAACAGGTCCTCGGCTTCTCTTGCTCATCCCTTCTGGGACATTTGTGCTTTTGTGGCTTTTAATCTCTTTTTTCATGGGTCTTAGTTTTGTTCTTGCCTATTTTTTGGGGTGTGTGGGAGTGGGCAGGGTGGGAAGTGTTTGCAGGTGTGTGATGTGAGAAAAATAGGTATTGAAGAATATTCAGAGAGTTGAGACATAATGCCTCTTCTGGTTAAATTATCCAGATCGTGAGGTTTGCAGCTCCTCAGTGCTCAATGTTTCACAGGTCTAAGCTTTCATCTACTCTGTCAGATCAGTGTAGGTCTTGCTCCAGCTGGAGCTGGAGCACATCCTTCATCTCTTGCCATGTTCTTGACTATACTCTACTGTTCTGATAGTTTTGTGGTTGGGTTGACTGAAAGCACATGTAAGTACTTGATCTCCTAAAGAGATAAGGCTGGAGGAACCTCTTAGCTCTTGGAGAAGTCTATTGCAGACAGCTTTCATCAGCTCTCCCACCCTGCCTGTGGAGCATGTGTGCCTTGGCCAGCATCTCACTGAGCCCCAGACTGCTGTTCAAACCATCCTGAAGACTGGAGCAACATCTGACAAGAGCTTGGCCATCACGAGAAGAGGGCAGGATTTGCATTTCTGCCCAAGCACAGCAAGACAAGGTATTAGGTGGAATGGGAGTGAAATACAGGAGTGACAAGTGACTGTTGGGAAGGCCAGCTCTCCTCTTGCTCACACAGGTGTGCCCTGGTAATCCTTGCCTTGCTCATGTTGGATTCAAAAGCATCCTGAAAGGGAAAGAAAATCGAGGTGAATGTGGCCTATAGTTTTCTGTAAGAGAGCTGAGGAAGGAAAACGGAAGCTGGAGCAAGCTATGGTGTAGGAGGCACTGTTCTGTCTTCCAGTAAAAAGAGAGTGATGGGCTCTTTTTGCATAAAGGGCTCTGCTTGCGTAGGAGAAAGGTCTGAGCTGGCAGCCAGCGTCAGAGAAGCTGCTGTGCACTGTCCTGGGGCAACAGCAGCTTTACATCAGGAGGTTTAGTGAATAATAATCAGAGGGTTGTGCCTTGGACCGTTGGCAGTCACAAAGAGAAGGGTTTGGGATTGCTTGCTCTCAGTCCCTCAGGCCCCTTCCTTGTATGATATTGCCTTTCTCCTGAATCTGTAACTGATTCTTGGAGTGGACTGAAGGGATTCTTAGCACTTTCCAAAGCAGAAATATTTTTTATCTATATAAACCGGGAACCTTCATAAGCAGTCCAAGGCATTTAGTAGAAAAATCTATCCAGGAATTGTTTTGCATGTGACTGAGGGTGGAGTCCAGTAGCGCACAAAAAGAAAAGAGAATTACTGTTATGTATCTAAAAAAGATTCTGGCATCTGCCTTTCCTACTGAGTCCACTGGGCCCCAGCATAAGCCCTGCTACTTATTCCAACATTTTGGTTGCAAATACAGGAATTGGGCTATTGGGCTGAAAAGTGTCCAGACATTTTATAAACTCACCTTCTGTAAGGGAGTGACGTGAATATTTGAGTTTGGCTGTTGACTGCTGACTTTTTCTGAGAAGTCTATAAACAGCAGCCAGGTAGTCTCTCACTTTTTGTTTCTCTGGTGTGTGTTGTTTTTCCATGGACAACGTGTTCTAGACCTCAGAGAGTTGGCCGGAGCTAGATTCATTCAGATCCTGTGTCCCTGGTGGCAGATAATGCACCAGGGAGGGCAAAGGGCTTGGAAATTTTGTTATGTCAGAATAGCGATCCTGCAGCCAGCATGGCTGGAATAACACCCGGGCTGTGCTGACGGTGGCAGCGCTGGGGCAAGTGGCCCCATGGAGCCCTGCCTGTGCTGGACCTCAGCTCCCTGTGCCAGTTCTCGGCTCTGCCTGGGACACGGTGTCTCCACGGAACTGGGAAGTGTGTGTGGGCATCCAGGGACAGGCTGATGTGGGGAGCCCCTTGCTGTAATGAGACCTCTGCCTCAGCTGACGTAGAAATGGCCTCTGGTGTGGCCTCACCACTGCTGGAAGAGGCAGATGCTCCTGGGTCCACTGCGGCTGGAAGGGGAGGACAGGGAGCAATCTGTCAATTCAGGGACTACTCATGATCAATCTGTCCCCTCTCAAAAAGCCAAGTTAGTCACAGCTGACAAGTTTGCTGGTAAGCTCTCCCACTTGCTCCTTAGGAATTAATGGCACAACTGGAGGGTGTTCATTTACCTGCCACCCAGGACCTTTAGTCTCTTTGCAGGGTATTGGTATTCCAACAACTGATAAATAAACACACATTAGTAAGGCATGGGGTGGATTTTGTTTGGTACTGAAACTCCAGTTGCCCTTCTCCAGCACTGCCCTGCATGAGTTCCCAAGCACTAACTCCTCACTCAGTGTCCCTGGTGCTGCCTGGTAGATAATCCAGACTTGAGATCAGTAATAGCCATGAAAGTTTAATGTGAATCAATCTCTGTCATGCCTAAAGGAGAGATTAGTGAATTAGAATTGGTCCTGATGACTTCATGCAAGTTACCTGATACCCTGTGACTGACCCCTGGTGTGGGTGAAGGACCATGAATCCAGGGAGAGCTGGAGCCACCTTCCTAGCTTTGCTTCTTCATTTTCATGCCAATCTCATTGAATCACATTAGCTGTTCTAAATTAATAATGGTATTTGGCAGCTCTTTAGCATCTTCCAGCTGAGGAACAGAACACTCTTCCCAGTGGGAAATGAAGCCTTTCCTGCCCCTTGAAGAACACTTGTCACCTTCACTGTTCAAAGTCAGAAAAAGGATTTAAATTATTTGACCACTAGTCCTCAGGGAGCTTGTGGTAGCGCTGTTGAGGAAGCCCAAATGTACCAGTTCCTCCTCAGACCCAGATGTCAACCACAGCTTAACGGTTTGGTGTGATTTGGAGCCATCTACACACGGATGTACAGATGCACACTGGGGGAGAAGTGGGGATGCTTTTTAGCCCTCTGGATAGGCTGAAGACTTGCATGAGGTGAAATATGAGGAATGACAAGCGTTTATTTTGCTGATGTAGCAGGAGTGATGCTGGTGCAGGTGTGGCCCTTTCAGGTTTTGCAGGACTTGGGGAGCAGTGGGGGAACAACTTGGCTGTATCTGCTTGTGACCTCTTGAGTCGTTGCAATGGCCCTTGGTCACGTCTGTGAGATGGTGGTTCTTCATCTTCTGTGGAAACTTGTTGGCTCCCACAGTAAGTAGCAAGAAACTCAGCTCAGGTTTGTTTCTTGCTTTTATCACCTCATGAAGCACTTCCACCTGCTGAAGCTGTCACCCTTATGGTGTGACCAAGAGGAGGCTGATTAGCACCCTCAGAGATTTCCTCGCACTAAGGTTCAACTTGCACCTTGTACCATCTTCCTAAACATCTACTTACAATCGTTCCTCCTTAACTTTGATACTTTCAGCTGACTCTTCTCAAACTCATTTGTTCTAAAGAAAATTACCTGCTGCTGGTGCACGAGCCGTTATCTATTAACCCAAACATTTTAGATTGCATAAGAGTGTCCATTTTGAAAGTTAGTACAGAAGAACTAGTCCAATGTAATCTATGCTGTTTATCCTGGTCTTTTATTCAACTTCTGGAACTAGATAATTTGTGTGGGAATTAATAAACTATACTCTTTGTTGTGATAAGTTCTAATTATTGCTTTCCAGGCAGTTTGTTTGATCAACAAATAACAAGTCACTAGCTAGAGTGATGTGCTGTTGGCACAGAGAGGTTTCTACCTTCTAGTGAGTAAGGAGGTATTTGTAACCCACAGAGAAACCTTGCAAGTAGGGTCTCTTTGCAGTATATTTGCAAAGCTAATAGCCTGAGTCATCTGGCAGTCTAAGAAGATGCACATTATAAAGCACATTTGGGGCTGCTGAGAAAATAAAGCAAAAGTAGAATAAATAAATAATAAATAAATTATTTCTCATTAGGAAAAAAAAATTAAAGTGTTCACCAAAAGAGCAGTGGAGGCAAGAGAGAGAGCAGGACTCATAATATGGTGGCAGGCAGTCACTGGGGCTGCTGGCTCTGCTGGTTTGTTGGTCCCTCACTGTGGCAATGCAACACCTACACCTGCCCAAGTGAGGTGGTTTGAGGTGGTGCTCCTTCTTCCTCATTTCCTTTCCACTGAGGCTCCCCTTGTGAAATGAAGAAGTGATTTTGCCAGAAGGGCTCCATGAGCGAGCTAATGTTAGAGACAAATAAAGTTCCTAGAGCAGAACATGGCAGCCAGCTGGGGGTTCATTTAAGCGAAATGCTGTTTGGGGACTTGTTGTGGTCACACAACTGTGCAGAGACAATGAGGAGTGGAATCTTCTCTAACTTTGTCCATGAAGGCTCCTCATGAAACCATTGTTAAAACTATGTTAGCAAAGAGAAAAACTCTGGAGAGAGAAGAGGTTTAAACATTCAAGGTCATATTCCTAGTTATTCCTAAGCTCAGTCATTCTCCATCATCCTTTGCTATGTTTGCCCATCTGTATTGTTGGGGCAATGCAGAGGCATTTGCTCCCCTAATTTTTTGGATGGACACAAGGACAGAGGTCGGCCTCCTTGCTAAAGGTGGAACAGCAGCTTTTGATGCCCTGCCTCATGTTTAATGTGGGAGTCTGATAAACAGCAGCACGTGGATTTGGAGCCTCTCCTGTTCAGGCTCTGGGTGCAGAGAGCCACAAACAAAGAACTCTCACCCAGCTGAAGTCTCATCTCTGTCAGTGAAGGCAAAAGCCCCACTGAGTTTGCCAGAACCATGGCTTCATGCCCCACTTGTACTGAGGCAGTCCTCCCTCCCTCCTTCCCTCCCAGGGCTAATGACTCTGCTTGCTGGGCTGGGCTGGGAGGGAACAGGGAGCCTCTCCTGGGCCTGGGTTTAATCAGAGGTCTCAGCTGAGGAGCTCAGGTGAAGGGGTGGGATGGTGGTGGGGTGCTCATGGCTGGCTAGGGAGGTAGTGTGGGTGTAGACACCAGACTGTGTAGTGAGATGCTCTGAGGAATGGACCTTCAGCAGGCACTGTGTAGGGAAGGCTGTGATTGACATGGTTGAACCTTTTGGGTTTTTTGGGAAAATGGGTTCCATTTAGATGTGAAAGGGGCTCGAGGCTGGTGGCTGAAGCCAGTTTGCTGGTGTTTAAGACCAGGCAATGATGAATTGTTATTGGCTGACAGGAAATTGTGGTGCTCCCTCAGTGAGGTGTTTGAGCTTAGTGTCCTGTTTGTGTTTGGCTCTGCTCAAAGATGTAGGATAGGTCCCTGGCTCAGCTCAGGTGGCTGAGCCTAGGCTGTGCCAAAAATCATGACTCAGGGGATCATGATCCTTTCTGGACCTGTTCTCCTTTTCTTTCTCCTGGCACAGAAGAGAGGGCTTCCTCCTTCTCCAGTGTCCTAGTGTAAAAATAAACCTATTTTAAATTCTTTATTTTCTTCTTCTCTGGATAAAAGGGGCTGTGCTCTGAACCACAGAGACAAGCACACAGGCTGTTTTTGTGAGACCAGGAGGAACAAACACAGTTTTGCCTCTGAGCTAGAGAGTTTCCTAGTACAGGGCACAGTCCAGATTTTTCCACGTGCAGGCTTGAGCCCAGACATCACCCTGACAACATGTGGGAACATAAATACAAACAAAAATAATTTCCAGATGAGGGATGTATGCAATGTTTTCTTTTACTGGCATTTATACTTGCTTATTTGGCTGGAGTTGACAAGCAACTCTGCTTGTTGCAACAGGGCAGCCGGGAGGATGCTCAAAACAGTGTAAGTGCTTCTTCAGCTCTGTTTGCACCCCCAGGGGGATCCAAAACACAGGGCAGACACCTTGGGGAAGCTCTGTGCAATTTTCAGAGGGAGACGGGGTCCAGGAACCAGCAAAAATGGTCTTGTCAAAGCAAAAGCTTTTGAGGGACCCTGACTGACCCACAACCATTCAGGAGCTCTTGCATCTCACCAGTGCTTCTTGTCCAGCTGTGCTGTGTTAGGACCCCTCCTTGTGGTGTGTCCTCAAGGATCTGGGCAGGACTCATCCTCAGGAAGTGAAAGCAGTACCCCAGCAAAGGAGGTTTTGCATTTTATCTTCTTTCACTTGTGAATAACACAAGTTTTTGTTGCTGGGAGAATCCCTAAGCAGCCAGGTCTCAGGTGATAAGGATTTCTTTGTGTTGAATGCCCAGCATCTCTCAAAATTCCTTGTGGGGGAAGAAGGGGAGATACCAGGTGCTGTAACCCCTTGTTTTATACTGGCACCATCCTCTTCTGCTTTGTGTGGCTTTCTCATGGGCTGCCTGGTCTGCTTCTGATGCCCCCTGAAGCTGGGGGTATAAAAGCCATGTCTCAAGCTCCTTTATGTAGCAGAAGATAAAATCATGGCCTCCTCCATGTGTGTATATATATTCCTATAGATAGTACAGAAAGTTGCTGCTCTAAGCAAAGCAATCAGGATGCCTTGGCATGACACTGTACTGTGGCCCTTTGAGGGGCATCCTGGTATACCTAGGCACTGAATTTCTTTCCAGCTTATCCCCAGGGCACCATTAGGAAAGACAATAATGACAGCAACATTAAAATTGGTGAGGGGAAAGCAGGGCTGATTCGTGCTGGCTGCCCTTATAAATACGTCTCCTTTTTCTTGTTGGGTTTTTTTTTCCTTATTTTCTCTCTCTGGCAAAATCAGTCTTGAATGTAGCTTCAATATATTACAATAGTCAGCCCTTGATGTTGCTGCTTTGAGTCTGTACAGCTACCAAGTCTAAAAATAACTAAATAAATCACTCAAATGAGGCAGTAAGCAAATACATTTGCCCACCTGTTTATTAATAAACACACGGACATGAACCTATATTTCTATATTAGAACATGGCTCTGCGTCTCCTGTGGGTATAAAAAGAAAAACACCTGGCAAAGAGCGAGGGCAGCAAGGCAAGTACAAAGTTTCCACAGTAAACATATTTGTGTTTGCTGAGCAAGTGTTGCCTTAGGAAGGCAGGCGAGGGGAACAGCTCCTGCTGGCTTGCAGAGCCTCGGATTACCAAGCACAGGGAGAGAGATGACTCCATGCCAGCTGCAGATGTGCAGCTGGATCACACAGGGGAGCATTTCAGAGATGAGATGGGCAAGAAGTCCTCCCCAGCCTCTCTCCATGCTGACTATACCCATGTTAAGTCCAAATGCATTTCCTCCTTGGAGTGTGCAGCTTGGAGAAAGCAGCCAGGAGATGCCACCACCACAGCTCATCTTTGCTATTGTGCTTTGTTTTGTGGAGGCTTTTAAAATTATTGTTTTATTTATTAGTTTTCTGGGGTTTACTGCTTGGGTGGCTGTTCCTTGGGAAGGCTCAAAGCATGCCTTACCCTTGCAGAAATATTTCTGCTGATTTGCAGAACACTCCTTTCACAGCATCAGTGTAGAGGTGATCCAAGCAAACTTGTCCTGGCTTGTTTCATGGTCATTTGTGTCAAAGCTGAATATAGGAATAAAGGATGAAGGAGACACAGGAGGAAGCTGGGGGAGGAGTGTGCCCAAGGCATGCCAGGCCCTGGCCCAGGGTCTCACAATGACAAGTGTCATTCCTGTGCTGCGAGGTCAGGGCGGCTGAAAAAACTCCAAGTGGATGCATCCATCACTATGGCTCCTTTTCTTCCTTCCCATTCCTGTTTGCAAGCTGTGGTGTACCACCCTCCCAGCCATGCTGCTATTTCTGCTCTGTCACAGGGTCAGCTGAAACATGCTGAACAAGGGGCAAAAGGAAAACAAAAAAAACTGAAGCAACTGGGACACGTTAAGACGTGTGGGTGGGTGTCTCAGGTCTTTCTACACTGCTTCCTAGCTCTGCAAGAGACCCAAAAGTTTAATTAAGGATGATGTCTCTTTAGAATTAAACAAATAGTCTTGCACTGGATTAAGACCAAGCCTCCCACCCCACTGCCTCCAGCTGGTGCAAAGGCAATTCAGGTTCACGCCTGAAAATGGTGTGAGCCCACGACAGGCAGTTGCACCTGGGCTGGGCTCCTTCAACATATTTATAGAGCTTTGGGTCCTCCCACTCCATCAGCAGTGGCAATAAAGATTGTGAAGCTGTTGGGTAACATAATCAGCTTCACAGCTCTACTTAAACGGTGATTTTGCTGACCATTAATGGGCAAAACCTGAATGTTGGATTTATTCATGTGGTCTTTACTCCGGATTTGACACCTAGTGGAAGGAGGATCAGAAATTTAAGAAAGTGCTGTGATTCAGTGATGGGTATGTCACTGCACTTGGTTGCATGACCTGCATTTTTCTGCCTGGGGTCAGCTGCTGTTTAATCAGAATCACAAAATGATGTTTAATTAGGTCACAAATGGCAGTGAACTGTCATTTCTTCTGTGTAATAAAAGCCTTGAATAGCCTGGAGAAATCCCATGAAGTAGACTTGCTATGCCCTATCTGCCCTGAGAAACTGCCTTTACCTTGGGACAGGGCAAACCTGAACATTATTGTCCAACTAATTTCTGGTTGTGTGTAAATGATTGGTGTCAGCAGCTGCTACCTGCAATGAGATCTCCCAAAAAGAAACTATAGGCAGAGGAATACATCCAGGGCTGGCAGAACCCTTCCTTGACCCAGGACTGCTAGTAGGAATTGGAGAAGCATTTTTTCCTCCTAGTATTTTCATTAAAAGTCATGTTCAGTTGGGATGGGTGTTGTCAGAGACATGTGAGACCTAGTCTGGCCATGTAGCCACAAGAAATCACTGAAAGCAATGGTCTGCTGAGGTCCTTTGGCATCTGTGAGCTGCAGAAAATGTGTATGTTCCTAAAGTTGGAGCTGACCAAGTGAGGGCCATCTGTAATGTGTTCTTGCTCCACTGGTGGACAAGCCTAAAGCAGTCCCAGTTAACAGGTCCCTCTTGGCTGTCCACAGATGCTATTTCATTGAAGAAAACCGGCAGCTAGCACAGAAAGCTGTGCAAAGAGTGGCCTGCCAGGCACTTGAAACAGCAGTGAGGGAGTCTAGACACGTTTAAGCAATAGTAGGAGATGGGTCACATAATTTTGCCACAGCAATCTATTTCCATTTGGTTCTGCCTGCTGGCCCAAGGCAAAGCAAAACTTGTCCCTGGAGCAGTTGTCCAAAGGACAGAATCTAGTGAAGCCAAAAAAGGATCATGCTCCTTTAACATATAATGCCAATAAACTGTGGAAATCATTAAAGTGACAAAGGACTGGCAGACACAAAAGATCAGAGGAAACAGGTCTCTACCTAAGTATGCTGTTGCATGATTTCTGTTAGGAAGCAGCTTTCAGAGCCTGCCCCACTGAGGAACTGGACATTATTTTGGGACATATATGAAAATTTTGGTCATCTTGTGGTTCTACATTTATTTTTGAAGTAGGTCCACGAGGCAGCTGCTAATACAAGTGAGGTGCATGTTTTTAAACAAATAAGAGAATTTTGGTTAAATATTAACTTTTGGTCATTTCAACTCTGATAGCTTTGGCCTTCAGGCTGGTCATTTAATGAGCTCCTTTCTGTTGCTACAGCAACTGCAGCCCTGGAAGACCTTGATGTTCAAGTAAGAAAAAAAATTAAAACTTGTTCTGAAATTTGCTTAGGCTTCTATTGATAAGTGTTTGTGCTCAGAGTCAATTGTTCAGACAAACAAGGCTTGGAAATGTACCACAGGGTTTAATGCAATCCTTGCGCAACCCCATTCCAAGCCATGGGCTCTTGCAAGCTGTTAAAAAAAAAACACAACACAACAAACCAACAAACCTCTTCTGACATGCACCAAGCCATTCAGTGATGTTGTTTTAAGAAAGCAAACAGACTGGTTTGTTCCTCTTGCAGGGTTATCTTTGCACACTCTGCAGTTCTGCCCTCGGTGTGCCGTGTCCTGGTGTCTGAGGTGTGACACGGCTGGAGGGACAGAGCTCCTCTGTGCCCCCCTTCCAGCGTGTGTTTGGACACAGCACCATGCCAGATCTCAGCTGCTTCTTTTCTGTCCCTTTCACATACAACTTCTGGCTAGAAGGTCCTTCCAGCTTGGACCTCTCCCAGACTTGAAATATTCAAATTTCCCCTGAATGCTAGTTCTGTTTTATGAACTCTTTTTGTGATGACTTCTAAGCAGGTGTAAATCAATATCACCTTCTTGAATTCACAGCAAGTGTGCCACTTAAAACCAAATGAGATTCTGGCAACTTGTTTTTGCAGCAGTAGAATACCTCCTCAGTCCTGTTTACTTCTCTGAATGTTTGTCTTAACCATGTTGTTTGAATTCTCTGATTTTCAATGTCAATAATTTTTTCTTAATCTGGGCAATTGCATCTCCATCCCTGATATAGGCAGAGATCCAGAATGAGACTGTGAGCACTACACACATTTTTCTTTCTAGGCAGAATGCTCCCACTCTTTCTTAGAGAGGTATAAATATTTTAATGAAATGTGGGGCTGCAAATGTGAGCTGAGTGCTCATCAAAGCTCATGCCAGAGCTGCTGTTGTCTTTAGTGTGCAGCCCTGAGGGCATCTTGTTTGAGTCATGTTTCACAATTGTTTTTAAATGTAAAGCTTTATGGCTCAATTTAAAATACAGCTGGGAGGAAATGCTTTTTCCTATCCTGAGGAACACTTGAAACCTTCAAAAAATAGTCCTGCTCTGTGCAGAGATGGACTGACAGCTCCCAAACTGCAGAGGAGAAGCAGCCCATTATAACTACTTAAAGCCCCAGTAATTTGTGTTCTCTTGGAGAAGCTGAGAGATGTTTAAATCCACAGTCTGAACCCAACTCAGCCTGCTGCCTCAGGGTGGATGACCTGGCCAAGAGCACTTTGCTACTTCATGTTTTCTCTTCCAGCTCTGGTTCTGAAAAGTACATTGTGGACCTGAGATAACAACAGCGTTTTCACTGAGCTGTCACTGTGAAAGCTATTCCCAGGAACTGTTTCAATTTTAGCAAGTCTGCATTTTCTGTCAAAATAACATTTTGTCAAAAACCTCCAGACTGTTTCTCATCCAAAGCCTGCTGAAGTCAATGAAAAACATACTTCTTCAAGAGGTTTTAATTACTATTAAGAGTACCAGAATAAAAGCATAACCACATTAGAAATTTGCTCTCTTGATGGAGGTTTATATTGATTTTTTGTTTCTCTGGACTACTCAAAATTAGGAATGGGGCTACTGGATAACAATCTGGACTTTGCCTTGGTTTGAAAAATGGGGTATGAGACCAGTCCATGCCTGCTAGAAAACCTGTGTTTCTTTGATTGCTGCAGCAGTCTAGCAAGGGGCAGGCTGTCATAATGGACAGACATGACCACAAAGCAATACTCTGGTCAGATGTGTGTTAATAAAATTACACACCCATACTTTTAAAAAAATAAATAAAAATAAAAGCAAAACAAAAATAAACCCTCAAACAGGAGCACAGCCCTTTTCTCCTCCCTTGAAACTTTTGGCTGATAGAACATCAAAGATTTTAAAGATGACTGAAAGAAATTCAAGAGGCAATAGTTTCAACACCATGGGTTTTGGTTTTTTTTTTTAAGAGTATATAGTTAAGAATGCAAGACAATAAAAGGCAAATGAAATCACCTCTCCACCTAACTCCTTCCAGAGAATGCATGTGTGTGCTCACACAAATATCTTGGTGAGTTATTAGCCTGGAAGTCACTCAAGTCTTAGAGCGATCCAATTCTCTTGAGAAGAAGAAGAAAGTAAAGCTGCCAACTTCATGCTTCAAGTGGAACAATAATCCTGAGCTAAGAGAACAGCTTCCAAGTCTTCAGATGGCAAATTATTTATCTGCTGACACAGAACAATGCGCACTTTGTAATTGATGTATGAGGTTCCCTATGTGCGCTGCATTAGAAAGGAAGGGAGTGTGGAGTTATACAATTATACTTTTTTATTAATGGGGAAACACCCGCTCCCTCCACAGCTTTAAAATCTATAATTAGTCACAAGGGAACCCAAATGCCTTTGGCAGCCCCTTTTGAGGTGTTTGACTATTTTGTTACTCAGACCAAAGGATGCTGCTGGCAAAAGTTTTCAGTCAAAGCTCTGGGATTATCTGCCAGTCCCCAGGACAACTCTGGCAGAGTGTCCCAAAGGACCCCAATCAGTGCACTCCAGTTCCTTTTTAACTTTTTCCATTTTTTTCCCTTTTGTATTCTCTTACTTCTTTAGCTTTTTATTTTGACTGTAAGTCTTTAATGTGGGGAATCTTGTCTCCAAGACTGTCTGTAAAACACCTTTTTACCACTGTGCTATTGGGAGGATGGCAGAAACATGGTTTGTTTCTCAACAGGGAAGAGCCATTTTTGAAAGCCTTTTTGTTTTAGGATTGCCAAGCCTTGGCCCTGAAGTTGAGGTAACAAGCCAGGGCTCTGCCTAAAGGCAACTGCTTTTGGGCTTTCATTGCCTGAAGCCCTCTCTGAGCTGAACTGGGCTCATTTCACCTAGGAACTGTCTGAGTTATTTTGACTGCAACATCATCATAAAATAAAATCTGTATCATTAACACTGGTTATCTAGAGCCAAAAAAACTTTGTATCTCAGCACAAAATGATTCAGCTTTTAATTGCTTCAACCTTTATTGAAGGTAAGGTTTTTCTGTGGACTATTTGCATCCTTGTCTGTGATCAGTAAGTGGGTATTGCTGTTTTGCAGAAAACAGCATTGGTGTTTGCAGCACCCCTGCAGCAGGCAGGATGCTGCTGCATGAATTGCCAGAGGCTGGCCCTAATGCCATCCTTCCATAGAAAGCACCCACTGTACAGATTTCCTCAGTAGCTTGTGGTGCCAGGTTATGAGCCTTAAGAAGTCCTTTGGAGATGTTTAGCAGTGTTAAACAAAATTACCTCCTGATGGGAATGGGTTCACATACCCAGCTGATAAGTGTCCTCTGTCTGGTCACCAGAGTGGTGACATTACCTGCCCTCTGTGCTGGCTCTGGCCCTGAGGGGGCCCAGTGCTCACCCCTGGGGTCAGGGCCAGGGCACGTTGTGCTGCTGTTGCCTGTTAGGGAGATCGATACGGGACTTCTGCACCTTTCATTGGAACAATCCTCACGTGCATTTACCATGTGAAAAAAATCCAGGTGCATCCCAAGTTCCCATTCAGGGCAGCACGTGTGTCCTGTCAGGTGGCTTGCACGGAGTGGTTCCTGTCTGGATGCATTGCCTCTGCTCCTGGAAACCATGGCTTTTGCTGTTTATCTCTCAAATTAGAAGAGCAGCATGAAAGGCACCCCCCAGTGCATGGGGGAATGAAAGGAAGATCAAGGCTGTAAAGACCCCCATCTCATGCTCTAGTGTGAGCTACATTAATGTATCCATTTCAAGGGAGTAAAGTGAGGTGTTTTTTACGTGAAATCCTGTGGGCAGGAGGAAGCCACTGTCAGCTCTTGCAGTGTCATTCAGAAGGGGAGAAAGCTTTGTTGGAAGCACAAGACAAACATGGTTTGGTGTTGGTGGTTTGTTGGGTTTTTCCTCCCCCTCCCTGGTCTGATGAACAGTCTGGGGTTTACTAGTACTGAGCTGGCAAGACTTTCTTTCCTTAAACAGGACAGGAGACCAGTTCCAATTTTTTGGATATTAACCAGGACAAATGTCAATGAAGCTGATTAAATCCATTCCCTTGGGCTCAGCTTCCTTCCTTGGCTGTTCTTTTGCAAAGTATTGACTACGATTACTGCTGATTACCATTTTTTGATAAAGATATTATAAAGCACAATTTTATCTTAAGGTATAATTTCCAGCAAAGGGAAGCAACACAGACATGACACTTTACACTGTTTTCTGTATTTAGTCAATCAGCTTGATGCAATAAAAGAGCTTAAATCTATGTTTTTTTCAGAGCCTTTGCTTCCTTGCTTCAGCGCTGCAAACACCTTCAAAACCCTTGGCAAATATCTAATCACCACCTTTAACATGACTGAATGGCAGGACCATTCCCAGACTTCATCGCCTTCACTGGCCTGGCCAGGGATTACCAAAGTTGCTCTTTGCCTTCACTTTTTTTGAGCTTACACAATATTGCTGTTAAGCATATTGCAGAACAGCTTGGTGACTGATGAAATACCTTGCAGAGATGACAGGACACTGTGTAGGTCCTCACACTGCACTCTCCCAAGAGAGAGGTGCACATTGCAAAGGGCAAGAGTTTGTCAGCAAACTGCAGAATTTTTGACTGGCATATTCATGCTACAAATGATGTTGTGGTCTGATATGTTGAACAAGCAAAACTCTGACCTCTGAACTGAATTCAGCTTTGCATTCAGAATGGTTTTTCATTTAAGCCCTAGAAATTTTTATCTTAAGAGCTTTCCATCCTGTACAACTGGGATCCCAACACAGCAGAGGCATTTTGTGGTACATGTTCAGCGTAACAATCAGAGCACTAAGCCTGTGACAGAAGAGAAGGTAATGTGAGGACATTTGGTTTTCAGGCACCTCGCTCTTGGCCCTGTAGAGCTCTGTACAGATAGGTCTTGTTTTGTCAAAATAGGGGTTTTGGCACACACCCATGCTTGTGCTGTGCTGGTGGGACCAGCTCTGCTTCAGGCTGTCAGCAGGAGCAGTGTATGCAGGAGCTCAGACTGGCTCCATGGCATTCTGGCTTGTACTGCTTCTTACATCCTGCCTCACCTGGGTGCTAGGCTGAGGAAAGCAGCATTGTGCCTCCTTGGAGATATGTGTTTTAGGGACTAAGAAGGGAAATTCCTCATGAGCAGGAATTTGTACAAAGGGCTGAGGTGTTTTTCTGGTTGTGTGCCAACCTTGTCCTGTTGGTGACATTTCCACACAGGTAAAGTGGGCACAGAAGTAGCTGAACCTGATATATTCTATTGTGCTTGTTCTACCATTGCTGCAGGTCACTGTTTTATAAACACTTCATCTCTATGCAAAGGGCTTTATTCTTCTCCCAGCTGCAGGTTACAGCATGTTGTAAGATGATCAAGCAGGAGCTTTACCCTCAGTAACAGAGGGACAGGGCTGCCTAGTTTGGCCAGGTGCTTGTTTCAGACATTTTTAAAGAGATACTTTGTTCTGCACTTATTCAAAATATGGCTAAATTGTTGGCAACTAAATAGTTCAGTGCTTGCTGCAAGATACCTCTGCATATGTAAAATAACACCGGTAATTCCATGTTGTGCACCTTAAACTGCCTTTTTTTATATTTGAGTGGTATGAACATGTAGGTGCCAAACTGCTAAGAGGTGAGACCATCTGAAAGGGAAAGATTTTCTTTTTGCCTTGGATTCTTTCCTTCATTGTTTCCCTTTCCACCAATCTCAGTCCCTCCCTGATGTCTTTGCTATCAGCTTCCTCTGTGCCAAAAAGCAGTGATGCAGAGGGAGCAGTGAAGCCCTGTGGCCACCAAAGCAGTGACTGCACCAGTCAGCATGGCTCTGCCTGGAGCAGCTTCTCCAGGAGCCATGTGGGATGTGTGGTGTTGAGTGGAGATGTTGCAGGTGCTGTGCCAATGCCAGGCATTGACAGATACAGAAAACCTGATTCAGAACTTGGAGGAGAGTGTGTGCCTTTCTGGGCTTAGCTCTGGTAGGAGTCTGATTCCCAACCAGCATAAAAGCAAACGGATTTTGTGTGTCCAATGCCCTGAGTTTTGGAAATCTCAGGACGTGTGTGTGTCACTCTCCTTGGTGTGTGTGTGTGTCTGTTGTCCCAAGTGAGGCAGTGCCCTGGGACAGCTGACAGGGTTCACTGAACTGGAAACTTGACCCTCTGTAACTCTTTTTGGACCCTGCAACTGCTTAGCAAGTCTTCCATTTTAACCAATGCACTCATGGCACAATTTTAATCCTTCATTGCTTCTGCAGAACGGTCATTTAAAATGAAGTCCTGGCCTCAGAGGAGTCAGTGGGAATTCTGCACTGCCTTCAGCCAGGGCCCCAGCTCTCCTGTCCCCACAAGGGCACTGAGCGAGCAGAGGGGCGAGCGCTCGCTTGGGGCAAGTGCAGAATAAAGCAGGGGTCAGGAGGAGGAAGTCAGGGCACTGAGCTGTGCATTAAGCTGCCACTGCTGCCAAGGGACTCCTGCCAAGGAGGGGAATATGCCCTTTCCATGCCCCGTGCACACAGTCTCTCCTTGCCCAGCGTCAAGGCCACAACGTACCGAGCACTTCTGTGAGAAAGCAAAATACGCAAGTAAACAGCAGCTGCCTTTAGCTCCAAACATGTCTCGGTTGGTTGCTCCTGTTTTCTTGTCAGGGGAGTGGTTCAGCTAAGGGAAAGGTGATTGAACCATTACCAGAGGGCAAAAACACCTATTAAAAATGAAATAATTCAAAACTGGAAGTGGCTCCTTTATGTGAGCATACCTATTTGATTTGTCCACTGACCAGTCCTTGGCAATCCTTTTTTTTCTCTGCTGCTGACAAACCCATGTTCAAGAGCTGTAGGGTGATTCCTGACCTGAAGGGAAGCAGAGCTGAAGTAGTGTCCTTGTCTATACTGTCACTCAGGTGAGTTGGGAGAAACAGTGACAGGATGTTTGAACCAGCTGCAAGGATCTGGAGGCTGTGAATGCTGAAGGATATAAGAAAGGAAGGGAATGGGATGCTAAAAGGAGTAAAAAGCTTAAACTGAGCAATAGAGACTGTAGATCTAAATGTCAGGATATATTTCCTAATAGTGATTTCTGTCAAGTTGTTGGATAATCCCAAAGGGAAGTGGTGGAAATCTTGTACATGGAGACGTTTCTCAATTTGGATTTTGATGAAGGCAGCAGAAAATACATACTTACATAAAAACTCAGTTGAACTAGATAATCTCAGAGTATTTTCCCATCTCTAAAGTGTGATTTATACTATAAACACTGCCAGACCCTGCAAACTAATCTGTTGTACTAAAAGTGACTCAAACATGACTGCTTATATTTTTATACCCCTCATGATGTTAAACATTTGGTTTGCCAGGATGAGTGGGAGTATCCAGGACACACTTTACTGTGAATGGATTTCATGAACTATAATTACTAGGCCATAAATCCATACAAATGGGAAATGTCTCAGGCCTTGTGCTGGATAGTAGGAAAGGACAGGAACTGATTGCTTTGGGGGATCACATTTTTGTGTGAACTTGGAAGGAATTAAAACACCAATGCTGCTTTTGAAGGGCCAGTTAGGGCAGGGGGCACAGATTTGTTCTTTACATTAACAGTAAAAAATGTATTTGCACAGCTCTTTCTTGGATGGGAGCTCGCACACAGACAGCTGGTTTTAATTAGGCAAACAGATGCAATAGCTGCGCAATTACAAGTTGATCACGAGCCCATGGAAGGCGAGGGGATCTTTAGCAGTCTGTACTTAAATTGCTTGTGTTGGACAGGATTAGACCTGCAGATGAGAAACCTTGCACTCACCACAGCAATCCTAGGAAGCTGCTGAGAGCAAGATTTTTTTCCTATGGCAGATTCCATTTGTGCACCAGCATTCCTAGTTCTGATTTTATGGTGGATACAGGTTTTGGGGAACAACCAACAACAATTGGCTTTGCTGTCATTTCTTCCTGCTTCCAGTGTGGTAAAGGATGGGAGAATATAATTAGAATCCCTGAGCATTCCCTGACATCATTTTAGGGGAGAGTGCAGGTATTTCTTGTATTTTGCTGGAGGAGTTTGCTACTCATCATTACAGAAATTATTACCAATGGTAATTATTATAATGCTCAAAAGGAGTTTTGTATTACTACAAATGGAATAAAAAGATAATTTCTTGCCAAAAAGAAATAAAAATAAGGAGGATCAAATGAGGATCAATGAGGATCAAATAAGAATCTATGAATCTGTGACTGTTTGAGCATAGATTCCCCACAGAACACTACAGTGGACTTTTCACCCCACTGAGGGCAAAACTGCTTCTGTTGTTAGTGGCAACACAAGGAGTTAAGCCCCTACAATCTGTGACTCATTATTTAATGTCTTTAAGTATTATTTTCTTCTCCCTGCTTTTTACAGAGGATATGCAGGGTATCAATATGTGAGCATATATATGTGCACATGTGTACGCATATATTTGTGTGAGAACACGTACATACACTTACAATAATTTTCCAAATAAGTAATTATGAGCAGTCCAAACTCTGCATTATTTTATTATCATCAGCCATTGGGCTGTAGTAGAACAGCAATCTAGCACTGCTGAGAAGGACAAATGCAAACTCAGCAAAGGAAAGACAGCCACTTGTTCATTCAAGCAATTGTGGAAAACCTTAGATTTACCTGCCTGTCATAAAAAGCTTCTGCAGAGGGTTCCTGTCCCCCCTGCCACATCCTCAGATGCAGAACAATGCAGAGCCTGTTCACTCTGTCCAGTAGAACTGGAGGGAAATCTCCTAATTCCGAGCCCAGCCCTCAGGTTCTTGATCTGACCCTGCAAATAGCAGCTCTGGCCCGTGTGAGGTTGGGCCCTCTTGGCTCCTCACTCTGTTTAACATCCCTGACAGCTCTCTTTGGGAGGGTTCTTTCTGGCCTGTACAAGAGAGCTCAGGAAGCTCTGCTCTGCTGGTTAAAACATGTGCAAGACAAACTGTGTCAGGCCCAGCTGAGACCCTCTGTGAGCCTGTGCTAGGGTTGTGTGAGCCACATGGGAAGGCCACTTTATGAAAGATGGATTCAAACTGCTCCTCCACCAACATGAGTGTGACTAGGTGGCTGTCCCAGAGCTCTCTAAATCTGGCAGTGTCTGGCTTGGTTTCTGTGTCTTTGTGACAGCACATCATGCTGAAGAGGAGGTTGATCAGTGCAGGGTGAGAAATGAAAAGGTGACCTGGCTGCTGGAGGAAAACCTCCAGGCTTCTGCCCTCAGACTGGGCAGGGACCCTGCCATGTGGTTGTGAAAATTACAGCTGCATCCCAGGTTGGCCAGGTTCCCTCCTTCCCCCAGCTGGACCTGACTCTGGGGGGCAATGTTGGTCACATTTGGCCTGCAAGTGTCTCTCTTTCTGCCTCCTTCTCCTACCCCCTCTAGTTCAGATCCCCAATTCTCTCCCTGTGTGTTAGAGAAGGGAATGTGGGGGTACCCCAGACCTTTATTCCAGAGATAGCTGGGTGTTGTTTTGACAGCCCTGCTCACTCCAGTCTTGTCTCCTTCTGCACCTCCAGCTCCACTTCTGCTATGACCAAGACACAGCAGTTTTCTTTTCCTTCTCATTCCTATTTAAAACTTTCCCTTGAACACCAGTTCTTCCTCCCTGGGTGTCCTCACAAATTTGACCACTGTTCTAGGCAAGGAGGAGGTACCTGCTGGAAGGAACTGGTTTCACATGCAGGAGTCACCAGGAGTCTACATTTGCTTAATTGTCTGCCAAAAAACGTTAGGCAGATGCTTAACCTTCATTTCTACCTTTGTGATAGGAATAATTTGCAGCCCACTTCAAATCAGAATCCCTTAATTCCTTCCAGAATTACATCCATGCTATCCAAACATTCAAAATTTGAGTTTCATTAGCGATCCTAGACCAAACTTTATGTCATATTGCTTGATTACTGAATTTCTTTCTTTGGCTACTTGCTTTTTCATTGCAACTCCTGCTATGACTTTCCCAACACTGCCCTTTTTGTCAGTCTATATATTTTTCTGGTTGGAACTGTAGATCTCTGGAAAAGCAGTATCAAGTACTGCTTTGGATATTGAGCAATTACATGACAGAAAGCTCCTCCACAACGCCAATGAAATGGTCCCTGGTGCACATACAGATATCAGCAGTGCTTTGGTGCTCTGTTCCCTTTTGCTTTATTAACCCTGGCCCTGTGGGCATTGAGCAATGATCCAGATTCTATCTGTGCTGCATGTACAGTGCATTCTGCTGGCCACTTCTGACCAGCAAGGCAACACTGCAGGTTTCTGAAGCTGAGTCCTTTACTTGCAAACACATTTTCATCAATGACATAAATGAGCTTATGTTTGCAAACATCCATGGTGCATACATGACTTTTCAGCCAAGAAAGAGGCATGCTCACACCAAGCTCAGTGTGGACAATTTGCCTCTCTAAGCAGCTGTGCAGTATCCTGCACCCTCTCTAGCAACTTTTATCTGCAATTACTCTTTTAAAGCTTCTTTCAAGTGAACTCTAGAGGATTTGTGCTTACTTTTTGTGCAAATAAGATATTTTCTTGAGAGGGATTAAGAGAATGGTAGGGAAAAGAGCTGTCTGATGGGGAAGAGCTCACATTCATGCAGAAAAGATTATTTCAGTATCATGCAATGGGCTTTATTTTTACTTCTGATGGCATCTTTGGGGCTTTGTTGGCTACATGACAGCAACAGATGAGCAGCGTGTTACTCATCAAAAGCTACCTGGCACGACTACCTAAAAAAAGAATAGAGCAGTGAACAAATACAGCAGAGAGGGAAGCGATGACAGCAGCCACATTTCAAATCAGATCATCTTTGTCTAAACGGTGTTTTGATGAAGAAAGATTAAATGATGTGCTGGAATGAGTGCAGTATGACTAATGAGAGGATTCACAGTTATAAGTGATAGGAGAGAAAAATATCAAAAATATCAGGACATTAACCATCAGGCATCCACACGCTGGTGGATTTTTGTGAAAACAAAAAATTGCTGACTGGCCAAAGATATTGCTGTTGGCTGTTTTTTGTGTTTTTTTGACCATCCTCTGAGATGTTTCGGCCCATTAGAACTATCTCCAGAGGATCCAGAGATGAAAATCTGTGACCAGAATTGTTTTGCAGCAGCTCTAGGCTATGACTGCATAAGCAAGATAAATTTGGGCTGATTTCTGGCTTGTCCCAGTAAGAGTCCAGCTGCCCACTATGGCACTACAGAGGGCAGAAAGCATCTTCCCATGTTTCCATGGCCAAGGAAGAACACTGACATTTGTCCAAGGGTGTATCCAACTGCAGAGAGGCAGCTCGTTGCTGGATGGCAAAGTCACAGAGAGTTGTTTGTGTAGTTGTACTTGGACAGCAGGGAAAAACAGGAACATCATAACCCCACTGATTTTCCAGGGGAGCTGAATTTTTCAATTATGTGATTAGTATTAACATTGTATTTCAAGTCTAAGCATATTTCCTCATGAATTTGCCACTATTTATTAGGCCTCTTAAGATGGGTATAAATTGTATTAGTGACATCTAATAATTAGTTCTATTTTTACAGAAAGTAAAACTGCAGGAGAGAAATGGCCTGGCAGGTGCTTAGCTCAGGGCTAGAACTAAATGAGTTCCCAGCAGCTGCCTAATCAAGAAGCTTTACTGCCAGAGTCCTTGAGATGATGGAAGCTTTTTCTTTCCAGTAGTTTCAGATTTATACCTCTCCACTATTTTGGTCTTGGTGTTTCCTCGGCTAAAGCAGAGTTTGATGATGGAGAGGACTGAGAAAAGATTCTAGAAGGTGGCTCCACATGCAGTGCAAACAAACAGTTTTGTTATGTGAAGTTGTTCAGATAAATACCCAGAGGTCACTGCCCACACTGACCAGGAGAGCTCAGCCCGTTTCAGTTGGATATGGCAAAACTGGCCATAGGGCTCTTTCCTTACTCTGTGAAGTACAGGCACAATCATGTTGGGATTGCAAGACCTTGGAGATCCCACAACAAAAGGAAGAGGGAGACACAGCACCTGGCAGCTCAAACTGAGCCCTAACACCAATCCTGAAGTGTCCAGACAAAAAACAAAACAAAACACTTTTCCTTTCTGGCAGAGATTTTGGCCACTGATCCTCATGGCATTTGACATACAGAGGATTCAAATAGCAGGAAAAATGCTGCAAGGGAGGGAAGAGGTCTCTGCCTTTATCAGTTGAGTTGTTGTATTTCAAGACTTATCCAAAATCTAATGGATCAATGGGAATCCTTCCAGTCATTTCTGCTAGGATTTTATAAGGCTTTAATTAATGGCCTGGATGCTGTGATTGTGAGTGTTCCTCTTACAGTACCACTCAGACCTGTGCCTCCAAAACAGACTTGAGTAAGCAGGGCTCCTTAATCAACATTTTGCAAATGGCAAGAAATTAACTCACTTGGGAAGTTCTTGTTAACAAATATTTGTCTGCAACTGTCTGAAAGTTGTCTGTAATAAATGGAGGGTGAATAAGCCATTTTTGACCCTGTTTCTGACTGATTTCCAACTGTATTAGGTTTAAGGGTAGTTTTCTGATAAGGGGTAAATATTTAATATTAAGAATAAAAATATCCTAGAAATAAGGAACTCCTAGTAGTTAATGTGAATATTTGGCACAGGACTGAAAACTGCATCTGACTTGGAGGAAAAAGAACATGCTCTAGTGTAAAGGTTCAGCTTCTCCTGCAGTTCTCATTTTCCCTTGGGGTGTACCAATCCAGCTGCTACCCTGATTCCACAAGTTTCTTTTTTCTCCTTGTGCATTTTGAAGAATCTGTGCCCTCTCTTTTTTAACCACACTTCTTATTTGCCAAAAAAATTCTTTGCCTACCCCATGTCTCTTCTCCAGCAACCAAAAAGTCAGATACATTCTTTAAAAGCCAGACAGGTTTTTAGTAACCAGCTTGTCAAGAGAGGTTGGTATTGAGTGGTACCTTGTGGGTACTCATATACCTGCTTGCACCCACAAACAGGGCCCTGCAATCTTGGCCTTATGTTAGAAAATAACTGGGTTTCAAACCACAGAGCTGCAGACACAGAGTTGTGGTTGGGACTGGGCTGAAAGAGAAGTGCCTGTCCTGGAGAATGTCACTTTGTTTATGGCTGAGTCTCTCTGCTCACAGTGATTGTAGTAGTTTTTTCTTAAATGCCAAACCATCACACTGATGTGTGAGAAAAAACAATAGTATGTACTCTGTAGGAGTGTGTGTATATATGTGTGTGTATACACTCAGAGACACATTTAGACTCAGAGTCACATTTATAAACAAGCCACAGAACACATTGCAATGCTTGAAAACACTCCAGTGTGTCTATGGACATCTTGTTCTCTCCTTCTGTCCTTGAGGTATCAGGTTTCCTTGTTTACAGTCTGCCTCATTCAGGATCTGGAATTCCTAAAGAGCAGCAAAACCCTATCATGTGACTGAAGACTGATTTCCAGGAAAAGCGGAAGGGGTTCTAGGAAAGGTCAGTTCTCACGTTTTCAGTTGTTCCCTTCATGAATACAGAATGAAAGAGATGAAGTCAACATGAAGCTCCTGATCCTTTGTCTCTCTGTTGAGCCTGGAATGAGATCTAAAGGAAAATCCAGTGCTTGATGCAGAGTTCCTTAAGCTCTACATTTTTCTCCCCTCTTTAAAGGTTTACTGACATGGGACATTTCACACAGAAGTGGGATTTCTGCCTCCAGGATGTCAGTCCCCCCAGTGGCTTCCTTATCTTCTGAAGCGTTGTTTTAGCATGTCCTGTCACAAGTGGTCATAACCCTGCTTGTGACATCACTAACAGGACCATGGGACGGATCCAGGCTATGGTACATGTAGGGAGAACTACATTAACGTAGTAACAGAGAGCAAATAAAGAGGAAAATGCAAACAAAACCAACAGCTCCCAGGTCACGTATTCCAAAAGCATCAATGAGAGCATTCCTGAGCTTGTCTTGTTGGGCAAGAGCAGGACTAGTGAGCATTGATTCCATGGGGTTGTCTAGATGAATGGCATCTGGGTCTGTGGCCTGGGCTATAGCTTTGAGGCTCTTCACTATAACATGGCTGTAGTGCCTCTCCTGGCTGTGCCCCACAGGTCCCAGGATGTGAGAATCCTTCTCTTTGTGGTGAGACATGCCTGATTTACTGCACTGTGCCAGAGCTTGTCCTGGGTGAAGCCTTGGGCCCTGGGTCTCAGACAGAAACCTGATGTGCTGCCAGGCTGCAAGTCCCTGTCACTCTGAATCAAGAGATCTGACTTTTTTTTTTCTGAGTTCTCATCTGATCTGCTATCAGCTTGGATCCAACCCGGTGGATCAATGAAAGTTATGACACTGTACAGATTTGTTTTTCAGTGGCATTGATGAACCAGTGTTGCAAGATCCTCAGCTCAGACTCAGTCTGGCTAACTGATGGTTGTGAAATTTCCAAAGGCAACAAGGGGGAAAAAAGCAAAAAGGCAAAATACCACTCTCCTCTGTGTTGCAACTCTAAGTGCAATCAGTTGCAAATAATAATTCCCTCAGATTCATTTGAGTTGGGTCCACAGAAAGTAATTTCTATATATATCAGCTAGATATAGACCTGAGGGTTAAACCAAAAACTATGCTGGCCAAAAAGTTGCGAATGCCAAATTCTGGCATGGCAGTCCAAGTTCTGCCCTTGATTAACACAGATTGTCTCAAAATTGTGAGCATGTTGAGCAACTGTTCAGGGCAAGTGAAGATCTCACCCATTCAGTAGAACCTCTATAAGCTAAAACACCAACAATGAGAGCCAGATATGGAAATACTTGGTTAAAGAGCACTACTGTAATGTAGATCTTTACTGTGAAATAGCTCCCAGGACTGCACTGATGCTTCAAAGCATTCTTCCTCATCTTCTTGGGCAGCTGATATTTTAGTTGCTCTGTGCCATTGACAAATGAGAAGGTCACTGCCCTCCATCAGTGTTTCAGCTGCTTGCGTGGATTCAAAATGTGGGCTACTGGCTGAAGCACAAAGGTACAGGCTCTAATTACGTCTGATTCCCACACTGAAGCATCTCTGGTATTAGTGGGCACTTCAACACCTGAACATGACACAAAGTCAGAAAGATTCTAGCGAGAATTTTGAGATGTTGACTGATTATGGCAGAGCAGAGGACCCCCAGTCCTGGGCTGTGAAGGGGATGTACAGGCAGGGGACCTTCAGGGAGTCCCTACCTCAATAAGCCTGGCAAGAGCTGAGGAGGACTTCTCTAAACACTCAAAATTCAGAGGAGGAGGCCAAAAGGGAAGAATCAACGCAATTTGCACCTGAGAGTTGAGAAAACAACAGAGAATCTCTAGGAAATTCTGCTCCATCTCTTTCTCCTTTGAAGAATGGATTCACCATATGATTTCAGGTTCCCAGAAATCCCTCACAATATAGGCCAGAAAAAAATTATTCTAATCCCTTCCCTTCTAAAGTAATTTAGTTTCTCAGTGCTGTGAAATGTCCATAAAAACATTTAAGATATTTTTAGTTCTTTTAAATGTTGGCTACCTGCAGGACCATGTCATGCATACCGTTTCTATATGGACATTCATTCTTAGTGGAATTTTCATTTAACTTAACTGAGATAAATTGCAAGAGGAAACGCTTATTAATGATAGCTACACCCAAGAGAAGCCTCATGAAGATTTTTTTATTAGGATCATTATAACAACAATAGGATTGTGCCATGCTGTGATGATCTAATGATCACCACTTTACTCACCGTGGAATTGTCATTGTGGGTGACCTTCCTTTCAGCAAGGGTGAAATGTAGCACAGAGCAGGCTCCTGATTCACCTTCCCTTACCTCAGGGGGCCTGACCTTAGTGACCTTTCCAAGGAGGAGCTGAGCTTGTCCCTCATCTGAATCTGGAAAATCAAGTGAAAGAGCAGGCCAGAGCCCTTCGTACCTTTTCATGCAGCAAATAATGTTGCATATGTAGTGTATCAACCACGGAGAGCAGTGCTTAACACCTCAGGGAGTTTTCAATTTTTCCTTGACAAGTACCTTGATTATCAGACTTCTGTATTTGTAAGTGATGCTACATTGGACTATGAATATCAAAACTAATGCCAAGGGAAAGTGACAGTAATTTTTGACTCTATGTTTTCATCAATGCTAAGCTGACTTACACTGCACCAGCTAAAGCAGGAGTCTGATCCCTTTGTACTTCAGATACTGCTTTGAACCATAAAATCAAATGGGGTCATGTAGATAGTGAGGTGCAGAGTAAAGGTGCCACAATCTGGCATGTGTCTCTAGTGAAGTCCTCCAGAGGAGGTACAATAGAAGGGTGAAGTGGTAATAGTTCTTCTGAGTTTTTACGACTCCTGTTTTGCAAAGAGTAGTCATGTGCTGTTGTTTTGAACTTTACTCACGTTTTTTCTGTTTCCTAGATCCGCCTTTGTGATGGCCACTCCTAGAGCAACCAACCTGGAGGAAATTCATATCTGAGCTGATGAAGCTCAGTTTTATTCTCAGCTTCTCATTGGAAATATGGAAGTTTTTCTTCTATCTGCATTTTTCCCATGGTGTTCCTAATTAAAGAACTGTGGTTAATTCTGGCTGCTTTGGTGTCAGCTCTTCCATGTCATCAGCACATATCCTGTTACTTCTAGGGTCAAAAAACCACATGTGAAATGTGTCAGGTAGACCTTCTGTTGCCTCATGTACACAGGTCCTGTGTTTAAATTCTGAGCCAGGTGTGATTTCAGGGAACCAGGATGTTTTGATAACACCATAGATAGGGACTACAGAAAAACTCATCTAAACCAACAAGAGCTGAGTCTGCAGCACCTGGTGCTGTTGGGACCATGCACTAATCCCTGGTGCTGGGTTTGCTCTATTGTGTGGGTACAGTACTCGGTCAGTGCTAAGCTACTGCAGATGGCTTGTGTCCACACAGGGTGAGTACCTCTGTATTATATGTTCCTACGTTTCCCATTTGTGTCCAAAAATGTCTTGGGACTCTCTTCTGCTTGTTGAGAGGAGGATTTTGATGAGTTCAGCCAGGTTTCTCTTTCCCCTTCCTTAAAGGGTAGTCACGGATTGATATTTTAGTTCCAGAAAGAGAATCTTTTAAACTTTCCATGTCAGCTGTAGACTCTACCCTGTACAGACTGAACAGTGTCAGCAAGGGAGGATGAGGTCTGGGGTTATGAAAATGGCCACTCAACACCAATGAGTCCAACAATGGACCTCAGGAAAGCTCTGTGTTCCTACAGATACAGAACTGACGTGCCTCCACACCAAAGCACAGAAGGCTGGCAGGGGCAGGAGCAGCACATGTTTTGATGCATGAAGTCTCCACATTATGAAAACCTTCCCAAAACAAGGAAAAAATAAAGTATTTCAAAATGTTAGCCCAAAGGAAAAGCAAATTGACGTCTAACAAAAGACTTATTTTCTTCTCCCATGGAGAGGTATCTGCCACTTACTCGAGCTGGCAAGGCAGCGTCTCAAAAGGCAATTTAACCAAGTTGCATAAGGCCTTGGCTGGGTGGCTGTAGAAATACAGGGCCTCTTATCTGAATAAGAGCTGGCCACAGCTGTTGCAGATCTTGAAGGCATTATTTCTGTGCCTGTCAAACATCTGCTTTGTAAGCAAACAAAGCGGCTGAAGTGGTGCACAGGACATGCTGCAGCTCATGAGGCAGAGCCAGGAGGCAGTAAATGGAAACTTTTTTTCCCCTGGCATCAGAAATCTGATTTCCCATGAGTGTCTCAGATGGACAGATAGGCCCTAATCCCCCTGTGCTATATAGACCTGTGCCTTGTCTTAGGGAAAGAGCCAGTGTGGTCCAAGCACTGATCTCAGTGTCTGGTAAGCTATAAATCATCTACAGCTGTCATGAACATTCTGACATATAGCCTACAGAACTACATTTATTTGCTTTCTCACCATCCAGGAATTATTCCATATAAATGTGTGTCAGCCCAAGAAGGCTGATGCTAAAAATCAGGATGTACATTGGAGCCCTTTGACATTAAATATCTTCTTCTTCTCCTGTTTTTCCTCCCTTAGTCATCGCTATATTTTTCCTCTACAAAACAATCACAGCACATCCTCTGTTAACCAAACCAGCTGCCTTTCTGTATCTCTGGAAGTCTCCCTATCACCAAAACTCCCGCACTACACAATAAATGCCCTCTGAGAGCCTGGCCACAGAGAGTGGGGGATGCCTGTACACAGACCAGAGCACTTTGTGCTCCCCGGTGTGTTTGTAGGCTACCACCAGTCCCATAAAACCCCATGATAAGTTCCTATTGCTTGTTTCTTTGCATGTGTGCAACCTGAACCTGGGTCTGGAACGTGAGCCCTCACTCTCCCAAAATATGGATGCTGTGGGAGAACCCAGTCCAAACACGAGGACTGGCTACCATGAGGATACTGATTTTGAGTTTTGTCCACTCAAATATGAGGATACTGATTCTGTGTTTGGTCCACTCAAAACTTTCCTTCTTTGTGCTCTACCAAAACCCACTTAAGCACTGAAGGAGGAGGATGGTGATGTGAATAGATGTGAAATAGATGCAACCAGATGAATGAATGTAAAAGGTTGACCTGAGGTCTCCTCTGTTTTTCCCCTGGCAGACTTCCAAGTGTTCATGCAGTGTGTTCCTGAGCTGTTTATCCACGTCTTTTTGAAAATATCTTAGTTCAATGTGACACAGCTCCACATTTTCTTTATATGTATAATCAAATGCAAACAATTAAGATTGCCTAACTGAGCTCTGTGCCAACAGGTAACTACAGTTCAAAGGGCCTTTTACGCATTTAACAGGTTGGACAGCATTTCCTCCACGCCCTTCAAACAAAGTTGTGGTGTAACATCTGACAGAACTTTCCTGTCAAAATCTCCAGTTCTAGGGTGAGTTCTCAGGGCAACTGCCTGAGCCCCCAGGTCATGAAGGACACCTCTGGGCTGAATATAAAAAATCAGTGCATGACATTCACACGCATTCATTCAACTGAAGAGGTGGGAGTGGATCCATTTCAGGCTCCTGTGCAAGACCACAGAGCTATTGCCAGCTGGAAGCTAACAAAGCAGTATCACCTTCCAATGAAGACAATCTTATCAAGGACTTCCAACTAATTTCCATTCCAGTTACAGTTGATGCAATTTTTATCTCATTATTCTCAATGACACTGCACAGAGGAGGTGTTAATATAAAGAAAGGTTGTGTTTTTAGTCTCAGCTTAACACTACAGGCAGAGAGAGTTGGGTTTTGTTATAAGCTTTGCCATAGATCTGGGTTGATTAGCATACCTTTGCCTCATGGCTTTCAAACTGCAATGTGGTGTGAGCTGTCACAATTACTGAATTTAAAATCATTACTATATTTGAAGTTATTTTTCTGGAAGACGCAGATGCAGGTGGCTTGGCTACACTTGTTGTGGGAGAGATGACCTCCAAGTGTCTGCTCAGGCACTGTATTTCAAAGATTTGCATAGTTAAGTTTGTGCCCATCATTCACCTGGGTAGCTGGGTTTAGTTTAGCTGGGGCTGGAGGTGGTGCTTGGCCAGACTTGTGAGAATGGAATCTCAATCTTCAAAGAAAGGAGAGCAGCAGGGAAGGGACTCAGCCAAGGACTGGCTGTGAGATGTGGGGGCTTTTCAGCTCCCAGGTTCAAATCCAATGGAGTTAATAGAAATCAGATGGCTTTCTTGCCATCTGGCAGCCAGTTGGGAGCTTGTGTGCATTCTATAGGTGAATTTTACTATCAAGTTACAGGACAAATGATTTCATCAGTTCTAAGGACAAACAGGGGATGGTGAAGAAAACAGAATAAACTGCATCAACCTAGGGCAGTGATGTGGTAATTTAAAGGAGTCATGTGTGGGAGGAATGAACTAAGTCTTAGTCGTATAGCTTCCTTTATTGACAGAGGAGGACAGACTTTACAACACCCAGGCTTCTTCCTGGGAAATTGAGTAGGTCAGAGTTTTCTTTCTTTCCATGAAACTGATGATTCTGATGCACCAGGGATACTCACAGCCCTAACCACACATTTTCTTTGGTTTGAGAGGGCAGGTTAACCTCCCTGTTAAACAAAGCTTCATTTATTCTTCATACTCACAGTAAAGATGCATGTGAACTCAAGGGAGAGGTAGAGGTAGTTTCACAGGATGGCCAGAGCAGGATGTAAAATCATACAGTGACTTGTGGCTGTGCAGAGATCTTTTAAAAACTGCATTAACTGTGTGCTCTGGCCTTGTATCACCTCATGATTTTCAAAGCAATGCAGTACCTCAGCTGGTGGCCAACACACAGTAGGCCATGGCTTCTTCTGTACTCTAAGAGTACAAACCTTGTGATGCCTGAAGTACTCTGCTAATCTGAAAATGGATCCCAAGACACTTCATAATTTACCAGGAGGAGAAAGCGGCTTCCAAATTTCTGCCCATCCCCTCTCAGCCCTGGGCAAAGCTGTCATTTCCCCACAGGTTCCAGAGCCTGCTCCTGAAAAGTGCTGAGGGACTGATATACTTCTCTCAGCAAGGAGTCAATAACAGCCCTGGGCAGGACATTGGGAGGAAGGTGACTTTTTTCTAGAAATTTCTCACTTTCCTTCTTCCCCTGTGAGAGCTGAGGGATGGTGGCTGCAGCTATCAGGGGCTGTGGCTGTCTGAAAGCACCAGGTGCTCAGGGACACCACTTCAGCTGATGGGGTTTGGAGCTGGGCAGGAGGACTGTGGGTGGGCTCAGTTTGCAGAGCGTTCAAACACTAAAAACCAGCTGTGTTAAACTGTCTTTACTGTAGGAATGAGCAGCTTGGCTGGGAGAGGGAAGCACTGGCCTTGTCCCCTCATCCCAAGAGGCAGTGGAGGAGAGCCCTGCCTGGATGGAGCTGGCAGGGCCAGGTGGGGAAGGTCCAGGGCAGCAGGTAAGGAAGGCTCTCTCTGGGTTCATTTGTCTCAGTGTCACCTTGCTGCTGCAGACCCTGGTCACAGCCTGTGGGTGGGAGCAGCTTGTTTCACCCTTTGGGTATGTTTGGAGAGCTGGATTGGGGCAGCTGAGTGTAGAGCTCCTGACATCTATTCTGTCATGTTAGGCTGTTCTCTTTTATTTGCTCTTGCTTTATCCATCTTAGTTTCCTGTTTGTTTCTGCTTACCTGGAAACTTGTAACACCTCTTTTTGTTGTTACAACAATTCATTTTCCATAAGATAACATTCACATTGTTGTCTGGCTGGAACTGAAGTACCAATTGATGGCAAGAGAAAAGTTTGGCTGTCTCAGTACAATACTGGAGGAACTTTTTGGGCTCCACGCTGGGTTTATTGATCTCTTTACATTTCACATAGAAATGTATATAGAAGCAGAATTTGACTGATGCAGCTGGCATGGTTCTTCCTGAAATTTTATGGTTGGGAGATGATTTCTGGGCATTTTCAATTGGAACTGCATGTCCCAGTTCAAGGTTGGGGCTTCTGCAGTTGTTAAAAAAAAAAAGTCAGTTTTTGCATTAAATGAGGCAGTAATTCATAGGCAGTGTCCCAGATTAAAAGAAGAAAACAGCACCACCATCACCCCCCTGCCCCCTAAACTGCTGCCATCCACATTCAGTATCGGCAAATAAGATTTAATCTCTTGATTGTGTAACTGAGGAAACTGAGGCAGGGAGTGACACAGAAATCATTGAGAGAGCTTAGAATGTCATCCAAGGGTTTGGGGTGGGACTTTGAGTTAGAACTGATGATTTTGGGTGTCTCAGTGCAAGACCCCTAGTAGACTCTGGTGTGTGTTTTTTGGGGTTTTATCTGTTTGTTGTTTTGCACCAGCCCTGTCTGCGTACCCCATCTTCTTCCCTTTCTCCACTGTAGGTGTGCACTCCTGCCTATGAGGTGTGTGGTGCCTTTTCAGTGCACAATTCCGGGTCCTGTAGAAGTGGATTGTCTGAATAATATATGTAATTTGAAAAATTCTTACCTTGCACCCACCTTCTTCCTTGAGTTAAAGTACCTGCGGGGAATAGTTCCATCTATGTGTACCCTAAAGCTAGAGGCTGATTCAGAGAAACCTACTTAGCTTTTGTCTGCTGTAGTACTCAGGTGAGAATGGGCTGCCAAGGACGTGACTTGCTATTTCTAAAATATACAAGTTTTATGCAAGGGACAGCAGATGTAGCTACAAACCTGCCAGAACGTATCTTTCTCCGTGGTGTGTGTTGTTGAAACTGGGTCTCACTTTAAGGAAATAGCAGATGGGCCTGTGAGAGGGACAAAGAGAAGTAAACCTTAGCGTGTTTGGCATGTTAATGTGGGCTCTGAGAGCTCTAAAGGGACTATCCCAGAGGCGGGTGCTGCTTAGCAGTTTTGGCTTGCCACAGGTAATAAAAGTCTGCACTCATGAAGAACTAAATGTACAAGTTTATTAAAACAAGAGTAGACTGTTGTCTTTCTCGAGGAAAATTTCTTGTCCTCTTTCATCACACTTTATAGAGCATGTTGAGACACAATTGAGAACACTGCTGTTCTTGTTCGGAAGCAGGGAGTGTTCCTGTGAATGGGAAAGCTCCATCTGAATTAATCATGGGTGATTAGACATCTAATGGGCTCTGCAGCTCTTTAGATCTGAGGTCCACAGCAGCAGCTGATGCAAAAGCGGTGTGTGTGTGTGTGACAGTGAGTAAGAGCTATCGTGCCAGGTACAGCTCTCCATAGGCATTCACAGGGGTTTTGTTTCCATGGCCTTGCAATTTCATACTTTGACCAGGTTACGTCTCACAGCTGTCTGCATCATCACTTATTCTTTCCCTCAAAACCAGGGTTAGTCAGCATTTTCTGGGCTTTGTTTGGGAATTGCAGTAATCTATGGAGTTGTCAGGAACATGTGTGTCTAGAGACAATAACAGTAAAATCATCACCCAAAAGGAAAAATTGAAATTCACAGGATTTTTAGTGTGTACTTTTATGAGTACACACTTGGTGCTTTTATGAACAAAGAACTGATGCTTTAAAAAAATTAGGCAGACACTGTTGGGAACATGCTGAGTGAAATCCGTGTTTGCTCTGTGTCTGTGTATGTATTTGTCTGGGTGATTTTAAGTGATGGGAGAAGAAAACACAGTGAACCACTGCTTTGTAGAAGTCTCCCAAAGCCTGCTTCAGATCTAGACCTGCTTACCAATCTATTCAGCCCCTCCTCTGGGGAGTTCCATGAGAGAACTTTTTTCTGCTGGCCGTCTCTCTTTAGGCTGCTCCGAGTACTTATTGTGAGGAAGAAAGATCTTTTTGTCTCGCATCGAAATATCTATTTCAAAGTGAAGTAAAAAGCATGAGATGTCTTTTTGTTCAGCATTTGTACAGCTCCTGCTCAGCAGGACTGCTTATGATTGAGATCCTTGATCTCTGTATCAATACAGAAAGCCAGTAAAATAAGCTGCTACCTGGGGCAGGCCAAACTCTAAAATCTGACCAATGTAAAAAAGCAAAGCTTTTCAAATTCCAAATAGACCATCTGCTAACATGCTATGCCAAATTTCTGGAAGACCAGCAATGCAACTCAGATTGTGAAGCTGTCTAAAACATTGAATAGATAATAATTTGTGATAGGAAACTTTCAAGTTGTGAGTGAAGCTGTAAGAAGTCCTGCGTGGAAGTGCAGTATCTGGGAAGGGAACAATCAAACAGCAGTTCAGCTGAGTCCCCTGGCTCCTGCTGATGCTGCTGGACATGTCACAGGGCCAGCCACTTGAGGACAGGCAGCTGCATTTCAAGAGCCTGTGCAGACTAGAATGTTCTACTCAACCGTTCTATTCATGTTCTTGGAGAGAAACTCTCATGAAAGTACCTTTACTGAGACTCACTTGAACACGGTGAGTCTGCTGTAATGATTCATCCACAGGAAGGCACAGATCCTTGATCCCCTCTGAGTACTTGTTTGCATCCTGATGGCTTTTAAGAATGAATAGACTATGAGGTGCTAAAAGCTTAGCCCAGGCTGAGTGGGTGGAGGAAAGGGGATATTGCTAAATGAATGCTGTGCTATTTATTGCTGAGTGGATGCCTCCCAGATTGTAAAAACAAGTTGTTTTTTTTTTTTTCTTCTGTCTCTTTTTTCCCCCAAGGCTTCTGGGAGGTAAGACGCACCCGATGAGTTCCAGCCGGACAACAGCGAGGTGGCCACAGCACTTGCTTAAAACTGCTGCTCCAATATGTGAGCTGGGATTAGGAATGCTCTAGGCTTGTGCTTCCCTAGTTTTCCTTTTGTGTGATTATGAGCTTAACCCTTTGGCGTTTTTGCTGTAATATGTACTGTATTGGAATCCTTTTAAATGTCCCATGTGAAAGTGGATAGAAATGGAAAGCTCTTCAGACTGCAGTTTTTCCCCAAATTAAAGAACCAAATTAAACAGGTGCTGCAAACCCATCTACTGTGGCTTTACCAACAGGGTTGGGTTTTTACCCCCTACAGCTTCTGCTCCGATTGTGTGACCTAACTTTGCTCACTTCTGTCTTATGGAGGGAGATATTTCTCAGCCCTCACTCCAGTAAGAGGCCACGGTTTTGGCCCTGAGTCTTCAGATGGGAGTGTGCCTGCCCTTTCCACATCTGTGACATAAAACCTGTTGGTTTCTGTACTAAAATGAAGTACAGGCCTATGTGTTTGTATAATTGCAGCCTGAGAGAACTGAAGAAAAATGTCCCAGAGAGGGTGTGCTTTTTCCTTTGTAACCCTCTGATGTGCTTTAAATTTGCTCTTGAAATGCATCCACTTTACTGTGTCTGAGTGAGAGTCCTTTTTCTAGGAAAAAAGGAAGCAGAACAAAAATAATTTACGTTGTGATAGCTGCTTTTGACATGGGATGGGATCAATTTCTAATGTGGCAGGGTTATCATCTCCGTCTCACAGGGTCTTGTTCAAGCATCACTTGGTGTGAAGGGATTTATGGGCAAAGATCTTCAATGTCAGCAAAGTAATGGGTATTGTAGGGTCACCTTGGATATGTAATGAAAGGGACCTCCAGGTGCTGTCTGAAGGGAATTTAGGAAGACATGGAACCAGCGTCATTCTGCAGAGTGAGAAGTTCTGAAATACATGTGTGGCTTTTTGATTCAGCAAGTGCTAAAACCTTTGGTAAAATAAGATGTGTGTGGCTCTTTCTGCAGCTAAAGGGAAGCAGCTGGGCGGTTCTGAGTTAACATGGGGCAGAGATTGGTCTGTGCTCCAGGGAGAAGCACAGAAGATCTGTCTGCTCCTCAGTGCCTGCTGCCAGTGGGCACGTCTTGGTGTGGTGCTCTGCAAGCCTTTTTCACAAGTGCTATTTTCCAGCAAGTCCTGTTTCTGCTCTCATCTTGGACCTTGTCCTTTGTCAAGCTCTCTTGAGAACAGCTGTGCTAACAGGTAGAGAGCTGACTATAGACTTAAAATGTCAGTGTCCTCCAGCTCTGGGAAATCCTCTTCAATGCAGTGCTAGGCTGAAGGGAGACACTTGTTTCACAGAATATGACGTAACTCTTCGGTGTCTAAGCAGATTTGTTTGCTGCTTGCTTCCAATAATGGAAAAAAATGTGTTTTCTTGGATTTTAGAGGACATAAAGGCCTGTGGAAGGTGTTGATGCTGTGGAGACTTGAAGAGAGATCTGCATTGCACTCTGTCAGTCAAAAAGGTGACAAAGTTAGTTCAGACCATCCACAAAAGGGGGATGACTGTGATGCTTAAATCTGCTTTCAAATATTTCTTCCCCCAAGTTTAGGAACTTATATCCAGTTCAGACAGAGCTGTGGAAGTTCAAAGAAGAGAGACAGTACAGTTTCCTGCACCAAAACATCCAGTGCTCCTCCCTGAAGTCTGGCAGAAAGTGTTTTTGAGCTGTGGCAATCCTAGGCATTTGGACTGAGGGCATGGAAGCAAATACCATGGAGTGGTCTTTCAGCTACTTTCACATTGATTTGTTTCCCATGTGTTTTTTAATGTGTGGTGTTCATGGCAGAAACACGTGACCAAAAGACGCCTAATTTGGAGCCCAGGTTGTATCACTGCAGCTCAGCATACAGCAGGGCCACCTGTGTACAGAAGAAGAACTTGTGTGAGCTCTTCTCTCCATCTCCTGCATTTGTCCCTGTGTGCTCTCGTGCTGCAGAACCCTCCTCACTGCAGAGCATCTGTCATCATGTGTTCAAAATAATCCAAAGCTAAAATGGGAGTATTCCCTTTCTCTCCAGCCTGAGCACAGAACAGGCAGCAGAGTCCGTCTTAAAGACTTGCATGTACATTGTGCAAGATGTTGGCACTGAGAGCGTGTGGTGTGTGCTGCCACAGCTGGGGAGCTGCTGTAGGAAAGGGTCAGGGGACCCTCTGTACTCTGTGAAAGGGGCCAACATAGAAGCCCAGCCTGTATTGCCAAACTGCTCTCCCCAGTAATTCCTGGGGTGATGGGGGAGTACATGTCTAGGAGCGCTGATCTTCAGATCTGTTTCCCTTATAATGGTTACGTCAAACCACAAGTCTTCAAATTATGCAGAGGAGTAATTTTCCCAAACTGCAGGCTTCTGTTTTCCAGCGATGCATCAAGGCGAGGTAAATGGCAAGAAATAAAGCATGTTTAATTTAATGGGGGTGACAGCAAGACAGATGGCTGGTGGTAGATGGCTTACTGCAGGCCTGAGAATGCCAGCTTCTGGGTGGAGATGAGAACTGAGAAAGTGCTCAATTAATCTCTCTGGAGGCAAGAGCTGCTCGTGCTCAAGCTCACTGGTGAGCTGCTGTGGGAACTCCACTGTGCTTGTGAATGTGTGTTGTCTCTGAAGGTGCCTGTACAAGAGTGATCGTTCTTCATATAAACACCTTCCCTCTCAGGCAAACAAAGCAATTTGTGCTCAGACAAGTATTTGCAATTCTCCGCTTTTGTAATTCATTTTTCAAAACGCTGTTGCCATTCAGCTGAGGAGAAGAAATAATGCCATCCACCCACAAAGAAAGGGCAGCAAAGGGTCCACCATCTCTTCAGGCAAAAAATGGTTTGTTCAAAAGGTTTGGCAGCTGCTTTCAAATATCAAAGATCTTCACAAAAGCATGGAATGGGTGATAATTAGTATGAGGTGTTTGGCTGGGTTTTTTCAGCCTGTTTCCCTTGTACCCCTTGACCTGCCTCTGTGCTGTACCCTGCCCTTTGTATGCACACCTCTAAAAGACAGGGCCATTGCACATGAGCAGCATGTTCTTGGTGGGACAAGTAAGGAGAATGTTTTCCATTAAAGCAAAGAGGGTGCTGGTGGATGTTGTCCTCGATCTGTTCCACTTATGCCACTGTAGATGGAATTTTCTGATTTCTCCTGGATATGGCACTGGCTGACAGCCTCACCAGATCCCTGCATTAATTTACTTGGGCTGTATACAGCACTAGAGAGCAACACCAGTGTGGTAGACAGATCCAGAAGGCTAATCACAGATCAGTAAGGGGACAGCACAGACTCATCTACGTGCTGCTGTCGCACCATTGCAGCAAGCACGTTTTGTCTGAATTCCTGTGTGCAGCTCTGCAGGTAAAATACCTCCCAGCACAGTCTTGCCTTCTGGTGTACTCATTCTTTCCAAACACCTCACGCACACCTCACCTCTTGCTGCTTTTTTCCCTAAATAAAATGAGCAAATTTCCTGCTAATTGTAGCAAATTCCAGCAAGACTTTTCCAAAATTCTCTCTCTCCTTGGCTTTTATTCATGGCATTTCTAATTTATCCACAGGGAACTGTTAACTGAGCTGGACCTAATTCATTAGGTGCAGCCCTTTATATTGCTACTTGCTACTGAAGTCTTAGCACTGCTTTGGAAGCACAGGCCTGCTTTGAATGACAGAAGGTTTTGAGCTGGGTTTAGTGCAGGAACAAATTTCAAATGGAGATGGGAAGAGAATTTGATGAATATGATTTTTGTGCTTCAGAAGCAAAATGGCACATACAAGTTGAAGGTAGAACTGTTTGAAGACCCTGCATTATTTTATTTTATGTCAGTTTATTCTGTGTTGTATCCTACTGGGAGGGAGAGATTGTTAACCAGAGTTATGAGGCTTGAAGCTGGGAGTGGATTCAAGCCACCCTGGTTCTTAAAGGTGCCAGATACCAACTGGTAAAGTCTCTTCTGGAAGGACTTGTGGTCTCCCACAGGAGATGTGAATGTGGTTTCCTCCTTCCTGCTGAGCACAGCTGATGTGGGTTCAGGGCTCTCTGCTAATTCCACTTCACTAAAGACCTTCCTGAGGTGTTACAAAGTAAGAGTAGGTAGGTGGCAAGAGCAGTGAGTTCTGTCCTGGCTGAGTCTCCCTGTGGAGTCTGAGCCAGCTGAGAAAAGGCTCCTCCATGGCCAGGTGAGGGGCTGGGCTCCTCACAGTGCTGGTGCTCTGCTCAGAGCCAAGGTTTTCCCTCAAAGCTAGGGCAAGCAGGCAAGTTTATGCAGAACTTGAGCATGCATCAGGAGGTGTAGATCTTTTCCAGGGAATTTGCTTTTCATAGTGAATTCTTCTGGTCTTTTCCTTAAGCTGCTGTACTCCCTGGATTTTTAGGTAAAGAAGATGTTTCAGACTGATACCCACAAAATAGCCACAGCTATAGTAAAGCTTTGTGTGTCTGAAGCACAGGAGTGCTGATTTCCTTCTTCCACCTTTGAACAGAGAATCAGCCAAGGGTAATGAGATACAAAATACAAAGACCAAAAAAAGGTGGCTGAAATAGGGAAAATATGTGTGGGCCATAATTCTTTCTATCTCCCCACCAAATTCTGAAAATTGAAACTGGGACCTCTTGAAGGCAAGAAGGCTTTAACACCCAAACTGAATTCTTAATCTGTAGAGAATTACATTCTGAGTGAAACTTCATGTACACAATTACAAGTCCAAGTCTTTGCTGGTATAAGTGATCACAAGTCCACTAACTTATGGTGACCCAGTTCAGACTTGCATGCATCTTCCTTGTGCTGCATTTACACATCGCTCTACCTCAGTTTTGTTAGATCTGTGATTGCCAAGTGACAGAGAGAAAGAAGTCAAATGATAGAGGGGTGGTTCTGTAGAGGCTATTTGAGTGCTGAACATCAGAAGCTTCTCTGACTCTCCCAAAATCAGACTTACTTACTTTGTAGCATCTATCATTATGCAATGCATCCTTTCCTGCCCTTATTTATAGACCTTTAAGGGTCTATAAATTACTATACAGGACACAGTAATATATTGCCTGGACCAGAAATTACACAGCAAACTGCTGATGGAATTAGAGTGGAATTCTCTGTACTGTGTGTACTATGGAGCGCTGTCTACTATATAATAAATCACTTAATGCTTCTGTTTAGCAGCACCTGATTGAGCAATAAGGTGCAAAGCAGCACATGATGAGGTCATTTTATGTATGGTTTAAAACTTGCTAAAGCTATAAGGCAAAGTGAGTATCTTGTATTTAGAGTGACCTGAGTCATTCTAAGTAATGCTGACTGCCCACATTCCAGAGCTTTAGGCACTTTGTAGAGGTTACTGAATCAGGACTTGTACGTGGCTATCTTTGTCTGAGTAATTGAACTGAAGTTAACAACATTTGTTAATAAGGTACAATTTCTGGGAATTGGGTCAGATCAGGCCTTGTAGGATGTTTTGTATCATAACATGTTGTTCCACTAAACATGGACTTGTGCTGATACCTTTCAGTGCTGTAATAGCTGCAATTAGTGGCAGCTCTTCTCCCATGTAAACACCTGTCTTTCCCATGCAGATTTTCTGCTTAATTCTCCTGTTGACTCTTCGAAGGATGTCTCATGGGAGAGGTGTTCTGGCACTTCTGAGCAAGGCAGATGTGTCAAAACATGCTGAAGAAACATCTTTATGTTAACATGGTAGGAAAGTGTCTCTGAATATGATGCAAAGGTCAAAACTTTAGACTTAATGAGCTGAGATGTTTGTAAGCAAACAATGTGGTAAAGCCTAGGAGGAGAAAGTGTAGTACAGATGGGATTAAAGCAATTAAAACATTTGTTCATATGCATAAAACTGCTCTTAAGTTTTTAATGGTGCAGTTGCCAGCAGCAGAATGAGGTTGCATAACTGGCCCTGTCCTGCTCAGGTGTGTGTGCCTTGGATGAGGTACCCAGCACCTGATGTTCCCCTGACCTCAGGGTGTCCTGGCTCACAACCCTCCATCCCTGTTCTGTTTGGTGAGGGCTCAGCCCTCAGGAGGAGAAGCCAAAATAGCTCTTCAGTGCAGACAGGTTTAGAGTTCTTCTCAAACTCTCAAGAAATGTTTGTGCTAGGGGGTGAAACAGGAAAGTTGTTGTTATGTTGTTTTGGCGTGTGTTGGTTCACTCGTTACACAATTGTACCCTGCTGGATCCCTGCTGAAATGCGTGGTTGGATCTCAGTTTCCCTCCTGTGTCATTGCATGTTCCAGTTCTCTCGGTGGAAGGAGGCTTCAGCAGTGGCCATTGCTCAAGTTTTGCATTCTGTCTGCTGCAGGTGTGTTGTAAAAGCCTGAGGCCAGGTTCTGCTTTCATGGAGATGCTCTGTAGCTCAGCTGATTATCAGAGTGGCTGGGGCCAAAGCTGTTGTGCACAGCATAGTGAGCAAAAGTGTTGGAGGAGCAGGGAGCTGCTCTGAGAGGGCCAGGTGTCATTGTGACCTTGCTCCATCACTGTTTTACCTGAGTGCCTTTTGTCAGGCAAATTAATTCAAACACTGACATGTAACCAAAAGCTGACAAATTACAGCTAGTGTTTGCTTAACCTGCAGCTTTTGGGGATTGCCTCAAACAGAGTTGATTCACTCCTGAAATGAATACTGTTCACGTCAAGTTGTTTAGCTCCTGGTTTCTGCTGGATAATTTTGACCTGTTTGCAGTGGCCAAGAGGCTTCTTCCAGTGTTCCTTGAATTCCTTGATAATCAAAGCAAGATATGTGCACCACAGCTGGAAGAAGTGGGGAAACTGTGAGGACTATAGATACTGGTATGAGAGCAAATTCAGGGAGGAAGTGGGTGATTTTCTGTTGCATATGAAACTTCCTGAGGTTACCCTGCCTAGGGCAGTGCAAGGAGGGGGAAAAAGTGCTGAACTGGGTTATAAGGGCTGCTTTGGTTATGAACCTGCATTATGCTGACTTATTTCACCACCACACATGAGTTCATTCAGGTTCTTACAATGTGCAAAGCCTTTGTAGCCACTGGAAGTGGGTCTTGCTACTACTGTGGAGTAGCAGAAGTGTTGTGGGCAAAATATTTAAGAGACACAAAGGTCTCTATAAGTTTGTTGTGATAGCTTGTGTACTGTGACATTTGTTTGTGTTCTCCCTTTCTGGATTCTTGGTCTGTAGTTTAATAAACACAACAAATTTACCTTCCTAGTTCTTTCTAATTGAACTTGGTGAAGCAAAATTACTCTCAAGAAGCAGTGCTGCCTTATGCAAATCTGGTCTTTCTACTGTATTCATTATTCTCCATTCCCATGTCTTGACCCCTTCAACAAAACATTTTCCTTCATTCCTCCATAAAGCCTTCTATCTTGCCTTTCTCCTTAGCAGTTAGAGAACAGATAAAGCTAATATCTCGCTTTAATCTGATCAGGGAGACGATGAAATTTTTATTAGCCATTTACAGACTCTCAAAAATGTATTAGCATTCAGATAGAGGAAAAGAATTGCCCACAGAGTAGCAAGATCAAGGCTAAAGCTTGAAGTAGTTAGTTAAAAATGAATTGAACAATGGGCAGTGAAGGATATAAATCTAGGATAGGAATTCTTGGCAGTTAGGAAACTCTTTGACAATTGCTAGTTTTCTGCTAAGGGGTAAGATGCAATTGGTTAAACCAGATGCATTTTCAGGGCCAGGCTGTAAAGCTGGGATCCAAGAATGAAGTTTTCCAGTCTAAGTGCTACATTCTGGAAGGCTGACTTAGATCTTTCTCTTTAAGACTGAACATGACTTTTTTTTTCTCATTTTAATTTTTTTTCCAAGGAGCATATTCAGTGCTGTGTTACTGCTGCAGTGGGCTGAATGCAGAGGGAGGAGGCTGCCCTGGTGAATTGCTACCTTATCTCTCATTCTGCAAACCTGCTGCAACCCTAAATTGAGATATCTCAAAGGAAATGGAAATGTCTGTGGCACTACATCTTGAGTCTGACCTCTTGTTTTGAAGTTCCTGGTAATAGGAACCCGAAACTGAACAAAACTAAAACCCTGTTACAGACTTTGAGTGACAGTTTGACTAAAAATTGACATTCTTTGGGAGGGACTGCTGGTTCCTGAGAAGGGGCCCACATGGAATCATTGGGATGGGAAAAGAGCTCCAAGGTCAATGAGTCCAACCTTTGATTGAACACCACCTTGTCAACTAAACCATAGCACTGAGGGCCTTGTCCAGTTGTTTCTTGAACACATCCAGAGACAGTGACTCCACCACTTCCCTGGGCAGCTGTTCCAATGTTTAATCACACTTTCAGTGAATGTTTCCAGACTGAACCTTCCTTGACACAGTTTAAAGCCATTTCCTCTTGTCCTGCCAGTTGTTACATGGGAGAAGAGACTGACCCCCATCTCCTTTCAGGTGTTGTAGAGTGATAAGGTCCCCCCTGTACCTCCTTTTCTGTAAGCTAAACATCCCCAGCTCCCTCAGCCATTTCATCAATTCATTTATTTCTTGAAGTGATGGACCCAGAACCAGGCTCCAATAAACTGACTGCGAGGCCCAGAACCCATAAATAAATGTCTTTTTTTATCTGCCTCTTACCCATTAGAGAGATGTTTTATCTGGAACTGAAGCTAAGTTAGAACTCCAATGGAACAGCAACAATTGAGCTGTTTCTTATGGGTTTGTTCTGTGACCAGATGTAAAAGCATTTCCAGATCCTCTTGTTATAGTCTGGGCTGATGCTGGATCCTGCCACAACTTCTAAGATCAACTGCTCATGTTTTCAAGGTGGGAGTTATTTGACTGTCACCATCTCCTTGGGAGAGTCACTCATCCTCTTTCTGGTGATGAGATTGGTGCTTCTGGCAGACCAGAGCTCTGGAGAGGATTGTATCAAATGAGAATATCTTCTCTCCTGTTAATTCCACTGCAGGTGGTTGCAACCTCTGCTTCAAGGAAGGTGAAGGCACAGCAACACTGAACTTGGGGAAGGACTTGCAGATGGTAGAATGAAGACTGCTGGTGGGTGATTTGGGGGCACTTGATGTAGGCTATAGGGCTGCAGTGCTCTCTGCTGTTGCATTGCAGCTCAGAATAGCTATAAAAAAAGCTGTTTGACTTTCAGCCTTGGTAGCCTTAAGCATTATCTTGGACAGTACAAATAACACAAAGGATGTAGTGGAGCTTAAAAGGACAATTATCTGTAGCAAAAACAAACAAAGCCATCAGGATATCAGACAGCTGCATTCCTTTCGCACTAGGCCATAAGTCAGGAAAAAGAAAATTATAATTTTCTTTGGAGCTGTGAAGCTGTTTACCCCTCTCACCCTTCCCCATGGCTGCATTTATTTAGTGATGGTATGGGGCTATTTATCAAACACATACAATTCATGGAGATTCCTTTTCTGGGTTAAGTGTAGGTGATCCATCCACCTCAGTCTGAACCCTCCTTGCCTGTCCACCTCTTACTCTGTGTTTAAGGGACCTTCCTGCCACTCTGCTAAAGCTGAGTTAATTACCTTGGAGCTTCCCCGAAACAAGGTGCTTGTTCTTAAGGGGTTGGAACTACTTCTTTTGGCTTCCTCAAAATGCCTGCTCACTCTTTATAGGATGTGGAAAGAAAGACTGCCCTAAGAAGAAGCTGGGGAAAACATTTTGAGGACCTTGGAGGTTGCTGGATGACTCTGTGATATTGGAGAGTCCAACATTTGCATTTCCTTCCTCATTGTAACAGAGGAATTTTCAGTAGTCTCTACAGGAACTGTTTATCTAAAGGCTGTGTTGAGAGTTTTGAAATAAACATGTGCTTTGGCTATGACCTCTTTATTGCTTTTTTTGGTTTCAATGCAAGACCTTAAGGGAGGTGGAAGGAATTGCAGTGATGAGATCAGCAGATAGAGAGCTGGAGATTTGGAGCTCTGTCCTGATCCCAGACCCCTGGCCAGATTGTAATTTGCGTAATCCCATATTTACTTCCCCTCTGTGTTTTCAGCTGGAGCACTCTGCTTTCTGGTGACAATCTGCTCTTTATTGCTTTTAAGGTAGAGGAGGAATTTCTGCAAGGGGGAGGCTTGCAAAAGCACTCTAGAAAGAATGTCAGGGCATAGCTGCATACAAACTACTATTGTAAATAAAAAGCTTTTCAACAGATCTGTGCAGTATAAACCTGACAGCTTTGTACATTTGACTGGGCCATTCACTGAACTAGTTTGGAGACCAGACTACTTGTTGCCAATGTCTGATATAAAATTTGTTTCATGACTGTATTTTTATCAGGCCTGGAATTCTGGCTTTATCCAGACCTGTTCAGGGCTTGAATTTTTTTTTCCCAGTCTAATTTAGCACAATACAGTTAAAAATAAGTTCAGTGTTATTAAGATTTTGCATGCCTTTATTGTTCCCTAGTTTCAATTTTGCTATCAAATTGAATCTGAAGTACTGAGCTTTACAAGGTGGGCTTGAGACTGGAAACAGATGGAGTAAATTCTCTCATTTCTGTCAGTTTGTTTTTTTAAAGGGGAAGAGGAATTAATTTCATCCTTTCTGCCACTTGAGCTTCAAACAGTGATAATTTGGAACATATGGTAAGTGTAAGACTCCAGTCCCTTTTACTGAACTATTGTAGCAAAAATTGTATTAAGATAAATAAGGGTGAATCATGCAAAGAATCAAAAAGTCAGATTTTATTTTTTTTTAAAGTTATTCTCTAGGGGGAAATTAGCTCTTCAAAACCATGGGAATAAATGAAAATATTATTTCTAAGTCTATGTGATCTCAAAGCAGAAGCAGTCCAATTGTTATGCTGTTCAAGGCTTCTCCTGCCATTTCTGGTCAGTAAAATCCACAGTGATAGATTTTCTCAATTAAGAGTAAGTCTATTCCAATAAGTGTAAGCATAGTTTACAATAATGATTTCAGTTCAAAGCATCAGAAAAGGAGAGGAAATAAATGTTACTTGACACATCAGTCTACCTTTTTTTTTTTTTTATCTTAGGCTGTTTTCCCATAAAAGAGCAATGTATTTTCTCGTAAAAGCTATGGTTCCTAGTACTATGAGATCTTAAATTAAGATATGTTTGTAATTTAGTTACACAAAACTTAGCATTTATACAGCGAGTGCTGCAAAATTGAAAACACATAAATCTTTTATATGGGAGATCAATAGTTAAAATTTTAAATATTTTACCCAGTCTTCCTTAAATATTACTGACTTGACTTATCAGAACATTGATTAGTAAAAAACTATGGAGGAAATGTAAGGAAAAAAATCAAAATTAGCTTTTGGAATCCAGAGGTGCTTTCAAAATTTCAAAACATGTTTATTAACTTTTTTTTTTTTTTTGGTGGAGATATTTTTTCCACAAGGAAAAAAGAGAAATAATAGAGAATTTTAACACCAAAGTGCAGTGAAAAGAAGTGTTTTTCTCTAAAAGGAATTAAATGAGCATCCAATGGCTTAGTCTTTGAACCATTTAGGGTTTAAGGGTACTATGGGATTATGTTGTTCTCCAAAGACACTGAAATTAGACAGTGACTTTTTAAAGTGGAAGCTGGAATTTACTGATAATCACAAGACAGAGCTGATCACAAGCTCCAAAATGAAATAATGACATTTGCAATGCTGTGAAAGAAGCCCCTTTTTTTTTTCCTTATTTGACTGTGTGAGTCAAGTGCGTTATCTGGGCCCAGATGAGATCAAGGACTTTCCGGAATGTAGCAGAGCTTTATATGATTGATAGTCCATGGTAAAGCAATCAGTTTGTTGTAATCTCTGAAAGGGGCAAATGCTAAATAACTGAATGAGTTTTCCTCATGGTGACAGTCCTCTAAACCCAAAAGTCAGTATGTGAAACACTCGGGTTTTGCCAGCCTTATGCTCCATGTATCAGTCTTCCCTCAAGGTTGTGTGTGATGTTTAATCTTGACATCATGCCAAAGATGATGCAAAAAATCTTATATTAATGTGCTCATCTATAAATTAAAGACTTACAGTTCATTAAGTTCAAGGAGTGGCTTGAGGATAATAATGTGGCAACACAAGAAGAGGTTTTAATATTTCTGGAATTGGTTTTCCTGTGAGAAATGGATGTGAACACAAGGAAGCGTTCTCTTCGTGGGAGCTGACAGCACTCCTGGTATCCAGGGGAGTGTCCCTGCAGTCTCCTACTGCCATTCTCCTTCCCAGGAAATGGCACTGCCTGAAAAACCAGCAGTTATGGGAAGAAACTGGACATAAAGAAATTCTGAGCAGGGACAAGTGCATCACTCATCAAGCAGATCATATTCGAGCCTCTCTTGTGCTGTCTGTATTGAAATTGTTCAATGTATGTTGCTTGGTGGGAAGCTGATTCTGTTTCTCTAAGTAGTGCCTCTCAACAGAAAAGGCCACTGTACAAAAGCAACTTTTCTTCTTTGTTTCAGATGGAAGTAAGTGGGAAGTGCCATGTAGAACTCCACTGTTTTCTTTCTCAATATAATTTCTCATTTTGTTCTGAACATCTCATCCTCTGAGAAAAATATTTCCAGAGAAATAAGATCTCTTTCCATCCAGAGTTAAGATGTTATTGCTGCAGTGAGTTTTGAAATTTTTCCATTTGGAGGAGGAAATTCTGTCTTTTGACAAAAAATTAAAAATGGGTTTTCATCAGATCCATAAGTTTCCTTAAAAAAAAAAAAAAAAGTAGCAACTTTTTCACACAATTTTATTTAGAGACCCTGTTTCTTGCTGAGAACATTTGGGAGAAGAAAGATGCAGCTTACCTCAGTTATGTGATGACCAAGTTTGTAGCAAAATTTCAAATTCCTCTGTTAAAAGTAAACCAATAAATAAGTAGAAATTAAGCCAACTGATAGAAATAGTTCAGGAAGAAAGCTTTTGACACAGACAAGATTTTTCACAATTCTTAGAGATGCAAAAATGCACACACTCTTCCTAGCACACAGCTTTGGCCAGATGCCCTGTGGTGTTAAGTGCAAACAGATATAGAAATCCTTTCCTAAGGGACACCAGAGTCAGTTCAGCAGGCACTTGTGCCAGTGTTAATGGCTTGCTAAATATCCTGTCAACAAAACTGCTTGTAATTGCTTTGTTTGTAGTTTCTTCGTGCCCAGGGTACCAAATTATGAAGAACTTCTCTAAATCTGATTTTTATGTTTAAACTCACTGATATGATTAACTGTAACAGCTTATTCTATCAATTGTGGTGAATATTTCCTGTGTAGGAGCTGTAGTCTGGCAGTGAAAGATGACCTATGCAGGAGCTGTTGTGGTTTAATCCCAGCTGTCAGTTAAGTACCACGAAAGCCTGGTGGGTGGGTAGAAGGATTGGAAAAAAGGGATAAAACCTGTGGGCAATGATTTTTTTTTTTTATTTAGGTCTGATAGACCTTCACAAATAAATGATTATTTAAAAAACTAAAACAGGCAAGCCCCTCCTCTCCATCCCCCCAAATTATTAAGGGTGATTCTCTTGGAAGAGTGATGGAGCCTGACTTTCTCAGTCCCTTCTTAGACTAGTTTCAGTGGCTTTAAATGAAAATTGCAAGGAATATTGAGAAGTGAACATGCAAAAACAGAGGAAGTAGAGAACAAAATACAGTTCAGTATGAATATCAACAAATACCAGTTCAAACAGAACTCTTGGGCTTGATGAGGAAGCACAATTCATTATGCCAGACTACAAATGATTTGATATTTTGGTTGGTGCCTTTGTTGTTCTGTAGTCAGAAGGGAGATGTAGAGAATTAGCAACAAAACAAGAACAAATAGAAAATTATTTACATAATAAATATGATAAATTAGCCCAGCTGACAACATTCTAACAAGCTTTGTGACAACCTGAAAAGCTAAAACAAACAGCAGTTGTTGGGTAAACTGCCACTGTTGACAGAAACAGGGAGCCCTAGCGATAATGGAACATCTTTTTCTTGATGCAGACTGGCCCAGTTTCTTTGACTTCACTGATTTTTGCCTGTTCAGCCTAGTCACTAATGTGTTGCAGTGGCTCAGTTATTTAGTTATTGCTTGGTTTTATGATTTAGAAGTTCTTTGGGTCCTGTTTGTGTGAGTGCACATGTGGATAAATTTGACCTACACAGGAAAGTTACTCACTGATAGTTCCACACATGGGTTCAGTTTGAAAGACGTTTGCATGCAAGAATTCTCTCAATCATTGGTCTCAATCACTGAAGGTGGCTAGCAGCATGGATCAAAATGATGACCATGAGCTGTTGTGATTTTGGGATTAATGTAATGGCAAGCTTAATGCTCTGTTCCACTCCCTAGTTAAGTCAGTGGCTCCTTGAGGCCTGAAGGAGTCGCTGCCCAGTGTAGATATCCTAACTGAATATTTTAGTCACATTAGAGTTAAAAAAAAAAAAAAAAAAAAAAAAAAAAAGTTGTACCTGTTTCAGATTTTGGGGTGTAAAAAAGCTTATGAATCAAATGTGTTTGTGTTCAGTCTCTCATTTTCTATGGACAGCAGTTTGAACCAGTTCTTCGTTTATTGGAAAATATTTGTGTGCTTTTGGAGGCCACTGAGTCAGAGAGCCATACGGAGCAATTGAAATTACAAGCAAATATTTTCCTCTTTCATGCAGTTAAGTGCCCAATAAATCCCTATAAATGTGAGCTTTGCTAAATGAGACAGCATCAATAGGCTTTATGAAGTCCAGACTCAATTTACTCCGTGGCCACGTTGAGAACATCTGGCAGTGAGGACCAGCTCTAAAGTGAATGTAGAAGTTGCCAGGGCTGACTTTGAGGCCACAGCTGTTTGAGGGCAGCTCAAGATGAAGATGGGCTGGGCTGCTGCCAGGTGTGACCATAGGGCCGACTGCTGGCTTTGGCAATGCGTGCTGAGCAGCAGAACTCCTTTGCCTCAGCCAAAGCAGGAATTACAGAGTTCTGCATGTGGTGCATCTCCTCCTGCCTCTGCAGCACCTGGGGTTGAGGAGCAGTGGAAGGTTGATGCCTCTGCCACCCGTTTCCTCCACAGCTTGAAGGTGTTAGTCCATAGCTGTGTTCCATGGTACTCTGGCAGAGGTCATCTTTCCCACTCCATGAGAGCAGTGAGTCCAGACTGGGAGCTGATGATGGGAAGGGAGGAGCAGGGGAGCCCTCCACAGCTATTCCATGAACAGAGTACGGGTAAAGGAGAGATGTATGAGTGTCCCAGGAATGTAGGTTCTGAGGGTGTCTCCATAAGGAAGGTGAGTCCTTGAGGCAATGGGAGAAACTAGGAATAGAGTAGAAAAGACAGACTGATCATGAATCCAATTGTTTTCAGGTTCCCCGGGATGCTTCTTCAGCTGACAGCACTGTGGGTACCAAGAGTCCCCTCCAGAATTCATCTTGTATCACAAGAGGAAAATGACATAAATTCTGTCCTTTTCTTGGAGAGGCAAATTGAATGATTTCTACTAAGAAAACTGTACACTGGCTGTGGGAGCTGGATTATGATGTCAGTTGTTGTCTGAACCCAAAATAACTGTCTGGTATAGCTCTGTCATAGCGCCTTAAAGCGTAGGTGAAGTGTGATTGTGGTGTGGTGCTCAGGGGTGTACCTGGTGCTGATGAGGCATGACACATCCCTCCTCTTTCACTCTCTACCTGCTGCACTTGTTGCTGTGCACGGCCCCTTCCCCTCGTTGGATTTGGATTCAGAGCTGTGCCCAGGTGTTCCAAAGACCACATTCATGAATATGGACCAAGACTGACTACCAAAGAACTTATGTTGGGCAGAACTTCATCTTTTGAAAGAAGACCAAAGATGCAGACAGATAACTACCTTTTTTTTTTTAATTCAGTGCTCTTAACACTTTGCAGGCATGGCTAAAAATGTATAGAATTGATAAAAATTAAAGGTAGCAAGAAAGGAGATTTTTACACTGGACTCATAGCGCATGTCCAAATCTTCTGGTTTCATTTCTGGCTGCTTTTAATCTGTTTATCTTGACTAAATTGTGTTCATCTAAGCACTAAAAACAGTGTCCAAGTTGATAAAAATAACCGTCATTGCTGACATCTTTGAAGCTTTGCATGTGGGAGAAAAGTTTCCTTTTTCTTGCTTCTCAGAAAGGTGTTTCCTACAGATCAGAGCCAAGGCACACTGGATTAGAAAATGCATGCATTTCTACACCCATTTCCAAGCAAAATATTATTAAATCTGAGGAGCTTCTTTACGTCAGTTGGCATTTTTGTCACAATTACAGAATGTACTTTTAGACTGGCTGAAATGTGCACTTAAAAAAAAATAAAAGCCAAACAAAAAAACAACCCCAAAAAAAGCATGCTCTTTAATATGCAGACATGTAGGGAAAGAGTGTGGTAATGAATTTGGCTTAGTTTGTTGAGTCTGGGCCAAGTTCTGATCTCAGTTACGCTGGCCTCAGCTGAGTTGCTCCAGATTTTCACCAGCTGACTGAAGCCAAACTGTGTTCTTTTGTCCTTTAGTATTTATTAATAGTTTAGGGGCAGGAAGTGGGGATGAGTTTTAAGTGGAAGGATTTAAGAGTCCTGTCTTAAAAATATAGTTTTAAAATTCTTCAAAATATACTACGTGTATTTTCAGTCACTGGTTACCTGGTCTCACAGGTGAGGTGTTCCAAGACTTCCTACATATTCTACATTTGTACAGATGATAGCTTTTTGCACAGAAGTGAAAAATTCATCATTGTATCTGTATCAGCTGAGTGCCATGAAAGATGTGAAAGCTCTTCCTGAACATTTCAGTAGCTGCCTTGTTATAGACCGTGGATTAACACATCCCTGGGCAATGTATGCTTCTGTTTATTTAATAGCTTTAATCTTCCCAGCTATGTGCAGTCCTTAGGATTTTACTTTTGAACAGTTTTGTCCTTAAAGTACAGTGTTTATACAAAAAACTTATCAAATGCAACAAGTTATTCTACAGTATTTCTGACTTTTTAGGGTAGAGAATCTGTAATATTATATTTATGTGAGTTTGTATACCCACCCCCATACTGGGGATATTATCTCCGTTTTTTTGCATGGGTACTTACACAGTGGTAGCAGGAGAAAAATCACTTAAGCCCTTAAGCCTTTATCCATGTGAAAGCATGTTAGAAATGTTCTCAGAGATGGCAACTCAACAACCTGTGCCTTTATATTATTGGCATTGTCCCTGGCATGCTGTTGGTCATCCAGCACTCTCACAAACAATTCCTTCACATGGTTCAGGAGTCAGTCCTCTTTGGCACCAGCCTCCAGAGGTGTGAACAGCCTATTCCAAAAAGGAAATGAGTTAATAGTGTGACTGTGGAAGGCTGCCATGCTTTGTTGTTAAACAACAACCCCATGTGAGAAGCAAATCAGGCCTTGTCTGTTTTATATTAATTAGCTTTTTTTATACTGGTAAAATAATCAAGAACAACTCTTGTTATGTTGATGATGTTTGTTAAACCAGTTAAACACAGTAAAAAAATCCCCCCACAAACCAAAACAAAAGAAAAAAATCATGGTACCCCTGTGGGATGTACTGAGTGTCCTTGAATTCCATACTCCAGATTCAAGTTACTTAGCGAAAATAGATTGGATTCTTCAAGAGTAAATCCAGAATGTTAGAGATTACCCTGGTGAAACAGCCTTTCCACAGAAAGGATAATAATGATGTTGTAGTGCTGTGTCAGCCAGAGGTTGACCAAATTCAGCTGTTAACCACAGCAAATGCTCTTCCCCAAAGATCTTGCAGCCTGAGATTATTAGACAGCTTTGTTGTGAGGGAGAAAACATTGCACACGTGTCTATACACACACACACACACACGTACATATATATATATACTGTGCTATACACTATAGTCACAATCTCAGCCCATTTCCTTTATTTCGTACATTATAGTTTTAGAGAAAAAGATGTGAGCATTGCAGGACAGAGTTCAAGATTAGTACTATTTAATAATTTCCTTAGTTGGGTTTTTTGGTTGGATTTTGTTTGGTTTTGTTTTATTTGCTTGGGTTTCCTTCCCTCCCTGAGGTTTCAGCTTCCTTATTGTCATTCTTTCATTTCCATATGGTGTTTTTTCTGTTGGCAAGCACTACAGCTGGCTTTCTTGGAGGCATCAACTGCAAAAAAAGTTTGAAAATGAGATAAATTTGCAGAGCTTTTCATCTTTCCAAGTGGTCTGAGGACTGAATGGAGGAGCTTCAGGGCTGAGAGCCTCAGTTCCTAGAATTTCAGAATGGTTTGAAGGGGATTTTACAGGCCGTTTACTCAAACGTCCCTGCAGTGAGCGGGACATCTTCAACTCCATCAGGTCCTTGGAGCCCTGTCCAGCCTGGCCTGGAATGTTCCCAGTGATGGGATATTGACTGCCTTTCTGGGCAAACTGTTCCAGGGCACCACCACCCTCACTTCATCTTTCCCCTGGTACTTGACAGAACTCTTGTTCAAGTCCCTCTTGCAACACACGTGGTTTGGAGAGTCCTGACACAACTTTTGGAGTCAGGTGAGACTTGGTTGCAGGGAGGGTTCCCAGTGCAGATGCTACTGGAGATGGAACAGAATTGCAAGCACTCATAGGATTAATGAAGCACTTAGAAAACAACAGAATTTAGCCAATTTTGCTTTGTCATTAAGGTATCAGGGCAAGGACATACTTTGTCTTTCTTTCATGTTAGTCCTGATTCCATGTTCCTCTTGTGGACATCCTCATTCAGATGTGCTCAGACTTCCTCTGTGTTGTCAGAGGACAGAACGTGGCTTGTTTGCTGCAGACCTGCTATTTACTCTGCCTGTTTACATAACCCACAGGACTGGTAACAAACGGTGATTACAGTTACCCTGGAATAAACCTGGAGTCATTTTGGTGCAGCTGTTGTTACCTTTCTCCAGAAATAAATGGTCCCTTCGTCTCCAAGCTGGTGTCAAACTAAAGACAGAAGGCAGTGGACTTTTTTCTATCTGAATTCTTTAGGACACCACAAAACCTTTTAGGGGCAGGTCAGCCAATAGAGAGAGAAATTCATGAGCAAAGACAATTTTGTGTAATAAAGATGGAAGGATGGTGCTTAATGTAAAAAATGTCTCCAAATGACCCTCAGGATAAAGTAGCATCTTGTCTAGACTGATCTAACTTGTACAATTTTGCAAAGGAATAATCTTGTAGCTCCCATTCTGATCTCACTCTCAGATTGCTTTAGACATGAAACTCCATTGTTACAGTAATTTCCTGATGTAAATTAAACCAGAATCAAATCAGGTGGTTGAGAGCAACACCTGTCAATGAAAGAGACTTTCAGCATCTCTTTCTGCCCTTCCTTTCCTTTCCCCCACATTATCACCTGTGAGAGTGTTCACATTCCAGGCTCTTAGACTGAGACTCTACTTTAGGATCATGGACATACATAGAAGTGCATGAAAATAGTGGTGACCTTTCCTATCCAAAGGAAACAGTAATTTTTTTGGGTCTTTATTTATATTAACCCTTCCTTCTTCCTGACTATATTATATGACAGATTTTAAGGCATAAGCCAAAAAAAAAACCCAAAACGAGGAAATGCAGATAGATAGTGTAGTACAAAATTCAGACTTCTGGCTGTGTGTTTGCATGGAAAATGTCCTGGTGAAAGTTGCTGCTGACTGGGCATGGAATAGTTAAAGGATGTTAATTATAAAACAGTGGAGGCCAATGCTATCCCTGTACCAGTAAGAAAAAGGTGTTGTAATATTTGTGCAGACATTTAGTGCAGCCTGTGCAAATCATCCTGAGTTGTGGAGGACCTGATCTCTGCACTTCCATGCAGTGCCCAGGAGGTGACAGCTTTCTGAACACCCCCTGGGACCTTATGCCCCAGGCTGTGCATCCAAATGCTGTCTACTCACAGCAAATTAGTGCTGCCAGGGAGGAAAATCATAGCAGGGTCATGTTGCATATATTAACAACTGTGCTCTGGTCTCTGACCCCTCTTCTCTGGGTATTTTCCACTACTGAACTTGCTTGCGTTTATAGTAAACAAATGGAAGTCCAAAGTAGTTTAGGAAATGTGCACTGGAGCTGGAATTGAGCCAAGAGATTATGGGTTTGCTGTGTTGTTTGCCATACTAACTGAATTTTATCCACTACAATTTCTCTGTCAATAGCCCAGACATTTTTGGTAGTAAGTGGACATTGTGTACACAGAGAAGTCAAGACAAATGCAATCACAGAGGCTTATCTGACCTTTCCAGGCAGCTCTTTAACAGCAGAATTTAAGGACACTGGGAAGGTTTGTCTGGCTGCTCCTGGTATTACCCAAAGGACATCAAAGTCCAGTCAGAGAGCTAGCATGTTCCCACAGTGTAAATGTTCTCTACCCTTTAGTACCACCTTAGGTGGATTAACACAATCTTATTTATGGCTTGAATATATTGTTTCTGCAATTTTTCTTGGGCATTAAGTACCAGCTTCAGAGCAGGGATGGTTTTTCTCCTGTGTTACCCATAGCTGATACTGTGCAGCTTGGCAGGTTTTGCTGCTGTATCATCATGGACTGCAGCACATGAGGCAATGTTTGGAGTTCTGGTTCTCTTCGCTCTTGTTGGTGATTTGCTCTGTGAAATTTGAACTTTATCTCTGTCTGCTCCTCTTTTTCTGTTCCCTCCTTCTTTAGACTTGCTTATTTAAATAAAAATACCTTATGGCAGGGATGGCCTGTTGCTGTGGGAGAAATACTGTCTCTGCTGATATAAGTAACAAAATCATACTTGAATTGATTTTGGAGGTTAGATTTCACCCTGTGTGTCTATATGGTACTTAATGAAAAGAGACATTGATCTTTTCTGGAGCCTTAAAATTATACTGAATTGATAGTAACAAAGGAGACAAATGAATACATGGGAAAGTAATTGCATTTTGGTTTTATGTTTTGCTGGATGCTTGTCCATTTCTTTCATGTTCTGGAACTTCCTTACTCTTCTGCTCACCATTTCCTCTTGATCCCTTTCCAAAGGCACTGATTTCAGCTTTTGACTGTGCCAACAGAAATGTGGAGATGAATGAAGTCATTCCCAGGTTACACCTGTCAGGCTGAGTCTGCACCTGGGAGCTGAGTGTTATCCACAGGGTATCAGTTCAGGCTGATGGCAGTAAAGCTGCTGCCCTGTGACATCCAGTGCCTGGAGGAATCAGAGCTGCTTCTGCTGTGCAACACAACTGCTCCATCACATACTGTGAGCTGTGCCATGGGCATGCTGTCAAGGCTCTCACTTTGTCGGGAACATGAAATAGGGTAACTATCTTTCTGCTTCTCCCCTTTCCATGCATTCTCAAAAAGGTACTGTTCTCATCATGAGAGAGATTCCTGATTTTACAGGTCTGATTCTCAAGAGTACTTCAACGTATCCTCAGTCTTAAAGGAGACTTCCTGAGTTTGACAACTCAGCTGCTATAAGAACCAGAGTTTTATTGATCAAACTCAGATCTAACTGATGCTAGAAATAAAGTTGGCAGGCTTGGGCAGTGCCACATTCATGGTAGATCACAGTGACATTAACAGTGGTGCATTTTGCAACCACTAGTGTTGAATCACAGATGTTCTCTCTCTGGAAAAGCCCTAGTTGAATTTGCAGCAATACACATTCTGGAAAAGGGAAGTTCTCTGAATGTTGGCCTCAGGATAGCTTTATAAATAAACTGTGCTATCTCTGGGATTCCTTGGAATAGAAAGTGTTGTACCCAGTGTATTTCTGTTCTGACTAAGCTATGTTCCTCTAAATGCCCTCTTGCTGCCATAGTTGATGCAAGACTTTTCTGCCAAATGTGTGTGATCTCCAGAGTATCTCACAGGTTCATTTCTCTTGGCCTTAGTCTGAAGTTGTTCTCAAGCTCACATCATGCTTCCTCATACAGACAAATACTCTTGGCACTTGTTTCCAATAAGAAAATACAAAAAAGATGCTCACAAAGGAGAGAACTGCACAAAAGGGCAGAACTAGCCTAGCTGGTGGAATCCTGGCTATTCCATTCCTCTTGTTTGTTCATCAATTCCCAGATTAGTTTCAGGAGTGACTTCGACCTCTGACGTGGCTTTTTCTTCAAAGCATTCTTCTGCCTGCTTTGCCAGGCATTTCTAGTCATTCCTTTTCATTCACTGGGGCTTCCACTAAAAATACATGTTTATAACATTTCTGTGCCTTTCAAATAGTATTTTTAGCAAATGTCTTTTTTACAGGTAAATATTTCAAATTGACATGCACTGTGTTTCATCCATGAGCCTACCTAAATTTTCATGTCATTTCATTAGTCAATTGATGACACTTTGAAAATTCAGTTGAGTTGGTGTTTGGCTGGGATGCTACCTTGACATCAGACAGGTTTTCATGGAGCTGTTCCAAACTTTCCCAATGCTAAAATGATTGTGTTTATAGAATACTGACAACAGGTGTCCTGTTTTTGCCAGCAGTGGTCTCAGACTGGCTGCCAGCACACGCAGTGTTTGCCAGCACACCACATGTCTTATGCTGGGCTATTTTAAAATTCTGTTCTGTAAAAGAGCTGAGAGGCTTTTAAAATACCTGTTAGCCTCTAATGGAAGCTGCACATGACAAGAATATTTGAAGCTGTAAAGCATGGTTGATATAGTCTTTGTTATGAGTTGTATGCTGTTCTTTTGTAGGGCAAAATAGGAGTAATTTCACACTTTTTAACATTAATTGGTCAAGCCAGGTATTCCATCCAGTACTTTAACAGATGCTTTAGAGCATGGTGTAGAATCCTATTAAAAAATTAGATGGTATCATTACTAAGAGACACTTCCCTCTGAAATCCTAATAGTTAATGTTTGGCTGGTACCCTGGAGCCTGAAGGTAGATATCTCACAGCCCACTTAGTATCACAGTGAATATTTTTCTCATTATCTGTATAACTGTTGAATCCTTCTCTCAGTCCTTCAATGTGTTTCATGATATCTCAAAGTGCTTGTTTTACTTTTATCTTGTGCTGTGTGTTGGGGGAATGTCTCACCAGTTGGATGGAGGGGATTTGTTTTGTGCAGGCACAAATAATCTCCACCATTTCAGCTCTCCTGGCTCATGACTTTGTTTTGTGTCTTGTCCTCCTGTAACAAAAGAAGGAAGTTAAAAGTGGCCAGATGGAAACTGGCTCTTTCACACCTTTGGAGAAAAGGCCACCACTGTGAACATTCATAATACAGAGCTGACTGCAAAACCCTTCTTTAGACCTTGACTCAATTTCAGAGAATCACGTTGACTAAAGGGAAACTGTCCATTTGTATGAGCTGCTACAGGAAAAACACTGAAAAAGCTGGAAAGCAGATACATCTTCTAGCAATGCCTTCTGTTTTCTAGTAAAGGTATGAAGAGTTCAGCGACCCTTTTAGCAGTAACACATTTCCACAGAAAATAAATAACTTGATTATATTGCAGATTTTTATCCCAACTAAGATGTTTCAGCACAGTGAATGGGTCAGAATCAGGATAATAAACAGATAATAGATAACAACAGATGTATTTTACGAGTTTAGTCTATAATTGTTTAATTATGTGTTTCTAGAGCAGGTCTAATCAGTTGTCTTTGAACTGAGATTTTTCACACTGTGCAATTTTTATCAAACTCTCACTTTTCCTGTCATCCCTGACTATCTTCTATAACTCACATAATAGATGTGCAGATGAAGAGATGTGTTCTTGGTGGTGGAGGAAGAAAAAAGCTTCAAAGACCAGAATCTAGTACAAATTCAGTCAGAGAAAAGTAACTTATTAATGAACTGTCTTTGTAAGAGTCAGATTTTCGTGTTGAGGTTGGAAGGTGTGAAGTATTGCACTTCTAGTTCTGAGCTTGTATCAGTAGAGAGAAGTGGAGAATCTGTGTTTTAGAGCAGAGAACCTGAAAACTGCAGTATTTCTATGTTTTAAGTAGTTTTTATAGGTCAGGCTTTTGTTAATGCCATTAGGTTTTCTAATCTCATTTCAGCCAAGCATTTATTTTGCAAAGTGTAGTAATGCCAGAGGATTAGCCAAACTGGGGTTAGCATTGCAACCTACAGGCATTAACTTCTTCAGTGCCAATGGCAGCAGCAGGAACAGAAGTGCCTGCTGTGAGCTCATGAGATGCAGTAGTATGTGCAGAACTCTGTGGTGGTTCACAAATGCCAGTGTGTTACTCCAGAGAGAACATTAAAGTTAAATCTGGAAAGAAATTTCTTTCTGCTTATTTCTGACTCTTAGCTAGTTGATTTATTTGTTACAGATCATTTTTTTCTATTCCCAGAATGGTTTCTCAGCATTTGAATAAATCTTGTAATATAACTTAGCTTCAGAAATGAAAAAGGAAATAGTTTATTTCTCTCTACCCACCACCATTGGATGTGCACAGAGGAGTCTTTTAAAGAAACTGGCACATGCTTTAAGTTTTCAAGTAGCTCAAATAGTAATTGTGCCGTGGGTTATTGTTAGAATTACAATGACAGAGGCTAATTAAAAAGAATGCTGTAGCCTTTTAGGAAGAAAAACAAGTTTAATTGGTAACATCCCACATGTGTTCTGCCAGAGTTGTCCTCTCATCTTTTCCTAACTGGTTTTGATTAATGCAATTTTAACTATAATTTCTCTGTGTAACTTGGCTTCTAAGATTCTTTCTGCCAAGTTGCATTATCGTTCTCTGCTTGATGGAACTGTTTACAAGTGTCATTTTCAGAATACTGTTGTGGGGAGGCACTATATTCTTGCTGCTACTTAGTGTCCTTTCTCACTAGCAAGCAGATAACACCAAATTTAAGAAATTTAAAGGAAAGAGGGAAAAAAAAAAAAACCTCTTTTTTGTGCATCCTGAAGTGTTTACTCTGTATTTGAGTCAACTATTTACACAGTAACTGTAGGCACTCTACTTTTGCTTTGACATAACCCATAGATCACCAGTTTAAAGCAAAACTTAGTGACTGAGTAGCAAGGTGGATGCAGACACAGGTTGAGAGTTTACCTCCATTTTTCAACTCCCTCCCATTAGCTGCCTTTGTTCTGATCCTGCAAGCCACACAGATCTGTTCCAGGAGCCAGGTTCCTCTGGTCCATCCTTCTCTCTGTCACTTATTTCCTGGGGGCTATCTTAGATGTGGCTGTCTAGTGCCTGGAAAAACCATCTGTCTCAAAGCAGATTTTTGCAGTGCAGAATATAGGTATGAAAATGTGATGGTACCTACTACTCTTTCTAGGGAGACAAGGAAACAAAAGACTAGTGGTACTTTTGTATATTATGTTTTGATTCCTAGAGTTAGAAAGGTCTTACCTGGGCTCTAAAAACTGCAGTTCTCTCATTTATAATCTGTGGACTGTGGTTAAAGTACAGTTTTCATTTAGTTGTAATCCACCATAACATCTTCACCTCAGCTGGATGCTTTTGGGGAAGCAAATGACCTTGACTCATGTTTTGTAAATGTGGTCTCCTTACACAAGGTGAAGAATATCCAAATGTAATCCCGCAGCATCTTGTGACAGATGTCTGTGTTAATGGTAAGCAACTTGCCAGGGTTTTGGAAGAAAATCAAGTTTTTCTTTTCCTTTGACTTCCAAAACTCCCATCAAAGTTTAGATGGGGCATGGATGGAGATCTGGGTTATGCTAAGCTGCAATTTAGGTCTTGCAGTTCTCTTCTGTGGGCTAGTCCACCAAACAGGTCAGCATGAGACTGACTTTCCAGGTATCCAATGGATAGAGGCTACAACTTCTTGGCACATCAGCTGGACAGTTCTCAACTCAGTAGGGCCTCTCCCTGTTCTTGGCCATGCTGGTGACCTTCTATGCAGTTTCTGCCACATGATATCCTGATAAATTCAATGGGATTTAGTGTATAGCGAGTTTCTGCAGGCCTGGACCCTATGAGAGGATTTAGGAGAGAAGTTAAAGCAGCTGATGGAGGTGGTGTGTTTACTAACAGAGAAACCGTGCTATGCAGGGCAGGTCAGTCAGACAAAAATAGTGCCCATATGGGTCTGATTGCTGCATGCTGAGGGAGCTCCAAGAGCTCTTTAGGCAGTGTGGTTTTTTCTGGAGCTACCACAAAGGCCAAAGCATCAGTCTGCTGTGGATTTTCTCCACAGCTGGTTATGTTTTGGGGAAGGCCCACATAGAGCCAAAGGTTGCTCTTGTGCCTGATTTTAAGATATACCATTAACTTAGAAGAGGTTTCTGTGATTCTTCTTGAGTGTGCAGCAGGAGCTGGGCTCCAAGACTCTGAATGTTGGTCCTGAAATCTACTGGATGAAGTGTGTCTGTCTCTGCATGTCCTGAGGCAACTGATCTTTTGTTTTGAAGCCTTCCTCAGCAGAGGAAAGATCTGTGTTCCAGTAATCAAAACCCCCAGAGCTCTTGAGTCCCTTGCGTAATCAGCAGATGGGTGCAGAGCAGAGCTTGATTCAGCCTCTGAAAAGAAGTAGTAAACCCAAAAAAAGATTTAAACATCCTCAAAGTCCCAGCCATTTCAACAGCAGCTTTTCCTGGCAGAGTCAGTCTACACATCCCTATCTTACCTTTGTAGGCAGCTGGTGAGGTAATGTTAGTCCTTTTTTAATCTGAGTTAACAACTGAACTGAGCCTGAACCTCAGGGATGAGGAGAAAAGGAATCACAAATGCAGATACTTTCTGCTTTATGGATATTACCAAAGATTACGGGCAACATAATCTTGCCTTCATATATGGAGATATTATTTGTATTCAATTTTGGCCTGTAAGGCTGTTGCATAACTCCCCAAGTTTCAACTGGGCTCCACTAGCTGGAAATTTTACTTGTTCTGTCTTCTAGTATATTTGTTTTAATTTTCTTCTCTATGGCTTAGAGCAGTTTGAGGAGGACATTAGAAAAATTGGGGCAAGTGATCTCTATTCCCAGCAGCATGGTGGGGGTGTGTGCACATCCAGGCACTACTCAGCACACACATTTCTGTTTTTAAAATTTCCCTTTATTGCTTAAGTCAGGGTCTGGAGAGGAGCAAAGTGGAGCAGTCAAAATAGATTTTACCATGATACACTGGGACAGTTGCCTTGTTCTTTTGAGGTCATTGCTTGAGTGCTCAGGTAGAAGGCTGCCTATGCATGGACAGCTCAGCACATGCAGGAGAGTGGCATAGCTCATTATTTGATAAATGTTTCTGTGAAGAAAGAGGCACTGCCACATGCTTTTGTTCCTATGCCTCTAGATTTTTATCATTCTTGCTCCCTTATCATCCAGTATCATCTGGGACTTTGCTAAGAGACCTTTCATGTATTTCAGCACTACTCAGGACAAAAGAGATCAGGCAATGAGAAAGTTTCCACTGTAGGTTCTTTCTCAGCTCACTGGGGATGTTGTTAGCTTCTCCTCCCCATGTCTCTACAAAAAGAGAGCCAAAAACAACACTGAGTCACTCCAAGCTTGCTCTTCCCCAAAGCACCAGCAGTGTTCCCCACCCCACCCACATCCAGGGATGTATTGCTGCACAGAGCTCTGAGAAGGGGTGCGGGCTGCTTGCTGATCCTTGTTCATGGGGTTTTTTTTAGCTGCATTTTGCATGGTTCTTTTCAGCTGTAGCACAGCATCTATGCAGGTGCTCCATCCTGCATTGCAGAAGGAAGGGGTTGAAAGTGATGGTGTTGTAAAGATCTGGTGTTCAAACTGATTTGGCTCATGTTTGCCTGGATTGAGGAGTTCTTGAATGAGCAGCCGGGCTGGCTGTGTGTTGTGAGCAGCTGTGGTGCATTCAGGGCCATGTTACATCTTCAGAAGGATGTTTCTGGAGTGCCTCACTGGGCACAGCTGGGCTGTGTGCTGACTGGTTGACTTCCCTTAGATGTACACATAGAGATTTGAAAGGAGCCTTCATGTCACTGAAAACAAACCTTACTACCCAATAAAGTCTAAATGTTTTGTGGACTTTTCTTTTTCCCTCGCTCAGAATACTTACAGACTGGATTACAGGGACATGGTGCAAAAGTTGCACTGTCCAATTCATGTATGTGGAATAGAGATGGGCTTGGGATGGGCCAAGGAGAAGGAGCAGGCTGGGAACAGCTTGGCCAAGGCACCTCACCAGGGGATATTTACTGCTGAGGACAGCTGGGCCTGTGCCTATCCCTGTGTATTCAGGGACACTTCAGCTGCCTCCAGCCCCATGGAAGTCCTGCAGCTCCTACCAAGTGGGTGTTTCACTTTGATTCAGTATTCAGTGGCACATGATTTATGAGCTGTGCTCTCTGATTTATGATCTGTGTGGCTGGCAGAGAAAGCAGGATCAGGCACTTGGCTATTGTGCAAACGGGGATGACACATAATGTCCAAAGAACACAGGAAAGATAAAATTACACAGATTGTTGAAATACTCTCAACTGTGCTGCTCATGTGGATGAGTAAAATAAGAATAAGGGTTGTTAGGGTTTGTGTGCAAGTTGGCTTTTTAAACTCCATTTTCCTCCTTCATTGCCTAGATCAGCCCAGCCAGCATGCTGGACTCTTCAGTGTAATTTGCAATTCTGAATTTGGGTGTCAAAAATTTGGGTGTAAAACCATTCCTTGGGTTCCTACCAACTAATGGAATTGTTTTGTAATTTCCCTTCCCAAGCTCCAAATAAAATTTGCTTTCCTAACACACTAGAAAACTTGGGCTTCTGACTTGCTGGACATTTTATTACTTTATTAACATTTTCCTGAATGTTTGTTTGAAGAATGGCCTTTTTCATTGAGTACTTGTTAAACCTCAGCAGTGGAGAATCAGCCATGAATTACGTGAGACAAACTAAGCTGGGGAGGGAAGAATTACAGACTTGGGGTGTGTGCTGTCCTGTGACAACAGTATGAACTCAAAGTGATTTCACTGAAACCTGTGGTGTAATTGAGAGTAGAATCCAATATCTTTAATTTCATCAAAGTAGATACCAAGGGATTATAATCAATATAATCCTGGACTGAGTTCAATCATACTTGATCAGTGTTTTTGCTGCTGAGCAGTGTGGCAATCACTGTTCTTTGTTTAACCTTTTGTTTGAATAAGAAGTTCATCTTTATTTCTAAGTAAGGATTTCTGCTGAAGCAAAGCACTATAGTTTTTTTTAATGCAATTACTCTGCTGTGAAAATTTAAATTTAAATTTAAATTTCCTTTAAATACCAGAGTGTGCATGTGTGTGCAAAGAGAAAGGTCAGCAATGAAAAATGCTTTACAGAGCTGAAGGCAGGGAGAGACAAACACACAGAGTGGTAAGAAAGATCTTGAGGAATTAATGAATTTGGGGAAATGTCAGAAGAGTTAGTAAATCCTAAAGTCCAAACAAAGATCTGAGATATTCAGACCTAGATTTTTCAAAGGGATCCAGCTCACTTCACATTTAAGACAGGCAAAATACCTAAGTATCCTTGTGGTTGTGGGCAGACCTGACACAAGGCTCTCTAGGTTATAGGTGGAGTTGGAAACCATAATGGGAACAGGATCAGACTGTTCTTGCAGTGAGAGAGACATGACAAATGCCTGGAGTTGAGCCCGAAGGAGGAGAGCTGAGGCTGAGGGCAGTAATGCCTGTTCTCACATAGCTCCCCTCCTGTTATCTGCTATCAGGGCCTGCTGCTCTGGGTGCCTTATGCCCTCCCTCAGACAGCCCTGTGGATTTCTAGGGCTGTAGCACAGGGAAAACAAATGCTCGGAGCATGAAACTTTTGCCTTGCCTTGCCTGTTGTCTTTGCAATTACACCTACGTCTGGCTTCCTATCCCAAGATCACACAAACAATCCTTGTGGGACTACCCTCAAATTTCCCCCAGTGCCAGAGATCCTTGCTGACTGAGAGACCCACCCTTCATTTTCTTTCCCACCACACATGCAAAACAAAAACAGTGAAAGTGAAGACAGTAGATTACAGTCTGCCCTTAATGGTAATGGCAAAAATCCATTTACTGCTATGTGCTAATGCTGGTGTCACCAAGATGTGTGATGTGGCCTGAATCAAACAGCAGAAATGGACACAAATGGGAGTGAATAGCCTTTTTGATGTAAACAACACTTCTATGGGAAGGATGCTTTTCAATTGCCTGCAAAGAAGTGGTAGAGAGGGTAATTCAGTGGCCCCTTATCACAGACTGTTAAAGAGGGCAGTGGGCAGATGTTGAGGACTAGGGCAGACTTGGGGAATGAGGTCCCTGGCCCCTGTGAGATACCAACATAGCAGGAACTGGCTGCTGCTACCTAGCAGAGAGGTGAGTGGCTGATAGTAATGTACTGCTTCATGAAACATTGAAACTTCAGAGCTCAAACACTGCCCTGCCAGCACGGCTGTGCTGTCTGTCATCATCCTCACCCTCTAATTTTGGAAAGAAGGCTGAATTTTTTCATGGCGCCCATGGAAGGTCACTGACCTGAGGTTTTAGTCTCTGCTGTGTCATTGACTGGCACTTGGCTGGTAACATTCATTCTATTAAGGGCATAGTCAAGAAAAGTGTAGTGAAAGTGGATCAAACATTTTAAGACAGCAGCTTAAAATTTTCCATTTGCTCTTCAGGAGATGACTAAGTATTGAATAAAATAAAAGGTGTGAAAATACCCACATTGCTTAAAAGTACTTTTTTTTTTGTTGTTATTATTATTTGTAGACAAAAAGACACCCCCTTTACCTCCACTCACTATTTCTCTCTTGGTGGATAAAACCTCAATGCTTTACTCCAGGTTTAAAAAATCTTAAACGCTAAACTTGGAGGGACTGTCTTGGATTTCTTGGACATGAAAAATAATTAACTCTTCAGGAACTAGGACTTCTCTCTCTCAGGCTTCCAATCCCTTGGGTGTATTGAGAACAGCATATATTATAACTAAGTTTTGTGGTGGCAGTATTTTACACTTGTGCAATTACCTTGCCAGAGGCAAAGGATATTCTGGGAAATCAGCCAGGAGAAAGTCAAAGTAAGCAGGGCAAGTGGTATAAACGTTAGAGAAGGGCGGGATGCTCGGATGTGGAAACAGTTGGCCTGGGATTGTGTTCAAACTTTGTGGCAGCCTCAGAAAAGAAAGATTTGAGTGAAGGCATATATAAATGTTAGGGCTCTGTATCAATCTATCCTATAACTTTAAGAAGCCTGAGGGGACAAAAAAAGATTAAAATATTGCTCTTGGGCCATAGAGGCAGCTGGATCAATGCTGGTACATTGACCAAGTAAGAAGAATCTGGCTCTCTGACACTGCTCATGTGACAGAGCAAGCCAAAGTGCTATAAAGAAATGAGGAGGGAACACACGTTCCAAAGCAGCCAGGATTTCCAATTTACTTGTCAGTGTTCCTTTATTTCTGCTTTCTGTGCTAGAATAGAATGGAAGAGGCAGAACTCCTGGCTCTGGCCAAGTGTCCTATCTTCACTGAACTTTATTACGGTTTTCACACATGGACAGATCCAGATCCAGCATGGATGAGATTATCTTCAAGCATGTAAATGCATCAATTATCAAGTTGAGTGGTTTGAAAAGAAACAGGTTTAATTGTTTTAGTGTGTATAACTGTGGATGTTGGAAGGACCATGCATCTCTGCTAAACACAATGCCAGAAGATATATTTACTCACAGAGAAAACCAGGCATATGGAGAGAAATTTGGTCTGCAAAGCCTGCTGTTGGAGAAAGCAGCTGGAGGAGAAATTTTAAAAAATAGAAAAGAGAACAAATTAATGGAATCTGTACATTCCAGGCATAACATTCCCAAACAGGGAAAAGAAAAAGAAAAAGAAAAATGAAGGTATTTGGTGAAAAAGGGCCTTATATGTTTATCCAAAACCACCAAACACCTTCAGCTCCAGTTCCTTTTCATGCCAAGAATGCTGAGGTAACCACATTGTGCTGTTTGAAAGGTTTCTCCTTGAAGATCTGTGTGCTGCTGAGGCTTTGTGTCTGCTCGTGTCCAGCATTTGTTGGTTGAGTTGAGGCTGTTTTGCACAGAGCTCAGAATGGGGCTGGAACATTCTGGAGCCCAGGGAACAGTCCCCAGATGAGGCAGTCCCCAGATCAGACAAGGGGTTTGCCTGGATGTTGAGTATGTACCCTTAGCCCTTCACCCAGTGTGGCCTTCTGGCTCCACATCCAACTGGTTAAAGTCTCCTAAAGTGTAAAATGTCAAGTCCACCTTCCCACATACTGTAAAAGGATTCCTGTTCCTACCTCTATCACTTTCACTTCCAGCCTTTCCCTTCCATCATGCCATGTACTGGGGCAGGACCCATTTAATGGTCACAACTCCACCCTCACCAAAGCCACGAGGAAATGCCAGTGCTGGCTCCTGTCCCAGCAGCTCTCTGGGGTGTTTTGGGGAATATGCTGGATCTGTACCTGCAAAACTGCAGAGTGATCTCTGTCTGCTGTCATTCAGCTGCTTCTTTTTACTTGCTGCCACTGGTGCCAGACCCTGAAAGTGCAGCCAGTGCCCAGGGCTGGGCTGTCAGGGGTTGCAGCTGCCTCTGGGGTTGCTGCTGCTCGAATGCAGTTGCTGGTGAAAGGTGTTCCTTTTTTCATGTGTCCTGGGTTAATGAAGTGAGCACACTGACTGGACAGGGATTTGAGAGCTGAGGGAACACAGGTGTTGCTTTCTTTCTCTGCCCCATTTGCTCTGCATGAATAGTGGGATGTATGAAAAGTGTAAAATCTTTCCACAAGGAGGCTTCATTCCTGTGACTTATTCAAACAAGCAGGGTGCAAATGAGAAATGAAAAGAAACCACAGCCATGTTACTCCCCATGTGCTCTTAGCCTTCTCAAGAGATGTTTCTCCTGCTCTTTAGTCTGAGTTGATTGTAAAGTTAAATCACAATTTGCTGTGGAATTAACCTCCATTACATTTTTCTCCTTAAAAAGAAGAGATGGTTGCAAAGGAGAGTTTTATGAACAATCTGTTCTAGAAGAAACACAGGAAGATGAAATTAACTTCCCTGTGTTTGAAGTGAATGTATGAAATTTGTAAACCTTAAAGGTTGTACTACAGTGGGAGTATTGTCCATCCTTTAAAAGTGTTAAAGTAAAAGGAGGGCTGTCTGCTCATCCATACTGTGCAATTTATCCGAGTATTAATAAATTGGAAATACTGTAAACTGGAACATTGGTTTCAGTTGCTGAGTACATTCTTTCCCAATCCATGTCTTCCAGCCTTGCCATGCAGCTGACCTCTAACCTGGATTAACAATCTCTGCTTTTGGTGGTGCAGACAGATGCAGGATACATTTCTAATACTTCTGATATTTCCTTTGCTTCTGACTCTGGTTGTTCATTCTTCAGAAGACAGATCTCTCCACTCAACAATTGTCTGTTATATGTAGTGCATACCAATGGAAGGAGAATGTTTAAGCATTCAAGATGTTTTGTAGATGTTCATGTTGGTTTTGTTTGTATGCTTCTGACAAGGTAGATTAATTTTTCCCCACTTGTTTTTCAATTTTTGCTTTTAGTGGCTGATTGTGCATGTGGAAGTATTTTGGGATGCATGAAGGGAAAGATTATCTCCTCTCTCTTGCATAGGAAGGAAAAAACCACGAGACTTAATCTGGATTTAAAAAAGGGAAAACACTGGAATTACTCTGCCTGTGACACATAGAGTTCCTCTGTGTTGATCCACATTGCATCTTTGCTTGGTAATGGGAAGTAGGTCATCAAAATAATAGCAGATGCAACTGGGACACTTTGGAATTTTCTAAATCCTTCTCAGCTGGGCAAAGCATATATGTCACTACCAGATGATACCAGATCATCTGACTTCTCCTGGGAATACATAATGATTGTGCTCCTTTTATTTCAACTGTTAGTCAGCTTTGATACATTGACTACAAAGGGCTCTCCAGGACACCATGGCAGAAATGAAGTTGTGTTTGGGAGCTCACTGTTCTTAGTGAGTTCTTAAAGATAATTTGTCTGCCCAGCCCCCTGGTTCTTTAAAGGCTCTGAGGGGCAGTTTGAGTCTCTCAGCATAGACACAAGGCTGGCAGGAAAGTACATAAAAGCCTTCCACCCTACCATGAAAACACAACTGAAGCAGTGGAAGGATAACTCTTTTCAGGAGTATTTTAAATCTGAACTTAGAATTACTTTAGGATTTTCTCTCCTTGTTGCACATTTAGTATAATTGTCCACGCTAGAAAATCTTAGCCTACAACCTCCTATACACTGTTTTTAAACATACTTTTCTGAAGCAATGTAACTTACAATCTTTGTGTCAGGCCTCATTTCCTGCTAGGAGCCCTTGGTAGATTCCAGCTCTGCTGGAATTTGTCATCTTTCTATGAAGAGAAGAGGAGAGGAGAGGAGAGGAGAGGAGAGGAGAGGAGAGGAGAGGAGAGGAGAGGAGAGGAGAGGAGAGGAGAGGAGAGGAGAGGAGAGGAGAGGAGAGGAGAGGAGAGGAGAGGAGAGGAGAGGAGAGGAGAGGAGAGGAGAGGAGAGGAGAGGAGAGGAGAGGAGAGGAGAGGAGAGGAGAGGAGAGGAGAGGAGAGGAGAGGAGAGAAGAGAAGAGAAGAGAAGAGAAGAGAAGAGAAGAGAAGAGAAGAGAAGAGAAGAGAAGAGAAGAGAAGAGAAGAGAAGAGAAGAGAAGAGAAGAGAAGAGAAGAGAAGAGAAGAGAAGAGAAGAGAAGAGAAGAGAAGAGAAGGAGAAGAGAGCAAGTCTGTGTCATCTCTGAAAAGGTGTCAGAGAAGCCACATGAGAAGATCTTGTGAGAGATACCACAGAAGCTATGTGTCATAAATGATTAAGTGACACCAAGTGATCTGCCGTCAGGATGCAATGCCACAGAAAGCTGTGCATTACTTGCTCCAGAGGTCATGGAAGAGCTTCCAGACTCTTGAAAATGTTTGATTTCTTGGATAGCCTGAGCTTAGATTTCAGTTGCCTTCTGAAAAGATTGCTTTTCTGCATAGATTCTTTGTAAGGCTGAATTTTGGGTAAGACAATAGAAGACAGAGACTAAAAGACAATTTAAGCTGATTAGTTATGGAGTTTTTTGTATGCTTTATTGTAGCTTGGACAGATTTCTGTATAATATGAATACTGCTTAGGATATTTTTGTTTTGCTTTTTTTTTAACCTCTAGTTGATAGTTCATAGGTCCTTGGAGAGCTACTTAACAAGCTGGAAAAAAACCACCAAAATGAAACAAAAAAAATAAGTGGAAAAGTTTCACACATCCTTGATACATAATAGAGTAATATTTCAGTTGCAATACAAATGATTTATTTACCATGGAGTCATTCTGTACTGATAATAAAAGCACATTTCCTCTTGGAACAACCAGTTACTGTTTTCAGATCAAACCTATTCATTCATGAAGTTTTTCTTCTTGCCCGTGTCTTATGTGTGAGCATCACTAGGTGCCAAATGCAATCAATATGAATTCTGCTTTTGATCACACTGGTATCAGCTTCACCCAGAGGAGAACTTAGCTTTTAGACCTTGTGTCACATTTTAAGAAAAATAATATTGACTCATGTTATTTCAAAATCATTGTTTGTAGCCAGCAGATTTTAAATCAAAACAGTCAGGCACGTTTTCATTTTACACTCATTGTTAAATAAGCCGTGGAAAAGGTTTCTCTTTGCAGAACTGCCTTCCCCCTTCCAAGATTATTACATTTCATGTGTTCTAGTTCATCCCAAGATTGTGCTATTGTTCTCTTCAAAGTTTCCTGGGCCATTAATCTCTCTCTTTTGTTTCCATCTGGCCTCAGGATAGGTCAGCTGGAAATTGCATTGCTGTAGAATATTCTGGTCTTGAGAACACAAAGAAAAAGGAGCAAGGAGAGCCTCCAAATACTGTTGATTCCTCATTCAGAGTGTACAACCAAGCAAGCTCATAAAGGCTGTGTTACTAAATCCTTTATCTCCCCAAAGCCAGCAGAATATACTGGGCACCAGGCACCATGTTCAACAACAGCTCTTATTCTCTTGTTTAAAAAGTGAGTCTTTTCACATCGTATTTCCATGCTTCTCTACTTTTTTTCTGCTGCCTTTAACTACCCACCAGGGCCCACTCTATTGGACATGACAGTTCAAAATATATATTTAAGGGCTGGTGACACACAGCCACGCTGAGGCCACAAAGGAGCAGTCATGGCAATTGAACCGTGCGAGCCGCGGTAGTGCTGCACGTCCATCAGTCTTTCCATTGTGACTCCTCCTCGCTCCCTGAGGATTTATAGGCACATTTTTGAGAGGACTCCAGTAACTAAAATAAAGATGTATTTGTCTCCACAGAAATGTTGCAGCCACATATGTGGCTATTTGGAGAAAACAAAAAAAAAAAACCAAAAAAAAAAAAACAAAAAAAATGGAAACCCCATTGAACTCACACTGTAGGGGCTTTACAAATGGATTTTCAAAGTCTTGTCTTAAACCATATGATTTTTACCTATTTTTATGTCTGTGTTTACTTTTCTGACTGCCATGTGGAACAAATTACAGTGTTCCAAGCAAAGGCATGTGCTCCTTAGGACAGGAAAGGTTAATTTGGCTACTTTGTGAATAAGCAAGTCATAGAGTCTTCCATTGTTCAGTTTTCTTGCTCAACATCTCCTACGATCTCTGCTTCAAGACACAAGGTAGTGATTCTCTGGGGCAGAATTTGTGTTGGGCAGAGAGGCCAGGAGTATGTAGTGAGACGAAACCAGGCCAAGGGGTGCAGATGACACAGGGGAGTGTTCTTACGAAGGCAGCTGAGTGGCACCTTACTGGGCTGGGGCCTATGCCAGCTCTTGCCCCCCGAGGTTTTCCTTGTCACTAGGGAAGTTATTTGAGCCCAGTTTTTGTGGATGGACACCACTAGTGTGTTCCTCACTTTATGGACTGGTCAGTTGAAGGCTCTGGCATGGCAGTTACAGCCCCAAAGCGAGGAGCTGTAATTTTTACATAACAGTGTGAGCACTCCATCCAGAGGAACTTTGGCTGGGAGTCGGGTGAGCTGTGCCCACATCCTGGGCTGGCTCGGTGATGGATTACCATGTTACAGCAGGGCCTGTGCTCATAAACCCCTTCCCTCAGCGGGGGCTGTGGCATGTTTGCAGCTGGATTTCAGTTGCCAGGGAATGAAGGGGCCCTGTGAAAAGGACATCAGCTGAGGACAAATGCTTTTACTTCCCTGTTCAATGATGTGGTCTACAGAGAAAGGACACGGGATCTCTTTTGGAGCTCATGAGTGGAAGGAAGATCTGTATGGAGGACATTCTCAAAATCTTGGTTGCACATAAGGTTCTGGGTTCCAGGCATCCCCTGCATACAGGCCTCTTGAGAAAAGGGTTCATGGGACACGTTTTTTCTGTTTATGCACCAGGTGAACAGATTTGATTCACAGAAGCAACTTCACCACCTCAGCATAACAATGTACTGATTTTTGGAGGAAAAAAGTCTCCCACTTATTTATGGGTGTACATAACAGAAAGCTGTGTTTTCCATATCTAGTGCAGCAAGTGCATATCTGAGGGCAGTATTCACTGGGACTGCACTGGTACCTGGTCTCAGCACTGTTCTCTGGCAGATGGAAAAGAGATTTGCTGAAGTATGTGGGAAAAACATGCCTTCTTGAGTCTGGAAGCCTAATGAAGATAACTTGGGGCTAAGAGCTAAAGGACATTTCATGTTCACTATGTATGAGAGGCCTGTGATTCGAGAGTCTGAAGTCTAATGTACAGACTGTGGTGCTGGGTTTGTGTAATTAAATCTGGTTAAAAAAACCCCAAGCAAACAGCTCATATATCTATATATTTACATCTATAAGCTTATATGTATACATCTATATACACAAAAATATATATCTCCCCTCTCATCTTTGGTTTTATTTACATACTGCTCTCTAAGAAATTATTCTAAGAACCAGAATTGTTTTCTGCAGACTGGGAACTCTAGCTCCTGGTCTCAAAGCTCCTCTTACCTAGGGAAAAAAGATGGCTGATGAGCTCTTTTAACTTTAGTTGTTATGCCCAGTCTGCCAATAAATGTACTTGTGGATGAGGCCTAATTCATGTTCCCTGGGTGCAGCCTTAGGCTACAGCCTCCTGTTGCATCATCCCCTAACATCAGGCATGTGCCTCTGCTGTGGAGAGCTCATGGCTGGATTCCAATCTGTTCCAGGTCAGACATGCACCCCTCTCACATGGCTGTGCACTCAGGGTTGATATTAGTGTTAGATGCATGAAATTCAGGCAAATGTGCACTGGTGGAATTCATCTGGACTTCCCAGAGCAAGTGGAGTTTGGGGCTACAGACTGATTAAAATGTGGCTGCAGCCAATAGAAAGGGGTGAATCTATGATGTTATCCCTCATTTTCCTGCTCACTGCCTTTCACAAAGCTGACAAGATCTTAAGGATAACTCCAAATTTTACTCTACCCCTTAAACCAGAACCCCCTTATCTTAGAATTGAAATAACAGAATGCTTAGGCAGAGATTGCACATCTGCTTTGTTTTTCTATGAACTCCTTCCACTGCGAGGTTTGATTTATGATCTATGCAGAAAACTTCATTTGAGTCCTAATCTAGCACTTAACCATGCAGTACTTATTTGTTCAGAGCTCTTTCTAGGAAGGATCAGTCTCATTTAGCCTCCAACAATCTTTCTTTGTTAGCAAAATACTCAAGTCATCTGGATTTCAGCTGTTGCTCTTTTTTCCCCCCCCAAATTCTTGGAGACATGGTGATTTCCAGAAAAACCAAGTGCATTGGCTGTACAGAGAGCCCATTGTGCTGCCTGGTCAAAGAAACCACCACCATGTGAAATGAAACACAGCCTGGGGAAGGCAGGAATCTAGTGCACACTGGTGTTTGCAAACTTGCTCTTGGTCTGCTGGAGCAGATGCAGCCCATAAATCAGCTAATGATGAGTTAGGATCAGCTCACTAACACATTTTGAAGTAAGATACTTGTATTTTGAAAGGCTAGTGAGGTTTGGTTGTGACCAACAGTGCAGGTATTCCTTTTCTGGTTGTTGGGGTTTTTTGCTTTTGTTTCTGGGGTCTCCTCTTTGAACTGGTTATCTGCATCTGTGTATTCTTGACTGATTTCTGTGTGCTTAGAGTTCCAAAGAAATAGGGAAGGAAATGTAAAGCTACAGAAGAGATAAGCAGCATCAGCATCTTGTGTACAGTAACTAGGTTAAATGGCTGCAAAGAAGAAACTTCTTAGCTTTAATCCTGATAAATTGGTTTGGTTAAACTGAAAGGCAAGAAATGAAGCTGCAGCCTCCAGGGCCCTTTTCAATAGTGAGGTGCAGAAAGTTTGGCATGTTCTCTGGATGGGTCAGTTGGGTCTAAAATAGGTCTGAGGCATGGTTTGCTTTCCCTTGCAGACAGCCTCAGAGAAGAAAGTGTTGTGAGTGGAAAGAAGCTCCTGTGATGGATGTGGTTTACCAAAGCCTACAGTGAGGTGGTTGAGTACGAAGCAAAAATAGAGCAAAATGCAAGGTTTGATTTCACTTAGGAAATATCTCTTGTCCTGTACAGCAGTGAAATTTTGTGGATGTGGAAGGTGCAAAACAGAAGAGGATAGAAAAGCAGCTTTATCGTGGAGCTCTGAGTCTTCTGGTGTGCTGCTGCTTTCATGTGGTATAGGCTCTCTTTTGGGGCCTTTTCAGTTAATTAATGGCATTCAGAACCAAGTTTGCAAAAAAGCTACAGCCAACAAAATAGATCTGTCCAGACTCTTTTCCTGGAATGTCCCTAAACAAAAGCTAGTTCCCTGGAGGGAAATGCTTTAGTGCCCTGTTGCTCGGAAATCATCAGATTTCAGGCCTTTCTGAAAACCTGTAATTGTAACAAAATTATTCTTTCCAAAAGATACTTGGGTTGTTTTTCACCCTGTTCAATGAGATCCATATTCCATGGCACTGACTGTGAGTGGTTTAAAGATAAATGCATGTCATGTCATGAATGTGTTTCTACTTTGTCATGGGGAGACACCAGCCAATTAAATTCTGAAATTATTGATTTTTTATTTATTTCCTTATTTAAAAAAAAAAACAACCAACCAAAACTAAAAAACTCTTAATCCTTTAGGGAAAATGGCATTTTTAACCCTGGTTTGGTTATTACTGAAGTAGGAAAGTAAGTTAGGGACAGAAATTAGGTTTCATTTTAAACTGAGATTTCTGAGAGCCTTAAGTTACTCTCAGTTTATTCATAACTTAGCAACAATTTGAATTCATTTAATAAGAGGCCTAACTTATTTGCAAAGAAGAGTGAACATTTCTTTAAATGAGATGGTGTAGTATGTGCTGCTGTGTATGCATGAATGTCTGGTTCCTAATGTTCCTAAGGATGTTGTGCATCCCACCCCAGCCTCTGGAACTGGGATGGAGATTCCAGATTATTACTCACAGTTCTCCTTGCTTTATAAGTTGCTGTCCCTGTCACCTGAAAGAGAGGAAATGGAGAGCAAAGGTAACTCATCCAGGAGTGGAGAGGAAGGGAAGACTTCATTCCTCCTCTCTGAATCCCAGGATATGATCAAGGACTTTTCTGGAATCAAGGTCTTGAAACAATTTGAAGTTCAGCTCCAAGAGAGCTACGTACTGCTCTCAGGAGGTTACTGTGGGGTGTGAGTAATGTGAACTCCTGTGTAGTTGTACTGGTCAGTGGTTCTAAGACCTTAATCCAGAGGAGCAAGGATATAAACTGGAGGCAATTAAAAAAGTAAAGTTAAATCCCATGTTTCTCTTTGAAAAGTGGAACTTTTATGTATTTGACTTTCCTATTCCCCTTTGCCCTCATGGGTCCAGCCTTGCTAAGGCACCCTCGGGATGGGAACAATTCCCTACTCTGGGTTCAGTTCAGCTCCAAGTCCCAGATGAGCTGGCTTTTTGTTCCATTTCTTCTTTTCTGAATCAATCACAAATACTCCAAGTGATCACTTAATCAGAGGCTCCTTTGCAGTTTCAAAGGATTGTCTTCCAGATTTAGCATGTTTCCAAATAATTTCCTTCTCTTTTGTTCTTGATGCTGGATCATCTGCCAGCTTTGTCAGCCAGGATGAAATGTGGACAGTGGACTCTAGGCATTTTCATCCAAAACTTTCTGATAATTACAAAGTAATAAGGGGATGATTTTCACCATCCTTGGAGAGCTAAGTTTCTGCAATTGCTGGCCAGGTTTTTTGATGCAACAAATTCAGAAAAGCAAAACAAGTTTCCTCATGCTGAGGAAGGAAGATCTCTCTCTAGTTTTTGATGGCTAACAGTGTTGAATAAGAACCGTGTCTGACAAGCATTCAGATACAACAGTCGTGTACAAGCTACATGTTGTTCAGTTTGTAACTCTACAAATCAAGACTGAAAAAACTGCTAACAGCTGTCCAGATTTTATTCAGCAGTAAAATTGGAAGATGAGGATGTAATTTAATGGCAAGCCCCTTTCTTAGCAACTTGAGGGCTTCCTTTTGAATTGGATCCTGGAAATAGTAATTCTGGCCCTAGTAATGCTTAAAGATAGGCCAAAACATAGGGAAATAAAAAAGAAGGGGTTGAACTGAAATCAAACCTTAGATCCAAGCTCCCTGAATTTGGGGGTTGTTTGGAATTGGATCCAAACTGAGTGTCTTGAGTCCATTGATGATAGGAAAATAATGGTCCTAACCATCACTAATTATTACTTATGACAGAAAACAACCCTGTTTGTTAAATGACTGAGTTCTCAATACACTGAGAAACCATTGTTTCATGTGAACTTATCCAAGTTATTAAAATACAGTTTTGAGAACTCTGCACTGACCTTTGTAGCTACATACCCTAATTTACCCATTTCCACGGCACACTCGCAGCCCAGAAGACCAAGAACATCCTGGGCTGCCTCAGGAGCAGCGTGGCCAGCAGGGAGAGGGAGGTGATCCTGCCCCTCTACTCCACCCTGGAGAGACCCCACCTGTGTGTCCAGCTCTGGGACCCACAACATGAGAAGGACATGGACTGATGGAACAGATCCACAAAGTTGCTCAGAGGGCTTGGTCACTTCTCCTGTGGAAATAGGCTGAGAGAGCTGGGCTTGTTCAGCCTGGAGAAGACTCCAAGGAGACCTCATTGTGGCCTGTCAGTACCTTAAAGAAGCTTACAAAAAGGAGGGAGAGAGACTTTTTCATATGGGTAGATATTGACAGGACAAGGGGAAATGGTTTTAAACTGAAAGAGGGTAAATTTAGATTAGACGTTAGGAAGAAATTCATTACTGAAAGGGCAGTGAAACACTGGCACAGGTTGCCCAGAGAATCTGTAGATGCCAAATCCCTTGAAATGTTCAGGTTAGACTGAGCAACTTATCTAGTGAAAGACATCCCTGCCCATGTCAGGGGGCTTGGAATTAGATGATCTGTAAGGTCCTTTCCAACCCAAACTATTCCATGATTCTATGGTAATTCACTATCTACTTGAATAGCAGGTTTTTTAGTACTTAATTTTAACTCTTGAGTTATGATCTGAAGGTCCTAAATCCATGAAGGAAAGCTCCACAGTGGTCTATCAGCATGGTATAACTCAATAAGAACTGATTGAAAGTGGCTAAAGACTGAACAAAGTCCCTTTACAAGACTTTAATCAACTTCAAAGGATTTGGGGTTAGTCCCTCTTTTCCTGGTAAACTAAGGTGACAGAGCCATTAACAACATGGGGTGCTGCTGCATGTAAGGGACAGAAATGGTCCTTAAAGAAAATGAGAGCATGTACACAGATGGGCAGGGTGCTTGGACAGACTCTGTGAAGCTTTGATTTTTTGCCTACTTTCTGATTCTCCTCAGTGGAGGAAAACCAGGGGAAAGTACATCCAATTCAAGCTACTAACAAAGCTTGTCAGCCTGTTTGTGCAGAGGGGCCCCGTTCTGTCATTCTGGCTTTTTAGACAGTTTCCCAGCCTTGTTTGAGTAAACATGCCAGAGGTAAATAAGCTGCTGCATTTTTGTGCTGAATTTGGAGTTGTTCCCTTATGTGATGATATCCAGGTAGTCCCATTTGCTCTATTTGAAAACCACTGCTCTATCAGGTTGGGAGGAAACTGGAACCAGGAAGGGCCTCCCATGCCTGTTCTCATGCAGATGCTTGGTACAAACCAGTGTGTTTGCAGTTTTCTGTATGCTGTCTCAGCACTTGATGTACTTAAGTATATCATCCTAATTTTAAAAGTCATAAAAATAACTGTGCTGAGAACATGCCAAAGGGCCTCCAGCTTAATACCCCATCTTTAATGATGTCCAAGTGCATACTCAGGGAAGATCAAGAACAGGACAAACACACATGATATTCTGCCCAAGGCAGTCTTTTAACACACAGCTATTTTCCCTGAGACATGAGCCTTCTGTGGATAGTCTAATTAGTAACCCTGAATGGATCTTTCCCAAGTAAATTATTTCCATTGAGCCTTTGTAAACTTCTTGCATTGCCAGGGAACCACACAGATCAGTTACCTGTTGTGTGAGCAACCACACCCCCTGAATTGTCTGTCTTCTTCAGATTTAACAGGCATCTGTTATGTCAGGTCAGCGTGGTATTTTGGGAGATGTTAGGAAAGCAGTCTGAAACTCTCTGATTGCACTTTTACAGATGAAGGAAAGAGTGGATGCAGCTCCACACTCAAGAGCACTCTCAGTTCAGAGGGCTTACACCAGTGGGACTTTGCAGCATGCATGGGAATTGAGTCTGTTAGACATAATGGACGACGTGTGGAGTGAAAAGAATTGGAGGGGATGGGTTCTGGCAATACAAAAAGTTTGTGTTAGGTTTTTAATTGCTTTCCTTGTGTTATCCAACTCTTTCTCCATTTCTATCCACAAGACTCCTTAAAAATGAAATCATAACTTTTCTGCTTGCCCTAGCCAATATCATATGTGTTCAATGGCACTGAAGGCTGGACCCAGATCTACTGGTAGATAATTAGATGCTAATAAGAAAGTGACTTTTACCAACCTTGGCGGCTTCAATTTTATAATTGCTGGTTGGAGGAGCTGACACAGCAGAGCTTAGAAAACAATAAACCATGTGTCCTCTTAGCAGGAAGGAGTGTTCTTATTTTTACAGTGCATCTAAATTGCCAATTTTAATACCCTACAAGGCTTAGAAAGAAAACTGAGACATGAATAACTGAGAGAGGAAAAAACTAAAGCCAGGAGAAGATGATGTCTGAGAGAGACATAGGTGATGTATGCAAAGACTTACACCATAAAATTAAATACAAATTTAAGTAAGAAATTATGAAAAGCTTTTGACTCCGTGATCAGTTAAAAACTAGAATTGTTAACCAAGGAGGTCACTGAGGACTTGAAAAGAGAAGTGTTCAGGTAAAAAAAGATTAACCTGAAACCGGCTTGAAGCAGATAATGAAAGGTGTTGTGAAAAACCACCTCTGCTCACCTGCATCCTCCTGTCTTTCTATTGTTAAGAAGCTGCTTTCTGCAAGTAAAAGAGAACATGGAATATCTAAAGAAGATTACACAAAGCTCTTATAAGCTACCTGGATAATTCCCTGACACCTTATCCTGCTAAGCGCCCCTTCAAGGAAAGGACTAGAATCTATTTGTAGAAGAGTGTGTGCTTTCAGTGTGAGGTGATGATCCCACACAGGAAGGGATATGTTGTTATTCTTGATGGTTGTGCTCTGATCTTTAGAAGGTGTGTTTCATCTCCAGGGACTCAGAGGTTAACCCTTCTCTAGGGTTTAATGGTGGGCATTTTTGAAATACTGGGGTGGATTTTTGCTCGCGTGAATTGTCAGTGTTCAACAAAGCCAGGAGGGTTTCCAGCAGGTTGACAGATTTGACACTTGTCCCCAGCAACTGCCTTGGGGCTCAGTTCTGAGGTTGACAGATTGAGTGGTGACTCTTGAGCCCTTTTGTGGAGAAGTATTTTAAATTCTCCCAATTCATCATCTTCCCTAGAGCTAGACAAAAGCTAAAGGCTGACTTTCAGCCAGGAGGCTGACTGAAGCTACAGCAGCTGTAAGCCAGAAAGGAAAAAAGAAAAGAACAATCAAATCAGGCTTCTGGTTAATGTAGAGAAAGATTAAATATGAAAACTGAAAAGTTGTGTAATAAAATGTGTTCCAGCACTGAAGTTTTTTCACCTGAACATTGAGGTATTTTCCCAGCACACAGCTGTCCATATCCCCAAGAAGATGTGAAAATCAGAAGGGCTGAAGTCAACAGTTACCATATGCCTTATGTAAATAAAACAGAGGAGAATTGGGCCTTTCCACTTAAAGTCTTTCTCTGGCCGAGATCATGCGAGTTTGCCAGGACTTGGTGCCAAATTCAGTAAGCCTCTCTAAGAATGTGATGACTGTACTCTTCAACCACTTGCACTCCTGTAAATCAGCAATATCTAATTAAAAGACAATTAAGTTACTGAAGCATCAGCTCAGTTAAAATAAAAGAATTTTTTTTTTTTTTTCCAGTATTCATGAGTATCATTTTGCAAAGAAAATTCTGAAATGAATGGTGAAGAGGAGAAGAACACTTGCAGACAAGAAAAAGATCTGATTGCAGACTCTTTATTATTATTAATTGCATCTTATCTACCCTGAATGAATTTTTAATTCATTAACATCAGTCAATCTTCAAGTATGTTTTTATTATTAGAATGCATTTCAAAACTGTCTTGTATATAATTGTGTGTTTGATTTGAATCAGCAGTTTACAGTTTGTACAGAAGTAACATTTGCAATACCAAGTCCTAGAGGAATTTTTCAAGACAACAAGGTTATTTCATTTGAGCAGTCAAGAAAAAATCAAAAAAATTACAAACATCTGTACTTTCCCAAGGGAGACATCAATTATTGCTTACAATGGTGTAGGCCGGAATGTGCCTCTTTCAGCTGGATGAATCCATGTGCCCTTGCCAAAAAAGTTTTACATTTCCCATTTTTCCTCAGCTGCTGTATCCAGCCTTGGCACTGTATCTACTTATTATATTTATTTCTTGGATGTGCTGTTTTCAGCTTTGTCATTTACCACATTTCTGGTTTTGTCTCCCTACCTCCCTTTCTGACATCATTCAAGTGAGATCAGGGTGGGAAAAAACCCACAACTTGGAGAGTCTAGTCAGGTATAATAGTAAAAATAAGAGCTTAAGTAGTGAGAAAAATGACAGACAGTTGGCTAGTTCTGACCTGGATTGTTCTCCAGGAGTTTTGCCATTGTTTTCAATGAGATCAGGACTGGGCACTTGGCTGCAGTAAGAAGTGGACTTGAGCCATGTGGTTTTTCATCCAAATGTTCCCAAAACTCAGGAGTGTTTAAATCTGGCGTTCCCTTGATGAGAATATGCAATGCTTGTTTGTACGTGCACAAGTTGATTTTGAACATCCCATGTTGATAGAGCCCTTGCTTAAACATTCCTCAGCAGAAGAATTGTTATCATCTTTAGATTTTGAACAAGATGCACAATGCTGCCACCTCCTTGTGTCTTCCTTTTCCAGCTGTGCTTGTCCCATGCAAGGGCCAGAGACAGTGTGGCTCACTGTGGTGTTTTTTATAAAGTTGTAAATATCCAGCTGTTATATTAAAAGGTTGGTGCTTAATATATTTTCAGGAAGACAATTCCCTGCTTGAGCTAATTTCTTGAAGCTGCTCCTGTATAGTTTGTATTCAAAGAGTCAAGACCCAAGGCAATTAATTCTGTTAGCTGCTTCAGATTCAGGGCAATGTTCTCTAATGCAATAGCAATTCTTGATCTTGGCCTTTTTATAATAGTGATTTGATTTATTCAAATCACTGTGAAAAATCTGGCAAATTGCATTTCTTTATTCCCTGATTCATTTTCTTTAATTTTTTAATAGAGAAAATGAAAAGAAAACAAGCCTGAGAATTGATATATGGTGTATACCACAGCCTCTTTGGGCAGGCAACATGAATCAGGCACACACTCCTCAGATATAAATCACTCTGCACCACGGGGACGTTTAGGCTCTTGGTACAAATGTACGTGTTGGGAAATCGTTCTGCAAATGCTACATGTACGTGTGCAGTAGCTAATTTGCAAATCTGAAAAACTTGGCTTGTTTACATCGTCTCTGAAGTAACCCAGGGTGCCTGAGCCATGTTGGGAAATGAACTGCTCTGCCAAATGAAGCTTTATTAAAAAAAAAAAGAAAGAAAAATGAAAATATCTGTTGTAGCACAAAATGTCCCAACCTGATAAACTGTTTATTTAATTCTGAGTTTATTTTTAGCACTCATGAATTATTGAGACATCTTTTTCTCTCTCAGGGTGGAGCAGGGGATTTCTGTGTGGGCAAGATGGGCTGAGTCCTGGCACCCCCTCAGTCCCCACTGCAGGGCATTGGGGAGTGTTTCCATGTGCTGAGTGTGCAGTACAGGGATCTTTGCTCAGTCTCTAGAGGCTGTTAAGCTCAAAGAAACTCAGATTCTAGCTTGAGTTCTAGTGACAAATCACTTAAGCTCCAACGATCTTGCTTTGATCCCTCATATATTGGTCAATCTGAATGTTTCACCTGTCTTTTCACTGAAGATTTCTGCAGAAATGTCTGCTCGTGTGGGGGGTCACATCTGCTTCCAGCTTGAAGCCCTGATTGCTAACCTTTATTAAATGTGATTTTTGTTTTCTCCCCACAAAACTAGGACTAAATAAAAAAGTTTCGTTAGAGAAAAAAGAATAGGAGGAGGATGATTTTGCAGGGCTTTTCTTGCCCTCAGGTATATGTAACTAGTGGCTCATAAATTATGGTGCCCATGGGCCAGCTGAAAGCCTGGTTTCTAACTTCTGAGAGAGTTTCTAGAGCCAAAGGCTGTCTCTGGGTAGACTTTCTGGGATATGAATTTATCTTTATTTGATAAATTGAACAGTTGAACATACTATCTGCAAAGAATAGCATATCTAATAATTATAAGGGGACATGTCTAGAAAAGGAGTCCAAATTCAAGGATGCAAAGGATGAATCAGTGGTCAATTAAAGTGCTTCTGCAGTATTTGAATGATTTAATGGAACAGTAGTTTAAAAATGCTCTTGTCTGGTCATTTCTATCTGCTTGTTTATCTGGAAAACAAATAAGCACCAAGTAGTAGTAAGAACATCATTGCTTACATGGTACCTTCATGCTCAGCTAATGTGCCTGTGGGTTGCATTGTTCAGCTCTTCCCAAATCATAGGGAAGACAGAGGGCTTAAATTAATTCTTGAGTTTAACCTCTCCTGTGGTTTCAGGCAAGGGCAAGGAAGCCAAACTGGGTTGTGAGTACCAAAGGTGTCATGTGGTTTTGAAGTGTAGTCCAAAGCCATATTTTCTATTTTATGGGTAAATGAGGACTCTGTTGGTGGCCCAAAGTTTCTAGAAGCTGGTAAGTTCAGCCAGAAAATAATATTCTACATGCAAGTAACCCTCTTATGTGGTCATAGATGTGTGTAAGTTGATCAGAGTTGTTCTTGATATGATTTAATATTCAGGCCTAACATGTCTGTAGGCTGGAGTAGTGTGTAATGTGATATTAGGAGGGAAAAAAGGGGAGTTTGAGAGAGGTTAGACTTCAGTGAGATTTAAAATACTTCATCAAGTGATTTTGAGTGATTTAGGCACCAAAGCTTTTGAATACTCTTCAGCATGCTTTAACCTTGAGCGATGCATGTAGCCTGTAGTGTTTCCATGATAAAATATTGTAAGCAGTTGAAATAGTTCCCCATTTAGATCTTTAGTCATAAAGACTTACTCTGTTTGATGATGGAAGTTTAATAATATCCAAGCATGAATGACAAGCAATTATGTTTCTGCTGTATTATTTGCACCGAGGGACTCTCATAAAATTACTATTCAGTACCTGTCATTTGCAAAGAGAGAGCATGAAGCAAACTTGCAATAATCAAAAGACAATAAATACTCTGACTTCAGCAGACAAATTCTGGCAGGCAGTGTGGTTTCTAGAATGGTCATGTCATAAGAGAGCAGTGTCCTTTTCCTGAGTAAGTACTGCCTTTCCTATTCATCTTCTTAAATGCCTACTTACTAAAAAGTCAGAGCAATTTGGTTTTTGCCCAATTATATCAGGGAATCACATACAGATGGCATTGAAATTGTGGTTATTCAAAATTATAATAATGCCCCAGTGGAGAGCTGTGCAATAAGTTGAACTTTAAACGAAAAGAAAACGTTGAAGAAGGGAAGAAACACACTTTTGAGTGAAGTAGGAAGAGGAATGGAACCTGCACGGGGGCTGCTGGTTCAAGGTTTCCTTACACCCTTGCCCACAGAGGTGTTCCACAGCTCTCTCAGTGTAGTCACTGTTTCTGCATAACCCAGCCCTTGTCCCTGCACAGCCATAATGACTCCAAACTGTTAATTATGTTCCTCACACCCAGTAAAGTGCAGCTAAGCTCCCTCCGTTCCCCGTAGCTCTGCAGATCTGGCCTCTCGTCCTCCGTGCTCCCCACACCACCTCACCCTGGTTACACAAGTCAGCCAGCGAGCCAAGAGAAACCTCTGAGCTCTCTGGCTGTAACAACACTTGGTGGGAGCCAGGTTTTTGCTGTATCATCCCTCCAAGGGCTTGGGCAGGCTGCAGGAAGGGCCAGGGCTGGGGCTCAGGGGGGCCGCTCAGTTCCCGGAGCTGAGAGGAGCTCAGCCCGCTCTCTCCCCGGGTCCTGCTCTGGCAGCGTTTGCAGCACGAGGCCTGGGGAACGTGCTCTGCCCAGGATCTGTCATTCGGGACCTCGGCCGAGGGACCGTGTGTGTGAAAGGGGAGCACGGAGGGCTCTGGACGTGCTGAGGCCGCTCACCAGCCTGGGGCTGCTCTGTCTCTCTGTTGGGCTGGTTTGTGTCTCCAGGTTTTCCATCGCGCTCCAAGGCACAAGTGTTTGTTTATTGCTCTAGGCCGCTTCCTGACCAAAAAGCATAACACACAACATCTAAACAAAGAGAGTAATGTGGGCTAATTGATTCCTGATTCAGGGAAACAAAAGATAAATTCCTAAGTAAACTAAATTTCCCTAAAGCTAAATAAATAACACTTTCCACCTACTTTCTCCCCTGTTGTCCTCCTCCCTGTGTACAATAAAATGGCCACTCATGAAACACACAGCTCTATTAAAAACATTCTGGGCTCAACTGGGGTTTGGAGGAGCACCAAGAGATGATGTCCAGGTTGTGCTGAGGAGGATTTTGCTGGACACCATGGTAGCGCAATCTCTGAACGGGAATTCTCCAGTGACACAGGCCAGCTTGGCCACTCTCCACTGGGAGATGGTGCTTTGCTTGTTCAGAGCCAGGGCATTTGGGCTGATGTGTTCCCAGAGGTGAGCTCAGTTCCCAGGACTCAGGTCTCCCTGGTTTCTCTGAGGCTGCTGCTCTCAGTGGTGCGAGAGCCACCTTCTGTGGATAATTCAGACTACATAAATCATTATAATAAATCCTATACTGACTTTCCTGTCAGAGGGGCTTATGGATTGAAGTTTCCTTAAATGCTTCATTGGACATCTTCCCTTCTTCAGGATCACTCATTGCTGTTGTAGGAGCCCAGGACAGGGGATGCCACCAATTCTAGACATTATACAATATGTGCTGTGTTTGGATGTCTGTGGCTACCTGTGTCCACACTCAATAAAGTAATGCCTATGACTCTAAACTCCTCTTCCAGCAGCAGCCGTCACCAGGGCTTCCAAGAGAAGGATTTTGTCTGCCTGGCACTACCTGTGGAGTAGAAAGAAGGCTGGTCACATCATGCTTCATGTCTTCAGTGTGGGGTGGAGTACACGTCTCTTCCCTCTGCTCTGCTCCATAGTTGCCCTTAACTCCGTGCTTAAGTATGGATTTGTATCCCCAAAGTATTTCTCCAGCTCCCTGAGAAAATCCCATTGGGTAATCTTTATTGGTGACTGTAAAATGAGTGTGAAAATCTGGGCCTCCTGGGCTCTTTCCATTTCATTCTCTATATAGAGCAAATCCTGAAGGCTTTCTTCCAGTTCCAGTAAGTCCCATAACTGGGATTTCTCTTTCCCAGATTTGCTAATATCACTATTGCTGGAGGGTATTCATGAGCTGAACACAAGATATTGGTGCTGGTCCAGGGATGGCTGGGTGATATTATATGGGCTGTTTTATACTGGGGCTCAGAAAAGATAATTTGTTTTTTAAAACTTGGGTTCAGTGGGAATATCACCTGTCAGCATCTGGCACTGTAAATTGCCGTGTCAGTTTGTTGGCAGAAACTACGAATGGGACTAAAAGTGCCCCTGATTTACACCACTCAAAGCTGATACTGTTTTTTGTTAGCATCACAGGGTACACAGGAACAGCTAAACCATTCTGGAAAAAAAGTTGAAGTTACACGTTTTCTTCCTACTCATGGGAGCTGAAAACTCAAACTTACTGTAAACAGCCTTGGAAAACATTTTATGTTTCCAGAGTACTGAATCCAAACATTTACATGAGGCAGTGACACAGTTTGAGAGTAACACACTTCTTTTATTTTTGTTAGTATATTTCTTACTGTAGGTGTACAAGTTTTTTAAATACCCTTCTTTTCAGGATAAACATCTCCCTTCTCAGAGCAGATTTCGGTCAGAGGTGGGGAAAAGGAAATGTGTACTTCCTTAAATAAATACCTATATGTAGTTTTAGTATTCCTGAGTATTTTATTTTTCAAGCAGAAGCTTTCCTTTTTTTTTTTTTTTTTTTTAATAGCCATCATTTAGTGCTATGGAAAAATGTACAAGGTTGTTTTGGCTGGATGGAGCAAAGCAGTGGGTTAAATTTTAGCACATTGAGTAGCACAGAGATCTCTCTCCTGTGAAAGACAGGATTGTATTATATAACAGCCCGGCTGCCAAATTCTTGTGCTGGCAGTGGTCAGCCTTCTATGCACCATTGACATCAAAACCCAATGAGGTTTGATCCAAAGGAGGCATTTGAAAGGACGTCTTGTTTTCCTTCAGTCTTTACAAACTGAACTTGTTTAAGAAGAGGGAGAAAAAAAATAGATACAGAGTCTTGTTTGATAAATGAGGAAAAGCAGTGTTTTTTCTCCAAAGTTTTGGATGTTTATTGGTTTAGCAGCTATTGCTCAGAACAAGTCGTTTCTATTTATGTTGTTTATCATATCAGCTAACCTGGGGTGATGGATCAAGGGGTCTGGAGGTTGGGCCTGCATGTGTTTGCTGTCTGGGCAAACAGGGGCTCGCTGACAGCTCACCTTAGTGTCTAATATTTACACAGAGTCATCTTGAGCATTCAGTAAACAAGATTGAACAAATGTCCTGCTCCCTATAACATGCACACTAAATAAAATGTATCAGCAAGTAAGTGGGGAGAAGAAACATGAGGACACAAAGAGTGTGCAGGGGTACTGAGCTCCCTGAAAGCTGCCGCAGTGCTACAAGCAATATAACATGATATTGTGCCAGGTGGAATAATCTTTTGCCAAAAAGCAATTCTTACTAGCTTACCTAAAAATGTAAGGGTATGCTACTGGGTGAGAGCACAGGTTCTCTCTGAGCATTACCTCCCTGGTAACGAGGGCTGGAAGGAAAGGATCAGGGGGCAGGGCATGTGTTCAGTGGTCTGTCCCCTGACAGAACACTGACTGGCAGGTTAGCCCAGTTCTGAGCTAGAGATTTTAATAGCCTGTGACCCTGTGAAAGTGTTTAATCCCATTTTGAGCTCATGTGGTCACAAGCTCCACAGCTTGCTTTGTGTGGAAAACTTCTTCCTCTGGTTTGTCTCAAAGCTGCTCTCAGTTTGCTCTGACTGAGGCTGCTTTTTCCCGATGGTTCTGTACAGAACACACTGACTCACATGTGCAGAACAGTGCTGCTTCAGACACCTCCTGTTCATGGTTTCATTGCACTGCAGTCACAGCTGGTTTTGGCACAACACGAGGAGGTGTCAGCTTATGAGCTTGCCTCATCATTGTCATGTTTTAGGGTGGCAGAATTGCTGTTGTGTGAGGATATAAATCAAGAATGAGATGGATTTACAGACGTTTATTAGAATCAGCTTCCCACGAGGTGTAGTATAATTTGGGCACCCATGGAAAAAGGAGTATGAAGTTTCTCAATTAAAATAAATAGCAGAGCTGCTGGCACTAGCAAAATGGAGACGGGAATTAACATGTGAGTAACTTACTGATTACACAAGTATGGTGCTTGCCTTGGGAACAGATGTCTGAACACACACACTTACCTTAGCCTCCCCCAGTAAATTCAGTGTCCTCACATTCATTTACCAATAGGGAAAGTGGTGTAACCAGAGGTCAAATACCCCAAATGAAATCACTGAAAAAATCAGTGGCAGAGCTGGGATTACAGTCCAGGAGCAGTGTCTTTCAGTTATATATTTAGTCTCATGCCAGCATTTCTGGAAAAGTATTTCTGGTCACAATATTTATTAGAGGTGTTAACTCAAATGAAGTTTGACAGTTTTGCTTGTATTTCTGCTTTCATCTTGAAAGTTTCAGGGCTCTCTTGTCTGTTCAACAAGTCCTGTCAAAGCTGCTTAAGAGAAAACTACAGAGCCTGGGATTATTGGTAGTTTTTTCCTGTTCATTGCTTTAGCTACTGGCAGAGCTCTTTGATGATGGTCATGTGTAGGAACAGAAACTTGCTGGTAAAGTGCAACTTTATGTCTGTGAGTTATATTAACCATATAGGAGTAGAATATGAAAGATATGCAGTCCATGTGATGGACTGCATTTCATGTGCAAGTTTCAGCATCCCCTTCTCTCCCCTAGAACAGGTCCCAGTCTTCCAGGATCCCAGAAGCTGGTTGCTTGTAAGGGAACTTGTTAGAGGAATGAGGTTGTTTTCCCCTCTCTTTTTTTTAATCTCTCTTTATTTTCCTTCCAAAGGAATATTTCAGATCAATGCTGTGCCAATGAAAACTTCTGCATTTAAATGTAGCATATGGTAAATCAGTCTGATACCACCACACTGGAGACTTCTCCTGTTTGGAAGGAGTGATTCTGCTGAAAGTTCTCTGGTCTAACACTGAGATGTGCAGAGATGTCAGGACATAGACTCAGAAAGCACCAAGAGAGAGCTTGACACCTTGACCTGATTTTGATTTTTTTAAAGTGCACAAGTTCATGTGGCTTTCAGGAACTCTAAATCTCAGTATGAGATTTAGGCAATGTAAATTACTGAAAGATTCTGCAGACACCACTTTGGAGGAGGGGCTCTAGAGCAGAGACTAATGGGGGCAAGACTAACAGAGTCCCTTGGAAAAGGGTATGAAATTATATCTATTTCTACTTTTCTGTTCTAATCAAGATGGAGATAAACAGAAGGATTAGCAGATTATGCTTGTGTATCCTGAAAATAGCAACTGTACCCCTATTTTGACAGCTCCTGCATTTGAAGGAATGGGTGGTTTTGGCAGATATGACTGAAAACCAAGCCAAATTTATTTATCTGAGGATCAAACCTCAAAGTTGTCTTGTTCCTTGAGAAATGTGGCTGGGGACACAATTCTTAAAACTCATCTACTTTTTCAGGCTGCATTCACAGATGAAGATTTTGGGATATGGAGACTTGGGTAACCTTCATGCCCTACCTGTGGTTAGCTTAGGTTTTGTGTGTGGCTTTAGTTCAATCTCAAGGAATCCACACTTTGATTGTGAGATTTTTGATAATAAACATCATGGAATGGAAAATTTTGTAGTTCAATCTTATCCTCTTAGTGAAAGTAGAAACTGATTAGAGATGGACTTAGAAAAAAGCAAGTTGCCTAAAACTTGGGTGTTTTATCACCCCAGTTTGGTCTGGCTCCACTGATTGTGGAGGAGCTGTATTCATGTCAAAATACAGTGACAAGAGGGTGAATCATGTTCTGGAATTTCTAATGCAGAAAATAAAATCACAATATAAGTTGGAGTAATTTATAGTATGAACCTCTTCCATCAGTGAAATTTAGAGAAATAAGTGTGTCCTCTTTCTAACAGGAAAGTCTGTCCTCTTTCTAGCAGTACATGGGCCAAAACCAGAGAACAGGGTTTTTCAGAAACCTGGCACGATATCCTATTTTTGGTGCTGCTTGACAACTAGACTCTGCTAATTGGTTATATTAATGTACAGTAACACAGGAAAATGGTTGGCTTTAGCTTGGTAGTGAATCCAAAAACCCTGGTGTCTATAAAACCTTTACAAGATGTTACTCAGTACAGTTATTGCAGCAGGATATTTGCATAACACCTTAAATGCACTCAAGCTTTTCTCAAATACATATATTGATGTGGCTACCATGGGCTTGGGAAAGTGGAGGAAAAGCACCAGACTTGGCAAACCTCAGAATACAGGTTTGGCTTCCAGTATCTGCAAAGCAGCTTCAGTTCAGTCAGTGCCCAATTTGCAAGCCAGGCAATGTGCTTAGGCCCCAATATTTTGTGTTGCTCTTGTTCTGGGAACATGGCATGTCCAAGAAGCCAAGGCAAACATGGTGTTTGCTTTTGCAGGGTTATGTTTGGCTGACATTTCCTGAAGGAAAGAGTTCAGGAAAATAAATCCTAATTTTTATTGGGCATCATAATAAGAATAATAGCAGCTCATTAAACAGAGCAGTTGCATTTACCTTACTCCTGAGAGGCCAGTAGGAGAAACAGGCAGTGTGCATTATAGTGGAGAGCAGAGATTAAATCTTCATGGATCAGGCAGAAAGTAACAATTTACACAAAACTGTTTCAGGAATTAAATTTACTTTTGTATCTAAAAGCCAGGCTAGGCATCCCAGATGTTATATGGCTTTTACAGGAAAAAAACAACTTCCTGTTACTTAGTTCTTCTCTTAAGCCATTTGAAATGGCCACTTTTATGCATCTGTCATATGGGGAGCCAAATGCAAGAAGGGTCCTTTCCAGGACCTACCCAGGGAAGTCAATAGAAGGATATAATTCGTTTTTTATTTGAACCTCAGACAAATCAGATGAGGGGGTATATTATGTGGCACTGTGGCATCTAAATTTTATGGTGATTTGTTTATTGTAAATACTGCAGAATAAAAATAAAAAAATAACTGCAGGCAAAATCTGTAATAGCTATAAATTCATCTCTTTCAAACACACAGATGCAATAGAACATCTGGGAAGAACCAAGTGCTCCACAAACAAGAACTGCCTTCCTAAATCAGAGGTGTAGTATGAGTCAGCCTCTGTATTATCAGTTGAATTCTCAAGATCAGTTCAGTGGCTAGAATTATCTGCCCCTTCTCCTGGATGTACTCTCTGTGTTTGCTTTTGTAGTGCCATCTTTGCCATTTAGATGCCAGTTTTTACTCAAAAGTCTTACCTCTCTGAGATTTTTGTGTTCACTATATTAGGAACCCTGGATGCAAAACAGAAAAAAAAACAAAAAAAAAACCCCAAAAAACCCCCAAAAATAAAACTGTGGTTTTTATAATTAAGTACTATTTGGGGATAATTATTGCTATTGTGGCTCTAGAAGGTTTGCCCAGAAAAGGGATCAGAAACCAAATCCAGTAAAATGTGCAAACACCTTTGCCTTGTATAATTGTCTTTGTAGCTATTTAAATCCACTAGTAACAGCTCCTTAAGGGACAAAAATCAAGTATTTATGATTTCCTATGGGCTAACATAGGTAATTCTGCACTGCACAGTGGCTCTCATGAATTTCACTGTTGTACATGAACCCATCTAACATCTATCCAAGAGTAAGCACTGCAGAGCTGGCCTTTGTTGTTGGGAAACAAAAGGTAAAATCTTCATGTTTAGCAAATATATAAACAGGCAGGATAGGGGAACTGCATTGTGGCACTGTGTGTTCTGAAAGGAATCACAAATTGATTAGGAAAGCTGGTTTTTAAATTACTATTCAGGGAATCTGCCTTTAACAGTACTATGAATTTATTCTTGGAAGGTTTGCCCTCTTAGGAGGTTCCAGGACAGATGCACTGAAATTAAGTCCCACTCCCCTCAGCCATATATTGTGATTTTCAAATGAAATCTTGACGTATTTATATCTGGGGGAGCCCAAACCCAGCTGCGACAAATTGTTCATTCATGATACAAGGAAAGATAAACTTTTATTGGTTTAAGGGTTTGCTTCCCCCTTGCCACTTGGCTGCTTCTCAGGGTCATAATCAGTACCTTTTAACACCAGAACGAAGCAGATTTGCTCCATATGTTTCATACTGGATATTGCTCCACTATCTGCTCTAGCTGTGCCCATAGCCCAGTGACTCCCATGTCAGTGCTGCAAGAGCCAGTAAACTGCAAGCTCTTGGCAACAGCAGCAACTATTCCCCCTGAAAATATTGCATTATATTCTCTGGCAGAGGAGAACATCTAATGGAGTACAGATGATGTGAATTAATCTTTGAATAAGCATTTAATTTGTTGGCCAAAATCTGATTGCCCTTTTTTTTTGTAGTATCCTCATAATGAACATAAAAAGATTACAAGATTTGTGAATGTAGTCAGTCCTCTGGAAGCTCTGGCAGCTGGCTAAGCTTTGACTTCTTTTTTTTTCTTCTCTTAGTAATTAAAAACACTTCTACAAACTCAGAACCTAACCATCATTAAGGGCACTTCCAGAGCAAGTTATAAAATTCAAAACTAAATCACCTCAGATCCTTCTTGCCAGAGATGATAAAGAAAAGTATCCTACTGAGAATTTGTTTGAAAAATGTATTTTTTGCACAGGTCATTAGAATTGAACAGGCTGGCTTGTCTACAAACATGAATTAAAAGCATTGCTATAGCTGAGATACAGGACACTTGAATTAATCCTTCCTCTTGGGTAAACCCTGCTTTCATTAGGCTCAACACAGAGCACACTGCCATGGCCCAGAATCAGTCTCACTCCCAAACCATCTCCAGAATGACGTGCAGGGCAGTGAGAATAGATGCTAGTAATTACATAAATCTTTGGTTAAAAATACTTGGAATATATTTAAGTATTCACAAACTCATCCCCAGAGCAGAAGAGGAAGACCCTGTGGCTTTCTGTACAATAAAAAGGTCTTGCACCAGCAGTGCATTTGTGTCATGATGAAAAGCATTAGGGAATAGAGGGAGCAATGAAAGAGAGAGAAGTAGAAAATCCAAAAGGATTATTCTGTACTGGATCCCAGAACCAATGGGATATAGGCAATACATTGCAGGCAAGACTTGGATCAAAGACTTGCTGGTGAAATCAGAGGGCTGTGGGTGCTAGCCTGGATCCAGCAGCACTGGGCTCCATCCTGTTACATGTGGGATCTCATATTCCTGCTGCAGCTGAATCCCCAAGGTTCTGTCTGGGGTGGGACTGGCCCTCATCTCACCCTTCCATGTAGGGCGAGGAGGTGGAAAATTACACACTGCACCTGGTACGGTCAGTGCCACGGGCAACTGGGGAGGCTCCATGGAAGAAGTGGAGTTTGCTCTTCCTCGTGGCCAGAAGTGATCAAGGCCTGGAGGAATGGGGATGCAATCCAGATCTTGGCATTTAAAAAAAGGAGGTGGTGACAGGAAGATTTGCAGGCAACAGATGTGGAAGGAGAAGGAGAGTTCAGGGGCAAGGAGGATGGTGCAGTTGGTTCAGGTGCAAAAAGAAGGTGGCTGGAGACAGCATGGTAGGAACTGGGCCACTTTGGAGAGCGTCTTCTCAAAAGGCCGTGGATTTTTATTTTTTTCTTCTCATTGTTAGTGCATGTGGCAGGTTGGCAGAGTTCAGAGCTATGATTACAGCCCAAGGGCTCTTGGTTGCAGAGGAAGTTTCTCTTCTTGAGCACATGTCTGCAGGACTTGTTTTAAGAGGTGAAAAAATATGGCCTTGGGCTAAAGCCAAGATGTGGAGCAAAGATAGCTGGGGTTTATATCTGATTCCAACACAAGTGTAAAGTTTGCAGGAGTAATTTAATCTTCTGTTTCCCTTAATGTAAAATAGAATATCTAAAAGGATATTTTAAGACTAAATTCTTCAGTAAAGCACTTCTAAGGTAAAAGCTGCTGGTGAGAGATGAAAAGTTTTGAAAGCAGTGTTAACCCATCCAGGAGTCCTGTCTTTGACTTTTAACTCTACCCCAAAGGACATACACGTTTTGACATCTGTCCTCCTGTTTTACAATGTTTGTGCAAGTGTGTTTGCTGTTTTCCTTGACGTGTTAAGGTCAGATAACTTCTTGTCTAATCCAGAAATGTCAGACTGACTTTGACAGCAAACTGCAGCAGTGCTCAGCCATGGACAGATATCAGGTGCCTTCCTACAGATCTCCCCACTTTGTGGAAGAGTGTTTGGCATGGCACAACTAAGTCTGGTTTTCGGGCAGTTTAGCTGACAATTAACTGAAAACACCAAGAAAAATTCCCAGACCATGCATGATTTGCAGGGATGCTGAGCACTCCTGTTTCCTTTTCCTTCCACCACAGAATCAAAATATTAATTTGTTTACTGGCAAACTGATTTCTAGCAAGAAACTACAAGGATGAGAAATGCAATGGCACCATGACTTTCACATATTAATATAATGCAGGAAAATCTTAAACCTTTGAAAGTCCTCTTTTTCTGTCAAAATCAGCATTTTTTGTGTTCACCAGAGTACAATCCAGTTTGCATTATGCATTTGCTTTGTGTACCTTTCATCTCTCAGATGTCTGTCCTCTCCCAAATATGAAAATAGCTTCAAGTACTGACTAGACACTATTGTGTGTCAGTGGTCAGTGTCCTGCCGGGCTGAAAATAGATCAGAGAAGCAACCCGAGCCAGAATGAAGCACTTTTGTTCCTGTTATATAAATGGGAGAGAAAGGCCCCAAAATTGTGTGACTTTCTTGGGATTTTGCTGGATGTGTGTGGCAGAGCTGCACTATAACCTCGACCACTGGGACACAGCGTCTGAACTCAGCCACTGAACCACACTTGGTGTCCCCTGAGGCCTCAGCAGTGGCTGGTACTTTTAAATCTTTACTCAAACAGGTTGATTAAATTCCAGCTATCAGGATCTATTTGGCTATTAGTAGAGCTACTAAATGTTTCTGTGGGATTTCTCTCCCCTCTCCACCCCCCCCCCCCGCCAAATTTGCTGCGTGCAGTTATGTATCCCTTAAGTTTTCCTTGAAAACTCGGATTCATTCAGTTCCATGAATGCACGATTCACAGAGGAGCTGACACATTTCATTAAGCTCAGCACATTGCGTAGAAGTTTGGCAAAGGGTCCCTGGGCTTTATTCAGCCCAGACACACTGTGTGACCAGCTGTCACAGACTGGTTGTAAAATTAGAATAAAACCATAAAACACCGTTGAGGGAAAGGAAAAAATTGTCCCTCTCTGGGGACAGCACTTCGAGCTGTGACAAAAGATTCACAGAGCACATCAGACACAGACACACACAAAAGCTTTGTGCAGAGCTCAGCTGGTTTCATTTTTCATGCTTGCACATTATGCCATGAGTAGGTGCCATGGTGTAAAGGATTCACCTTGTTCCAGCTTCAGCACGAAGCTCTGCTTTTAGCTCAGCTGCCCAGAGCACATTCCGTCTTTAGTGGAACAGTGTTCCCTTTTAACCAGGCTACAGGACTGAAAACAAGTGCTAAAAACTTGCTGTGCTACATGAGAGAACAGAACTAGAATGGAGAGTTGTGCAGCACTTTTTCCATAAAGGAAGTAAAATCTGTTTGCACTCCTCAGATCTGTCACAGCTGTGTGATGTAGACACACACCATCCCTGTTTTGCAGAGCTCTTTTCCCCCTGTTCCACAAGGCAGCACACAGGGTGGGTTTCCTCACCCTACTGATGCACCTGGGAATGTTTGTTTTTTTGTTTTGCAGCTCCTTTGGCCTTGGGGCTGTTAAGTGGCCCAACTCCAAGCAAAGATATGACCCCTTGTTTTGTCTCCATGTACGAAACAAAGCTGAGTGGCTGCTACAGTGCATTCAATGCATGGGATGCTGCATCAGGAGAGAGGGATCTGCACTGCAGCTGTTCCAGTCATCTTTTGGGGGGGGAACATTAGGCAGGAATCAAGCTGAGGCTTGTTATATCTGATTAAAAGGCTAAATAATCATTACAGTGTTGAGCTGTAGTACTCTCTACTACTTTTGGAAGCTCACTTGAAAGCACTGAGGGATTGAATCGCTGAGTGTCCATATTTTCTCTTGATGTCAGATAGAGATCTTGATTGTCTGAAACAGGAATTCCCAGTTTAGTGGATATGAAGAAACTGTGACCTGAGCTGGCCACAAACAGCAAGCGAATAACAGAGTTGGGGCAAAATTTCTATTTCCTGACTTTCACTCTTGCAGTTTGACTACAAGGTGTGAATTTTATTGTCACTGTGAGGTAACTGGATGATGTATAAGTAGGTCATAACTTTGGCAAAGAAATAATTGGAGACCTCAGGGCCCTGATAGATGACTGTTCTGTTGGGGTCTCAGACAGGCACAGGACTGAGCACACCAACTTCATGTGACAACAGCTGGAGTTCATTGTTGGGTGTCCCTTTTTATAGGGGCTCCAAATTTCCTGCACTCACACACATGACTGGCCGGGGTCTCAGCCCTGCCCAGCTCCCTGGCCCATGGTGTGTCTGAATTCAGGGCTGAATGGGATTGGCTGGGGTTCCCTGTTTGCATTCGGATCCATCCCACCATTGCTCACCTGGGGACTGGTCAGTTATGGCCAAATTTATCTGGGCAGCCTCAGGCCGGCTGCAGCTGTCACAGATGACTACTCTAGATGCTAACAAAATTAGTTAATCAACAGTGATGAAATTATATCATCAAAGAGTAAGTGAAGCACGCAAACAGCATGACTGGAGCCTGTTTAACGCCTGCTGTTTACCTTGATTCATGCCAATTTATAAAATGGGTTGAGTTATTTCCATTCCAGCATCCTGTTCGCCATGTGGGAAAAATCTTGTTTAATGAAATGCATTCAACTGAAAAATTATTTTTTGAGGCTCTTTAATCTCTTTTCTCTGTGATAAGGAGGTGCAGTTCTACATCCACGCTGAATTCTGACCCCTCCTGAGCAGAGAAGGTGCCAAAGTATACAGTATGGAAATTATTTTCTTATGCTTCTATGTGCTTCATGGCAGGACTGGTTCTGCTCTGGGATGGATGGACGGATGGATGGATGGATGGATGGATGGATGGATGGATGGATGGATGGATTTGGGCCTGAGAAAGGCCAGGCTGCTCTATTTCAGCAGGTAGCCTGCATTTTTCTCTTCCTAGATGTAGTAAGATGCTATTAATTTAATTCATAGCAGAATTTATTAGGCTAATCCTGCATGGTTCACTCTGTGGAGCAAATGTGGCTTTTTGGAATATATAGACATACAGATATATAGATATATAGGTTACACTTACGGCATTATTTTGTTATAAATGTATTTAAAAATCCCCACAAACAAAAAAAAACAAAAACAAACAAACAAAAAACAACACTTCTGATAATGGGAAGCAGTAGGCTGGTACCTGAATCCAAAGCGAGCATCTTGATTGTGAGCATGGAGCTGATAATATGACGAAAACTAAATTATGATCCAAGGGTTTAAATTGCCTTATTCAGAAGGAGATGGCAATGTTCAGGATCTCACAGGATTTAACCCAGGAAGGGACATCTGGCATTTCTCAGCATTTCTACTGTGTGTCTATAAATCCTCAACATAAGATTTTTTATAAAATAATTTTTTTAAATTGCTTTTAGAAGAACAAATGTCAGGTGCAGACACACTGATGCACACAGAGACACTTTTCCCTGAGGAGATCTGGGATTTCACGGCCTTTTTTTTCCCTTTCCTCTTTCTATTTTTCTTTTTCCTTTTTTTTTTTTTTTTTTCCCTTTATTCCAGCCAGAGATCTGAGGAGCAAGGCTGTTTGTCAGGCAGCGTTTTTGTTTAAAGTGGAATGTGCCTGGCTTTCCCAATGAAAGGCTTTCAAATGGGCTGCCTGAGGAACCTCACAGCCAACTCACCCTCACTGCAAGAGCGAGAGCAGCCCTGCTGTAGCTGTCCTGGCAGGATGGATACACAGGAGTGCAGCCTGCTGAGGGACTGGAGCCAGCTGGAGTGTCCTCTTGACTGAGCAAATCCTAAAGGGAGTCCTTATTCTGCTGGGAAGAAGCTGTGGGATTGGCTTTACTCCCAGCCTCTGGCAAGAGGGACGTGTTGGTGGCAGGGGAGGGTTTTGTCCCTAAGCACTTGTGATATGGCTTTGCTGTGTCTGGGACAGAGCTGTCCTGCCCAGCAAGGGGGCTAGGGGAGACACTTCTGAAGTGAGAGTGGTCCTAAAATTGCTTCAGTGGCAAAATGAGTTCAACCAGACCCCAAATCTGAGGAGAACAGATATAACTTTTTGTTATTTGTCCTTCTTGGCTTGTTTTTTACTCCCTCAGCATTTCCAGGAAACCCCTCAGGCATTTGCTGCTCTTTATTTCTTCTGTCAGGTGTTTTTATGGGTTCTGATATGATCAAGTGTTTGGTGTCATTCCCAGTCCTGTTATTAAGCATTTTTAAGTGCACAAAACTGCCTGGCTGGTACATGCAGTATTGCATTGCCTGGAGACCCAGATGGGATTTTTGCATCCTCTGAAGCAGTTTCCTCAAGCAGGTAATAGATTAATTTTTCCCTTTAAACAAATAATACGTCCAGGAAGAAAAGGAAAATGCTAATGCTGCTGTTCCCTTGGGGTTTTATATCCTGAAGGGCCCCTCACCAAAAAAACTACTGCCAGGCTGGGCAGGAGGGTTGGACCTTCAGAAATGTGAGGCTTAGGCCTTTTAAATGCAAATCCATGTTTCTGGGATCCCATTTAAGAGAAAGAGCCTGTGTGAAAGCACCATCTTTAAAACTGCATCTATGTGCAGTTTTTAAAATCTCTTCACTTGAAGAATAGTTTTGCTTTGGCAATTTTCTTTTCATATGACAATTAATACATTTTTCATGGTAATGGCTATTTTCTTAAAGCTTGAAAAGAAAGAAGCTGTCATAGTTCTGTTATTCAGGGATACCACAGACTTAGTCCAGTGTCTGTAAACTTTCTGATTTCTCAGAGACTTTTGCAAAGGACTGCTTTCAGAAGTGAAATCACAAGCATGAAAGAATACTTGACATGAAATTTTGCTCTCAGTAAACTCAGTGAAGTCTTATATAGAATATAGAGAATGACAGACAGCACTTGACTTACTAATTGCTGTCTAAATAGTAATCCAGCTGGGCAAAATTCACAGGCACGAAATCATTTGCACAGGTCTGCAGGGGGAGTGAGGCATCCCTGGGTGTGCAAATTGCCCTAAGGCAAGAACACAGATCAAGGCAGGGCAAATGCACGGGGAGCCAGGAGCTTCTCCTTCATTCAGCTGTCTCTATACCTCAGTCTTTCAGTTTGTGATCTGGGAACAAGCAACTCTTCAAACAGTTGTGAAACTTCATGGATGAGAATTTATGGAATGATTTGAGGTTCTCTCCAGTGGGGTGGCGTATTATTAGGATCAGAACTGTGCCAGATATTGAGTTCATGCCTAGGCCCTGGGGACCATTGCTGGACTCAGATGCTGTAGGTAAATTTAAATCTGTGCCACAGTTGCTACGTCTGCAGAGAATGGCTGTTTTCCTTTTAATCTGCTGTTCTTCAATGGGTTTCCAGCCTTTGCTAGCCCGTCTTTGTGAAATGAATTTTCACCATTCAAAAGCAGCAGTGTTTTATTTTTGTTTTAGCTGTGCTTGGGAATGCAGAGCAATTCAATCAAGAGGAAAATACACCATGAAAAGCTCTGAAAGCCCTGAGGTCAAGGATCTGAAGTTACCCACAATATTAATGACAAACCAGTGGCTGCACCATGGCAACGGACAGAAGAATACGTGGCGTGGAAACCATAAGTAGTTTGGGGCTTTGAAAGAGCACAAATGGGAGAAAAATGGAAATTACATCATGTTCTCTCTGTTCTGTGCTAGGACAGCCATGTACAGTCTAATTCCCAGTGCTGGTGAGTCCAAGACTTTCACGAGGGCCCCATAAGAGAAAGAGAAAGGCTTTGGAGCTAGAATTGGACTGGTGAAAAGTTTTGTTGAAAGGGGGAAAGGCTTGGATGGAAGCAAGTTAGATGAAGTTACTTGAAAAAAAAAAAGGATGCTGATGCTATGGGATCTCCATTCTTGATTTCTCCTCTGGGACTCCCTGCTGGGTCCAAGTGAGTCACTGAAAAATCAAACATTGGTGGTGAAGTTGATTAGAAATATGAAACTCAGCTCCTTTGCCTGAGCTGGGAATTAGTAGCAATAGGTTGTGCTGTTGACTTCAGAGGGTGTTGTTTCTTGATTAAGAAGTGAAGGGACTGTTTCCAAAAACTCCTCTAGATATGATAGCTTGACATTCTTTATTTTTATGAAGAGATTATGTTTCTGTGACCATCCCTGCTGGCTGATAGTACATGAGATAATAAAGAGCTGATGATATGGAGGGCTGAACTGTCCAGCTCTGGCATCTCACGGCAGTGCTATAGAGCAGGGATGGGGGAGTGGGATGGGGGAGAGAATTGGAAAAGTGAGAAAACCCATGAACTGAGATAAAGGTGATTTAGTAAGTAACCCAAAAGCTGTGCACACAAACAAAGCAAAACAAGGCATTCATCCACCCCTTCCATGGGCAGGCAGATGTTCCACCAAGCCCAGGAAAGCAGGGCTCTGTCCTGTGTGTGATGGTCACCAGGGAAGACAAGAGCCATCACTCCCAATGTCCCCTGTTCATTTTTCTTTCTTGAGTTTTGTGAGTTGAGCACGATGCCACATGGATATTCCTTGGGTCAGCTGGGGTCAGCTGTCCCCTCCTGCATTCCTGTGTACCCCCAGCTGCCTTGCTGGTGGGGTGGGAGACAGAAAAGGACTCGTGTGCAAACGCTGCTCAGCATTAATGAAAACATCCCTCTATTATCCACACAGTTTTCAGCACAAATCCAAAACATGGGCCCATACCAGCTACTGTGAAGAAAACTAACCCTATCCCAGGCAAAATCAGCACACAGTGGTAGAACTGAGCTCTAGATGATCCCCATTGCCATACTTGGCTACCCCAGTCTTGAGTTAAGTGTGGATTTTTGCTGTAGTGCAGCGTGTGCTGAAGCTCTGCCCAACCCTCACGTGGCAAACATTAACATCATGGCTTGGACAACACCGGCAGCTGCAGCTCTGCATCTTATTTTGCACAAATGCCTTTTTTTTTTTTTTTTTCTGTTTTCTTCAGCTGTATGAGCACTTCAGCCATAGAACCTTCCGCAGAGCTTTCTATGGAATGAATGTGATTTTATTTTTTTTTTAAAGCAAGCTCCTACGTTTTGGAACACCAGTGGTATAGATGGTGACTGAAAACTGGGTCATGGTAAACTGCGTCACTGAACAGCCCACAGCTCTATAACATCTGTTGCTGCAGCATTTGTTGTGTACACCAGATGACCTAATTCTCTTTGTGTGAACAGGGAGTGCACTTGGGTAGGGAGAGGGCTGAGAACACCTTGAGGAGAGAGAGCCCTGTGCAGGAATCTGTCCGTTCAGTCTAGTTGGCTAGATTGCAACAACTCAATTGCAACAACAGAATGAGGAGAGAGGCATACAAGGCAGTGTGACTTCGTGGAAGAATACAAAACATCATTGAGGGAGTGGGAAGGGAAGAAAAGCCATTTAAAACCAGAACAGCAAGATTTTAAAATAAAAAAACAATCTTCCCCCTATAAAGGCCAGAGAGGAAGCAGTGAGCTTGTTGCAGTAAATGCTGCAAACGGTCACTTAGTGCCTAAAATATACCCATAAGGCCCTTTTAATGGTATGAAATCCAGTAGCTCAAGAGGTGTTAAATTTGAGACAGGAGGGCTGTGCAGGGCACTCTGGTGAACAGTTTCCTTTGAAGCCCTCTGATGACTTGGGAAAAGCTGGGATTAAATGACAGAAGGGGACGGAAAGTTCAGCTGCTGGGACATGAGGCTGAGAAATGTGACTGTGTTTCTTCTTTCTGCTGGTTGGCATTTCTTGAATACCTTTTAATTTCTTGTTCAGTGCATTGTTCAATGTCTATCCAGATGACTTTGAGTGTTTTACTTCTGAACATGAGTTCTTTCCATATTTTCTAATGCTTGTAGTGCTGTAGCCCCACAACAAGGATTAATGAGATGAAACTGCACAGTCATAAGTACTCTTACTTCCTAAGGGTATTCTGCTTTCCAAAATAAACATAATTATACCAATTTACCTCTTTTTCAACTGTCTTCTTTTCACAGATCCTTTTCTCCTTATACTTGTTGAAATGCCTAACATGATTGTGAATAGATAGGAATGGAGATGAAGAGCAAGTGGAGGAGTGATGGTGAAATGTGCATGTGAGCAGTCAGAGTGATCCAAACTTCAGTTTCTGTGGGATTGTTTTGCTGACTAGTGTGTCCAGGGCAGGGCCATGCTCTGGATTCCTGCTCCCTTTCTATGACTGGCCAGAACTGGCTGGCAGCAGAGTTTGGTCCCATGGAAGATCTGCAGGAATTTGGCATCTGCCTTAGAGGGAATGAGCAGAACAAGACTGATGGCCAGGTTTGGGGTAGAAAAGAAATGTTTATGTTGTCGATTGGTGAAGGAACCTGTGTAGACTTCTGTAGCTTCCAAAAATTTTTAACAAAGGGATCTTCTAGGAGGGAGAAAGGTAAAAATAGTGGGTGCCCCATCTTAAATGACTCTTTAGAAAGTTGTAACAGGAAAAGCTGGGAGGAGTTTTTGTAACATCCTTGTTCTCTTTTGCTCTTGCTTTCTCAGGTCTGTTTTGCTTGTCAAACCAGATATTGAAAGCCCCAAGCTACATTCCCCTCAAAAATAGCCCAGATGTTCCATTTGGACTAAGAACTACAAATCTGCCTCCCTCTGGCTGTTTACTTGACTCCCCTCATTAATGCCTTGATCTTTCTCAAGATGCTTGTGTGGCTCTGGAGCCACAGTTGCCTCATAAGTTCAGCTCCTCGCGCACTGACTGTGTCCCATACCCACCAGAGAGGTCTGTGGGGCTCCGGGGGCTTCTCTGTGGCTTCAGCTGTCTCTGGAAGTCAGCCAGAAGGGGGCTAAGCCTGCTATCCACAGCATGTTCAACCTGGTGCCAGCACACAGGACAGCAGTGAGTCCCCAGTGGAGCTGCTGTCCTCCTTTCTCTGAGATATTCCCAGCCTTGCACAATGTGCCTTGTGGGTGCTGGCTGTGCAAGACTTTCAGTATGCAAAGGAGGGCTGGCCACTGCTCCTCCAGCTGTTCCTAAAGTGTTCCATGTCAGTGTTAACTCTTTGTACAATATCAGAAACAGCAGCTACAGATGGAAAATCACCAAAGTGCAAATCGTGCTGACATGCCCAACGCCTGACATCAGATTCCTCGGAAAGGATCCTGAGGAATCTGGGAACTGTGGCACATGATGGATTATTTCTGGTTTGGCCTGTCTCCTCTATGCAGCTTATTTCTGTCAGTCTCTGCTCCTCTTGACAGCTGGAGGGTTGTGGAAATGCAACTTGTCTCTCACTGCCTTTACTATTCCAGCTCTGCTAACAGGCTGGCGTAAGTCTGAGTGTGACACATACGAATGGTGATCATATGTCCTGAGGTAACAAAGTCCTGGAGTACAGTCTGCTCTGTTCTTTCCAGCAAGGATGCAAAAAATAATCGAGCCTGTTTGCTGGAAGCAAAAGACATGATAAAATGCCAGCCCTTGTGTCCCTTCACAGTTTGTAAGCAATTAGGCACCACGAGAAAGAGCTTACACAGGTTATAGAGAAAAGTGCATGGCTATCTTCTGATCCCTGCCAATAAAACCTTCAAGCTGCTCCCAAGCCCTTCTAGCTCATCAGGGCATGTTCTGAGCTCTCTCACCGCAGTTCTTTCCCTGACCTTGTTGTTGCAGTCAGATGTTAGCAGTCTGCCTGGGCAGCATTGGGCACTGCTTGCACATTGTGGAGCACCATGTCCCCTGTCTGCCAAGCCCTCTGCAAGGCTCTGAGCACTGTGCAAGGGTGGGCTGAGATTACACAGGGAAAGATGTTGTTCTGTGTAAGCACAAGCTTAGGGCCTAGCCTTTCAAAGGCTAAACGCTCCCAGCTCCTCAGGGCTGCCACTGGGACTCAGGATATTCTGTACCTGGTGCACAGAGTGGCTTGTTCAGAAATAAGGAGAGTGCTTTTTATTCCAGGCTTGAGTGATCTTACTTTAGTGTGGGAGACATGGCTTAGGCAGCTTCTTTTGTTCCAGCCTGTTTCCAAAAGACTCAAAGAACAATACTACAGCTCTGTGAAGTTCTTGAGAGTTCAGTTTTCACCCTCTAAGAATGTCTAACAGCAGGAAATAATCTGTCCAAATCTTACCCTGAAGCACAGATTCAAAAAATGTTAGAGAACAGGCAACGTTGCTGGATGATCCCACATCTGTAGTGGGTTCCATCTAAATCCAGAGCTGAAGTCAAGTTGTGGTGTCTTCACTCTGGATCCAAGTTTTCTTTCAGAGTCATATGTTTATATAACCTGAGTATGGTGGTGGATGGACTCACAAAAGGTTACTAAGTAGCTATTTTGTGTAGTTAATGCTGGTGGCAATATTAAATGGTCAGTCCCTTTCAATAATACTGAATTTTCATTTCACTCTGCCTAGAAATTTATCCCACAGACTAGGGTTCAGTGAAGGGTTCAACCTATCTTTGAGCTCATTATCTACGGTGCTTTTCTAGCAGAGATCACAGGAAGAAAATGGCACTTGTGGGAAGGGTGATCTCACCCCAAGGTTTGTTTGAGCCCCTTTCACACAGGTAGGAGGAGGGGCACTCCCTGCAGAGAACAGCCTTTTCTGGGCACTGAGGCCAAATTTGTTCTGTCAGCAAATACACTCTCGTAGCACATGACACCTTCTAGGTATGCAAAGGGGGCAAGACGAGCCAGAAGCTCCTGCAAGAGTTCCAAAAAAAGAATGAAACTCCTGCACTGCTTGTTCACGGCCTCCCTGGAGTCAGCACAGGGGAAATTTAGTGCCATTCCCCTGCCATCTTGCTTCCCATGAGTACCTGGCAAAGAATGCCTGATGCAAAAAATAAACCATGGCAAATGCTGTCTGTTTCCATTACTGTATGGGGAATGACTGGCTTATGTAACGTGCAGTGTGAAACCACTGCAGGGATCAAATATAAATATTACCCTATTGTGGAATGTACTGGTGGCATAGCTGATATTTCTGTGGCTGATGAAAAATCAAAGCTCATTATCACTCCTGCGGTTTGCCCTCTCTGTGTGCGTTGGAGTGTGGGTCTGTCTATTTCTGTGTATTAAAGGCTCTGGGTCAAATCCTGATAATTCTGAGTCTATTTTTACTGTGCCACTACTCAGGCAAAACTTTCATTGACACTAATTGGAAAGCTGCCTAAGAAAGTATGATGAGGGAATTGAGAAGCTGGCTGTAACTTGGCTTGATTTTGGTATCTGAGAATCCCTTTTCTGAGATTTACTTTATATAACATATACTTAATGCAAGTATAAAGTTGGTTGAAATTCAACAGTTCAATGCTGCACCTCTGGAGCCATATATTGATTTATTTCAGCTGGGATCTCTTTTGCTCTGCCTTTAGGATAGAGTGTCCTGTGTGTCTGTGGATGTGCACTTTGTAGGACTTTCCCCATGGAAGGGGTGAGGGAGGGTCTGTGTTTGCAGTGACCCACATGGCAGTGGAGCAGTGCTGATTTTCAATGGCTGTAGTTCTGGCATGCAGGGTATTTAACTTTTCTGGTTTTTCTTTTCCCCCTTCATCACTGAAGGCATTTGGAGTTTGATGGAAGGGATTCAAACAAGTCCCCTTCAATCTCAAAGCTTTTCCTGCTCTTTTCCTTCCAACCTGCTGCTTCCAAGCTTGTTCTCTCTGAGCTGCTGCCACTATCTCACACGAAGGTGGCAGTTTGTCACTTGGCATGGAAGACCCCACGTGAAAGACACCTGGGGAAGAACTGGCTTGTGGAGTGAAGTGCATATCCAGCAGGAAACAATCCTCTGACAATGAGTTGAAAATGTTTGCCAGGTGGGAACTCTGAATGAGGGGCAGTCAGAAAGATGTGTTTTCTTTTAGCATTAGCCTGGTTTTTGATTTTGGACTCACTCAAATTGTGTACGTGGTTCTCAGGAAGAGCCTGGTTTGAGGAAAAAGAGATAAATCCATTCTGTACAGATGGTGCTGCAAAAAAGGGTGGCAGAGAGGTGGCAGGAAAGCAAAGGGAGAAGTGGGTGTGAAAGGAGGATGGAAAGAGGGAGTATGTCTGACACAGGCTCAAGCAAGTCTGTGAGGAATGATGTGAGCCAGCCCCTGAAGTGAGCCAGGGAGCTTGTGGTACGTGAAAATCATGTTAACGAGAAGAAACTTGTGTGAGTTCACAGGGGCTTGCTTTTCCCTTCAGTGGCACTAATGAGAGTCATCAGGTTGCAGCTACTTACTGGACACGGCGACAGGCTTTATTCTTGTCTTTCTCTCCACATCCTGTGCTTCCCTTTTTTGGTGCCACCACTCAAACTGGTTCCCAAAATCCCCTGGAGTTTGAGAGAGCTGCCAAGAGCTTATTGCTGTCCCTGCAGAGAAGATTCCCAACTGCACAGTGACCTTTAGTGGTACTCACAGACCTCTTTGCTGGTGTCAGGTCTCTGAACCTCTCCAGCAAAGGGGCATATCCAGCCTGTGCTCCCACATCTGCAGAAAGCTGCCATCCTGCCAGAACAACCTTTGAGAAGAGGTGGTGAATAGATCAGGAAATGAACAGGCTGGTTATTCTCAGTAGCACATGAAGTTCTCTGGAGCCAGCAGAAGGAAGATCTCTCTTTTGAGAGATGCTTTTACTCTGGCGATATCCATAGAACAAGAAATTTCTTCTTTGTCAGTCAACTTTACCATCAGACTTCGGGTTTATTACTGTTTGATATGACATGTTGTCCCAGCTATTGGCCCAGACTGCTGATTCAGCTGCAAGAAGGTAAATTAGGCTTCAGATGCAGCCCTGGATTTCTGGGGAAACCATGCTGCTTTTCCTGGGATATCTGTAGAAACAATAAAATGCAGAAATCCCTTTTATTACAAGCCCTTTTCATGAGGTTGCTTACTGTTTGGAAAACAGAAAGGACTGTGTAATTTGGGTAATTTTGCATATGAAGGCTCTCATGTTTCTCATCTTCATTCATTACTATACTTAATATGTAATTACAGTCAGCTATTAGCCATTAACAGTTAATTCCCTGTTACTGATGAAGATGGAATTGAATTGCCACTTCCAAGTGTCTTATTTCATGCTTCTTAGCGTCTGAACCTCCAGAGAAAGATCTCTGAAATATCTCTGTAGAGCAGGCAAAGCATGACTTTCCTAGAGCTGGGCTGGGGTTGTGTTGTAACCTAAGCACTAAGTATTCAGGATTTTAATTTGGTTTTTCATTTCACAACATTTGAAAATGTTTTGGAGCCCTCCAGGAAGCTTCCAGGATTAAATGAGCTCCCCAGGCAGGTGGTTTTCCTGGTGTGGGGATGGTCAGCATGACTTTCTGTGTTTTGAAACATCTGTGTATGACTCCATCTCCAAATCTAGATTTTCATGCCCATGAGAAAATATAAGGGAAGACATAGTTTCCATGTGGAGCAGTGACTGGATTAATCACTCCCAAGGAATGACTTTGGTTTCTTAAATGACCCTGCTCAAAGGGCTTCCAGATACAATGCTAGGGAGAATTTTGCTGATTGGTGCTAGAGGGAAAGACTCAATATATGTGCATATATCCATGATAAATTTCACACATTCAAGTGTAAGGAGCCCCACAGAGCTTCAGTATGCAGTGAAGCTGAGTGCCTGTGAGCTTCTGTTCCTTGGGATTCTCTGGTGTGGGTCCACTGTCACGAGCAGCAGCCTTACAGCACCTGCTGCAATGTGAATTCCCCCCACGGGCACACAGTTCCTCTCAAAACTGCTGTGACATGGGTCACTCTTCCATGGGGTGCAGCCCTCCAAGGACAGGCTGCTCCAGCCTGGGAGCAGGGACCCCTCTCTCCACTGGGTCTCCCACTGGATCACAGCTTCCTCCAGGCACCCACCTGCTCTAGCATGGGCACCTCCTCTGGGGCTGTGGGTGGATCTCTGCATCCCCCGTGGATCTTTGCATCCCCTGTGGATCCCCAGGGGCTGTACATGGATCTCTGTATCTCCCATGGATCCCCAGGGGCTGTACATGGATCTCTGCATCCCCTGTGGATCCCCATGGGCTGTACATGGATCTCTGCATCCCCCATGGATCCCCAGGGGCTGTACATGGATCTCTGCATCCCCCATGGATCCCCAGGGGCTGTACATGGATCTCTGCATCCCCCATGGATCCCCAGGGGCTGTACATGGATCTCTGCATCCCCCATGGATCCCCAGGGGCTGTACATGGATCTCTGTATCTCCCATGGATCCCCTGGGGCTGTACATGGATCTCTGCATCCCCCATGGATCCCCAGGGGCTGTACATGGATCTCTGCATCCCCCATGGATCCCCTGGGGCTGTACATGGATCTCTGCATCCCCCATGGATCCCCAGGGGCTGTACATGGATCTCTGTATCTCCCCTGGATCCCCAGGGGCTGTACATGGATCTCTGCATCCCCTGTGGATCCCCAGGGGCTGTACATGGATCTCTGCATCCCCCATGGATCCCCAGGGGCTGTACATGGATCTCTGCATCCCCCATGGATCCCCAGGGGCTGTACATGGATCTCTGCATCCCCCATGGATCCCCAGGGGCTGTACATGGATCTCTGCATCCCCTGTGGATCCCCAGGGGCTGTACATGGATCTCTGCATCCCCCATGGATCCCCAGGGGCTGTACATGGATCTCTGTATCTCCCCTGGATCCCCAGGGGCTGTACATGGATCTCTGCATTCCCCCATGGATCCCCAGGGGCTGTACATGGATCTCTGTATCTCCCATGGATCCCCAGGGGCTGTACATGGATCTCTGTATCCCCCATGGATCCCCATGGGCTGTACATGGATCTCTGCATTCCCCCATGGATCCCCAGGGGCTGTACATGGATCTCTGTATCTCCCATGGATCCCCAAGGGCTGCAGGGGTGCAGCTGCCTCACCATGGCCTGCAGAGGAACCTCGGCTCCAGCACCTGGAGCACCTCCTCTCCCTCCTTCTCCACTGACCTTGGTGTCTCCATGTTGTTTCCCTCACATGTTCTCACCTCCTCCTCCTCTCTAGCTGGAATTAACACTGCGTGTGACTTTGTTTTCTTCTTAAATATGTCATCACAGGGGCATTACCACCATCTCTAATTGGCCCAGTTTTGACCAGCAGTATGTCCATCTTCAGAACCATCAGAGATTGGCTCTGCCAGACATGGTGGAAGCTTCCAGCAGCTTCCCACAGAAGCCACCTCTGTGTCCCCCTGCTACCAAAAACCAGGCTGTGCAAAACAAATACACATAAACACCTGAGGTGCAGGCCTCCCTGGGGACAGCAGACTTGCTCCAGGTCTGTCAGTCACACCCCACAGTGCTGCAAGGCCTCAGCTCCTCAGGAAGGTACATTAACTATAAACTGACACTGGAGCTCAATAAATCCACTTCAGCCTGGAAAAAAACTACTGGAAAAAGTCACCAGTTGCCTTTGGATAATGAGGTGCACTTGAAATCAGACCAGTGACAGCCTCTTCGCTATTTCATGGTGTTCCTGATGGAATTTCCTGTTCCTTCCATTCTCCAAGACATGATGGACCCCTTGCTTTGTTATGAAAAGAGCTAGTGCCACAATGGAGACCAGATGACAGGACTAAATGAAATTATTTATGTATTAATAGATGTTAAGGGCCACAAGGGACCATTATGACCAATTCCTTTGACCTCCATGACATAGGCCAAACAATCATATCCAAAAATTCCTGGAGCAAGTCCTCTATTTATATGGGAGCTATGAAGATACATTTTAGAAGAAGGGTCACAATTTAAAGTGCTGGAAGGTCTCCCTGATTGTAGTAATTGCCATGAAGCTATGACATCCCCCTGCCACCAGCCAAAGTGCTGAGGGGACAACAATAACATGATCATTTAACACTGCGCCCTTTCAGAAGGAGAATTTCAAAGCAAAACCTGCAGAGTTTCAGGAATGAGATTGCTGTGGATTGACTGTAGCTAAAGAAATCAATGCAAACTGCCTATGGAAAGGAAGGTAATGAGATCAATTAAGCCAGATTTTGCTGAGATTCAGGAGATTATTTCAAATTATCTAAACTGGGCTCTGATATAAATAGAAGAACCTTTTGGTCTTGAGCTGAAGACAGTACAAGGAATATTGTGAGGTTTTTTCAGTCCATGGTGTGTATGTGATCCACAGGAGTGCACTGAAGGGTAAACACATAGCACAGCTCTGCACTGAGAAAAATCTTAAGGGTGTTGTGCCCTGAAGGGAACTTGATCCTTTTCTAAACAGATATATGACATGTTTAAGAGCAAAGAAAGGACTGGACATCAAACACTTTAGAGCCTGGGCCTGCCATGGAATATGTTCCTGTAAAATACTGGGTGATCACCAGTCACTGATGAGTGTGAAAGCCAAAGCTCTTGAGCACATAGCAAGATCAGCTCCTTAATATAAGTAGTGTGATGTGGCTCTAGAAAATTTCCCTTTCCTGAGCCAAGAAGGAAAGGAAGCATCTTCTCCAGGCATCTCATGCACTCCGAGCCACTCATTCTGCATTTCTTTATGCACCTACTTTGATCCTCCAGACAAGAAGTTTCCGTCTTAAAAACCTTGAGCCTCTGTTCCCAGTCTGGTTGCTTTGCAAAATGCTCCTTCCTCTCAGGCTGCTCAGCAGAGTGGCTTTTCTGATCGCTCATTTACTGGGATTGTGCCAGCCCTTTAAAGAGTTCACGTTCAATTACTCTTCTGTGCCACTTTCTGGTCACCAAGGAAATGCTTCCAACAATCAAGGAGGCAGTGCAGCTGATGAGGATGTTTCCAGCCAAATCCCTCAGCAGGAGGGTAAAAAGACACACAGGAACTGCTTAGAAAACCACGTGCAAAGTAAAAAGTGATCACTTTAGGAGTATCCATTCACACCTCCCCTCCAGCTTGCCTCTAGATCATAACAACACCCTTTAAAAAAAATTACTGCTGCTGCTACAGTTGGGAAATCTAGAAATAGGGGAAACTCTAAAGAAAAAGAAATCTAAATATACCAAGCCCACAGGATATTTTCATATGTAGTTTGCAAAGATGTTGTATGAATAATTGATGGTATGCTTCATATTGTGCCATCGATTAGCTAGGCATTGACTGAGCCATCCACCACACCCTTTGAGGATGAACTGCTGAATATTTTTGCTGTCATTATCATAATTCTGGCTTTCAGTTCCATGGACAAGGGCCAGAACAGAAACTCCAGTTTTTGTCCTGTGACAACACTCGCTGTGTGCCTCCACGTGACAGTGCTGGCTGTGCCCACAGCGCAGGGTTCTGACATCCAGCCTGCTCTCTGCAACACTGAACCACACTAGTCTGCCCCTTTCCAACTTGGGTCTTCGTTTCCTAAGGCTTTAATCTTCTGATGAATTTTGGGCTTGAGGATTAATTTCTTTGGGCATGGGTAAGGGAGAAGTAACACACTGAATAATGAACATGTTATGAAAGTGTCTGTACTTCTTGTGCAGAGGATGGATTGTCAGTAGACAGAGGTGAACTTTCTGCTGCCTGGGACAGGGCAGGATATTGGGCAGATACTGGCAAAAACAGCTGCCTGACAAGGAAGAGTAAGTGATCTATATTTTACTCTGGGAAACTCTACCAAGCCATATCTGTATATCTCATCATGGGCTTTACTTTTTCCTTGCTCTAAAAGGATCACAGTGTCAACATCAGGAAAGGAATGCTAAACACTCATATTTCAGTGTTTTCTTGCACAGAATCCATTGCCATGTGCAAAAGATGCAGTGAGCTGAGGCAGTGTGAATTTTGAGGATTAAGGCTGTAATGTGGGAAAATGCTGGACAGGTTTCCCTTGAGAGGCTCTCACAGTGTTCCTGTGAATGCAAACCTCCCTGCATAGCTGCAGGGCTGAGATAAGCAGTTCTGCCAAAAGAGTAGTTAACCAGATGAGAAGAAATCCACCTCAGTCCACAGGCATGAACCCTGAAGCCACTTGGATCTTGTGTTCACTGAGAAAAAAGCCTTCCTCCTTGTCCTTGTTTAACCAAAAGCAGCACATCCATCTACAAGCAGAGGTGGGCAGTGTTACTAGGCTTTGTTCAGTGCCCAAGATTTCTTCCAAGACTCATGTTGTCTGTTTACTTTAAAATTCAGTGTTTAAGGCAGATTCCTTCTGTACCAGCAGAGAACAATGAGCACTTTTACTGGGTCCCATCTGAAGACACGTGTTTAAGATGGATTTGATGGATTTAAGATGGATTTGCTGCCTGGCTTTCTAGCCTTCCTAATGTTTAATGGGTATGATCCAGACTCTTTCAATTTTGACATATAGAGTCAGGGCCTTTAGGCATTACTCATCTGGGTTAACAGTGCTCACAGCTTACATTTTCCCCCTTATCTATGAAAAGCAAAGATTTATGTAGCTCAGCTGATGTGCAGTAGCTCAGTAAACCAGAGCAACTCAATTGAGCATCTGAGAATGAGACACATTTAACTGCAATTTATAAAATACCAGAGGATGTAGCTCTAGTTGCTTATGCTTCATTACTTTCAGAAATTGGGTAGTTGATGTTTATCATAGCTAATTAACAAACAGTAGAGTGGGAAGGCAACTCTAAAAGCCTTCTCATCCATCCTCTGCTGCAGCTACCTGTGTACAGATGTTTTTGCCTGTGAAGATCTCAATTATTGGAGGCATGCTGGACTAATGCTTTATTATCTCTGCAGTCTGAAAGCTCTTCCTAAGCTGAAGCCAAATTTACCATGTTTTTCTGGGTGCTTGTTAGCTTTTCAACATAGGTAATTAAACTAATGTATTAATGAAAAACTAAATAGAGAAAAAATAATCCTAAAGGATGTTTAAGTGGACAAGAGAGGAGGAGGGAGGTCGCAGTTTATCTGCAGACATAGTGAGATTCTGACAGTGAGAAGATAGTGACTGTCTGTAGTATTAAAGAGACGTTTTAGGAAGTGCTCTGTTTGTGGAAGGTTGGAAATTTTTTTTAAGTCACTTTGCTTGGAAAATCTGCAAGTGACTTTGAGGGCTCTTCCAGTTCAAGTTAATGAAGTATATTTGATTATATAGCAATTTGAAAAGGAAGTAGAGCTTCAGCAGGATCCTTTTTGCACCTGAACACAAGACTCTCTCTGGTACTTGTGACGTGGTATTTGTTCAATTAGCGTGATAGTCCCTTATAGATGGGAAGGAAGTTGTTTTAAAGTTCATTCCCAGGCAGTTTTCTGGAAGGGTGCAAATTCTTCAGAAGCTCATTAAATTATTACCTTCATCCTGGAGTACACACTGCAGAACATTTACCCCTGGTCTTAATGTCACCGTACATTCAGTCTTATTCTTGCAGAGCAGGTCATGGGATGTAACATACGACTGACAGTGCTGCCACAGGCTCCACATTCCCCACAAATATTGAAAGCTCAGGGCTCACATACTTAGTATGGCTCCCATTACTTCAAACAGCCTTGCTGCCAGGTCAGAGCTTCCAGGCAGTGCCCATTCACCAGTGTCTTGAGGCACAGGAGAACATTAAACACATGGTGCTCAGCAGATTGGTTCCCCTTAGCAGCTTGGCTCTCCACACAGAGAAACCTGTTTGTCATTTCAAGGACTCTGATTTTTTTTGCTTAGCACACAGATACATAAATAGATCTTGTCTTAAGATATCAAAGCTGGTTTGGGTCCTATTTGTGGTAGAAGCTAACTGCTAATGGAATGAAAATCCATAAATGTTGTCGGCAGCTTTTATCACCCAAATGTTTAAGAAAGCTTTACCACAGACTGTGCTCAGTTATTAACTGCAATTATCCTGGTAGTATACATGAGAAGACTGAGACACAGGAGACTAAAATGCTGCTCAAACTAGCAGCACACGCAAATGTAAGTTTTGCTTTGCCTCCTCCAAAGCTGCTTTTTCAACAGCTGGGCTGTGCTGCCTCTGAAGTGCCCAGCACTGCCAGTATCCTTCAGAATCATATCAAAGCTTTTGGTAAACAGATTGAAGAGCTACTTAGCACATATCATGTGCTATGGCTGCTCATTGTTTCTGAACCAGAAGGGCTCTGCATTTAACAGAAACCTCTCACTGCTGATACAGGCAAGCAATGGTTCTCCCTATGGCCAGGGGTGTAGAGGATTGAGTAATATTGTAGGTACAGGCTCCTGAAAAGCCAAGGCATGTGATGGCTACTCTCAGCATACTGGAATGAGACTTGGATGCAGCGGGTGGGTTGTACACCCATGGGCAGACCTCTCTCCAACCATGCACTTCTTGCATTCAGGAACTGAGAATTTCCCTGCACTAAATGAGTGGTGACACACAAGCAAGGACATGCGGCTTTTTCCCTTTGGCCAGGTTGCAAATTAAAGGAAAAAACCAAGATTTCCTAGAATTCTGCTTGTCTCTGGTGTTTTAATGTTACACATATACACACTTGCACATAATCAGAATTCTAAACTACTTTGACAGAGTATCTAGGCTTGACCTATCAGGATGGGATCTCTTTGCATGGTGGGGTATATGAACACTCCAGATGAGAATCTGAGTCTGGAAAGATGTTCCTCATTATTAGGGAGAAGGGACTGGAGGACAAGAGGCTAGAGAATAATGAAAAGTGATACAATCTAGAGGTTACAGAGTTTTTTTCTATTTGTAATCTTCTACAAATATGTCCATAGCTTTGTGTGAGTTAATTAAAGCTCCTTGTGCCTCAGTTTCCTTGATGCACCACAAGAGAAATGCAGCCTAAGTTGGAAAGGGAGATCTATGGGTATGTTTTAGCCAAGTATCCCCAAAGTCTCTCACAAATAGAAAGTCAGTTTCAAAACAAGCTCAGCTGGACAGAGTAGAAGGAAACGCACAGAAATAGTGTCTCCTGCTCCTGGAATGTACCCATGTCTGGGACTGAATGTTACAGCAGTGCTTTTTTCACAGCCTGGCACAGCAGTTCACAGCAGGGTAGAGGGATCATGCACTGCATACCTTTGAAGAAGAAATGGTGATGCAAATTTGAAGAGTGTAATCTACCCAGGCTGGAACTCAGAGATTATCTGCATAAGGAACTTCTTTCCTTCAGTTTGCAGCCATGTTTGACAGCCTTTCTCACACAGTGCCTTTTGCCTTTGTGCTATGGTGGCAGGAGACTGATTGCAGAGACTGTGAGGTGCTGGCAGGGCAGCTCCAGAAGCATCTGTGAGTGCACTGTCTGCCTGCAGCCAGCTGTTTTCTGCACATGGGCACTGCAGCTACTGCATCACCTCACTGCTTGGAGCTACTCAGAAATATGTACTCAAACCTACTTTGAAGTGGGCATCCCCCCAGAAGATCTTATGCAATGTTTCTAAACTTGATGTTTAGGTGGGAACATGGCCTTGAATTTCGCCTCAAAAGGCAGAACTGATTTTACTACAGGATCACAGAACAGGGCTCATGTGGTACTGATGGCTGCAGCACAAAGCACCAATTCTCTTTCAAATATAAAATAAGAACTCAGCAAAACCTTGGAAATTACTGTCTTCCTTTCCTCTTGACTGTACAATTCTAAGTCTGGATCTTCTGACAGGTTGACAATAAACTATCCCCTCTCTAAGCAGTAAACAATTATGCTGTGGGACTCCACTCTGTGGAGGATTGGACCTGGAAAATGATAAGTATCGTAGCTAATGCTCAAATAGAGCTAAACAAGTCCCCAAACCTAATACTACCAGGGTTAATCTGCCGGGAACACTTTCTATTAAATATAGAAACCACTTTTCCATCTCACAAGCCAGTTATAAATAAATACCTTTTCCTTTTTTTTTTTTTTTTTCTTTCAGGAGAGCCTGGCACAGCCCCAGTGAGCCTGATCAGCCTCTGTTGTGGAGCTGAGTAACAGGCAGCTGCAAACCTACTAAATATGTGCCCAGGCTGACACTCTGCAGCCCAGCTGCACAGCAGGGACACAGTTTCCCCCCTCATTTCTCTTTGCCTGTGGGTGACGTGCTCTGAACTGGGCTGCAGTGACTAAGGATGAGCAACATCCCTTTCTCCTGCCAGTGGAAAACACATTGATGGGGAAAAGAAACTGGGTGCTTTGCTTGGTGTGTGGGAGTAAAAGGAGAAAAGTCATGACTGAAATAGAACTGAAAGTGCTGAAAAAGTTGTTGCTGTTGGTTTTCAGTGAGGAGAGTTTGTTAGATTAGGACTTGCACAAATAAATGATACCCTGAGCAGGAGTTTGCAGGTGTGCAGGCCTGCAGCCAGGGAAGCACCATGTAAGTGCACAGTAACTAATGGGGAAAAAAACCCCTCAGTATCTGCACTTTGAAGGGGACTGGGTCTGCTTCCATAATCTGCCTTTTTGGGCCTAATAACAGCAGCATTGGGATATGCATGTAACATTTATCAACAAATAAATCTTTTGAGGAAGCTCATAAATTGCTCAAGGATCCTTGGAGGAAATATGACTCTGTTATTTTCATGCTGCTGAAATGTCTTCCCTGCCACCCAACCCAGAAGCAGATTCTGCTCTTAGAAGGTGATCTGTGACATTTGTGTGTGCCTGTCCCTTGGCAGTGGTAGCACACTGGTCCCCCAGGTGACCAAGGGCTGGCTGAGTAAAGAGCACAGTGTTGCCAGAGGTGTGTGCCCAGACCCTGGTGCCTCCCATGGTTTCCCAAAGGTCTAAGTGCTGTCTTGTGGGAGTTTTGCATTGAGATGTCTGGGGATTAAAATACGTTTGCATAATAACTGTGTGCAGTTTACATATTCATTTGGCAAGTCTTGAGACAGGGTACACAAAATGCACCTGCCTTGTTAGACAGGTCCTTTGAAAAGGTGCCTCTGAAAGTCTATGGCTATAACTATGCTTTTTAAAAGCCTGGTTTTGGTAATGAATGCATCCACACTCAGACTTCATAGTCCTCTTTACACCCTGAGTTTTCGGCTAAGACTGCCAAGCTTGAGGTCATTTCTTATGGTGGTCTTTGGGACACTTTCAGTGCATATTTTGTTTTGCTAAACAATATTGTTTGGACTTCCCAGATCCTTTCTCAAGAAAGCTTCAGCTTTTCTGGAAAGACTTCAGAGAGGAAAGTTTGCTGCTATTTGCAGCAGCAAACAGCTAAGAAATCAAAGGCAACAATTCATAATACAGATCAGCAAAAGGTAAGAATGAAACTGTTTCCTGAGGAAATATCATAACAAACCAGAACGACATTTCAAAATGATCATTTTAAAGTCACTTAATAAAATTCATTTCAGTACAGCTGTGCCCTAAGGAATAAGTGTCTATATTTAATTCCTCTTAAGCAAGAGGCATTTATCTGTAGGGAAAGGTTGCTTTGTTCATCTTCCTTGGGGGCAGTGACACAGCTCCAAATATATTCAATAGTATCCAAGTTTCCGCAAAACTGAGTGGTTTTGAAAGATGGTTTATTTTAAGAACTTTAAAAAAAAAAATGAGTAGAAGGATCACTGCCTTACTTTAAGGCATCTGTTCCAAACAGAACTGAATGGAAGAAATGATGTTCTTGTTACCTACATTTGGAGCTGCCACATCGCAGCAGAAAGATTTCCTACTGCCACCTCCATCATACTCAAGCACCCAAAAAATCTATTATGAGGCTGTCCTATACCAGGGCACTGCAAGTGTAAGTATTCTTTAATGGTTCTGCAAGGTATCTTGAAGTGATCACTGCAAGCTGGGAAACAGAAATACTGAGTACAGCTTTTACCTCATACACTTGTGTGAGCTACAGGGAACTAATTGTAGTGCTTGGCATAAATACAGCCATCTTGTTTCTTAGCAAAGGTGCAGTTATGCTAAATTAAACATGCTGAGATGACTAAGAATAATTACTCATCGTGCTATCTTACTGAATTTTCAGGGGTCAGATGACCCCCTTTTTAATACTAAAAATAGCATTAACTGAACAGAGCTTGTTTGGTGCTGCCATGAGTAAACCTGGGAGATGAAGCAGACTGAATAACTACCTATTACTAACTAGAAAGAAACTCTGCCCATGGCAAGGGGGTTGGAAATAGATGATCTTAATGATTCCTTCCAACTCCAACTATTCTGTGATTCTGTGAAAACACTGATTTTATTTTTTTTCTCTCTTACTCAGTAGCCTGAGCTGTCAGTGGTGATGAGAAATGTACCCTGCAGGGGCAGCAAAGCACAGGTATGTTCCAGGAGAGCGGAGAAAAGGCTGTGCTGTGTGTCACTGCTTGTGACAGCGTTATTAGTCAAAATAATGGAAGAACTCAGAGGTGACTCATGAGTGAAAATAACTGAGTAATTAACACCAGTGAACATTGATTTAGGAAAAACGGGTCCCTTCAAATTAATCCAGTTAGGCTGACGGGTTACAGGCAGAGATCTGTTATTGATGGGCTGAAGTGACACTGTAACACAGTGACAGTCTCCTGCTGCACAGGCAAACAACCAGCACTTCAGTTATGAAAATATGTGCCAGTCCTTAAAGGTCTAGCAGGGCTAAAATGGTCACTGGTTTGACAAACGAAGAAGTCTGCTGCCCATGCAGATAGTTTGATTCTCTCTGGACTCAGCACTACTGGACAACAGTGGGCCCTGTTGTTTTGTGCACTATTTGGAAAGTTAGTTAAGTGAGGGAAGTTTTGGGGATACCCACACGAGTGGAAGCTAAACTGCTTGTCTTTATGTGAGGGACTCAAGGAGAATGACAACAAGGGAAAAGGCAGCTTGGAAATGAGCTTATACAGTCATAAAGTTGTAATTGCATTCAGGGGCTGAGAGCTGAAATGGGTCGAATTTAGCCTCATAAAGACATTCTAACAGAATTTCTAACAGAAATGCTCCAGTTCAACCAGGAGCTAATTAAAGACATGTTGTGTTCTTTGAATCACACAGGACACTGGTCCTCTCTTGCCTTGCAGGATATCAACCATAGATGGGCTGAAATATCAAAGTTCCAGTCTGGGATCTGAGCCTTGTAATCAGATTGGTGAGGTTTGAGTTAAATAAAATACAAAATGAATACATTATAATCAGTTTGTTCCTCCCATTTTGCTTCAGGGCACTAACTGTGGGAAAAATCACAAAGTGCTTGAATTCATCCCAAGCTCGGGCAGTAGCCCACATCCCAGAGGCAAGATGGCATATGAAACATTTCCTGTTTCCAAGCTTTTCCTGAGGGGCTACCAGGTGCCTCTTTCCTGCAGTCCCGTAAACTGGGCTGCTAATTCTGCATGGGAAGCACCTCAGAGCTTGGTGAGGAAGGACAGATTCCCTAATGCATCTCTGTGTTTTCCTTACTGCATTGCTCATGCTACTTCAGAGAGCCCAGTGATGTAAACATACCCAGATGTGTGAAACATGCCCTTGGCCTCATCTGCCACACTCTGGGAGCGCTGTGAAGCATTTCCATCCAGGGTTACCAGTTTCTGTGGAAAGGGGGCTGTTTGGAGAATAATACCCACGTATGCAAGGGCCTGGGTTTGTGTCCTTGGAATGAGACAGCTGGATCCCATCCCTGGCTCACACCAGCATTTTCTGTTGTGTGGTGGCACTGGCACCATGAAATGTCAGGTCTCAAAATGGAAATGGCTGGCATTGTTTAGGACTGATTCCAGCAAATGCCTTTTGGATAGAAGCACTCTTTTGCTGCCCCTTCTCTGTGACCTCGTGAGGAGAAGTATCTAAAATAGGTCATTGTTATGCATGGAGAGAACCCTGTTCCCTAAGCTCCCTTGGTTTCCAAGTAAACGAGCTTTGGAGGTAAGTTAGCAAAAGAGGCTGATTCATTAGCAGCAAGGGAAATCTGTGTGTTGGAGGGGAGCCCAGCTGCCCAGAGGGATTTACGTAGTGACATGCTTCTCAAATCTTTATAGAACAAGCTGAGTGATACACACAGGGGCTTGAACTGTATCACAATCACATGCTTGCTAGGCTCAGTTCTTATCTCATGGGTTTCTCTGGAGAGTATCAGTTGCTCCAGTCCTTCACAGGGCTTTAAATTTGTAAGGGAAGAAGTCACAGTGAGGTGTCCTCTAATGTGAGAAAATTCTCTATCTGTTTTCTTTTCCAAATTAGGTCACCTTGTAAGGCAGTTCTGGATGGAGTTTGTCCCCGCAGTTATAGAGGCTGTAAATAACATAGATATTACAACATGTTTGACAGGATTTCATTGCGCCATCACTACTCTATCCGAATATCATATCTCAAATTAATAACAAATTAATTTTATCTGCTGCAAGACCCCAACTGTCACCCTCCTGTCCGGAATGAGATAATTTTGGGCAGTCACTCGCTTAGAGGAGGAATGGGGTCAGCACATTCTTCTGGCATCGTTACCGAGGGCAGACTTGTGCACAGGGATGAGTGCTCCCCTTTGTCCAGTCATACGGAGTTCAGGGAGGAGAATTCAGTCTCTTTGGAGCATCTTCTGCCTCTTTGTTGGCGTGTCAAGCACTGGTGCCCATTAGTGCCAGTGATGAGAAGGGCACTCGTCCACAAGATCAGAAGCAGAAATGCACAAACTGCTCTCACAGAGGACGCTGAGCAGCTGTCGGATTATAAAGATCTCTGGCCCCTCCTGACCTGGGCCAGGTTTGAACCATTGACCTAGAAGCGAAAAGCTTGAAATCCCTGCACAAGCCACAGGATAAACAGGACCTGCAGAGCCTCATTCGCATTCAGTTGCTGCCATCTAATGGCAGATGGAGAGTGGAAAGGCCTCAAGCAATAGAAAGCAACATAAATCTCACCCTGGGGACTCCAGTAGGTGGTAGAACCTGCAGGGATGGTTCTCATCAGAGTGCTGGGGAAGTGTGGAGATTTAGGCTGGTTTTATTCCTCTAAAGAGCAGTTTGACAAAGGGCTGCTGTGCTGCAACTCAGCACAAAAGGGTCCCACTATAAACACCAGGTTTTGCTCTTCTCTGCTGGGTTGTTTCCATATAGGAAATCTGAGGGTAAGTCTGTGATTGTAGCCTGGCTTAACAACTATCCCAAATGCAATGGAAACTGAGTGGTGAGTGCCTATAACAAGGGGCGGTGAGGAGAAAAAGAAGGTAGGAGATGGCACTTTTAATTTTTCTTGGTACCACTGGTGCACATAAAACATCTGGGCTTCCCAGAACTTTGTATGAGAAGGAGAAGGAGGTGAAGATTAGAACAAAATTAACCCAACTACCTAGAAATTATTTGGCTTGGCCTAGCAGACAATAAAGCTCACTTTCCTTCAAATATTACATGAAAGAAAATAAAAGAGAAGAGATCTCTCCTTCTCTCCCTTTACTGGCTCCAGGAAGTTCCTACTGTTTTCTGTCTCTAAACCCTTAGACCTTTATGTAAAAGGTATTGATCATGTATCAGTTTTGCACTGCCTGTTTCTGTCCATGCACATATCTCCAAATAATTCTTTTAAGCCATGCTATCTAACACTGTCTCACCCAGGAGAAAGGCTGGAGAATGCATATTCCTTTATGCATCCCTGAGCTGCAGCAGGGGGTGTCCAGAGGCATGTCCCATGAGGGGAATGAAGCCTCATGAGCCATGCAGCAGTCTCCAGCAGCCTTAACACAGCCCCACTGGTGACATGGGAGCTTGCTTGGCCCAGCAGTCCAACTAAGTCTGTGACCATGGCTAACTGAAGTAATAAAGCAAGATTTATATTTGAGAAGTGTCTCCAGTAGTCCCTAGTCACCCCAGAAATGCCATTTTATAGGGGAAAACAGTGAAGGAAAAAAAAAAATATCACGTCTTCAGACAGAATACTGAAGAAAGCTGTAAAATTCCACTCTTCTTGGCTGAGGGAATAAGTGCTGGGAAGAAAGTCCAGTTGTGAAGCAACAACAAAGGGAATACCAATCTTATTCTTTTTTCCCCTGCTGAAGGAAACAGCCTTCAAAAGCACTGTGGGGAGAAACAGAAATGAGTGTATTGAGTCCTCACCTTGTGACTGCTGGTGCTGCCTGCACATCTGTGAGAGAGCAGAGGAAAGCAGCACACGTGAATTGTAACTCGGGGGGAGATAAAACATTTTAGCATGAGGTTGCTCAGCTTTGTGCCGACAGGCACTTCCCAGGCTGCAAGGAGCAGCTGAGCTATCCTATCTGAAGGGTCACCAGAGCTCTGTTTGCAATCAAGGTCCAGCCACTGATCCCTTACGTCAAAGCCAGGATCAATCCAAACAGTGTCGCTGCACTTCCGAGAAAGTGCAGCTTTGTGCCGCTGCTGAAAGGCAGCCTACTCAAATATACACCCACTGGGGATGCTCTGGGGACTGCAGCTGCCACATCAGGTCATGGCACATGAGCCACACGGGCCCTCTGCACACACTGTGAGCTCTGGCAGGGAGCTGGGAGCTCTTGTGGCTGCTGCTCACACACAGGTGTGAGATCCCTTGCAGAACAGTGACATTCCTGGGCTGGAAGCATCACCAAAATGCCCTTGTCAGTCAAGTTCCCCGGGAGACTTTGTGCTTGCTCTGTAGATGTTTTTCTTTGCAGCGCAGTGGTAAAATGATAGGAGAATACACTTAACAGGTCTAAAACTGTCTTGGCAACGTTGTTACTTTTTAAAACCGTGTTCCTTCCCCTCTTATTTCTCACACCAAGACGCTGTCTTCTGACCACTCTCAGGGAAGCATCGGTTGCAAAGTATGGACGTAAAATTACACCAAGTGAGCTGAAATTTAAAGCCTTGCCCTTAGAGAGTGACGCTCAGCAGTCACCGTGCGGCCTCGACACAGCAGCAGCTGCAGGGTTTCGTTACTGCCACTTACAAAAACCTTCAACTCCTTTTGGTGTGCCCTACTTTGAACCAGAGGCATCATTTTATCTGTAAGAGCCCTTTAGCGTAGCATGACATCTGAGAGACTTCAGCAGGATATAAGTTTGCTCTGGTACTGAGGTATGATTTAATATCCTCAATTGTTCTGGAAATTTGAGCTGCATGATTCAGGAGACTTGCATGAGTATGGTTACTCCAGTGCTTAATGAGATTTATGTGCTTAAATGTGATGGATGCTGTAATCACATTTCTAACACGCTGATTCGGAACGGGAGGGGGAGAAAGATCAAGTCAACAGGAGTTCTGCCCTGCCGCTGGTGGAGGCAGGCATTCGAGCAGGAAGCTTGCAACACGAGCTCTTGCAAGTGCCAAAATGAGGAGGAAAAAAAAAAAAACCCGCCAACCAAGCCAACAAAAAATACCCTGACGAACCCAAACAGAGGAAACGTCTTTCCGCAGCGCTTAATTGCAGCCTCCTGTTTACGCTGCCCACGCTGGAAGCTGTCACCCCTTCCCTTCCTTTCCCTTCCACCCTCCGCGGGCTCCGGGAGCGGCGGGGGGCGAGCGGGGCTGCCGCGGGCAGTCCCCCGGGCGAGCCCCGTGCTGCTGCCAGGGCCCGGCCGTGCCGGGGGTCCCGGGGCCGCTGCCGGCGTGGCGGGGCGTGCGGCAGCCGCGCTGCGGGCACGGCGCCGGGGCAGGACCGGCGCCTGCCACTCACGGCGCCGCCTCCGCCTCCGCGGGCGGGGGCCGGGCTCGAACCCGCGGCCGCCGCGCCCAGATGTGGCGGGAGGCTCCCGCGCTCGCATCGCCCCGGCCGCGCCCGCGGGGACACGGCGGGGACACGGCGGGGACAGCCCCGGCACGGGCAGCGCACCGAGCCGGTAAGCGCCGCGCGGGGACGGGGCCGCGGTTCCTCCTCCCGCAGAGAGGGACTTTGTCTTGCCCACCCTCCCTCCCTCCCCTCCGCAGCCGTGATCGGGGCCTCCCAGCTGTTTCCTCCGCTCCCCAGATGCTGGGGCAAGAAGAGGGCTGGTCCTTCCTGGGATAGAGCAGGGCCCCGGGGTGTTAGGGGTCCATCATGAAAATGAGAGGGACAGAGAACATCTGACAGGGGTTAATCCAGGTGAGGGCTGGCAGGAGGTGATGGGTGAAAGACTTGGGGCACTGCCTGGGCCAGCAGCGGGACAGGCAGTATGAGTGACAGTTCCATCAAAAAATCAGATCTGATGGCAGCAAAAGGGCTACTGATTAGAATTTTGCATGTTTATTTTTTCCTGTAAGATGCTGTAGGGTCATGGCAACTTCCCTGTAGATAGATGAGTCATGTAGTGCATGCATGTCAACTAAGGCACAAAAAGGAGGAAAAGTATCCAGATTAGCACAAAGATCAAAGAATTGTCTTGTTATTGAGGAGTGGTGGACAGCTATGGTAGGTAGCAAGCTTAGTACACACCTGGATGCTAGTCCTTGATGGACTGTGGGATGCTAGGATATGAGGAAGTCAGCTGTTCCCATTTCTTGGCTAGGGGTCAGGTCCTGAAAAGGGTTGGATTCTACTGGGCTCGTAAGTTCTTGTGACTCCCAGTGTGAGAGGTGGTGGGTCAAGAGTTCAGGCCATGTGCAGCATCTTCTGCATTCTTCTAGGCATTCTCAGGGGAAGAGCAAGGATGTACAGCAATCACTGCAGCGTGAACACAGGCCTAGCAAGAGATGCAACTACAGAAAGGGAGATTGGTTTGACACTATACAAACTTGAAGGTAAACTAAGTACTAGTACTTGAGCCAGCAGAGTATCTTGGGTTTGGGGAGTAAGTGGTAGTTTGCCTTCAGGTTAATGGAGTGTACACAGTGCCAAAGAATTTCCTGTCTCTCACCTGCCTGATACTTATTTTTGTTATCTCATTTTTTCTGACTTTTTTTTTTTTTTTTTTTTCAGAAAAAGTGTGATTCAAGAAAGCCACCATGAAAGGTGAGGAAGTTCGGCAGAGGAGAAAAGAGGGCAGGTCTAGGAACGGAGAGCGATCCAGGCACAAAGGAAAGAGCAAGGGTAAACACAGAGAGAGCCGACTTGGCAGCCAGGAGGCAGAGGATGTCTCTCTGCATGCACAGCAGAAGCTGTTGGCTGAGGAGAAAGCGGCCATGGCAAAGTCACAGGAAGAGTCAGCAATCTCAATTTGCCTGCAAGTGCTCCTGCCATACCTCCTAGCTGGGCTTGGCATGGTCTTGGCAGGCATGGTTTTGGATTATGTTCAGGTAAGGGAAGGAAACTCATCTGACATACCTGATATGGGATAAGTGGGGGACTTTTCTTCCCAAGCAGGGGATTTGCTCTGGGATTGGCATAGTAAGGGAGGATTTGCAGCAGTTTCCTATGCCAGCATGTCCCTCAAAGTCAGCTATTATGTACTGTGCAGCTCTCAAGAGATGTGTGGTGCTTTTCTGGCTCCTTTCCTCTGGATAAAAAAGAGAACACGGTACTAAAGAGTACATGAAGGATGATTAGGAATGTGCAGTTCTATGCAGAGATCTCCCCTAGGTCCTGGGAAGAGGGTGGTGAGTGCAGCCTCATGGCTGGGGTGGCCCAGTGCTTTCCTGCAGCAGGTAGGCTGGTGGCATCTCTCATGGATGTCACTCTGGACAGTCCTGCACCCGCTGCTTCCTTGCATAAGGCGTGAGCCAGCCCAGCACCCTTAACACTTCATACAACAGCACAGCCCTGCCTGTGCACCTCATCCTTTTCTAAGGCCTCACAGCAGATGACTTGAATTCTTTAAGTCCCATTTCTGACTCTCTGGTGATCAGGATGCGACCTTTCTTCCTATGGTACAGCAATACAGACCTTTAAGGCAATGATCATCACCTAATTTTAGACAGCTTAAAGCTGCAGTTAATTTCCAGATTATAGTTTAGCATGCCTTTGCACTCTGGGTTACTCTAACAGCGTGCCTTTTTGTTAACCTTGTTATTTGACTAACTATCTGTGAGGTCAAACTACCCTGCCCTATCTGATACAGTGACATGGAAACGACTATGCTTACATTGACAACTTTCACAAATGTGGAGCTGTGTTCCTTTGTCATTAACCCAGGGCTGAGCTCCCTCAGCTAGAAGAGCTATAAAGGCTTAAGAGTGACACAGTATCCTTAACTGACCTTAGCATGTACTTGATACACAGCAGAATGTCTAGTCAGATCACAGAACACCAGGCAAATCCAGAACCCAGTGTCAAATACTTTTTGTCTCCCTAGATATTATTCCCAAGAGTCTTGAACACTGAGCAAATAAAAACACCATTTTTATTTTTTAGACTTTTTAGAGCTCCCTGTTCCTATGGATCTGTGACATTAAATGTATGTTTCTTCCTACTGTGAGTTATTAAAGTGTGAAATGGATTGCAGATGGGTTTATAATGTTGCAGGAAGACTTTTCCTTCAATGTTTCTTCCCTGGGAGTTTTTTTTTCCTAGGAGGAATTGAGCTACTAATATGAACAGAATGTGAGGCAAACCTTGTTCTCCTCTGAAATTGCATATGTCTGTTTTCTGTTTTTGCAAATAAAGAGCTCACTAAAAGCCATCATATTAGTGTTTAAATTATGGGAAATCAACCCATGCAACCCATGCAATATCTCATAGGAAACATGGCTTTTGGCAATTAGCACAGTGGCTGTTCGTGCATGACCATGGAGTGCTTGAGCACATCTCATCAAGGACTTGCTGCTGCCCTTCCCTCCTGAGCCAGCCCTGGCCTTTGCCTGGCTGCTGCTGTTGTTTCTGTGGGACAGCACTGGATCCCTGAGAGTCCCTGGGCCCCAGGCACTTTCCATCTGCCTGCTTTCCACAAAAGTTCTCTGCCCTTTCCTGAAGTGGGGAGGAGAAGAGCAAGGTTGGAAACAAAAATACACTGCTTGATGGAGCAGGGAGCTCACAGAGTCAGGAGTGGTTGTGCTCGAGCCACTGGGACGTGCAGTCCCTGAGAAGCATCGTTCCCCAGTGAGCCCTTGGTGTGGGAACAGTGCTGCCTGTTACTAACACTGCCCCACTGTGGGAACATTCACGGGTATTTCTGTCTCTTCTTTGCAGGGATGCAAGGTATGTATGAAAACTGTGCTCTCAGACACTTGCCATCTTTCTGTTCTGTTTTTTGTACTGTGCCAGTGGATGGAGGATCTAGATCAGGGTCAGGACTCACCAAAGGCTGTTTCTGCTTTGACTCCTCCAGGACACGGCTACTTGTTGAGTAGCTGGCAACATGAGGATAAGGTGTATCTGTGTGCAGAGAAGGGCAGCAGTGCACCTCTGCAGGTTTTGCCTTCTACAGTGGTACAACCATGAGCTGTTGGGTTTTTTTTTTAGTTTTTTCACTAGCTAGTTACAATCTTTTTTCCACTGTTGAGCAATGCTCTCTTTCTTCTCAAACCTGATGTATCTTTTCTGGACAAATAAGGTATATTTCTTTGCCAGGAAAATGTGATGCATCTCTCTGCTGATAAATATGGTATAGCTCTTCATCAGAGGCTCCTTAAATGCATAATAAAATGACCCAGTGTACACACATGGGTCACCTGAACCAATTACCTCTCTGCATACTGATTTATCGCTTGAGGGCTTTTTATGGTGCTTGCTTAGGAGGAGACAGATGGAGCGTGATAAACTCATAAACCCTGTCAGGCTGACGCTTTAGTACAGGATGTGTTGCTGCTGTGTTTTTTAATGTCATTTGAGTCATTTAGGCTTATTGATATTTCCTTTACATTAACGTTTCTGCCTGTCATCAATCCAGTTGGCTGATACAATGGCATGTGGGACTAGGTAGGCACACTATTAGAACTTGAAAACATATGTTTTTGTCCAGAAATTTTGTCCAGAAATTGTCTTTTCTTTCCTTGAAGCCTCTGTGAATGACTAACCAGAACTGGGCTTTCATGCTGTCATTTCTCTCTTCCCAGCTGGTGTAAAGAGGTTGTGTGGTCATTACAGGATTTTTATTAACTTGACTCTTCCAGATATTGTGGGACTATTTTTACATTTAGATTAGCTGAAATGTACTCTCATGTTAGCTTTCAGCTAACTGGACCACTGTTAGGTGGTGGAGACACATGTACACACCAAGGCAGCTGGGAGTGGAGAAGGTTTTAGGGGCTGTACCAAAATACCAGCCTAGAAAGCAGTGAAGGGCAGAGCCTCTGTAGCTTGCATTTGTTTTCCACTCTGCCTTGCTTCCAGGGAGATCTGCTCTGTCACCTCAGTTTGTGTGAATTCAGACCAAAGAAACCCTGTCTAAATGGCCGAGAGCTTCCTCAGTTCCCAATTTAGCTGCAAGCATGTCGTGTTCTCTCCAACTCCCCCGCAGTGCCGGGGACCCTGTCACAAGGACAGAGTCCACAAGCCTGAACTTTATATTAGCCTTTTTCTCTCTGCAGAGAATGTGAGGTAAGGGGTTGATCCATCCTAAATGGTGGTTTTAAAAGCTTTTGCACCCTCTGATTCAATTTGTTTGCCCAAATTACTTATTAGAAAGAAGCCCAAGCATAATACCGTGACTCTTTTCCCCTACATGCTTGAATTTGAGCTGAAGCCTTTACAAAACATGATACAATTTTTTGGCTGTATGTAGCCATGGTGCAGCTCTGATTTTTGACCTTGTATAAGCTGCTTAACCATGGAGCCTCTGGGGTGAGACCCCCTCTTTCAAAGACAGTACCTTCCTGGGAGCGTGCAGCGTGTATCACTTTGGAGCAGGAGGGGTGAGCAGCTCACAGCGTGCCCTTTCTCTCCCTTGCCTGTCGTGCAGAGAGATTATGGAGCTACCTTAAATAAGCTCCAGCTAGGACTCTTATCTTGGCCTTTGCAAACTAGCAGAAAGTTGAAGTGATGACAGCAGATAAGGGTGTTCACTTTTGAAGCCTATTGGCTGGTTCTCTGAACTTTTTTTTCCCCTGGGAGCCAGTCATTCAGAGGTTCAGCTGGCATAGCCCGATTGTTCTGCCCCGCAGAGACCACGGAGCGGACACGAGGGGCTGGGGTCTGGAAGGGCAGATCTTGTGTCACCAGCTGTCTCAGCTGTGTCACCTGCCCGGGGATGAGACCTGCGTGATCCCGTCAGCTGAGAGAAACTCGGGCTCGTGTTTTCCTTGACCTTTCTTCACCTTGGAGAAGTGCAGAATGGATCGTGGTTGGTAACTCCCCACCTCCCGGGCCTCGGGACAGTCAGGAGAGTTCAGCAGGGCTTGTGGTGGGAGCGAGGGAGCTGGGCTGGTTTGCAGCAGGCTTACACATTAAACCATCGTATCAAACACACGCCGCGCTCTGACGAGAAATGTAACCCGAGGAGAAAGGACACCAGTGTGTTTGAGCACGCTGAGGGATTCTTGTATGACCTGTCACTCTTTCAGTGCTGTAGCCTGAGCAGGTCTTACTGGTTTTTACCGAAGTGGTGGGAGCTGAATGGGGTGTGGGCTTATTTCTATTCCTCCACAGGCATCTCTACAATCTTCTCTTCTCTTTTTTAATTTCCCCCTGGATCTAAATCAGAGAAATTGTGTCCATCGAGTTTGCTGCCACCTGGGCTCAACCCAGCTGAACCAATTTTGGAGGATACCCTTGCTGCGATCGTCTGGACGTGCTCCTAGGAGGAGAAGAAACTAAAGGAATTTGGCATCATTGCTGTAGTTTGAGGAAAAACATTCCTTCTGACTTTGGAGAGAGCTACAAGGAGGATCTGTGTGATGTCCTGATCTTCCTTCATTTCCTGCTGAGCATGGGGTAACAGTGTGTGACCATGGTGGTCACCCAGTTACAGCTGGAACTGTGCTTCCACGGCAAGAAGCTGAGAGGTTTCACCTGCAAGTTGACCAGGTCAGCCAGTGGATTTCTCCCAGAGACTTCATTCTCCATTGCCTCCCAGATTTTTGTGCCGTTCCTTCTGGCTGGCTTGGGAATGGTAGCTGCTGGCCTCTTGATGGATGTTGTTCAAGTAGGTACCTGTGCTTAGGCAACTTGTAGTGAGAGGGTGGGCTAAGGCTCTGACCTTGAGTATTTGTGCTTGTTTGTTTCTAATGAGTGTGGTCCTAGCAGCCAGTCAGCAGTGTGGCTGTAGGCTTTTTCTGTGCTGGAGGGACACTATCCATCTCCTTTAGATCAGTAGCTGGGCTCCTTGTAATGTGGGATACTGGTTTTCAGATGGCTGCCTAACACTGCTCTGGGTGAGCTAGACTGGGTGCTCCCTTTTCTCTATCAAGCTAAACACTTTGATAAAGATTCCTGTGAAGCAGCTGGATCAGGCTGCAGCATATTCTCCTGTTGCATGATATCATTTCTTCAAAAATTGCTGATAAGGAGATCTAGGTCAGGGTTGTTATTAACTACATGATTTACTGAGAGGCAAGTTCATGCTTTCAGTTCTTTGCAAACAATGTAATGTAATCTTTGGTCTAGAATGCATTTAGAAACTGTGATGAGAGGCATGCCACCATAAAATGATTAGCATTGCCTACAAACTGAGTGCTTCTTGGGCAGTTTCTGAGGTGGGTATAAATTTAGAATAACTTCCACTGACTGCCAGGGAGTGCTGCTGTGTTTACACCATTGTGCCCACAACCAGGATCTATCCCATCTGTCTGTCTTTCCTTTGTACCAGTGGCACAAATAGAAATGAAAAATTTGATCTAGATTGGGCATCTTGTGCTGGTGGATTTGCAGATCAAAAGGCTGGCAGAGTTTCCCAAGGATATATCCTGCACTCTGAGCTCACTGGAGTACATTGGATTCTCTGGCATTAATACCACAGGAGGGGCTAAATATGGATACTTGAATGTTTGGAAAGACAATACCTTGCTTGTTTTTTTCCTTGCTCTGGAAGAAACAAAGAAGGCACAGAAGTCAAACTAAAGGCAACACAAGGAATATCAAGAAGGGTTAACTGGAGTGGCACAGGCTGTTGCTGTGCTGTGTTTGTCATCTCCACCTTGTGCCGTGCTTATGCACAGACCTGTCCTGCGGCATTACAGGAGTTCTCACACTACCCAAGATGTTAAGTTAATAGTTAGCATTTGTCTCAAAGAAGGAGAAAGACGTAGCACATACCCACTCTGTACCTGGGAGTGAATAGGTCTTTGTCTAGAAGAAATCAATTCACTTGCTAAGAACTGAGCTGTGTTCAAAAATGTGACTGTATCCAAACTGATGGGAAACACAAGCCATGTATGCCTGCATTGCACCTGTCCATTAAATAACAATGTGCAATCCAGTTTGTGTATTTGCTCACTTGACTCCTAGAAATGGGGTCAGGTGTAAACCAAAACCACAGGAAGTTTATATTTTGGTGAACTATGTTGAAATAGAAACCGTCAGTCCATGGGTTCAGCTCCCAGAGGAGGGAGCCCAGTTTTTAGCTATGCATTGAGAGTCACAACTGGCACGGGAGAGAGGTGAGCTGCCATGGAACCAACAACCCCATAGCTGAAAACAAAACCAGTAGCTGGGAAAATGCAGAGATCTTAGCCTTTAAAGGTTTAGGATATTCTTCTGTGCTTCTTTGTCTTTGAGCTGTTTATTTGCAACTTCCTGCAAGTGTGAGAGCTAGAAACTCACAGTCCTGTCCAACAAAAACCTGACACTAAGTTTGTTTGCTTGAGGCCAAGTACCATAAGACTCATATTGCCAGTCATGAGGGCTCACATACTGAAACTACAGGTTCTTCAAGTCCAGGAGTCTGTGATTTGCCCATTTTCTAGTGGTTCTTCTGGCTAAGGAACGTTTTCCCCTAACTGCAAAACATTCTTAGGAAACTCTGTGTCTGCCTTGGACAGGGAGATATATGGACAAGCTTAAGGACGGTATCTAGAGCATAGATAATACTGAGTTTAATCCTGCTGGCCTTCTTTTATGACATATAAAATATCTTGAAAGTACTTGATTTTGTGTTGTGAGTCCAGCTGATGCTGTCTTTTGCAGGGCTCACGTTGCTGTAAAGAGAACAAAGTGTAAATTACTCGTTCATATCCTATCAAACTTCTCAGGATTTTAGCAGTTTCTGATCTGCTCTGGGATGAAACCAAGAACTGTACATATTATTGTTTAAAATAAAAATCAGCAGAAGAGATTAATCTAGCCCAGACTCTAAGGCTCAGACCTGGGTCTCCCATGCTGCAGGAAAAGGATGCCCAAAGAAGCAGATGTTTTCCATTGTCTCTTCCTGTGTGTGTGCAGGTGATGCAGACTCTCTGCAGGGCTGATAGCATGGCACAGTTTTTTTCCTTCTGGATATTTCTGCCTCTGCTCCAGTGATCCTTGGCCCACTGGTCCATCTGGATTCTGGGCTGGCTGGCATTGCTGGAGACCTTGCAGGGCCCTGCCAGTGTTTGGCCCACTTTTTTACAGTAAGGTGAAGAATCATATTGAAGCTGGATGATCAGATTTCAAACCAGAGAATTCTAGGGGAAAGCTTCCCGTTCATTTTCCCTTTCCATGCCACTGGAGTGGGACACAGTCCAAATAAAAGTCACAGATATAAGGTATCTCTTTCCTTTGTTGACAAAAGCCCATGAGATGATTACTTTGAAAAGGATTTTGAATTGGCTTGCATTTTGTACTCCAGGATGTTTTGATCTTTCTGTTGACTTGTTCAGAGCAATGGAAAACCTCTGAGGCTTCTGAGCTGCTGCCATGGGAGCTGATGTCCTGGGGAGGTGACAGGACGTGGTTGGGTCTGTGAGGACAGTGTGAGGAGCTCCAGCAGGGCTGCACTGAGGCTGGGGAGCTGGCTCAGTGCATCCACGATAACCTCTCCTCTCTGAGGGACCCCACGAGCAGATGGAGCTGCTGTGGGGCTCACCAAGCTTCTGCAGAGCTGAGTTATAGGGCTGGAACTCCATTATGAAAATGTGAAGTGGGAAAGAGTCTCTTTCTGGCTCTGTGTCCCCCTGTGTGGGTTTGCAATGCTGCATGGAATATTTTTGTTCTTTCTAGGCCAGTTTCTGTCTCAAAGGACAGAAACCTTTCCTAGGCTTTCTCCAGGTGTCTTCATTTGGGTAGTTGCTTGCCTGCATGGCTCCAAACTGCCCCACTCAGCCACTCCTCCAGCTGACAGTCCTGCAAGGTGATGGCACAGGCATCATCTGTTTATTCTGTATTTCCCAGTCACTAACACAATGGAGTCCTGGCTGTTGAGGTAGAAATCATTGTGAATCTGTCCTCAGGCTCTCAGTGAGTCACTAATGAGACTCAAATTGAGGCAATTAAGTCAGCTTTTTTTTATTAGTACAGTTGTGTGATTATTAATTGTTCAGAGCTTTCAGGTGTAATTATATGTAAGGCAGAGTCCCAAAAAAACATACCTCATATGCTGAAACTTCTGTTCTGATGGCTTGAGACCTGCAAAATCTATTAAGTTACAAGGGTTGGAGCTTACCTAGATATACCAAAGTCATATTTCCCAAAGGTGACATGCACAGAAAATACAAACAGTTGAGTTTTTCTGTTGCTTTCTATTTATGTCTTTTTATGTGCAAAATATGCAAGGTCTTAAGTATGAATTTCTGCATGCCTCTGTGCTTTAAGTGATTGAGGATTTTTACATTGTGACTATGAAATCTGTTTTTTCTCCTCTTTCTTTTGAAGGTTTCAGAGATGTGTTTGGATCTTTATTCTTAATTAAAGAGAGAGGAGAGAGGGGGATATGAATCTTTAAAAGAGATATCTACCCCTAGTTTTTCTCAGGTATTTAAGTTCTATGTTAACAAATTTAAACAAAACTGCAGTGTGTCAAGTAAGGGAACAATTTTTGTGTTGTTTGTTGTTTATGTAGCAGTAACATACCTTGAACATTTTGAAATGTGCCTATTTCCAGGTCACCACTGCCAGGAAAAGTGCCTTTTTTATATTGATAATAACATTTCGCCTGTGATCTGCACTTCTGAGGTGCCTTGCACCACATGCTCAGGACTGGCTCAGCCCCAGTTTCAATTTTCTTGTCTGAGAAGGAAGCTGTGAGGTCTTCCCAGCAGACAGACACCACCAACTTCCCACAGCTTCCCACAGCTTCCCATGGCACAGCCAGAGAAAAACACCAAGCTGTTACAGCCTGTATATATTTCCTAACAGGCTGGCAGCTGAATGTGTCACCATTTGTTGAGTCTGTCCAACTGCCTGGATATTCAGGTTTATAGATTCCCAGTGGATGTGAAAAAGGTGGGTAGGGATGTGCTGTTGTTTTGTCCTCTAGTGCCAGAATTCAGGACCAGCATGGGTAATAGCCAGTGACAAGTTGGAAATAGTGAACAAATTGATTCTTCATGTGATGTGCAGCTAAACCATGGAAATTTTTGCCACAGGATGGCACATGGGTTGGAGGGGGGAGTTTGGATGAGGATCTGAAAGGGAAAGCCTTTCAATACTGGTAAGTGTGCAGAAAACCCCCACCAGCTCAGTACCCTGTGGTAGACAGTTATAGTCTGGAAAACACACAGGGGAATTATCCCATTTACTTGTCATTTTTGTAGATTCTTGTTTTATACACCCAGATTGGATTATTGGCAGACCTAGGGATGGGTTAGATGGACCTTTGATCTTGCTCATTGCAGCCACCCTTTTTTCCTTGTATTCTGTTCTTAGATGTTGGGCTCATTACTTTTCCTTCATGCTGAGTGGCCCCATTCTGTGATTTCATCCTGATTTAAACCTCTCTGGCTACAGCAGGACTTTGCCAACACCATTGAATGCACAGAGGAGGACTTCTATTGGAATTCTATTCCAAGGCACTGTATAGTACAAAAATCAGAGAAGGAATGTCAGTCAACAAAGTTTCTTACATTTTCAGGTTGTCTCTGGTATTGCAGCTGATTTAACAGGTTTGTACAATTCAGCTTCTGAGGAGCAGCAACAGCCAAGACATTGGCCTGGCAGTTTGGCTTATGAAATATCTTAATTCAAAACCTTTTTCCAGCTGTAACAAGAATATATTTGGTAACAGGAAGATTTAGAAGCTGCCTGTGCAGAAGAGATGCAAAATTCCCATGCCCTCCCACCACCAGTCTTAGATGCTTGACTAGAAGTTTGGTAGGAAAAGACAGACACAACTTCTTGTTATGAGTTTGGTTAGCAATAGAGGCTCCTGTATCCAGTGTCAGTGCAAAGGTTGGAGAACGTGCTCTATTTCATTTGCCTTGTGAACCTTAATTACTTTCAACATTGGTCTTGGCTGGTGCTAAAGGCAGATTTTAGTTTGTGGGTTTCCAAAATCTTCTGTTGCCCCTAGACAGATCCTTCCCCATTAGGGTAGTGCTCTGTTGTGCATGAGATGAGAAAGAATACTGCAAGCTGAAAATTCCTTCTTTCACTCCCAGAATGCAAAACATAAAATGCATCAGGGCAGCATCTGCCCCTGTGTGCACAGGATGCCTGGAGGTGGTGAGACAAAAACCTGCTGCCCTGGGGCACAACAGCATTGGACTGCTCAGCATCACAAACTGAGGTCTTTGCCTTTGTTTTCTTCCAGCACTGGGATGTGTTTCGGACAATTACAGAAGTGTTTATCCTGGTTCCTGCCTTGGTTGGCCTGAAGGGTAATCTGGAGATGACACTGGCATCCAGGCTCTCCACTGCTGTGAGTGTTAACAAGCTGGTAGGGGGTGTTGGGAGGCGGGTGATTAGCAGGAAACATCAGGAGATTCTTCATTTATATAATCACACTGTGTATGAGAGATGCCCTTTTCTGCTAAGTAGAAACTAGTGGGGTGTGAGCATTAAAATAATGTGTATGCCCTCATTTTGTAACTGGAACAGAGAATTTCCATCTGCACTTTGAAGGTGAATTAATCCCTGGGTGGCCACTTGCTGATATTTGGGGCCCTGTGACACATGAAGGAGACAAAGCCAGGGCTCCACAGCTGTCAGCTTCAGTACTGGATTGCTTTTCTGTGCCTATTGATCCTTGAGGGTTTCCCAGCAATCCTACCTCGGGGGGAGCAGACTGAGGCTTCTCAGAACCAGCAGCAGCTTTTGCTGCTCTGTATTTGATCTCTTCTATCTCCCCTACGCAATTTTGTTTACTTTGGCCTTTTTTTATTATGCCTCAGGAGAAATTGTAGCTTACCAGAGCAATTTAGGGGGAACAAAGGCTGAAAAATGGTTTAATTTGTTCAGCTTCTTGTGTGTGTGGGCTATGGTGGATATGCCCACTCCACCTTTAACTGGGTGCCCTGCAACACCTCTGCACCTCCAGTGTGAGCCTCTGATGCCCCTGGCACACTGGGCTGGTAGAAAAGTATCAAGAGGTGCAGGGAAGGCTGGGAGATGGTGACCTGCATTTGCCCCTCTCTGACCCCCAGGGACCAGGTGAAACTGCCTTCAGCAGCCACCTGAACCACAGAAACAGCTTTTCAGGGTATCTCTCTTGACTCCTAGGCTAACACTGGACAGATGGATGATGCCCAGAAGCAATGGAAAATGGCCACCTGCAATCTAGCCCTTATCCAGGTGAGTCACTTCAGCTGGGAGATGAAAAAGTCCCTTTTCTCTTGCTATGCTGCAGATCAGCAGCATCTGTTCCAGCAGTGCTGAATGCAGAGCTGGTGATTTGGGGCAGGTATCCTCAACACAGACAAGCAGAGCCAGGACTTGACCTCCAGTAAAGCTCTGTATGGCCCCAGAGCTTGTAGTCTAGCTGTAAAACACATCTAAACATTCATTGCCTTTGTGGACAAACGGAACTAATAAAACTCCTTTTGCAGCAGGAGCTATGGCACAATCCCTGTTCCACAGCAGTCTCTGGATAAAGCTTGTCATTTACTGGCAGTGTTTGGGAATCAGCCTTGGGCAGGAGAGAAGAGATGGGAGAAGCTGCCTCTTGTAGCTCCTTCTGCTTGCTAAAATCCAGGAACCAGCCTAGAGTTTGCACATGGCAAGACCACAGGGCTGGCAACATGTGTCTGTGTGCTTTCCCTTATCTCCCTCTGCAGCTCCAAGCTCCCCAGGAGTGCAGTGCTGATGGGGAGCCCATTTTTGTATCAACCAGGGCTATTACTATGCCAATGGACTCAGTGTCCTTTGCTGAAGTGTTATCTGCCCTTTGCAGGCCCCCAGAGTTTTTCTCCAAACTTTGTCATTGGATTTCTTTTTTGATCTAGTGGAGCCTTGCAGGGATGCTGCTTAAATACTCAAACAATCAGCATCTGTGCCAGGCTTTGCCCTCCAAGCTGTGTGGCAGTGCTGCAGTTGTGTGGAGCCAGGGCTGCCTGGGAGCAGATGGGACGAGTGCTCACCAGCTGTCCTTTGGTCCCCAGGTCCAGGCCACTGTGGTGGGACTTCTGGCTGCTGTTGCTGCTGTGATCCTGGGAGCCATCTCCAAGGGCTCTGTGGAGCTGAGCCAGGCTGCTGTGCTGTGTGCCAGCAGCGTGACCACGGCCTTCATAGCTGCACTTTCCCTTGGTGAGTGCTTCTGCTTCCTCAGATCAGACATGCAGCACTCAGGTGGGGAGTGAACTGTCCCTTCCACCAGGGAGGCATCTCTCTGGTCTGGCAGAGGGAGGAGGGATGCAGGGAGCTGTGTCTGCTGCTTTCATCCTCTGCATCCTGCCTTTGCTTCTTTTCCCCCATGATCTGTGGTTCACTGGGCCCTCAGCATCCGCAGGGAGCTATCAAAATGTCCTTCAGCTGGCACATGAAAAATGCCCCAAGCTATGCGTGGCTGTGCAAACACCCCCACTCTGTGTCTCCTGGGTGTCACACGAGCCATCTACACTGGCCCTTTCCCAGGGGAGGGTGAAATAATGTCACACAGGGAACAGAGGGTCTGTCAGCAGACAAATCCAGACCCATGCTCGAGATGGACTTGGGTCACCCTGCACCTGAGCAGGGCTGTGGCCAGCCCTGTAGCTTTCCTGCTGTGAGCTGGGAACCAGACAGTCCTCTCCCCATGGCTCTTCCAGGGGAACATGATGGGCTGGACAGTAGTTCCGAGTGGCCTGAAGATCTCCAGTTTGCAGGTCTGCCATAGGAGGGCAGCATGATACCCTGAATAGAGGCAGCTGCCACAAAGGATACTGTGAATTTTCTAAATTAAAGGGACGAGTTAGAACAAGTGCTTATCCCAAAGCTGGAGTTAAAGGGGGATTGTGGATGCCTTTGATGGAAAACGTGGGATGAGGCAGTTGTTAAAAAACAGCAGCTCAGCTTTCATTACTCTTCCCTACAATGTCCCTGCATGGTGTGCTACAGAGAGGCTTTGCTGCTGCACTGTCTCAGGTTTGCTGTGACATTATTTTTGTCCCTGGACACGGTCTCAGGCAGGCTGTGTGTGGGTGTGCACGACGGGAAGCTGCTGGTTTTATGGCCAGGGAGGGACAGCATGAACTGTGCAGTGGGGAGGGGAAGGTGGGTGTCTGGGAGGGCTGCTGTGGAAATGTCATGTTGTGTGAGGATGTGTTTTTGTATAAGGGATGTTGTATCAGGGAAGATGCACATGTGGCATTTCTTGGGGTACAGCTGATGCTCCTGTGCATGCTCAGCTTTGGAGGGGCTGTGTAGACAGGCACTGAGAGGTTGTGAGCTGGAGGGAATCACTATTTCTCGGGCTTCCTTTGATGCAGCCTGTCAGCCATGGAAGGAGTTTGAAGGGATGTCTTACGTCTTGTCTCAAGGCTGCCTTTGCTACTTAGCAGTGGAGCCTGGCCAGGCAGGGATTATTCCAGGCGCTCCTTTCACAGGCCTGTGAGAGATCTGATAGCTGAGGGATTCCCACATGTTCATCAGGGTTTGGGGTTTGTGCTCCTAAATTTACCTGGGCAAGCAAAACTTCCCTTCTCCCCAAAAATGCTGGAAAGCAGCTCAATATTGCAGGTGCACCTCAGAGGACAAGGGAAGAGATGTGGGCCACCACCATCACCCTTTGACTCTGGAGCTGTTCACTGCATCAATATCCACCCAGTATAAATAAAAACAGCCCCAAAGGCTCTAGGACATGAGGGCTCAGTCGGATGGCTGGCCTGTAAGGCTAATGCAGGCTACTGTAAGGAAGCTCATTGCTCCTTGGTGATTCAAACTTTGAGAAATTTCAGTCTAATATGGAAAATATCTTTGTGCTGTGGAATCCAGAGGAGGGGATGGCACCAGGAGGCTGCTGCATGCCTTCTGTGTGCTTATCTATGACTCTGCTTCGTGCCTGGTCCTGCTTCAAGGCAGCAAAGATTAGGCTGCTCAGGAGGGGAGCTTCTACACTTGGGCTGCCTGCTGGTATCTCCTTTGATCCCTGGAATTTGCTTGTGTGCCTCTGGGCCCTTGGTGCAGTTTATAAGGACAGAGTCATGCACTTCAGGTTGGTGAAAACAAGAGGACAAATTTCTGGGGGTGTCCAATCTCCAGCTGCACGGTGCTTTTGTGGGTAATGTGCTTCTTGCTTCTCTTTGACCCCCACGTCCCTCTGGGAACCAGAACAGCAGCTCTGGGGTAAAACACAGCAGAAGGCTTTCTCTAATGCCAGCTCTGTGTCTTCTCTAGGTCTGGTGATGATTGGTGTGATCATCGGAGCAAGGAAAGTTGGGATCAATCCAGACAATGTCGCCACACCCATAGCAGCGAGCCTTGGAGATTTGATAACCCTCTCCCTCCTTGCAGGAATCAGCAGTACACTCTTCAAATACATAGGTACAGTGTTCAGCAGGGAATTGCAGCTCAGCAAGGGAGCTCACAAATCCTTGTGAAATTATTGCAGGCAGCCTCAGCATTTCTGGTATGTTTCAGAATGGAGGTTGTCATGCCGCTGGGGTAGAAAAATGACCAAAGAGGCTTTTTCCAGACTCTGTTTTAGTAACAAACTGGAAGGCAGAACCTAATAAACACAACTGGGATTTGTCAAAGAAATGACCAACATGTATTGTGCAGCTTTGGAACAGAAGGCTGACATATGTGACACTGACTCTGTTCCTCAATCTGTCACTAGCCAAGCAAAACTACTGCCTGTGCATGGCTAATAGCAGGTCCTTCTTCACAAGGCAATTTCAGGGTTTTGGCACTAGTAAAATATTCTTGTAGCCTCTCACATGAAGAGTCATGGATGAATGGGGTATTCAGCTGGAGGGAAGTAGTCTGCAGTGTTTTGTGCCTGCAGGACTCTGGGTAGGAGTTGTGGTCTGGGGCTAGCTGTGCTGCTGGTTGCCAAAGACTCGGGCACCTGATGATCCTCAGAAGCTCAAAACATTGGTCATATATGTCTGTTGCTTTTAAAGTGTTAGGCTACTTCCTGTGTGCCTAAGCTAGAACAGACAGGGGAAAATTAAAAGATCCAGCAAACTCCATACCATTTGAAACCCAAACTGTTGCTTCAGACTGAGCAGAAGCAGTGAGGCAGCTGTTCTCAGTTTGCATAACTCATTCCATGTGCAAGCACAAGTGAGGGAATGAAGGAGCACACACTGCAGGAAGAGGCCTATGAATTGCTTCCATCCACTTCTCCCTGAGCTTCAGAGGTGCTTTTTTTTAAATAGGATTTTTCCATTATGCCATCACACCTGCCTCCATAAAGCTAATCTGTCTTTCAGTTGCTGTGCCTCAGATAATATCTCCCAGGGAGCATAGGGTCAGAAAAACATGATAACCTCTGTGGCTGTGACCAGAGAGCATTTCTGGGGTTGACAGAGTAGTTTAAAGAGCCTCTTGAGAGGGAAAATAGTCAGCACACAGACACCAAGTCATTGGGAGCATGAAGTGAAGCAGGTAGGAGGATGGCACTGCTGATGGTGCTTGAACAAATCCATTTCCCTGCCCAGTGTGTAAAAAGGTACAGGTCACAGTTGAAAAACTTCTGGGTCCTATCAAAATGTATATGTATCCTTCAAAAATACTGAAGAGTCTGTAATGTTTGAAGTACTGTGTGCCACCTGATGTAGCACATTCTCCTTCTGCAGACTATCCTCTTGCCACAGAAGATTCTCAAATTTTTTTAAAATTGCCTCTGGTCCTTCTCAGTCCTGCATAAAGGAGATACAAAGTGGGCCAAAGGGTTTCATTTTGCTTATGGGCTGCCTGTGAGAGAATGTGGCAGAACTGGAATGCGGAGCCTGAAGACCATTCATCCTACCAGGAGTCTTTCTGTGGGCTCTGATAAGGTTTGATCACCTCCAGTGCTCTGTGTCTGCATTACTTAAGAAGGAATTAATTGCTCAAAACGTCATGTGGTGTGGGTAAGAGACCCAGTACAGCAGCTGTCTGTTGTACAACCCACTCATCCTGGATGACTCCAGGGGGCAAAGTGCACTGATAATACTCTAAAGTCCCCAGAAGGAGTTGTGTTTCAGTGTCCACTGAAGCCACTCCTGAGGAGCTGCACCTCTTTGTGTAAGAGCCTTTCATTCACAAAGGATGCCATCACATCAGTGCTGTCGCATCCAGGTAGCCCAAGGCCCTGGCAGTGGTGTTTTTAAAAATGCACACTTTGAGCTGCTTCATCTCCCAGAATACCTGCAAAGTTGGCGTTACATCCTGCTGCCTTTGGCCCCAGCTCAGAGACCAGATGGAGAGCTTTGTTGAAGCAGCATTTTTGTATCAAAAGGGTTGGCATCAGCCCCATTGCTCGAAGGTGTTTCTCATGCTTCTGAGTCATGTTTATTTTCTTTTAGTGCTGCACATCTACTTATTTTTTAATTTCTTTGCTTCTAAAGATCACTCCAAGGCTATGCCTCTGCTGAATGGAAAAAGCACCTAATGGAAACACATTCAAGCTAGCACAAAAGAAACCCCAGATCTTAACTGGCTTATATGTGCCAGAGAACATTTGTTCCTATAGAGCAGACCAGCTGCTCAGCAATTCTGCTAGCTTGCCTCCTAAAGTACTTCTTACCTCTTCTTTTAGGTGAAGGTATGAGGTGTCTGCTCTAAGTGGGATACAGCGTACACACAGGAGTTTCCCCCTTGCCCTGCTCTTTTATTTGTACCCTGAAGCCAGACATTTTGTAACTTTTTGTCTTTCTTAGTTGGAGATGGAATTGGAGAGCTCTTAGTCTTTAAATATAACTTGCTTTGAATCCTGCTGATTTTCAAACAGCATCCTCTAGCAGTGAATTTCAGGGATTAATTATGGATTTCTGTGGTGGAGTGAGGTGTTTTTGTGGGGACTATCATGCTTCATGTGATTTTTTCCTCTAACATAACTCAATTGGAGCAAGAGTCCTGCTGTCTTTCTTCCCATCTTTGTGCAATACAATTTTGGCAACCAGTGAAGCTACGGGTATTTAAATCAAGATTTCATTTCTTTTCACATTGCCAGATGTGAAGTACCTTTCTCCTCTGATCTGTGCTGTCTTCATTGTCATGATCCCTCTCTGGGTTGCTATTGCCAAGCAAAGTCCTTCCCTGGCCGAAGTGCTGAAGTCTGGGTGGCAGCCGGTTATTGTTGCCATGAGCATCAGCAGGTGAGCGAGGCACTGCTCCCCACCCTGCCCCGTCTGCACACTGCAGAGAGACCCTGGGCTCACTTAGAGGGCCATCAGAGGTGACCCTGGGAGGGACAGCAGAAGGGTATTTGCCCAGAGCTTCTCAGCCACTGACTCTCCAACAGGCTGTGAGACAGCAGATGAGAAGCCCCCAAAGGACTGGGAAAAGCAAAAGTCTCACTTGCACATCCAGGCACCTCATGGCTGAAAGCCAGGAAGCTGAAAGCACAGATGATGATCATCACAAATTGTCAGGCTTCAGCCTCATTCTTACTCAGCTGCAAAGAGAAAATACTGGTAAATGTAGAGCCAGGTGGTTCATTCCTCCTGTGCAACATCTTTCACAACCAGCTGAGATCTAGAAGAGAATTTTAAAAAACTGCTAAAACCAGTATAGAAGTGTAACAAAACTTTGTGGGAGGATGATAAAGGTTTCCTAACTACTACCAGTTTTGCTTGGGGGTGGACAAGGAAGCCCTCCTGAACTCATTATACCATTAAAAAAACCTGTAATGCTTTCTGTTGGTGAAAACTGAGCTGTAAAAGGAGTACATGGTGAACAGTCCAGCCCTGGCAATGGAGAAGATGCAGTAACCCATGTCAATGTGCAATTTTCACAGTGTAGGAATTGCCCTGGGAAAAGATTGATCCACTCTAATTTCCTGTCCTTTTCTTAACAGCATTGGCGGGCTCATCCTGGATAAAACTGTAACTGACCCAAACTTTGAAGGCATGGCAGTTTTCACACCTGTGATTAATGGTAGGTTGGGCATGGGGGTTCTATGCATCCTTTTTATTTTTACCCCCCCTTCCTCCCAAGCGTTCTGATACCCACCATTGCCCCTACACAGTGTTCAAGTCCCATCATGAGTGGATGTGAAGCTCCTGGTCCCCATCACATTCCTGTTATGTTTTGAAGTGTCTCTGGAGCAAAATAGCAGCGAGGACAGAGCTGTACAAAAAGGTTAACAGCATCTCTGAGAGCTAGGCTGAGACTTTTCATAACATCAAACCTACTGGGATGTCATAATAAATCCATTTTCCCTTCTTTCCTTCCCTCTGCTCAGTAATTTGTGCTGTGCAATCATCCCCTATAGAGGTTGTTGATAAATATTAATATAATAAGATTATATATGTGTAAGTATCTAAAAGATGGTAAGTATGGATTGGATATAATTGGATTTTATATATATTTCAATATATTTTATGTGTATATCTATATCTATATACCTATATATATTTATATTTTTTTTATATTCACAGTATTTTTATACACACACCTATCAGTACAAACTGCTGAGCATCCTGGTAATCCCTGAAGATCCACTATCATATTTTTCTGCTAATATAATATTCTTTTAGCACAGGCCCATTCCAAGGCAAACCCAGGTTCCTCGGGCCTCATGCCACCCTCAGAGCATGGTGTCCTGTTGCTGTGCCAGCGGGTGTCACCCTGCTGCCACCTTCCTGGATCTGCATAAAGACAACCACCTTGCTGACAAACCCTTTCCAGCATGATTAGTCAAGGAACCTGCTTGGGAAGGTCAGCAGCCATTTAGCAGAGCAGTGGCAGCCCCAGGCATGGCTCTGTGGGGACAGGTGACCCGTTTGACAGAGCTGCTGGCAGAGTTAGGAGGTGCTCTGGGTCTTTGCACAGGCAGCCCTTGACCCTGCCTGTGCAAAGTGTGGCACTGCATGGCTCAGACTGGTCCCATCTTGAGCTACAGTGAGACAGCCTGGGTGTTTTCTCTTTGATTCCCATCTGGAAAATCTCACATTTAATGATGATTTCTTCTCCAAGGAAGGGAAAGTATGAGAAGCCTGTAGCATCTGGCTCACCGTTATCTTTCCTGTGGCATTTCCACCCTGAAAATACTTAGGGTGGTGGAAGTTTGCTCCATAGCTCATTATCCTCTATTTTCTACTGGAAAATGTAGCTGCTTTTTAATGTTTGCTTCAATTAATCAGTCTAGAAGGAATTAATTTACTTTAATTAGCTAACATATTTGGGTTCTAATTCATTCTCATGATGCTTTCTCACTTAACAAGTGTGTTAGGTACCTTCAGACAGACATATAATCACTCTCTGTGATGTTTTGTTGTCTTTTTAACAATAATGGTTCTCTGAGTGAGTAAATCCAAGAAGTGGCCATGAGCAGCATCTGCACTGCTTTCCTCAGGTGCTGCTCACAGACTGTGTCAAACCAGGTGCAATTACATCATCTTCAGAGGCCACATGGCATTTACATCCAGAGCTGGGGAGAAAGGGAAAATGTTTGCAGTCAGCAGTCAGAAGAACACAATTACTGGAGCCTTCCTGATTTTTAGGAGCTGTTCCTGCAGAGTGAATAGTGCAGCACCACTAGGGATGCAGGGATCAGGTCTTCTCTTTCTCTCACTGCTGCTCTCAATGAATGCAGATCAGCTCACCTTAGGCTAGATTTTGGATTGATGTTTCCTGTTGTGGTGAAGGTGGGTTACAGGTTTTCTGTGTTTTGTCCTCACAGGTGTTGGGGGGAATCTGGTTGCCATCCAAGCCAGCCGAATTTCTACATTCCTGCACTTCTGGAGCATGCCTGGAGTTTTGCCCTACAAGATGAGGCAGAACTGGCCCAACCCATGCACTACATTCTTCTCATCAGGTAGACCCTGAGCCCTTGTTGTCCATGTCTCAAGGCCTGTCATCACAGATAGCTCCTTTCCCAAGCCTGGTTGGTGAAGGACTAGGTGGGTTTCAAAGGCAGAACTTTCCCCTTCCACAGAGAATACTCAGATCGGAGAGGAAGCATCTTTGCAGTGGGCAGCATGAAAAAAAGGCTTATGGCATATTTGCTCACTGGCATGCAAAGAAAGTGGCCTTCAGGGAGCACTAAAGAAAGTAATTGAAATAGAATCTTAGATTTGATCTAACAGAAAGTAATTTTAATGGCCAGCCTAGAGCCATCACCTGTGGACAGAGCAGTGAATAGACCATAATCTTGCAGAAAATCAGCAATTCCTCCATCTTCAGCACTGGAAATACTTAAGCATCAGCAAAACTCAATTTTGGGTCTGGTAGTCTTTATAGAGCTCCTCTTGATTTTCCCTGTTAGGTTGAGAGTTAGTGCTAGATCAAAATATAAGCTGGGAAAATGTGTTGTAGTGCTGCAGAGCAGGAGTTGTGGGAGGCAGAGAGCAGCTGAGAGGAGTGTCTTCAAGAGTCAGAGTGGGTTGGCACAGAGCACAAAACCTCTCACATGTAGGTTCAACGCTAGACAAAGCTGCTGGATTCATCCTGCAGATGCTTCCTATGTCTGTGTGATCTAGAGAAGGCATTAGCAATGTGGTTGGTGGAAGGGGGCAGCCCCAGGTTTATGCATTAAAATATGCAGTGTCCTGTCCTCCCTTCCCCCTCTCCAGCTGCTGTTACCTCTGTTTCTGTCTCTGTGCTCTGCAGGGGTGAATTCCAAGTCAGCCCGGGTCCTGTTCCTCCTGGTTATCCCAGGGCACCTCGTGTTCCTGTACACCATCCATCTGCTGCAGGGAGGCCACACATCCCTGTCCTTCACCTTTGTGATGTTCTATCTGGCTGCTGCTTTGCTGCAGGTAAGCCCCAAACTCTCATCCAAAAGGAACTTATCAGATAAGTATTCTCCAGGTTAAAAAGGAGCCACAGTAAACCATTCAGCAGCAGCCTCTCATTTCAGCTGTCGTTTCAGCTGTGCTTCTACCAAGAATCATGTACATTCTGTAGGTCCAGTAATACTTCACCCAAATTGCCAGGCTCTAGTCTCCCACATGAGCACAGCTGTGCTTTAGGGTGAGTGAGGGATCAGGCATGAGAGGAGGAAAAGTTCTCAACATTCACTGAGCTGCAGTAAGTGTGCAGAGACACTCTTAGCAAGGAAGCACCTTGTTTTAAAACGTTCACTCCTTGAGTCTCTAAGCATTTCCAGGCTGCCACTAGTCACCGCAGCAAGGGGCAAGTGAGGAGCAGTGAACTCCAGGCAGCAGGTTTCCTCACCCAATTTAGAAACCACTGCCACGTATTATGGTGAAGACCTAGGGAATCCCTCTGGGCAGGGCCATGTGGCTAAAACACAAAGGGAAAGCCCAGGCCCTGTGCAGTTCATCTTCAAAAGTAAAAGTTCCTGGTAGGCAATGGGCAGATCGTCCGATTTGTCCTGCTTGTTCTCTTTTGCTGTTTTTCCTGCCCTGTAAAGTTTATTTTTCTCACTCAGAAATGCATGTGGCTGTTGCCTGAACTCAGAGGCTCTGACTTCACTTGCCCTTTTAAATCAGTGGTTCATTAATTTGCATGATGAGGTGACTGACTCTCACTTTGCCTTACAAGCAGCCTTGTGTCTGAGGGTGAATTCCTTGTGTGTGTAAACAATCACTTTTTCTTGACCTTTGCACAACCCTAAGCCCAGCAGCACAGCCACAGTTGTAAAGGAAAATATTTATTCTTCTCTTTATGCATCGAGGTAACTCCTCAACCAAAGCCAAGCATGAAAATACAAAGAATAAATGACAGCATAAAGAGCAGCATCCCAGCAACACCACTGCCCCTGGAAGATTCCCATGGAGGCCAGTGGAGGAGAATACACTCAGCCTGGCCCTTTTCTCCCCTCCATTATGCTTTATAAAGAAAGACAGAAAGAAAGAGGGTTGGGGGGAAAATTTGGGTCCGTTGGAGGAAGCCCAAGATCAGAGGCCCAGAAAACATGACCTCAGAGGAGTGATTGAATGGACTGGGGTTAACTAGTCCAACGTAGAGAGCCTTGAGAAAAAAGGTTAACAGCCTTTAAGCTACCAAATTTCTGTAGGGAGGGACAGAATTACATTTGCTATGTGGTCACTAGTGGAGGAAACATGAAATCATGGATTTCAAATGGAAAAAGGCAGGTTTAAGTTAGGCCTTGGGAAAACAAAAATGGAGAAAAAAAACCCATGGGGCTGATTGCTTAGAGTGTGGCATCTCCATCTCTGAGGGTTGTTTAGCACAAGTCAAACCAATTTTCCATCAGGAAAGATGTGGATGTATTTGATCCTGAATTGAGGAAGACAAATTATCTATATAACTTTTGAGTTTCCATCCAGCTTTAGTTTCTGTCATTCTGTTATTTAATTTGCTTCCCCCATCTCTCCTCCTCTCTTTCTCCCAACCCAGCTTGCAGTTTTCACCTTTAGAAATGCTGCCTCAGGCTTTGGTTACTGATGTGCTATGGTCTCCCATGGAGGGACCACAGATGTGGGGTGCAAATACTCTCTCCCTTCTTAATTCAATTAACTAGACAGTCTTTAATCTTTAACCAAAGTATTTTTTTCTTCCATCTGTTTATCAGAATTGGGAATGAAATAAGAATTAAAAGAAATCACAACAAAAATTTTTAAACTGTCGAGATGAAACAAAGATTTTTTTTTCCTTTTTTTTTTTTTTTTAACATGTCAGTTCTGCTTGGGATATCTTTGATGTAAAAAGTGCCTCAAACTCAAGTTGTCCACTGAGACTTTTAGGAAAAACAAAGTAGACATGATCTGAATTTCTAATGGAAAAAAGAAGGATGGAGAGAAAAAAGTCTGGCTATGAACTTGTCCTTTGGGGTTGCCTGTATATTCACAGGAACCTTTCATCTGGTGGAGTGAGTGGGAGCTCTCCCTTTCAAGGCACAGGAATAGGAACATTTGGGAGATGTTTTTGGTTGGGCCAGGCTCTGGTTTGGGCAGGCAGTGATGGTGAGCAGTTCAAGCAGGGTCTCCACACTTGTAGCTGGCAGCAGAGGACTCTGGCACCGTGGATTATGTGATGACAAAGGGTAGGAGGCAGCTACACCCATCCCATCCCCCCATCCCATGCCATGCCATGCCATGCCATGCCATGCCATGCCATGCCATGCCATGCCATCCCATCCCATCCCATCCCATCCCATCCCATCCCATCCCATCCCATCCCATCCCATCCCATCCCATCCCATCCCATCCCATCCCATCCCATCCTATCCCATCCCATCCCATCCCATCCCATCCCATCCCATCCCATCCCATCCATCCCACTAGGGAAGCTCAGCTCTGCTGGGGAAGGTGTGGCTGCTCAGTGCCCCCTGTTAGCTCTGGTACCCTGGCCATGGCCCCATCCCTTTGGCTTTGAGCCGAGGTTTGTGTGTTACCTTCCCGTGCCTCACAGCAGGGCTGTCCTGCCTCCCTCAGGTGGGGATCCTGCTCTACGTGGCCGACCTGATTGTGCGCCTGATGTGGAGGAAGGCTCTGGACCCGGATAATTTCTCCATCCCCTACCTCACTGCCCTGGGTGATCTCCTGGGCACTGGGTTCCTGGCCATCTGTTTCCGCCTGGTTTGGCTCATCCACGGCACAGACATGAACCTGGGGAACTGAGACTCCACGTGCTGCTCTCATCCCTCGTGCCATACGGTGCTTTCCTCCGGGGCACCGCTGGGATCAGCGCCGGCTCACCCGGCTGGGCTGGGCCTCCCCTGCCACCCCGACACCCCCCTGCCCTCCCCACCGTGCCTTAAAGCCGGGCTCGCCCGCCCCGAGGAATCAGCACCCACAGCCCTCGCAAGGGAGCAGGATGGTTTTAAGAAGCACCCGCTGCTCACACCTGCACCTGGCAAAGGAGGCAACAAAGGAGCATTTGGGCCGCAGGGAAGGAAGGAGCATCTGGGCTGTGGTCTCAATCCCCAGCGCTGACACAGCCCTGAGGCTGCTCCAAAGCCGGCCGAGGTCACTGCGTCTGATCCTGCAAGCGGATGTTGCATCCCTCCATCGAACTCTGACTTTCCATCAAGGGAAATTCTTTATTTGCCCCACTTTTCTCCTGCTGAATCCCTGGAGTAGCAGAGCAACCAGGTCTTTAAACTTGTCTCCTCTCCATCGCTCAGAGGCTCAGGATCTGAGGCAGCGAGTTGCTGGCTCATGCCCAGCGGAAGGTTATCTAGGGATACTACCTACCTGCCCTGACAGCATTGCTGGTGCCTGACCAAAAAGCTGGTTAGATTGCATTTTGAGGGCAGGAAGGTTTGTTTTTACGGTTTATGAAATGTCCAGTAGTCAAAATGTTTATAGTAATACACACACAAATAAAGTGGGTAAAAAAAAAAAATAAATGTAATGCTGTGGATTTGCAGGTTGCTTTTTTCTTGCCATGACTGCCTGTTTCTAGTTCTAACTTGTCAGGTAGAACTACTTGATTTTTTTCTCATCCATTCAGGATTGGACAACACAATTTTAACAGGGCTTCAGGAAAATCAGTGTTTCCTAACCAAGAACTTTTTGCCATGCACATGTTTCAGGTTAGAATTAAAGCCTCTCCCACAGTCACCATCCACTCATTAACAGCTGCTCTGGGATGAGTCCAGAAGCTGCCTGTGTTGGTCTGGGTGACGATCAGGCACAAGGCTGTGGCAGTGACTCCTCAGGTCCTTGCTCCAGGTTGGCAATCTGGTGCTACCAGGGACATGTCAGGGAGGCTTCTGGGGCTGAAAGGAGCCAGTTCTCACTGAAATTAAAGAAGCAATAGAGTCCTCCAGATAATAAGATGCTGAAAAGTCAGGAGCTGAGGACAGGGATCAAACCTTTGAAAAATGTCACTAGGCCTCATCTTTATTAATTATCTGCCTTCTTGTTGGAGAAGGGAAAAGGGGAGGTCAATCTCCCAGTCTGCTGGCAGACAGATGCCTTATCCAAGGATCTGCCAGCTCTAAAACACTTGAATCTCAGCTGTGTTGAGTGCCTTGGGTGTTTCGTTGCTCCCTGTTCTGCTCTGGTGTCCCAAAGCCACTGTGTGGGTTTGACACGTGGCTGAAGGTCCTGAACAGCAAAAGCTGAACAGCTCTGGGCTGCCAGGCATGGGGAAAAGCACTCCCTGAAAACACAAGAGCTGTTGCCTCTCCTTTCTCCAAGCTTCCTCTTCTTTTTCTTGTCACACAGGACAAGTTGCCTGATGCTGGCAGAGCAGCTGGGGCTGTGCAGGGCAGCTCCCTGGCAGGGAGGTGTCAGCAGGCGAGGCACACCCTGCCCTGCCTCGGGGGTCACTGCTTTATCTCCTGCTGCAGCCTCTGTGCTGCCAGCTCTGCCAGGGCACCTGTGGGTGAGGATTGCATCAGCAGCTGAGGGGCCAGTGGGGAAAGCAAAGCATCAGACTGCCAGTTCCAGTTTGAGGGGCTGTGTTAGAGGATATGTATGTATGTATTTTAATAGCTTGAGCTTAGTGCTTTACTTTGTAAAGCTTTAATAGCTCAAATTCGGCACTGGCTTGAGCAGTCTTGGCAAGCAGCTCCCCCTGCCTCAACACCATGTTTGCTCCTCCGTGCTGCATTGTCCCCACTGCCTCAGAGAGGTCCTCTCTGGAGCTTGGTGCTTTTGCTGCTCTTGTGAATCAGGTAAGCTGCTGGGGATACCCCAGCCCTCTACAGGATCCAGAACATGGGAAACTCCTTCTGCTTTTCTCTTAATAACACAGATTTGCCCCTGCTTCCTCTAGGTCTGCAGAAGACCTCAGACTGGAGCCAGTGGCTGGTGCAAGGGACCCCAGTCACACTCCTCCATCCAGCATCAAATCCCAGTGCCCAATGCATGGGTGCTTCTCTGTGTGCTTGCAGCAAAGCCCTGGCACTGGCATGTCCCTTCACTGGGGGATTTCTGGGCAGAACTCAGCTTAATCTGGTTGTCACTTGACAGAGGACAGGGATGGGAACACGTAATGGATGCCATCTGTGTCCTCCTTGTGGGACTCAGCTGCGCCAAGGTGACCGATGCTGCACCTTGTCTGTGCTGCACTTGGGGCTTCCCCCCTTGCAGGAGGCACTGGGGCTCAGAGGTGATGTGGGGAAATGAAGAGGGCACAGCAAGATGTGCTGCTCTCCAGGGCACCCTTTGCTGGGCAGCCAAACACCAGCCTCGTGCGTGAGCACTTAGTGCAGGAGACGCACTTAAGACTTAAAATTGCTTCCAGCCTCGAGAGAAATGATATAACCAAAGGAAATGGTTTCAATAAAAGGGGATTTTTTTTCTCCTTTCTTTTAAGGGCAGCGAGAGGCTAGTTATGTGGCTGCTCAGCCTGTTTACTCTTTCCTCTTTTTTTCTTTGTGCAAATGAGATAGGGCCTTTGCTAACAAAGCTTACATGTAACCCTGGAGCACAGCTTGGATGAGCATTCCTGTAACTCCACCTGAACTTGCTCCTCTAAGAAAGCACCCCCAGCCCTTCCAGTGAGTGGGCAGCACTGCTCTGTCCCCTGGCACCAGTTGCCCCAGCCATCCCAGCAGGGCCAAAAGCCCCTGAGTTGCCCACACATCCTCCCCCTTCCCTCCCCTTAAAAGCAGAAAATTGATGTTTAAATATCTGCAGGCTCCTCAGCTTCTAAGAATTTTCAGTACATCGCAGCGGGCCCTACCTGGTTTTATGCTCCCTGTGGTGTTGTGTTGGAGTAATTTGGTCAGGGAGATTTGGAGAAGGGGTTGTTTGCCTCCCTTTTCCTCCACAAGTTTCAGTTTCAGAGCAGACTTGTGTGGGTAGCAGAGGCCAGACAGGGTGGGGACATTTCATAGTGATTTCTGTCTTCAGTTGAACCCAGCAGGGAAGTCACTGGCAGCAGTGGCCCTGGCTTCTCTGTGCCTGTGTGTGTGTGTGTCATTACTGTGCCAGCTTTTCACTGGGCTGGATCCACCCTGCCAGAGTCACCAGCACCTCAGTTTCAGCCAACAGTGACTTTTATTTGCATTTAGTCCTCACAGCTCCCAAACAAGCCATAGCTTAAAAAAGGAGGAGGTGGAAGAAGAGAGCTTCTTTCTTGCTGCTCTTTAGTCCTTGGCTGCTGATCTGCCCCTCTGGGCTCAGTGCTGGTCCTGGACTGATAAACCCATCCAATGCTGTGAGATGCTTGTGGAAGGCTTACCTTGTTGTAAACTTTAGTGGGAATAAAGGAAAATGTGGAGTGTTAGCAGACATGCAGGTGGGAACAGGGGTTTGTTTTCAGGGATAGCCAAATAATTTATTTTTCTCCCCACACTGCTTCCAACAGCCTCCATCCTAACACAGTAATTTTCCAGAAACTCTGTGAGATGGAGCTTCCTTACTGAAGTGCCAGCCAGCAAACACAGCAAATCTGTAAAGCCTCCTTCAAGGGAGACACTGCTTCCAAGACATACTTGAGCACACTTTTTTTCCCCCCTCTCTTCCATGAATGTCTATTTAATCCTCCAACTGGTAAACAACCCAATCTGTGGTGTACAGGAAAGTCTGGAAGGAAACCTCCTGATCACTGAAGCTCTGTTTTGTTCCACTGGAAGGAGAAACTCAACAGCTTCACATGGGCCATGAGGATGGGGCCAGCAGCTCCACAGCATGGAAAACCAACAGCCCAGGCAGAGTGCCCACCACACTTGGAAGGCTGGAGCTGAAGGAGGCACTGGGAGGAAGGGGCTGGCTCTTCATTAACTCCTGAGCCATGCTGGACTGTGGCAAAGCTCAACAGTGCAGCAAGGGAATGTTGCTCTCTTTTATGCTGGGGGGTACATGAGTATTTAAATAATAAATGGGATGGTGCACAGACACACATATGTAGACATACGTAACACAAATGTCTATTAAGTATTATAGCCATATACAAATGTAACTACTCAATATATAATACATACACTGACCCAGCAGTAATTCTGTTATACATTATAACATAATCATTATTTTCCTTGTATATTTGTGCACACATGAACATACCAAAGTGAGGCTGTTCTTGTTTTTTGTGTCCCTGGTGCTCTGAGAGCTCCCCAGCAGCTCCCAAGCCTTGGGCCAGACTCCAGGACTCCAAGACTTCAGGACTCTAAGATCAACCAGACTCATTTAGAGTTTCTGGTCCCCAAGCTCTGCAGCCTGAGGCCAGGATGGGAACCTTTCAGGGGGCTGGGGGCACATTACCACCACGGTTGTCTCTTCAGGGAGGCTGGACTGGCACCTTCTGCTGGTCACATTCCCTGCTCAGGGAGGAGTGCTTGGACAGGGCTGAGGGGATGATGCCCTGCCCTGCTTCTGGGGGGCAGACCCCAGCATCCCCTTGTTGTTCATGCCCTTGCTGAACATCAGCCACTGCCACATTCCCACTTCCAAGTGGAGGAGAAAACCAAATCCAGTTACACTTCAGACATAGCCCAGGCCTCCTTGATAATTACTCCTCTAAAAAGGAAGAGGGACGAAATGAAACAGTTTAAAAAGCCCAACCAACCGGGAGCCCTCAGAGATATTGTTCCCAGCGCCCGTACAGGGAATTACACCGCCTGTAGTTGGGATCACCGGTCACACGGGGTCCTCCTAGCTCCGTCCTGCTCCCGTCCTCCAGCGCTTTCGGTCGGACTGGGAAGGGTCAGACCGTGCCTGCGGCGAGGGCGGCGGCTGCCCAGAGCCGGCCCCGGCCCCGCAGCATCCCTGACCCACAGCATCCTGCCCTGCAGCATCCCTGACACACAGCATCCCTGCCCTGCAGCATCCTGCCCTGCAGCATCCCTGCCCTGCAGCATCCTGCCCTGCAGCATCCCTGACCCACAGCATCCCTGCCCTGCAGCATCCTGCCCTGCAGCATCCCTGACCCACAGCATCCCTGACACACAGCATCCCTGACCCACAGCATCCCTGCCCTGCAGCATCCCTGCCCTGCAGCATCCCTGACCCACAGCATCCCTGACCCACAGCATCCCTGACCCACAGCATCCTGCCCTGCAGCATCCCTGCCCTGCAGCATCCCTGACCCACAGCATCCCTGACACACAGCATCCCTGACCCACAGCATCCCTGCCCTGCAGCATCCCTGCCCTGCAGCATCCCTGACCCACAGCATCCCTGACACACAGCATCCCTGACACACAGCATCCCTGCCCTGCAGCATCCCTGCCCTCCAGCATCCTGACCCCGCAGCATCCCTGACCCCACAGCATCCTGACCCCGCAGCATCCTGACCCACAGCACTCCAGAGCTGGCCCCGGAGCATCCCGGTCCCAGGGATTTGACTTTGGCATGTGCTGAGCGATTCCTGTCCTGGAAAGCTCCAGCCCCGGTTGAAGGTGTTAGCTTCAGAAATACAAAGTGCTTCTTTTCTGTTTGCATAGTTAGGTTTTCCTTTGGAAAGCTTTGGATTTAGGCAGAGAGGAAGTCAAGGGTATGACCTAGGTGGTTTGGATTGTGGATGTTGGGATTTTATAGAAACAGCCCAAAGGTGGGTATTTCTAAAGGTCATACATGACCCAAAACACACCTCTACAGGGTCCTGCCTTCAGAAGCTCACAGCCAAGGATGCAGGGCTGCATTTGGTCCATTTGTGTGTGGCTGGGCTGTTGACTGGGTCAGTGGGTCAGGTCTGATGGGGATACAAGGACAGGCTGCCAATCAAACAGCCATTCACAGCTGGGACCACCTCCCCATTGCCACTGTTGCAGGAAAGATTAGAAACCACCTGGCTGAAGAACAAAACCCTGAGGTTTCTATTTCCTCACTTTCACACCAAAGAAAGCCCAAAGCAGCTCCCAGCCAGCCAGATATTGTCTAAACACCCACAGACAGCACAGCTGGGAGTGAGTATATCTGTCCTTGCCACTCATTGTGCCACCAGCACTTTACAGATACTGGCAGGGAACAGTATTTAGGAAAAATAAAAACAAACAACCATCCAAAAATCCATCCCTTTATGACCCTGTATCTGACCCCAAATTATGATTCATGACCAAAAGCGATGAAAAGATGTTGCAGTGATTTGAACAATGATTTTTCCAGGCAAAGGCAGCTCTAAGCAGGGAACACGAGACTCCTGAGAAAGCAGGAGGAATGCACTCCAAGCCTGAACGCTGCAGATGAAATTTGTTGCATCATATAATCTGTTTTTGTGCTTTGTGTTTCAGCTAGACAGGGAGATACCAAGATAGCATGAGAAAGGCCATTTCTTCAAGATCTCTAGTGCAGATTGGGAGAATCAGTCACACTTCCAGGATCACCAGCAGCTCCATTTACTTTTCTTTTTCATTGCTTTGCTGAAGCCAATCTCCAATGGAGCAAGCAAGGAGGGAGTGTCAGCATATAGATGCCACTCAGAGGCAGAGAGGGAAAAGGTTAAGATATAACAGCTGAAAGTTGTTAGATGGAAACACCATTTTTTTACAGATACTGAGAGCACTGCGGTTTTATAAAACCTCCCATTGTATTGCACTAATAAGTCAAGTGTTTGCAGCCGAGCCAGCAGACACACTCTACAGCATCTATTACCAGTGTGTTTATTTACAAAGGCAGCCAGCAAGCCAAGGCCAAACAGAAAAGAGGAAAGACTGAAATATGGACTGGTTTTAATTTAAAATCCTAGGGCTCGGTTTGTCATTTTCTTTTGTGTTTCAACACTTCCTCCCTGTTTTTTCTTCAAGGAATGATTATCCAAAGGCAACCAGGCAAAGGATTGTTTCCCTCTAGGTGTCTCTCTCCCCGTTTTTATCCTCAAGTTTTTCTCACACACACACAGGGACACACAGAGGGACACAAGCACACACACGCAGAGATTTTTCTGTCCAGTCCAACATTACCTCTCCATTACCACAGCAATCTTGCACATCCCAGCCCTGTGCTCCCCCAAACACTTTATAACTTTTATAAAGGGGCTGCACCCAGGAGCAGCCCATGCTTTCATGGGAAAAGAAGCCAGTGCTGCCAGCAGGGCCATGGGCAGGACACTGTGGATGATGTGATTTCATCAGAGCCGACACCTGCGCCCATGCTGTCTGTATGGCTTTACAACTTTATCACCTGCTTTTAAAAAATGGGAGGTGTGGGGCCTGGATTTAATGGATTTGACCAGAAATCCAGAGACATGCACACATAGGCACTGAGTGCTCTGCTGTGGCAGTTCAGGGGAAAGCACTGAGGACCTGCTGCAAGCCTTTCCTCTCTGTCTTCGGAGTGTTTTGCACCCCAACTGAGAACATGTGGAAGGAGAGGAACAAAAAATCCCTGCAGGGATAAAAATATGGTCAGAGTAACACACCTCTGTGTGCTACATCCCCCTCAGCAGGGGATGGCGTGGGAAGTGGGACGAGGACAGAGAACAAGAGAAAAAGTGTGGGCAATTTTAAATAAAATGAAAAAAATACATTAAATTATTGCTTTATTTCTGATTCTATGCAAGTCTCTGATACACTCCACTCTGACTCCTGAGACTCCATGTCTGCCCCCAAACAGTTCAGTATGGAGGAGAAAGACCTGAAGGGATCCTGCCCAAAAAAGGAGCCTTCCCAAGATTTGGATCTACAGAGGAGTCTCTTAGTTAATAGAAAGTCCCTAACCAAGGCAAGAAGTGTCTAGTCCCACCACCATTCCCTGTAGATTTGAAGACTGGGAGGGAAAGGGAAGGAAAAGCTCCAGCCCCAGTGTTTTGAGAAGTGTTCTTCCTCCAGGTCATGCATGAACAAGGCATCAGGAGGTGGAGCAGACCCTAATAAAAGGGCACAGGGAAGAAGTCACCCAAGAGATGAGCACAAAGTAGGAGGAGGGGAATTGTGGCAAGGTGAGAGTTATCCAGCTCTCCCTCACCTCATCCCCGGCAGCCCCTGCCTCATCGGATGCGGAGGTATGAGGGGATGGAGTAATTGAACAGCAAGTAGTCCATTTTGTATAAATTAAAGAGTCTCCTTTGGTAGAAGGGGCTAATGTCCTGGAAGAACTGGGCTGTCATGTCGTCTGTCGTCCTGGTGGTCTTGGATGAAGCCGGGAACTTGACGCTCGTGTCGGCCCCCACCAGCTGCAGGATGTAGTTGGCATCTTCGGCCAAGGTCTCATACTTGCCCACCACGTCGTAGTGGATGATGCAGGGGTGGCAGAGCGAGTGCACCCGCTCCCAGTGCTCGTTGAAAGGCTCCTCCTGCTGTGTCCGTGGATCCAGCAGGTAGTACACGAACTCCTCAAAGCGCACGTCGTCCCCGCGCTCCAGGGCGCGCTCGCTGGGCTCCCGCCGGTGCCGCCGGATGATCTTGGTCCCGTAGCGCTTGTGGAAGGCCGTGTTGTAGCTGAGAGTGAACTTGTTGCGGTAGGCCGAGACCAGGCGCTCGAAGGGCTCCCGCACGAAGACGAACTTGAGGTAGCTGCGCAGGCGGTAGTTGATCTCGGGAACGCTGTACTCGGAGAGGGTGCGCAGGTTGGAGGGGACGTGGGCCTCATGGGCAGGGATTCCCAGCGGGTCCTGGTACTTGCCTTGCCCCGTCAGGACCATCATCACCCGCTTCCAGTTAGTGCAGGCCACTTTGGGCACGTAGCAGTAGAGCAGCCCGTGCGTGTCATCCACCACCAAGTGCCGCAAGTCATCCGGCTGCAGGAGACGCCGCTTGCGGGTGTAACGGCTGCAGACGTTGCTCAACATCTCCCTTCTCTGCTGGTGAACGGCCTGCAGGGACGACTGCTCAAACTGGGGAGAAAAAACCCAACAGAGATGGTCACCGGCTTGCCCAAGCTGACTGTGGCCTACACACAACATTTGGCCCACAGTTGTCCCCACTGCTTCCCCTTTACTGGGTTGGTCAGTCACCCACACGGGATTTTGGAGACAGCACTCACTGTGAACCCAACTGGATTTGGTGCACTTAATCCTTGGATAGGTTGGCATCAAAAGAAAGGACAAAATGTGATGAGGAGCTGGATGAGGAGGAAAATTGAAGGGGGTGAGTGAAGAACAGGCAGAGCAGAGAGAGTCAATAACAGCAGTTTTTAAAAGCAGACACACACACTGGGCCAATGCGCTCTCCCTCACACCAGTGTGGGGGGATGCATGCCCCAGGGACAGAAGCACAGCCTGTGCACTGCCCTGCACTGACACCCACACATGTGTGCTGCTGGGAACCCCCAGCCAAGGGCAGAAACGTGGCACACACATTTGGGCATGCTGCACGGAAACGGCCTGGGTGTCCTGCCAAGGAAAGGAAAATGGAAATGGTCTCTAATGCCCAGTCCAATGCCTCAAGTCTGGTCAGATTCCTTTGGCTGCAGGGACAAGGAACACGGTTCTTTAACCCTTCTGACCGTCACATCAAGAACTGGCAGCTGCTGCACTGGCTTACCAGAAGCCCAGAGTCCCTTAAACCCCGGCCCAGCTGAAACCCCCTTGCAGATCTGGGGACATGACCTTTCATGTCATGGTTTTTGTCAGAAATCCCAAAATGTCATTAGAACATCTGGGGCAGGAAACCATTTCCAGGAAGTCAGAAGGGGAACGTCCCCTCCTCCTCCTGCCCACCATGTCCCTGTTTTGCTCACAAGGGTTGGGAAATTTCATGTTCCTCATTGCTGGGAACATCCAACAGCCTCATCTGGAAACAGCATCAGCAAGCAGCCGCTAACCCAGGGTGGCCCTGACCCCACAGGGCTGTGGCTTTAATGCCATGCAGAGACCACCATCTCCCAACATCACAGTGGCTCCCACTTTGGGGCTGTAAAGACAATCCTACCAGCGTCAGAGGGTGCCACAGCAAACAGCTCTGCAGTTGCACAGATGTGGCAACCTCCAGATGAAGGGCAAGGGCAGGCCTTGCTGCCTACATGGCTGCTGAGAGCTGTCACTGCCCAGGCCTGCTAAAGGACACCCTTTGCCAGGCTTCAGGTGCTCTCTCACTGCTCCCTGGGGGCTAGTGACGTGTTTCCAGGGACAATTATAAGGGCTTGTAAAGCTCCTGCCAGGAGCTGGGATACTAAGACAAACTGTCCATCCTGTGGATGATCCAGCAGACCTGTCATCTTCAGAGAGACACTAAACATCTGAGCAAACCACTCCTTCTGCAAGGGATGGACCACACTCAGACTCTTTTGGATCTTGTTTCCACAAAAGAAATAACCTAGTCCAAGTCACCTTACTGACCAGTTTCTCCAGGAACCTGCATGGGCAGGAATCTGAGACAAGGACAGGAGAAAGTATCCTATCCTTACTCCTTCCAACAGGAACATGGTAAGGGAAAATGCAAAAATGAAGGAAATTCAGGTGAACAGATGCTAACTGCCAGCAAGGTATGACTCTGACATTGTTGGCTACTAGGCTACAAAGAAAATACAGCACCTAGGGAGGTGATAACCACAGCTGAAGAAGCATTCTCATGCTGCCTTGCAACACAGCCAAACCTTTCAGTAGCAATTTCTTTTGTTTGGAGCCTTCCCGTCAGCTTTTAGAATTGGAAAACCTTTTTGAAAGGGTTTAGAAAAAGAGGCATTTTAATAATGTGATTTTTTTCAGGTGTTTTTCCCTGCACTGGCATAATTCAAAACTATTGGACCAGAGAGACAGACAGACAGACACTGTCTGCAGGCATGGCAACAAATAAATGTGACTACTTTTCAGCAGCCGCCCACTGGAATAAATGCATGTCTTGCAGTTATTTCAGACCAAAATTGCTCCCTTCATTTCCTTCTCTTTAAAAGCCAGGGAAATTAAGTATCACTTTTAAGGAAATAACACCTTGACATTCCAGCAGCGTCAGGGTTTGCTGGCATCATGGCCAAGGGAGTCCATATTTGCCATTTTTCAGAGAGCAAATGTACTTTGGTTGCTTACAGACATCAGAGCATCAACCTAGACAATAACACAAAGCAACACATATGGAAAGATCTGACTCTGGCTGCATTGGAAAGATCTGACACGGGCAGTGGGGAGGCAGCAGGGATGGCAGCCCACTGAGGGGCCACCAGCATCGCCCTCTGCTCTTGGGGCTGCAACAGCTGCCAGCCCCATGGACAGGGGAGGTGCAGGGCACATTTGGTGGCTGGGGCATGTGGCAATGCACCCGTTGGAGGGTGGCTTCCCACAGGGCTTCCTGCAGGGAAGTTGTGGGTGAAGATCCCTCTGCAAAGGCAAGTGTGGCTGAATGAGGGGAAAACTGCCCAGGGGGAAATGCAGCAGAAAGAAACAGACACTTTTTAGGGCTCTGACCACATGCCCTGCTGTGAAGGACAAGCGGGACACCTTCCCTGATTCCTGCACAGGGAGGGACCCACTAAGCCCACCTGGAGGGGAGTGATTCCTTGCCCAAGCTGTGCCTGGTTGCTCATTTCTCAGCAGGAATAGCTGTCACAGCTCAGAGTGATGGAGAGGCCTGAGATGTTCCAGAATTATAAATCCCCCATGGCTGAGTCCAGTTATATCTATGTAAACATATATATGTGCACATACCTATGTGCATGCATAGATATGAAGCAGCTAGCACAGAAACATGTCATTTATTAGCTCAAAAAGGGCAGCAATGAAGCTCTTTCCCTATGATGGCCCAGAGCTGGCTCTGAAATGTTCAGATGGCAAAGTCTCCCAGGTTTGCCTGGCTAGGTCTCAGCCCACTAGTAATTAAAATGTTTGCCCAAGTACCAGCAAGGGCCATAAGCAGTTTTTATCAAGTTACTCCTCCCTGCAGTGTGGTATTGTCTTTTAGACACAGCCAGAGGTTCAGCTGCAAGGATCCTGGGAGTGGCTGGACCTGGCACAGTGTCCCACACACCAGAGGAGAGGAAGAAAGGGTTAGAACTCAGTGCTCCACTTGATCTTCATCCCAGCACTTCTCTGTCCCTGTCCCCTTACCTGGTCGCTCTCATACAGGGCCTGGAGTGGGCTGCGACCAGCCTTGCCTCGCCAGGTGGATCTCATCTCTTCGGAGGCTGAAAAAGGAGTGAGAAAAATCAGAGGGGTTGGAAGGGTTTGCTTCCCTCACCTTCTCTTGAGATGCCCAAGCTGGGATAAGACAACCTCTCCCAAGAAGAGACAAACCCATTTTGCACTGGAAGCAATTCTCAAGCAATGCTCTTCCCTCCCCTTTACTTTACAACAAAACCTGCAGTTAGGACTCTAAAGGTTCAGACCTATTTTTTAACAAATAAAACACCGTAAATAAAGGTAACAATTACAAATTCCAGAGCTCCTAGGAAAAGTTTGATCCATATGCTTTTGGGAAATGCCACTTTGTCCAGGCTGTATGTTCAAGGGAATGACCCAGAGGAGACAGGACCCTGAGCAGCATTGCCACAGCCCTGTGAGGGGTGAGATAGCCTCTGTGCTTGGCAGAGATAGGGGGCAGATCCAGCACTGGCAGCTCTGTGCTGAGCTCCCACAGGCTCTGAGTTTGCACTTCCAGGCTCAGAGACACAGACAGGAGCACACAAATTGGTCACGTGCTTTGTTTGATTGGTAAATCAATTGAAGTTCTTATTTGCTATTTCTTTTTTTTTTTTTCTTCCCTTCTAAACCAGCAGCATCTCCTCTGGTGTTGGAAGCTGAAGACAGCAGCCCAGGCAGTCCTTGTCCCCTCCCTACCCTGCAGATCAGCTGTTTTGTTTTTGAGGTCCATTTGCAGCAGCACCAAACCCAGGGCTGGATGTGGCACCAGAAACCCAATCAGTGACAGCTGCTCAAGTTCTCATGCTCATAAATTATTTGGGGATGCAACCACCTTCCAGGGTAGGAAGCATCTGCTTCAGCTGCCATTCCTCAGCCCCTGAGGTCCCCTCAGGGACCTGTTTCCAGCAGAGTGGAGACAAACCATGTGGCCTGGATATCCCAAAGCCAATGCATGGAGCCAGCCATGGCAGGGGCACAGGCTCTCACTTGCAGCAACTTCAAGCAGCTCTTCCACCACACACCCACCCTCTGCCTCTTGGCTCTGACTCTCTCCACTGGCAGAGGATGCCATGACAGTTTTCACATGACAAGGTTTGTAACCATGGGGGCTGTGCAGCCCTGGAGTTGGCTTCCACAGAAGGAATCACACCATGAGTTTTAAAATGGAGAACTGTGTTTTTTCTGAAGGGGAAGATAGGACACATTGTTCAGGAGACTGTGGCCTGGGAGGCTCTTCCAGTCCTCCAAGTTCCTGGAAAAAGCATCTGCCACAAGAGATTTCTGGCAATGTGAAGGTTTCTAACAGAAGCTTTTCGCATGACAGTTTGGGGCTCTGGATCTTTTCATTCACTGACCGTCACCGAACAACCCCAAATTTGTTATACATGTCCCAGGCGTCTGTACAACCAAAATAACCAAAAGGAAAAATCCAGATCCTGAGTTCATTTTAACATGCTTGTATTTTGCTTAAATGAAAACTGCTCCAAAGCACAAAGTCACCAGGGTCTCAGCTAAACATTATTCATTCCTGGAGCTGCAGTTAGGAGGAAATGACTGCCTGACCTCACCAGATTTCATCAGCAGTGCCTGTACGCTTGCGCGTCTGTGGGAAATGACACATCCTGCAGCACTGGATTGATCAAGATGTGACTCAACGAGAAGGTACACTTTCTTCCTCAATCCTCTACATCAGTTACCCCACAGGAGGGTGAAATAGCATCCGTGCCAGTGGGAGATAAGCAGAAAATCCAACATGCAGTGCTGGGCTGCGATGCTCATCCCAGAGGAGCCCAGTTTCACATTTCCAGGCTCAGCCCTCTGCAAATGACAGGGAACGAGATTGACCTTGAAAACTTGACTCACTGCAGCTCACCTCTGCAAACAGAGAGCACTAAACCTGAGCCCCTTTCCCCTCTGGGGCTGATAAACTCCTGTTGGATGTAGGTTTGTGACCCCGCTGAGGGCTGCTGGCAGTGCCTTGCAGCAGACACTGCTCCTATATTTAGTAAAACAACGTGGAGGCGTTTGTTTTTTGTGATTAACACGTGCATCAGCCAGAACCTTTCTCACCGGGACAGAAGCAAACCCCAGGTGGTTCAGGCTGACATAAGGCTGTTAGAAATGCAAATAGCTCATGCTGGTGCTGCACAGGGCAGCGTGGAAACGGCCCAGGGAAAGGCTTCGGTGCCTGTTGCAGCGTCAGGTCATGGCCCCGAGGAACACTGGCTTGGCAGGAGGCTCTCTGGGCTCAACAAAAGGCAAATCTGCAGTAAAGAGGGGAAGGAGCAGAGGTCAGGCAGGTCACAGCCATGCTCTGACCTCTTCAGTCCTCTTTTCTTCAGAGGGACCAGCCTGGCCAGTGGCTGCTGCACTTTGCAGGGCTCTTGCCAACAGCCCCAGCAGAAACGTTGCAAAATAGATTTCCTCCAGCCCTTCCCCAGCACAAGATCTGGCAGAGAACAAGGCATTTTCTCTGGATAGCAGCAAACCCCCTGGGATCCCTGCTATGCTCTTGCTGTACAGAGTTCCAGAAAAAATGGGGAAGACATAAAAAAAACGGAAAAAAAATATCCCTGCCAGGCTGCTCCCGTGCAGCTGGAGGAGGCCAGGAGTGCTGAGCTGGCAGGGGAAGACACCGGCACTCGGCACTGGCTGCATCCTGACGGCTCCAAAGCGATGACACCATCCCTGCCCCAGGCGCTGCCAAACCCTTCACAGCCAGGCCTGGCCTGGCAGCAGGTTTTTGGTTTTTACACGGCTCCGCTGCAGGCAGTCTCTCCGCTCAGAAATTGTCTGCACGGCATCCCGAGGAGAAAAGCAGCCGGGATCCCAGCTGGGCCACGATGGTGACTTTTGGAGCCAGGGTGGAGCCCCGTGGCAGATGCAGCTGTGGCCCTGCACACCTCCATGAGGCACCCTGCAGGAGGAGGGCAGCATCCGCTGTGTCCCGTGGGATGGACTGTCCATGCTCCATAACGCTGGTCAGAGAGGCTGCAGGTGTGTGAACAGAGACAAGTCCAGGCTATCTGTGCCCAAAGCATCCCCAAAACATCTGGGATCACCTGGCTGTCACACTGGTAAGCAGGCCAGGGCTGCTGCAAGCCGCTTGAGCCAGCAACAGGCTGGAGACAGTGATTTAATGGAGTCCACCCCACTAAGATCAGCCTTGGACACCCGACACAGCCCTGCCCCATGAGCCCAGGCTGTGGCCACCCCCTGCTCACCAGTCCCAGCACCTGCAGCATCACTGCTCACACACTCCTGTCCCAGCCCTCCCTCTTGCCAGATGGCTGGAATTTACACATCCCTACTATTCCACTCATTCATGATGAGAGCAAGAGCAAACCATTCCCTGTACCATTGGTTTACCAACGTCTGGAATACCCCTGGGACTCCCAAAAAGTTAGAGAAGGCCAAGGAATACTAAAATAAATGACAGTGTTGAGGAGGGAGTATCATGTGAGTGAATTAATGGTTTGTGTTGCAATTTGGCACCATGGCCCTGAGTACAGCAGGATATTCCATCATGGAGCAGCTGCCAAGTCCTTCGAATCTTGGTTTTTCTCCTGACTTTATAGCTTGTTACTGAGGTTCCCAGATTCCACCACATGCAGTGGTAATCCCTGGAAATTTAGCATTGCCACAATTGCATCTGAAAGCCGTGACATCACTTAGCCAAGGCATATCAACTTTCTAAAGAGGAAAAAACACCAACCCTTGGCAACTGCAGGATCACTATTTGGGTGAGAAGTATCAACACAGTGCATGTCTGTGATCCAAATCTGAAGTGTTTTTCACTCACACAGGCAGAAGGAAGGACCACATTTGTTCTCTGAATCTTCAAACGATGAGACAAGAGAATAGGAGTGATGTGGAGCAGACCAAAACCACTGTGCTGAGGCAGAGACACTGACCAGAAATCACTGGATAAGATGAGCCTGAAAGGAAGCTCAGGCACATTTTTGAGTCTCCTGTGCTACAAGGGCTTCAGGCTTTCTTTTGGAGCTTAAGACAATATCACACTTCCTCCTTTCTTTCTTCCTGTACCCCAGATTTCAGTGCTGTCCCATCACAGCTAAGCTACTCTCCCACAGTGTGACATAAACACTGCAGCAGGACCTGGGGCTTCAGTGTCTTGCCAGCTGTCCTTGGAACAGGGAATAGACTTTAAAGCTGTGAATATTTAGGTGTACTAGATGATTGCAAAGACAGCCAGACATGTGTGAGGTGAGGGAAAGACTGGATCATACCTATTCCAGACTGCTGGAAGCAGCAGTGAAAGAATATGCTGTTTTGGCTGCAGAGACCCTTAAAAAGGGAGGGAGGTTCTCTGCAACCACAACAGCAAATCCAGTGCGTGAATTGAAGAGTTTGGCTTAGAGACAGGATTCAGGCAGCAACAAGCCTGCTAGGCTGACATCAGCATTACCCAGGCTTTAGAAAACAGTCTGGAGAAAAGAAAGCAATTAAAAGATGTGGGTGCAACTGGATAATAAATAACTAAGAATGAAAATCAACATGGCACTTACCAGACACAGCTCACAGCCATGCAAACTTGTCTGTAAATAAAATAAGCTGTTTCTGTAGATCAAGCCTATGTGGTAGATCCTCACCCAGATACACACAGAGAGACAACAGAGGGAACAAGGACTTCAGTCAGAGAGGATGAAGTTTATTAGGTGAACTGTGAAGGTCATAAGCAACAAGAAAGCAGGTGGCACTTAAATGAGAAATACTGGGCAGAGGGCAGATTTCTAGAAAAATACTTCTCAGATTAGCTTTGGGATTAATACTTGGAGAAGGAGTTGCCATAAAAAGAGAAAGATACTGATGATGGCCAAAGACTTGAGAAAGGATGCCATGTCAGGGAAAGACAAACACCAACAGGGAAACTGAAGTTCATCCTGGATGAGGGGAGTGAAATTTAACAGGATTTAATTTCACAATATTGGAATTCAGCAGTTTCTGCTACTTTGCTGCTGGAAGTGGCAGGAGGTCCCAGATACATTAGTTCTGGGCCATCAGCTGCCAGTGTGATAGTCATAAAAAAAGGTAAATGAAGCCCTGAAACAAATCAGGTGAAATATCTGCCATCACAGCAAAAACCAGCATTATCCATATGCTATTATCCACAGCATTGGTGACTGTCATCTGCAGCACTGACAGCTCTGCTCTCCTGGGACCAAGGCAGACCCAGAGCTGCTGAGAAGGGCTGCCAGGTGAGCGGGTGATCCCAGGACTTGCTGTGCCATGGGAGGTGCCAGGGGCTGGATGTGGGTACGGGCTGAGCTGGGATGTGATCACCCCCTGGGAACACACCAGCAGAGAGGGATGGCAGGTGTTTCACATGCAGGACATCTTCACACCCACTTGCTCAGGTGCCAGACAGGAAGAGGTTTGGAAACCCCAGATCAGTGGGAGTGAGTGGCTGGGATGCAACAGGAGGAACCCCAACTCATTTTGGGCTTGAGGATGAAGCTGTCAGATATTTTCCAGGCTAAATCCTAGTTTGTGGGGTTCTAGACACATCTAGAACCCCACAGAATCTTCTAGAACCCCATAGAAACCTCTAGAAACCCCATAGATGCTTCTAGAACCCCACAGAAACCTCCAGAACCCCGTAGAATCCTCCAGAACCCCTCAGAAACCTCCAGAACCCCACCGAAACTTCCAGAAACCTCATAAATGCTTCTAGAACCCCATAGATGTTTCTGGAACCCCATAGAAACCCCATAGGAACCTCCTAAATGCTTCTAGAACCCCATAGGTTCCTGTAGAACCCCATAGAAACATCTAGAACCCCATAGAAGAACCCCATAACACAGTCAGAACCCCAAAGATGCTTCTAGAACCCCATAGAACCACCTAGAACCCCATGGAACCATCTAGAACCACCTAGAGCGATCTAGAACCACCTAGAACCGTCTAGAGCCTCTAGAACCATCTAGAACCTCTAGAACCTCTAGAACCACCTAGAACCTCTAGAACCTCTAGAACCTCTAGAACGGTCTAGAACATCTAGAACGATCTAGAGCCTCTAGAACCTTCTAGAACCTCTAGAACAGTCTAGAACAGTCTAGAACAGTCTAGAACCTCTAGAACGGTCTAGAACCTCTAGAACCACCTAGAACCTCTAGAACGATCTAGAGCCTCTAGAACCTTCTAGAACCTCTAGAACAGTCTAGAACAGTCTAGAACCTCTAGAACGGTCTAGAACCTCTAGAACGATCTAGAGCCTCTAGAACCTTCTAGAACCTCTAGAACAGTCTAGAACTGTCTAGAACCTCTAGAACAGTCTATAACCACCTAGAACCTCTAGAAACTTCTAGAACCTCTAGAACATTCTAGAACAGCCTAGAACCTCTAGAACAGTCTAGAACAGCCTGGAACCTCTAGAACAGTCTAGAACAGTCTAGAACAGTCTAGAACAGTCTAGAACAGTCTAGGACCTCTAGAACCTTCTAGAACCTCTAGAAGAGGCTTGATGGCTAGAGAGCAAAGGTCATGTTCCCATGCAGCAGTTAGCTGGGAAAGAATTAGACAATGGAGTACAGTTGGTGTGAGATGTTGCAAAAGTCAGGAAGACCTTAGTGATAACTGTTAACTGAGAACAGGACGCTGCATTCAGAAGAATGTGAATTCAGCATAGATGAGCAATCACAGGAATGTAGAACTGGGTGGAGTTGGCCTTAAAAGAAATATCCAATAATGAGCTTGCTTTTGCAATATGTATGAGCCTAATTATTGATGCTATATAAGTGGTTTTAGAGTTACCAATAAATGAGACTTGCTGATCATTCATATTGAGTGCTGCATTTCTCCCGCCGAACTCGACAAATGGCGCCCGAAAAACCAAAATGATTTTAGAACCCCAAAGATGCTTCTAGAACTCAATAAAAAATCTCTACAACCTCATAAATGCTTTTAGAACTCCATAGAAACTTCCAGAACCTCATAGATGCTTCTAGAACCCCATGGATGTCTCTAGAACCTCATAGGAACCTGTCTTGGTTCTAGAAGACAGGTGTCTGCTAGGGAGAGCAGGAGCCTCCCTTGGGATGAAAGAATGTAGAACCCCTCCCTCCGAATTATTATAATTTTGAAATCAAGGGGGCTTTCAGGCAGAGATCTGGGGATGGGAATAACAGTTCTTTACTAGTATAACCTGGATCCTGCAGCCACAAGAAGTCAAAAACTCCACATGTGATCTCCAATATGAAACACTGGAGAGGGTTAACACCTGGAGGAGATCCAGTGGTCTCCAGCCAAGGGAAGTGAAGAGACAACACATGTTGCACATGAGCAGGCACCCCAGAGGCCCTGAGGAGCTAATCCTGACCCCACCACTGCCTCCCTGCTGCTGTCTCACAGCCCCAGCTTTGCTTCCTGTTGTGTCTGTGCAAAACCTAAAAAAAGAGAAAAAAATAATTGCGGTGCCTGAAATGATCAGTGCAAATTACAGCCTGCAAATGCCAGCAGGGCAGTGGGAGAGGTGCTCCTTTGTTCTGTAGGAAGAGTCCGCTCTCAGGGCAGACCCTCTTGGAAGGGAATGCTCTTCCTCACACCAAAGAAGTTGTTCTGAAATTGAAGGTGATATTTTCAATGGATTCTGATTTGAACAAAGGAAAAAGGACTGGTGACAGGAGCTGTCTGCTTGGCACACATGGCATGTGTGCAGCTGAACTGATGGGAGAAGGAAGAGTATACAGTGGGAAACAAATAACTGTACTGCCAGAAGGGTGAACAACCGGAGCTCTGCGGTGTACAGGGGTTAGCACTTGGTTTAAGTCAGTCGCTGGAAGAGCCAGAAATTAGGACCTGGATCTCTTTGTGGGCACAGCAAGAGCTTCTCCAGACCTTGCTGACTCCTCTCCAGGACCTGCCAGGGGTAATCAGTGAGTGCTTCAGCCTCAGCAGTCACAGCTCACTCACCCCTGACCACAAAGATGCCACTCCACAAAGACAGGCTCCTCACTACTGAAATAATGCACCCGAGAGACACAGAGAAGGATCTTGCCATAGAATTTCTGAGAGGATATTGTAACTGTGCCAGTCAAAGCCAAACCCTAACTGCAGCCACTGGCTGTTAAATCTGTCCAATTTTTGATTTTAACATCCAAACAGAACACACACAAAAAAAAAAAAATGGGGAAAAAAAGTGAAAAAGAAAATAGAGCTTGGCAGCAGCAGTGATGGATCCAGACAGTTCTTGCAGTCTGAGCTCAGCTTTCCCTCCTGGTTTGATAGCAAAGACTGAGACATGCAGCTAGACACACAGACTGCATGAGGATGCATGAACACATGGAGGCCAAGAAATCCCACATGGATGCACCAGTTGAACCCCTGGCAGTGTTCAGTGGCCCATGTGAAGAGCCCTGACTGGAAGGATCAGAACTCTAGGGTCAAAAAATGTTCTCTCCAGAAAGCAGTTTAATTCCAGGGAGCTCTGGCCTTTATGCTTGGGCTCCTACTGGTGGAAAACACGATTCCTTAATTTCTGTCTAAGCACAAAGGCTGATTGTTGTTTGTTGTTTTCGTTTGGTTTTAAATACAGATATTTTTCAAAACTATGGTGATGTGAGAATCCAACAACAGGATCCCACAGCGAACTCCAGACTCATTTACTGCCTTAATGTTGTGGAAGGCAGTGACCTCTCTTTGGTGGACAAGATGATAAAATAAGTGACCATTTGCTTTCTCGCATCATACTCTTGGCTGCAAAGAACAATGTGGCAGTTCTGGTGTTCACAGAGCTAAGGGAGGACCTTTGGGAATTATTTTTTATTTTATTTCTTACTGAAAGGTTTTGATTTGGGAATGGGAATTTTTTGGCTCCAAAAGCAAATCAAATTTTTGGCTTCAAAGAGGCAATCAAATCTCCTTGGATTCTTGTGACTGCTCATTTTTCCTGCATCTAGAAAATCAAGGATATAGACAACAGAGACTTAATTAAAAAGCTTAGGAAAAGAAATCTAATAGAGCCACATGATTGATCTGCTTAAATGCATCCTTCATCTTTGTGAATTCAGACACAATCACCTCTGCTGGGGAACTGCAAGTGGAAGGAGGTGAAAGTGCCAGGGCTCATCCAGATGTCTGCACCCAGAACACTCAGAGGGAGTGGGCAGCATCCATGCCCCATTCTGGCAGGTAACAGGCAGCAGAACATACACAAGAAAGAACTTTGGGGAGAGAGAACATGTCACAACAATACTCAGACAAGCACAAGCAATGGCAAAAAAGCAACCAGCCCCATAGAGAACTACCAGAAGAGATGATTTCTGGTCTTTTCCCTGGGTGTCCCAGGCACAGCACCTCTCCCCAAGGAGAGCTCAGATATCAACAGTCTGCACCTTGCACAGGCTCCACATGGCAGCAAACAGATCCCTGTGGAGCAAAGGCTGTACCTGACCTCTTTTGTTCATCCTGGGGCTGTGCCAGTGAGTGGTGAGCAGGAGTGATGGAGGGGAGCTGGCATCAACTCGCAGACTCTGTAACTCTAATATTTACAATACAAACATGCATTTCTTGTTCCAGACCAACTTCCTCTATAGCTCAGGAAATGCCCCTGTGGCCCTTCCCACCGTTGCTTCTCTTTTCATGGTGCTTTTCCCCAGTTATGCCTTGTTCAGCCTGTTCTGCCTCATGACAATGTCCTCTTGCAGAGGCTCAGCACTGACACAGGTAACAGCTTGCCAGCTCACACAGATCCATGCAGTGTGGTCACAGGCAGACCCACCACCGGCCTCTTCCAGTGTTTTCCTTGCTGATGAACAAGCCAGTGATGTATTACCCAAGTAATTCCTGACAGCCTGCCCTTGGCTCTGTGGGCCAAGCCTTGGGAAGGGCTGGCTGCTCTGCATGTCTCTCTGCTGAGGTACAGGCGGCAGAGAGTCTGTTGGAGACGTCTGTCTCAGCTCACTTGATCAGGAACGGGAATAATTCTCCATCAGACCTTCCCCTGCCAGCTCCCCTCCTGCTCCCTACAGCAGACTGACAGCCTGCAGCATCCTGGGGAGCAGCAGAACCTTCCCATGCCTGCTCCAGAGCATTTTCAGACGTTAGAGCAGAGCCAAGGGCCAGGATTGTTGTATCCCTGCAAGGGTCCTGGAGCAGGTCCTTCCCAGACAACCCAGCCAGGCTAATGTAGCGTATGAGAAGGGCAGGACCTTTGTGATTCTGCCTCCCTGAGCAGATCAGCAGGCAGGCACATCCCTGTGCCCTGCAAAGCCATCAGATGATTCAGTGGCATTTCTCCATGTCACCAGTTGAGCCACAACCCTCAGGCACTGGCATGGCACCAAGAAGCTCAGCTGTCCCTCTGAAACCACTGGGTGAGTGTCTTTCACCAGCGCTGCACCCTAACTCTCAGGCTCAGAAATCACCTCAAATAGCTTGGTTTTGGGCCATACAATTCTATTTTGAAGCATAGCCAGTGTCTAGATGTTGTCAGCCTGGATATCCCCATGGCAAAGGGGCTCCATTTGGTGGCTCCTGACTTAATGATATTTCATTTAGCAGAAATTAAACCAAGTGACTTGAACTTGGCTGGACCAGACAGAACGGAGTCCCAGCAGTACAGGGAAGCTTGAATGGTTATCTCAGGCTTTATTTTTTCCCAGAGCTTCACATTTTCTCCCATCCCCCCTAGTCCTCTTGAAACAGCCAAACCAAGAAATTAAACCCCACCACCTCCCCTCACCTCCCAGCACTTGGAAATAGAGATAGACTGGGAGGAGGTTACCCACAACACCAAGGGATAAACCACAAGGAAAGCAGCTCAGGGCAAACCTGAGCAGGGCAAGACAGGACGTGCACATGAGTAGGTTTACACAGAGAACAGCCCACGTACAAGGAGCTGCAGCAGGGGGTGAAAAATCGGCTCTCCAATCAGCCTGGATGGGTGAACCCGCATATGTGACAGGGTAGTTTTGCATCTCCACCGGCACTGGGGTCACACAGAAGTGATGTTTTAGCCACAGTGATAAAGTACCATTTTCGGCAAGATGAGGGGTAGGCTGTTGCTCTATTGGGAACAGCGAGAAGCACGACACGGACTCTCTTGTGCATTGAACAGGAGAGCGATGTTTATTACCTCAGATCTTCTTTTATAGACTGATATGTGAAAGTACAGGAAGGTAAAACTTTTATTGGTTAGTGAATTAACACATCACCATCATTGGTCAGTGGGGTACACCACCCCTCGACCTTCTCTTGCAAAAAAACAAGAAACTGACAAACAACACCTGCAAGGCTGTCTTCTATCTCTGAGGATTGTTTTAATTCCTCCTTATGATTTCCCAGGCCATTTTCTCAGTCGAGACTGAGAAAGTTATGTGGCCTGCTTTTCCACAGGCACTGTGGAAAAAACAGCAGGCACTGTGTTCCCTGCTTTTGCTCATCTTTAACATCCATAGTAGGGTGCAGAAGAGGGATGGAGGCTGAACAATGGTCCATCTTCTTCCTCTTCTCCAGTACCTGGCTGTAACACAGCACATTCCTGTGGAGCCAAGGGAGGGCCCCTAGGAGTCTCTATCACACAGACCTTCCTGCCCAGAAATCTCCCCTTTTTGTACAAATGACTCTCTTGTTTTCTTGGGAAGCTACTTAAGGCAAACTCCAAGCAGTCATAGATGGGTCCTGAAGGGTGATGGGGCACCCCATCCTCAGGCCCCATTTTCATCCCATGTGTCTGCTGCTGAAGCACCCACAGGCACTGAACTGAGGTGACACAGCTCACTTCTGAGGAGGCACAGCAGTACAAACCTCTCAGCCAAGAGGGAAAGGAGCATTTTCCATTTTCCTTGTGCTTATGCATTTCCACCAAATGCATAAGCACAAGGGACAAACCCTTCTGCAGAATTTCCTGCCCCAAACCACACAGTTCCTACACACACACAGACAGATATAAAGGTATTTGGGATCCCTGGGCCTCACCATAACCAGGTGTACATAGGCAAGATGTCCAAGATTGCTTCCTTTGGGAAGGAGATGAAAGGAGGTGTCACCCCCTAAAAATAATACCCTGTTTTCAGCAATCACTCCCTTGCAGCTTCTCCAGAGTGCCAGGGCTGTGTGGCACAACTGGGTGGTAATGGCAGCTAGGCTGCCTGGCACTGACAGCCTTCCTCCAGCCAAGAAACACTGCAAAGAGGGGACAGTGAGTCACTGTTTTACATGGGATAACTCCATGGACTGCACCGTCTTTAACAGGAAAAGTCATTCACTCCTCCTGGGATGTGGCCTGACAGCTGGAATGCAGTAGTCCACAGACAACAGAGGGACAAGGGGTGTGCTGCCTTCAGGAAATGTTAATGAGGGTGTGGAAGAAGGTTCTAAGCTATTCTCTCTGGGAAGTGATGGATGGGAAGAGCCACGCAGAGGGATGAGTACATGTCCTGTTCTCATTCCAGCCAGCCAGGGAACAGCCAGGCCTGCCAAAAGCAGCAGTGGTTATGGTGAATGTCTGGGGGTGGAAACACACAGCCTCAGGGAACTGAAGTGGGACCAAAAATCCAAGCACACCTGCCTCCACTTGTGCCCAAGATCCCTGATATCTGTGTACAGTCATCTGCAGGCAGCATCCCTGTAAATGGGGCTCGTGGGACTGGAGTGCCTCTGGCATGGGTGATCGAGAGGTGGCAGAGCAAATTACAGTGCAGACTCTCTCACAGAAATCTGAGGGCTGACAGGCATAGGGACAGCACAGAAGCCCCACGTTAAATGCACTGACATGGTTTCCAGCCTGCAAGAGGCAGATGGATGCTCCCTGCTTCCTCACTCTGGGGTTGCAGTGACCCATGCTCACGACTGTCACCTACCCACAACCATTTCCATGCTGAGTGACTCTTGCCAGCTGCAATAAAACCACAGACAGCAAACACAGGGCAGGGGCCAGCAGCATAAGGTGCCACTGGCCTCAAGTGCCACCAGACTTCAGGTTTCTCCATGTGGATCCAGTTCAAGACAGACACCTTGACATTCATTGGAAAATGCCTCCTCTCAAGCACTGTGGCAGCCTTTGTGGGGCAGGCAATGCCCATGTGCCAAGGACAGCGCAGACACCTCCTGAGCGGGTGCTGTGACAGCCCCACAGCTGACCTGACCCCCTTCCCAGCCTCCTCATGGCTGTCCCCCCGCCACCAAATTTCAGGATCTTCTCTCTTAGCTTGAACATGTCCCAGCCATGTTCCTTGCCAGGAGTCAGTCACACCTGAAGGGAGCCTTCTGACAGGTCACACATGGGGCTGGCACTGCCATCACTACAGAAATGTTACAACCAGACCTTATTTCACATCACCACTCCTTCCTCCACTGAATGGATCCAGAAACTGCCTCTCCAAGGGGCAATTTCTCCATTCCACTCCCCAGGATCTGCTGTGCCTTTGGCACAGTTGATGGCTGGGAAGAGGATGCTGGGTGGCTGGGTGAGATCAGCCCCTGCTCAGCACCATGTGGGATGTGGAATGGGAGGGAGGAGGCAGCGGTCCAGTGCTCAGAGCTATTTGGGGTTTGCTCCAAACCACTAAAAAAGAGGGATCTCTGCTGAAAGTGCTCCAAAGAAACACAGCAAGCACTGCTGACAGTGTAATCTCCACTGTCCATTTCTATTAATGCTCTTACAGGTTTAGCAGAAACTGGAAAGCTTGGAGCTGACTTTCCACTATCCAAGGCATGCAAGAACTCCCAGATGAGCAAAGCCAGTGTGACCCTGTGTGCAGCCCCCACCAGCACCCTTTGGAGGGGCACTTCCCAGCAGGCTGCTGGAGCCCTTGCCTGGCAAAAGAGACAATGGACCTGTGTGTGTTTTGCTCCTCGTGCCTGGCTGACAAACGCAGCCCACAGAGCCTCACATTTGCAGTGCACACTCAGCACTCTGAGCTAACCCAGGCTGAGGGATGACCCAGTGCCGGGGGGTTTGCAGCCAGCTCTGCCTCCCATCTGCTGTACACAAGCTCAGGCAGCAGCCACGGAGGGTGGCTGCGAGGTTTGAGGGGGTGTCGTCAGATGGATGCTTTTTTAAGCTGCTACAAAAAGAACATTAAACTCCTGACGTGAGATGGGGTCAGAACATCCTGCACTACTTTGGATTTCTACTGCATGTCATACGCATTGGGCAGGAAAATAATTATCTTTCTAACTTCACTTTTTTGCCTTTTTCTTTCCCCTAACGGGAGGCTGCTCATCTTTTAACTGCCTGGAAGAAACCTCTGAAATGTGAAATCCCTGGTCTGCCCAGGCTTCAGCCAGATGTCTACTGTTAGGGAGTGCTGGCTGTATCCAAGCCAGTGCAGGGACTGGCTGCCACTGGTTGCAGAAGTGACTGTGATTCAGAGATCTGGTTTCTGGACATGCTTTAAAACCACCTGTGCATTACTCTTGATGTTCAAGATTCTGGAAGGTTTACTTAGGAAAAACTTATTGCCATTAGGAAGATATTAAAATTACATAAAGAACCTCCTTGTTTTCTATAAAGCTTCACAAAAGCTCTTTCCTCTTTTGGCTCCTGCTTTCTTGCAGTTTACTTTGCCTTTATGTTTCTAAAGATAACTTTTCTTCGTTTCTCACCGATGGCACCTCTTGGACTATCACAGCGCCACCAGCCATACCCAGGCTCAGGGGCTGGCACAGCTGGGCCTTGGCTGTGTGGCTCCTTCCTCCCCAGAGGTGGGCATAGCTCAGGCTCTGTTTTTCAAGGAAGGCCTTCTTATTCCCATCTAGTCAAGTTGAGTCAAAGATCAGCCAGGGAAACTCTAATCAAGTGATGGAAAATGGTGACAGTTATAGGATTAGCTCACAATAAATCATGCAGAAAGGGAAGGAAGGAATCCAGCTGCTTCAAGGAGCTTGCCAAATGCCCCAGTATCGTCTGTGGGGATCATATTAGGAACAGAGCCAATGGCAGCTGGTCTGGACACTCTGTCCCATTCACTGCAGGGGTTCTTCCTAAACCTTCATGTCTCCTCAGCAGCAGGAGGCTCTGGTCACCTGGTACCAGCCTGAGGCAGATGCCAGGAAGGTTTAATAGAAAGATCACAGGCATTTTGGCTGGAGGGATGTATTTTGCTGGGGCAGTGTCCCTAGGTCTCTACTGTCACAAGGACTGCAATTAAGATCTTTATAGGAAACAGAAAATTAACAATATCCAGCAGGAAGACGGCCTCTGTGAGCAAATAAAAGTATTTGTGTGTAAGTACCATGCAATCTTCTGTTTCCAAATGGTTAATTCCTCCTATAAGCCAAGTTAGAAGCTTTCCAAGAGCAATTTCTCTTCCTCATTACGCCTGTCGTTCTCCTGGCCCCAGTTGGCTGCTTGCATTTATAATACAAGCCTGAACTGCCAGCATTCCCATTCCTTGTCAATAAACTCCTCCTTTGCAGCCTGCTGCCCGAAGGAACTGCAGAAGAAGAGCTTGCACCAGCAGTGCCAAGGCAGGGATCCTTGCCAGGATGGACAGGGGCTGATTTTCCCTGGGCAAGGCTGCACCAGAGATCCACCTCTCCCTAAAATCCTGCCCATGTGGTGTCCATACCCCTGCAGGACCCCATCTCTGGGCAGGCTCAGGCAGCCCACAGCTGCTCACACAGCACCACGGAGCTGCCAAGCCAAGAGACCATCTGCACCAGCCTGCTGCCTCCTGCTCAGCTGCTGAGGCCACGGCAGGCCAGCACGCAGGGGACCAGGCTGGGCTTGCTCAAAACCTGCCCACGCTCAGGTCTGGTTTGGGCAGATGCTGTTTGTGCCCTCCGCACACGGGCCACCTGCACAGGTACAACAAAGAGGAGTCTCTCCAATGTCAGATGGCTCAACTTGCCACCCGAATATATTTCAAGCCACCTTCTCAGCTCTGTGCATCTGGGATTGATGAAAGCCTCAGCCAGCTGATCTGAGAAGAAATGCACACTCAGCAAACTCCTCCCAGTGCAGCACCTTGCACACAGCCATCCCTCCCTGGCTCTGCTTCATGGCTCTCATCCCTCTGCTCCCAGCTGAGGCAGATGAGGGGCTGTGTCCTGCCCTTCTAAATGACACAGGTCATTAGCTGGTGAGACTCTCTGTCACAAGTTATACAACAAGAGGCTTTACAAGGAGTTGAAGAGGTGCATGAGCTCGCAGAGGAGGAGGAGTGAATTACAGCCTGCTGGAGACTAGGGAGAACCATCTCTGAGAACCATCTCCAACACACAGTGGTGTGGTGGTCCCACCACACAGCCCCTCGTGTCTACTTCTCCTGCATTTAATAATGACCACTGAAGAGCCCTGTCTCCCCAGCCAGCATGTTCAGCAAAGGACACAAACACCTCCAGTGCCATTGCAACTCTGGGGCACAACATATCCAGCATCACTGGCAGCTGCTTGTCTGAGTGGCTGCTGGATTTAACCCTTCCTGCTGGGGACCTCAGGAAGAAGGGAACTGCGAGGCTTGGTGTCTACATCACCCAGCAGCTGTGGGCTACTGATGCAAAACTCCACCAGCATCAATTCAGCCTTGTTTGGGTCTCACAGTGCCTGTGCCTGCTGATCCTATTAAGCTAAAGGGAAATCAATCTCCCTGATACTGCCAGGAGTAAACTTGGAAGCGACCCAGCTGTGAATATGCTGCTCCTGCACCCCTGCCAAAAGGAAGGGCCTGGCTCTGTAGATATGTGCAGGACTGAACTCGCTGCCTCTCCTGCTGTGGGGAAATCTGCCTGTGCAGAGATTGTGGCAGGCAGAGCCACACTCTCGCAGGGAAGCACAGTACAAATGGGGGTGGGGAGCTCCTGAGAAGCTTCTGACCTCCAATTAGTTTGTGCTGATTTCTCAGCTTGTCCCTGCTTTGAAGAAAGCTCTCTAGAATAGGCAAGGCAGCCCCGGAGACACCCACACACGGCAGCTCCAAGTAAACAGCACCTTTGAACCTCATGTCAATATTACCCATCCTCCTGCAAGGTCAGTGAAGCAACATCTGGCCAGAGAGCAGGCTTGGTTTGGGTTCCACATTAGCAGGGAGGCTGCAAAGTTGTAGGGAGAGAGAACACACTCTCTCTCTCTCTCTCTCTCTCTCAAAGGAAGGCTCAAACCTGCTGCTGCTCCCTCCCTGGAAGAAAGCAGCCAGGAGATGGAGGGCTATAAATCAAGTGGCATTTACATGGAGAAGGAAAAGCTGTGAGCACGTTGTGACTGGAGGCCAGGACTCACGGCCTCAGCATCCCTCCACATCACAAGTGACAAGCTGATGGGAAGGACCTACGGGCCCTGTGCACTGCTGTGAAGATCCAGAACATTTAATGGCACATCTCCTTGCACAAGTACCACAGGTAGAGACACCAGCACCTGCCCATCTGCCAGGCTAGAGGCTTCCTCATCTGTCACTCGAGCCACTGCAGAGGCTTCACACCTTCAGAGACACTCTTTGGGAGAAAACAGCTCCAAGTCCAGCTGGATGCTACACTGAGATAGTCTATGAAAATTAAGTCCAATTATGAAAAAGCTGTGTCTCACCAGGATCAAGTGCTACTTCAGCCCAGCAGGTCTCAGCACCTGTGCTCAGCACGGTTTGTGTACATGGCCATGTAACAGACTCACCCGAGCACAAACCCAGGGCACTGCGGTTTGCAGGGTCTCACAGCTGCCAGAGCAGCTGCACAGTGTGACAGCACCCCCAGGGCTCAGTGCTGGGAGCACTGAATGCCTCTGCCATCATTGCTCCAGTGCATCAGGGACCCCTGGTGAGGTGGAGGGGAGGTAGGACATGCCAAGAGACAGGGAGGCAGCCAGACCCCAGAGCCAGGGCTGCCTCCAGGGCTGGGGATGGCTGGTGCTTGGAGAGCCCCGCTGTAGGTCAGGAAGCTCTCGTCACAGCACAGGGAAGGACCTGAGGTGGCACAGGACAGCACATTCAACTGGGACAGAAGAATTGGCAGACACCAAATCCACACACACTCACACCTTCAAAACCAGGTCCTCAACCATTTTCTACACCCCATGGTGCTTCTCCTCTCGGCACAGAGCTGCCACAGGATGTGGGTTATGTGGCCAGACCTTCCTGCACTGGCAGACAGTGATGAGCCACCTCAGCTGAGGATGTAGCTGCTGAACCCGAGGTGATGGAGCTGCTACACTCCTAACCAGAGAGGAAAAACCCTGCTTTTTTCTCCCAGGAAAACCTAACTCCAAGCCCTTCCCAGCCAAATTCCCATCAGGCTGCCTGCCCATAAATTTACAACTATTTATTTAGTCAAAACTCATCCAGATATTAAGAGCTCAGGGGCACTATGGGGAAAACAGGAGCAGGCAGAGCAGCCAGCCTGTTCCTCCAGCAGGCTGCAGGAATTCCCCACTGCCTGCTTCAAGGCTGGACACCTCCACACCCTGAAGCTAAACGTGTTCAATGCCATGCCAGAAAGCTAAAGGGAGTGGACTTGTGCAAGGATCTCTGAGGCAAGGATCACCAAGTCTAGAAACAAAACTGAGGCAGATCTTTGCCTCTGAGACTTCAAAAGGTGAGAGGTGGAAAAGGTTACAAGGCAGGGCCCTTCAAAAAGCCTACAGACCCCAGACATCCCAGTAAGGCCTGCTGCAAAGGGTCTGGGAAAAAAATGAAACTTGCTCAATAGCATTCAAAAGAAATTCTGAAAGAGAGCTCAGTTTCCCTCCCACTTACCCTCTCCCTGTCCACCAGAAGCCAGAATAAAGATGTCCCCACATCAACAAGGTGGCAGGTCAGAAGGACAGCACCAGGTGCAAGATGGAGATCTGTTGCCATGACTGTGGTCCTGATCCCATGTGGTGCCCTCACACAGCCTTTCATCAGCTTTTCAGACTGAAAATCCATATTTCAGGCAGTGAGTCACAGCAATGTGTGGGGCTGATGCAGAAATCAATTTGCCAGTGGCAGGGGAGTGTGTGTGCACAGGGCAGTGTGCGTGTATTTGCCTTTTGCAATCACTGACCTGTCTGAGGGGCTCACACTGAAAACACACTCAGGGCACTCCTGAGCTCTGACAGATTCAGCCCACCAAGAGTGGAGCAGAGATCTGTGAGCTGGGAAGTGGTGGGGTGACACTTCAGGGTGTTGGCCACTGCAGGTTCCTCTGGCTGCTGAGTGTCCTGGGCTTGCTGGGCTCCATGCAGAGGGGAACTGGCACTGCTGGCTGCTGGAACCACCCCTGCTGCCTCCTGCAGACTGCAGAGGTGCCAGTGCCTGGCTGCTGCTGCAGCCCCCGTTTGCTGAGCAGCCAGCACACCACAGCTCCTGACAGCATGAGCCCAAGCAGCGGCCACCCAGCTCCTGGGGATACAAAAAAACTCTTTCTTCTCACCTCTGCCCAGCAGACCTTTGACTTAGACTGAAATTTTGGCTTCCCAGTGGAAGCCACAGGCAATTCTCAATGGAGAACAGAGCAAGAAGAGACATTTGGGGGTTGAACCCTATTTATCAGAGCTCTACAACTGACTTCAATGGGTAATTTAATAACTAGAAAGACATGGAGTACAAACCTCCAACAGCAAAAACTGGCATAGCCAGAATAAATCACAACAGCCAGCCATGAAGCAAGGATCTCAGCATCTGGACATGAGCATCAAGGATGGGGGACAACCTCACAGGGCAGCAGCATTTACAGGAGGCATTTAGTAATATCTCCCACCATCCAGCCTTGCTGGGAACATTTTACTGCCACGGAGGAAGTTCCACTTGAAGAAGGGAAAAATTAAAAGATGCATGTGAATCAGTGGGGAAATTGCAGGGAGCTTGTGGCTGAATACAGACCTGTCCCACAGCTGCAGATCCAGACAGGAGACAGAGTGTCTCAGTTTACCTGAAAGCTCTGCAGGTACAGGTGTATGTATGGGACAGAGCAGACTGGTCTAAACTGGGCAGCAGAGCCTGGGAATGTGGGGTTCAACTCCCCATTGACTCCCCTCCATCCATGATGAATTTTACTGTGGGAGAAAGGTACCTCCAGCTCCTAGGGTAGGTCCATTTGCCCCTGCTTTCACTCTCAGTGCAAACTGTGCTGTGCAGGCAGGACCAAGGCACAATGGTGTTAAACCCAGGTCTTTCAGGCCACAAGAGCCCCTCAGTGAGATGTTTCCCCATTGTCAGACTGCTAGCAATCCTTAACTGCCTTTGAACAAGGAAAGTGTTGGGCTTTTGCCCAGCTGCGCCTCAAAGGCTCAAAGTGAAACATCTCCCCTTGGCCCCTCAGAAGTATTCGGGGAGTTAAGCTCTTCTTTGGGCATGCAGCTCCAAGGGGCAGTACTGGGAGTTAAGTGCCTAATGCCTTTGTAGTTTCCTGGCTTCTGATATGGAGTCCTGGGAAAGACAGCTGTGTTTGCACTGGAATTAACATGGAGGGTTTGTCATGCTCTCCATTCAGATGCTTGCGGGAAACCAGGACCAAGAAATAAACTTGGTCAAACACAATATATCCCACATAACAAATAACAACACACAAAGCACATAACAAATCCCAATATCCTCAGAAGAGCCCTGGCCGCTGCACAAGCACTCGTCTCCCAGCCTTGGACCTCACTGACCTGCACCAACACAGGCAAAAGTCCTGCTGGTGCTGTTTTTGTGGAGTTCTTATTGCAGGATATTGGAGTTTTGTGTGTGGCAACAAAATGCAGGTGCATCCAGAGATGCATGCAGGTGCTGCCAGAGAGAAACAGCCATGCTGAGATGCCAGAAGAATGTGGGGCCAGGAGAGGCTGGAGCCAGCCAGCAGAGCCACCAGGACACAAATTTCTCCTGCAGGGACAGAGTTAACTCCATGTGTGCTAAGCCCGCTCCTTTCCCCTCCAAAATCTCTTGCATCAGAGATTCTCAGGAAACTGTATAAAGCCAAGAAAGACTAGAGAAAGCATTCCTCATGAAAAGCCTGGCCCTCAGGAGCAGATGGGCTTCATTACTGTCCTGCTCTCAGCACTGAACTGGGTGGATTTTTCTACCCCAACAGGTAGCACTTCACGTCTTTTCCAAAGGTGGCAGATCTGAGGGCTTCCAGCCTGTGTTTACCAACATCTTGGCTGACAAATGATGTCCTGTGAGTAGTGGCTCCTCAAAAGGAAGGGGCTGCATCCTGGGCATCATGATATTAAGACTGGAAAAATGAGGTGGGCAAAATTGCCCCATGACAAAACAAAATGAAGAGAAGAGAGAGAAGAGAAGAGAAGAGAAGAGAAGAGAAGAGAAGAGAAGAGAAGAGAAGAGAAGAGAAGAGAAGAGAAGAGAAGAGAAGAGAAGAGAAGAGAAGAGAAGAGAAGAGAAGAGAAGAGAAGAGAAGAGAAGAGAAGAGAAGAGAAGAGAAGAGAAGAGAAGAGAAGAGAAGAGAAGAGAAGAGAAGAGAAGAGAAGAGAAGAGAAGAGAAGAGAAGAGAAGAGAAGAGAAGAGAAATCAATATCATCTGAGGGTGGCTTAGATTTGTCATCCCTGCCTGTGCTTGCAGCCTTAGCCAGGGTAAAATCAGCATCTCCCTCCTTATCTGGAAGGCTGAGGACATGTGTCAGCCAGCTGCAGGCATGACCAAGGCTCAGAGCATTCGCTGGCCGAACCACACGCAGGTCCCAAGGCAGGGGCTGAATTTCAGCCTCCAAATACCTTTAAACAATGGGGAGGAACTGAGACCTAAAATAGGCTCTTTCCTGTTCTGGAAAAAAAATAAAAATAAAATCCATGGTTTCCAAAGGTCTGCTAATATTTAAGTGTGTATTTATCTCCATTCACGCCAGGTCTAGGTGCAGTTCTAGGTTCAGGGACTTGAGCTCTGTGGGTCAAATCACTTATCAAATCTATAATCTCTATAATAATTTGTATCATCCTGAAGGGACCAATCTTTAGGCACAGACACGGAGCTGACTGGGATCAATAAATTTGGAACAACGAGAAGCAACGCCCTTCTCAGGCTGGTGAAGGGGTTGGAGAAGGCTTTGCTCTATCAGAGCCCAGAGGAGATCCAGCTGGTTGATACAGGAGCAGATAAGGATGGAGAGAGGGCTCTTGCTGCTTTCTCACTTGGAAAGTTTTCTGAAATAGTATCACAACCCTGGCACTTCTGATATCTCTTGTTGTGAAAGAGTCAGACCAAAGGCTGAGTATATCTCACCTGCAAAGCCCCGTGAGGTCCAAGAGCTCGTGCTGACAGCAGGTTGTGAAACAACATGGGGAGTGCTGAAGCCAGCACTGAGCAAATGCTGCTAGAAAGACCTAAGAAACAACAGCTGGACACTGCAAATGGACAGAACCAGGGCAGAAATAAGGGACCACTTTGAGATTGAGAGCTTTTCTTTCTTTCTTATTGGAGAAAATCTGCCAGCTCTCCAGATGTCAATACAGTTTGCCTACTCACAGCTGCCCCAAAGACATAGCTGCACAGCACTGCCTTGCAGAAACCTCAGACCAGATGAACACAGGGCCTTAGGACCTGCCACTCACCTTCCTCAACCTCCTTCAAATGTTCCCTGTTCCCTCTATTCTGTTCAGAGTCATCCCACATCCCCCACTGTTGCTAAAATCAGTGTGGTCCCCCTGAGAACAGCAGTGACCAAAGCGCTGATGTAGACACGGAATGGCAGCCTCCAGTATCTCCTGCTGTGCCAGCCTAGATGTGCTGCCAGCAGAGTGAGATGAAATACCAGCCTGGGAGTCCTGCTGTGTATTCTCACCTCTATGCAGAAAATGTACAGCGTGCACAAGTCAGCACAGCTAACGGTGCGCTATTCCTGCTGAGAACGGTAGAGGAACATCAGCTCAGAAGACAGATGACAATCATGCTGAGGCCAGACAGGATCTCCTGGATGCCTGAGGGGTTACACCAGAACAGCCAAGGACTCCTGGTGGCCCTCATCACCCCCTGAGCCCAGATGAGATGGCTGAGAGCCTGGGAGCTGAGCACACTTGCCCACGCCACCAGCCCAGGTGCAGGAGGTGTTGAAAGGTGACTACTCCAGGTAAACCATGGAACTACCCACCGTGGCATGGTGTGGAAGGTCTTTGCACCATCTCAACACCTTCCTGCAACACAGACATCCTGCCCTTGGCCATGTATCTGTGAGCCTGGGGCAGGACAGCTGATGGCCAACAGGACAGACAGGTCAGCACTGACTTGAAGTGATCAGGGGACAGGGATGGCACTGCTCCACCCCAGGGCCAGGGGAAAGCTGGGCCTACAGCCCCCGTGTCTGCTCACTAGTACAGCCAGCAGGAAGGAAAGGCAGCAAAAAATCACCAGGGCAAACAGAGTTCACAAAGTCAGGGCACACTCAAGCACACAAGACCACCTCCCTGTGGAGCACCAAGACCTGAACCACCCCTCTGGCAAACACTGAGCTCATTCCTGCCTCCAGGAGGTACAACAGGGAATTCTGCCACTGACATCAGTACAGACTAATTCAGCCCACCACCAAAATAACCAACTCAGTGGCATTCAGGAGCAGAGTTATTTCAGCACAGGCTGGTGTGTGGGTGTTCCTGAGGCAGAACAAGAAACCCTTATTCCAGCACAGCCATGGAGCTCAGCACAAACCACTCCGGCGCACAACTGTCCGGATGGAGCTGTGAATGAGTCGTGCAAACACAGCAGTTAATTCCTGCTCCCTGAGCTGAGTGAGCCCTTAGCACTCTCAAGCTTAAAGGTTTCTGGCTATATCATCCTTCTTCCCATTCCTTGTCCTGGTCACAGGGAAGTCTGGTCTCTATGTGCCATTAGCAAGGATTAATTCAGCTTGTTCCATGTAATTGACTGTGGGTGGCCCAGGGAAGGCAACCTGCTCAATCCTGCTAACGATGGAGAAAGGATCTGACCGCTCTTGGGGGAAACTCATACCATTGCTTCTTTTTTTCCTAGCATTTTTCTTCATTATTATACAAAAACCAAATGACACCAGACAACTAGAACTCCAAAAAAACCCCAGGCAGCCATCACATTAAAGATGACACTTTCTTTTGCAAATTGTTTACCTATTATTGTAACTTGTAACTTCTAAAGTTCAAGTAATTGGCCTCAGTTTGTTTTTCATTGGGATAAAAAATGAAGCAATCTTTAGCTTGCTTCTTTTCTGTATATGGTAATGACCTTTCCTCTGCTAGTGTGAGTTTCTCACTGATCTGAAAAGGAAAAACTGTAAACTGAAAAAATAATAAGGGAAAGAAATGGCACAAAAATGAAGGCTGTACCCAGGGAGACAACTGTGTGGCTAGAAAATAAGCAGGTAGAGAACATGAATATTGCTTTAACTCACCTCTTTTTGGAACCTAATGGGGAAATCTGCAGAGGGCATTCACACCCTCACAAACGGGTTCCCACTGAGTGACAAACATGACTCGGTTCCAGCAGCTGGAGACTTTTACCTCAGACCTATCACCATCTATGGGAACTTCCAAAAATCACACTTGCCCCACGTGAAAGAGTAGATTTGCAGGGCATTGCGTTCCCCAAGGCATCAGCTGGCCAGCACTTCTCAAGGCAGCATTCCAGACCCAAATTCCCTCCAGCGCCTCGTGAGACACCAGCACCATTACCATCACCTGGCTTGCTCTGACCTCATGGGAACTCTGTGAAACTGGGCTGAGATCAGGCAAGGAATTAAAGTCAACTAAGCACAGAAAGTTCTGCTGACTCAGACCAACAGAATCTCTTTTTTGAAAACCCGAGCCCTGGAAAGAGACATGTTTTCTAGTCAGATGCTAGAAAGCGTATCCAGTGTAAAACACAATCATCTCTTCATTAGCGCCCCTGGAGATTAAAGCTGATTCAGTGCTGCAGTTTTTACTGAGCAGTCCCAACACTAAAATAAGATGCATAAATCATTTCTTTAAGAAAAGAAGAAGTTACTAAGGAATACAATACTGATTATGGTCTTCTGGGATTTCTGAATTCATCTGACAAGCTTCACATGCTCATCTAGAAATAACAAATGCTTGCTGAAACCCAACTCCTTTTCAGTCTTACCCAACAAGTTACGCCTTTTTTTTATTTTTAGGGAAAAAAAACATTAAAGTGATGGAGCAGCCCCTATAAAAGGAAAATCACATTTCATTTAGTCTACACTGATAAAATTCTATTAACATTTCAGTCAAGTCAGTCTTCTGAATTTTAAGATGTAACTCGAAAGGCCCCATTGATGGATTGCTGCTGTACTCAGAAAACATTAGTACATTGTTAAAACGGCAGGAATTTCCCAATACCGTCTCTTGGGAAAGGGGAGCTAATTTCCCCAAAGGGGCAGAAAAAGGCAGGGAAATAAATTATCCCCCCAGTACAAAACGGTTCAGATTTTAGTTCAGGATTGTTTCCCAACTTCAAAGAAATTTCTAAGAGCACACAGTAGAGAAGTCCCTTGAGCCATTCAAACAGAGTCCCAGGGATCTGAGTGACCGCGGGTGTAAATGGGCACTTGCGGGACGGAGCGGCTCCCTTTTCCCGTCCCGAACACGGGAGGGCTGCACGAAGCTGTGCACGGTTCCACGATGGCACAAAGCTGGCCAGGGTTTCGTGTCCCGCAGGGACGCGGGGCAGGACAGAGAGCCGAGAGAAGAAGGTGTCTTTAGGAGGGAGGCGCGGGTGTCCCCGCCAAGTCGAGCGGGATGCGCCACCGCCGGCAGCTCACCGGCTGAGGCAGCCCCGGCTCCCCGGGGACCGCCCGACACCCGAGGGGCTCCAGGAGCCAGCAAGGGGCTGCCCGCACTGCCCCGCTCCCCTCTCCGCCCGCCCGCGACCGCCGGGGGACCCTCGGAGAGCGCGGCGCCCGCGGACCCACCTGGGCTGAGGCTGCTCTGGAAGTAGAAGAGGACGAGCAGGAGCGAGCCGAGGCCGGCGGCCAGCGCCAGCCGGGGCGCCCGGCTCCGCCGCATCCTCGGCCCCGGCCCCGAGCCCCGGCGGGCGCCGCCGCCCCGCCCCGCGCCCGCGGCCCCGCGGCCCCGCAGGAAGTGACACGGGACGGGAACTCGGCCCCCCGAGAGCCCCGCGGCGCCGGCGGCGGCTCGGCCCGGCTAGGGGCGGGGGCTGTCCTCGCCCGGTGCCGTGTCCGCACTGAGCGCTGCCCTGCCCCGCTCCCGGCACCGCTCCGGGACGCCCCGAGGGGAAAAGGGAGTCGCCGATGTGGTGGCAGGATCGGGAGTTTCCCGATGACTTTGCACGGTCAGTACTTGGGAAGCGTCACAAAGTTTCGTGGTCTTAAAATACGCATGGCCTTAAAATACACCTCTTCTTTTTTTTCTTTTTTTCTTTTTTTTTTTCTTTTTTTTTTTTTTTTTTTTTTTTAATATTCTTTTGGCTACCCCCGGCCCTGCAGTCTTTTACTGAAAGCAATAATGCTTCTGACTAATTCCACCTCAAGCAATACATTTCTGTAGAAGGAGAACATAATTTTCTATTACTCTCGGCATGCTTTTGGAAAGTGAGAGTGCAAAGTTCTCTTACTGCATCCTCTATCCCTCAGGCTCCGTGATCACAGGCAGAACCAGCCCAGAGCTTCTGTTGCCCCAGTTTTGAAATAGCAGCAATGTTTTTCACCCAGCTCTGTAAAACATGTGAGATCTGCTCAAAGGCCACCTGCCAAATTAGCCAGGCCAAGAGCTGGATTCCACAGACAACACTCATTCACTGCTTCTCTTCAGCCCCAACACACTTTAGTTTTAAGAAAAGGAGGACAGCTCAAGGAGGAGTCACTGGGAATGACAAGGAAAGTCTAGGTATGTGCACATGCTGGGCTTCATTCTGCCCTCATTTAGGGCAGGGGAAGCAGGAGGAGAATCTCATGTAGTGAAGAAAGCTGGAATGAAATAAGAACACAAGCAGCTTCTTGCAGGTTGTGTTGGGCTATGACCATACAGCTCTTTGATGTCCCTATTGGATGGTCTAGAGAGGGGCAATAGGAATGAGACCCTGATATCCCTCCTTGCAAGGGCACAGCAGTGTGTGCAGCTGGAGAGAGGCTCAGCAGCAGAGCCCTGTGTCTGTTTAATACCAAACTGTGATACGACTGTGACCCCAAGCACTAGGGAGCAAGACATAATGCTGGGGGAGCGCTGTGGCCAGCAATGGCTCTGCAGATTTGCAGACTCTCTGTTGCAAGTGGTGCAGTAATTTTGGCCCCTTGATGAGTGTGGAAAGACTTGGGGTCTGCCTCACACGTAAAGATGCTCAGGGGCAGCAAAATGGGATGTCTGGTACTGCTGTCCTTGGGGCCCCAGAGTTCAATGACTGAAGGTATATCCAGCCTGTGCAGTGGGAACCCCCTTGGAGTAGCTTTTCAGGAGCTGGAAGGTATGCTCAAGACTGTTGGTGAATTTTTCATTATTTGCATCTCCCAGTACTGAAACACCAGAAAATCTAGCCCAAGGCTCCCAGAGAAGCTAGGGAAAATAATCACCCCTTTAGCCCAGCTTCCCTGGGTTCAGCAGGATGAATAAAAACAGTAGAAATAACCAAACTTCACCCATAGTTGGAAATTCCCTTTAAAGAAAATACAGTAAAACATCCCAGTGGAAACTCAGGCATGGAGCAGGACCTGTCGAGTCCTGCTGCCTGCTGTCTGTATTTCATCCCTGGGGCCAGGGCCAGGGCCATCTGTGAGCACATCACATATGCAGGGCTGGTCTTCAGCAGCCCGAGGTGAACGTGCTGTTCAGATCCACAGGGCTAAAAACAAGCCCATCATGAGGATTTCATAGGATTCTTATGTGGACTCAGCTGCAAATGCTCCCCATTTCAAAGGACAAACCCCTTTTAGAAGGAGAAAACCTCTTTTAGAAGGACAAACCCATTTTCCAGGGGGAAGAAGGGATATATTATGATAAGAGCTGACTTCTGGCTATGGCACCAGCTGCTGGGAGGTCAGGCCTTTGCTGTTGCCTATTCCTGAGTGTGTGACAGACCTCCCTGGTCACACATGCTGCTCTCTCATAACATCCCCCTTCCCCTGCAGCCCCACCATTCAGAAAAGAGAAACCCCAGCCCATTAAGGCAGACAACAGCAACCAGTGCTTGCTTGAGAAGATCGCTGCAGACACACAGAAGGGCACAAGAAGGAGCTGTCAGAGTCTCAGATTATGATCCCAATATTATTTCTAATGAGCCATCAGATTCAGTCTGCTTTGGAGAAGCCCTTCTCCCTCCCCAGGCACCACTGGTGGCTGGAGAGCAGCAGATGCACAAAACACACATGAAAATACAACTGCTCAGCAGCACACATGAAATGAGTGTGGCAAGCACTGATCCCTGGTGTCTTAATCTGTTGCTTTGCCAGGTTCATTGGAAGGACTGAGAAATGAGTATTTGCTGTAGAGTGGCAATGGCTCCTTCCCTGTCAGGCTGTGGACTCCTCGTGGAAGGGACACCCTGTTCCCTGTCTGCACAGTGCCTCCCACCGTGGGCTTCAGACCACGGCTGGAGCTATTTATGGCTGTTAAAACAAAATATTGGTAAAGAAAAATAATGATCAAAAGGTGTTAAAAACACACTGCAGAGGGAAATTATTCGTTACTGCCAAGGTCTGAACTGCAGCTGACTTGTAGGTGAAGAGGAAGTGCTGTGCCTTTGATGCAGTGCATGCTTGATTCCCTCTCTCATTAGTAGTGCTCGTTACTGTCTTCTCAGCAGGTTTCTGCCACATGCTTTGCTTTTTCCCAGGACCTTGGTGCCACTGAGTGAGATTAACCCCAAGCTTTGGTCTGATGACCACGCTGAATAGAAATTAAACAGTGTCTAGTTTCTGCTGGAATCTGTTGTACTCCTGCCTGAGGCCTGGTTGTCTGGCCACTGTGAAAAAGAGCCTTTCTAGAGGATATTTTGCCTTTGCACCCAGTTGTTTAATTCTGGAGCAGCAGAAGCAGCTTTCCCTGGCCTCCTGCCGGTGAGGCTCCCATCTGCTGGTGGCCCGGGTGCACTGACAGCGCTGCCACTGCCCCGGCTCACCGAGGAAAGGCTTGGGAGGAGATGGGGGGAATGACACTGGTGCTTGTGATCATCTTGTGGGTCATCTCCTCTCTGCTTCCTACCAGCAGCATTAGATGTCACCCTGCCTCTGGGATTTCCATGGACTTCTGTGTGTCCTGATACTCAGTGCTGGGTTTTAAATGTTATGGCATCACTGTTACATGCTGGCTGAGAGGAACCTTGCAAAGCCTCAGTCTATCCCCTGCTTGAGACTGTTCTGCAAGTTACCCCAAGATGGACACCTAAGATCTTGCCAAGCAATCCTTTCCAGATTTACAAACTCTCAAAAAGTTTTCCTAACACCTTATCTGAACCATCCTTGTCAAAATGGGGACCCATGACATTTTGCCCTGAAAGATAGGGTGCCAGGTTCTGCCACTTTCTTGTATTAAAAGGAAAGGTCACTGCTGCTGAGAGCACCGAGCTGGAATACTTGCTTTCTCAAGCAGTGCATTGATTTTCCATCATTTCCTGTTTACTTTGCACCTGCAGAATGTGACTTTTCAAATCCTATTTCATAAATGCACTAGTGTTTATGCTCACTTTGCACTGATACAAGAGCCTTACTTCACAGCAGCAGGGAACAATGGTTTACTATTCACCATTGGGTGCTGGACTAAATATTGGCAAGGTCAGTATATCCAACAAGAAGAGGTGACCAGAGGATTGCTATTTACATAGATTATAACAAGATGCTTCCTGTATCTTTTTAAAATCTGGGGCCAGATTTTGCCATGAGGATGGGGCAGGGAAACAACAGTAGCCAACTGCAAAGACATTCTGCATCCCGAGGAATCCCATGGGTTTGGTGGGTATGAGAGTGTACATTGCCTAAAATTAATCAGGCTCTTATGTCTCATGAGAAAAAAAGTGCTAAGGGTTAGAATAGTGCATGTAGCATCTGATTCTGAGTAGTCAACATTGCAACCTGGCTAATTCCACAGCTTGTCAACCTTTCTGTTACCCCCTGACCACATGAAAAAGAAAAAGCTAATGACTTCCCAGGGACCATTTTACAATTATCTCCTCATCTCCTCTGAAATCTTCCTAAAGACCAAGGAACTAAAAACTGAGCTGTCTCTTCTGATTTTTAACATGCTGGCCTCTGTCAAAATATATTTCAAGGAAACATTCCTTTAACTTTCTTCCTGCCAGAATTTAAAAATAAAATAAAACAAAAAGCAGCAGCTTTTTTCTTTTAAAAGCACCAGTGGTGATGGAAGCAAACCAAATTACAGGCTCTAAGGACAACCCTCTGCCTGCATCTACTGAAAATGCTGGTGGTAGGATGGAAACTCCCATCAAACTGTTTATTCAGTAGTAACAAGTAGGGTCTTTATTGTCTTTTGTACCAGGCATTTCTATTTCATTAGTTTATATACTGTTCCCAGCTGGGAGTTTGCTTTCTGCAGATGTCTGAGGGGCTCACCTGAGGAAGGGATGTGATTTACAGATGCAGACTGCAAAGCCAATTGACCTTGGCACAAGGATGGGAGTTGTGCAGTTCCTCTGACAGCAAGAGCAGCAAACCTGCCAAGGCTCCCATGAGGAGCATGGTCAGGGTTTGCCTCCTGCTCTGCAGAATATTTCTGTTTTCTGCTGTTTCTTGCACACCCCAGGAACACAACCACAGCTTTTCTCCATGCTGCCCAAAGCAACTGGTTGGCTCTGCCCTGCACCTCTGTGGTCAGGGTTGTACAAAGAGAAGATGTACAAAGGTTGTACAGAGATGGCTCAGATGGGAACCAAGGACTCCGTATCCCAAGGAAACCCAGTAAATCTCTACAGCAAAACCCCACCAGGGCATTGCCCACATGTGGCAGAGCACAGCAGCTCAATGCACAGCTGCTCTGGCCTGCAAGGGCACACAGCTCAGAGGGAGGAGATGGAGGGAAGGAATTTTTCTGCTGGCACACAGATCTCCTGTGAGTGAGGCTTTGCACAGAGCAGGGACTCTCACTTTCAGTGCTTGTTCTTATAGCCTGAGTATGGTGGCTGGGAATGAGAAACTAGAGCATTTCAAGCACAAACAGTGCTCTGCACTGCTCAGGACATGGCCAGACCTCCTCTCAGAGCCCTTGGCTTGTTGGGTTAGTACTGCTGACAGTGGTGAAGAACAGTCTGGCTGCTACCAAATCTATACATTGATGGCAGCTAAATCATGTACTTTTTAAAGAGCTTGCTGTATTTCCAGCTGGTTGCAGTGAGACAGGCTCTACCCTTTTCAGTGTCATGAAAATAATCCACACAAACACCCATGAGCCTGACCTTCTCTGAAGTTTGCCATCAGTGAAAGTGGAACAGAAAAAGCTACTTCGTTTCTACAGATGTTCTCAGCAATAGTGATTTCAGCAAAGCCAGAGAGAATTCCAATTCCTCTCTCAGCTGAGGAAGACAGCACAGTCATATGTCATTGGGAAAAAAAAAAAAGAAAAAAAAAAAGAAAAAAATGAAGTGAGTGTTTGTGGTGGTGCTTTTTTGGGTGGGGGGCTTTTTTTGTTTTGCTTTTTGTGTTTTGGGGTTTTTTTTTTGGTTGGTTTTTTTTTTGGCTGCTATTTTGCAGTTACAGCTACAGCTAAAAGCAGCAGTAGCAGGTTACAGCAGAAACTGAATATGCTATTGTGCAGAGGTTCAATTCATTGAACTGGGCAGATATAAATGGGCTTTTAAACTTCAGAAATTAACTTAAACAAAACACAATTATCTCTTTCAATGAGGGCATGTCCAGAAAGCACCAGCTGGAGACAGTACAAGGTAGCTGAGGCGTATGTTGCGATGTTTAAAACCTGAAGCAATGAGAGCTGCACTGAAGCGTACTCTGTTTTATTTTCATTTGGCATCCTGGAGCTAATGGAGTGAAGGATCTTGAACAAAGTGCCTCAGTCAGCCTCTCTGTGGCTTATGCCCTGAAATGCCCCTGGCCAACAATTCTGTCCTGTAATCCTCCAGAGGGCTCTCCCAAAGGCAGGATGGAGAATTACAGCCATCCCCAACCTCCTGGTTTGAGCAAAGCAAGACAAGGAATACCTAATAATTAATGAGAGATTAAACACTTGCTGCTCAAATTGCAGGGGTGGCAGAGAGGGACATGCTCTGAATGCACTATCAATCCATGCTGTACTGCAACATGGATCTCACCCAAGCTTGCACAGAGTGTGTGGGTTAAGGCTCTCTGTGCTCCTCTTTGCACCATGAGCCTGGGGAGAGCCAGGAGCTGCTCAGCCTTCTGCTGAAGGGGGGTCAAATCCCTCCAGGCTGAAAGCACCAGGCTCATGTCACGTTTTAGTAATGTCCACAGACCATGTGGAAAAGCTTCATGCTGCCCAGCAAAGCAGCTGAAACTGAGCTGTAAGATAATCAGTGAGAGGGAATCATGGTTAAACATTATCTAGAAATAGGGCTGGCCCAGAATATAAACTCTGGCTCCATGCTAGGAAAAGATTAGGAATTAGGGGAAAAAATGTAGTAAAGGTCTGCTATTCTGACAGTTATCATCCACACTGCAGTGCAGTATATATGACTTTACTGTTGTCCTGTACTTTTTGTTGCCAGTTCTCTCCTCAGTTGTGTGTGTGTGTCTGAGAGTCTGTCAAGCAGCTGTGTGGTGTTTTACTGCCTGCTGGGTTAAACCACGACCACTGTCTCCTCCTATTCTGCTCCCGTGGCTGTGCTGTCTCTGGTCATTGGTTTGTAGTCAGCCAGACTATTCCTGCAGAGCCCAGCAGAGCTCATGGTGTTAAACCAGCCAAGCATGCAGTCAAGGCAAATGCTGACTTTCCAGACTCTCCTCTCAGGACGTCCAGAGCTTGACAAAGTGGGCATGACTCCATGGATCTCGTGAGCCACTGTCTGGCTACACAGGAATTTATAGCTGTGTGGTTGCTACAGCTTCAGCTGAAGAAGAGATATACTTAACTAGTTTTCCAATGAAATCTTCATTGGACAATGCAGAAGCCAAGAAAAGAAAACCATTCTCAGCTGAAGTCTTTCAAATGTATTCTTCAGTCAGCCAGGACTGCACAGAGAAACTTTATCCTAAATCCCATTCTTTGTGACCATACTTAGGAGTAGCAATGAATGACACAAACCAAAATCTCCTCCTTTTGATTGCAGAGCCTCAAACACCTGCCCTGAGTTTGAAGAAGACTCATCTATGACTGCATGGTAATGTTTGTGAGTGTGACAATGAAACTTAAAAAATTGCTATGAGAGGACTATAAAGGAAAAGGTATCAATCAACAACAGCATGGAACCTCTTCATGTCCTTCCTTAGTGTGTTAAATAATGACTGAATAAAGTAAAAATATGTAACAGCTGAATGAAGTATTAGACAGCACCGAAACACATGGCATTGCTCAAAATATCAGTTTTTCCTGCATGGAGAATTAGTGCTAGCTCTATATGGCCTTAGTCATCACAACTTTCCATCCACTCCAGCTTTTGAAACAATTAATCTCATGGAAGCCAGAGCAGGAAATCCTGCTGGGGAACCAAATGCTTTTGGTGAAAGATCCAACAGCAATGAAAACAAATGTACCTGACTTTCTGGGTTGCGCTTAGAGAAAGTCCCCATTAGTTACAGTGACAGATGTGAATATTTTTGTTTTCCTGCAGCAAGTCTTTCTTGACAACTTTAAATCATATTAAGTGATATTAAGTAACTATCATATTAACTAAGTAGGGGGCAGGAGGGGGAGGAATCTTTTCATAACTAGCTTCAGGTATCTGGTTTTCTCCTTGTCCGAAAAACCTGCCCATTAGAATATTGGCTGTAAAATCAGACAACAATTTGAAGAAACCAGAAGAAACTCATGTAACACGAGCATTTCCCAGGTGTTGAGTGTCCACACTCCAGATGCAGAAAGTGCAGAGAGGTTTTATCGAGTGGGAAATGTTCACAATGTCCAGACTCATGGAACCAAGTAAAAACAGTCTGTTTGCTGACTTCAGGGAGGGAAAAGAGCACCTGGGTCACATCTCAGCTCTGCCACACCGAGGGGAAGGAGGTGTGAAACCCCCAAATGCACGTGATTGAAAGAGAGCACAGCAGAGAGCTACTCAGCTTGGATGGTGGGATCGAGGACAGGAGCAGAGAAGGCAAGTTTTCCAGGAGACAGACTGTAACAGGAGGCAATGAAATCAGCTGTGATTTTACCATTTGTTTCACAGAGGCTCTCGGACAACCCTGCCTGACACCAGAAATCACATCCAAGAAATGACAAGCTTAGAGTACAACACATGTGGGTGGTAGAATTTATTTTATGGAAGGGATAAAAACCTACACCATAATCAAAGCAGTAAGAACAATGCCCAATATTGATCTTTTTAATCTTGGCCAAAGAACAGCTGAAACATTTTTGCTGATATTTAAAGCAAAGTAATCAGCATGAAGCAGATATTCTCTGCTCAGGAAGTTTCAACCCAAATAGTTGCAATTTGGCAAAACTATGAGCAGCTGCAATGAATTATTGTTGCTGGAAGTGCTGGTCCATTTTAGCAATAGGTGGTGTACCTGCGTCACTTGCCATATGCACAAAATTCAGTATTGCAAAGACAGAAATGAAGGTTGACACTGTTAATCACTAACACCTATAGCATTTTAAGGAATTCAGGGAAAGCAGCTTTTTTCTTGCAGTTAAGAGGTTGTAATTTCAGTCTTTCTTGCAGAGAAAACTGGTTGCTGAAGTTAAATTTTCACAGGTAAAAAAAATTTTTAAAAAGCCCTCCAAGTGGTTTCTAGTCTAGTTAACTGAGCCTGTGAATTTTGAGAACCCCTCAGACAGACATCTTATTTCCCAAAGCCTTTTGGAAAGCCTAATAAAGATGAAATGAGAAGCATCTTATTATCCATTCCAGCACAGGGGCCAGAAGAGGGAGCAACAGGGGACACTGCTGGACCCAGGGACATGGGTGCTGTGTCTTCTCTACATTGGAAGCTCAGGGGTGAAAATGTGGGCATAGTTTGTATAAGATATGGAGCATAGGAGAGTGAGGATGAAGAATGAGGTGATGGTAAGAGGTGCAGAAGGAGCGGTCTATGAGCTGGATTGGCAGTTGTATAACGAGATCAGTATAATGACAGCATCCTGGGTCTTGAACATAAATTCTTCAACCAGATTCTAGGGGAATATTTTTGCTATTGCCTAAGCAAGACAGGTGAATTTTCAAAGTTCAAACACAAAGAACCCCAAAGACTGTCTGGGATGAATATTTGCTGGGCTATACCCTTTAGGATCAGAATTGTACTAAAGCACATCAAAAGGATGTGCAAAAGAGCACAAGTGTCTCATTAAGTAGACCTCAAAAGCCACACCCAAAGACAAGCTCTGTTCCCAGTTTACCACCCTGCATGTGTCCTGTGTAAAAGCAATGGGAAGCAGCTGGGGAATGCAGAGCTCTGCAGAATGTCCCAAAGCTGGCACAGGCAGAAGGAAAGTCCACAGGCCCTGGGGTGTCAGCAGTTCCCCCCCTCATTTCTGCTCTGGAAAGGGGATACTCAGTGATTCGTAGCAAGCTCCAGCACTGTTTGTGTGGTGCCACCATAGAAATACTTCATTCAGAAGGGGCTGTGTTGCCAGACAAGTTAATGCCATGGGGAGCATGACACATTTATAACTCTTTACAGCAAAAAGCGGGCAGCCAAGTGCACAATGAATCTTAAAATCTTTGTAGGAGCCCCATAATTGTTTTTGTGGGCTGATTGGATAAGAACATGGAGCTCTTTGCCCTACCAACCACAGGTTCCTTTCCATTTAACTCACTCTTTAACCAATTACATCTTCACTACAATTTTAAACCATCTGTTGCATGTTTGACTCTTTAACAAGGACTTCTAATCCAAACTACCCTCCTCTAAATTTTAAAGGCATATCTCCAGATCAACTGAACATGGACAAGTAGAAAGTGAACACAGCCATTACCAGAAAAGCATGGAACAGATTTCCCCTGGATATATGTTCCTACAATACTTATATCAAGATGAAGTGACTTTCCTGTGATGGAAGAACAAGTCAATGGCAGAGCAAAACAGAACTGAGGTGACTTGATTCACAGTAGTTTGCTCCAAAAAGTTAATGTAGCTCTAAAGGAGTTTCTCTGAGGGACATCCAGGTTTGTTACACACCCTCTCCTGCCTCTGTAAGGGCTGGTGGGGCAGCAAACCATGTGCTCAGTGCTGAAAGTGTTTGAGGAAGAGCAGCTATCACTTCTTGAGAAGGTGTTGTCAGGTGATCCTTGCCTGTCCTGCACTGTTAGGGCACCAGTGGCCAGCTGCTGCAGGAAGAGTTTTCAAAAGGTTTCAAACACATGGTACAGCCTGTGTTGTCACAGAGGATTCCCCCAAAATGGAACCCATGGGGAAATCCCCATGCCACAATGCTGCCATCAAAAGCAAAGGGCTCTTGGCTTGTACTGGACACCCACATCAGAGTATCAGGGACCTGGAGGGCTTTCCTGGCTGTTTGGGTGACCCCTCAGTACTAATCCAATGTTTTCTTTGTTCAACTCCTTTTACTTTCACATCCAGAATATAATTTCACTTTCAGTTCACTTCCATAGTAAAGGGCAATCCTGTCACTTTGCTCCAGGTTGCCCCAGGAACTGTTATATTATCAGCACAGCCACACACCAGCACGGGGACACAGCCCAGGTTTTTATCATCTCAGCAGGTTCTCCCTTGTGCACATGCACAATGCAGTCCCAACCAGCTCTCACAGGGATTGAGCTCCCCACTGCAGCACACGGGCCAGCCTCTCTGGATAGGATTTGGACATCCCAAATGTGGCTGAGAAACCATCTGAATTTCAGCAAATGAGGCATTTCTTCCTGGGGGCCACACCTTCACCAGGAGAGATGCAGCATTTTGAAGGGGTGCACTGAGCTTTCTCCCCATCCTGGGAACACTCAAAGCCCAAAAGGCACACTTTCTCCAGGATGCCCACTGCAGCAGGGGGCCAAGCTGAGTGCAGATCAAGGCCAGGCTGTTCAGCCTGGGTGTTTATATCCAAACCTGCTCAGGATGCTGCAAAAGGACAGAGGGAATAATGCTATTCCCGGTCCAAAGACAACCTCCCTCTGCAGAGAGGTCATGCTGCTCTTTCAAGAGCAGCCAAGAGCAGAGTGTGCTCTGCAGTGCCCTGGCCCCCAGGAGCAGCAGGAGCCTGTCCCAGGGAGTGCCTCGTTCATCCGGAGGGGCTGAGCCCCCAGCAGCTGTGCCAGAGCCACCCGGAGCTGCCAACTCTGCTCACATCCACAAAGGCCCCATGTGCTCCCGGGAGCAGCCCCTGCACGTGGCTGTAATTCTGTCTAAATTCACCCTTGAACCCTGTGGGCTTTGCAGGCTCCCCCTCTCACCCCGCTGCTGTGCAGACAAACCCCTCTTCATTGCATTCAAGGGAGGGAATATATAAATAAAAGCTGCAGCACAGAGGAGCACACAGCCCTGGCTGTGCGTGGGGAGCATCTGCTGGAAAGGAGCCAAGTGGCTACTGAGCCCTAGAAGTATAAAACAACCGGTTTTCATGGAAAATTACAAATCAAGAAAGAAAGAGATTTGAATTAAATGAAATTCCAAAGAGAAGCAGCTCAGCAGCACAGCAAAGCACCCGGTCCTTGGGAGGAAGAGGGTTTCTCCCCGGCAGTGCTGCTCTGCTGGGAGCCTCTCTCATTCTTCCCCTTGGCTTTTTGACCTGTCTGAGCATTCACACAACCTAAATATTTACAGTACTTATTTCCCAGTGCTCTCTTGGATCTCTGGAAATGTGCAGAGTCTCTTGTTTGGGTCATGTCCTCACTGCTGCTGCTGCTGCAGAGGAAGGGCTGGCTCTCCCAGGCAAAGGTGAGTGTGGTATCCAGATCCTCCATTCCAGCTTGAGCAATCCTGATGGGCAGCCTATGGATTTCTCAGGTCTATCCATTGCACTTTCTGATAGAATTTTTGTTTTCAGCTTTTTCCCCATCTCTGGGCATGTTAAAAGGAGTCACTGGCAGAGCAGGCTATTGCACAGCCTTTGGGCTGTGATTGTCCCTGTAAGATCACCAGACCCTTTTGTTCCGACCCCTGTAAGAGGGGAAATAATGGCACAGCTTTGACATAAAGACTCTTGTTCTTTTTGTTGTTTTTTATTTTTTCTTTTTCATCTTGAGAACATCAAATCTTCTGGATCAGACAGGCCTTGCTCAGGGCAGTGTTCCTAGAAGCAAGATTGGTTTAGCTTTGACCTCCAGCTGCACCCTGGGCAGGAACAGGCCATGGGTGCAGATGGACACAAATTCCTCTGGCTCAGTGTTTTTGCTGGCCAGATGCAGGTGGCTCCTGGCCAGAAGCTGGGGGGCTGCACGAGCGAGGCCCTGAGCCTGGCATGGGGGGCAGAGCCCCTGCACTCAAACCCAGGGGTGGGAGTCTGTCTCTCCACCCGAGACTCCCTGGGCAGGGCAGGGTGCCAACATCTGGCTGGGGAATGTCTGCTTGGCACGGCTGCTGCTGACACGGGCGAGGGCGGCACGCCCGCCCGCGGACTCACAGCCACGCATTTTTATACTTCTTGTTTGCTTTTCATTCCAATCTCTTGCAATTTTGCAAACCCTTGGCAACCAAGCAAATTGTGATTTACAGTGAATTACTTGCAGCACCATCCAGTCAGGGGAAACCCCACTAAAAAAAAGAAATCGGCAAAATTTGTGGGGTCTCTTGTAGCATCTGCCACATGACCCCAGCTGGGGAGGGGGTGGCTCACTCCTTTACCACCCTGCCTGGATGCCAGGGATGAACAAGGCAGCTGAGAAACTCCAAACACTGTGTGAAGCAGGGTTTCATTAAAATAAAATACACCAGGCACATTGCATTGTATTGATTTGTAATTCCCACCAGCGGTTTCTTTCATAAAGTAATTGCAGATGCTCACTCTTACTGCTTGCAAAGAGAGCAGTCCAAATCTTTGTCTTGCTTAACAGCTTCTGCATCAAAGACCTCATGAGAGGCTTGGACACTTTAAAAGGATCAGCAATTATTTGTGGTGCTGGCTTTGCATTTAGTTTCCTTGCATATTCATGCCAGTGATATTTTAACAGGCACATAACAGGAGGAAGCAAAGACTGACAGTAGGGGATCCAGCTGAAGTGAAGCAGATGTCTTTTAAATTCAGAACACATACCGCACAGAAACACTGAGTGATCGAACACAAACTAGAAGCGAAACCAGAAAAAACAGATTTTATAGTTAAAACTGAGCACTGCAGAAAGAACAAAGAACCTGAGTGGTGCAAAACAAACTTATATTAAAAAACTCTTCACTCTGAACACCCTACTGCATTGCCAAGGAGCACAGGTTAGGAATTTCAATAAACTTAGTTTTATGTTGACTGTGTCCCTTTAATTATTACTTTTTGGCACAGCATGTAGGACACCTCCAGGCCAAAACACAAGAGATGTTGAAAGTGCAACCGTTCCTTCCCTTTGGGAATGAAAGTTTTCTGATTATTATATAAAAATATTTGGCTGTATTTTTTAGAGATTCGTCGCATTAGCAGCTATATTATTAGCAGTGAGTCAGAGAACGTTTTGCTGATGTTTTAAAATACCTAACTTAAGGTCAGAATTTAACCACACCAAACAGGCAGGCCTGGTGTGAAACAGCCTTATTCTCTCCGGTGGGACTGCTCTAATGAGCAGGGGTTGGCAGCATGTGATCTTAGACTGTGAACTGTATAGAGCAGCTCCGTTTTAATTGCAAGGCACTGGGCACATCCAGGCAGGAGCAAAACGTAAGGATAAAAGAGCAAGTGTAGAGAAACAGCAGATAATTGTAAAATGAAAAAAAAAGAACCAAGGGTGGAGGGTTCTTCTTTTTGCTGGTTAATCTGGGAAACTTATTCAAATGTGGCAACAACCAGTGGTCATTAGAGGAGCACTGTGACCCAGGCAGTAAAAAAAGCTCAAATTTAGGCTTTTATAACAATCATAGGTCTGAAGAGCAACATTCAGCTTCCCTGGGAACAGCCCTCTTCTAAAAGCAGACCTGAAATGTAACCCACATGTCTGAGGCTATCTTTGGTGCAGAAGCCCTTCTGCACAAACCGATGTGATGAGTCCTTGGCAGTGGAGCAGAGTCACTCACAGCTCTGATTTGGCTTTTGCACAGCACAGATGAGGCCATGGGGAGAGGCCGGCGGGCTGAGGAGGCTCAGCTGCCTTGTTTTGCTGCTACTCAAGATTTTATGAAATTCTGATCCATACAGATTAGACAACTGCCTCCCCTCCCACACTTTAATTTCACTTGGGTTTCAGGGAAAGCTAAAAAAAAAAAAAGAAAAAAAAAAGAAGAAAATTCAACTTAAAACACAGCTTCTGTTTTGGGCATGTGCCCACTGGCTTAAGCCACACTAGAGGGTTGGCTTCCCCCAGTATGGAGAACATTCCAAAATACAGCTCACACTTTTCCCAAAAACCTTGTGTTTCCCTGGGCCCTTGCACAGCCACGGGCTGGCTGTGAGGCAGAACCCATGGCAATCACACTGTTTTGCTTTTTACAAAAAATTAAATCTTCTTCCCTGCCAGAACCACAAAGGATGAGGGGAAGAGGAAAAAAATGCCAAGGCTGTCAGTGAAACCCTTCCTGAATAAGGTGACATAAGCCTCACATACAGAAGATTAAGCTTAATCTCTGAAAGGGGACAGCAGAAAGGCTGGTAGACTTCAAAATGAGTTACAACAGCTGTGTTTTGGTTGGCCAACAACAGCTCCTGTTGGCTGAGGCTGGCGTGGCTCATGTGAACAAGTCAGATTATTAAAATACAGCGTTCAGCAATGCCGTCCTTGGAGCACTTGACAGTGCTGCCTTCTCCTTTGTGTGTCACTGCTTTGACTGAATGTGGTAGCAAAGCAAAGTGGAGTAATAATGTGAGGTGCCCATGACAACAGAGTCAGTGATAATCCTATGGTGCTGTCCTTAGTTCAAAGCAAAAGATACCATTTACTGGCTTAAAGCACTGTCTTTTTGTTTCAAAAGTACCTTTTGGGTAGGGAAATGCATGTCTTTCTCTTTGTCTGGCTTAACTGCTGGGCTTAATTGGCCTTATTTTAGAGCATAATAGATAAATCAGCAAGACATGTCAGAATTCAGAAAAAATCAAGCTAAAAAGCTTTTCATAACTTGCAAGTCACCACAGAAGGAGAGAAACTGCCCATTTTCTCTAGTAATAAGCTATGCTACCAACCTGAACAGCAGTTTAAAATAATTAACAATACCAAAAAAGAAAGGGTGTGCATATGAGTGGTTCTGCAGAGCCACTCCACCCAGTACAATAGGAAAAAATTAACTGGGTGGACCTGCATTCCCGTGCCAGTTCAGAATGACTGCACTTTGTATTTCTGTGCCTGGAGATATACATTTCTTGCACGTGATCACAAGCATTGAGGCAAAAGAGGAGTTTGAAAAGCAAAGCAGGACAAAAAAACACACTCAGGAAAAGAAATGGAAACAATTTCTACAACAAGATAAAGAGCAGTGAATTTTCAGGAGTGCTGGTTTCCTTCTTCACAGTAATTATATCATTTATTAGGCGATGTTTCCTGTATGATATTTAGAATTATTGTGGGTGGATGTCATAACATCTATGTTTATTAAATAACTTTGGGGACCTTGCTGTGGGAGACCATAAGAGAAAAGAATGAGAGAGATAAATTGTCCAAGAAAGATCGAGTGCTCTGTTTGAATGCGAAGGACACCGCACACTTAATGGAGATGGGAAATAACCGTGCAGTGCCCTTTCTCCTGCAGATGTGAAATGTCTGGTATTCAGCTTTAACCTGGTATTTAGGACATCTGTCATACTGACAATAATCAGGAGAAAAAGGATGCAAGCCCTGCCAGTTCCGGCTGGGAAGGAAGGAGATCAAAGGAGAAGAGTACGTGCAGAAACATATGTAGAGATCTGGAACAGGAGAAGGCTGAAGGAAGGATCACTGGGGTGACAAAAAAAGCCTGTGCCAGACACCAAAAAAGCCCACAGAGCAGCAATGTGTGCTGTTTACAGAGGGAGTGCTCAAAAGGGCTTTCATTGCCAGTGAAGGGCTTCAGGATGATTCTGCTCTGGGGCCTGCACACTTGAGGCTGATCAACAGCTCTGCTCTTGGTGGCAGCCTGGGGACCACAGAGCTGTGCCACCACTTTGGGACAGGGAATGGAGGCTGAGGTCAGACAGAAAAGGTGGCTGGGCTCTGATATAGGTTCAAACAATGTGTTATGAGAGCTGTGTTGGTCTGGATCTGGTCACCATCACCTCTTTGTTGATAAGTTTGTTTCCTCAGGAGGGTCCAAGAATGAAAGCCAGAACCATTCACTCCACCTTCGTGACAAATATATTTTGTCTAATATATATATTTTGTCTAATAATGTATTTTGGACTAATATTTATTTTAAAAAAAATAAAAAAAAATGGAAGTGTAGCTTTTGTTTGGAAAAATAAAAGTCATTGTATCAGTTGTACACAGAGAAATATTCAAAGTATTCAGGTTTTGTTTCTGGAGTCAAACCAACTTGATTTCCTCTCCTTCAATAAGATGTCCCTTCGGTATTTGACGTATTTTCTGTTTTTTGAAATTCCAATTTTATTATTGTTGTTAGTGAAATAGATTTTAAGGATCCTCCCAGTGTCCACTCATGAATAAATGTTGATTTATTAATTTCCCAAAATCCATCATCTTGGCTTTGTAATCTCATTTGGAGTGACACTACTGCAGGGGTGTGTGGGGCTCACTCCAGGTCTGCTCTCAACCAGCACCCCTGGGGAGAGCTGAAGGTATTGCTGCTGTCAGCTCTGCCAGATCTCAAACATCAGCATCACTGATCACTTGGCAAAAGCAGAATCTCCTTGGCAAACATCAAGGAGGAGGAGGAGGAGGACAGGAGTTAAATATAAACACCACAAGGAACGGAGGTGCCAATCTCATCTGATGCCAAGAGCTTGGGCATTTTCATCTCTTGCTTCACTCTGCTCTTTCTTGTCCCTGTTGTGTGCACAAGTTGCTCCTGTCAGATTCGAGCAGAGGGAACTTGGTGAGAAGAATTCAGACTCCGAGCTCTCCTGTCCTCTGGAAGCTGAGCACGTAGGTCAGGCAGTGGGAGCAGGGGGCAGGATACATCAGAGCACTTGGGGTGCTTGGGAGCATAAAAGCTGCTCACAACTTTGTCTTTTATGTGCAACTGCTCTTCATAGCCATGTCCAGTTTATGGAGCTGGGAAGCTTTTTCCTCGTTTTAAAAGTAAGCTTTATGGATCAGCAGCAAAATGGTGAGGTGAGTCTTCACTGTAAAGTTATTATTTACAGCAATGATGGAACACAGAAAGAAAAACTTGGGGTTTAGCTCTTCAGAGTTTGGAGTGACTGCAGGTAGAAATATCACCCTTTGACTTGTAGAAAGGGCACATTTGATCTGGGAATTGCTCAGACAAGAAAAATCAATATGGACTGGTATAATTCGTTTTTGACAAAAAGTTGTTCTACTCCTGACTGCCAAAGGCTTTACACCATTTAGTAACTGACATTTTTCAAATAGATTGCACTGAAGCCCCTAAAACCCACATACAGCTCTTCTCTTGGCTGCTGGTTGGAGTTTTAGGTTCAAGTAGGATGTAAAACAGCCAAGAGGATGAGGCAGAGCTCTACAAAGGAAAGGTTGAATATGGACACTGGTGACACCAGCTCCTAGCTGGGAAAAGCTTTAAGCTCCACATGAAGGTCTGTGAATACCTGCCAGACTCTTCTGTCCAGGTGGATTTCTCTGTGGGAGCATCATGTCCTGTCCCAGAGAGCACCACAGGCAGAGCAAAAGAAAATAGTGTCAGGCTCTGCTCTGCAGCAGCATTTTGAAGCTGAAGGCAACCAGCATTGCCATCCAGCTTTGTTCTTTCAGGGGTAAGAAATTTCTCCTTTGTTTTCAAATTCAGAGTTTGTTCTGCACTGCTGATAAGCTGGGAGTTCTGCCTTTTTTAAAAATTTTGTCATCTGAGGAAATCTATATCTAGAGGAAAATAGCAAACTCACCTCACAAGATGAGTGCAAATGTAAACAGACATCTAAGCAAGCTCGGTCTTAATGCACAATTTGATTATTTCCTTTTTTTCCATCTCCATCTGCTGCCTGCATATAGCTACTCTGGCATTTCCATTGTCCCTGATTAACACTTCCTGCTGGAGCAATGCCTTCTGTCTTATCACCATGATGTCCCCATCATCTGAGCTGCAGAGCAAGGCTGGCATCCCAGTAGTGCAGCCACAGAGCCACTGGCTCTTTCCCTGGGGCTCTCTGGAGCTGCAGGTGGAACTTGGCCTGTGCTGTTTTGAGTTTCACATGTGGATCTGGAGTCTTTTGGAGCGACACTTCTGTAATAAAAACAAGACTGGTGGTGGCAGTTTTCATTATGGTAAAGTAGATGGGTTCTTACAAATTATTTCGCCAAAATTAAACTCTTCCCCTTGGCCCCAGAAAATACCATTTCTCTGTTTGAAGTGTGCATCTGGTATTTTGTTTTTTGATTAAATATCTCTGCCTTCTTAGACTGCTGTTGTTACTCAATTTTATAAATGTGGCACACTGAGGTGGGGAGGGACTTGTTCACTGCTCTTTTCCCTGAGGCTCTATTTAGGACCTGCAAAAATTAACCTACAAGACTTATAGTGCAGCTGCTTTATATGTACTGTGCTACCTCATAATTATAAATAATAATAAATTTAATTTTATTTAAATAATATTATTTAAATTTTATTTAAATAATTATTTTTTTCATTAAAAGAAGTTTATTAATGTCCATCAGTTCAGTCACTTCCATGGCCTTGGCAAGTCAATGTCCTCCTTGATAACAACTTTCCTGTTTGTTTCCAGCTGCCTTCTCACGAGCTCCTCTAAGTGACCCCAAACAGTATAATATGGGAACATATACCATCATCACTCAAAAAAAAGCACACAAAGTTTTATTTTAGGTAAAAAAGACTGAACAGTGTCCTTTCTAAAAGAAACCTTACCTTGGTGGATGGGTAGGACGCCCTGTACTTGCACCATAAGTGTTTTTCTGATTCACTTCCTTCACCACCCACTCCAGGGCACATTTCCCTGGGGAGATTCCCGCAGCCAGGAGTGATTCCATATGCAGCAGCCCACATGGCACCATCTGACCTTACCCTGCACAATATTCAAGCAGCGTTGAGCAACCAAGTGTGTCAGGGATGCCAAAGCTGGGAGCTGTGCAGTTACAGGGGAGACATCTCAAACTGGAGATGCAGCAGGGATGAGGAATTAGTTACAAAATTAAGATGGAAAGGAGCGATTTGGAAACTTTACCCCTTCCCATAAGTACTGATTCAGTGAAGCGTTTTTATTCTGCACTGCAGTCATAGCCAGCAGCTTATACAGAATAAGGATTGAAATATTTTGAAGTGCTGTCACAGTGTGAATGATTTTCTTTAGAGCATAAAATCAGACTGCAAAGTTATTTTCTCTCTGCAGCAACACAAGAAGAATATGAATGCCATCATCTCTGGCCCTGGGCATACAGGAATGCAGAACTGGCCTTAAACAGATTCTCTTTTTCATTCTGAGACCTTCTAAGAAATGTAAAATCCAAAACAAATTCTGAATCTGGCTAGATGTCTCGTAAGAGGAACAGGATTTCTGCATAACTGGAACAGGATGACTTTGATTATTTGCAAACGCATGATTTAATCATTTCATTATGCATACCTTTTCTCAGCAGGCACCACAGCCTAAAACAGACAGGGACAAGCATTAGATAAAACAACATGCTTTGTAGCTGAAGAGATTGGAATCAAAGAGGTAAATCTTGCGAGGCACTGGTATCCTCATTGCCTTTGGACTCGGCTGCAAGCAGCAGGAGTGATGCACGCAGCTGAATCGAGCCCTCCTACCGTCCCCTGCTCAGAAGAAACATCCTGGAGGATGGCTAAGATGTCTCCTTCTTCTACACTTCCCCAAGTGCACATCTGCCCACGTCCCACACTCCTCCCCTCACCTGCTCAGCAGTGGAGTGAGGAGGTGCTGTCAGCATCCCCACACCCAGCACCAGTCCAGGCTGCTCTAGCTGCCCCCACCTCCCTGCAGTGCATCCACCCAGCACCTGTCCTGGCTGGAAGATCACCATGGAGGTGTCCTGGGTTGCAGAGCTGGCTATGAAGGACCCTTCTGGCACCAAATAGCCAGCAGGTACCCTGAGCACAGTGTCCTTGTCACAAGTCCCAGGGAGCTGCTCACTCAGAGTGCACGCTGCTCCAGTTAGCTGATAAATCCATCATGTGGGGGTAGAGTGCAGACACCCTTCTTTCCCCACTCAGAACACCCTCTCTACAGTGCCAGATCCTTTTTCTCTAGGAAAGAGTGGAAACCAATGCTCTGCCAGATCCCAGACAAAAGGCATTCCCTCTGCCCTTCCCTGCCTCCCCAGACACCAAAGAGGAAAGAGATGAATTGCACAAAATAAAGTTTCTGCAGAAAAGCAGGTTTTAACTCTTTAGAGCATCCCAGACAGAGAGCCACGACTGCTGGCACAGCCAAGCACAAGCCTCTGGGACCCTCTAAATGGCATGGGATGGGAGCAGAGGCCATGCCCCACATTGGGGCCGGCTGAGGGTCCCTGAGGGGCAGAAAAAGTTAATTATGATTGGGGAAACAGCCACCCATCAATTATCACTGTCACCATATCACTGTCTGGGTCAGTGGGGGCTGCTGGCTCCAATGGGCCTGGGCCAAGGGGTCATGGTGGGCACAGGGGACAGTGCTTGCCTCCCCCAGGCCCACACCAGGGTCCTGGGGCTCTGACAATGGGTTTGGGGGTCCCCATCAGGGACCATGCAGCAGCAAGGTGGGCCTGAGCAGGGTGAGCAGCAGGAGCCACCACCATGTGCTGCTTCCCTGCCACAGCCTCATCCTTGGACCTGCTGCCTGTATCCCTCCTCCTCCTCCTCTCTGCTCCCCAGGGAATGCATCTTTGAGGGGTTTGGCACAAGCCTTGTAAGCTGGGGAAGGCCAGCCAAACCTGCCTGAAACCTCTGCAGGGGACACCAGGGGTATCCCCACCCAACAGTGCTGATGTGTTCCAGCAGAAAGCCCCCAGGGCAGAGCAGGGGCTGCAAACTCTGCAGGTGAGAGAAGCTGAGCACACGGCCTGCTCTGCGCTAGAAAGGAGGCTGAAACACCGACCACGTTCCTGCAGACCCAAACTGGATTCATCCCCTGACCCAAAGAGGCAAAGCTCAGTCCCAGGTCCTAATATGTGGTCTCATGGCCAATTAAATGCTGTTCAAAGGGCAGCAGAGCATCAGGGAGTGCTTTGATCTCAGAGATGCCAGCCAGATGTGTAATATCTGCTCAGGTGTTTGCCAGGTATCAGTTTACAGTCCATGCACATCAGACAGACAGGTTTCTTCCTGGGCTTGCTAACAGAAGCTGCAGTTCTCAGAAATCACAGAGAACAGAAATAATCCCTACCTTTTTAAACATCAAAAACTGTAAAGCTTCACAGCTGCACAGTTCTGAAATTGAATTGAATGACTTGACTTGCCAAAACCAGAGATCAGAGTTCTAGGTCTTTCATGCCCCAGCTGAAAGCATCAATAGCGCTCAAAGGAGGGCACAGAGCTGCCTTTCAAACACCGATTGTGACTTTAGAAGCGTTATTTGGTCCCTTCAAACACAGTAACCTCAGTTCAAAATGGATGTAGGAATAAAAAAAAACCCCTGATTTTCAACATAAGCATTTTATTATTTGAAGTACTGGTTTTCCTTTTTTCTGAAGTTAAATCTAAAATTAGCCAAGGAATCTAAATTTTGAATAGGTTTTGAATTTAAAATAAATACATTTGAATTCATCTTTTAGTAGGAAGGCAGCAATGTGTTTTCTCTGCAAGCAGTGAAACAATTCAAAAGCAATACTGTTGCAAGGAGAGACTTTATCCCATAGGGATCCAGAGAAAAGACTTTTGGGATGAAGCATTCAATTCCCAGAAATTACTTTTCCCACTGATCCATAAGAATTCCAGGTCTGGTGACTTCTCATGATGTAGGACCTCATTGCTCAACCTGAATATCTTTCTGCTTAGCGACAAATCCCTTGCCTTCATATATTGTCCCAGCACCTGAAACACCTGAACTGCTCAATGTAAATCATGTACTTATCCTCCTAATGCCCCTTTAAGTTCTGGCACTGCTGTTACCTTCCTTTTACAGCAGGGAAAGCCAAGGCAGAGGGAATCTAAAAACCTGGTCAACAGCAGTGGTTTTTACTCATTGGTCACTGCATTATTCACCCAGGTTATTATAGAGAAGCAAAATGATATTAGCAACTGAACAACTGATTCCAGCATTGAAACCAGAATTATTTTCCTTGCAAACACACAGAAGGGGATCAACCATTGTTTTACTCACCACGATATCTCTTTTGATACTCTAAGGGAGGCCTGGGGAGAAAACACCCTAATCATCATCTGGGGAAAACACCTGTGGGGACTCTGACAGCAAACACTAGATTCATACTCATACACATGTACACATATATAAACCACATCTCTACTGTTATAGTTTTATATTTACAAACCTTCTGTGCATACATAAACATATATTTAAGTGTGTATTTGACAGAAAGATGTAAAAATGTAACATCCATAACTGCTGTGAAATTAACTATCTACAAAGCAAAACATCCCAAAACCCCTGGACACCTATTCTCTCTGACAAATACTTTATCTTTTCCCCTGTTTGCCACATCCGTGAGCTGCAAAACCCAGAACCACTTTGTGTCATGGCAGAGAAAAGAAGTCAGCGGAAGATTTAAAGCCAAAGAGAATGAGAAGTTTAAAAACAAACCTTGTTAATGCTACCAGCACTTCACTGGTGAACACCAGCGTGTGTATTCCACCTAAAGCTCACCTAGAAAGCAATGCTGACAATGCAAAACCCAGGGCCTGCTTAAAATGCTGAGTGGGGCATCTACAGAAGGGCAAGAGCTGCTTGTGCTGACACTGAACAAGAAACATCCCAAACCCCTGAGCTCTGAGCATCTTGAACCAAAGCCTTGTATCAATTTTGCTGATGCCCAGTCCCTGTGTTCATAATGCCCCAGGTGTGAAGCTGCATCCAGGCTTCCTTGCTCCTTTGCAGTGTTTGAAGAGCACGATCCAAATTTTGCATCTTGGGACCTCACAGACAGTGAGTGGGTTAAATATAAACAAAAATAAACCCCCTAAACTTGCTGCATATTTTACATTCTCAAGCTTCTTTGAATCCAGTCAGACAACAGATGCATCAGGAAATTAGCTCATCTCTTCCAAGAACACACATTAAAATGAAGAAATAGAAGAAGATTAGGGGACCTGATGCCCTTCAGGGGCTATGGCTGGAAGCTTTGCCTCTAGGTGATAAAGGGGGAGATGGTTAATCCAAGGCAGCCCAAGGAAGATAACATTTCTCTACTTGTACAATTCTGTACAACATTAGTCCAGACAGGAGTCTATTAACAGTGTCTGATGGAAGCAATTGTATTATTTATTAAACTGACAAGATCAATTGGCTGCTTTGTACCCATATAAAGAGAACTATTGTACTTTCATGTCCTTTTAAACACAGAGAATAAAGCACTCCCCGGGGTGCTTTCATGGGCTGCCTTCGATTAAGAGTTCTGAGAACATCTGATATTGTCAGAGATGGCTCTCCAGATACCCAACTGGATTTGCAGTCCTCACAAAGAAGGAAGATGGTAGCAATTATAATTATCAGTGCACTGAGAAGGAAGGACCTTACCTGACTTAGAGGAGTGCTTTTACTCAGTCTTCCCAAAGATTAGGCTCTCAAAGCTGAGGGAGACTGACCTGCTTTGATAGCACCAGCAGCAATGTCAGAGCTGGTGGCACAGGGGATGCACATGGGATGTTCATTCTCTTCTTCACCAGAAAAATGGGAGGATTGAAGGAAGATGACAGTTTCTAGGGCATGAGTAACTTTTAATAGGACCAAATTATGGCAAGTAAAAGTGTTGTGTAAATTATCAGCAGGTTATGAGTTGTGCAATATATTTATATATTAACCTCATGCAGTATTACAGGCTTGGGAAAGAGTGGCTGGAAAGCTGCCTGGTGGAAAAGGACCTGGGGATGTTGGTTGACAGCAGCTGACCATGAGCCCAGATGGCCAAGAAGGCCAGTGGCATCCTGGCTGTATCAGCAATGTGTGGCCAGCAGGACCAGGGCAGTGATTGTCCCCCTGCACTGGGCACTGTTGGGGCCACAGCTCAAATCCTGGGTTCAGATTTGAGCCCCTCAGTACACAAAAGACATTGAGGTGCTGGAGTGTGCCCAGAGAAGGGCAGTGGAGCTGGGGAAGGGGCTGGAGCACAAGTCTGGTGAGAGCAGCTGAAGGAATTTGGGTTGTTTAGCCCAGAGAAAAGGAGGTTCAAGGGGGACATTATGGCTCCTGCAACTCCCTGAGAAGGTTGTAGCCAGGTGGGGGTCAAGTTCTTCCTCTGGGGAAGAGCCCGAGTCCATTGTTATTTAGGACATGGTACTAACAATGTGTTTCTTTACCTGCTGAGTGTTCTGAGGAGTATATCCAGAGGATGCAACTCTACAAACTACAAAATAAGCACTTTCAGTCCATTCAGAGTGGATAAATATGCTTGATACATTAATAGCAATGCTGTCTCAGAGCAGCTGTTTCTGGGCAGTTATGGAATTTTCCAAATATCTGAATGCACCTTTTACTAGGTGCTCACAAATATAAATGTGCTGGAACCAGCTTAGGTAAGGAAAAATCTCTTCATGGGTATCAATGCAGTGTTGTTCTGAGTTTAATTGAATTACAATTACGTGCTTATCAACCTAGAACTAAGGGCTCCTGCAAGCTGCCAAGTACTGCTGTGTCTCCTGTATGTGATGAAGCTCAGGCTGAGTTTCTCACAGCTTGTCCAGAGACTGGAGATGTCTCTGATCACAATTACAGCAGAATAAACTCCTAACAACACTGCTAGAGGACTTCTGTGGGCTTGATCTAAATTTACCTCAATGTAAATGAAAATGAAGTTTTGCCTTATATTCAAACCCAGCTTTTAGATTAGATTTTGCCTGGTCCTTGCTGTGAACATAGAAAATACATCTATTTTAAGCTGAAATCTGTACAGTCAGTGTTCTCAGTTAATTGCTGCCCCAAACAGTTTCAGAAACAGTGGCAAATAGAGCTACATGATCTTTCCCTTTGTTCAATTCCCTACTCTTCTATTTTTCCCTGTTCCCTACCTCTGCCACCTGGATTTGCCATTTTCAGGAGTGCCAAGAGACCTCATGGCCAAGCAGCCTCAGCTTTGAGGCTGGTATTAAAAATTCTCCTTTCTACCATTTCACTTATGCAATTTTAATCGGCAATCTGTTGATACTTTATCTCTTCTGAACCTTACAAACCTTAAGATTGGCGTTCAGCATCGGTCCTGTGACTGTGCCCAGCAGGAGCCAGCAAAGCCCGTGCCCCACCTCCCGGCTGCTGGACAGCACTGCGGGGATCCAGCTCCCAGAACCCCTGGAAAAATCAGCCACAGAGCCCCAGCTGCTATGACTTTACAAAATACTGACCTTTTTTGGGTGGGGAAGTAAAAAGGGGATAAAGAGAATATATATATTATATATATATATTATATAGCTATGCATCAAAATATTAAAAATACATAATATGTTTATTTATATAAATTTTAAACCTGAAAATACAAGTTAATATGTATATAAAACATATAAAATATACTAAAATATACATATAAATACGCACACCAAATATATATATACACACAAAAGCATCCTCTGCAAAGATCAGTATTGCAGGAAATTGTTTGTTGTTCCAAGATTTAACAAATCTGCAGCACTATTTATTTCTTCATTTTATTTATAATCCGGTTTTCAAGGTACCTCAGCGTGGTGCTGTCATCAGAAAGTGTCACAAGTGGAGAGGAAGCTCAAATTCTCCTGATGTGGGGTACCTGATCCTCTCAGCATGGGGTGACATTGGGAAAGAGCTCTGTAGAAAAACTGACAGATAGTGGAAGGAGATGGCAAAGAATTACCCAGAGGAATGAATGGAAGAGCAAAGTAAATATTAGTGGCAAGAAAGAGGACAAGGAACACAAGTGATGTAAAACACCAGCAAATATTCAGACTTGCCCATCACACAACACAGTGCCCATCTTCCCCTGTCTACAACTTCCCTAGATTTTAAGACCTTCAGTGTAGACAGGCTCCATAGTGAGCTAATTGCAAGAGTTTTCTTGTTCACGTTTAAAACACCTACCAAGAGATGATTCATTAATTTTCTCACAAATTGCAATGAGAAAATGAATTCTTAACTCTACTAATTTGTGTGTAAATTTGACAAAGACAGCTGACCTTGCCTGCAGGAATAGCTAAATGTGCTCACAAGACAGTCTTGATGCCTCTAACCATCATGTGATCCCAGTCTGCGCTCACAGAAAAATAAACATAATTCAAGGAAACAATTGTGTGAGCATACAGCATAATTTATCCTGCTCAGGGTCATTAGAGTCCCAGCACAGTGACTAATGTGGCATTCCCTGTAAGTTATACTGAGTGAGTAACAATTGTGGAAAGTACCTATTCTAGGATAGAATAGTTCATCTGGATCACAGGAACTTTCTTCTTATCACAAGAATTTCTCAGGAGTTTCCTATTTTCTGAATTCTCTCAGTATGGACAATTTCAGGAAATCTGTAGGACTTGATTTTAACATTAAAAAAATGTTAAACATTTTTTAAACACAGCACACAAAAAACTCCCCAAAAATACTCCCAAAACATACACAAACACGATTTTTTTCAAGAGCTATAAAATCAAAGCTTTCAAAGTCCTTTCCAGTGTGACTTCATTCCAAGAGTCACATCCTAGGAAAGGAGCAGTTTAAAGTGAGTTTCTCTGTTTCATCATCATTCAGGAGCTTTCTTCAGCAGTAACATTCTTTGATTGTCCAGCTGAGGGTATCAGGGGCTTTTTCACATCCTACACAACAGCAAACAGAGTCTGCTGTGGAAAACACCCACGGTTATAGCAGTGAGTGTCTGGTGTCGACCTCACTGGGAAAACTCTCATTTGTTTTGGCATTTGTGTCTTTCTGGGACCTGTTTTATTAAAGTTCTCCGAAATAATCTGCTAAGCCATAATTAAAAGACAAATGTAAGCATTTATTGTATAATGAAGTGACATTGTAAGCACAGCAACATCTGGCTTAACAGCCAGGAGTGTAGCTCTAGAGTACACATTTATGGAATTTATGCTGTAAAAGAGACCAAGCAGAATCTAAGTGGACTTTACATCCCATGGGTTCTCAAAAATCCAAATCTGTGCTGAATTTTATGTCTGCTCATCGCAAAGTCTTCAATCAAAAACTTTGAAGTCAGCAGAAAAATGCTGTCCCTTCCTCAAGGATCTCAAAAACACTGACTGAGCCATACAGTCCCTTGAGGAAGTTTACATGGGAAAGATGAGAGATGGACATGCAGAGCACTTAACCCTGGTAAAACCAAACCAGTTGCAGGAAAGTGAAGAGAATTCCACCCCCTAAAGCTAAACTGTTGCAGTTACAATGCATTTTCCATCTGAATTCATAGACCAAAGTAAACATATTTATACTAATAATGTGGACAGGGATATAAGCTTTAAATCCCAGTTTCTATTTTTTTATGAACTCTGTGCCATTTCCAAATAGAATTTTCTGTCTGGCAAAAGGGCTTAAAAAAAAAAAAAAAAAAAAAAAAATCAGTTTTGGCTTTTTCTTCACTTCTAACTTCTTGTTCTTTGCTTGATGTATTCCGAAGGTGTCTCTAACAGGGGATTAATTTTCAGTGTCAGTAACCTAAAAAAAAAGCATATAAGACAAGCCACTAGCAGAGAGAAAAGCCTGCTTTACACTTGTTTCCAAAACCAACAGCCTGTGACATGCCAGGGCTGCAAAGCATTGATTATAAACAAAAAGGTGCCATCTCAGATTCCCATAGAGAACCTGGCCCTCAGTACCCCCTGACAGTGTGACACTTCCTACCTGCAGCTCCTTTGTACAGGGAGAGCAGAACAAGCAAACCAAACAAAACCACAGAAAAGCCTTGGAGGCAGCGACAGCATAATCCCACTTATTCATAGCTCGGCTGAAGTGCTGCCTATAAAACCCTCGGCAGTGATTTATTTTGCTCTCATTTCAATATTGCCAAGAACCCCGCATTCCTGACACAAATCTGCCTCCCTTTGCCCACAGAATAACCCAAACAAACACAGAGACGTTTACGCTAATAAATTCTGCCATGGATTTAGGTGCATGTATTAAACCTGATGTATATTTTCCAGCTCTCGCCTGCAAACGCAGAGATTGTTCTGCCAGTAGATGTCACCCGGAGCAGGGAAATGTCTGTCGGAGCCCTGGAGAGCCCCGGTTGTTCCCACCTGTGTGTCTAAAGGCTTGGGAAGGAGCCCGAGGTTGCCAAGGCACACATCATTCCATGATTCATCAGCATTTCTGCCTTCTGCCCCAGTGGGCGCAGGGCTGGGGGAGACACGGTGACACACGGTGACAACACAGTCACACACGGTCACACACACGGTGGTGACACACACTCGCTGATGTAGACATGATTTTCTGAGCCTGAGAGAGTTTCAGGCTCTCACTGGCTGATCTGTTTCCCAAAGGAAAGTCTTTTGGGAGACTTTTCTCTCTCGAAGGCTTGTGTAAATAAGATTTTAGTTCTCAAAACAATGTTACGCAGATGTTCTGAGTGTTTTTTTCTCTTGTCTCACTGATGGGATGAGAGAGGTGTCATTCCTTGTACCAATCAGGTTAACCTGTATCAAAACACCTTATAAAAAAGGGTTGAAAACCCCGAAATAAAGGCTTTTGCCTCCTTGGAAATAAAAGCTCTACTGATGTGGTATTAAACCCTCGTTCCTGCTTCGTGTCTTCTAGTGACACGGTGACACACAGTGACACAAGGTGACACATGGTGACACAGTAACACACACACAGTGACAGTGACACACACGATGACACACGGTAATACACAGGGACACACAGTGACACACACATGGTAACACACAGTCATACACATGGTGACACACATGGTGACACACAGTGACACACATACGGTGACACACACACGGTGACACACACTGACACACACAGTCACATGCACACAGTGACACGGTGACACACATGGTGACACACGGTGACACATGGTGACACACACAGTAACACACACAGTGACACACACAGTGACACACACACAGTAACACACACAGTAACACACACAGTGACACACGGTGACACACACAGTAACACACACACAGTGACACACGGTGACACACACACAGTAACACACACACAGTGACATACGGTGACACACACAGAGTAACACACACAGTGACACACACACAGTGACACACACAGTGACACACACACGGTGACACACGGTGACACACGGTGACACACACACAGTAACACACACAGTGACACACACACAGTGACACACGCACAGTGACACACACACAGTGACACATGGTGACACACACAGTGACACACACACAGTGACATATGGTGACACACACACAGTAACACACACAGTGACACACACAGTGACACACAGTGACACACACACGGTGACACATGGTGACACACACACAGTGACACAGTGACACACGGTGACACACACAGTGACACACACAGTAACACACACACAGTGACACACAGTGACACACGGTGACACACACGGTGACACACACACAGTGACACACAGTGACACACACACAGTAACACACACACAATAACACACACACAGTGACACACAGTGACACACACACAGTAACACACACACAGTGACACACGGTGACACACACACAGTAACACACAGTAACACACACACAGTGACACACGGTGACACACGGTGACACACACACAGTGACACACAGTGACACACGGTGACACACACACGGTGACACACACACAGTAACACACATGGTGACACACGGTGACACACACACAGTAACACACACACAGTGACACACACACAGTGACACACGGTGACACACACACAGTAACACACAGTAACACACACAGTGACACACACACAGTGACACACAGTGACACACACACAGTAACACACACACAATAACACACACACAGTGACACACGGTGACACACACAGTGACACACACACAGTGACACATGGTGACACACACACAGTGACACACACACAGTGACACACAGTGACACACACAGTGACACACACACAGTGACACACAGTGACACACGGTGACACACACAGTGACACACACACAGTGACACACGGTGCACTCTGTACAGCCTTCACAGTGGTTTCATGCAAACCTGTTCCTCAGGCTGCGGCTCCAAACAGACATTGACGGAGGAAGAACGCAGAGAGATTCCAAACATAGGAGTTTCCAAATCCCTGTCACCTGCAACCCTTGGCCCCGGTGATTATTCAAATTGTCTGTCACAATCACTGCTGTGGATAAGGAGAAGGTGATCCCCGAGCTGGTTTGGCACTTTGCTACTGTGAGCACAGTGGTGGTGGCTTCTGACAAAGCACTGATCAGGCTGGGCAGTGGCAATATGGAATTTCAGGATGATTAAAAATCAACATTCCTACAAGGATGGTGATTATAAAACAGCTCTAAATGCCTTTGAAAGCCACCCTCACCTGCACCCAGAAATGTGAGAATTCAGCCCACACACCTTCACCTCTACGGTTCACATACCAAAAATCTGTTCATGGCAGCAGAAATCTCACTGGAAAAAATATTTTCTCCACCAATAAGGAAAATTCAATTATGAATGAAATTCAAATATGAAGTTTAGATGAGACATAAATACTACACAAGAAAGACCATCAGCTGTACCAAATAGTCTAATGAATATGTTGTGTTATGCCTCTTAACATCAGAACAAGAAAAAAAAAATCCAGACTAAAATTGCAAAGGTAAATCTCCAGGCTTTCAAGCTCTCTGCCTACAAGGAGAGATGCATATTTCATCTTGAGTACTGCTTTCACCCACAGCATCCTTCTGAAAAAGTATTTTGAATCTTTTATTTTGCTAGATCTTGGTGATTTGTATCGGGTACTATGTAAGGTTCTCCTCCTGTAATTCTTGGGGAAAAAAAACCCAGAGGCTGTGACAAGTGAGACTTCAAAGATATAATTGATTGAAAGGTATTTGCTTCCACACATATATCTCTTTAATATCTTCATCACAATTTAAGCTTCAATGAACAGCTTGAAATATGGACTCTTTTTTTAAAAATGGAAGACCTATGACAAGTACAGAAACAAGCAGAGAACTTTCACAAAAAACCCAACAAATTTAGTTTTGTGTGTTTAGTGAATAGAACGTAGAAGGAGAAGAGTACCAGGGGAAATAGCTGGAAGGCAAATGGGAGAGAAATAAGTAAGTGCTACCGTATCTAGTCTTTGTAACAAAATTCTTTTCAGAAACCCAACCTGCATCATATAAAGAAACCCTTTATTCAAAAGCCAGTTTGTTTGCACAGTCTAATTTGATAGAAGCATTTTGTGTGCATTTTTATTCTGAAAGGTTTACTTTTCTTTCAATGGGCAGCAGTCTCTGCTTTGGAAGCTGCTCTTGACTAAAGCAGGAAGGGAAATCTTCCAGGTTTTGGCCAGAATAATAGCAGCTCTTGCAGGACTTGTGCCCTGGCTCTGGATTTCACAAAAGGTTCTTTTCTTCCTTCCTTTCACTCTCAACAATGTGCCTCCAGAGATCTGCCACAAAGGATTGTTCTGAGGTATATTTAGCACTTGGTGGCAGGCTTAGCTGCTGGGATCAGTTCTTCTTCACTCTGAACTGATTCTTACATTTCTGAAAGCAGCAGCTCATTCAGAATTCAATTCCTCGTTTTTCACAGCAGTGCAAGTTCAACTAAATTTTTTACAGGTTCAAAAATCAATCAGGCAAGCCCAAGACAGAAAAATCCATGAGATGTCCCAGTTAAAGCTCAAGTAACAGCAGTACTACAGTGCACTGGATGCTGTGAAGATGTACAGGAGGGCTGTCATGGGATGTTTTCCTGTTCTTTTAATTTCCTTTCTACTGGGCTCTATACTGGGCTCTGTAGACATCTGGTCTAGCTCATTATGGCTGCTCATATGTTACATTCTCATCAAGAAACCTTCCAGGTGGGAATCGATGGCAGTGACCCCAGGAACAGCAGCTTTTTCTCCCTTTTGGTGTTTAAAGATGGATTTTCAAAGATGGATGAATGTGGTAAGGATATGAAAAGAGTAATATTTTATGAATATAATAAAACTAGACGTCATTAAGTTTAAAACCTCATTTATCTACATATGAATATGCTTGCAGAGTTACAAATCAAGCTTTCCCACTAGGAACCCTGCCCCATTCCTGCTTTATTTTTCCTCCAAATGATGCTGTTATTTTCTTTTTTCAGCAGCTCATTCAATGCAGAAGCCAAAGGAGTGTGATTTATTCTGGGTTCTCCACACTAAATAGCCCAGTGCTATTGTGTATGGACAGCAAGCACTTCAGAGAAGTAAAAAAATATTATTTTTTTCCTAAATACAAGTAACCCAATAAAACATTTAAACAGATATAAGAATTAGAAGGATTTTTTTCCAGCTTAGGTTTGGATCTAAATTATGAGCCCTGCTTTTTTGCCTTTTACACAGAATTAACCTTGAGTTCTTTATTTATTTATTTTGCGGAAGGCGCTTATTCTAATTCACAAGGCAGTGTGAAGTGGACAAAACTAAGGAATTCAAAAATCCAAGCTTGGATCTTGTTGAAATTCAGGTTATCCAAATTTCCTTCAAGCGATACATTTTGTTCCAGTCCTGCCTTCTGATGTTACAGTGCAGTTTATTTTGCAGGTGAAGGAAAGCGACACAAGAAATAGCTGAAGAAAAGGGAAGATCCATGAGGTGAAGCATTTTTTTACACATTCCCACTTTCTAGCAGTTACCAATATCCAAGAAACATCTGCACGTACCAGTGAGAAACTTAGATCATTAACTGCACAGCAAGATATAAAGATCATTTTTAAAAGCTTCTAAGATACCTTCAAAAGCAGTGAGGAAACAACACTGGAGTGTTATCAAGAAGACTCTCAGACAGCAAATTCTGCTAAATATCCTGAAGCTTTATTGAACAGCTTGCACTGGAAGATAAAGGAATCAAGACCATCTATGAAACAATCTTAAAGCTGATTTAGTAATTGCCTGTGAATACAACTCAGCCCAGGCTAAATGAGGCTCAGGAGACCTGGGACCCATCAGCTCCCTAAAATAGGTGATGAACAGAGCTTTAAGTGATGCAGTCACTGCCTGTGGATTCCTCTCTGGGGAATCATTTTTTGCCACTTTGCCACAGGAGGAATCCATCAGCTGGTAATTCTGTTCCATTTGTGGGGCACAGAGCAACTTCAGCAGGCAACAACCAAACTAAACTTAGAAAAGCAAGACCCATCTCAGTTGAGATGAGGCAGCATTTTACCTTGGGGCTTGAACACATGCACAGCCAGCCGAGCCTACTATGACAAACACCAATGTGGGGCATCCTGAGCCAGCACATGTCTGTCTAAAACATCTCAGGCTGGGCTCTGACTCTCTGGTAATGCTAAACTTGAGCTGATCTCTTTTCCAGCAGAAGGTGTGGACACTTTAATGCTTAGAGTCCTGTGTATCAATGCCTCCCAGACTGCTGCATTCTGCTCCAAAGCCAGAAGTATACAAATGCACTTTTTACCTCCCTACTCAGTGGCCTTGTCCCAGAAATGCTCCAGTCTCCCCGTTTGCTACTGCAGATATTTCTGAGCTCTTCAGTTTCTTTTGATCTGCTCCTCTCTGGGTTTCTATTGCCAAGTATTTTCTCTTCATCTCTGCGTTCAAAGCACAGAGCTGAAAATGCAGAAATTAATCACTTTGAGGCTTCTCTGTGTGGATGAGCACAGTCTGTGAGGACCAGCAGTCTGTGGTTCATTTTAGCACCGTGGGCAGATTAATCTGCTGAGCTGTGACCAGAGAAACTGGGAGGCTGCCCTCCACAAAGTGCCTGGAGCACCTGCCAGAGGCACAGAGTGTTCCCTGGTGCCAGCAGTGCATCTCCAGCTGCAGCACAATCTCAAACATGTGACCGAGGGGCAGGAAGAAAGAATTCACTCCACAGAAATGCAGCCAGCACGTTCTCAGATCTCACTGCTTTGACTGCCTGGCAAAGCTGACAGAATCTAACTGATGTGGAGCCTTACTCCCAGCCTCCTGACAGATATTTTTAGAACTGTGCTTGCTTACTAGGGACACAAAAATGCCATGAGTCCAAAATCATCTGCAATTTGCATGGGCTGAACGCCTTCTGGTGAGGTCATGAAGCAAGAGGCTCGAGGATCAGAGGACAAATTGGCATCTACATGGCACAGTCTAACCCAGTACCCCAAAGTACTAAATCTGCAGCAATGAAAAGCAGAAAACATAACTTTTCTCAATTCCATTAATGCCTTCTAATGCATTTTTTATCAGATATCAATTATCTTTTTTAAAAAAGTAGATTTTAACACCCTTAAAGTCAAGATCCACACCTTCTTATCTACCCAGCTGCATTGCTGTGAATCTGCCAACACAGCCAGGCCAGGGAGGCAAGGGACACACATCACCCGTACAGAACAGGCAGGACCTTGTTTTGGGAGTATTCCCTAATTCCTCCTAGTCTGTGACGTAGCATTACTTCTCAAAAACCCTCAATATACTCAAGATTGGATCAGGATTGAACAAACCAACGTGTTAGAACATATTTTGGAGGTAGGAGAGGAAGGGAAATGAGCATTGTTTAAGGAGTTGCCTTCCATCCCCTTTCCAGATAAAGCTGGAACGCTGACTGGCCCAGCCCACGTAATTGTGTCTAAACCACCACATGCACACTCCCTTCACACATTTCTCAGGAAAACAAAAAACAAACACAAACCCCAACCTTCCAAAACAGGAAGGGAAACTTAGGGTTTTACCAAATGGAAAACACCAGACCATGACTATGCTTTCAACTGAATTATTCATAAGAATATTCATTCACTTTTAAATGCAAGAGAACCAACCAAGAAGACCTCAGCAAAGGTCAAATATTTGCTGATACACCTTGTATGCAACACAGCTCTGACCATGGAAAATTGAATCTAATCAGTCATATTGGTTAAACTACATGTGGGTGGAATTTAGGTGGGATGTAAGCAACTACAGTGCAGAAATCAGATTAAGCCTGGGAGAAACTGCAGTGTGTGATTATCATGTAACAATTACTCAACGTTTTGACAGAGCTCAAGACTGGGCTCAGCCCAGCCCTTGACAATGAGAAGGCAGCATAAACATCAGGGTATGAAACTCCATCACTTCTGTGCATCTGCCAGCATTTCCTCTGTGGGAAGTCCATGAGCTCCTGATGGAAGCCCAGGGCTGCAAATTCAAGAGAACCCCTGGGGTTCAGAGACAAGGTCCAGACCCGTGGAGAAGGCACGGCCAAGTCAGCTGCAGTACAAATCTGTGTGGGGAACCTTTTGGAGCAGGGTCACCACCAACTGTCCATGTATGTGGAGTTCTTAGAGAAACCCATCTGGTCCTGGCATCCATCTGATCTGCTCTTCATGCTGTTACCACAGCAACTGACACTTAAATGAAAAATCTTTGAGCAAGCTGGATCTATAGACAGCCCTACCAAATCACAAGGCAGCAAAAGTGGATGCTTGAGGCGGGTCTGGGAGGCATTTAGCTGCGTATTTACCAAAAGGGTTTTCAGCCTTGTTTTCTGTTTGTGCTTCAGCATTTGACAGAATAAGCATCAGCACACTAATTTTTCTTTATCAACAAGTCCTCTGTAGGTCAGTCACAGCAATGATATCTTCCCATTTGGCCTGCTTTGCAGTCTAAATAGAACTTAAATATTTTGATTTCTTCATTGTTTCCATAGCACACACAAATTGAATATATTTTTGCTGTAAACACAACTGCTGAGAGAAGTATGAGTAGCCATGTGGTTTTTCAGAAATTAAAAGATGCTTTACAAAAGTATAAAATCTAACTAGATCTTCCAAATGGCATTTAGATTTATCATGTTGGATTTGACCCAAGTTTTTTTAATAGCTTTAGGGACACAGATCTAACACTCAAGTTCATTCAGGATATTTTAATGTTTGGCAACACAGATGTTAAGATTCATTTTATTTTGAGGGAGAGAAAGTCTGTGTTTGTAACAGACAATATTACATGGATTGAATTAACCAATCTTAATATTCTCCCAGCTAACTCTGAAATATGCTTTATTTCTGTCTCTGGTGTAACAGAAACATGAGAACTAAGCTTAAGCTCTCAGTTTCCATAGCAGGACAAATGAGGGAGTGTTTTGCCCCATCCATGAGCCAGATTTAGGCTCCAAAAGCAACACCCACACAGGTGACATATGACACAGAACATGAAGGGAAGTGGGAACTGGTGGCTGAGGACAGGGGAGGTGACACTGGGGCTGGCACTGGCTTACACAACCCACACCCTGAGCCTTTCAAATCAACCCTGAACATTGCCAGTGGAAGGTGAACAGAGGAAAGTAACATAATTCAAATTCTTAGTCTTTGAATGCATCTTTGAAATGTCTTTTCTTATTACTCAAAGACTACAAGTGAGTGGGACTATTTTACATGTAAAACGTTCTGGTTTAGAGGTATTCTGTCTTTCAAAGACCAAGAGGGAAGAGAGAAAGAGGCAAGGAAGGAAACTGAAGGACACCATTGAGAGAAGTGAGAATCATCTAAGATCCCTGAGCCTGAATTGGAGAAACACATTTCCATAAAAGCTTCACTATTACACATTTTGCTCCCTAATTTCTTTCAATTAAAAGAATTGAAAAAAACGTCCTTGCACAAAACCCCTCCCAAATGCTAATTTGCCACTGCAACATTTTTCTAAAAAAACCACAAAGTATTTGTATGCTAATAACTCATGAGTCAAATTTCTTTCAACTGGTTATTTAAAATTGTCAACAAAATTCATGTTATTTTCTGGCTGGGGAAAAGTCAGAGGGGCTTTTTTCTTAAGGTTCCCAGCTGTAGATGTTGGACTGGTGACCTTTCTCTTGCCCAGCCCTTTCCTGCTCTGACACTGGTTACCAAATTTGAAAAGAGGAGGAAAGTTAGAGCAGCCACCATGATTTACTCAATCAGGAGCAGAACAGCGACCCACAGAAATTTCTGGCACAAACCTTCCTGTGAACACATTTGCATGTTTATTAGTTAAACTTTGCCGTCTGTGAGCACTCTCGTGAAAAAACAACAAACCATTAGTACAAGAAATGGTAGAAAACACATTTTTAAAGGCCAAAAAATCTAAAGTAAACTGAAAATCTTTATTGCTGGAAATGTTTGAGAATTGGCCTGCCCTTCAGAAAATCCAAAGAGTCCCAAGGTACAAATTCCATCAAAAGACAAATCCAAGTCTTGTCTTCTGAATTTGTACTTAATTTTGAAAATCCCAATTTGCAAATATTGGATAGATTTTCTCTGTCAAATGGAAATATTCCAAGTAGGAGAAACAACTCAGCAGGAAGATATGATGTACAGACTATTGAAATAAGCCCAAATTCTTAGATAAAAGTTGAGACATTTCATGATTTTGGATGAAGCAACCCTATAAACACAATTAAAACTTTTTACTGTCCTCAGTAAGGTAAAAGCTATTGACATAACTAGGAAGGAAACTAAGTAATCAAGGAAGAAAATTCCAAACCTCAATTTGACCCTTTACTTTCAGTGATTAATTCAATAATACTTATACAGTAATATTGAAAATCTGATTTGGAAAAGCAATATTCCATGTCATGCCATGACTGCCTCTCTTCCTCAGCAGTAAATCACTACCCACCACTTTCATTTTGGGAGGGCAGAGGATGATTATTCATATTCAATAACCTGTTAACAAGTGTTTGTTCTTGTCCTTCTCCAGAGACTTCCCAGAGCTTTAATTGACAGTACAGATGTCACAGCTCCTGTCTCCAGCCCAAGCAATTGTTTGAAAAGCTTGTGAGTTATTTAACTGCTGCTGTTGACAGGAAGCTGGACATTTCTGCTCTGATGAGGGCTTTGTTTTAAGGTCTCTCGGTCCATCTTACTTTCTGTCTCTTCCTGTCTCACATGCCTAAAAATTCTGCTAATGGCTGTGCACAAAAGGCTTTGCATTTCAACATCACATCTGCATTTTGCAGGAAAACTCACAGAAATTTTTGAGATTGTCCCAGATTAGAGAGAGACCAAATCCATCACACGACAATCAATTTTAACAGAGGCAAGATCACAGTCTCAGCTTCTCCCTGTGTGCTCCCACTAAGATCATAGTGCCTTCTGTTCTCCCAAAGTCAGCTGTCAATACAAATTATGTGCAGGAAAAAAGGGATCCCACCAGCAATGTGCTGGACATTTGTATTCCCAACAGGATCCTGTTAAAGATCCTGTTAACAAACCTGGTGGATGCCAGTCTTACTTCACATATTGATCTGGTGGAGCAAGTACAAGGCACGTAGACTTCTGGTCTGTTTTAATTTGCACTATAACTCCTGGCACAGGATCAGCTGGCAATGGTCTCCTCCATGTTTTAAATCAATTACCTGAAGTAGTAATTGTTTGTTATCAGTAAGGGGGATTTAATAAACAAATATACTTGATAAATCAATGTGCAGACAAATCCAGACATCCTCATATAAATTAGTTTAACTTACTAAAATGAGGCTGCTGGAATGATAATGTTTCAATACACCAAACAACATTACTAGTTTGTAGAAGTTGGCATGTTAAATACATCTCTGTCCATTCTTTGATCTTTAGAGCTTTGCTTCTAGTTACACTATTCACTATCCTAAGCGGGGGCTAGGCTGGAAAAGATTGTCTGTTTTTTCATATTGTCTTATTAGAATCGGGGAAATAAAATGATGAATTATGTTGTTATATCAACTGAACAGCTTATATAATGTACCTCTGTTCCCACAAAATTGAAATTTAGTGTTTTAACAATGGACTTTACTCTTGCACTCACCTGTAAATGAGCACTACTGGAGCAGCACTGAGCCCGGTTCTGCCCTTCTCACCAGCTAAATCTGTTTCCTCTTCTGTGAAATCGCTGCTGCTTTACATCATTATGAATTAGGTCAGAAACAAACCCAGTGACTGCTCATTCCAGCTAGCAAAACACATGAAGAGTGGCTGCAATGACAGATCTGTAATAATGCTTCTCATCTGCAGTCAATTAAATTTAGACCACGCAGAACTATAAGAAGTGCACAGTGGAAAATTTTGGCAGGGTGACTGGCAAGCTGTAGCACATCTAACAAACCTGAAGACTTTTAAATTCATCTTCCCTCTGAACTTTAATCAAAGGCTATAAAAAAAATCCAGCTGAATACAATAAAAATTTAAACAGCGAAGATCATTAAAGGAGACACTTCTCGTTACCTCACGGTGACTTGCAGAAAAACCTTGTCAACGTCAGATGCTCATCCCCGGTGTTATAATCATAATTCACCTTGCTGAACAAACAGCATGGGAATGTCTGCATCTGCTGAGCTTGTGTACCAAAGGCAGATATGAGAGGAGGCCAAACATGTTTTTATGTTACAAAAGAGAACAATTACTTCTACCGGAGGGGTAAGAGCTTTTGGAATGTGCTCTTGGACATAGGAGTGTCTTTTGAGAACTACTGAATATACCTTCAAATGAAAACTATAAATTAAGTGCAATTATTTCTGACAGCTTGCATGAGAAAAATAAAGCATTTATCCTGTCATTGAGGTTCCCTCTCTCAGTGCACTCTCAGGACTTTGCAATCATCCTTGTGGCATATCCACAGTGCTGTAGCACAGACTTCCTTTGTTTTTTTCTCCACCACAATTGTGGGGGTTTTTTTAAGTACTTTTTTTAAAGTGATCTTGCTTCAAAAATTTGTGGCTAAAATATTTGCCTGTCCTTTGGCTGTATTGATTTTTGACAACTTCTCCAGCAAACCTCATCCCACAGCTGCAATTTCCCCTTCAATTCGTACCCGGCAGCAATCATACCCACATCGTCCTCCCCTCCTCACAAAGCCCAGCCTTCATGCCTCTGGCCTCCCTGTGTCTGTGTGTATTTTATCTCATTTATCCTCACACTCTGCCCTCTGAATTTCTCAGAATTCATCTGTTTTCCTCTTTGTGCTTGTCAGTCCAACCTTAGCTCTGCCTTTGCCTTTATTAAGCGCATCCCCCATCCCCTCGCCCTCTATTCAATCAGCCCTACAAGACAGATCCTTTCTGTAAAGGCCACAAATGATTTCTCTGCAGGACCTGCCTCACTAATTATATACTTAACATACATTTATCTGTTCCTACAGCAGGTTCCAGAGAGCAGGGGCTTTTCTTCTGTGCCTTGTCATTTAAAACACTGCCACTATCAGCCACCTCACAATGGCATGGCAGCACCTCTTTGCTGCAATTAGGAGGGAAACTTGCCAGCAGAGGATGGGATTTAAACTCTTCTTGACAAGGAAAACAACATTGAAACAACTGGCTGTCTCCCTGTTTACAGAACCCTAAAGGGTATCTGGGAGCCCCAGGTCAAAAGGGGATTGTCTGTAGATGTGGAATGGATGGTTTGGCTTGGCAAACAACCAGTGCCAGGGAAATGTGCTCGTGTGGGCTCTGAATTGTGCTCCATGTGAAGCAAAGTGCATGGCCTGAATTTAGAGGCAGGTTGTTCTTAGAGACATGGCACTTTTTAAAAAAAAATTCTTTAAAATATTCTTAAATATTACATTTGAAACATAGTGACATATATTACCCTATTTTGCTCTAAAATATATATATATATAAAAAATTCTAAGGATGATATTAAAAGCTGACAACACACAATCTTTACTAACCCACATTCCTGCAGTGTTGTTGCCAGGTCAGTCTGTCAGACTGCCCAAAATCTAAGGTAATGTGTTTATAATCCAGTAAATACATTTTCCAGGAGCAGGTTTTCACAAAACAGCCATTCTCCAAGACAGAAGGGACTCACTCTCACCCAGCCACAGCCATGAACCAGCTCAGCCCAGCAGACACCCAGCAGGAAAGAACCATGGAGCAGAGGGGGTTGTTCAAGGAGTTGTTCAGTATGAAGGAGCTTCTGTCATGTCCCTGGTCAGTGGAATAACTCTGAAATAAGTAGAAAGTAGGGCCCAAAAACTGAGTATAGAAGAAGTCAGAAACACTTTTTTTCTGGAGCAATATTCCTGTCTTGGAAGGAATACCTACAGCAACCCTGCAGGCCAAAACAAGGTAAGAATATTCTGATTAGAGAAGATACATTTATACATTCTGATAGATACATTCTGATAAGACCAGATACATTTAAGAGTTTTAGATTGGACTTATTAGGTGACAGAAACAGCAAAAAAAATTGTGCTGATACTTTGCATTGTTTTTGACAGAATTTCAGAGGTTTTAATCAGCATTTGCCCCTCAGGGTTTCTACAAACAGGTTCCATGTGGTATTTCTGGTGGAATAGGATGCACAAGGGGCTCTGGAAATTTTCAGCAGGCATCAGCAAATGCATCTTAAGTTTGCATTTGAGAAACTAAATACAAAATTCCTGTTTTTCAGCTCACCAGCAGATTCGGTTGATAAGAAGATAATTTACTTTGTGTGTGCCTTTAGGTTTAGAGAGTTCAGTACAGCCCATTATGGAACTCTGGCTGCCATCTCTCCTTTGTGAAAGCCTCCTCACATCCATTGCACTGAGTTCTCAAGTATTTCCCATAAGGAATTCCTATAAGGAGAAGAGCAGGTGGGTAAGAGCCTCCAGTGGGGCTAATGACACAGAATAAAACTCAATGCTGTTATCCGAGTTCATTGTCAATGCTTTGAGAGCAGATAGGTTATTAAGAGATCAAAACCTACATCTTTGGGACAGGGTAATCTGACCTGAATTGAGGGAGCCAAATTCAAGCTTTTTAATCAAGAAATTTACCTATATTAAGTTTCAGAGTGGGTCCTGCATAGGGTTTGAGTAAGTTTTCCTCCAGCAGACAAGCTGATGAAATAGTTTATGCGTGGAAATGGAAACTGTAATTGTTTCAGGAAAGTATCAAATCAATCAACTTCTATACAGACATCTTTCAGATGAACAAATTTAGAATGTATTCAGTTTCCCTTACCTTCAGGAACACCATTAGTAGAGGTGAACTTTCACCTGATGTGTTAATTACTTCCTCAGCACAAGCTGAAGTTATCTTGCTTTACGTGAAGATTGGTTATGTGCTTAATTAAACAACAACAACAAAATAAAAAACCTTTTATCTTTTGAAGTGTCATTCTGCTGTCTTAAAGAAAGTTTCCCCATCTCATTGATTGCTTTCAGAGTTGCCATTAACTCTGCATGGATTAAAACTCGTCAACAATATTGTAAAATAAGTTTCAATGTTAATACTGGGGATTGAAATCATAAATTGACCAGCACTGGACCTAATTCAGCAAAAAAAGATTAAATAACTGAACAATCCTTAAAGCTGGAAGCTCCAAGGAGACCCTTGGCAGTTTATTTCACATAAATTGTATCTAGCTGGGTGGAAAAGATGCATTAGTGTACAAGGAATTACCACTGCCAGTACTGGTGAGGAAATAATGAAAATGTGATTGGCATAAATCATTCAGAAATCTTATTACACAATCCTGATCCATATATTAGATTGCCTGGCATTCCAGAGCTCAGAAGTACTAAGGTCAGACTTACTCTGGAGTACTGTATTTCTTTACACATTTTATTGTAAATAAAAAGTAGAATTCTGATCCCACGGGAAATTCCAACATTTTGACATTTATTTTTAGTGCAAATAAAACACATATAGGGTTTGAATCACTGAAACTCTTATATGCAATAGTATAGGAATATCAAAATAATGTAAATGACATAGAAGTTGAAATTAAATTAATAAAATGCCATTATAAAATATTTCAACATTGCCAAAAAGAAATAAGGTAAAATTATTCATTTTGATATTTTCCCATCAAATTTAATCTAAATCAATGTATTCATTTAAGATGATTCATTTCTGATGAAATTGCATTGTCTGAGTAGAAAATTGTTTTTTTTTTTTTCAGCTCAGTCTCATTATTAAAGATTGATCAGATTGTAAAAGTGTTGGGGAAAAAAACCATTAGGAATTCAGCTTTTGCAAACTTATTATATTGAGGTAATTTTGATTAAAATTTCACAATCCCCAAGAAGGAAAAGCAAATAGTCACCATAATTGTCAATCATATTCAAAGGACTTACAGGTGGCTCTCAAGTGACTTTATAAGAGATAAGTAACTGAACTGATAACATGAATATGATCATTCAAACACAAGTTCTGTCTTTTCCTCTGGTCCTGTGGTTTCCCACCCTCAGCAGCAGCCCCTGCTGGGGTCACTTCTCCAGTGTAATCCTGCCTGTGAGAACTCAGAGCTGCTGCGTTGTACCAACCTGAGAGCACCCAATTTACTGTCCTGGCAAGGAAATAAATTTGTGTCTCTGACTTCCTTTTTACCAGTTCAGATGTAGCTCCCACACCTTGTTTCTGTGGCTTCATGTACCACTTGCTCCCCCTTCTCTTCTAATTGTGATCCCTTCATTTACACCTCTCTTTAATCACCCCTCACCTCCTTCTTTAGCTTTTCTGCTTCCTTACAAAATACTCTACAGAATCTGTGTTGTCACAGACTAGAGAAGTTCTTCCCTCTCCCCGGGAATAATTTCCTAACTCATTGACCTGTCTCTCATCCTGCATTAAGCTTAAACACTTCAAGACTCTTTGGGGAAAGAAACTCCACATTTATATAAATGGTAAGACTTCAGCAGTATTCAGAAAACAAAGAATAAATGAGCAGAAACTTTCATTCTGGGGAAGGCAGTTTAACTCTACACCAAGCTAATTAAGGGAAGTCATGAAGATAAGGGATGCCTTCTGTTCAGATGTTCCTGTATTTTATCTACAGCCTGTGCAGTTTCTGTACAGACAGGGTACATCCACTCCCCAGGTGCAAAATGGAGATCAGACCTCAAGTGTTTCAGTGTCCTTAGCTGATTATTACAATGGTTCTTCCACTAATCCTGCAAAATGAGGGTAAAATTAGTCTGAAACAACAGATTACCCTGGAATTGCTAATAAAACAATAAGGAGGACGAATAAAAGAACTTTAGTGTATCATTCTGGCTGTTGCCCAACTTTTGGTGTTGTTGTGCATGGAAAAAATCTGGCTTGGAAGCACAGTTGGACCAATTCATACATATTGAACCTTATCTCATGCACCACTAAACTTCTTGCAGATGCTTAAGTGACTTCAGCAAAGTACTGCAGAGTGAAAACATCGGTGAGAAGTGGCTTTAGTTCCCAGTCAGAAGCAGCACATTTGGCCTTCAGATGCAGTGGCTCTGTGAATTTCCAAGCTGGAATTGCTAAGTTTACCCTCCTGCAGGCTCATATGAAAGTATTTCTTACTACACAGTCAGCATTTCTCTGGTCAAATGTGTCTCTTTCAAAACTTCTCTCTCAAGGAAGTTTCTCCTCTCCGTGAGTCCATGTAATTAGTCCAGGGTGGCCCTGCCTTGTTCCACCCTAAATTCCTGATGGTATTTCTATACCATAATTGTGAACATTTATCACCAGCAGTTCTCTAGGCAGTCTTGTGACTTGGACAGCAGAATGTAACTGGTGTTTAGCATTTGCTTTGTACACTTCCCAAGTGCTAAACAACCTTTCATTACCTGTTACCTCTTGGCAGCTGCCCAGGAAACTTGGGCTTTTCAAGCCCATGTGATACAGGAACATTACCAAAACAGTCTTCTTACATTCCTGGATTTTCATTTAATTCTGCTGCAACAAAAGTATCTCCTTATTTTTTAGGCAGGCAAAACCCCAGAAATCTGGTGGCACAATTTCTCCCCCTTTACAAATGACTGCTGATCATCTAGTGAGCTGGACATGGGCAGCAAAACCTTCCAGAGAGTCCTTTAGGTCAGTTCTAGAGGATGAGGTTGCTTAACAACTTAAAGCTTTCCATTTTGCATGTAATCTAAGTGAATTTCTTGTGGTTGCTTTTGAGTGAAATAGCTGAATGTCATCTCAAGAAAAGAGATTCTGCTTTACTTACTAGGGAAAGCCAGAGTCTGTACATTTCCAGAGATACAAGATAAGTCATGGTGGGATTGGAGGGATGCAGTGGAGGGATTCAGTGATCTATCATTATGTTGGGTATTTTTCCCAACATAAATCACCACCCAGTCTATTGGGTGCTGTATAAGGAACAGGCTCAGCAGACAAACTGCAAGCCTTGGCACACTCAGTACTTAAAAACCAAAACCAAAACACGACAGCACACAGGAATACACAGAATAACAACAAAGGGCTGAGGAAATACCTGAAACACTTATTGGCTTGATGGTTTCACACTGCTGTCTTCTCATGCTATGTGTGAAGTGTTGTTATATATTATTGCCATTAATAGCAATATATAACAGCAATGCCAGGATCAGCACACCAGAGAGAGGAAAGGAAATCTAAAAGACAATTTTCTCACAAAAAAGAGCAAGTCTAATAAATTGGCCAAGACTTATTTATCTTTAATTACAGATGGCTTTTAACCTTCAAAGCATATTTTTCTCCTAGTAAAAGTAGCACACACAGTTCAACTCATCATTTTATGTACTTACAGGATTTAAAATCTTAAAATAGGGATTTTCACCCTTTTAAATTCTAATGACTCCAATGATACTTCCCTATCCATTTAATAAGGAATCCTGATAAAACCAGTGCCTGGAAACAGTGAAAGGCCAAAATTCCCAGCTGTTTAGGATGAGAGAAGCACAGATTCAAGAACCCAGATTGAATGGAAAAAATCAAAAATGTGAACTTGCACTCTGCAGCTCCTAGATTAAATCTTGGCCACTAGGACAGTTTCTTGCTCAGGACAAAATAACAAAAAAATCATCCTGGTCTTTAGGATTTTTTCTAAAGCTAATTTCAACATAGCTGGTGTGCTTCTAGGAAACAATGATGTTTTGACAAGTCCACGTTTTACTGCTAACTAGACTGCTAATCTCGTGTAAAATGTTCATCTTGCTCTACTGAAAATCTCCTTAGTCCTACCTCAGTGTTTTAATCTTTTGCTCTGCCACCACCGTACCTTTGGGGCAGTCACTTCCTATATTACAAAACCATGGTGTTGCATGACACTGTGATTTTCCCTCTCCATAAACTTTTCCAGGAAATGGAGTTCTGTACCTGTGACTGCAGTTCCTTTCTTTATCTTCACATCTCATTTTGGAACTGCAATAAAGGCCAGGAGTTCTCAGGAAAAGAAACCTGCCTGTGGAGATCAGCTCTGCTCACTCTGTGTTCTTGGACTGAGTACTGCGAAAAGCTTTTCCATATGCAACGATCCTGCAGGTTGCACAACACAACGTGACTCCCAGTGCCTTTAACATCCCAACAGGGACACACCCATTCGTCCAGAGCCACGGATAAGTCAGCAGAATAATAACCTTCCCCACATTCAGCTCGTCATGAAGATGCAGTAAACTTGTGTGAACTTCAGCGGTGCACGTAGCCAGGCCTGTGAGAGCAGTGTGAGTCTGATCACCCCTGAATCATAAACTGCTGCCTTTCAATAGCCACACTCTGCTGCAAAATTACTGCATTATTCATTCAAAGCCATGGTGCAACTTCCTTTTATTGATTGGGGATTTAAAGCTGGCTCCAGCAAAGGGAAGGGTCAGAGAACAATTACTTAGGGCTCCACGGAGCCCCCACAAAGCTGTGTTAGATAACACAGGGACTCATTCCCTGAACTTGCCCCTTAATCTCTGCCTGGGGCCACCTCTACTCTCCCACCAGCTCTGGCAGCTAAATAGGGATTATTGCACCTCTGGCTGTATGAGTGTTGTGTGTATGTGTATAAGAAGGAAGGAGGATTGTTTTTTTCCTATTGCTACATAGGTAAATCTCTCACCATTTTCTGGGAGAAAATATTTAAATCAATGGTGTGTCTGAAGATTAAATCCACAGGCAGAGGCTTGTGCAGTGCATTTTGAAATTAACCACTGCTTAAGAGTAATGACAAGCAATCATATAGATCTGCACTTGCAATCCACTTCCACATGCTCACTTGAGTGAAAACAGATAATTTAATAACATTCTCTTATAAACAGCATTGCAGCTCCTAGAGAACTCGGTTTGTGTTTTGTAATCTCTCACATCCCGTCAATACAATCCCTAAGCAGCTTTCAGGTGCAGAGCTGGTCCCCACTGCTCTCTGATACACCTGCACACACCCTCTGAGACTTCAGGTGTTGCCAAATTCTGACTGAGGGCAGAGTACAAATTGCAGTGAGAACTGCCCTGAATTTTTCTAGCCAGATTTTCCTTTAGTGCCCAACACTCTCTAAGCTGTCCTGGTCAGATTTATTAAGCCCCAACTGCATGGATGACTTTTTATTAATAAATCTAGCAGGGTATAGTAGTTACTGAGAGGTAAAGACACATCTCACTAATGGTACATGATAACAGAGCCACATGCTAAGAACATTTTATTAATTTATCAAAGAAGTTTGAGAAATGAAACAACTTCTAAAATGCTATTCTAAACCAGATTTCACTTACTGTATTCCTAAGACAAAGTTATCAGTTTTCACCTTGGATTTATTCTGCTTGACAAGCTGCATTATTTTTTCTTCCTTAGCTTTCCCTGGAGTCACATTAGATTTTAATAACTTAACCACAGAAGAATAGTAGCTTACTAACATTCGTGAAGGACACACAGGCCACCAGAACTCCATGCGACCCACCCTCTCCTGCCTAAATTTCATTGAAATCATCACAGAATCACAGAGTGGGTTTGGTTAAAAGGGAATTAAAGACCATTTAGTTCCAGCACATCTGCCATGGGCAGAGACATGTCCCACTAAACCAAGTTACCCAGAGCCTTGTCCAGCACGGCCTTGAACACTTCAGGGAAGGAATATCCACAGCTTCTCTAAGAAACGTGTTCCAGAGCCTCATGACCATCACAAGGAAGAATTTCTCCATAACATCTAACTTAAACCTACTCTCAGTTTAAATCCTTTGTATCCCTTAGTCATGGATGCCATTTGCAGCAAGGATTTGGGATAGCCACCTAAACAGGCTTCAATATGATATTTGCCCTGAGACAACACACTTGCATTTTGTTAGGGGTTTCTATCAGATTTATTTTTAAACACAAGTGGAAAGACTAATATTATAAATTTAGCCAAGAATAGAGGCAGGCTTCCTGATTCCTAATGTCCATCTTAAAAGCCATTTTATTAATTCTGGTGTAATAGCTATGTGAGTATTCTCACGTAGTGGAAAGTAGAAGCAACAGAAGAGTAGAAAAGAGAGATAGTTCTACCTAGAGACAGAGAAATCCACACCCCACATTACTGTGAAATGCAGTGATAAAAGTTATCTTCTGCAAGTTCCTGGTTTCAGTCTCTGCTTTGAATCTATGGAAAAGGGATTTGAAGGGATTTGACTCTGATTCCACCACTCACAGATCAGTACCAGAACCACAAAAACAGAACTACCAGAACCAGAGAGAGAAGATCAACCAGCCCTAGTTTGATTTGACAACTTAGCTCACAGGGAGGAGGTGAAGGCTTCTTTACCTCTGATGGTTCATTAAAAGAAGTTTCTGTACTTGTGGAATGACTTTTGTTCCTTGGGAATGAGAGATGCAGCTGAATGTATCAGATAATCCATAGCACATTAGCTTCTTCTCCACCTGCTTCTCAGCACTCCTGAGTAAGCCTCACCAAAGGACCAGAGCAACAACAGCTCAATGAAATAAAAACTGGTCTGTGAGAGACAGCCTCATTCTCAGTGCTCCAGCTCTTGATCTGTAAGTCTGATGTTGTAAAAAAAAGGGGAGACCTCACACATGGGAGCCCCAGAGCAGGTCCCTTCACCATCCCCAGCCTTCCTGCCTGCTTAAACTGTTTGCACCTGGCCAGGGCACCCTCACCAGAGAGAAACTCAATGGAGGACTAATCCAAGTTAATCCTGGCCATTATGGATGAGAGGCACCTATTAACTGGTGTGCTGAGGCTTTAACTGAAATTTTGCCACTCACTGAGCACAGCAGCAGAAGCAATCCTCTCCTGGCCGGGAGCAGAGCAGGAGTGCAGCAGCTCTGCTGTTGGAAAGGGACATGAGAACAGTTTGTGGCAGAAGGAAGCAGCAGAAACTGTGGCCCATATTGTGAATTTTGTAACAATTTAGTCCAGTCTGTGTCTTAAATTTCCTTTTGTATTTTCCTTTTTGTATTTTTCCTGTTTGCAGTACACAGGAGGTAATAGAATTTTTGCTCTGGGTCACTTGGTGATTCCCTAGAAACACATTAGAACAGCCTTTGGTAATCAGCTCCACTGCAAAGCCAATGAAAGTACCCAAGAGTCACTATTATATTACACAGGAAACAATTCAGCAAGATTGGAATAATTTTATTAGACAGTAAAACAGAGTCTATTTGGAGATGCTACCTATTTTAAAATTCAGTGATTATCTGAATTAGTATTTTCTTTGTTACTTAGGAGAGACAATATTTGAAGGGGGTTGAAGAGAAATAAGTATTGCTTTTCCTTTTTTTCCTGGGTTTTTTCTTTCAGCAAAAAACCTCAAGCTCTCTCTTTTTCTTTCTTACGACTTCATTGTGGGAAAAATTATAAATATAGTCTAGAGATAAAAAGGAAAGGAAATTAATAAGTTTGCTTGATTATTAGCAGCAGATAAGGCCACTGGATGGCTGTGACTACAGCTCATGTAAATTCAGCTCCCTGATTAGCAGCATCCTCACAGGTTCTTTTAGTTTTCTTAATCTAACATGCCTTCACATAGCCCCACACAAACTGTGTACAATACAAATGGACTCTGAACTTAGTGTGATGCTTCTAAATCCCACAGACACCTCTGTAAATAAACAGTTCACACTCAATCCTCTCTGCATGCACCAGGTGCTCCAGGAGACAGCACACATACTCCTCCACTGAAAATACAATCCATTTGTAATATGAGCTTTGTAAGTGCTGGATTTAAACTTGAAGCATATTCAGAACACAACTAAAATCCCATTAAAATGGAAGTGAATTTTCTGACTCCTTCTGTCAAATTTTTTTTCTCAGTTTCCCTCATCTTCAGTGGTGTTACAATTCGGCATTTGTAGCTTCCTATTCAGTCTAGGAAAATAAGCAGTATTAGCAAGGTGAAAGCTTATATTAAGGCATAAAAGGCTGGGTATTTTTAATAGTATTAGGAAGGGAAACATCAGGTTACATCAGCACAGCTTCCTTTATAATCATGTCACAGCTTTTGCAGAATAACAGTTTCTATAATGTGAGGTTCATAAAAAAGGAATGTGAAAGCATTCGGTTAATTTGAGACTCTCAACACATCATTTGCCATAAACAGGTTCAGATAACCAGGGCTCACAGAAAAAGCAAACAGCAGCAGAGAACCAACAACTCTTACCTGTTCAAGCACTCATTCACCCTCTTTGCCTTTGTACTCCCCTGGCCCAGGTGAGATGAAGAAGTGGTTGTTGTGTGTCTAATCCAGACTTTACAGGCCACCATCAAGCAGCAAGGACAGTGCAATCCTGTCTCCAGTTTCACCACATGCTGCTTGTATGGCTTCAAACTTCCCACTCCCTTCCCCTTAGCAGCATTTCCTATCCTCTTTCCTACAATACATGTGTAAACACAACCACAGAAGCAGGGGCATTCCCAGGCTTACCATAGCTCAAGCAAGATCATTTTCAGGAGATTTGTGTCTGCTTTAAGTGAAGAAAATGCATTGAATGAACTTCAGAGTCTTTTTCTGTTTTGTTTTCTGTGGCTTCTCTAATGTTTATTCTTGTAGAAGGAAGACAGCCAATATTGATATTGCAACCAGAAGCCACTGAAATATGTAAGGCACCAATATAGATATATCTTGTTATCTATATTCATATATACACACCCCCTCACCATCATCTCATCTGATTTCAGCTAGAAAACTGTATTTGTAACTTTTCCTCTGCCAAGAAAGTAAGAGAGATGGGTCAGGACTTCTCAGCAACCAAGGGCAGAAGTGGGGACATGCAGCATTTTGAGCAAGGGAAAGGGCAAAAGTAAAGCCAGGACCTTGCTGTGAAGAGTCTGATGTCCCCCAGAGATGAACTGTTCCACTGGGGTGTTTGGACAGCAGGGGAGCACATTAATTACAGCCTAGAGAAAGGAAAAATATAAATATCAAGGGAAAATGATAAATTAAAGCTAAATTTTCATTAAAAGAAAAGGATTACCTAACTTAATGCTAAAGGGCTTCCATTCAACTAGTCCTCTGCTGAGGAACAAGATTTGCTGCTTCCAGGAGTGTTTCCACAGCTTCACTTTGTGCTAAAAGCTGTCCCCTACTGATACAATGAAATGGGTGGCAGCATATAATTCATACATTTTTAAACTCTAGAAAGTATTGGAAATTCAAATTTTGTTAAAAGCATTGCAGATGATGAAAGAGCAGCTCTAGCTGGAGTTGCCCAGTTCCAACCTTGATGGAAGATGTGCTTCTACCTGTGAGTGCTAAGAGGTTACTTTGCAGGTTGGGACCTTTCCCACACATTTCAATTCTTTAACAAATTTGTTACTCATCCAGAACTTCAGAGCTTTACCCAGCTGTTCCTGTGTTTGGCTCCTTTCTGGAATACAGAATACAGGAATTTCAGTGTTTTGTGATTCCCACTAAATCCACAAACCTGCTGTCAGCCTCCAGCAGCACTGCTCTGCTGGATTTCTCACTGCATTTTGTGGGCTGGATTACTTACAAACTCAGAAATGGATAAAACCATTCAACTGCTTGGGGGCTGCAACGAGAACAGCACAGCAGCTTCTCCTTTGTCAGGCATCAGCTTCCTTTCAGCATGCAGGGCCAGAGCACAGGCACAGAGGAGAAAATCATGAGATAACTGTCAAAGGCAGCCAACATCAATTACAATACACTGCAGGTTAAATTGCACATGACACTTTCTCAAAGCAAATCACCTTCTCCTATAAAGAGGTTTTATGTCGTTTTCAAATTCTAATGATTTGCTGAGAACTCAATACCAAGAGAAAAGGAAAAAAATCAATTATTTTCCACAGATGGCCACTGGACTCAGATGCAGCTGTGGCACTGATGGGGCAATCACAATGACATGGCTTTTTCCCTCCTGTTAGTAGAGATTATGCTGCATTAAATGGCACTGAGAGGGTGGAGAAAACTGGAATGCTTCTAAGACAGTGATGTATTGTAAAGCTGGATGAGCTAATTTTAGACCATTTAAACTCAGATATTGGCAGCAGTTTTTCTGAGAGCTCAGTTAAGGCTAATTTACCACAAATCATCCACTGAACTCATCCTGCGGATCACAAAAATGTAAAACTATCATGCACTTAGAGGATAAAGAAAATACTGTGCTGGTTCCTGCAGGTTACATAAAAATGCTTTTAGAAGCAGTAATGCCAAGAGGACATGACTTGCATTTTTATACTTATGAATGCTCTTCCACAGTAATTAAAGATGACATTCCCCATTAAATCACTTAGTACATACCTTAAAGCATATGATGCAGAGGTTTTTTGAAAAAGCCAATTACACAGTGTAGCTCTATACAAGGCCAATGCTTCAAAGCAATTTTCAGATTTTATGAGTTACATATGGTTCAGAAAGGAAGATTTCTGTTGGTTTTGTTTTGTTTTGTTTTTTTTTTTCCTTACTGGCAGGAAGATACACTGCAAATAAGCTACAAGCCCCTACTTCATTTTTTCATTGCTGCTGTGAATTAAGTCCATTGCGTATTTGAGCTTCAGCACAAACAGTAACGTGTCACTGGAGAGGTCTTTTAATGGGAGAGGATCCTTTTCATGCTGAACCTTTGTGTAAATAAAGCAGTAATAGTGATTAAATGATGGAGAGGAGTTTTGGCATAGTTATCTACTCCCACCAAAGAACATTTCTGCCAGAATCCATGGGTGGGAGAAGCCTTGAGTCTTTGCCATGTAGCAGGATACTGTATTAATCTTGCAAGACTGCAGAGTCTAACTCTGCATGTCATAGGAAACATTCAGATTTCTCTCCATCATCTCTGTTTACCCAACACTCTTTTGCTCTGATGACACTTCAAGAAAACGAGATCTATTTGTCTACATAAAGATATTTTTTCTCAGCCAAAAACTTCAGTTTTATTTGATCAGGGTAGGGTTCTTCCCTTCTGTTTCAGAAATGAGAGAGACTCCCAGACCAGAGCACACTGACAGCACAAGCCCCACAGTTTTAAAAGCACAAGAGTTGGGGGAAAGGCTCAAATTCAGTAAAATCCTTCATGAAGGGCAGCAGACCCTGCTGGCAGCACAACACCCAGCACTGAGGGGTCAGAGTCTAATAAAATCCCACCTGAAAATTAAAAGCAGAAGAAATGTCTGGATGATGTTTATCTTGTGAGCTGAGGGCACAGTAGAGACTGTCCCAAGCCAGACTGTAGGAGTTGTACAGGAAATCTTACCTTGGCATTTTTAACCTGTAGTGGGCAGGGAGTATATGGCACCTCAAAAATGTGCCTTAAATGCTGACATGCACAAGTTTTTATATAAATATTCATCTTTCAGGGATGACTCCTGTCACTTGAAATTCAATCAAATGTCTCATCAATCACCAATACTTACAAAACCTCTGCTTTTGTCCACTGATATAATCTCATTTCTCCATCCACGAATTCAAAGATTAAAACAAAAATTAAATATGTGAGTAGACAACGAGATTTATGACATATGACATCTGTGACATGTGCAAACAGCCCTTTTTACTCCAGCATCCTGCTGTTTTTAATAAAAAACTATCAGATTAATACTCAGGAAGATAAAAAATAATTTCATCCAATTTCTTTCCTGAGAATACTACTAGAAAAGAGGAAAAAGGAAAAAATAATTTTTGTAATGACAAAATAAAATAAATTAGCTGAAGTTGACTCTTAGCCAGATGGCTTTTTAAAGCTGTAAAGAAACTTTTAAAGTGCCCAAGACCCTTTTTCCTGATAAACTTCACTACAAAATTATATATTCTTGACATTTTTCCCGTGTTTAGCATTGCCTAAATTACTAGCAAATGCAGAGTCAGGGCCAGCCTAAGAACAAGTTTGTCATAAACAATCCCCTTACAACTTTAAGGGCACAAGTTTAAGGGAGAGACTCTTGGGGATGACAGGCAATTAAAGCACTGACACCTCTTTTAGGAGCAGTTGAGAAGATAATTGAAAAACACAAACATATCAGAGTTAGAGTTCAGCTTGCTGAGCAGGCACTGCCTGGGCTTTGTGACCCGCTGCTGTCCCAGAAAATGAACCCTGGATGTCCTTTGGAAACAGCACTTCTGCCAGCTGGCTACTTGAGCTCACCTAAGAGAACAACCCCCTAAAAAACAAAGCAGCAACTGAGGCTGAAAAAGGGGCTGTACAATATTGTATCTTTGCTCTAGCTACTGGCATCCTAATCTTAATGTAACACAAACCAAAATAAAGAGTGTTAGACTACCACTTAGTTTCCTTCACAGTAGGTAAGTACTCCTCAAATGAAAGGCTCAAACCTTTCATGTTGTAATAATTAATACATTTAACGTACCATTATTCTAGTAAAGGAAACCACAAACTAAAAAGACTAGAAAAATTTAGTGTAAGAATTACCCTGAAATTTTTATATTTCACTTTGAAAATCTTTAAGTTTATAAATGCATACTACTATTTTTAAGACTAGCTGGAAAAATTATTTTGATCTTCCAGGTGTTAACCATCTTCTTACAGCACAGGAGCAATGAAAAAGCAGCAAGGTGAGCTCTCTGTGGTGGAGCCCACCAAGTGACCTCTGCCAGAGGAAGCAGTGATGTCTCCTGTACAACATGGAAAAAGGCCTCAGAGCTGGCCAAAGTCAGAGCTGAACATGTCCCATCTCTACTGCAAACTGCATTCCCCCTTCCTGACACAAATCAAAAGATTTGGGGGGGGAGAGCTACATGTACATCCCTTTTTATGATTCCCCCTCCTTGTTTCTGTTTCTTTGAGCTATTAAATCTAAAAAAACCATAACAACCCCCCCAAAAAAAAACCCCCCTCAAGTCCCCAAGTGAAAAAGTGTAGCAGATATTTATTAAGGGATCCAAAACTGTGAGTAGCTAATCTCATTTGTTTATGTTAAGTTTGGAGATGATAAAATGTTTGTTTGTTTTAATCTTGTATTTTTTTATATATATAAAGCACTAAAAAACAAAATATTAGTGATGACATGTGCTGAAACCAATCTTTTCTTTTTCCTTCAGAACAGAAGAAAATAACCATGTAAGGAAAGTATGCTTAAACTCTACTCAGGAACTCATCTTTAGAACTTCCTGAATTTTGAAATGTATTACTTTCTCAATGTCTGAAATACATCTGTCTTTCCTACCATGCTGGAAGAAAGGAACTCAAGGATCAACAATGTTCTGCAATATTTAGGAGCAATCTATGCTTGCTATCATATGCCACTAGGATGAATTGCAGAGATAGTTTAATCCTTGATTGCAAGTACAGACTCTTGGAATACTGGAGCAATGCACAGATGGTGTGATACTAAACACAACAGCTCTGCCCTATTCCTGGTATTTTGTGAACAGCAGAAGGACCACAGGAGAAGTGCCAAACCATAAATTCCCATCCCAAAAGCACTAACTACTTATTTGTGCTTGATATTATAAAAGGGGTTGAAGGCATTAATGTAAACCTGTGTCTGTGGGAAAGACACATGGGGAAGTTTGTGGACTGTTTTGTCCAGGAAGGACCCCAAACTGGAGGGGGCACAGTGTGGGGAAGGAGCAGGGGAGATGAAGCATTATGACCTGACCACAACCCTCCATCCCTCATCTCCCTGTGCTCCTGGGCAGGAGGTGGAAGAGTTGGGAGTGAAACAGAGCCAGGCAAGAAGGCTGGTTTAGTTTTTATTTCTCACTGTCTTACTCCTATATTGATTTGCTTTGTTAATTTATTTTTTCCCAAGTTGAGTCTGTTTTTCCCATGAGAGTAACTGGTGAGTGGTCTCTGTCCTTATCTCCACCCAAAACCTTTCTCTTTGTGTTTCTTTTCCCTGTTCAGAGAAGGCAGAATGAGAGAGCAGCTTGGTGTGTGATGCCACCCAAGGTTAACCCACCTCACCTTGCTTAAAGAATTTGCATAGGGAAGTCCAGGAATTCAGCTTCTCAGGGCCCCCACCAAGACCTGACACAACTGCAGGCCCTCAGCCAGAAACAGTTCCGTGTCAAATAGATCCTGTTGGTGATATTGCCCTTAACACATCTCACTTCAGAACTCCAAAGCACTGTGCAAACACCAACTAATCCTCTCACTCATGCAATGTAAGCTTATCCTCAGAGACATTAAGTAACCAACCCAGCCACACCACAGGTGCAAGACAAAGCAAAGCTTCACCCTCTGCTGTCACAGCCCACATTAGCAAACCTGAGTACAAGGCACAAACACACTTAAAAAGTCTGCATCTCCTGCTGATTGAGGTCAGGATCAGCGAGATGAACTTCAGCCCCTGTAGAGTGCAAGATAAATTAAATGTGAACATCTCAACAGCAGAACCTTGGGCTTTATAATTTAGAAACTCAGCTCCTTTAATAAGAGGGAGAGACAAACCAGAGCCTGAAGGGAAGGGGCTGTTTAATGATGCTTCATCCAACGTGGGAAGCAGCTGGCCTGGTTCCCAAGCTTTTTTCCTCCACCTCCCTGGCCCAGCAGAGACCTTGAATGTTATGGAGATGCCAATCTGGCAATCAAGGAGCACTTTTCATCACCTTGGAGAGGAATAATCCTATTCAAGCTTGCCCCTCAGCTGGGAGGAGGGCAGGGATTGGCAAAGGTCAACAAAATTAACATTCAAGAGCAATAGAAATGCAATTGGGGTGTAATTGAAAGCCTGGAAAGAGACAGAGGAAGGGGAAGAGAATTAAAGCAGGGGTGTTTGCTCCAGGGAAGTGTGGAGCCTCCTTCTGTGGTCAAAGAGAGTAGGAGATCTCATATCCCATAGGGGAGGCAATCTTGTCAAGGAGGACATATGAATAGAGGAACAGAATTAATCAAGCTCTGGGAAGTTCTCCCTGCAAAGGAATGGAACTGTGCACAGTGAAGTCTGTTTCCCAGTCTGTTCACTGGACTCTACTTACACCCAGGAAAGGTGGAACATGCACACATCACCTGGCAGCAAACCTGGCTGATACAGTCCCAGCAAAGCACTTTTACCACAGGCTGGTATAGGCTCTACCACAATTTTTCATCCTGCTTGAGGTGAAGGAGGAAAAGATGAGTGAAAAATCTCAATGAATCCTTCCCCTTCCATCAATTTTTTCCTCTTTGGCCCAAACCTGTGCCAGTGTGGGCCCCTCCCCACAATGCACAATTCCAGTCCCATGACTTCCATTCCATCACAGCTGCCATGGCCCAGACCCCATCGCTGCTGGAACTGCCCTCGCCCACACACCACGCAAGCCCCAAGTCAGAGCACGTCCAAGGCAAGGTTACATAAGGGAGTCAGTGCCAGGTTTCCAAGAGCCACGTTTTTACAAGACAAAGCAGTGGTGAGCCCTGCCAGCATCTGCCCACAGCCATCAGCCTCTGTGAAAAGCAGAGATCACTGCAAGTACTGCTGAGAGGAGTTTCTTGTCCAGGCTCTCAGGTTGACTGTGTCCTCAGCCCACCCAGCTGCACCTGCAGTGGCAGACATGGAGCAGCAGCACAAACAGGGACTAATCCATCCCAGCAGGGTGTAGTGGGAGACAAACCAAATTCCTTACACACCACAGTACACACAGAACCCCCCCACTCGTGTATTTCAGAAAACAGAAGGGTGCAGTATTAATTTTTAACCAAGCTAACTAGAGAAGTAACACTTCTGTCCTCTCAGTGGTCAAAACCGCAAAGCTGCTAAATGGTTGCAAACTCTACAAATAAATCTTCCAAAAAATCTTTTTAAGACAACTTTTTCTATGTAGAAACTAGAAGTCTTTAGATTTTCACCACGATAACGTTTGAACTGTACACATTGTAAGAATGACAAATTATTTCAAGGAAAGCTAGTAAAAAATACTACAGGCCAAAAAGCCTCCAAACTTGGCTATCTCTACTTGAACCTCTAGATAAGAGGTTTCTTTCTTTTCAATTCATATCCATCTGCTGCAATTTTACAGCTGATTTTGGTAATTTGAATATTTATCCCCTTGCAGAGCAAGAACCACAAAGCACATGACATTCATTAGGACCCTCTACTATTTTTAGTTAAAATGCTTGATCCTTCCTTCCTCTGTTGTTCCCAATTCTTCTAAGGCACACCCAGGAATTTATCCCTTGCCAATATTCAGGGAAAACTTGACAAGCACAGGATTTAAACATATACTTTTAACTTCAGTTTAGAGCTAAGAAACCAATCTTATTTTTCAATTTTCTGCCACTATGAGATGTGCTGAAAAAGGGTAAACACTTCAAGTCTTTGTCAAAAGCAGCTCCAAGGGGAATTGTGAGAATCAGAAGCTTTAAACAGTTCAGTTACCCAAGAAAAGTCTTTTGTGTCTAATTTTGGCATTTCATGGCTTATTACAGAATATTCAGCTCTTTTTTCTCTTACTTGCCCCCACAGTTCTTGCCCAGGCCAACTTTAGCTGCTTGTGTTACTCAAGACAAATCACAGTGCTCAAGATTTAATTAAAACTTATGATACGTGGAAAACCATCTACTAATTTGATGATTGTCTTCCATGTTTACAGTAACTATAATCATAACCACTTCTGGACCTGAAATGGATAAATTTCACTAATAAATTTAAAAAAACCACCATATAGCTTCGCTGTTCATCCACTGTGTCAAGAGCTCCAATTGAGATACAGAGTGCCATAATTACCAGTGATCTAGACAAGCAGCTAAGCACAGACTCAGTCACAAATGAGCATTTTCAACTACAGCTTATAAAAGGTTCCTGGTATTAAGAGCATGAATAAATACCAGAGCGTTTTAAGAATGCAGAACAGCTCTTCAGAATTTTTGGAACAATTACAACAACAGAAATGTAAACAATTTGCCATTAATGCCACTGCTGGAGTGTCCTTACTTCCCAAATTCAGGGTATTTATTTTGTTGTTATAGGTTCCACTTTTAAGATATTTTCTTCTCTACCACCTACTGTCCAGCTTAAAATTTTGGCTTTAATCTATGTCTTGTTGTCACAGGACATTTTATTTTACATGTGAGCCTACTGAAACACAAGTGACATGTTCACTTCCTCCAGCTATGAGCTACTTGCTGTGTATTTTAACTGGAGAGTTGAAATCTTAAAAGAATAACTGTATAAAAGTTCTCAGTGCCACCAGCTCCATGTATTCACCTTGAGCTGACAGCCAGGGCAAGCATGACACAAGGAACATCTGCAATTAGGACACTGTTACAGATACGCAGGTAGTAATTATTGATCAATTAACATGAACCTGCAAATCAAATCTCAATTTGTGCTTACTAATAGCAAATTCAGGAATCAGCACTCATTGACTTGGCTTCCTTCTTCACTTCCTCTCCAACAGGGCTACACTGGGTAAACTTTGCTATTCCCAGTTTGTCATCGTTTCTACAGGACCAGCAGAAGTAACTCCCCAGAGCTCTGCAGCAAAGCAGCACCTGCAGCTCAGCAAGCATCTCCCCTGTCAACTGAAGATACCTTCGTATCTTGCACTGCTACTGAGCAAAACCCCAGAGTCTCCAAGAGTTACTAAACTTGAACACCAGCAGGATTTGCTGCTAACACTCTAACTAGATTCTACCAAGCATCTTTGAGCTGTGCTGCAGTTAATCAATACTTTAAGGTATTCAGAATCTTCTGGAATATACAGAAATGGTATAAAACTGTTCCTTCATGTTTAAACTCACCTAAGGTCAATTCTGTATACCCAAATAGAAGCACACTTGATATGTTGAGCAAGTCCCCAGGGTGGCAAAACAACTTGTTTCTCCATTTATAAGATTACAATATGCACAAATCGATAGAGGTTTTAGTACTGGTCAGGATACACAACATAACTGAAGCCAAATAAAATCTTAGGCAACATAAACCCGAGGTCAGACACCACAAAGTGTTATATGCATTGTTTATTGAACTTCAAATTCCACAGTAGTTCACAGATTAAATAGTTAAAAACTGCTTACTATCATACAATGTTCAGAACAGTCTTTCAAAACAGCTCTTTGGACAAAACTAAGAGCCAGATTCAAGCACAATTCCCCCAGGACAGAATGCTAGGGGTGGAAGAGAGCTTCAAAGTATTGACCGTACACAACACAACACAAAGCACAGGAGGTCACTGCCCTTGGCTGCCACATGATTCAGAGCAGCTCTGCACAACACCTGCCTCCATGGGCAGGCACCTACTGTGTTGGTGGGACAGAGGGCCTCTCCAGGACTTCAGCACTCCACATAACAGCACAGACATAATTCTGGGTTCTGTGAGGTTTTGAATTACAGAGCTGAAACCAGATTTAAGCAAATTGACATAGTCTTGCGCTTGCTCTTTAGCCTTGACATACAAGATGCCTACAACTCAAATTTTTATTTTAAAGACATGATGTCACCTGAGGTCAAAAAATTGTGAATGTGAACAACAGAGGTGTCTTAGGTTACTTACTCTGAAATTTTAGACTGGTTGGGATGGGAGACTAGTGCTTGAACTGCACTGCTCAACACTGCATCCTATTTACGCCATCTTACCTCAACTGAACATACAATTAAGTATAACAAAATGCATGAAAAAGATAAATCAGTCAACCGTAAACTGTTGGCAAGAATCACTCAATTATATATTTCTCTTCTATTTCAAGCATTTGTACAAGACACTGGAACTAGAAGCATTAGCTTTAATTTGTGCAATTTAAGAATTTCCTTCAGGAGGAGTTCAGTCATCTGACTAGGCAAGAACCTCCCAGCCTTGCCTGGCAGCCATCAGTCATAGCTCACCTGGTGAGAAGGTTCTGAGCTACAACGTCAAAAAAGCACCGCAGTGCTAATGCCAAGCAAAGTCAGGATTTACAGTCTGAGATTTACCTGCTGCATTACTGCTCCCATGTGCAACACAACTCACGCTGAGGAAGCCTCTCAAAGGCACCACTGCCAGCTGCAGCACATACAGTGGTACTGATGCAAACGTTTACTTTGCTGCAAAACAGTTGGATGTATTAGAGCTTCCACAGGACCAAGAGTGAGCAACATGGAAACATGTAAAGCAGCAGGTTTAACCTCAGCAGCCCTTCTGAGTGATGTCCTGTCCAGAAGATTTGGTAATATCCATTGTAGTGAATACCTGTAAGAGACCAAAGGAAGAGCTTATTTACTATTGCCTCCATCATCATCCACATGGCTATGATCTAATCTTGGTAAAACTGTCTTCAAGAGCAGGTTCTAAATCAGGCTGTGCCTTCCCCTTTTCTTACCTCTGCACAAGTGGGATGGATACCAATTGTTTCATCAAGTAATTCTTTGGTGAGACCACATTTGATTGCAGCAGCAAAACCTTGGGTAACTTCACCAGCATTGGGTCCAAGAACATGCAGTCCTATCACACGATTCTTTACAACAGGTGAGAGAAAAACACGAGTCGGTACCAGGCAAAGTCTGACTAAAGCTCTAGTGTCTAAACTCCCACTCCATTAAAACCATTATGCAAGCAGGTCAATAGCACAGACTTTAAGAAAAAATTAACTACTTAAAGTAACTCTGCAGTTCTCTCCATTTCAAGAAAACCCTCAGCATATTCACTCCAGCTTGCTACTTACATTGTCCTGTTTATTGCAGATAATCTTTGCATAACAGGTATTGTTATCTCTGCCTGCCACTGTCCATTCAAGTGGCCAGAATAAAGTGTGATAAACCTGGGAGGTAAACAAGAAAAAGAGCATTAGAATTGAATTGACTCAGGCTCAATTCTACTTTTTAATGTCTTTATAAATAGGTGGTTTCACATTTAACCCACTATACTCTTGTTCATAACAAACTAGACAAGACTATTTTTTTTTCCACTTAACCCACAGAGCCCATCCTCCAAAACTCACCAGATGAATACTTGACTCAAACCATGTAGCTCTGACTTAAATACTCAATGAAAACAGCAACAGCAATATACAGCAGTTGCAAATCAAACTTTCAGAAAGAAGTGCAAAATTAACATCCAGTTACTATAAGTTTAAACATATTATGCAAAACAGTTAACAGCAGAAGCTCAATAATGTCAAGTGATTTTGAAAGACGTAAGGAATTAAACACAAGGCATGCAAGCAGTTTCAACATAACTCCTCAGAGATGTGCAGAAGCCAGAAATTACCATAAAATGGGGAAGTTATCCTCAATACTCCTATAGACATATGTTAAGGTCAGCAAAACATAAATTTACAATTCAAGTACAGTGAACCAGCAGCAAATAGTTCATCCCAGGAGTTTGGTACTTTGGCAACAGAAACCTTTAATTCATGACAACAGAAAACACTCCTACAGTTCTGCAGCTCAAGTCTGGCCTACTGAAGTCAAAAGCTTCTCAGCCACCTGCAAATACTTATGCACAATTCTAATGGCATTAAGTCCAGTCCTGGGTTTCTATGAGTCCAGTACTTTGCTGGCCAGACGAAAGCACAGCCACAATAGTTCTACCCATCCAAACTTCTAATCTTGTTAATACTATGCCTTGAGACTAAAGCAGCAAGGCCCAAGGAAAATACCCTTAAGCTACAAGTTAACTGACCCTTGGGAATTCCTACCTCCAAGTTTTGCTTCCCATATTCGTCCATGGCTTTTTCTTCAGGATACCCACAGCTGCCATACTCTAAAGGGGTAAACACTGTTGTTGGTACATTGATATAGTCACACTAAAAATGAAAATGAAAAATTGTATTTAGACTATGCAAGTTCTATACAGCACATAACAGAAAAAGCTACATAAGAACTTTTCTTCTATTTTACAAAACATTTGCAGAGCCAACAGACAAGTGGATAAGTTAATTCATGTTACTGCCAGTTTTGGGCAAAAAACAGAAATAAGTTTAAGTTGTATGCTTATAGCTTTACCTTTCTGGAACTACCCCCATACAGCCTTTGGGCCAGCAGTCTCCCTGCCTGAATGGCAACTGGAGTAAGTTCAAGCTTTCCATCCAAGATATCCCCAATGGCATAAACATAAGGCACATTGGTTTGCTCTTCATCATTTACAGGGACTTTCCCATTCCTTTAAAACAAACAGAAGACCACAGAATTCAGCATCGCTTTCCTCAGATCTTTGCAAAAAATGGGAGAAACTCTACTCTAACCGCTGAGCTCATTTCATTAAATATGCCTTTTTTATTTCAGCTGCAACTTTTTTACTTTAGAGCATCAATCACCTCCAACTCTGACACAGCTGAAGAAGTCTGTATTCAGTGGGCCAGTTTTGACATGAACAACACTGCCTGCCTGATGACAGTCAAGCTACTCAGATATCTGTGGACTCACAATCTTTCACATGATAATTATACAGCTCTATGCTTCCAGCAAAATGATCAACTAGTATGTATTCACTCAGAATAGCTGTTTTACAAAGTACATACTAAAGAAATTAAGTTAATGGACAATGTACTCAAATCCAGGACAAAAAAGGTTTCAAAGGTTCACATAATTGCCATATATAAGAAGGGGAATTAAAAAAACATCAGCATCATGAGATATTTTTACAGAGGTAAAAAAAAATAAAGATCCTTGCATTCAGTGGTTTTAGGGAGTTCAGCAATACTCACTTCTCATTGATTTTGACACCGATTGTCTGTAAACCAATATTCCTGGTACATGCATCACGACCAATGGCTATCAAAACCTAAAAAAAACCCAAAATTAAATGCAATAACTTTATGTAAGAAAAGTAGGACATAAGATTTCCCTTGGTCTTTTAGTGAAAAAACTGAAGTATATTAATAAAATTACTTCCAAATTATTTTTTCCAAAATTTGAAGGAGCCACCAAAAACCCTCTTCCATGTTCAACTTGTTTTAGAGATGCAACAAGCAGAAAAGCCAAACAAAACCAGAAGCAACAAGAATATTTATATGAACTAAATTCCAGGCACATAAAGTTTCACCCATTTTGCTGACAGGGTTCAAACTAAAGACAAATACTGAATTTTCACTTTTATTTTTTTTCTGCCAGTAATTTACATGAACAACTTTTTAAGGCATTCCCTTCAAGTTGTTCAAGAAAAAGTATTTCAGTACTTTTCATGTGCATCTGTAAACATTTATTTCAAATCCAGAAATGCTTACAGTGTTATATTCTTCTGCAAAGATTTCTGATCCCTCAGTAGACTTTGCTGTCACTTTCAGTCTTCCTGGCATTCCTTGCTCCAGCTGCTCAACCTGTAAAAATTTTTGTAAGTTTAGTATGACCTGAAGCAGCAGAGCTCACTTCCACTGTCATTCAAGCCTTGACCTACTAATCTATCATTCATCAGTAAAGAGAAGCTCAGTATCATAAAACATTTATTTCTGCACAGAGCCAAAGCCTTCCCAGACAACATCTCCATCTTACATGTGCTGTTTAAAGTACAGTGTTAAGAGAAGCTAGTTAGTTCTCTTAAAGTGTTAAGAGAAGAAAACTGAAGGAAGCACTTGCCTGAACTGGTACAAATTTCCTGATAAACTTCACGCCGTGTGTTTCCATGTAGGCACCGACTTTTTCTGCCATTTCCTGGTCAAAACCCCGCAGAAGGATGGAACGCACCATCACTGTGACATCCAGACCCAGGCCAGCCAGAAACCCTGCACACTCCAGAGCTACATAAGAAGCACCCACAACCAGAGTCTTGCCAGGGCAGTAAGGCAGGGAGAACAGGTCATCACTGAAAAGAGAAATCGTCTCAGTTACTAGGTTCTTCCAACACAAGCTTGTCTTGGCAAACACTAGAGCAGACAAGTTCAGTCTTTTGCGCCTTTTCATCTCACCTTGTAATGCAGAATTCTTTATCTCCAGGGATACCCAGGTATCTTGGCCTTTCTCCTGTTGCCAGGACAAAAGTCTCTGCTGTGTGATAGGTTACTTGTCCTTTTCTGTTAGTTGCCTGTTGATGAAGACACAGTTAAGACAGACATTTTCATATGTTTTAAGACAAAAATTATGTAATCCTTTCCTTAATTATTGCAGACATGTTTAAAAACTGAGAATAAGCAGTTTGAAACAAGAACTACTGCATTTAGAGATGCCATGCAGGTCACTGAAGAACAACAAGTTTAAATAACAGACTATCAGGCTTTCCTTCCATTAGAGCACTTAAAATCACTTAGTCTTTGAATCCTGTCCTTTTAAACTACTAATTTGATTATTCATAACAGGTTGACTTCCGAGTAATAAAAAGCCACAACAAATTAAGACAACCCCCTAATCACCCCAATAAAAGGCCAACACAATCCAAGCAATGCCATAATATGCATTAATTCTTAGGCTAATGTAAAAATAAAAAAATAATAATAATAATAAAAAGGTAACTAGTCACATGATTTCAGTTCAGAGGGCCTAAGACCCATTGTGTGAATTCTAAGTAATTCAGTCTTGGTCTTTGGAATTTCATCTTGCCAATGCACTTCTCCCAAAATCTGACCTTCATTCTTGCTCTTTGTTAGTTTTCCATCACAGATGAAGGAAAATTTTCTCCCCATCGAGTGAACAGGTAATTCAGGTTGGAAGAGATCTCAGGAGGTCATCTAGTCCAGCCTCCTGCTGGGAAGTCTCTCTGTTCTACTTCATTTATTGATTAGGGACACTAAAGTGGCCTGGACACTTGAACAGATGGTACACTAGGTAAACTGAATTTACTATTATATTTCAGTGCCAGGCTCTGGGTTTAAAACACAAGTAGTTCAGACTTGATACTGAAAACAATTACACCCACTGAGTGCAACAGATGCCTTCAATATGCACTTCTAGGTTAACCTTGCTTCAGTATGATCACTTACAGCAAGATTGACAGAACAAGCTTTGTCTTGCAAAACCAACACTTTAATTTGTATGCTGATACAGCACAAGGTTCTAGCAGAGCTCTTATGCAAGCGCTTAATCTAAATTTAATTTCAACAGCTTTTATGCTTTACTGTGAGGGGTTTCCAAGTTGCAAAATCATACAGCTACAGCTTCCTTTCTTCCCCCCCCCTCACTCTGGCTGCTGAAATCAGTCATGAAGGTAGAAACTGAGACCACCTTCCTCTGTTCTTACAAGACACAGGTTTACATACATCCACATCACTCTTACATAACTAGGTTTGCAAACACTGTGGCAGGTACTAAAGTACAACAATTATTTTAATCAGTAACTTCACAAATGAGTTATTAACTTCAGTTGACCCAACTTGGCAATGCTAAGATGAAGCCATTTTGGTGCTGAATTTTATAAGGCAGCTCTAGAACATGAGTTTTCCCTCCCAATTAAGGATTTTAAATGCACAGTATACCTTAATTTTGTGTGGTTCCACAAACTCTCCATAAGAATTGAGGTATGTCACAGACTTCTCTCTCAGGGACACTCGATAGCCCCAGTTTAAAGAACCAATGTAGTTCTGAATTGCTTCTACCATGATTTCCCAGTTGTGTTTAACTGAAAAAAGATACTAATTTAATATTTAAGGAAATAAAAGTGCAACATGTCCCTTAAGAAAAACTTATTTGTTGTATATCATGCTAAGAAAAAATCATTATCAGTAATGAGGATACATATTAAGGTCTTGTTCTACCATGTTAATATTTATGTGACATGTTACTACCTGAACTAAGCCCATTCTAGAAGTTCTGTCATTTATTTCAGTTAATACAGGGAACAAAACACAATTAACTTCCAACCCCAAAATTTTCTATGACTCAAGAAGGAGGACACCTGATTCACCTAAGAAAAGTATTGACCTCTGCCTCTAATTTATTAAGTCCAAAGTACAAGAACAGTCTTGAGTTCAGCATCTCATCTGTACAGTCTTGTGCTCTTACCAACCTTGTTCTTCATACTGCCACCCATACTTCCTTGAATCCTGGAGTGCCTGACCCAGAAGTGCTGCTTGATGCATCAGCTTCTTAGGAATGCAACCTACATTTACACACGTGCCACCAAGTCCTAAGATGGAAAGAACCACGTTACTGCTTCTATGAACAGGATTTATGCTTTCCCTACCACATACTTTGTATGATCACTCATATCACTCAGGGAGGTTTGCTACAGTCACACCAGCAACATGAAATTTCTGTTGCAAGAGACATTTTAAAACACAATGAACACACTAAGCTTGTATTTCATTTGAGGTGTTACTAGACTCACTGACCCAAGACAGGTACAGCATGTCAAACATAGGCCCCGGTTATTTACTCCACAAAGCTTCAGATTTTAGTCAGGTTGTCAAGTAAGCAAGGCAAAAAGCCCAGAGTTTCTATAGTTTAGTATCATCTATTCTGTGGAATTTGAAATACTATCTACAAGAGCACATTCATTCCTTGACTCGACAGAAGTTTCACTTCAGTTCCTAACTCATTTTCAACTTCCAGTATCACTAATGAGGTGAGCCAGCAGCTGTCCTTAATTAGGGAAAGGTGAGACATACATAGTCACTGTTCTAAAGGAACCCTACCAGTTGTCCTCAAATAGAAGTGAATGAACTAAAAGGCAAAATATCTGCACAAACATAAGAATGTGAATATGCACACACACATACTGCTCAGACATGGTTTGAAAGTGATCAAAGCTAGAAAAACTTTTGACAAAGAACAGAGTTAACAATGCCCATAACAGAAATAACCATCTAGAAAAGCAGCAGGCATGCCAGGAAAATAGCGCATTATCTGTGTAACAGAATTACAGGAATTCGGCCTCAATTCCTAAGAACACAAATCCACAGTATATAACATTTCAGTATGTATCACTGGTACTCAAACATCATCAAATACAGGATAAAAAAGCTTACCCCATGAAGTTCCAAGAGGTGTTGGAACAACATAATCTAATACCATTACTTTTTTCCCCAAGGTAGCAGCTTCCTATAAAAGATGGAGAAGACCAGTCAGCATTACTGAACCAAGCAAGCCTGTCCACTCATTCATGTTCATGATACTTAGCACTAATATCATACAGCACACTATCATATCTACCTCCTTCCCTAGACAAAAAAAATTAAATTCCTCAAGAACAGACTTTTTTCCAAACTTTGAATGGCTCCTTGCATGTTCAATGCTGCATGCAGATCATCTTATGCTGTCAAAATCCATGATCTGAACAAGGTATGAGATGGGCTCAGCAGCCTATGATTCTCCTTGACCTCGTCTAAAGAAATATTTACAGTTAGCTCTCCTTTTCTTCCAGAATGACAGGACTGACTTGGCATGTTCATGGATGGAAAAGAAGGTGACAAACTGGAGACATTTTCAGGGGAGAACCACCATGATGTTCAGGAGCACATTCCCAAGAGAGAGTGAGAAGGCCAAGGGAATTTGACACATTCAGCCTGGAGAATAACTGAATTTGGAGGGGACCCAAGAGCAACTTTCCAGTACCTATGAGAAGTACATTAAGATGACTCTGCCAGGCTCTTCACAGTGGCCAAGTAGCAAAGGGACAAAAGACAGTGGCTGCAAGTTGAAACAAGAGACTTACACTGGATATAAGGACCTTTCAGACCATGAGGACAATCAAACAAGTTTCCCAGAAAGGCAGTGCCACCTCTACCCCTGGCTTATTTCAAGAGCCAAATGAATGAGCTCCTGCATAATCCTGTGTGTCCTCACAGTTGACCTTACTTGGAACAAAGAGCTTACATTAGATATTCTTCTAATGTCCATTCCAACCTGAATAAGCCTATTCCTCTATCCAAGGAATTACCAGGTATGCATCGTATGATTTTTCAAGCTCATCAATCAAATCTTTAGTGCCTCAGATCTGCTTAAGAGCTGCACATCTACTGCAATCCTGGCTCAAACAAGCTTTAGCTCAATGTCTTGTATTTTGTGAATAGCTCTCTGGACAATTTAGCAATTAGCACCAAGTTTACAACTGATGCCCCAGAAGGAACTATGAGGAAAGATCCGAACATTCTGAAAATACACAATTGGCCAATTGAAGAATTCCACTGTCAGCTTCTACTGCCTGCTTTGTATCTCCTAATGAAGACTGCATGCTAGGCTGTATTGTTCAGCAATTATCAAGAACAACCTCACCCTGCCCAAAACAAACTGACAGTTTAGGATACCTGGCTGAGAAATGGGGGGGTGTGTCCAAATCCCTTGGGTAGCAGAAAAAACTGAATCTGGATCTTAGGTCCTGAGGCACTCTGAACAACAGCCAGTTGTGTAAGGGCTATGCAATCTCAGTTACCCTTTCTGAGAAAGCACCTAAAAAGGGAACTAAAGAATGAAGCAGCTCCTTGAAGGGAACTGCTGGAAGCACTTAATTTTAGTTAACTGGTGATACTGAATCCTAAACTGTCAAAATACTTCAAAAGCAGCCCTGAAGTTTTGTAGATAGTTTGGAAGTGCCTGTGTATTAGGCATGCAGAAGAGATAGCTAAAAAACATTTGGTTCCACCCTGAGCCAGAAAACTAAAACCTATTATTAGGATCAAGAGCTGAATACACATTGGCTAGAAACTGGTCCCATAAACCATTATCCCCTGAGTGAGCACATTACTAAAGCCCTATTGGTTTGTTAATTAACAAAGGGAACAATAATACTCATCAAAATATAGACTGTTTTATACCAATATAATTAATAGAGAGATTAACTTTTGAAGAAGTTTCACATACCACCTGTTCTTCAATGCCATTTTCACATCATACCTTAGAACATGCAAGTCCACCTGAGCCACCACCAATAATAATGAGATCATATTCATAGGGTTCTGTAATTTGGTTGTCCCCAAGGAGTTTCTGCAATGATCCATCCTGATAAGCCTGGGAGAGAAAAGAAAATAGATTAGCACACATGATTCTGAGCAAACAACTGATAACATTGCCTCCTCTGACCTACGTCACCCAGTCTACTGTGTCACACAGAATTTAACTATGATCACACAGAAAATTCACTCAGTCTTTGTCTACTTCCAGCTGATTTTTAAGGTTACCTGATATGTTGCATCACAGCCACCAATGTGAGTTCCATTCACAAATACATTAGGCACTGTCCTCTGGTTGGTCAGCTCTACCAATACTTGCTGAATACTGGCTCCATCATCTAAGAATAAAAGAAATGTGTACATTATAAACAGATTTCAGGAAGAGAGCTTTTAGAACAACCTGAAGTATTAAAGGTTTGGACAGTGATATACTGTAGGCCTCACAACACACCAATTTTATTATAAACATTCCGTTTGCAGGTTTCCTGGGCATAAACAAGTATTCAGAAACTATTTCTCAAAGGAGCAGGCTTAAACACAGAAATTAAACTGGTATTTCAAGCCACAATTCTACAGAATGGAATAATGTTGAGGTAGTAAGAGTTAAGTTCTTGTATTTTGAGGATTTTTATCTGTCTCTAACAGTGTCACATTTGGTACTACACAAACATTCTTTTCCAGCTATCACAGAAGATCACACAGACACCTTTTCTTTCATGAGCACTGTCTTATTTTGGAGTATGTTCTGTGCACAGGCACATAATTTTGCCCAGCAGCTTTGTATTATGAGATGATGGGTAAGGGTAAGTACAAACATGCTTTTCTACTTGCCCTAGAGCTACCTCCCTGCTTTTTCTACCCACCACACTGTCAGAAACTTTCTAGTTTTCAAGTTATCATTGCTTAACCTGATCTGTCATCTGAATCATCAGCACCTACACAAAGGCTCAATTTGGATCTCTCAGCAGTAAATGTGGGAATGAGAATTTACAGTAATCACTTTGACTAAAATCTTTTTATTCCAAGATTGCATCTATTTAGCATCAGTATTTGAAGTAACTGCAAAGGAAATATATTATTAATTAGAAGTAATTCCAAGAAAAAGAAGGCTGTGCATTGTACTTTACATATCTTGGGCTATAATCAATTCACAGTATGACAACTTGAATAAGAAGTAAAAGTAACTAAGAAGAATTGAATAAATAGCTACATTTCTCCCAAACATTGCTTAGGCAAACAAAAACTTCCAAAAGTCATTAGAACTTTAAAAAAAACATTGGAAACTTAAGTTTTGTAGAGAAAAAAAATTTATAATGGACACTCAACAGCTTTTGAAAGTGCATTTAAGAGCTTACTAAGAACCATTTAAGAAACGATTTGTTCCTAAAACTACACTAAAAGCTATATGCATTATGTCCATACACACATAAGGCACTGCATGTGTCCTAAAACCAAAGCAGCTTGGACTTTAAGGAAAAAAACAATTTGAAACTAGCAGCAGCCAAGTTACTGGAATTTACCCTTCCTTCCTGTGACTCAGCACTTTTCCCAAAGAAGGTCACTCATATACCAAGTCAAACATTAACAATTCACCTGAAGACACAAGAGAAACAGGAAGAGGGAAAAAAATCACACTTTTTCCTCAGAAGTCATAGCTTCTCGGAGAGAAAACAGATCTCACATTCTCTATCACCTATGATTTTTACAGAGTCAAAGCCTTCACTTATACTAAAAACACATCCTGTATAAAATCCGCATTGAAGCCTAATTGCCTTTATCTCTGCATATATTATGTGTATTTTACTTGTTCCACATATCCCCCAATTAGTTCAAGACAGCTTAAGGAATTATGCAGAGTCACTTGTTTTTAACCACATCAAGCAGCAGCACGTGATACACTTTTTTTTCCTCCTACTCACCAGTTGCATCCAGTTCCAGGGCATAGTACTCCACACCAATGGAGCGGAAGAGTTCCTTCACCTGCAACAGGAACAGACACCATGGCAGAGCAAGGCTTTCTCAGCTTCCTGCTGGACACACACTCTAAGGCTCAGCTACTCTGAGGAACAGGCTCCACACAGCTTTGGCAGTTTGGCACTTCTATGTTTTGCATGTTCCTCACTTAAAGCCAGACCATTTAACCTTCCAACACAAGTCCCATTGCCTTAAGAAAAAGCTTCTAGATACAATTTGCTTAGCTGCTGACTTCTCTACCTGTGAAATATCAAAAGCCATGGAAGTGATTGCCACATAAAAAAAACAATGAGAGAGAAAGGAGCAGCAAGATTTCTTTGTAATACCGAGAAGAAGAAAAAAAAGGAAGGAAAGAAGGGAGTAGAGGAAAATATGCAAAACAAAACGCTGCCAAGGAAGTAAAAAAAAAAAAGAAGACATTATAAAAAGCTGCAGAAGGAAGTAACACTTTCCAAATGTACTCAGTACTCAGCTAGGTGTTTTCTTAACCCCAGTTCTGGATGGACAAAGTGTACCATTACCTAATTCAAATCAGGCAGCCTTTTAGAAGCAAGATTTCTACAGTAACATTTTTTGTTAAAGTGGCATATGAAAATAGCTCTAGCAAGAATCACTGAATGCCTGTGGGATGGACACACTTGACAGCATGGAGCCTGAATATTTTTCAACCAGCTTTCTGATGAACCTCACATTTACTGACAGAGCTTCACTAAGAGTATGTTGAGTCACATTTAGCAAGTTTAAAGATATCTAACATATGAAGAATAAAATGTTTTTAATATTGCCATGATTCACATTGTTATTATGCTGAATATTGAGTATACCAGTGTTTTCTGGTAAAGTTTCAGCATTATGCACATGAACAAGAAGATTTTGTACTCCGTACAAACTACAAATTCAGTTTCTTACCACATCATATATCAACCGCAACATTCAAAAGAAAGCTTTGCCTCTGTAATTGATTATATTGGTTCTACACTTATGAAATAGTGGAAGTTCTAAGGGACCTTTTAAGGCCATCTGCATGAACTCCCTGCTCAAAGCAGAGCCAAATGTGAAGGCTGATGACATTGCTCAAGCACTATCCTCTCACTTGGAACACCCACAAGGACAGAGACACCAGAACTTCCCTGGACTGGCTCAACATTTGACCATCCTCACAGTAAAGAACTTCCATTTTATCCCATTGGAGCGTCTGTCATTGCAACTTATGTTTGTTGGTTCTTCTCCTTTCACCCTGCAACTCAAGTAACAGTCTGATTGTCTGCCCACTTGTTAGCTGAAGGCAGCAACTAAAACCCCTGGCCAGCCTATCAAGGTTTAAAGAAGCTGAGCTCCTCATTCACACATTCAGCACGTATGTGTCTGTATGATACTCCAGTCCTCTAACCATCTAGATGATCCTTGAAATTTTTTGTCCTAAGCTCACCGCTAACTTCAGGCTTGCCTCCTGGAATGATCATGGCTACAGGCAGAATGAAAGGAACCACTGCAGACCTCCTGCTCTGCATCTACAAATCCCAAGCTAAATGCCTTGCAAGATCTAAAAAGCAAAGCTTAAAGTGACTGCCACTAGGAAGTGCTAAGAATGCAGAGGCAAATCAGAAAATTAGTTGCTTGGCTTCTGGTTTAGTTTGCAGCAAAGCAGCAGAGTAACAGGCAAATGTTCATTAGCTTTTATTTTCTTTTTTTTTACAAAACTCTGCGAAAACATTGCAACAGCAGTTGGCAGGAGGGAGGACAGAACAGAACACTACTAAACCAAGAAAGATTACACTCAAGAAATGACAGATTAAAGGCATTAGACCACCTTTACTGAATGAAGATACTCAGCAGAGAGAAAAAAATCAGACAAATATCAGCATTCTAATTACAGGTAGCTATTGCACTTCACACTTATGAACAAATCATACTTGTATATGCTAGTGAAACTGAAAGAAAGATAATAACAAGCACATGAGCAGTTACAAAATCTTCAGCGCAGGCAAGAGATAATAGATGACTTCGGTTTGGAGAAGGAAATGATTAGGAGAAGCAGAAAGATAACACACTAATCATGAGTAATATCTAGATAAGCTGAACAGGAAATGATTTCTCAGAAATACTCACTGGAGCACTCAGTAGTAACAGCATTTACCAGAAAACAATTTTGTAATGAAAAGGAAGTAATACTCCCTAGGGAACACAACCAGAAAGCTTACTGCTATTTGGCACTGTAAAAGTCAAAATTAAAATGAGATCAAAGGAGTTATTAGACCAACTAATGAAAAAGAAGATCCACTGAAAACTTTGAACTCAATAAAACTAATACAGATTCAGGTCAAGAAATTGCTGTGTCACACATACATACCACTGGAAACCAGTGGTGCACTGGGAGGTTTTCTTCCTTATTAACCAAAGCCAAAACTATAATTTCTCCAAATGTCTGGGATGGGATGGGATATGAGGCTGCAGGGTAACTGATACAAGCATTTGCTTCCCTTCTCACCAACGCAATGGCCTCAGCTACCTACTAAACCCTTTCAGTGTTCACAAAAAGTAATGGACTGGAAACACTTCCAAATACTATTAAACAATAGGTAATTCCTTTGAAAACAAGAAAGTGGTCTAACTTTAGGAAGTTCTTCACAGAGATGCTTTCTGTCACTAGAGTAGCTAAGCAGGTTTGAAATAAGCTTCATATCATAAAATAATAATGATATGTCCTAGGTCTGCTTTTTCAAGTATCAGCTAACACTCCATAATAGCTACAGCTGAATTGGCCAAAACCCCCTGAGGATAGAGAATGTAATCTGTAATAGCATAAAATATAACTAAAATAACCAGTAACTTCTATGCAATCAGAGCTGCTGCTCTTAAAATTTCAACACATTACAGTGCCCAGTCTTGCCATTTTTCATGCTAAAAAAAATGGGTTTTTTATGCATTTCTATCTTACTTATTACATTTTCTGGATGCTAAAAAATTGAAGAAACAGCCAAGTTAAGTTATGACAAAGAAGTAATTCTAAAAACCACCCCCGCTCCACCACTGCCCTGTCAAAGCAGTTGAACAACAAATTGCATTTGCAGAAGAGCAACAGCACAATTGCCAAGTCATGCTATTAGCTAACCTGAATACAATCACCTACTTAATTCACCTGGGGAATTTATTTGCAGTTCTGTTTCTGAAGAAAAGTACAATTTCAATTTTCTTCTAGGATGGCTACCTCCACGTGAAATAGTGAATTCTTTCAACCCCCAAATTATGTCCTTTCAGAGCATGAGAACTAAACATCTTTAGTTTTTCAAATAATCCTACCAAAAGCACTTTGCTAACAACCATCCACAGTAAAAGACAATACAATGCACACTATTCAAATCTAAGAACTCAGAACTATGTGATTACAGTCGAAGTACCCAAGCTGTAACTACACTTTCAAATTACATCCACTTCATTAATTCTATAGACTTGATCAGCTAAGAAGAATCCTGCATTACCCATTGTTTTCCCATTCCTTTCACTAATTTCTAAGTGTTTGGTAAGAGAGATTGTTAATACCCTTAGTGTTACAGATACTCTTCTGTTTTATCACTTGATGTGTCATGTGAGGCTTCCTTCTTCCACAAACTTTCTTCCTCTAATTCTCTGTCTGCAATCTATACCCCTTCTCCACATTTTCTTTGTTATATTACCTATCTGTTCTGTTCCAAGCAGGAAAATAAGCCAAGGAAATCTGCCTACCAGGGCAGTCAGCTCTTCTTCCCCCAGCCCTATTTATTTTGTGTTCCTTCACAAAAATTCATGCAGCGCTTTTCAGCTCCCCCTCCTAGAAAGGGCCGTCACAGAGGGCCCACCTACTCCCTATATTCATTCTTCCCCATTGCAAGACAATAAGGATAATATTCTTCATATCCGATTGCTTCCATGAAGCAAACAATCTGCCTGATGGAGAATCCATGAACAAACATGCAGGAAAGAACAATGTGGAATTTAATTACCAGACTAGTCTTTTCTCCCCTTCTTGTCTTAGTCTAGAGGCTCTATAACACCATGAACAGATGAAGGGAAAAGGCACAAAGGTAACAAATAAAGTTACCCATGTGATCTCAAATCCACTGAACTGAATGCCATGAGCATCAGCATTTACAATCACAAGCACTAAAAGCACACAGGGAAATAATGACAAGCAGAACTAAGTATTTCTCAATGGGCAACTCTGAAGTCCTCAAGAAATTAGTTCTCAGCAGAAGATAACACTTTTGTCAACTGGACTAGACTGGAGCAAGACTCCAGCTCCTCATTTACTGAAACTTTGAGTAAGTTGTTAAGAAAGATTTGAGCTATGTACTGTGTTCTACCATCTACCTAAAGGCTCTTACACAGAAGGCATTGGTTTGGTTGATCCTCCCAAACACAGAAGTTTCCTTTCTCAGAACCTCAATTAAGTTGCAAGTGAGATAGGATATATTCAGTTAAGTTTTCTGCAAGGGAGTAATATTATTCCTTCCCTCTCCAGAGTTCCCAGAACTAAACCTAACTTAGAAGTGGGAGTGAGGCTTCTGAGTATTTTCCTGGTTATCAGTTCTATTGAGGAACACCAAGACTTGATCCAATACTTCCCACTACGTTCTTCCACCACGGCCATATCAAATATGGTAGTGTGAGGTTTAAATAAAACTTCGTAACATTAACTTTTTGTAAATATCCAAGAAACCCAAGGCCTACAAACCCTCAGATCCTGTGTGGACTATGACCAATGTGCTGGAATCATAAAATTCTAATGAAGGCCATTTTTAAGTAAATTAAATTTTTAAATAAATTTGGCTTACTAGCTATAACCAGCCTGTGACATTGATGCACAATCAGGGCTAAAAAGTATTTTTCTCTAAACGTCACAATTAACCAAGAGTGCTTTTCTCTTCTTTTAAACACACACTGCAACCAGCATTGAGAACTTATGCACTCGCTATAGAGTCAACCTTCCTCAAATTTAGAAAAGGCAGAAAACTCATCCCTTCCGTGGAGAGCAGCTTTGTCCAAGCTGAACACCAATGTGGTACTCAAATTTCCAGCGAGAAAGGAACACAGCACCTGAGCTTCGAGCTGCTGTAGAGCCGAGGAACAGGTACACTGCGCACCCATCTCCCAGCGAGGCAAAGGGAAAGAACTACCACAAACGCCACACATCCTCGCCTGCTCTCAAGCCTGGTAAGCGGTTTCCCAGGGCTGGCACGTGGTGCTGGAGCGCGATGGATCCAGCGCCTCTTCTGCACGCTCCAAACCCCGCAGGTGCCGCCGCCGGCAGCAGCCGCCGCATCCCCCCACACCGCCCTCCCTCAGCCCCGCTTCCCTGCGCCCTGCCCGGGCCGAGCGGGAGCCCTCGGGGCACAGCTCTGCCCATGCGTCCCTCGAGGGCAGGGCCCGCGGGGGACCGCGCCGAGCGGGCTCTCACCGCCCCCGCCTCACCTTGTTGCAGTAAGGACAGTAGTTCTTGCTGAAGATCATGACGCGGTGGGAGGCGATGAGAGTCCGCACGCGGAGCTTCAGCCCGTCCCAGTCCGGGAGCCGGGTCTGTCCCGGTGGCGGCGGCGCCATGGCGAGACCGGCACCTTCCCCCCCCCGGCGGCCGCGCTGACCCTCGGCCGCGCCCGCCCCTTCCGCAGCGGGCAGTGTGACGAGCCGGGCCGACCTATTCTGAGGGAGCGGGGGGGGATTGCAAAATACCAGAGAGGGCTCTCCGCCTGAATGTCAGCCACAAGCTCTATGAATAGTTTCAAAATAATAAAAAACCGTCTATACCACAGGAGAAGATGTCTCTATTTGCCTAAAGACCATGTAGAGAAGTATAATGTTGCGCTGTTTAAGCCTCTCTCCCCTCTGCGAAGGGGCGTGAAGTGAGCCATCAGGAGGCCGGCGAGAGCGCGCATGAGCGGCGGGAGGGCGGTGGCGGGCGGGGCGCGGGGCTGTGGCGGGCGGTGCCGCCTCAGCGTCCGCCCGGCCGGAGCTGGGAGGGCGGATAGTGCTGGGCAAGGCAGCCGGACTTGGGGGTGCACTGGGGGTTGTGCTTTGCCCCCTCACGGACCACCCGGCCCCGAGCCGGCGGCGATTGTCCCGGCCTGGAGCGACTGGCCCATGTCCCGAGGCGGCCGGAGTTGACCTGCCTCGGTGCCCTCTAAGATGGGGCGAAAGTATGTGGGGAAAAGCTGCTTCCCACGTGTGCCTCCACCTCCCCCTCGGGTCTCCTGCGCAGGGAGGAGAACGGGTACAAGAGGAGCGTCTCCTATAATAAAATTGATCACTAGCCAAGAGAGCAAAATTTCATTTTTTCAAACAATCCGGGGTTGAAGGAAGGGCATGCTGAAGCATCTGGTAATGCTTATTACATACATCTCTGATCAGAGATGGACTGCTCTTTTCCCACGAAGCCCAGCAATTGCCAGGGCTGAAGGGTGGAAGGGGCCCTTGTCCTGGGCATGGCAAGAGCCCGTGTGAGGGCCGGCAGCGGGAGCAGCCCTGCCTGGTCACTGCCCTGCGGCCGAGGCCTTGGCTGGGCAGTGGAGGTGGCGAGCCCAGGCCCCGAGAACTCGATCATCCCCCCCCGCAGAGCGACCCTGTGTTGGCCGATTGCAGCAACAGCTTTCTGTGAGCAATCCTAAGGGGTTGTGCTGGTTTAACGTCTAAGAACTTTGCTAAATCAAACTCTGCGAGCTTCTGAGTGACGGGAGTTCCTTTCTGTGTGTGAGGAAACACAGTGATTTCATAAGATTCAATAAGGAGTTTTTAACAACGTAGATAATGAAGTCTATTGCTTCCTCCCACACCTGCCACAGACCAGTCCTACTGCTATTTACTAATGCTAAAAATAACCACATATAATAGCTGTAATGCCACCAGTGATGAAAATGGGCCTGGTGGGAGACAACTGAATTAACTTGCTTAATTCCTTTTTGGATCACTTGTACCTGTGATGTTCACTGCCCAGTGAGCTTGAAAAAATGTATATTGCATTTATTTGAATGTTGGCAATGAATGTAGACGAACACTTTCTACATTCCCCACAGAGGAAAAAAAAAAAATATCCAAGTTTTGCATCCTTTTATTTCAGTATCAGCATGTAGAAAAGTGGGTACAATACCTACAGCTACTGAGGTTTGACATAACATGCATGGGCCAGAACTACCCACTGTATTTTGTTCATAGTCCAAACAAAACTGCTTGTTTGATTCCTAGCTTTGGTTAATTGTTCTGTCTCCTTCTCAGACTCCTTTTACCTTGTGAGAAGCAGTGCTGCCTTTACTACTGTTACAGGAATTAATATCCCAAGCTCAAAGATTTGTGCCACTATCTGAAGGTTGGTAGGTTTTCATATTAAGCTTGGTCTGTTTTCTTCAGTATAAACATCCATCAGTTCTAGAAAGGTCTATGAAAGGAAGAAATATTCAAAAGATCTTTTTCTTTTGGCATGCTCAATGCTGATGGCAATGTGCCAAGCCCCATGAGGAATAAATGTCCAAAGCAGATTAAGTCACTTGAGGGTTTATTTTCTGCTCTGCACACTCTGCTGTTGGTTGTTATTACCACTGTTGCCTTACAGCAAGAATGGGGTAATGGTTTTAAACTAAAGGAGGGTAGATTCAGATTAGATATAAGGAAGAATTTTTTTACAATGAGGGTGGTGAAACATTGGACCAGGTTGCCCAGAGAAGCAGTAGATGCCCCATTGCTGAAAACATTCCAGTCCAGGTTGGATGGATCTCTGATTAACCTGACCTGGTTAAAGATGTCCCTGCTCATTGTAGGGGGTTAGAGTAGATGATCTTTAAAAGTCCTTTACAACCTAAACCATTCTGTAATTATATGATTCTATGGAGAATGGATGAAGGGGACAATGTCGACTTGCAGCACAAAGGGGTAGCCTTGGAAGCACTGTGATGACAGTTTCTTGCTTAGTTTTGCTTTAAGTCACTGTAGGTAGTTGACAGAAAAGGAGAGGGTTGAACTCTGGAGAAAAAGAAAGTATTGCTCAGTTCTAGAGATGAATGGAATATTAGCATCCTGTCTGTACCCCAATAATGGTTCTGATTATCGTTAACAGACGACACCCTGAATCTGTCTTCTGTTCTGAGAGTATTTTTCTCCCACAGGATACCAGATCATACTGAGCTCTCAGAGTCTTACTTTTCAGGTGTGCTGGGTAAGAGGTTCTACAGCTTTTTGGGCAACCATTCCACTCACTAAGAGATTATGTCAAATTATTTGAAATAGCAAAAGTATAGCATTTATAAATGAAGTGGTTTGCAAGAAGAGATTTTGAAGAAGGGGCAAGTGACTAGTGGAAAGGATCAGGAAATTGTTTTAAGGATAGGACTGCGAGAGACTTGTTTAATAAAGGTTTAAACATGCTTGCTTGAACTGTGGCTCCCTGCAGGCCAGTCAGCAGCTGTACAAAGTGCTTACAGGATGATGATAAGCTTCCCCACCTTTCACATGAAAGGCCTTGGTCTGCCTTCTGTAATTTAAACTGTCTCATTATGACAGTTCTCTCCTAGGAATTACTCAGCTTAGTCTGAGGATTAGCAATAAACCAACCACATAAAATAATTCATAATAATGTAGCATTGTGTGTTATGAGAAGACATTGAGGTAGAAACTGGTAGGGGAGGTTTATGAATAGAGTAGAATAGAACAGAATATGCATAATTTGCTCAGCTCTTGCACAGGACTAGAGGGCTCTTGGCATTATAAAGGTCTGATCTCATACTTGAAAGAATAAAGCTACACAGCATTCTGAAAAACATGGAGTAAAACAATCTTTGCCATAAAGGAAATGCTCCAAAAGACAAGTCCATGCAGACAGCAGATCCTGGAAGCATTTCTAAATGAAATTGTTTGCAAGAAGGTGTTTGGAGGAAAAAACTGTGAAAATCTTTAGCCATTCTTTCATCTAAAACCAAATTAATTTGTCACCTAGGCTTGCTCCCATTCCTCATGTGCAGTCAGCTATAAGTCTTGCTGCTGAAGGCAGTCAATTTAACAGTGAAGAATAATCAGAGAGCTCCCTTCAGCCATATGCCTTTGTTCACAGGCCAGGAAAAGAAAGAACATGACCTATCTCCATCTTTATATTCCATTGAGGATCTGTCAATGAAGTGGTATCCTCTAAGGTTGCTCCCTCCTCTTTTATATATCCAGAATGCATAACACAGATAAGAAAATGTAGAGAATATACCTAAAAGACCAAGAAGGTGACAAAAGGCCTAAACTGTGGCCTCAGCCTTTCTCACATTATTGCAGTGCCTTCACTGGCTTTCTGGGAACTTCACCTATCTGCATCAGGAGACAAATAAGGATGCTGCATTTTAGAACTGCATTTCCTGTTTTGGAGAAGGAACTCCAGATCTCCCCAAAGCCATAAGCATTTCATGGGTAGAAGGACAAAAAGAGATGCTGGTTATTTATTCAGAAAAAGATAACAAGTGTCTCTCATTGGATTACTGTAGAAGTTGGTCATGAGCCAGGAGACAGCCAAAGTCCTTAGCCATGAGCATGGCTACACCCTTTGTCAACACCAGCAATGGAGAGTCAGTGGAGCCTGAGGCATGCTGGAGGCTGTTGACAACCTGATTTGTTTGCCTGCCTTTTGGGTGACATGTGGATGGCCTGAAGCTCAGACTTTATGGATTAGTGTTCATGGCAAATCATATCAAAAGTCTTCTGGCACATTCAGAAATTTTGGCACAATTAAGTACGTTAAGTCAACACGTTGGTGTGCTGATGGTGAACATAATCCAGAGCATGTAATAACCCTGGGCTCCAGGCTGAGAAAAGGAGAGTGTCTCAGATCACACAAGACTTTGGCCAGGGAGCAAGGGTAATAGCTTAGACAGAAAGAGGAAAACAAGCTCTTCAGCTGAGTAGCAGCGCTCTCCAGGAAGGGCCAGGAAAGAGCAGTAACTTCTGTTAGCAGTGGTACAACTAAAATACAGTGAGCATACGCACAGCAGAGGGCAATCATATCTTCATTGGTGTAAAAATTCAACATCCCACCCAGAAAAGCTTGTCTGGACAGTGGCCGAGTGTTGGAATGAGGCCTGGATGTTAGCAGCTAGTGAGAAGTCAGTGGGGGGAGCTCAAGACCCACCAGGAATGATTTTTCTTCAAGATCTTGAATAAATAGTGAGAAGCTGTTATGCTCCTTTTTAAAAGGCATCAGAAACAAGGCAGTTAAAAGGAAATAATCAAAGTGGGAGAGTTAGGACCTGCATCTGCTAATGATGTACACATGTAATTTTTTCCATGCAAAACTCATGCTTGTGAAGTTGTCAAAGACAGAGTGAGTGCTTCAAGTTCACTTTCCTGGTTTTGCAAACCATCTGCTAGTTTGTGCAGGCAAGTGTGGTATGGCTGTGTATCTGCTTTTCTGCAAACGTGATGTTGGTAGTCCTCTGTTTCAAAATTTGGCTCTGGTGGTCTGCTGAATGTGTCTCATCTAATCTTACCTGTCATACTTTCAGTCCAAAATGTATGGTTAATGTCCCTTGAATGGTGTTTTAGTTTTTTATGAAGTATCATTATGAAAAAGTTCTGAGTTGAGCATGAGATTCTCTGAACATGCCTTAATTTGATTGCCAAGACTTTGGCTCAGAGCATGTGTTCTTCATATAGGCATCGGGCACACAGTTTGCTGATGATGTTCCATCATCAACAAGATGTTATTTTACAATAAACAGTACTTTAGAGAGTGCCAGGCCTTCTTCCTCAGGTGGCTGCAGTGTGAGGGAAAGCAGTGAGGATGCCCCAAGGATTTGTGCAGACCAGTTGAAGCATTAGTGAAGTGAGAGAGACTCAGGCTGGATCTAAACCTGTGGAATAATGTCCTCCACAATTCAGTTGTGTTAAGTGCTGCAAGCCAGAATCTTGTCTACAGCTGACAGGAAGAGTTCTGGTGCTCAGCTGCTTTACAGGATAAGCCCTTTATTTATCTGCTTTAGTGAACAGCATAGTGCCCATCTGCTGTGCACTGAAGTCACCTTTCCTTTCTGGGATTCTTATGAAAGCTTTTTAAAGGAGAAAAGAAAAGCAGACATAAAGGATAAAAAAAGTCCTTAATCTTTCAGAAATATGGGGACTTGGCTGTATTTCTAAGCAAAACCAGTTCCTTTAAATAGTCATATGCTGCACACTTCCCAGAAGAGTATTTTAATGAAGGTTGTTTTGTGGTTTGTGTTTTTTAATTCTAGTCAGTTTAAGCAAGACAACTTTTGCACTTCCAATGCAGGGGTCTCAGCTGGGGTTTATTCCCTTTTGCAATCCCCTCTTCCAGTGAAATTCCTAGTGTCTTCATCTGTGCACTGTGCCATTCTCCACTTGAGTGAAATGGTCAAAATTATCACAGGTTAATATTTCAGAACAGGGAATATTCAAATGTTTCCTACAGTTTCTTTAGCTAGTGCAATTTATTTTATCCTGCAGCTGCATGGGAATGCTCAGCAGGAAGGTCAGATAATAAATTCAAAAGCACAGATTTCTACATTGCCTTTTGTCATAGATTTATTATCAAGTGTGTTTCTTAAAGTCTATTTACATCCTTTTTCCTTTAGGTAATTAAATACTGTGCTGAACAGAGATTCTCCCAGCTTTTCACCCTTGGGGTAGCTACGCTAGAGAGATCTTTCTCTGCATGTAGATTCCCACACAGTCTGTAGTCTCCCCCTCAGTTTTGTCTTCCATTCTGTGGACAAGCAGACTGGACATCTTCAAATCTTTGGAGTTAAGAACTCTGCCCTTTGTGCATTTTGGTTCACACATGCTCTAGTCCCTGCTGATTAGAAAAATGTAACTGATTCCATGTGTCAAAAGAAGCCATCCTTTTAGGATTTTTGCTGCTTCAGCGGAATTAGTTGATTTTCATGGTAACTGGTGCTGATAAGCTGTTGGCTGAATTCCTGGCTCCATTCAAGGTTTCTCATCTGCTCAAGTAAGGTGGTTCCTTCAGTAAAAACAGGCCTGCCCAAACAGATCACAATATTTTTTTCTGCTCCTGGGTGGTGATCTCAAGGAACAATCTTCCTTGTGGTTATTTGGTGCTTCCAGGCCTGGCTGGGATCCAGGAAGATGCAGGAAGCACAGGAGAAGGTATTGTGGAAAGGAGAAGACTTAACAGACTGGTGTTTTCTGAAGGTTTAGAGATGGATGAACCTCAAACTTCAGGGAAGATTCAAATAAACATGTATTTTTTCTCCAATAGATTTCTTGACCTTGCTGAACAACAGCCTGTCTCAGGCTGAAACCCAGACTGCTGTCAAATCTCATGATTTTAAAAGTCTCTCAATTTTTTATTTTACTAAATAGAGTGATAGAGAGAGAAATTTTACCATCTTTTTAAGCTCCTTGTGCAAACAATAGTTTGGAAATATGGGTGTGACAATCTTGAGTATCAGGCCAACTGGGCAACAAACTCAACATTTCTTAATAGTACAGTTGTAGAGCAAATTGAATTTTGTAGGCTTTGGTGGCAAGACTCAACCCTCAGGTCTTTAGAGATTGTCATCTTGTTGCCTCCTGATACAGTTTTCAGGTGGACCCTACTCTTCTACCAAGTTAACCCAGGAATCAGAATGAAATGTTCCCAAACACTGGTGTTTGGGTCTGTGACAGGGTCTGAACACAGTCTTATGGAGTATCTGAAATGTTTTTGTTCTTCATCTGCAGCACTAGCAAGGTGCTGCTTTAAAATCCTAATGCCTGTGCATTCCCTAAATCCCCGTATTCAGAGGTGCCTTACATTGCCAAGACAATATTCACAGTATGTCTAGCTAATTTAAAATTATTGACTTTATAATTGGTGAATCTGTGAACAAAAGCCTTAATACTGTTCAGTGAAGGCCTAAACTCCAAACCAAAACAAATGCAGTTATTGATTTTAATTAACTGAGCCCGAAGTGATAGTAGCTCAAAGTAAGAATTGCTGAAGTGCCTTGCTGGCTTTGAGTTTCCCAAAGCAGTTTTGCGTTTGTCCTTCTTTTCTGTGGTATTCCACAAGGATCCCTGTTCCCTGGACTGTCAACTGCTAGCACTGCTGTCAAAATCGAGTAAGATGACAGAAATGACTTATTCCCAGCCCATCCTTCTCTCCTGAGAAGGTGCTCAGCAGGAGCTGAGGCAGCTCCATCTGGTGTGGGTTAGCTGGCATCAGGGCTGTGAAGGCAACCTGGGCTTTGGGCTTGCATCTTCATGTCCTTGGCTTGTTCACACTGCTCTTGGGAGCGTTTGGAGGATGTGGTGATAGGGTTGAGGGTGGTGGGAAGAACAAAACAATGAGAGTATAGGAACTAGTTATTCAGCTTAAATCACTGGGTTTGGAGTCCTGCTTGAAGAGTAGGGCCAGGCAGGCTAAGGCAGGGAGCTTCTAGCACTGCTGCATTCCCTGCCTGATTTTTCAATTGCTTTCACTGTCCCTTGTATGGAATTCATTTTGTTATTTTGACTTTTCTCTGGCTAAAGTGTTTTATGTAGTACTTTGGATGTTACTGAGTCATTCTTAAGTACTAACAAACCATCTGCTTATCTCAATTTGAGCCAGAGGATAGGCTGCAAAGCATGGCTGGGTTGTTGGGTTGTTTTTGTTTTTTTTTCTTGTTTCATTCTTTTTGTCTTCTTTTAATATGTCAGAGAAAACTGCAGCAGAGGGCACTGTGTGGTTAGGTTTCAGGGGAACACTTATTGAATTGCACTGGGTGGCTGGGAGCAACCTCCTCCTGAATGCCTGTACAACTAAATAACAGAATATTAAAAGCAATTCCTCAGAACATGAGGGTTTTAGGGTTTAGAAAGCTGACTTTTTTATATTGTAAGGACTTGGCTGTTTTAATTTTTAGAGTACCTGGGAAGTGCTGGCATCAGGATCTTTTTCTATTCTGTTCAGAATTTGAAAGACAGCCTCATTAAAGGAGCAGCATAGAACACAGATGACATCGAGTAGGCAGGCTACCTATAATAATGTCATGTTTTGTCATTTATAATAGATAGTTCTTCCAAACCTTTGGGATTCCCACAGCACTTGGCAAATTAAATATTTGAACGTTGTTAAAGGGAAGCCTGTTCAAAGAGACCAGGCAGCTGTGAAGTGGGACACCGATGCCACTGCAGGAAGAGGTGGAGTGCTGAAATTCCATTTAAGGGAAGTCCCCATTCACACAGAGCATGCCATGGGACATTTTTAAGCGTCTCTTCAATAAATATGGCCTCGTTTGAGTCATGATTGGAGAGAACTGGGTACAGTAAATAACACGCAGTGTTTTCAGAGCGCTGCCGCAGGGCTCATCACACAGCAAGCTGTGTGCAACCCCCCTTACCTTCAGCTGACAGTAGGGAGGTGGATCTAACACGCCTGGAAATGAAATCCATGCTTTAAAGAGTCTGTGTTTGTTCAGACTGGAGCCTGGCAGTGCAAAGCAATCTCCCTATGCCAGCCTTTGCTGTCAAGATAATGTTGAAGATAATGTTAAGTTAATTATTTCTGGATCCTCAGGTCAGTGGTGAAGGTTTCTCTGGCAGATAGGGACACTGCTGGGATAAATACTGTACATCCCTGAGCTCCCTCTGGAGCAGGGCTTTGGTGCCACAGACTGTACCAATTCACAGTGAAGCATAAACTCACAAAAGCAGCTCATGGTTGTTCTGGTGCTTGAAGTTAAGCATGTGCTTAGAAACATAGTAATGGGCTATATTTATTTAATTTGTAAAGCTGGATTTCTGGAAGAGGGGAGAATATCAAGGAGAAAGATGGACTACTCTAACACCATCCAGTGTGGCAGGACATGCTAAGGGTGAGGAGCAGATGGAGCCCTAGAGAATGCAGCTTGATCCCATGAGAGCAGGAAGTGCAGTCTGTCTTGTTTTGGGTCAAAATCAGGATGTCTTACTTCAGCGTAAATTTATGACTTTCCTGTGGGTTATTAAAGAAAGTGGAAAGTGAAGAAGCAGCTATAAAAACGAACAGCATTAAAATCTCCAAAAATTAGAAGAGGAATAAAAGGAATGAGCAGAAAGCCTTCCACTCTCTCCATCACATAAATGATGTTCTTATTCTAGTAATGGTGACAGGAGGTGGTCAGGTGGTGGCATTATTTAGCTGAATGGCCTGCATCTCCTTGTGTGCTCAGATAAAGTTCAAAATGACCTTTAAAAAAAATCCATTTTTAAAGATTCTTTTTACTTCAGAAAGGTCCAACTTTAGTAGCTTAAATTTAATTTTGTTCTTGAGGGAATTGGCTGTGGTGAGGTAAGGCAGCGCCAGAGATACTCACAGTAAACTAATAGCAGGTAAAATGTCATTTTAAAAGAGTGAGTGGAAAGCATTTGCCATTGCAAAGAGGTAATTAATGAATTCTTTTCCCCTAATTCCCCTAATTCCTTTCCTCAGGTTTGATTTCTGATGTCTTTTCTGACTCTGTTTATGTTAACACGAGCTGATTAGCTGGCTCATTGCTTAGACTGAACCCAGGGTCACAGCACAGGGATTCTGTAATGGCCAGCTGCACTCACAGGCACAGGCATGGGGACACCAGTGGCTGCAGCTCCAGGAATACACAGCTCACAGGACAACCACCACTGCTTTTGGTAAGCACAGACTGTGCTTTTTTCCCCCTGTAAATCTCCAGCAACAGAAGGATAAATTGAGTGCAAGCACTTTCACAGCTGTACCCTGTAAGGAACAGCAGTGACATGTTGTACATGGCCAGGGACTTCATCACTTCTTAAGAAGCGGTTGCACTCCTTGGTTCCTACACTACAGAAATCTGTCTTCAGGTTAGTAGTGATGCCAGGCCAAGGAGAGATTGCTGGGAAACTCCTGTCAGGCTGACTGGATGAGGCATTATGGCACTGGCCTGTTACACACGAGTGGAGCCACCTCTCTGATCCTGAGGTGGCCTTTGCTTTAATGGAAATTTCATTGTGAGCTCCTTTTATGTAGAAAATAAAAGTTGTGCCAATCTTCCTCAATAAGAATTTCAAAATGCACATTGCAGCAGCTGGTAAGCAAGGAAAGGAGTGGCCAAATGTGTTTTACAATCAGCAGGGATAAAAAGTGCTGTCCCAGTCACTGGAGTGAACATTAAGATCCTCTACACTTTGTTGTCCACAGAAAAACATTTTTTCATCTCATACTTCCTCTTGCTGCCTGGAAGATCCTGTCTGGATGCTGGAGACAGTTCAAAACCTTCATCCTTTGAGTTTGAGGTCCACAACATATGGACTTCCTGTCTGAGAATTCCTAATATAAAGCAAAGAACTGTTGCAGAGCTGCCTAGGACACTTCCCTTCTTGCACTTAGAGTGTCCAGCTGCCTCTTGAAGTGAAGCTGGATTTAGCTGTGCTGATAGCATTGGTTTGGCTTGTCCTTTGGTTAAGCCTCTGACAAGCTAATTCACACTGCTTCATCTTCCCTGGAGATCCCAGCCCTCTCCTGTGCTTGTTCAGAAGCACAAAAGAGGCTGGGCTGAGGATGGACAGTCCAGAGTGCCAATGTGTAAAACCAGCGTGGACTGGCCACTATGGGAAGGTCATGCAAGGCTGGCTGGGTGTGCTGCTGCCCTGGGATGGAGAGATAAGCAGCTCCTTGTGGACTGAGGACTCTGTGGTGCATTGGCTGAATTTTGCACGTAGTCCCTGTGTGCCTGGATCTCACTGCAGGGTGCTGCCAGGGCTCGGCTGTGTTCCCACCCTGGTGTGTCCCACAGATAATGTCCAACAGGAGATCCAATTAGAAGCTTGACTGGCTAACCAGAAACAGCAGCTGGAAGCTGAAGCTGGTGTGCCTGCTGTGGAAAAAATAGAAAACTCTACCTGCAAATCCATCTATTGGAAATTACTGTGTCTCGGTTCTTTATTGCTAAGGAATAGCCTATCTGCTTCCAGGCCTCTGATGCAATGACTCATTCACAGGAGTCCAGTAACTCTTTGTTTTTTCTCTTCCTGCCACCAAAAACAGTAGATCTCCCTCCAACAGCAGGTTGTGTTGGAGCTAATTTTCCACTGAGCCATTATTATAGAAAACAAAAGAATTCAAATATAATCCCATTGGTCTCTCCCTTCAGGAAGAATTTGGACCTTGATGTGCTGCCTTCCTGGGAACATCTGCAAACTCAACTTTTTTTTGGTATTAGGTAGCTGAGAGTCTGTCTGGATGACCCCAGGCAGATAGTCAAAGATGACTTTAAAGGCTGGATAATGTATTTCACTACAGTATAATCCTGCAGTAGCCTGAGGGTTTAGAGTTGTTTTGTACTGTTTTTGATGTAGGGCTTATTTTGAGTTTTATGAAGAGATGTTGCTTTCTTAACTAACACTGCGGTAGCTTAGGAGCTGTCCTGCTTAGGAGCCATTTGCTTTAGCCTCTCTGTATAAAACCCAGTTCTCTTGTGGGGGACTGTGTTCAGACATGTGCATGACATGCACTGCCACTGCCACTGGAAAGGGGCTTTATCTTCCAGTGTCAGATTTATGTATATGTGTAAACACATGCTCATACATTTAGAGGGAACTGTATGTCCTCACAGCCATGTGTCTATAGAGATGTGCAGACACAGACTCATACATGCAGTTCATTTGGGGCCTCTTTATAATATTTGTTCATGTAGTAGTTATGCATGTATTATTGTCTGCATCCTGACTGGCCTCAGATCACTCACAAGTGTTGGTTTCCCCTTTGCCCCAGAATACATGAACTAGTGATGGAATCTAGAGAAAAAATATGGGGTCATAATGAAATAGATCATTGTAGGAGTCCATTTTGAGCTATTTTCCTCACCCTTTCCCCCCAACCCCTTCTAGACTAGTCATAAAAGGTGCTCCTGCTGTTTCTCTCCTCCAACATCTTACGTTACAAACTTTTAAAAGTAATCAGGTGTGATCAATTCCAGCTACTACTCTCCTGCTCCTCCACTTGCTCCTCTAGTGCAGAGCGATTGTGTAAAAAAGACCTCCCGGGGATCCTGCATTGATTTATTCTCAGCTGATCTGAAACTTCAGCCATTTTCATTCCAACATTGTCCCTGGCAGAGGCTGTTCTGGGAAAAGAAGAATGCTCTGAATGCAGCCTCTGGTGTGTGATCTGGATCTGAAGCCTCAGACAGTCTCTCTGGTGCCAAGAGTGCAGCAGGGCAGACGTGGCTCAGCTTCAGGCAGGGAAATGAGAGGGATGCTCAAAGGGGGCATTTAAACATTCTCTTTTTTTGCCTCTATTTGGAAGCCATATGTTTTCCTGACGTGAGGGCTCACAAGGGAAGTGGTATGAAATAAGGAGGGAGTTACAAAAGTGAAGCTCTCTTCACTCATCTTCACTGCTGGAGTTTCACCAGTGCAGTGTGAGAGACAGAGCACAAGGGGTACCAAATAACCATCTAACCCAGATCCTTGGTGTTGATGTGGGATGGTAGAGTCTGGAAAAAGAAAATAAGAAAGAGGCCAAACAGATAGAGTGGTCTCTTCTGCAGCTCCTCCCCAGCAGCTGGCAAGCTGCCGTTCAAGGGACAGTTTTGGAACCCAGTATATATTCTACTTAAGGAATTTTGCAAACAAGCTGGGTTTGCTCCCTCACAGTGAAGATGGAGCTCAACAAAGAGGTCTCAGGGCAGAAGGACACACAGCCCTAGAGGGACAAGAGCAGCAGTTCAGACTTTGGTCCTCTTGGAGCTGCAAGCGCAGATGCAAATAATCTGCAGTTAAGTGTGCCAGTTACTCAGAATTAGCCCAGCTGCACCATCCTTGCTCTTTCCACATTTACAGAAATTAAACTCAGGGGCTGTACATCTATGCTCATGGTGCCAGCGTTGACCTTTCCTTCTTTCCAGCTGAGAAAGATGAAAGATGGAGGGTTTGGATGCAATCAAAAAGCACCAGAACTCTGACAACAGTGACAACACTCCCCCTGCCGAATCAAAGGGGCTTGGGTTAAAGCCTAGACATCAGGGCTCTGTAAGATACACAGGATCACAAGATATGTAAGGTTAACAGAAAGTTAAAGCCCCAAGTATCAGAATACCTGTGTTTTCAGCACAACTGTGTTTTCAGTTTGGATTAAGTGCTATGGCACCCTTTGATACAGGAGTCACCTTGCAGCCTGCCTGTAGCTGTAACCAACAGCTTCCTTTGGCTCCCTCTTCCCTTTTGTGCACAGCCCATTGCATCACTGGAGCACGAGGAGGATAGGGAAACCCTTTGACCCCAGTGTGCACCCTTGGTGCATCTGGGAGAATAAAATCTGCTCCTCCCCTCAAGCAATTATAAGTGATAACTATTTTGCTATTCAAGGACTGTGATTTCAACACTCGAGGGGTTAATGCACCAGGGAGGCAGCTGAGGCTTTCCTGCCGGTGCTGTATCAAACAGCACAGTTTCCAGGAAGATGAATATCCGTAACCAAGTAGCACAGCAGAGCCCAAAGCCTGTTCAGAAGAATTCTTTTTGATGATCTGGTTTTATTACTTTCAATGAACTGTAGTCTCCAAGGTACCAGTGAATAAGGGATGCTGTAAAGCCGCATCTTGTATACATGTTTCAAGCTGTGTCTGCTGGTGCTGAAAAGGATGAAAGAGAAACTGCTTAGCAATGACCCAAGGGCCCAAACCCAGCTCAAGCTTCCATGGGGCATTTGCTGAGATAAAAAGAAGATCTTAACCATTTGCACTGGGACATGACAACTGGGACACAGCCTACATCATTTGCTGGCCCCACTGGGAAAACTAATCCATTTCCAGGACAGAGCATGTGGCATGTGTTATATGTTTCATAAAAGCTCTTTGCCAGCTGGAAATGAAAAATATGAAATGTCAGATCAGGAGCAGGTAGATGTGAATTACGGGACTCTGTGCTATCTGGAAAATCTAGGGGATTTATTGTAAGACACTGCAGTGGCCAGAAGCCCTCTAGGGAAATGCAGCGCTTAAATTCACTGGTCTTGTTTTGTCTGTAAAGAATATGTGGATTTGAGTATAAAACGCAGCTTGGACCATGAGTGCATGGACCCAGCTAGGAATGTGGTTCAAGATAACCCCAACCAGACGTGTGAAGGGAGGAAAAATGAGTGAAACTTGATTAGAATCAGCAGAAGGAGCACCCAGCCATGGTTTCTTCTTTGAGCACCATCTTGGCATTTCTGTAACACCAAGGAGAATTTTTATAGCTGTAGGCTGGAGCTCAACTTCCAAGTGGACAGACCCTGAACTGTGCAAAAACATGGAGTGTTTGGAAGTATTCTTATCAGTAAAGGAGGTCAGCTAGTGCCCATTCTTCCTAAGCTCTGCATACAGCATTATAACAATATTAGCCCATGCACTGCCTCTCAGTGCTTTTGCTTTGGAATTCAAATCATGTGTGTGTTTTATAAAAGACTCTCTAGTGTGAGCCTCAGAAATACATATGCACACTCCAATGGTGTGGGTTTTCTCTTTCCTGCCTGGTGCACAAATTACTCATTGTAACATGATAAATGAATGGGGCTGTGTAACCCTCTTTGTAGTTTACAGTTTTTATAGTGCTTTACCACCATATGTTATAAATTCACAAAAGAGTTATAGTGTGTAACAGGTTTTTCTGTTTGTTTGTTTATTTAGTTATTTGCTAATTCTTACAGCTGTATATAGATATATGGATGTGTGTAATGTATATAGATATTTGCCTGGTAGACTGAAGCTTAGGAGAAAAGATCAGCTGCATCTGGAGAGCACTTGAGGAACAGAAAGCAAGAAGGATGAAAGTATTGCCTTGATATCTGGTGAAAAGTGAGGAGATTGAATAGACGGTCACTTCACAGGCAAAATTCACATTTTATGGTCTACAACATTTTGTGGCAATTTCTGCTAAAGTCAGCTATATTGTACAGTCAAGGAAATACAGAATATAAAATTGTGTTATGAAAAGCCTGGGGAATCTTCATGTGATCTGCAGCTTGCAGACAGAGAACAGAAGTGGTGAGCCAAGGAATGAGGAAAAGCAGCTTTGAATAAACTTCTGGGATTTCTGATAGGCGTTGTTATAGGATCCTGTAGGAATGGAAGTTGGGGGAAGCAGCTAAAAGAAGTGTCTGATGAAGAGAGCATCTGGATTCCCATGCATGAATGTGAAATCTTCTTTTGCTTCAAACTGCAGTGCAATAATCTTCCCTGAAACCCCCATATAACTCAGTGAACTTCTGTGTGGTGCAATCACAGGAGGAACAAACCCAACTGGTCCTTGGGGGGACTATGCTGGGAAGGGACTATGTGTGAACTAGGCTTTCTCCTTGACGATTACTCTGTTCCTCTTCCTGCTCTCGTGTGGCTTCCCAGCAGATACTGTTTGCTTAGGCCTACCTGTTTGATTCATCAGTTGTGAATAGGGAATTATATTCATTGAGTACCCAGACAGGTTGATTAAATTTTCCCATGTTTCCTGGTGGGAAATCAAGCTGGTATTTTAGTGGAAATCCCCAGACATTAAGATGACTTGCAGCCAAGGCCAAATAGAAGGAGTACATGTATGCCTATATATCTATATCTGTGTGTCTGTATATCTGCACATGCACAAACACAAGATGCATAGGTGTGTATATGTGTGATCATGTGTGTTTACTCTGTGCCTGACCAGTTTCAGTATCTTAGCAATTCCACTAGCATTCCCATGTGTCTCACTCTTTAATGGAGTTGGAAAGGATGTGTTTGCACTTTATTTAAGAAACTCTGTAAAAACAAAGGGATCTTAATCATCACTAACCATGGTAGCTGCAAATTAAATATCTGAGCTCTTGGAAGCTTGTTCATCATAGATATCCTAAATGTCTCTGGGAGGAGACTTAAGGAATCGTTAGTTCACCTGAGGGAGACTATTAGGAGGACATACATAGTGTAAGTAAAACAGAATGACATCTATAATGATGGATCTGGTACTTCTACTAAAAATAGTTCCCAGTTTTTGGATGTTTTATTTTACTTATATATCTTTCTCATTTAGAAAACAGCTTTAAGACCAGACCCATGCCATAGCTTCCAAACTTAGTAATGCAGGAGGGAATCAGGGAAGCTACACAGGAAGGGGTCAAACAGCATGGAGGATAGAGGTTGTTATAAAATAACAACAATAATTTTCAATATCCTTTCTCTGGCCTCACCAGATGAACCATGAGGCCCTTTGTCTGGTGGAAATTACAAAGTAGCTGATGATTCAGAGAAAAACCACTAGCTTAATTAGTAGTTCCATTAAGCCAATTTTCTAATAGCTCAGAGTGAAGAAAAATTCTTTGCTCTCCTAGAAGGGTAAATTATGATGAGTATTTTCCCATCAGGCTGTTTTATTTACCTACTGATGCTACATTTGTGTGTGTATTCTGGAATAAAACTAAACCTGAACTCTGGATCCAGCACTACTGAATTTTGGCAGATGGAAGATTTTTACAGTGTCTTGGAGTACAAACTTGGCTTCCCCATTGTGCTGACAGGCTGAAGAGACCTCTCTGTAGGTCTAATGCAAACCATGCTTCAGCAGAATTGTGCAATTCCCAGCCCTTGATATGACATCAGACTTGCCAGGTACTCAGCCCCTCCTGGAACTCCAACCACTTGATGAGGCTCCTGAGCAAGGCTTTGAGGTCTTGCTTCACCTTTTGCTTTTGAAATGGAGAAATGCAGAATTTCTGATTTGCCTGCATAAGGATTTCATTGAGGAGAATGTTCCCTGTAAGCTGCAGACATACAAGCTGTGGATATTAACTTCATCAGGATAGCACAAGTGTGTATAAACTGCACCCAACACGGAGCAAAACTTTCATCTTCAGAGGGGCTGAGGTTTACATGCTGTTCTGCAGCATGGTGTTAGGAAATGGACAGCAACAGTTGGGAGTCTTTTAAAAAGAAATATGCAGGACTGCTTTAGCCATCTGGAGAAGCAACCTTGATATTGCGCAAATGCTTTGCAAGGTTTTTTTGGTAGGCAGTTGGGGAAGCTATGGAGGAACTCAAGCTCCTAAAGTTAACATAGCAGCTCATTGGCTTGCACTTTACCCAAAATGAAAGCAAATCACTTGTTTTCTCTAGAAAGGGTCACCATCTCCCAGATATTTTTGTTTAGAGATGTTATCCACCAGCAGTGATACAGCACCCAGTCTGCACCAGGGGAAGCTGGTGTTGAGGTCCAGGGTGAGTGTGTGCATGTAAGTGCAGCTGAGTGCTGGAAGAGGAGAGAGAAGAGAGAATTCACTTTTAAAGAAGCTTAGAGAAAAAGGAGATTTAAAAACACTTACTCTCTCCATCTTTTCTCTGTGAATCAATTGAGAAAGATTAAACAATTCATTGAATCACTGCCAATCCAATGAAGCATTTACCAGCACAGCCTCAAAAAGATCCTCAGAATAACAGTGGAGATTCCTCAGCTCAGATAGGACTTGAAAGGTTCAGGGCTATGTTGAAAAGTGGTCTTGAAGGCAAGATGTCAATTGTGCTTTTGCCCAAGGAGTGCTGATGTGCACACCTTGTCCTTCATCACTCGTTAAATGAGTGTTTGCAGAGCTGCAGGATTTCACAACTGCCTTCTGCTTGGGATGTAATCTGATGGGGAGACCCGGGGGGCCACAGCTGTTCTGTGGTTGGTGAGATAATGGCTGAGATATTGGTCTGTACTGTGGTGTACAGCAGAGACGGATCTGGAACCAGTCCCACTGGTGGTTGTGTTGGGTCTCTGGGCTGTGCTAAGGAATTTAGCAAGACAGAATCTGTTTATGCAGGTATCTCTAGGCTTGTTTACATCCAGGCTTTGTGGGGACATCTCACCAGCCTGCTTGGCTCTGTCTCCATTTATTCACTGAAGGCAAACAGAACTTTGCCCTTATCCGACTGCTTCAAAGGTATTCACACTGCCTGTCTCTAGACAGACTTTCTTCTAAAGACATCATGTGGCACTGCTCATTGTTTTGTTCCCCATTTTGCTTCAGTCACACCTAGATTTCAAAACAAAATCTTGGGGGCAAGAACAAAATAGAAATGGACATTACTTGTGAGCAGATTTTAGATCTACAGGCACCAATTGTAATTAATCTAGCCTAAGGTCCTCTTTGAGCCATAGAATTTCATTTAGTAATTCCTGAAGAATTCCTTTGATTGCTTTGATGTTATTTGACTTCCCCTTTGGCAAGTCATGGTCTCCTGTAAGGTTCAATCTCACAATTACCTGTGCTCCCACTGTTAAGTACGGAATAGTCCTGATTCCCGTGGAGTCTATTGAAATCAGCTCTGGGCAAGATCAAGCCATGAGCCTATTCTGCCTCCTCCCCTCCACCTCCTCTGCACATCCAGTTTTGTTGCTTGTTACCTTGTCAAGTCCTGCCTTTGAGAGGCCCTGGATTTGTGCTGCTGTCTCCCCATTTCCAACCCCTCTGAGGTAAGCCTGTGTTAAAACGGCAGATCCTGTACAAATGCCTCATTCCAAGGACACGAAATGCCATCATCAGATGAGACGAAGCTGACATTGGTAGTACATGTGAATTCAGCCATAGACCCACATCCCAAAATGCCATGTAAATCCACATGTTGACATCTGCAGGCACATACCCTCGGTTCAGGATTTTAACAGTGTCAGAGGAGGTGACTGCCAGGCATTGGCTTCAGAATCTGATTTACAAGGAAAATTTGCACTGCAGTGGCATAACCTTTTCACTGCCTTTGCTCTGAGCAGAAAAATGAATTGTTTCAGACAACTCAGGACATGTTTCCAGGACCACAAGTGATAAACTGAGACACAAGTGGCCATCATCAGAACCACAGTTTCTGCTTGCAGCTGCTCTTAAACCTTCCCCAGCGGCAAGAGAAAATGGTGTTGCTTCAGCTCCCGGGTTTGTGTAGTCAACAGAAAGAATCAGGCTGGGCCAGAAGAGTGATGTGGGATTTAGGAAATCCTTGTTTCCCATCAGGCTGCTGATTCCATGTGTGGCTATGGGCATTTGCACCTTGATAGCCAAACTGCTGGAAAACATGTGGACTTTGGGTCTGGTAGGGCATAGCCATGGGGAAGGTTTATTGTGCTCTTCCCATCCTCTGCAGACAGACGTGGTGAAGGTCTGGCCACATCTACCCCAGGGTCCATGAGTCCATGGAAGGTTTCTCAAGCCTCCTGCCTCCTTCTCTGTGCCAGGGTAGAGTAGCTCCTATCCTAATAAAGATTAGAAAGGCAAACAGCCTCATGCTGTACCAGGCAGCATCAGTGGGCTCAGACCTTCTTCCTGCCCCTGGAGAGATCTGTGCTATTTATCTTGTTCTGAATCTCTGTCTTAATATCTGCAGCTTCTTGTTTCAAATGATTAGTGATCTGATGACTGGCATTAACAGTGATTAACAGAAACTCTGCAGAGAAAGAAGCACTGCCTGTGTATACACCATCTGAACTGGGGTTGTCAGTAAGTAGACTCAAGAGAGATTTATTCTGCATCACTCCCAGCCCTAAAAGAATGATGCTAAACTCTATCCCTGCTTTATGAAGCCTCTTATGGCACCCCACTGCTAGATTCAACAAACCATTTTGCATATATTTACTGTCTTCCTAGCCCATAAAAGCTGGCTTTCCTTTATTAACTACGGTTTACTGCTACTCTCAGCAGAAGCAAATAATGGAAATGAAACTGTACTCATTCTGAAGACCCCAGTACACTTCCTGATGTTGTTCACATTGGCAGTGTCTTGTCAAACTGTAATTGTATGTATTGTGATTATAAAATGGTTAATAAACATGAGTCTGACAGATATTACCACTTCCTCCACCCTATGTTACCACTGCAATGCATGAATGCTTAGGGGGCTCCTACTGTATCTATATCCTCACTTATCTAAAGCCTCTGTGCCAGTAAGTGCTGAGCACCCAACAGTGGCCCTCTCCTCCCTGTAGGAGCTAGGAATGCCTGGAGGAAAAACTAGGAACCCTTCTTAGGAGTATGGTTAGAGTAGAGGAGAGGGAGTGAGCATCAGAGCAGGCTTGTCATGCCAATGCCATGACCATCACTACTGCTGTTCACATTACTCTCTTCACCTTGGGCTGTTGCTGGTTGGGCTGTAATAAACTTCCCTTGAGTTAAAGTGGTCACACTAAAGGTATTTTCAGGCTTTACCTCTCCACAGATCCAAACATTAATTCAGATCATAATAATGTGCTTAACATCACGAGTAACTGACTGTATAAAGAACATCAGGAAGATGATTTGCTTAATCCTTTTGTGGCCACTTGACCTCATACATCCCCGTATTATTATTTGGGGGTGGTAGATCAGCAAATGTTTATGACTGCACCTTTCCATAGCAGCCAAAATTACTTTGGATGGCTGAGAGTCAGGATGCAATTCTGAAAACTTGCAAGTGGCACCTCTCACCCAGCCTGCTCCAGGAGACCTCATGAAAAATCATGTCTGGAAGGTAGAACAGAGCCAGCCTACCCATAAAAGCTAAAATGACCTCACTGAGCTCTTCTGTCAGCAGAGAGAGGATCCAGTTCAGTCTCCTGTGCTGAATACAGCAACAATATTCACCTCCACCCAATATTCTTGTGATTTGTCATGAGAGGTGCCTTCCAGTGCTCTCATGGCCCCAAAGAACTACTGAGGAGTTTTCTGTTTCCTCGAGCAGTCTTCTAAACTTGATGAAGTTTGCTGGTTGTTCTTTTTCCAAACAGCCTTGAGGGCACAAATGTGGGTCATGTCTGTCCCTTTTGTGGGAAGTATGTTTTGCTCTGCTTGAAAGCACAGCACACAGTTGTTGGCAGCACTCTGAGTAAATCCAGCTGCACTGTTTAGCAGTTTAATTATAATCTCTGTGCCTATGGCACCTTCCATCCAAGAATCAGAGAGCTCTTTACAAGCATTAATTCATTTTCAAAGGTAATCTGGTGAAATAGCTGAGAATCCTGTCCATTTTCTAAATATGTGGAGAGGGAGATGGAAAAGGATGTGAATGCTCAGGAGGATAAGAGGTGCAAGATTCATCCATTCACATGGTCATTTATGACTCCAGATGTAGAGGTGTCATTTTTTAGCTAGGTTGCACACCCCAGTGCAGGTGTAGGCTTGATAGGGATCCCCCACTTCACTGTACTCCACTGCTGCAATTTTTGGCCAAGCTAGGGATCCTGTTGTGTGAAACTGCACCATTGGAAAAATCATGACCCAGCGAGCCTGACAGTTATCAAAAGCTGTTAGCAGAGCTGGGACCAGAATCTGTGTATCTCACCTCTTACCAGCCTGTCTTTGCACCTTTCCTTCCTGTTCTGAGTGAAGGCTCCTGAGGGGAGTCCTGCCACAGTGTTGTGTGACTTGTCTTGGTGCCAGTGGCTCTAATGCATATTTGAAACTAGTTTGGCACCTCAGAGGAGGAAATCAAAGCAGATCTTTGCACTGCATCTACTGTACCATGTGTGTGGTCACTCTGATGATGAGTTCTGACAGCATAATCTTATTAAAGTTCATTCCTGACAAACAATATAGATATGGGTATAGGGGGGAAATCACATAGTGCTAGCAATGACAAGGTAACCTTTATCAGGGTACAGTACCTATTAATTGCTGAAAAATTCCTGCTTTATAGAGGTTTGTTGGACTCACAGTTGGCTCTGCCTCCATTTGCTTTTGTTCCAGTTTAACTTCAGCATTATAATTAATTTGCTCTCCTTGCCTTCCCGTGAGGCCTCTTGTCAGTCCACAAAGCATTTCTCAGCAATATTTCAGGAGAAGCTCATAGGCTTGATAAACCTATCTAGCTCTGTATTCCAAAATCTGGGCCTGTTTCCTCTCCTTCTGTGCTCTTGGCCTCAAGAAACAAAATGGGTTTTATGATTTAGTGTCTGATTTCTGTGCCGAGGCAAGAATGATGCAATCACTACCATTTGTTTGTGGTAGCATCGTTTGTACGAACACATCCCTGATGATTCATAGGCAATTGCGGTTGGTAGGTACCAGGATGTATGCACTGAATGGGTTTTTAGTAATGTATTCACTAGAAATTAAGCTGAAACTTAGCAGCTCATTTTCCAGATGCCACTGATGCAACTGTCAGACAGGAACAACTCCCAGTGCCTGCTTGCCTGAGCCAGGATTGGAGATTTGCAAGTAAAAAGCTTTGGCTTACAATTTCAATCACCAGTAGAAATTTTTTTTGGCATTCAGCTTTACCAAAAGTGCTGAAAATCTACTGTCCCTAAATCAGGTCACCTTAACTTTTCTCACATTGGACACCCATGAGAAGAGCCACTGGAAACCCCCAGCAGGTTGGGGAAACACATATTTTTGTTTCCAGCCATGAAACACTTGAGGCTGCCATGTCTCCTGCTTTTTAAGAATACAGTGAAGCTGGCTGGTCCTTATGGAGAGTCTGTCCTCCAAAGCACCTTACAGGCACTCAGTGGGAAAAAGTCTATGCCCTGAAGAGCACAAAGCCCAGAGCACACTCATACAGTCTCAGGGTTAGTGAGATAAAAGGCAAAGACTTCTAAACCAGCCATCTGCGTTTAGGAGCCAGTGCCCAAACTGAGGAGTGTGCCCCACTGAAAATCAGAGACATTTGAGCTGTCCTGATGGTTGGATGAATTTGCTCGAGGCTGCCCAGGGCCTGTGGAGCAGGGATAGGAGCCATGTCCAGAACTCAGAACTTGGGCACAACCTGAACCTCTCTCTTCCTGCTCCACAACTGCCTATCCCCACGAGCTCAAATGGAGTGGGCTTGCTAAATGTGCTCAGGCAACATAGCTTTTTTTTCATTTCTTCCTGTCTGCAGAGAAGATAATATTAATTACTCTGTATTCTGGAAAGTGATAAATAAATAAATAGATGGAAATCCAAAGGAAAAAAAATCTGTAAATAGGAAACTGATGATTTATGAGGCACCACCTGAGGAAAATTCTCCATTTCTTTTATGCTTGGCTATTTCAGTGCTGTATTCTCAGGCTGGGAGAATGAATCCTAATATGCAGATGAGGCTGTGATGATGATTTTGTGCTGCCTGGATTACAGAATCATATTTTTGATGCAGATGTATTTAAGACATCTAAGCAGGGCTCTGAGTTCCCTGCATAATTTGATGAGCAATAAGTAAGACACAGGTATGCCATGCAAGCAGCAAAATGTTAAAAGGTTATAGAAGTGTATTACATCCAGTCATGTGAGAGAGCAAATTAACAGCACTGTTCTTCCAAAGAGACATGGGCTGTAGAGGGAAAATCATCAACTTCATCTCACTGGGAGAGTAAAAAAAAAAAAAAAAAAAGAAAAAGAAAATAAAAAGAATAAAAAAGACACTTGCTAATTTTATGGACTTTCCAGCTCTGGCTGGTGGGCTGCAGGGACTCAGCCTTTCTTCCAGCTGAGTTTGAGTTTACTTTCAATTTTTAAATAGATATATTTATTTAAATAACTTGAGAAAAATGTGTTTATTCATGCAGTGGCATTTCCTGTGCTACTTTGAGATATCAGTAAAAGAGTCTTGGCACAAAAATCAGTCACTTTGGAATATTGTCCCATTAGTTTGCTCTGTCAGTAAAATGGGAAGCATGACTCTCAGCATACAATTCCTACTGACATTCAATCAAAACATCTGACCTAACATTTTAGTACTGACACCCAAATTACAGGGCATTTTCTGAATAGCTAACAATTCCTTCTTTTTTTCTTTTTCTCCCCTTCTCTACCTCTTTCCCTCTCCCCTCCCTGTCCCCTTTTTTCCTTTAATGTGATGTGTGACTGTTCCTTGTCAGGAGCACATTCCCATCCCGCTAAGTGTCAGCGTGCTCCTATCGGCTTGCAGCAAATTGTGCTTTCCCTGGGCTCTGGCTGATGGGATGAATGGCAGCCCAGAGATAGCCCTGTCCTTCACAAAGCAGAAAGGCCCAGAGTTCCCACAATTGCTTTTCCCTGCAAGCCCATTATGGTAGCAGGTCAAGGGAGTCAGAAAGTTGCAGGGGAGAGAGAATTAAAAATAGTGGTCTGGAAAACTTGGCAATATCCTGGCTGTAATCAGATGGAAGCAGAAGAGTAAGGGCATAACAAAAAATCACCCAGAAAAAACTCTTCCTCTGTCTCCAAAGCATTTGTGTCACCTGAACCTAATGTGGTTTTGCAAGGCTGAAGTTCAAGGCTTTAAGCTGAGGATAAAACCCCAGCTTCATCTCTTCCTCCATCACAGACAGAAAGGTGATGTTCAGTGGCAGCTCTTGCATCCATATGTGCTTGTCACTGCAGAGAAACCCAAACTGTACTAAAAATGGGACCTAGACCTGGATTTCACGCAGCCTGCTGTATTAAAGCATATTAAAGGTGGGTGGTAATTGCATTACATGCTGCATTACACAGAACTGTTGGTGAAATCTGAACACAGACCCAAGTTTTCCTTCCAGATGTCTGTCTTGGCTGGTGCACTGAGACAGGGAGGCAAGTGGCATTTTGGATGGGTCTCGTATCACCTGCCCCACTGAATTTGAAAAAGCCGTGAGTCTCTGCTTCAGGAGCTGCCCTGTTTCACCCTCAGTGTTCCCAGGTCAGGATGGGGCAGAGCTGTACATCATTGCCCTGTTACTTACAGAGAATATGTCAGGACTGTCTGTGTCCAGTGGCTGCTCGCAGCTGCTCCTTTGCTGCTCCAGGTACCTCAGCCCAGCCCTGGGCTCTGGCCCTGGCCTGGCTCTGTGCGGAGGAAATGCTAGAGCAGCAAAGAGCACTGAGAGCATCGCTGGCCATTGCTCCAGAGAGAGCCTCTGTTAAACCCTGCCAAGGAGGCTACAAGGCTTTCCTGAAGAGCTCTGAAGCAATAAGCACTTTTTTGCCCTTCTGCCACCTCAAACAGCAACAGCAGCTGTTACCAAGCCAACAGCAAAGCAAACGAAGCTCTTGTGCTGGGGCTGGGAGGTGCTGCTAATGACATTCACTTGCTGCAGTTCAAAAGTGCTGGCAGGGAGATCATGGAGCAGTCAGGTATCCAGACTTGGAAACCTGGATGTTTATGCAGGGGTGAGCATGCCCTGTCTGTTCACAAATTCTTCACCTGCATGCACTGGAGGTTTTATGAGGAGAGCCTAAAGATAATAACAAAGTAAGAAAGAAGAGGTGCTTTCCAGGGGCCCCATCCAGCTCCATCTCTGTTGCCATGCGTGGGAGTTGCACTGGGCTCTGAGCAAACAGACGGTTCCTCCTCACTGCCTGGGCTGGCAGCATATGGCTTTCCAAATGTGTTTGGTTTAAAGGTTTGAGCTGGTATCCAGCTTCTAACTTCCAGCAGGTCCCCATCACGGTGCTTCATCTGCCTGCCAGAGTGATGGGCCAAATGCAGCTCCTTGTACTCTGAATATGTGTTCCTGTAGCACGAGCAATACTGTGAAGCTGGGCACAGAGTTACCCACATCTCCCAGAACTTACATGCTCTCATGGAAATATGGTGGGATTTCAGCCCTGCTGGGTTCCAGATTTGCTTCAGTGAATCAGTGCTTGTTCTACTGCTCATCCTGGGAACCAAGTCTTGCCGAGACACAGGCTGTAACTGTCCAAAAAGGAGGCTCTTGTACACCTCTGTTAAGGAGGCTGTTAAGGAGTTTAGTTTTTTTACTGATTTTTGGTAACACTTGCTGCCTTCTCAATGCAAATGACTGGCAATAAAACAGAGCTAAGAAGATGCTTTTCCAGTGGCAGCCATATTCCTTACTTTTTCCTCATTTGGCTGTTTCTGTCGTTTTAGCCTATGGCATCTTTGGAGCACAGACGTGTCTGCATCCACCCTATAGACTAAAGTTAATTCTTTCAATTCCTTTCCTATCCTGAGCAGTGATCTTCCACTCTCAAGCATTAAGGTAGCCTTTATAATGCTACCTTAGCAAATGTTTCTACAGCAAATTTCTGTCTGCTGAAGGGCTCTTCTGTCCAGGACAGAAAGGTAGAGCTGGGAACTAATGGCCAGGAGTTGAAGCCAGATAAATTCAAAGGAGACATAAGGAAACAAGGTTCACATTTTAAGCAGAGAAGTTGATTAGGCACTAGTCCAAAGAAAGTGGTGGATTCCTTGCATCCACCTGGCCTTAAAGTGGGCCTGGAAGCACTTTCTGGAAGATCTGTTTCAGCAGACACAGGTTGTTACACTCACACAGGGACACTGGGTAAAATGTAATGGCCTGAAATAAACAGGAGGTCGTCCAAGCTGTGCTAATGGCCTTTTCTGGCCCTGAGCTCTATGACTCAGTGAATAGCACGAATATAAAAATATACTCTCTAAAGCAAGCTACTTAAATACATGCCTGACTCTAAGTGTGGAAGTATTCCAGCTCTCTTCTCGGGGACTTGCCTACTAAATCAAGACTCATGTCCTGCAGGCTTGATCTGATACACCTTGAAGTCAGCAGGGATCTTATCCCTGACCACTTCAGGCTGCAGATCAGGCTGTCAGAAAGACACAAATAGGTTAGTACAACTCCTGGAAATGTGTTTCATGCTGAAAGCACTTTCCACTTGTACGCGCTCTGTCTGATGAAAGATCTCAAAGCATTTTGCAAACATTAATTCTCTACTTAATTAAACTTAAAACACAAAGCAGATGAGCTTTGTGTCTTTCTTCAAGCACCATTTATCAAAGGAACAGGTTGCTCTTGTCATGCTGACAACAGCGAGCAACTTTCCCGCTTGCATTGTGTTTCTAAATCCAGTTTAAGTTGTTTTCCTTCAATATGAATAATTTTTGAACCATTTTTGAAAGAAAAATGCAATCCAAGCACACTTACTTATTTTGTTTGTGGTGCTGGAAATTAAAGTACAAATGCTTTATCTGCATTACAAATACTATTACAAAGTGCTGTGGTGCTTTAATCTATCTTCTCGATTTTTTTTTATTATTATTATTCATGCTTGAAGTGCTTCATCTTCATGCTCACAGTAGTTACCATAGGTACACACAGCAGCACCAGCCCCACTAGAGGGTTTTCTGTGTTTTGTTTTCTTTTTCCTGATGCTCTTATTATTTGGATCACATTAAAGTATAAACAAGCCAACAGATGTGCCCACAACCTGGTAGTTCTCTTGGTGGAAGGAAATACTTGATTGCAGGAAGAGGGGTTTTGTGTGTGTGCTCATATTGGGATAATGTCCTGAGTGCTACTTGACAATGGTGTTATCAGAAAGTAGATTGGAAAATGTTGCCTAAAAATCACATGGGAGACAATACATAGCTGCAGGGAAAGACCTGATGGTGCTGGATTTATATTTGGGTTGGCTTGACTAATGTTCCAGTCCCTATTCTGAAGCACAGTTATGCCTGTCTCCCTCTGGCTGTTAAAAGCTAAAGGATGATGGATCTGAGGCTGCAGCATGAGGGGAATTATTGGAGCTTCAGTTCCTTCAAAATGTACCATCTGTTTAGCAGCCAGGGTGACTCTAAGACAGGAGACCTCTCATATCCAAGGCTGAACCCTTATATTTGGTCCTTCCTACAGACAGAGGGAAACCTGACAGGTATGGTTTTATCTAAGGACAGTGATTCTCTGTCAAGAATAATATCCTGTGCAGATGTCCTATCTCCTCTGCTCATTACTTGTGAAAACTCAGTGTAGGCTCAACCTGAGACCTGGTGCTCTCAGGGACAGAGCTGCTGGAGGAGTGACCACACCAGCTGGGACAAAGCAGAGGGGTTTTCCTGCATTTCTGCATTTTGGGGATGAAAGTTCACCTCTGTAAAGCAGTGGTTTCATTCAAGCAGCAGCAATTACTGCACTTTGCAGCAGGTGAGTGTCCACAGCAACCAATTTTATTCCTTGATTGCTCAGAAGTGGCTCAATCGTTTCCTGGATCATTTGATACTTGGGTGAATCATGATTTACAAATATCCCTATCAAAATCTCCCAAGCCAGCTTCTTTTATCTGATTTCCCTCTCCTCCTCTTTTTCAAGCAAAATCTCATCAATCAAGCTATTACAAGGAAATGTTAGTATTTTAAGTGCATTTGCTATGTATGGACAGAGTCAGCACACACATCCAAGCACATAAAAATTTGATAATCCACATTTCAAAAAGAGATATCAAAAAGCATAATTTAATATGCTCTCATTGAAAAAATAATGAACTGCACATTCCTTAGTACTGTATATTCAACAATCCTGATTACTGAAGCTATTTACATGAGGAAGATGATTTGCACAGCCTGAAGGGTTAGAAGATGGTGATGTGGGTGGGCTGTTTTTTTGTTGCATTTTGATTTCCAGTGAAGGTCAAGTCTTCTGATTCCTGGGAACCTGATGCACCAACCTCCAGGACCACCACTATGGACTGAACCATGGAAATGGTTCATCATAACCTCTCTCAAGATGGAGAATGATTGAATTGGGCTGTTTTATTGGAAAATGCCTGGAAGAACCAAAGCCTCTGGGATTTCTTGACTGATTGTGCTTATATGTGGTTGCTGGAGCCTACAAGCCTGGCAGCTTTTTTTCCCCGTGTTTTCACGCCTGTGGAAGGAGGAGTAGAGTTGTGGTAGGTTGGTGAACACCCCATAAATTTCAGATGGGTTTGTGGACAGACATCCTGTAGAGGCAGAATTGCGAGTGCTTGTGTGGGACAGCCCACAGCAGGGCTTTGCCTTTGCTATGTGTTTTGGGAGAGATAAGAGCAAAGAGATATGAAATTCTTTCATAACGTGTTCTAGGCTGATCTGCTCCATCACTGAGATGCTGAGCTGTGGAAATGGAGTATTTAAGCCATAAGTATTTGTGATTCTCCCATCTTGCCTCTGTTTGGATATGAACACAGGAAGGTAGTAGCACTTTCACATTAGAGTTTGGTGGACAATCACTTCCTAGCAGGAGAGCGTGTACCTCTGAGGAAATGTGCTGAAATTTATGCAAATGTATGCAAATGCACACAAATTTGCAATCTACTTTCCCCCCACCTTCTTGTGCAGAGGATATTAGCAGGTATGCAAAGATCTAAAATTATCCAATTGCGAGGAATGCTGTAAAAGAGTCAGGAGGGGCAAAGTTTGGAGATTCAGTAGGTATGGATGTTTACTGAACTCTCTCCTCCCATCCATCAATAATAAAGAGATTAATCATTTCTTCCTCCTACTGCAGGAAAACCTAAAATCATAAACACCTAATTGTGCTGGGGGCAGTGAATTCACATGAAAACTGTTGGTCTGTTGCTGAATTGGAAGGAGTTGCCAAACCTAATGACAGAGTTCCTTTCACTTGCTTTTTTTTTCCCCTGTAATTTGGAAATTCAGTGACAGAAGGATGATTTTCAAGCTAACTACTATCTGGATTGCTGAAACACACACATCCAGAACTTGACATTTTGAACAAAACAATATTTGATCCAGACAAGTAATACAGCAACTATGTGGATACACTGTTGGGTTCTTCTTCCTCCTGTGAGAGATACTTTTCCCCTGTTCTCTCAACAGCAAACCAGAATGTTCTGCACCCTCATAATTGCCTAGTGGTAGATTGGGTGATTCTGTATATGTGTTGGGAATGTCTTCATTTCTTCATGCCATGTAAAAAGTTAAAAACCCTAACACAATCCAAATAAACAGTTATCCATGAAAAGAAACATTTGCAGAGATGGGGCTTAAACCTCAAATGCATCCAGGTCTGTCTATTGGTGAGCCTGTCAGCCCTTTGTATTTCTGGTCCTGCACCTCCATCATGCTGCTTTCACTGTGTGTGCCTGAACAGCTCTGAGAGTCTGGATCTGGACTAAAAACCAGTGATTCTCTGCTGCACTTTGCATTTGCTTAGGTGATTCTGCAGCTTTTGCCCAAACTGAGCACAACTGACAATCTCATGGGCAAAGATATGCTTAGAATCACAGGATCGTTTAGGTTGCAAAAGGCCTGAAGGTTATAATGTCCAACTACTGCCCCGCAGTGCCGAGTCCATCATGGATGGATCATGGGATGATCCCGGGATCACATCACTGCTGGGCTCTGCAGTGCCAGGCAAACACACGGGCGGGAGAGCTTAAAAGGAATCAGCCCCATGGGCACAGAAAGCCTCTGACTCCACTCCAAGCCTCAGATGTGGCTGAAGCTCCGGGAGGCTCAGAGAGCCAGCTGCCTTCTAAATCAAACAGCGGCTCCTCTCCCTCCTCCGGCTCGAAGAATCGCCATTTGTAGATGCCGAGAGGAGGGGGCTGCCCTGGCAGGGGGCTGGAAGCCCCCCTCGCCCCGTGCGAGCCCTGGGGTGCGGAGGAGCCCGGGCACAGGTACCACAGGGTGTCACTCGCAGCCCGCGAGTGAAGCCCGCAGAAAGGGCGTGCGAGAGCTCCGAGCCGCGCTCCGGAACAAACAGAAACCTCTCGCTGCTGCTCCTCGGGAATCGCCAGCCATTTGCACATCTCCTCTGATTGCCAGGATGCTGCCGAAGTTTCCAGTCTGGCGTTTTCCAGAGAAAGTCTCCCAGGGAATGAATGATCGTGGTCCAGTGCAGACACAAGCAGGTCCAGAGAGGGATGTGTGGGAGTATGAAGGAGAGGGGGATAAAATAAATAGAGATTTGCAATAACATGCACTATTAATGTTTGCCTATTTCAAACTGTCTTTAGGGTTTGTTTTCCAAATTTATTTTAATGGGATTTATTTTTCTTAAACTCACAGGATTTTTCTCTTTTGGACCAGGTTCTTGGAACATTTGGTTTTGAGAACAATTCTTATTAAGATCTATCTAGCAGTCTATCTGTCAGAGACATTTTCTGCATATACAATCACACTGACAAGTGTCTAAGATTTTCCAGGCTAGGAAGCCTTCCATTTGGAGTTGGCAGCTTGGGGCATGTGAGCCAGGTGGCCTCAGGAAAGCTGATTCAGCACGTGGCTTCTGCCACTGCCTGCAGGACTTGGCCAGCAGCAGGATTTGTGTCCTGCTGAGGCAACAACGATTTCCAATGAGCTTTGCTTCTTGACCTGGGAAAAGGGATTGGGCAAGGAATGGAGGCACTGAGCTTTCCCCTCCTTGGTGTTTTTGCTGCATGAATCGCATCTTGTCCGCCTAAGGCATAATCCCTCCTGCTGCTTCTGTAATTTGCCCATTTATGTCAATTTACAGGTTAAAAAGAAGGGTCCCAGACCTGCTGCTGATGGGTCTCCAGACAGCTTGGGTGGAGCTTTCCACATGGATGTTCACAGTGTTTGGGGATATGAGTAAAGGACATTTTCTTTCTTGGTCACCAGGGTTCATTGTAAGAGTTCTTGGCCTAGTTACCTCTTGTTCCCCCTTTTCTCCTGTGAGTTCTCTAAGGGTGAAGAGCCTTCTTTTTGTCTGGAAAGGCTCAGCATGATCCACTGAAAAGAAAAAAAGGAGGTGGAGAGGACTCCTCTCCCTGCCCCTCTAATATCTTAGCTGGCTCATCAGCAAACTTGCAGTGAATTTCTTTTCCTGGTCTTATGCAAATCCTTGTTGTGGGGAAAAAACCCATAGATTTGAAGAAAAGGAAAGTATGTGCTCTTTAAAAGTAATAGCTGTCCTGAAATTCAAAGATAGTCAAAGATACAACCTTTGAATGAATCTTTATGTACATTCCTCTTCACAACCCTTCATGAATGCACAGACAAGAAGCTTAGTCTGTGCAAAGCACTGAAGAAGTGACACAAATAATTCCTTTGTACACTGCACACCCCACAGCTGTAACACTGTGATCTGTTGGCTACTTTGACATCTCGGGGATGGAGCAGAGGAAGCCAACAGATGCACTGACTTTGTATGAGTCTGTTCTGTGCCATGCCTCCTTCAGCTACCCTGGATGATTTGTCACTAGGGATAGAGGTGCCATTTAGTCTTGTTTGCTTGGAGGGAGTCCCACGTGTGCATCCAGCACTGAGATATCTTCAACCTTGGGAGCAAGGAGTCCTGTCCTCGGTGACTCTGTGCCCCTTTCCTTTGTGTCTCTAGGTACTCCTGACCCATCAGAGTGGGAGATCAGATCTGTTTGGAGCATATGGAGTCATTCCACATCACTAAGTTAGCTTGGAAATGAGATTTGGCAGTGGCTGTTATCTATTACCACTTGACAGAGGGTTGGCTTCCTGTCAGATTTGTCTCTAGAGTCTTCTTCCACAGGCATGTGTCCCTGTCGCAAAATTCACCATCCCAAATGACATCAACTGTGCCTTCCCTGCAGGAGTTGAATTAGCCCTAGAGACTCCCTCATCCATCAAAAGCTGGAGCCAAGTCATGCTAGGAAAACAGCAGGATGAGGAAATTGTGCTTTCTAAGTCCCACTTGTTTTATGGATAGGTCAAGACCTCCAATCACCAGGGTCATCAATCCAATTAGAGATGTACTTAACGAAACCCTGTGAATGCTCATTATCAGCAAGTGCTGCAATGTGTGCCACAGGAGAAGGGCAACAACACAGACACAGAGGCAGCCCAGTGATGCTGACCTGTTCAAAGGACTTTTCCATGGACATGATTTCTGTGGCTGCCCCTGCAGCTTCCCAGTTACTGTCAGTAAATCAGAGGAAGGTGAAATTTGTGAGTTTAATTGTGCCTGCAGTTAATGCAGAGAAAATGGGAGCTTTGGGCTGCTGCAAGGCTATTTCTTCTTGGTAAGATTCATTTCATTGAACTTCACCTGGTCACTGAAACTCCAGACATTCTTCTAAAATGTCTGAGTCTCTCATTTCTCCACTGGCCTGAGATCGATTTTCAGCTCTCATTGAAGCTGGTTTCTCCTTCAGCACAGATGTCTTTGTGGGCATCCTGCTGGTCTCCATCCTAGACTGACGGGCTCCAACTTCCCACTGGCAGACACCAACAATCTAGAAGTTTCCACTGAGTCATTCAGACTTCCAGCCCAACCTTCCTGGCTGTCCTGAAGCATGGTTTGCCTCAGCTGCACTACAGCTTCCCAAGTGGGCACCTGCTTTTGAAAGACTTCACCTCCCCATGATATTTCTAAACATGTTGCTTTGCCCTGCTAAGCAAACAGCTAGAAACCAAAATGGAAACAAGGGAAAATATGACACCCTCTGTTAATAAATGCAAAGCGAAGGAAAACAATTTTGCCAACTAGGCAACTCAAATTAGACTTCTCTCTCTGAGGAATATGGTCGATTTGTAGCTCTTATTACAGTGTAATGCTATTTCCCTAAAAGTTTGTGTATGCATTTTAATGAATTCATAAAACCCGGACTGTAAAAGCCCCATGGGGGAAACCTGGCAGCTCTTTAATTCAGCATTAAAGCTCAACTGATGTCAATTGAATTGATTTCTGCACATAGAAATTGCATTCGTTGAATGAAAACTTTAGCCCTTGCCATTCCCCCTTTTAGAGCTCACTGTAACACAATTGGCTCCTTGAGTCAGGCTCAATTACATGTTGAAAGTTTATAATCTGGTGGGCTGAATGGAGGCTGTGAAATCAAGAGAGAAAACCCAGCTAACCTGATTAAACCTTACACCACGGCCATCCTGGGGCACTGAATCCTTGCTGGAGCACAGGGGCCCAGCTCTTCTCGGAGTAAGCAATGATTGCAGCTCAGGACTTTATTCTGCTAACAACCACAGCAACCTCAGTGTCTCCAACGGGAGTTCAGAGCTCTGACCTAATTTTAAATTTCTCCTCTTTTAGCCTCATGAGAGATTTGAATCAAAACAGGAATTGTGAAGGGAAGGGAAAGATTCAGTGGTTTTGCTGGGTTTGGATTCTCTTCTAGTATCAGACACATCTGTGTTAGAGTATGACCCCATTTGCAGTTGTGTTTCATATGAGTTTTACATCCCTTGATTTTTGCTATTAGCCTGGGGAAACTCCAGTAATTCCCCAAATTTTGACCTAAACAGAGTCAAAGCCAGGAAAGTTTTACTTGTTGGAAAGTTTTAGTTGTTTCCACAAACTCCAGTGTGCAGGAGGAGTTGCTGACTCCTGCAGGTATTTCAGCAGATGCAATCTGCAACAGATCCCATATTTTGGATTTTATTTCTAGAATTGCTCCCAGTTCTCCTATGAACATAGTACAAATCTGATGAAAGCAGCCTTTGTTTGCACTGTTCTATTGAGGGTCAGATTAATGTTAGCTGTTCTCTTTGCTTTTCCAGTGTTTTGAGTACTTCTAATGCTTTTTCACTGCTCTCAGAGCCAAAAGCATATGAAGAAAAAAATTGCAGATCTTCCCATTATTAAAAACCAATCAAATGGGCTTTTTCTGTGTTTCAGCCTTCAGTAGAGGATAGACTTGTTCAAACCATTTGCTTAAACAGAGCCAGCATCGCTGTAACTTCCATGGCACAGAGCCACCTTCTAAAATCCCTTTCAGTTTGTTTGGGTCATATGCAAAGAATTATCCTAGTGACAGCAGTGAGTGTTGGTATGGTGTATTCCAGCCAACAGCCACAAGGTTTACTGCAGCCACACATCCTCACACACCCATCTGAGACAAGTGTTATAATGCTGTTTTATGGATGGAGAGAGTGAGCTTCAGTGATTTGGGACAATGTGGCTGACTTCATGACTGCCAGCCCTGGGCTCTGGTCTCCACCTCAGTTCCTCCATTGGGTGTGTGAGACTTGTATGAGCCCCAGAGTCCAAAGTTTTGGATGGAAAAGCTTTCCTTATTCTGACATCTCAACCTGCTGTTCAAACCTGTGTCCCCACTGGGAGCCTCTTATCCAGCCCAGGACTGCCTGTGGTCATTGTAATAAGGTCAGACTTGAGAAACTTCAACCCTTTATTGAAAGAAAAGTGCAGGTCTCTGCTTTTATTTGGTCTGCAGATCTAAAGGAAAAACCTCATCCTCTTCATGGCTGCTGAAGGTAGGTCAAGGACAAGATGCTTCACTACATCTGGGTTACAAAGACCTTTTAAGTGGCATTGGCACTTTGTGGTGCACAAGGAAGGCCTTTGGGGTATCGGGCTATGTGCCAAATGGCCAGGTAGTCACGGGGCAAACTCAAAACATTCAGCACAGTGGGAGTCTCCATTGGTCCTGGGCATGGATGGGATCTTTTTCCATTATTCACAAGCTGGTCTCCTACTTGCAGTCCACAAGTGTTTTCAAATCCTTTTTTTTGGAAAAAAAATACCCCAAGCCTGTCTTGTTTAGTGATGCCATAAGTACTGAGCTAATTGCAGAGGAACATGCAATTTTATTCGAGCATTTCAGTATATGTGTCTTTCACAGTGGGACAGAGACTGTCAAACACATGGAAGGTGCCCAAGAAATGGTCACAGATGATAATTAACATAAATGATACAGAACCAAAAAACCCCAGACTCTAAGAGCTTTGAAAAGCAAATAATAATTTTGGGCACAGTATCACATGAGGGTGTAATATCCCAGAGTCCTGAGCAGCCTCTCTGAAACACAGCAGACTAATACAGCAGAAAACTTTCCTTGAAGTTCCATTTCTATTTTCCTTTTCTTATTTATCAGTCTAGTCCCGTGTCCTACAGACTCACCAAACAGCACTTAGCAGGATTGCCCCTGCCTATTATTGACTTTTTCTGTGCATGCTTTCCTACACCATGAAAACTATAGAGCCTGGTAGATCTCTGCAGGCTTGGATAAGTAAGCAGAATATTGAGGGTGATGGTTATCCAGGCACACAGAGGGCTCATTTCTCTATTGCCATAAGTTTAAGTGGGAGCACATATTGAAAATCAATGTCCCTGAATCCCTCTGATCTTGTTTTCCCAAAAGACACAGCTGCCTTCATAAGTTTTTTTTGGGGAAAAAAGGAGCAGCAAAGCAAAAAAATAGAGTCTAATGTTCAACTTCAAAATGAATCCCCATTTTCCTAACCAAATGCTGGGGAGAAGTCATCCTCAGCATAGGCCATGTGCTTATCATTTTACAGCCACAACATACTTTGCTTTGTTGGCTTTGCCAAGCAGCATGGCTGAGATGCAAATTGTGGGAAAGAAAGGAATAGCAGAAGGACTTTTTTCCCTTCTCCTTTCATTCAAATTTTTTTTGCTGTATCATCAACTTCAGGCATCCAGCAAAAATAGCCGTGAAATATGGAAATGTCTTGTTCATAGCACAGTGATTTTTAAAGGCTTCTGCTGTGCAAATGCAGCTGAGATAGGCTTCTATAGTCTCTTGTCATCTTCCACTGTAACAGCGCTTCCTCGCTATTTCACTGAATAAGCAGATACAACGGGAAACTATTCACCAAACTAAAACAACATCAAAAGCCCATTAAAGTTCTGATTTAAACTCTCCAAAAAGCATGGAAATTCTCAGCAAAATAACAGGCACCCAGAATCTGTTTGCAGCTAGCCATCACCCTTAACATTATCCAACTGTGCCTGCATATTGGATGGCTGGCACTTGGCTGCAAGTTTTTTCAGTGCTAGTGGGTTTAAACCATACTCTTCATAGCCTTTTCTGTGCTGCTCCTTCTCACACATTGCCCTGTTCCCTTTTCCTTTTCCTGTTTGTCAGTACATGGACAGAGCAGGAGGCTCAGACCATTCTCTTTGGAGAGCACAGATGTCCCCAGTTTGCAGTGTCAGAAGGGCTCTGTGCAGGCAGCATCAGCTCCCCTCTCTGTATTGCTCTGCCCTGTGCAGACCAAGGATGAGACCTTTCTTTGCAACCCATTTGCTGCTTGCTCTGTCAACTCAGTGCTAGTTTTAGGGGATTATGTGACCAGGCTCTCACTGCATAATCTCTCACCCCAGCCCCAGCTTTACTGAGACTCTTTAACATTTCAAAAGTACCTTCTGCCCCTTCAGGCTGAAGGAGAGACTATGGGCAATACATGCACCTGCAGGCAAATGAATACTAGGACAGTAAGGTGTGGCTATAAATTAATTAAACCTCATTAAGCCCCAGGTAGATGTGGCCATTCACAATTCAAGTGGCAATATCAGGTGATGGTGAAGTAGCTGAAGATGCTTTCAATGTTTAATGAGAAAAGCCAAATAGTGCAGCATTGTAACTTTCCTGGAGGAACTTTCTCTGCTGGCAGAGTACTGTAGGTGGTTCTCTACATCCTCCCAGCCTTTGATGCAGCTCTGCCCCTGGAACCAGCATGCTGGATGTTCTCAGCCAGTTTAGTGATATAAACTTGCACAAAAGCATTTCTTTTTTTTTTTTTTTTTATGGTGGCTTCTTTTTCTTAACCAGTTCACTGAGTGTCTGCACAAGGACAGGCTCGTGAACTTGGACAGGGCAGGACTGTGACAGGGCTTGCTGCCAAAAGCAGTGCCCTGTTCTCCCTGGGGGGTCAGCTGGGCAGGGAGCAGGGCAGTTTTAGATCAGCCTCTGCCCAGGGTCCTAACAGAGCCTAATGGGCCTCTGGGCACTTTACAGATTCTATCAAGGCACTTAACCAACTCCAACTAAAAATCAAGAAACTGTATTACCAGAGCTAACGTGTTATTGACCATTGTAGACTACCAAATGCAACTGTCAAATCAAAGTCAAATCAGAAAGTGAATCTCAGTATGAGATGGGAGCTATATTAGGCAAATTATCAACTATGCAGCAGAAATAACCTGTCCTTATAAACCCCTGAAAGAATCTGAGAAACTGCTTCTATGTGGAGTTTAGAAATGAGAAACTGGACTTTATGCCTGCCATTGATATTCCCTTGTCCCTTGCTAGGACTGAAGAAAATATGTGGGCTTTAAATCCAGGCAATTTTGAGTCTGAACCAAAGACAGATAACAAAGACCGAATAAGCTTTATTTCCATCTGCTATCCCAAAGCAGAAAGAAGGCTGTATTTTTGGTTCCAGCAGGAATGCAGGAAAAACCTGCATGATTTCAGGATCTCCCACTTGGAACAAGAAATAAGAAGCCTGGGAGGTAGTTAGCTGTGTCTTCATTCCTCTTGTGCATCCTCTGTACTACAGTTTGACATCTCCAAATATCCTTGCTGTCTGCAGAGACAGCAGGCTATTTTGTGCTTCATTCACTGTAGGCTGTCAAAAAGGAGAAATCCCTGCCCTGCAGGCTCTGTCCTGGAGGATTTTATTTTGCAAATCCAGTATCTGTCTCCTCTCTGCAGATCTCCTGCAGGGTCCAGCGCCTTTCTCCTCTTCCTTTGCCTATCGCTGTTCACCTGCAGGCAGGGGATTTCTGGCTGCCTGTATCCCCATCTCACAAGGACAGGAGAGCCTCGTGTACTCGGCTCTTTTAATGGGCCTGCATCCATCACCACTCATCCCTGCAGAAAATGCTTGGGAAGGGCATTAGTGTTTTCACAGCCTTTGTTGTACTGACCTGCCTCTGCAAAGCCCAGGAAAGGTGGGATGGAAAAGAGAAGGAAAAACTGCTCGGAGGACATCTCGTCCCTCTGCCAGTGTTTGTTCTGTGAGAGATCCTGTGCTGCATGAGAAGTGCACTGGTATTGTAAATCCTTATAAATGCCTGATAAAAGAATCAACCTGTCACATAAATGAAAGTCTCCATATGCCAGATACGGAAATGCAATCTGAAATCCTTTTAAAGAGAAGCTGGTAAATAGTGGGAATTCAGAGTGTCAGCAGAGATAGGGCTCAGATCACCTTGTTCCCTTTAATCTGATCACCAGGAGAGTCATAGTAAGGAAGGTCACAGGGCATGGAGACATGCTGTCTCTGGGGTGAGAGGGCAGTGGTGACACAGGCAGTTCTGTCCTGCTGACTGCAGCGCTGGCTCTGTGTGGGCACTGGAAAACACCACAGTGCTAACACAGGATACATTTCATCCAGCTGAAATCAGCTTGCAAGTGCCCAGTGACCTTTATAGTACAAGGAGATCCTTGTCACATGCCTGGGGCCACAACACTTGCCTGCAATGTTTGATACAACATTATTGAGGCCCTTGAACACACGGAGGAAGGCTGGGACAGGAGAGCTGGAGCTGCACCCTTTCCACCTCATGCCACATCTCTCAGGAAACATTTTGGATCCCTTGCAACTGAGGATAAAGTGGAATGCTTGCTATTAAGATGTTTGGCAGCTGGCATCACGAAAGATGAGGCCTGATTTGGAACTTGGTCCTTGTCCCCTGAACTCTGCTGGATCTGTGGTGAAGGTCCCTGTGTCCTGCCTGGGGCAGCTCCCATCTCAGGGATACACCCACAGCCCTGATCCTGCCTGGTGGCACTCAGGGCAGCTCTGCTGCTGCAACAGGAAGGCAAGCAAGTGAGCACAGAAAGTGGGGGGGGGGGAGGGGAATTAAAACTATGCTTGGGTAAGAATGAGTAAGAATTGGGATGTTTTAGCTTGGGTAGAAAGCAAAGGACTTGAGAACAAACTTTCATTGTGAGAAGCATAACGCTTAGTAGTTTATTTCTTTTAGAATGTATTATACATGCAATGTGCAAGGACCATTATGGACAAATGTTTCAGCAGAATTTAGTTTTGCTTTTATTATTTTTTGTGTTTGAACCCTCAGGAATCATGTCCTTTCTCCCTTGGCTGATGAGCCCTGTGAGTCCAGCCAGCTCCCCTTCTGCTTCTCTTTCATTTTTGCATGTGTCATTTTGAAACTCAGTTTCCCCTCTCCCTTCCTGCCTTTCTCCATCCTGTGGTCCCTCTGCCTTCCCAGGGACATTCTGGAATCAGCACCACACTGCCCAAGCAAGTAATGGCATCAACCTGCAGGGCTGAAGGAGAACTTCATTTGTGCTTACCTTGTTAATGCAGGCTCAGCTTTACTTGTGCTTTTCCTACAAACATCTGACAGAATTTAAAATTTTCCCACAACAGAGACTCAGCAGGAATTGAAGGTCACCTGCTCCAATGCTTAAACACCTGCAGGTTTATGGAAATGGTGTCCACTTGGCACAACTGACTAAAATGACTGGGCATCTTTGGACCATGTCTTTTATCTTCTTCCCCAGGCCTTGCATCTCTCTGTGCTGGGGCCAGTTCTGTTCAATATTTTTATAGATGACATGGATGAGGGAATTGAGTCTTTCAGTAGTAAATTTGCTGATGACACTAAGCTGGGAGTGTGTGTCGATCTGTTGGAAGATAGGAGGGCTCTGCAGAGACCTGGAATGGTTGGATGGATGGGCAGAGTCCAATAAAATGAAATTTGGCAAGTCCAAGTGCCGAGTCTTGCATTTTGGCCACAAAATAATCAGTAACCCCCTGCAGCGTTACAGGCTGGGTTCAGTGTGGCTGGACAGGCAGAAAGGGACCTGGGGGTCCTGGTGACAGCAGCTGAACATGAGCCACCAGTGTGCCCTGGGGGCCAAGAAGGCCAGCGGCATCCTGGCCTGGATCGGGAACAGTGTGGCCAGCAGGAGCAGGGAGGTTCTTCCCTTGTACTCGGCACTGGTGAGGGCACACCTGGAGTTCTGTGTCCAGTTCTGGTCCCTCAGTTTGGGAAGAACATTGAGACGCTTGAGCACATCCAGAGGAGGCAACGAGGCTGGTGAGGGGCTGGGAACACAAACCCTGTGAGGAATGGCTGAGGGAGCTGGGGTTGTTCAGCCTGGAGAAAAGGAGACTCAGGGGTGACCTTATCACTCTCCACAGCTCCCTGAAAGGTGGCTGTGGGCAGGTGGGGGTTGGTCTCTTTCTCCAGGCAGCAGCTGACAGAACAAGAGGACACAGTCTCAAGCTGCACCAAGGGAAATATAGGTTGAATGTTAGGAAAAAGGTTTTACTGAAAGAGAGATAAAGCACTGGAATGCTCTGCCTGGGGAGGTGGAGGAGTCACCATCCCTGGATGTGTTTAGAGAAAGACTGGATGTGGCACTCGGTGACATGGTCTAGTTGAGGTGTTAGGGCATGGGTTGGACTCAATGATCTTGAAGGTCTCTTCCAACCCAGTAATTCTGTGTGATTTTGCATAGCAAATGCTGGTTTTTATTGTGACTCTCTGATTTGATATTTTCACTTTAGAAGAAGAGTTCTTCAGGACAGCAGCCCCATGTGACATTGGGAACAGTATCACAGACTTCATGACCTCATGTGTTCTGAGGAGGACAAAAATCCCATTTCCTGGTGGATTTTGAAATTGTGCCAGATACAGCAAATACAGGAGATGTCAGAATTCTCTGCAGTGGAAATTAAAAAAGTAATACCCTTTCAGGTAGTTCAGAGCAGCTCCCTTTTAACAGAGATGTCATGCCTCAATTTTCCTTGATTTTGTGTCATATTTATAGCACATAATATAACGAAAAAAATAAATGGAAAGTAATTTCAAAATGAAAACCAAAAATGTTTCATTTTCAAAATGCTGAAACAGGGCATTTCATCCATTTCAAAATTATGCTTTAAATCTTTTTTCTTTTTTTTTCTTAAGCTAAGAAATGCATTGAAAACAATCCTCATCTGCAGAACTTTTCAGTTTCAACAAATTGACATTTTTCACTGGAATTTTCTTTAAAAAGATCCAAGGATCTTAAACATTAATTTGTTGTTAGGCCTCAGAGCACTTCTGAGAAGTAGTTAAGTGTTACAATCCTCATTTTGCAGAAAGAGAATCTGACTCATAAAGAAACGTAAAATGCAATTGAGTTCCCACTTACTTCAGTGGAAGAATTGATGTGCCCAAGGTCAGAGAGAAAGTCAATAGTAGAGCTGGAGGGAAAAAACCTGGAGTTTTAAAGCCAGTGCCTTTTCTGCACATCACCAGACAGCCCTCCCTTGCAGAGTGATAAAGCCCAAAGTCACTAATGCCCGCTCTACTAAAACCCATCCTTGAGGTGGAAGGCAGAGTGGAAACCACCCCAAACTAGGAAAGAACCTGAGACTTTCCTTCTCAGAGGTGTTTGGAGCCATGATTCAGCTGCTGTGGGTTGGATCCCATTTGGTGCTCAGCTTCCACAGGAGGTGGACTGAGCCCTTGGAACTTTTGTGGTTTAACTTGTGGTTAATGGTTTCTGCACCAGACCTGTTTCTCTTCCCTGCTTATGCTTCAGGGTGAAAGAAAAGAACAAAGCTGTCACATTTTATTGCAATACTGAATAACTCCTTTCTGAATTAACTTTAAAATTTATAGAGCTAAAGTATAAGAATGTACCTGTGACTGAAAACCAATATATTAGTGTGCACAGCTGCTGCACACAAGGTTTTAAGATATCATCAGTCCCTACATGCTACTGTGCCTTACAGACACAGCTGTTAAATCTCTTCCCACCCTGGATTGATGCACTTTGTGTGTGGGGACACAAATCCACCCACCCTTCCTGTGCCTCCTCCTTTTCCTGCACTGGGACCCCACCCCACCAAGCCCTTGTGCTGGTGTCCCTGCCACAGGTCACTGTGCTCGCTGCTTTCCCTGCCAAAGGAGGGAGACACGCTTGGTAATACCAGGGTCCTGCAGAGCCAGTGCCAGGCAGGGCTTTGGGAGAGAGACACAGGGAGGAAGGGATTTTTGTTTGCCTTGCCTTTATGTGATTTTGTGTCTCCCTGACAGTCCTGCACCGTCTCCTCTCCACGCAGTGCTGTGCAGACAGCGTTCAGGTGGCAGCTCAGCCCTGCTGCACTTACCTGCTCCTGCTCTGAAACTGGTCACGGGTTGCTGCAGCGAAGACACGTTCTGTGCTCTCCCTCCCCTCACCCACATCATTTGGATTCACATAATCAAGCGTCTTGCAGCTGAAATTGCTCATGGAAAAATAATTTAAAATTGGTTCATTAATGCTCATTTGCGCAGAATTCTTAAATATGATAAGAACATGAGAGAGAAAGAGAAAGGATCTGAGTGAGAGTAGGAGGATGTTGAAAGCAACTTTCCTGTAATTGTAAAATCTTGTGTCTAAATATGTTTAGACAATGTGAAAAGTCAATTTAAGAAGCTAGGATACATAGAACCACAGCAAGGGAGGAGATATCTGAGGGAATGCACACATCCCATACTTAACCTTTTTAGTTTCCCTGGATGGTGCAGGATTCTGATTTGGTGCAAGACTGAAGTATCACCACAACAGTCAGAAGCTGCAGTTTGCAATTGGAGAAATGGGGTGACAATGATGCTTTTAATGAATAAGCTCATCATTCACACTGCCATCTCTCTTTGGCACAGGAGGGGGCAAAATAACAGGTAGGCACCACTCAAATGGTGCTGAATTTCACAAGCTGAGGATCTTTGTATCCTGTAAGGTCAGTGGATCTTTTCTCTTGCATATCAGCAAAGGATCTGGCTCTGGAAATGCATCAGCAGAGAGGTGTTATCCACTGTGGCAGCTGAGAGATGAGCTGCTATGGCAAGAGTCCATCCCATCCAGTTGCTCTTTTATTTTACATCAAAATTTACCAGCAATTCTGCAAGTGCAGAATACTATCCCTTACAGAGGCTATATATTCCTTGGAAAGAATAAAACTGCTGAAACACATCTAATTGTCCAGTATCCTAACAAAGAGGTGCTCTGGCAATTACTTCCTGAGTTAGCCACTGATCAACTTACACCGTGAAGCATGAGGATTGATAGCTCCTGTAATTTTATTTAATAAAGATCAATTTAAATAGTCTGCCTTAAAAACAAAAGGAAGGTTAATGAAGGTAGAGTCTTAAATTATATAGATCACAGCTCTGATTTTCATGCTAACAGAAAACAGATCAATGGAAACTGTGCAGTATAATTGGAAATGTAAGAAAACTGAAAACAGCCATACTGTGGAAAAGGTAATAAATATTGCCGGCAGACTGGAATGGGGGCTATCAAAGGAGGCTAATACTGAACACAAAAAAATGAACAAAAGTCTTGCTGGGAAAGAGGCAGGAGAGGTCAGACTGCAATTCAATCAGTGGGCAGCGTGGGCTCTTCTGTATTACTTTGCCAACTCCTATCAGGAGCTGTAGTGCACCAGAGTCTAGATCAGACCTGATTCACCATTCGAGTAGTGAACCTCTGAAAATAAGCTCACATACATCTTCCCAGAACTCTGACTTCTCAGAGTCAGGCTGAGGAACTCTCTCTCCCCCAGCACAATTGTGTTCCCAGGACCGAATGCCCCAGTGCTGCAGTGGGGTCTGGGGAGGAGAGGCAGAGCAGCATCCTCGGGGTGAGGAGAGGCAAAACAGCATCCTGAGAGTGAGGAGAGGCACAACAGCATCCTGAGAGTGAGGAGAGGTAAAACAGCACCCTTGGGGTGAGGAGAGGCACAGCAGCACCCTCGGGGTGAGGAGAGGCAGAGCAGCATCCTCGGGGTGAGGAGAGGCACAGCAGCACCCTCGGGGTGAGGAGAGGCAGAGCAGCACCCTCGGGGTGAGGAGAGGCACAACAGCACCCTCGGGGTGAGGAGAGGCACAACAGCACCCTCGGGGTGAGGAGAGGCAGAGCAGCACCTTCAGGGTGAGGAAAGGCAGAGCAGCACCTTCAGGGTGAGGAGAGGCACAGGGTGGCTCCCACCTGCAGCAGTGTGTGAGGCTGGCAGTGCAGGAGGCAGCACTGCAGGTTAGTAGAGGAACAGTGCTGGCTAATTATTAATCAAATGAGGCTTCTGTCTGTCTGATAAACTGGGAAAAGCATATTTTTCTGGCTTGTGGAGAAATCTCATACTGAATTGGACTGTAATATTCATTACAATTGGTATTTGGAGAGCTTGGAGCAGTCCTTTAAAGTCTCATCAAAGCAATCCACAATATAGAGATTATTGTCCCATCTTTGTATTAACAGACACCTAAATAAATGCCTTCATAAAATGAGAAATTGTCTCTATCAAGGGGGTCACTGGAGTGCCAGGTATGAGGGTGCTTCTAGCTTTTTTTTTTTTTTGTGATGGAGAGATAAATCAGCATGGGCAAACTTCAAAAAGGTTAATGGCTTAGAAGAGCATAGCATGTGGTATGGCTATCTCCCTGGCCTCAAGGCAGGAAATAGCATGGGATCAAACCCTTCCATTAGTATTTCATCATAGACAACCCACACCTGCCTGTTTGAAAATCAAGCAGACTCTTAATGCTCAATCATGTATTTTCTGATCACAGCAATCAGTCATAGATCAAGTTTAGACACAGTATTTGGGTTTGTTCTAATTTTATCTGGAGTAGATGCTCAAGAGTTCCTCTGTTCCACACATACACCAACAGTCTCGTTCTTTACTCTTTACCACTGAACCTCAGTGATGGCTTCCCACTGCAGATGGGTACCTATGTGAGAGACTTTCTTTTCTCAGTCTCTTTGCTGTCTCTGACATGTGTAATATGAAAAACTCAGTTGTCACCACTCCACAAAACCTGAGTATCTTTTGTGTGTTAGCCATCCACAATATCCCCCACTGCCCTTGCATGGGAGGTAGTCAAAACTTGAAATAAAATTCAATGTATCCTAGTTACATCACTCTACTGCAGCTGCAGAAATACTGCTTCATCTTTTTACTGGTTATGGATGTTGATAAAGAATGCAGATGTTTCCAAAGTACTGAGACAAGCTCAAAACACAGCTGCCTTTGGAGCTTGACTCTGCCATCACTTGCTGTTCAAGGACTGTCCAGACTTCAGTTCTGGGATGTAAACTTCCTCAGAACATCCTGCTCTTTTATTTAAAGGAAAAAGTAATTCACATCTGAGGTAAGAAAGATTTTGTCTTTCTCCTCCCTACTTGTTCTGATTAAATCTCATTAAGTGCTTTTCTGCCTCTTGTTTTAATTTTAAAAGTCATAATCCCCCAAATTGTATGCAAGATCCTAGAAATGCCTCCTCAGCCTGGCTGCCTTTACTGCCAGGGGAGAGAAATGAGCACCTGCAGAGTAGAGTCAACACCTAGAATTACAGAAAACTAGTGGAAAAGCCAGAAAGTGGGAGAATTCTCTTCTGCTTGCTTTAGTCAGTACCAAAGGGCTCTGCATTGTATCACCTTCACTTAGAACAGTCCTTTTCTTATCTGTTGGCTGTTTTCCCACTGCTAGGCAGCTGGGAAAGTTTTTTAGGAAATGAAACATAAGCATGCAACCACAGGAGAGCTTTGCCTTGTTCTACATGATTCAGCTAGAACTTATCTGTCTGTACCTAATCTTGACACAATCACACTCCTTCAGTCAAGAGAGAGCACCTCAAAGGGCTGCTCCTTCCTAAGAGGGTTCCTGAGAAGGACAATATGGATATCCTGAAACAAAAAAATTAAGTGCACATTGACAGGTGCACACACACACATAGATATATATAGATATAGATATAGATATAGATGATATAGATATAGATATAGATATAGATATAGATATAGATATAGATATAGATATAGATATAGATATAGATATAGATATAGATATAGATATAGATATAGATACAGATATTCCTGTAGATCTGTGGATGTGAGAGATTCTACCACTTTTCCTGGCAGAACCATACAGTCTAAAAGGTCTGCTTGAGCTTGGTAGGCTCAACTCCTCTCAAGCCTGAATAATGGCAATAAGTACATTAAAGTGAAAAGAGTTATTCCAGTGCTAAGCAGTGAGAAAGCAGTGCAAGCCAACTTGTTCTAACACATCTCTGTCTGCTGTCCAGGCATTATATCTTCTTATATGGCTGAATCCTAATGGCTTGAATCCTTTCTGCCTTCCAGCACTGCACACTTCAGCAGTGGTGGAATGGGGTTTTGGGGGAATTCAGGATATGGGCTGCCAGCCAGAAGCATGTCCCACTCCTCAGCCAGTGTGTACCTCTGCTTACTCTGGCATGCTGCTGCCACTTGTGCCCTCTCAGAGCGTCTGAAAAGGTTCCTATTATATCTATTCAGTATTTATTCTTTCCCAGTACCAGCAAATGGTCAAGTGTCACTCTCTAGCCCTCTTTTTTCTACTTCTGTATGTTTCTGATTGTTGGCACAACTTCTCCAGAATATGTCTTGGAAACTTTCAGCATTTAACTTTCTCAGCCTGTCACCTGGTTTTGTCCCTTCTGAGCCATAAAAGGAAATGATTGCTTGAGGGGCAGAGCTACATATATCATCAGAGTGTATTGTGGTTAGGTGGATGTAGTGAAAAAAAAATGTATCTGTGTGGAGGAGGGCTGTCTTTCAACACATCCATTTGCCAGGAAAAAAAATATGGCAGTTGGGCTTCTGAAAAAAAAAGGAGGAGGAGGAAAAGAAGCTAATTAGCTGTGTAAGTTAGCTCTGAAAAGTAAATAGAGAAATAAAGCAGTTAACACTCGGGTGCACTTTAAATCCCAAGGCTGCTTCCTTGCTCTTACATGTATGTGTTTAATAATGCACAAGTTCTTCACTTGCTGTGCTCTTGTGCTACACTCCAAACTCCAGGGGAGTCAGAGGACACAGCATCTCACCTGAGACCATGCAGTGGCCCTGGAAAACTCCACAGGAACAACCCTGAACCTTGTTAGAAAAGCCCAGCAGAATAGAGAAACACCAAGCATTCAAATTAGAGCTATCTATGTCCCTCTCTAATCCACATGCCCCTCTCCACACTGACAAATATTTGATTACCTCACTAATTTGCAGGGATAGTCCATGCTGAAATATCCTTTTCCATCGCATTTCCCTCTATTAATAATCAGCTGGCCTGAGAGATCATTCGCTGTTTGCAATGCAGCGATAGGAGCACATTCTGGACAAACAGCTTGTTAAGGAAGACTTTTAGGTCTGGCCTTGTTGCTAGGAAACTGGAAAAGCTACTGGAAAGCTGCTTGAATGTGGTGGAGTGTATTGCTGGCAATCAGTGTCACTTGCCCTCGGTGATAGCCTGCAGCCTTTAAAAATACCGAAACATAGTCTGATGCCATCACATTCATACAAGGTGTTGGGGGGACATGCAGTTAATTAAGTGGCCCATGTTTGCATGTTTGGAGCTCAGGAGCCCAGTAAATACCATCATTTAAAAGGCACTAGAGGAATGTTTAGGACAAAATAGTCTATAAGCATTGCTGGCCTGGCTCATTAAAAGGCAAGGCTGATCAAGGTGTGAGTTTGCAGCAGGGTGGTAGGAATCCCTCATGCATTTTTTGCACTACTGGCAACAGTCCCTCAGTGTCACATCCTGTTTGGATTTGGTTCCTAGCTGGAATTTATTTTAGCAGCTCTCCTCACCTGGAGTCACAGTATTCCCCACTTACACGTCTCCAGGTAATTCTATAGGATGCATATATACCTTAATCTTCTTACTGTATGTCTTCTTAATCCCATTAAATCCCCAGAGTAGTTCCAGTTGTCAAGAGGCACATTCTGGTGTGGCACTGGGGGTTTGAGAGAACATGGGGATGAAATCTTCAGTGTGCCTTGAGAGGGCATTGAGGGAAACTGAGAGCACATCAAGCAGCATCCCCAGGCTGGAGAGCTCAGGAAGCCTGGAGGATGTGCACACCATGGATCCCACGTCCCTGAGCCCAGCAGAGCCCTTGGGCTAGGAGCTGCTGCAGCAGAGGAATAGCCCTTGACACTGTCAAACCATCAGGTGTCAATTGGGGTTTTGTGCAAGGGCCCTTTTTGTCCTCTGTGCCAGGCTGCTTCCCTGCAAAGTGAGCAAAGGAACTTTTCATTGCAACTTTTCCACGCCTGTGAAAACCTTCCTTGCCCTGAATTTAGGTTATGCTATTTTTTCTTGCCTTTCTTTAGTACCTCAAACTCTCCAGGACTTTCTCTTCACAGAAGCTGTCAGGTGGCTCTGAAGTGCTGCTCCTTTCTTTGCTAACCAAGAGAGAAGCACAGCAGAAAATAAAAGCCCACATTTTCCACATGGAGGATCAGCATTTTTTCATTGTTAACAAATTTTAGAAATTCAAATGCTTTATAATGGGGCTGGCATGACTAAAGCATTTCTTTCCAGTGCCAAGGCCATAATTTGTGATTTAATTAGACAGTGATTTTTCAGCCATTCTTACTTTGGCGATCCTGACTACTTTTCAAGCAGGGTTCTTTGGACTCTTCCTCCCACCCCAAGATATATAAACTGCAGCTCAACACCCCAGAACTAAAGGATCACTCCATAAAAGCCACCCAAAACTGATGACAATCTTTCTGAGGGTAGAAAACACACTGTATATATCAGCAGATAAAACTTCATATGGATTCTTCCCCCGCCTGCATGGGGTGAAGGCGTTGCACTCACCCAGGCTGCCTCTGTTCCCTTGGTGGCCTCTGTTTTCTCCAGAAAACTTGGAGCTCAGTGTTATGAGCTCCCCTCCCTTGAATGAAGTTAAGGCTTTATTGCTTATTCTGAGGAAATGAAAACAAAACACAGGTGCCACGCAGTAAAAGGAGATATGAGGAGGCGAAATGTGGGATTCAAGGGTGCAATAAAAGTGTTTACAATTGTGCTGTCTGCTCTTAGGACTGAACACCAACAAAGACATAGTGCAAGGGGAGGCAGGAGAGACTAAGATGATACCAAATACTTGAAGTGATCCAACATCACCGCTGAAAGGTCATCAGCTGCGGTTAAACAGAACAAGGGATGTAAATCCCTGTCATTTGTTTACTCAGAATCAAGTTCATGCAAATGTAATAGAGCTCTCTGTCACCTTTCAAGCTTTGCCTAGGAAAAACTGTCTCTCTCAGGGTCAAATTTATCCTTATGGAAGCTGTGAATGAAAACTTGCATGGAGGGAAACTGCAGATACCCTGAAGGTCTTTGCTCGTAGTTTTTTGGTGGTCCTCTAGAAAATTCATGTAAAAAGATGTAATCACTTCAGGGCATAAAGTGTCCCCTGTGCACAGCTCCTACTCCCAATGCTTTGTCATCTAAGAGGCCACTGCCTCCTTAACTCTGTGCTGATACTGTGGAAGGACAATCCCAAATGTGTCATTTCATCAGAGGTCTCACCTCGCCCATATGAACACCCAACCTGAAACATATTCCTGGCTGTGTTGCCCACATGCCTCCAGCCATCCTTCTGTTTAACATGGTGTGTTTGAACTGAAATAAAACAGTCAGGATTCACTCTGCTCCCTTATCTCTGCCTTGTAATGGCCAAGTTTTCCCTTACCATGGAATGTGGGAACTCAGTGGTCATTAATAGACACTCCCCTGAAGGGAGGTGAGGCAATTCCAAGCCTTTGCATGGATTGGGCACATAGGCACAGATTTATCCCCTTCCTCAGGCTCAGGCAGAAAGCTGACTGCTGTCTGAAGGCTGCTATCCAAAATACTTGAGTATTATCTTCTTTTGTGGCTATTTTTAAAAGGTCATAATCCTACAGAGATCTTGCACAGCCAGGAAGGGAAGGGTGGGAGCAGAGACCATGAAAGAGCCAAAAACATGATTCTCACCACTCAGTTTTCTACTGGAAAGCAATGGTTTAAAATCTGTCCTCTTTCCACCTCCAAGACTCCAAAGTATGGAACATCAAGGATTCTCTAGGTAGCAGGGACTCTCTGGGAGCTTTCCCTGCCCTTGTGATTGTCCAGTTCCTTCTCCCAGTCACTGCCAAGCAAGAGACAGCTGGTGGTCCCACAGCAGAGCTGGCACCACCCCAGCTCACAGTTCCCCACACACCCTGTCCTGCTCAGCAGTGTTTCCATGAACTTATCTCAGCAGCTCTTCATGCTTTGTGCTGTGAAGATCAAAGACAAGGTGTCCAGAATAAAAAGCTCACAGTTACCATGAGACCTCTCTCAATATGCTGGAAATAGAAATGTGGCAATCAGACTTGGGGATGAAATCATGTTGGACATGCTGGCTTAATCTCTAAAATATGAAATTGTATGGAAAAAATTACAGCTAAAAAGCATTTTACATTTTAGAAAGCTGCTCTGACCCATGCTGGATCAGGAAAGAGAAGAGGGGGGGAAAAAAAACCCTGTGGGATGCTAAAGATTATAGCCAGTTGGGTTAGGAAAAAAATCTAACATAAAATTAATAGTTTCCTGCTCCTGTACTATGGAGCGTGATTCTGTTTGAAAAATAAAGGTCTGAGATGGCTTATTTCAATTCTCAGGATCAGATTATTTGCTATTTGCAAATATCTGGATGTTACTTGCAAATCCTCTCCAAAGCTTCATGTATTTTAGCCCAACACATACATTCATTTCACAGCCAGGTTTAGGTGGGATACAGAGCAGGACTGAGTTGGCTGCTCTCCCAATACACCTTTATTTAGCCAGGCCACCAGGGAGCAGAACCAACAGGAAATAGCATTGCATTTCCATGGCTGTTGCAGCCATGGAAAGCCAGCTGCAAGAGATAAATTACAAGTAGAATAAATGAAGAAACATGCAATTTGTGGATTCCTTGTTGAAAAACATCTGCAATTCAATGAATATTTTCTAATGCACATACAAGAACAGATTCTCACCCTCGTGTACTCTGGGTTGCAAAGCAACACAGAAAGTTTGGGAAGTTTTGTGTTGTTTCCATGTCATCAGGAAGAGAAGACTGGTGTGATAAGGACAGTGATGTTGAATGATGCCACACTTGTGGCACACCTTGAATTTCTTCATTAACACAAAATCAGGGCAGATTACTGTAACAATGTTTGAATTGCATCTTCACTGTATGGCAAAATTTTCAAGCCCAGAGATTAGAGAGCCCTTCCACTCAGCAGCAGAACTCTGCTCACTTCACTGAGCTATGGCTCAGTGTTGTGTCAAGCAGTAAAAATAAACAAACGTTAGTGCTTCTTGGCTTTCAGGGTCAGAGCTGGTTTTGGATGTCACATCCAGAAAGATTTTGCCTGAAATCCTTGTAAACTGTGTAAACACCATCATCTGGCAGGTTTTGGAGTAAATTCTCTTTCATGTATGCCAAACCCAGCCCAGGGGGGCTGGAGGGACCCTTTGGGCAGGAGGTCCCTGGGAGCAGCACAGCAGGGAGGGCTGGGCTTTGTTCGTTTGGTTTCTCACTTTCCCCCAAATGATGATTTCTGATTGCAGAGTGGTTTTCCCATCCCATCCCCATCTTCCACTGTGCTGGAACACAGACCAGCCTGTGGGATCCCTTCCCAGCCATGTCCATCCCTGCTACTGCATTAGCACAGCTTCTGTCCCCTTCCCACTTCAAATCCTGCTTAGCCAGCCAGGAGCCCACCTGCCTTCAGAGTCTGCAGCCTCAGCCAGCCTGATTACCTATGAAAACTTCCCCATTAAGCTCCTGGCTGAGGGGAGGCTGTGTCAGAGACACTCAGCCAGGCTCAGCAGGAAGCCAGCTTTATTAACACAGAGCAGGAAGCACCGTGTGTCAGAAAATCTCTACACTTGCAGTACCTGGAGGGAACATTATCACTTATCAGCCTAATATTTCACTGCACTCTTCCTTTCACAGGCTCTTGCTCTCTTCTCACACAACAGCCTAAACACACTAACCATATAATTAGCAAAATATGCCAAAAAATGTTTATAATTTGGACGAATTTTCAGGGGTTTTCTGACAAGCCTGGTGATAAGAGAGAAAAGAAAACAAAGGTAAACAGTAAGTGAAACACATTTGGGCAAAAACCTGCATATTAGGTCAAAAAGGAACAAATCTCTGCAGGATCCCAGGGGGAGATTATATTTTATTGGTGTTTTTATGTACAAAGGGAAAGGTTAATAGAAGGTCTGAACAGAAAGGTTCGTAGAAAATTGTCATCTGTTTGTGTTTTCTTTTTGAAATAATAGCTTGCAGGAGCCAAGGGAGGAGGTAAAACAGTAAAGGCCAGAGGTAAATTGAAGGTGGAACAATTTGGAAGAAGTTTTGACAAAATCATGTCAAACTGAGAATGCAGATTTGTCAAGACTGAAATGCATTCCTGAATGATGCAAATTTTTTCCCAATTTTAGTTGTGGTACAAAGAATATGGGAAGGGATGAGTGCTAACATTGGGAATAACAGATTTTTATTTTACTTCTCCAAATGAATTTTCAATTAGATCAATTTTTCTGAGGTGACCTAATAGGTTGTCCATAAAATAACAATGAATTTCAAAACAAACAGTGCTGATCTAGAAAGTTTAAGTTAATGTTAAAGGAATCCCTGTGGAATGTTTTTTTTTGCAAAGAATGATGTAGTTTTCCATGCTTGGTTTTAAGGCAGACTGGAAACACGGCTAAAAAAAGATGATGCTGGGCAAAGGTCAATTTCCATCATTTGTCCAGTGGTGGTCTCTGTGTGCAGCAAGACAGGAGGAGGCAGCTGCTGGGTCTGAGCTCCCCTCCCATCTAGTCTCAAGAGCAAATGACTCTCATGTCAAAGGGCTTGTTTTAATTTTGATTTATATTTTGTTTAACAAATGTTCATTGTACTGATCAGACCAGAGGTCTTCCTAGCATAACATTCAGTCCCAGCAGTGGCTAATAGAGTGGATTTTTTCAGGGTAGGGAGATAAAAAACAATTTCTGGATAGAATGATTTTTCCTATCATGTCAACTCAGCCTGGCAATGAGTCCTTTAGGAATTTCAAGGCCAGGTTGGACAGGGCTCCAAGACACCTGGTCTGGTGGAAGGTGTCCTTGCCCATGGCAGGGCATTGCAGTGAGACGGTTTTCAAGATATCTTCCAGACCAAACCATTTATGATTGTCTGATTCTTGTTTCATTGTTTTGCATTATTTAAAAATTGGGATGTAATGGAAAGCCATCAGCTAATGTGGAGGTTCTGCTGGTCTCTGAGGATTTCTGTGCTGAGGAGGAGCAGTTTGGGCAGCCTGAGCACGCTGCTGCTGTGTGTGCAGAGCATCCCCAAGACTGACACCAGACCCCTTAGGTGTGAAGGCAGGAGCAATAGTGGGCAGCAGCAGCATCTCCTCCCTTCCTGGGGCAGAGGCAGAGGAGGGCAGGGAGGCTGTGCCATGGCCCACAGGGCTGCTGCCATCTCCAAGCCCAGCAGATCATGCTCCCCTCCCAGGCCTCAAATGCAAGGAATGTAATGAACACAAAAACTATTTCTGAAGTAACAGAATTCCTTAGTGATCCTTAGTGCTAAACTACATCCCTCTCTCAGAATTTATGAAGTAGATTTCATTGTAGGCTGGGGAAACTACTGCTCCCATTCTTCTCTTTGGGGTGTGTTTGATACTTAAGTTGCCTTAAATCTATAGTCAAGCTCTAAACTCTTCTTGCTGTGCAGTTTCCTCCTCACACAAATGTCTTAAGCCTAGAATTGCAGCAAGAATGCTCAGGAGAATGTTTTCCTTGGTCAGGCAGCATTTCCTGATGGTCTGCAAGCAGAGCTGTTTGTGCTCATGTTTGACAAAGGCATGTGCATGGGGAAAGTTAACAATTAATCCTAGAAATTAGAGAGAAGCCTTGAGAAGATCTGCTTTCAATGAACTTAAGGATATGACTTGCCAATTCATCATGATGGTGTTCCCTGTGAATGGAAGCTGTACTCTGTGTTTCTAAGATGTTTTATGCACTTTTCTAGGGTCTTGTGTCATATCAGCAGAAATTCAACATTATGCAGCTCTTAAGCAGCACAATTAGACACTTCCTTTCACCTTTAAAGCAAGTAGCATCGATTCTTCTAATCCTGATACTTGCCATAAATCAGGACAAGGAGGCTTAACCAAACTATAGATACAGCAATTTGCTCCTGGCTATGATACTTGCCAAGCTTTTCAATATATATTCACATGGAAACAGGATGCTCTTCAATTAGTTGTCAAACTGCATCAAGAGGAATGGTGAGATTTTGAGCATAGATATTTATCTGATCTTTATCAGGAGTACAGGTAGCTGGAAAACTTGTGAGAAATAATGACAGGTTTGCAATCGAGTTTGAAAAGAGAACACATTTGAACATGAGAACATAACCACTTTGGTCCTGGAAAGATGGAGAGAATTGCCATGGAGAGATTAGACAGTCTCAATAGGTGGGTAGCTGAGTAGGTAGAAAGAAAGGAATAGAAAGAAACCTGAACAGAAGCAGCAGAGAAATTAGGCTAGTGAAATAAAAGGCAGGTGTAAATGCCATTTCAGGGCTTTCCTCTGTTAGAGCTCAGAGCACTTAAAAAAAAAAAAAATCAAAAAAAATCAGGGTTTTCTCTTCAAGAAGAGCTGCAGAAAGCAGGAGGAGAAAAATGTTTGCCCAAAAGGGCAGCATTGCAATTAGGAGCAGGATCGGGACTGCTGGCTGTGTTGCTCAACCCCACAGTGCTCTGTGAGGACAAAGTTGAGCACATTTAGGGGCAGGGAATGCTCCACAGGCAAACAGGCAAAATATTTCTTTGTGAAACTGCTCTCTGAGAGCCCAGCACAGTAAGTCATGTGGAGGGAGAGAGGTGGGGAGCTGCCATGGCAGGCTCACTGAGGGAAGATAAGTTGTTGTGCTCCAAGACAGATCATCCCCCAGCTGTCCATTGCACTTTCTGCCTGAACTGCTGCCGTCTATGGAGAATGTCAAGTCCTTGGGGCCTCGTCTCCCTGCATCTCCCACATGAGATCAAGGGCCTGGCAAGCACCTTCCCAATAAATTATTGTTATTGCAAGGAAGGGAACAGGCAGGGAAAAGACTTTTCAGTGATCCTAGCAACATTCTGCCTCCAAAAAGCACGTCGTAGGAGAATTTCAAAACGCTTCCAGGAGCCGAGAAGGCAGATGCACGTTGGAAACCTTTAAAGGAGATGAATAGCAGGAAGCATCTCTAAAAGACCCACAACGGCATTACTGCAGAAAAACCAGCTGCAAAATGAGGTAATGACTCTTCAATACTCTCCAATATGCTGGCACAAGTCCTCTGCATTTCATCTCGCTATCTATCAATGTAGCATTAGAAGATCTTAAAGTGTTTACAAGTGGATGCAGGGTTGATCTGCTGGCCCCGTGGGGATGCTGACCCCTCTTTCCAGAGGGGGCACGACAAGGCAAAGGTCATCCCTCTCTGTGCACTCAATTAGAAAGGAACCAGACCCCACTGTGTTTTTTTTCCCTGAGAGTCCCCTCCTGGGTACTTACTCTAAAATTGTCTCCTGCCACTATTTCTTTCCCCTCAGATATTAAAAAACAATTAAAGGCAAAAGGTAAGAGCAGAGAAAGGCTGGGGGAGGAGGAGAGATGATGGGGAAGCCCTGTCCCCCAAGAGCTGAGCAGCGAGTACAGGATCCTTGCGGCTCAATGCACAGATGACATCCTGATTTGTGCAGGACCTGAGCTGGCTCTCCCAGCGCAGCACAGAGCTGTCACATCCTGCTCCTTCCCTGCCCCACTGCATGAGAGGACAGTCTGCTAGCATCCAGGGCAGGATAGGGCCCTCTGGAAAGGAAACTTCAGAAGAACAAGCTTCCCAGGGGATCGACTCTAGCAAGTGCCTCTTCTAGTGTGAAAGGGAGCTTTCTGCACACAGGCAGCAGCAGAATAGATGGAGACCTGTCAGAAAGTGATGCATAGGCAGCTAAGTGAAGCTCAAGCATTCATAAAGAAACAATGTTATCAAAGATGAATAGCTTGAAAACTGCTTTTAGGAACATTTACACAGGGTTTCACCTCCTGGCAACATAGAAACGTCAATGCTGCTGGGGCTGACTCATAGCAGAGCAGGAGAGCTCTGCAGAAGGCTCCCGCTCTCTTTTTCCTTTCGCACCGAGGTCTGTGCAGAGGTGTGTGTGTGCAGGGTGAGGGTGCTGCACTGAGGAATCACCCGGAATTGCCTCAGAGAGGAGTTGTGTTCAGAGTCCTTGCCATGCTTTATTAGTGTGGAAATTCAATAATCTCATTAATTACAGAAGTATAATGTAAGGTGGATCTGCTGGGCTCCTGCACAATTTGAGCTCTCCTTCTGTGGGTAATTGCCAATGACATGTCTGAGAGAAATATCACAATGATACATAACAAAGGGCAGCGCAGCTTTACAGCATAGATCTTGTTGCTATGGGAACTTGTCTTTGCTCCTATCCCAGAGCTAGATGATTTATGTATGTGCAAGAGTTCCTTTATTTTAGGGCTTTAGCAAAAGAGAAAAAACCCTATCAGATCTCTATCCACATCTATCCATCCGGTTATCTATCCAGTTATCTAATAATTCTTTCTTTATTATAATCTTTATCCATGGCCTCATTCTTCCAAATATTCTACTCTCTATCTCCTTTTGGGGACCAAGATACAAGACAAGCTGAGGGAGGAAGAAAACGTGGACGTTAGTTACTCTTTGTGCGTGCTGCCAGGACGTGACTGCCGTTCAGAAGCAGAGACAAAGCAGCCGAGCCACGAGCCACAAGCCTCTCCTGCCCCGGTGATGCTCTCCGTGCCCACATGCAGCAGCAGGACAAAAGCATCTCCCTCATCCCTGGGGCATAAAGGGAATGGTGGAGCAAGAGAAAGCCTCAGATCTCACTCCTTGTGAATGGTAAGAGAGCACAAGGGTCACGCACAGCTGTGCTGGGTATTGAAGGTGGAGCTCTGGGAGGAAATGCTGAAAGTCCTTAAATAACTCCTCAAAAGACTGAAGTTGAAGCATAACTCCCATTAACTTTGGTCTGTTCATCCCAGGTGGTGAGAAGATTGGCTAAAAGGTGAAAACATAATATTTTAATTCAGAAATAGGCACCTTTGGCTGCAGTTCTCATAATTTGTTAAGCATTTCCTAGCAAGCTCTTGGGTCCAGATACACCTCAGGTTAATGGGAGATTTTTTTTCTCCAGTAGGATTCTATTAGGGTCATTGGTTGCTCCATAGGGACCATGTAAATTACCTGTGCATCAATAAAAATCTATTGAAGGGTTCACGCTCAAAAAATTAGTATCTTGCAGTCTCAGGAGACCCATCAAAGATGCTCAAATTCTGATGTGCACACAGTTTTAGAAGATTTTGAGACACAAAGCTGGTCCTGGCAGCTTCTACCTCTGAGTTTATTTCATTCCACATTGTCTCCAGTGATATGAAACTGCTTTAAACACGTACATATCTTTTTGTAGGGTATTTAGGGTAACAACTTGCAAGTTCAAGATATGATACAGTCAACCTGGCCAGCAGCCATGTTCAGGTCCAGGTTCATCTTTAAATCAATCCAAACAAGAGCCTGAGAAGCCACCTGACACTTCTGTTAAATCACAACAGTATGTAAAATGCAAGCTCTCTCTGATTTTGCCACATGCTGTAGCATTTCTCAAGGCTATTATTTTACTGGGAGAGTGAACATGATGCCTGTGACTTTGTTCACTCAATGGCTGGAAACAATCTTCTTCTTCTATAATGTATCAGAAAGTCAGGGCTTTAACTTTGCAAGGAAAAAAATAATCACGCAGACCACTTGATCTTGAAAAGAAAGAAAGTGAAATTCCATATTTATGAGAGTTCTCTTTCAGCCTGGAAATTCACTGATCAGAGAAACCTCACTTTGCAAGTTCAGGGAGCTGATTACACTCCTGATCTAATCAGTTTCTTGCTGCATGGAAGCCTCCTCCACACAAACCTCCCACTTGACTTTCCTTCCCCCCAGCCCCGTAGTGGCTGAACCATCGTTCTGCTGAAGTGCTGAATCACGAGATGGAAATTACCTGTGAGGGTCCCACTAATAAGACAAGGCTTGTGGCATTGGAAGCACTCTTGCTCTGTAATTTCTCAGGTCCTCATGTTGTGGGTGGCACACTTGCAGAAATCACTGTCCTAATTCATGTTGAAGATAAAAGTTAATCCCTTGGCACAGCTGATGACTCCTCGTACCAGGGCTTCTGATCCACCAGGAGTCTGTGGCCAAGAGCAACAGCTCCCTCCTCCCCAGCTCCCTCCCTCACCCTGAGTTTCAATTCCTTAAAGCTAATCAATATCCTTATTAATGTTCCAAAAATCAATTATCCTAATAAAGCCTGGAGGGAGCTGAAGGGTTGCTATTCAGCACTCACCTTTTATTATCCCAACTGTTTATTTCCCCATTGATAGAACTGTCTGACTTTATGACAGATTACGGGTGAAACTGCAGCACTCAACACACTTGTCAGCCCTAGAGATATGTTGTATTATTATCACTATTTTGAGAGCCTTTTGCTTACATTTCCTGATTGTATGGATGCTTTAGAAAGAGTCCCTGGCCTTGCTCTGCTGGAATAGGATAGGGAGTGCTGCAGCTCCATGCTGCACATCAAACAGATTATAATCTGTTCTATCTATTCAATTATAATATTGCCCCAGGCCATGGCACGTTGTTTATGCAGCAGGCAGTGCTCTCTGATCTGCAGCCAGACTGCAAGCCACAAGCAGGGTAGATCACCTCGTGGTCATCCACAGCAAATCAGGTGAAGGTGGATTCAGAGGCACGATCCCAAAAGCATCAGGGGAGAATGGCATTTCTCCTGCAACTGAGTCCCTCTATTCCATGTGGAAGCCTGGAAGAAAGACTGCAATTCCCTGCAGAAGTGCAGCACCCCAGAGGCAGGGCAGCTCAGGGGCAGGGGGAAAAAAGAGGCAGAAAAAGAAATGCTGCTCAGTCTCCTGAGCACTGAATTCAATCCCTGGCTGCCAAGCATGGCTACATGTATATTTTAAGGAAATTCAACCACATGGTTTTATTTCCTTCCTGGGTTTATTGATCAACCATTTAAGAGTAGAAGAAGAGATTCCAGGTCAGGTTATCCTCCAAGATTGTTCCAGCAAGGTGCTGAAGCAGGGAGTGATGTGAAAGTCTGTGAATGAAATCAGCCCTTCCTAAGTGCCCTCCTTCACCTTGCATGCAGTGTCTATCCTGCTCATCAGCACCCAGGGAGCCGCTGGCCCCAGAGCTGGGACTGGGAGCACTGGGAATGTGGTCTTTGGTTGTGCAGCCTCTCCCTGGGCTGGAATACATCTATTCCCTGCCTCCATCTTTAGACTGTTAGCTCCCAGGGAAACTCCTCTACTTGTTTTTGGAGGAAGGTGTCTGAAATGCTTCCCTCTCACAGTCTTGGAACAGTTTCTATACCCTGTGCAGTTAATCTTTTATCCACAGGATGGCAAGTGAATGGGGAGATTGACCCTGGAATGACTGACAGCATGGCAGAGAGAGGCTTTTCTTTCCTTCTGGGGCCAGTAAAGAATATGTATCACTCACTTCTTTTCAGTATTAGATCAGACCATCCACACCAGTTGTTAAACTGGTAATGAGACAGGCTCTGTTTCAGAGAGATTATTGCTTTGTTATGAAGTGAACATTCTGTAGATGTTTTAATTTTACAGAATTCATTCCACATTATCAAGATTTCACTCTATCTTATTTGATTTAATGTTTCTTAAGAGTGATTTGTCTCTCTCTAATGCTTAAGACCAGTGCAGTCCAATCAGGCAAATTGTCTGTATTAAAGAGTTCCTGTGGGATTCATAACAGCAATAGGACCTTTTGGGTTTCCTTCCAAAAAAGGTTTCTTCTGAAAAACCCCAGAAAATACATCCTGTGCTAATGATTTCTCTCATCCTAGTCCTCTTTTATCCCAGCCTTTCCTGCCAATATGCCTGTATAGCACAATTCCAGATAAATCAGAAATGCAGTGAAAAGTGGCATGAAAGCAGCGTCACAAAAAGAAAAAAAACTTGATTGAAGTTGTGAGCTAGTGAGAGAAATGTGAGCCCATCCGAATCTGAATTAATTAAAGATTTTATTAGCATCTGATGGTGCCCCAGGGAAAAGTACTTTTTTTTTTTTTTTTTTATAATCCTCTCTCTGTTTTAAAGGCAAAACAGCAAGCAAAGGCATTCAAGGGTCATGCAAAAAAAATTTGTTTTGAGGGTGACATAGCCATCCTCTGGCTGTTCCAAACATGTATGATGGTGTAAACAGGGCCAAGCCAGTTGGGTATTTTTCTGTAACAAGGAACTGGCAGCCTATGCTGATTGTGAGCTCAGCTGACTGAGAAAATCAAGTGCATTATCAAATTTTACTGGTCTTTTTTTTAGTTTTAGCAGTGGAAGGGATCCCTGAGAAGTCTGGATAGGTAAATAGCCCCCTGCCTGAGTCACATAGATCTCCTGTCCCTCTTAAGTCTCACCACGTTTGACTCACTGAGGCAGGCAAGAGGATGCGTCCTCTGCTCTGTCCCATGTTTAAGTACATTGCCTGAATTGCACGGGGCTGAAGGGTGTGCAGAGAGAGCCTCAGTTATGGAAAAGAGCCTCTGGGGAGCACTTGGGGCAGAGGGACCCAGAGATCAGCACCCCCAAAGATCAGCGTGCCCTGCGAGCTGCAGCTGAGCACAGCGGGAGCAGGATCGCTGCCCGGCCTTGCAGGGCCTGCCCAGAGCTGGGAGCTCCCAGCTCCAGCCCTGGACATGCTCTGCCCAGCCAAGTCGGGAGGAAGGAAGGGGATAACTCCCCCTTCCACCCACCTCTCCCTCCCCATCCCTCTCAGTGCTTGGCCTTTATAAAAAGGCATTTTCTTCCCAGGCAGGGAATCGCTGTCCCAGACTCCAGAGGCCACGTGCAGGCCGCAGACTCCTGCTCACACAGCAGCAATGCCGCTGCCTGCTAGCACAGTGGTGCATTAAGGACAATGACAAAAGCAGATCAGTTATTTTAACAAAACCAACCTCTTCATAATTTATTTTTTCAAATCAGCAAGTCGGCTTTGTGCTGCAACACTCATCTGAGTCATTGCACCTTGTGTTCAAAGGTGAATGGCAGTGGATGTGTCACCAGAGATCTTGCCCAAAATTCTAGCATAGTTATGAGCAATCAGGAGGAGCAAGAGACCTGAAATTGCAGAAGACACTGGCTAAAGGCATGGCCTGGTACAAGTCACAGCTGACTGAGACATTTCTTGGGAGACCAACTGAGCTTGCAAAGCCTTGGTGAGAGACTTGGCAGTGGGGGCTGTAAGGCAGAACAATGAAAAGTGAGAGGATGGCATGTGGGGTGTGAAAGAGCAAGGGGTTTCACATGCAATGGGCTTTCTGGAAAAAGCATTTTGGGGAGCTGTAAGTGAGGAAGCTCCTCAATGCTGGCCACATTCTGGGAACCAAGTTTTCAACCATGCTTTGTAAAGAAATAAAACCACTTGTCAAAGGAACACCTGGCTCCATTGTCAAAATCTCCAAAAGGAACTGTTCCCAAGAGATGGATTATTGGCTCTCTTCTTGGGCCAAAGCACAGCAATAATATAACCAAGCCATGTCAGCTCTTGCCTGTCTCTTGAATTCAACAGTTTTAAGCCCAAACATCCAAATGATCTTTGTGATTCATCCAAAAATTTAGACCTCAGCCTTCCTGCTTTGGACACTTCCAACAGTAGAGAAGAGGGGACTATGCTATTTCTAAAAGCCTTCCTTTAAAAGCTTTCCCCTCAAAGTCCCGCTCCTGCACTGTGTTTGAGAGCCTTGATCCTTCACATCTGCTGGGAGCAATCCTGGCTCGTGTGCACGGCCCCCAGCACCTCATGAGAGAGATGCTGATAGCAAGTCCCTGGGAAAAATGTTTCCCAGCTTGCCCTGAACTTGTGGCAGACACAAAGGGGAGGATTAAATAGGCTGATCTATGTGAAATTAATAATCCTTATTAAAAAAAACCATTTCTTCTAGTTTGAACAAAGCTGGACCAAACCCATCCTCTTCCCTGGTATCAAAGAACAAGAGGTAGAGACCTGGGAATTACAGTGCTGCATTGCATGAGGGAAAGGGTCATATTTCAAAATATAGATTTTTTTTTAACATGCCTTTGTGAAGAGAATGGAGGGAAAGAAGGACCCCCACAGAGCCTTCTCTCAGCCAAACTAACCACCCATTCATGAAATCCACAGCCCAGGCCTTGAAACTGCTGTTCTAAACTGCTGAAAATAAAAACAATGTGATAAAATTTTCTTTTTTGTCAAAGGATCCTGTGAGATTCTGTAGGTGGTAGCAAAGGCTGGAAGAATAAGGAAGAGTCTTGAAGTTAATTATTTTTATTATCATTTGAAAACCACACTTCTGACTTAAAAACTGTGATCTGTTCAGCATCAATACTGTTGAAATATCATTTTCATTCTTGTTTTTATTATTACTATTTTTTTCCACTCTCCTTCTAACTTGATTCCTGATTGTTCCCCACTTCAGTAGCCTGGCTTGTTATTCTATTATCTTCCTCAAGAGGCTTTTATGTGGAATCTGTAGGAGGAGATGGAGGCTTCAAGGGGAAATTCCTGCAACAAACCCTTTCCCATTATTTCTTTACTCAATTTCATGCACTTATTTATTTTACATAATAATACACATGATATCAGGAGAAGCAGAAGCAAATAATACAGAAAGAAAGGCCAGAAAAATTAGTTATAGTTCAAGAAGCTTTAAAGTGAATGCCAAGAAATGAGCCTTGTTTTTTTCAACATGCAAGTAGCCAGGGTGGTAAATTACTTGTCATGCTTTTGCTGGACATCTTGATTGCTTCAGTTTCAGCAGGTCTGTAGGCTGCATGGAAAACTAGTTTGCAAACAACAGAGCCACATCTTTAGCACTTGTCTCAGCAGACACTGAGTGAGGTGACCTTGGTAGAAATGCCTCTCTTAGTGCCAGGATGGCTGGGCACATTTAGCAGCATTTATTTGGGAGTACCAGGAAACCAGCTCCCATGCTGGCTGCAGAAAAGTATTCCTGGGGGAGAAGTGTTATCCCCATTTTACAGGTTAAAAGCTGAGACAAAAAATAGTTCATTTGTTTAATTTGAGGCACAGCAAGAAACCTGTGGGAGGACTGGGGAGCACCCTCAGTTCCCAGCCCCAGCCAGATGGCCAAGCCAGCAGCACCACTTTTCTTTCACTCTCAGCTTTCAGCAACAAAGCATAAAGTGAATTTACTTCTGCATATGAGCAGATGCTGGAGGGGAGATTTGTTTTCCCGTTCTTTTTTTGCAGTCCTTGCCTAGCTCTGCTGGAGGCTGAGTAAATGAGATAAAATGCTGAACCAAAGCTGCAACACCCACTGATGCAAATTGTTCTTGGCCAATGCTCATGGCCACCTTCATTTTCTGCAGAGAAAGGAGTGTCTGGTGCTCAGACACAAGGAACCCATGAGCTTCCTTCAGATCCCAATAATTTCTCCCAGCCCAGCTTATGTGTAACAAGGGAGCAGCCAACCAACAAGGGATTTTCTAGACTTTGAATACAGCCAGCTTCTCAGGAGAGCGTGGGGTATTGTCCTGGTACCCCAGAGCTTGGTGGCCTGGTGAGGCTCAGTTGTTCTGAACAGCAAAACTCCTTCTTACAGAACCAGCTACAAGGCCATCCCTATGGGATAGTGCAACTCACTTTTATATTCTCAGCTTCGTGTTAAATTGCAACACAGACCCCATTGACAGACAAATTAGCCAAGTCAACATTTGAAGGATTCTCACTGCTAATGATCTCTGGTCCATGAAAGCAAACCTAAAGACTTCGGGCTATACAAAACCCTGCAGATGAGGAACCCAGCTGTTGATACAGCTGGCATCAATAAGCATTTCTAATGCAGAGTCCAAAAAGATCTGCGTATAAAGTGCACTGCTGCAGAGAGATCATGCAGAAGTCAAGGGCTGTGCTGTTTACCTAAGTCTGGTATTGAAATCTCCCTCAGTCCTCCTTGCAGTAGACACAGCCCAGCCTGCTGGGACTGAAGAGTCTGCAAATGCACTCTTGTTAACACACAAGATTCCCTCCAGCAGGGACAGCGCTGTGGGATTGCAGCCACATGGAGGGGAACAGTCACACAGGGAAATAGACAATGATGGTAAAAGCAGACCTACCACAGGCAGGAGCACAGGAGCAGATCCAGGGCACTGACTTAAGGATATGTGAATCTTCAGTGCAAAAGGTGAAAAACGGGGGTTTGAGCTTTCTCAGAAAATACATCTCAAATGTGTTCAGGGCAATGGGTGTAGTGTGTGAGGAGGGGGGCTGTAACTACATTTTTCCCCAGCTGATACTGGGGCTCTACCACAGCCATCAGACACCTCCTGAGAAGGGATCACTGGGGTCCCAGGACCCTGTCCAAATACTTCAGCTTCATGGTATGGCTGGGCTGCTAAAGAAATACAGGGAAGTGCCTTGCAAAAATGAGCTCGGCTAGGGTGGACTGAATTACAGACCCAAGGAGTGGAGTGAAACAGACTAAAACAGGCATCAGCTCCTTTGGCTAGAAACGAAGGAAAGACAGAGATGTGCCAATCCAAAGGGCAAGGTAAGGGCACAGTCGAAATCCAGAGAAGTAAGGGAGATACATGGAATCCAAGGAACAAGCTTGTAAAGTCAGGTGGTGGCTGTGGCAAAGAGGAGTCAGGTCTCAAACAAATCTGGAAAAGGCAGATCTTGGATGATGGATTCCATGGTAATTCAGTGCCTGGGGCAAAACAGTCTTAGGCACATAAGTCGAGAGCATCACTGTGCCAACAGCTATTTTAGGCAGTGGAAGTGGTTGGGTGCAAAGCCTTTCTTCTCTGAGCTGGTGTTTTTGCATGCTTGCTCCTGGTTGACCTGCTCCCACCTGGGACCAGTGAGGCTGTGATACACTCTAAGACTGAATCAGGCCTGGCAACATTTACTTGTTCAGTACAGACAAGGGATTTTTGAGGACTGATTAGCAAATATTTGCACAGAGCTTTAAACATGTCAAGGGCTTGGTTTAACTAGGCTGTACAGGGATGTACAGGTCAAAAAAAGAAGAGTCAGAACATGTTGTCACACAGGGTCTTAGCTGGCTGGATTACAGAGCTGAACCTGTCCTCTTATCCATCCTTGTAAGAAGTGTTTACAATTATGCTGAAATGTGTACTAAAGCCCTCACTGGGTCACAAAGCAGGTTTGCCACACCTTTGGAAACAGACAAAGATTGTTTGAGGCTGTAGAACTTGCATACAGTGAGTCTGGTTCAGAAGTGCTGTTGGAGGAGCTGTACCAGGAATTTCTGGTCTCCATAATGCGAACGCAAACCCCTCACATGTTGTTGCGAACTGGTACCCAGCAGTGACCCATGGGTGTGAAGGAGCTGTAATTGCTCATGGTTATGTGATATTTAAGATGTGCAGAAAGAGCCATAAGAAAGTTCCAGGGCTGTTCACCACCCTTGTGCTGGGCAGACTGGACCTTCTCAGCTCTCACTGAAAACCTTTCTGGTTTCTCCTACATATTTTGTTCCTTGCTCCCACAGCCTCATTCAGTATTGATCTGAGGAGATCTCTTCCTCCCTGTTTTCCTCCTAGGGCAAAAGCCTTTTGAGGCCTTGCTGAGCCCCACAGGAGAGTCTGTGAGGGACTCACTGCCTGCCCCCCAGCAGTCAGCCTTCCCTGGGCACTTCCTTCAGCTGTTACCTGCCCAGGTGTGAGTTACACCTCATCATCCTGCTCCACCATGATCAAACCAACATTGGATGATGCTGAACAGGATGGGAATCTCTCAGGCAGAAGCAATCCCAGCTGATGTTATGGAATTAATTATCCTTCACCTTCCATAAAAATGAGGAACCCTTCACCGCTCACTGACAATTGGGAAAGTGGGATAGGTCTGATGATAAACAGCAATGTCTGTATTTTAAAAGAGAAATTCTCACAATAGAAGAGGCAGTGGTTGTCTTTCAGGATGGCATATACATTTCCCTTTCCCTCCTGCACTGGTCCACTACACCCCCATGGCATGGCTTCATACAGATGCTGCTGTGGGAAGCAGACAGTGCTGGGACTCAGCACGGCAATTTTGGGCTTTTAGAAGCTTCTTGCCTTGTCTTTTTCTGTGGCAAAGTCAAGTACCTGATCCAGAGGCCCTGCTGTTTGCCTCCATGCTTCCTGAAACAACCTGAGCTTCAAAGTTTGGTGGGAGCTAAATTACTTCCCCAGTGCTTCCCAGAGGGACTGGACTAGATAAGGGGGAGATGTCAACACTGTCATCAAAGGGCACAGAGTATCTCACAGGGGACCCCTTAGCAGGGAAAGAGAGAGGGAAATGTGGGCATTTCTATGTGTGCTGAGTATCCACTTCATCCCCCTGTCATCAGAGGGAAGAAGGGGCAAGGGAGAGAGAAACAAAGCTGGTAATTAGCTTGCTTGGGTATCCCAAGATGATTGCAGTTCAAAGTGTTTGGTCAAGACCTTGGTGCACACTTTCTCACTGCAGCAGACAGCGTGAAAGAGGACAAATGAGTGAGGAGGCAAGCAAACTGGAGAGTTCATCTCATTGTTCATTAAGTGTCTGGTGCTTAGAGGAACAGTTTCTCCAGCTGCCTCTGGATGGAAGAGACACTTGTGAGCATTAGGAGAGAATCCTGTAGGTAGCATCTTAATGAAGACTGCACACCACATCAAGGAAAAAGAAGAAGAAGGAGAAGAAAATTAAAATAAGTAATTAAGCTTAGTGTCTCACTTGCAAGGCTAGAAACTGGAACAAAAACCCTAGTGGAGCTGGCTGGGCTAGGGCTCCATTTCCATGGGAGACATCTGACAGGAGACGTCTGGTCAGCAGTGAAACCAGCTTCCTTAGAAATCAGAGGAAAGCTGTTCTACCTCCCCCCTGTCCCCGAAAAAAAATAATTAAAAAGAACCTGACTGTGCTCTTGGCTTTGTTGTTGGAGATAGATGTTCTCAGTAGAGTATAAGGGGATCATCCTGCATTTCCTCTCTGGTGACAGCTCTGTGCCCTGCCCACCCCTGTGAATTTGATGTTCAGAGAGAACCTCCCCACAGCTCTCCATGGATGTCAGGGGCCTGGGAGCTGGTGTCAATCCCTCAAGGAAAGCCCTCATAGGCTGAGTCCTGGCTGCTCTGCTCTGAATTACATCACTGTTTTGATACTCTGTTGGTGGCTGCTGGCAGAAGGTACAGTGCCCTACCCAGGCATGGCAAAAGCCATCCCCACTCCTCCACTGGCTCAATGAAGTTTTTAGAGGCAGATGCACAAAGGCATTGCCCTGCCTGACTCCCACACAGGTGCTGAGCACCTGTGCAATTCCATGGAAGTTCAGGACATCATCATTCTCACGAGGCACTGCCCTGACTGCTTGTGCCAGTTCATAGCCTCGGTTGCCCCATGGTGCATTGAGAGGGGGCTTTTTGCTCCTCTTCAGTCTGGGGAATTGTGTGCTACCACGGGGCAGGATTAAATGTACATGTGGATATATTGTTACTCTGTTCCTCCCAGACCTGATCTGGGTAGGAAATCTGAGTGCTGAGCCAGCTGTGAACTCTCTCCTACACTGCCTGGCAGAGACAGGAGCTGATGTCAAGTAAACAGAGAGAGGATGTCTGTAAATTAAGGGAATTCTGAGAAATGTTTTAATACAGAATAGCAGAAATTGCCTTCTCCTTCATAAACCATCTTAAGATGTGTAGCTCACAATGTGTGATAGAGACAGGTACAAATGCCTCCATGCACTCCGGTTTATAAGTGGCTCTGTAACAGGTGTTATCATTTTGTCTGCTCAGTATTTTAACATCATTCATTTGTGCCATTGCAACGTGGCACAACAACGCATCTTAGAATAATTTACTGTGAAGATGCAATTGCTATGAATCACATCATATTGTCATTATGAATAAAGTACATCCACACGCTGTGCCTTCAAGGAAAGTGTGGAAGAGACGTGCTCACCATTCAGCTCCTCACAGGCTCGCATTTACTTTTCTCCTTTCGTTTCAGTTGTTCTCAATCTGTCCCTGCACAAATAATCACATCCCAAGGCTCAAAGAGTTCTTTTGCCTCCCTTTTATTCTTTTTTTTTCTTTGTTTACCATTCACAGAGTCTGTCTGACCATGACTTATGGGCTTTCTGGAACAAAGAGTACAGCTGCTGGTGCTTGTAGATGGATGCTTTCGTGACTGACTTAAACAGAATCACAGGAAGTCAGGTTAGATGGGATTTCTGGAGGTCACCTTTACCACCTTTCCTCAAAGCAGAGCTAACCTGTTCGCTATCAGCTCTCTAGTACATCAGCCTGAGAAACTGAAACCTTCAGGGACTTGGGAAAGATGAGAGGTGGAAGGAAAATCAGAAGAGCCCTTCACAGACACTTGAAGGTCAAGGCAGAGTCTGTAGGTTTGGGTATGCTGATCCTGTCCCTGTGTGCTTCACAGCGATAGAGAATATATATTTACTGATTGATTAATTAATGAATGAATGAATTAATTGAATGCCAAACCAAGGAAAGCTGATCTCATCCAGAGTGGGAATATGACCTTGAGACTGCCAGAGCTTCAACTTTCAAGACATAGTCTTCTCTTCCTTCAGAGTGAACTCTGATTTCTCAGTGCTCGACTCTTAGTCAGAAAACAAATGTTTTGTCCCAGTTCCATTTCTGAAACACATCCCCATACTTTGACTTTTCTCTGTCACAACTGGAGAAAAAAAAACACCAAACAGAAAGCAAAAGACAATTTTAAAACCTCAGAAGCTGACACAAAACAAAATTGCTATTTTCTCCTCCAGTTTCACTTTCTTAAGTCATTGTTCTGAGAGATCATCCTGATATTTTTTATTTCTCTTCCCCCTTTCTATTTCATTTTCAATCTGGTCTCTCTTTCTCTGACAATTCTGCCTGGCTGCTATCCAACAGGCCTGTCCAGTTTCTTCTTGTACAAGCATATAACACAAAAGAATACAAAGAAGACTGGAAATGCAATTATAAAACTGTCTCTTCCACCCAGGCACAGATTTTTTAGACAGCAACCTCCCTTTCAGCACAGTTGGAAGGAAAAAAAAAATGTAACTAAAGCCATTCTGAGCAATGTTATTATTTATTCTGGATGAAATGTCCTGCAGGAAACTTTAATTAGACCACATGTATGATAAACTAACAGAGCAGGCTGAAGGAAAAAAAAAAATAAACAAATAAAAAGGGTAATGGTGCAATTACCTATATTCCTTAAAGCCGTAACTCTTGGAGGTGAGCCCAGTTTATTCAGAGTTCAGGTGCTGAAAATGGGACATGCACATTGAGGTTGAAAGTGAGACAAACACACACACACACATAGAGTTGTCACTGAAACAGCTTTTGACTGGATATTTGGGCTTTTGAACTAAAAGAAAATACTGTAAAATACCTCATTAAGGACAAGAATTGTCTGGGAAAGCAAAATTCTGAGTTCTTCAGATAGCACAAGAAAAGATTTAGAATTATGGGAAAGGAAATGTCTCTGTCAGAGCTGCTGTGAAAGAGTTTCATGTCTCTGTGCATGTGCACACACATATGTGCATATCAATACATGTACAGGCATATCTGTATTTGTTCAATTGAGTATTTATTTTGTGAAAAGACTTCTTCAACTATCAGCTAAATTGCTTAATTGCAGAAAAGTAGGCAAAAAGATTTGTCATAGGATTAGCACTGTCTGAAAATACAGTATCAGCAATTAAAAGAAATAGCCAACCCACCAACTGCTGAGCAGCAATCTATAACCCATGCTGCAGCATTCTGCTGATGCCTTGTGCATCCTTCTCCAGTGCTCATAATAAAAGATATATCATTTCAGACCTCAGGTGAATATCCCTCAATTGTTCCCTTCTTAAATAGTCATATTTATAAGCAAATATATGACAAAAATACTGAAAATGTAGGAGAAAAATGAAAACTCAGGAGGGGACTATGAGGGGACCTGGAATTTGCTGGACCTTGTTATTGATGGAGAGGGGAGTGTGGAGTGCAGTTTTAATTATATACAACATTTCCTATATTTCCCAGGGAAAAAAATGGGTCTTTTCATTTGGCTCCTGCCCTGCAAACAGAAGACAGGTGGAGGGCCAAAGCTCCTTTCCAGGTATTCAGCCACCTTTGAACATGAGGAAGGACTGGGGAGCTCTGCAGAGAGTGATGCTCTTTCAGGCTGCAGCTCTCATCGTTCATGCCCTGCCAGGGTCCAAGAAAACCAGCAGCAAAAGGAGAGCTGAGTCTCCTTGTCTCTTGGGGACCTGTTGTGGTGAGGCACCTTCCTAGCTAGTTGTCTTTCGTCTGGGAAGAAGTGGGACAGTTGTCACTGGATTTTAAGCCATTGTTTGGGAGCAGAAGGCTTCTGAGACCTCCACTGAAGTACAGCTGAGCTAATGGAGATGGTGCCAAAGATGGTTGAGGCAACTGGATTTATAGAAAGAGAAATGTAGGCTAAAGAGAAACTTCCACCATTGTTAATGTGGCAGTTTTCCATGAGTTACCTCTGGTTTTGACTGCTTTTTGGGCATTTAAGGAACAGCAGGTAAAAAAACATAGCTCTTATTTCTTCCTTACTTAGCTCCTGAAGTTTAAATGGGACCAGTGTTGTCCAAAGCATGTGGAGGGGTTCAAATTTCAAGTGCTCTCAAAGAACAGGAGTATCTCTGCTTTGGATTCTGACTTCTGACCATCTGTCACATTTAATATACTGATAAAAATATTGCAGCCCCTTGGCACTCTACATGTCCAGCCTTTTCTGTAAGCAACTTGTTGAAAAAATGTAATTTTGGGGATCTTAATTTGGTTTATACCGCTCTGGGTTTTCTCTCTCTTTCCATATGAGAATGGAAAACAAAGCTCTCATCATTTCCAGATGGCTCAGAACAGCTTCCAGAAGTTCCTTGGAGACACCTGGGCGTCTGTACCTCTGCATCCTGACATTCCTTTCTGTGCTGCACAGGAACCTTTGCCTTCATTTAACCGAGAGGCAGCAGCAGAAGAGGAGAAGGACTGGAGGGAAGAAGGGCTTTGAGTTGCTTCAAACATCCTGCAGTCCTTACTCAGCACAGCAGCTGAGCCTGTGCTTAGGGATAAATGTGTGCTCCAAGCTTCACTGCCTTACCCAAGGTTTAATCCTGACTGTTTAAGCGTATGCTTGTGAACTCTGCTGAATTCATTCCTTGAACTCACAAGCCTATTTCAATGGGGGAAAGGCAAAGATCACCAGTGCTTTAACAGAAGAAAGATGGGGCTTCCAGCCTTCATGCAAATATCCCAATTCAAAGAGCAAAAGGGAATTCAAAGAGAAGTTCAGAAAGGATCTGCTCTGTCAGCAGCCTTGGCTCCAGCTACTGTGTTTTTCAAAGTACACCATGAATGTGGTGTGTTAAAACATAGTTAACATACGGGCACATTCACTGGGTGTGTATGCAACGTGTCTTCCTATTACACACGGATTTCTGTCTGTGATAACCATAATATGCACTGATGGAAGGTGGCACAACCTGAAGGAAGCCTGACTTATCAACCACAAACATCTGGAGGAATTAGAAGCCCAAATCAAAGGATAATAATATCTACATTTTAAAATGGACCTGTCATGTGCAACAAATCAGAGGCTGTGCCAATCCTGCTGCCACTGCTCTGTGGCCCATCACGTATCATGTTTGGGGAAGGCAAGGCAAGGCAAGGCAAGGCAAGGCTCCTGGAATGACCCAATGTGTGTGTGCAGCCTGGGGTCTAAGCAGTATCTGGGGCTCACTGCACTTTGCACCTTCTGCAGAGGCACCGTGTTCATGGATGTGGAGACACACTGTGCCAGGAGGACCACCCAAATCCCAGCTCTCCTCTCCCTCCTGGGATGACTTTTGTCTGAGCCAGGCTTTACACTACTCTCGTGTCAATAGAAGCAGTCAGACCAGCCTGTGTGCCAGCACCTCTTCTGCAGACAGTGGTCACAGGCACAGCAGAGCAGGCACCATTCTGCACCAATGCAATATTCCATGCTAATCCACCCTGAGAACACCTGAAAGGACTTAAATTCCTGTACTATATGAGCATCCCACTGAGACAGTGGGAATAGGAACAGACCTGTAATTACCAAGTAAAGACAATAAAATCACACGTACTCCCACCACCTGTGGTTCTAAATGAGGAGAAGTGTTAGTTACACTGTTGTATTTCTACAGCATCTCAGGAGAAAAAGCAGAGGGTGTAACAAGCCACCAGACTTGTGATAAGCAGAATTCAAGTGCATTCACAATTTACCTCAATTTACCAATCCACAAGGAGGGACACAAAGGGAAGCACACTTGAAGTTTTGCACTTCCCTTTAATTTGGGGAACAAAGAATATGCCTGAGAGAACAATTCTGTGTAGTTTCACAGGCCTCAGCCATTTTTCACCCCCATATGGAAATATGTACCATGGAGAGAGGAAAGGTGCACAGTGGCTGGAAACTTTTGCCATGACATTGCAGAAGATCTGAATCTAGATGGCTTGGGCTGAATTTTAATCACTAGGTGCCTGCTTTGCCCTGTGGAAAGGGGGAGTTCATAGGACTGAGAGCTGCTGTTTGAAAGAGATCTACAGAAAATGTCCCTTTCTTCTTATATAGACTTAAGAAATCTTAAGGATATTAATATGAAAGTAGAATGGTGAAAGAAAGATATTCCCCAAAGTAGGTTCCTACATGAAGGCTCTCCTGAGGGGAAGACTGGGTTTTTTCATGTCTTTTAATGCTCTATTTTCAGTACTTTTAGAAGAGTATTGGTAGTGAAAGTTTTTTCCTTTGTTCACCTCTTTGATTACCATTGGTTTGGTGTTTTGTGGTTGGGAGTCCTTTTGTGCTGGAAAGGTCTTTCCACAGAGGATGTTGCTGCAGTGTTTGCTTTGGATGCTCAAAAGTTTGCACTGAGAAACACCATACAGCCTTTTCACTGGGGACCCAGACTGAGGCACAGCTGATTCAAAAGCTGTCAAATATGCATTTTCTTATGGGGCAAAATCATAGTCCACATTATCTTACTCATTTTATCAACAGGGCAGTTTGTTCGAAGCATTTTCTTGGGTCAGTAGATAAATATTTTAATTCTTTCCTCAGATGGAGCAGGTTAAAGAGGACAATTTATAGGTATATTCTTAAATAGACTTCTGAATGGAAACTTTTGTGGATTCAAAACTGATTTTCTGACACTAAAATTGTGCTTTGGCCTCATTCTAAGGCAAGAGCGTTAATCTTTCTGGACAGACAGGCCCTTTGGAAATCATTCACTTAGAAGGAGAAGGAAAAAAGCAACCTGAAAGCCATTTTCTTTATTCACAGAAAACGGAATGTCATGGAGAAAATGATGAGCAAGTGTGTGTGTAATCATGTATTTATTTATCTGAATCCCACACTGCAAATTTTGTAGGTACAGAAGATGATGAGAAAGATAAGGTACTGAAATGATTGTTTAAACTGAAATTGAGTCTAACCCACTGCAGAGTTTGAATTAAACAAAAATAACCCAAAGCAGCAATGTAATAACCTTAAGTGAGCCACTTTTTAAGCAGCTTATACATAATGGAATTCTCCCAGCTTTTTACAAATGTTCCACATATGTTCAGATAATCATCAAACTGATGGGCTTTCCTTGCAGATGCCTGAAAATAAATGCTGATCTCAAACCCTGAGTGTGGCTTTTCTTTCCCCTGTACATCCAGCTTCCACATGATGTTCTTTATCCAAGTATCTAAGTGCTTCCAGTAGACCAGAGCATCCTGGTTTTATAGATATATAAATATGTTTTATAGCCACTCTAGGGATTTCTATGCTACAATACACTAATGGTTCACCCAAGCAAGGTACTGTGGCCATAACAGTGATCAGTGCTGGATGTTTCAGTGCATAGAAAGGCTCCAGTGTCTCTCTGAACTAGGTAACCTATAAATTGTGTAACATTACCAGTGCTGACTCCTTATTATTTTCTTCTGGTGAGTGCCACCGTAGAGATAATATCCCAAAAAAAAAAATTCTTAATTGTTAAGTACCATTTTCAGTTTCAAAGACATGTAGTAAAAGCAAATAGCAGCCTAGGAAAAAAAATTGCAAGAGGGAGAAAGGCTCTAACAAGGAAATAGTTACGAGGCAGAAGTATAAATCCTGTTACAGATGAGTCTGAAAACAGGGCTCAGGTAAATCTGGTCTGTGAAGACACCAAGAACATTTAGATTTGGATTTATAAGGTGGACTCTGCCTATCATCTCATTAGACTATGAATACAATTAAAGCAGAACTACCTTGATTAGCATAGCCCTGAAAAAAAAAAGCAGGAACAACCCATTTTCTTTAGCTCATCTGTTCATCTGAGAGGCACAGGAAACACCTGGATCTAGATGTCAGCACTGGGGACATTGTTGAAAAGAGATTTAGGCCAGGTGGGCGGCAGCAGCAGCAGCAGCAGATCCTAGAAATGTGCTCCATGATCTGTTATTAAACATTTTCCAAGCAGCACTGAGTTGTGTCTCCAGCTGAACTTGCTGCACCCTCGGCTTCGAGTCTCATGTGCAGCACAGCAGCCAGCAAGTGACAGAAGGCAAATGTGCTGCCTGTGCTGGTGCAGTCTCTTTCTATCAAAGGGAAAAGTGCCCAGACTTGAAAGAGGCTCCCTGTGAGTGAGTACCACAGTGTCGGTTCCTGTAATGAAAGCCGATCTGGAGCGCGTGATGGATAATTAGCGACTTTGATACCTGTGGGGAGCAGGTCATGATTTTCCTGTCAGGAGCTTCAGTGCAGGAGACACATCATTACTGCACTCAATGCTGATTATTACCACACCTGCTCTATGCGATTTCATACTGCTTTTGGGGAGAAAAACAAAAATGCTGTGAAGAGGTAGAAGGGTTTCTCTCCCCACCCCCCTTTCTCCTTTATTTATTTTTGTTTTGTTGAGAAAAAGGAGAGCACCTCTGTGTTTTCACACAAAATTGTCCCTCTTATAGGAAGATGAAATTGAGGGATGGAAAGAACCTGACAAGTATCCACTGAAAACAATTCTTTAAAGCAGCAAAACACATCTACAATGTGCCTATATCAGCAGAGATCAATAGAGGATGATGTTACTGTGATGTCTGTGTACGCATTTGCCCATCTTACGTGTCCAAGATAGGAACAACACGTTCCTGTTAAATACATCTCAGGAGACAGAGGAATTCAACAGACCTCCCCAGTTCTCTTAATAAAATCCTGAAGGAGTCAGAAAGATAGATGAAAAGAAAAAGAAAAAATGTTAGAAGAGGGCTAGGTTACATCCTTGGGAAAGATGAAGCACTTCCAGTGGCTACAGTTCAGAGAAACCCTTTAACATGCAGGCTGCAGTTCTCTCCTGAGCTGTGATGGAGCATCCTCTTGTCTCCTGGTGTCTGGAAACACTGGCCAAGTTCCACTGGAGATGTGCAGTGCACCTGTACCTGGGCATGCAGGATACACTCTGGGCTACACTGGGATCCATGGCACTCATCAAGGTGCAGTGGCTAATTAAGGCACTGAGACTGAGGGCTGATTTTGTTGCACACCATATCTGAGTAAATGGCTCTCAATCACTTTCTTCGTTTTGAATACAGCAGACATGGTATGAACCCAATATTTTGCAAAAATGGGATGAGAGGGTGCAGGAAAAGATTAATGCAGAACTATTTGTGCATTTGCCATGGCTCACGCATGCTCGCTTGGTTAAATAGCTTTTCCTGGTGTGGAAATGCACAGGGTGATTTATTTCCCTTTCATAAATAAAAGATTTGGGATGGAAGATTGGCTATTTTCTTTTACACAAACTATGACATCCTACTGGTTGAAGCAGAGATCTGAGTTCAGCTTCCTGTGGACTGCTTTGACTTGCTCTGATATCTGCTCTGTGGGGAGCTGCTGTTGACATCAGTGTTTCTGCAGCCCCTAACTTGGAGGTTTTGGATACCTCAGCATCATTACTGATTATTTTATTCTCATAAGTCCCAGTAAACGGAAATATAAGATGGATTAAGTTACCTGTCCGAACTTCAGGGTAAGTATGAGGTGTAACCAAGAATGATCTCAAAGTCTCCACAGTCCCAGCAGAGTGCTGATCCCACCAGGTTCTACAGCTCTTCTCTAGGCAGGAGCACATTGTGGACTTGTCATCATTGTATCTCATCCATCTCAGCTAAACAAAAAAACCAACAGAAATTATTTCTCCAGGAACAATACTTAGCCAGCAAGTTAAGCATCCCAGACCATCAGCTCCTGGAATGGTCCAGGGTGTCCTCACCTGGGGAGGACACACCAGGTAAGCGCTCAGCCTTTCTCATCAGTTCCTTTTCATTTAGAGCACTCTGGTAGAAAGGTTTGGTTAGGGAGATTTCACCTTCTGCTATGCAAACCGACTACAATTTCCAGGTTTGAAAGCTGGTCTCTTATGAGAAGTACGTGTCTTGTGTGGAGGAAGACTCTCTATCCCAGGTTAGAATCTGTGTGCACAGTGTAGTCACACTTTCAGTTGGTTTTTCCTCCAGTGGATTCTTCAGTTATTGCTTATTTATAACATCAGAGACATTAAACTTTTCCAATAATGATCCTGATAATTATAGCCATCTCACTCAGTCTTAACCAACTGGTGATTGTATCCTAATTTGGGATCAATGGGAAGTTAAAAGAATATACTTATTAAACTTAATAAGGATAAGTTACTAGTTAATGATGTGAAAATTATGTCACCAATAACTGTGTAATTACATTCTTATTAATGCATTCAAACATCTTGCCATTTAATTGGCATTTAACAAGCTCATTATAGCAAGATAATTAGATAGCCATTAATTGGTAAAACACTGATTGACGTGTAGTATGCTAATAGATGTCTAGTGTGGTATAGTAGTCTTGCTATATGGTAATTTAATGCTTTCATGCTCCTATCAATTAGGTAGTTTAAAATATACAAATGTAATGTATTATAAAGTGATTGTATATTTATTGGCAAAGTCATCATGACTGAATCAGAGTCAATGTATTATTTGCATACGTGTTTATCTCACATTTCAACACAACCTCTGCTGGCATTTGTAGGAACTACAGTAAATAAACAAATTCCTGGGACATCCTTTAATCCCTGTTTTGCAAAATGAAGCAGAAGAGTCCAAGGAGCAGTTTGTGACCAAGGTGTGGCTCTTGAAGCACATCTGAACTGACCCCCCAGACCAAACGGAAAGCCTTGCTGGATAATCCTGGGCCTGGTAGAAATAAAGCAGCACCAGTCACTGGAGTGGCATCATCAGCATGCCCAGGGGTGTAGCTGTGTGTTCAGCAAGGGGCTGGTGCTGCCTGGGGAACTGCTGCCACCTCCCACCTGGGGGTCACCACCAGAGCATGACTCTGCCGGTGCTGTTGGCCTGAGGTTCAAGTTTGCTGCCTGTAGGATCAGGAAAGTTGATGCTTCTCTTCTAAGAGTTATGGCCCCTGAAAATCTTTTCAATGTACAAAGGCAAAGCCTGGACTTTCCTATTCTGAAGTTCTAACTGTGTGTTGCTACCAAGGAGGCTTGAAGCGATCTGAGGTCTGCCTGGAGCTGTAATTCTGTTGATGGCTGCTAAGCAATGTACAAACATAAAGACCAACCCATTATCTTAATTATCCTTCCCTGTATCATCCCTGTGACAGTTTGGGGTTTTGTGACACTCAGAAGATGATCTGGAATTATGTGCTGTCCACTTAATGTTAGAGCTTGTTCACATCTCTATAATACATGCCTCTTTTTTTTCTAAGAAGGTTGTCAGATTCATTGAAACAGGAAAGAGAGTTCAAGCATGAAATATTATTATTATTATATACATTACACTAACAGCTAAAGGTTCAGCAAAAATCAGTTTCCTTCATGTTGGGAACTGTATAAACACAGAGACAAAGATCCTGCCCTGCTGTCAATATGGACTGGACAGCCAAAGGACTTGTGGTGGAAAGTCAGTGTCAGGAGGGAGGAGAGGACAGAAATTAATATTACAATCTATGCTAACACATAGAGAAAAAAAGGGTTCTGCAATGGTGCTCTGAGAAGTCCAAAATACAGAAAATTAATGTCTCACTGCTGCCTCATTGCCTCTCTCTAAAACACTGTCCTGGGCAGCCTGTTTCCCTGGCATGTCACACTCCCCCAGGACACGCAGCCTCGGATCGCTGCTGGCACCCTGGCACAGCCTGCACTGCCAACAGCTCCTCTGCAGCACCAGGGCTGGGGACAGGCTCAGAGACAGAAACTTCCTGGGACTGACTCTGAAGTGGGCTCATTGTGCAGAACAGGAGATCTCGATTAAGCATGGAATCATATCAGAAATAATGAGTTAACTTAAAATACATTTCCCCAGCTACCACAGGATTGGTCCCAGTGGTGCATTAAGTGGAAATGATAATGTGAGTCTGACTGCAATGATGACGTGAATGTTGTTAATGTTCATATCCCCATTAGCTCAGGGCGGGGGGGAGGGTGGAGTTTCACCTGGAATTTTGCAAACAGCATGTGACTACTGTAACATTTAGAAGAATCCTTTTAATTCTCTTTTCATTATTTTTAATTTCAAAGACTAGGAGAGTAACAGGAACGACTGGTTCACTAAAAATAGCCATGATGTGACCATGGAGATACAAGCTTTTCTTGAGAAGACAGTCAGCACTGCAGGGTATACAACAGGGTGTTTTGCTCAGCTATGGCATCATTCATCCAAATATAGGTAGTGAAAAAAGGCTTGAAAAATGTGGTGTGTTTCCATTAGCAGGAAATTTTAGCAGGACATTAGGGAGAATGTTTTGCTTCTTCCAGACACCATGGTAAGGAAAGAGATTTAATGGATTGAGAAGTAAAGAGGACAGGTTGCTCTGAAAAACCTGGCAGTGCTAAGGCTGTGGGTAGCTGAGGTGCAGTGGGGGTGGAAGAGCAGTGGACAGGGGTGGGACTGGGCAGTTGAGGATTTGTGGTTATTGTGAGAGAACTTTGCTTAGGTGTGTGAATGGGATGGATTGGAAGCATGGATTGGAACAGAGGACCATGCACTGCTTTTTGGTGGTGGTCTGGAGAAGATGATTGGGCTGGGATGTAGCACTAGGGAGGTGGGCTACCAGAGCTTGGCTCACCTGGTATGAGTGGCACAGGAGGGGCTTTGGCTGGCAGTGGGGTAAGGAAAGGGATGATGGGCTTGGGGATGCAGCTGTGACATGATGGAATAAGCCATCTCACCATTCCCTTGGGCCCCATTTCCAGCAAGGATGACTCCCAGTGCCACCACTAATGGCAAGTCAGCAAGAGAGCCTTTAGCAAAATGCAAACTTGACCTGTACCAAAAAAAATATGTCTGTAAGTACAGGTCAAATAAGCCCAAGGGACAAACTTTCCTACAGTTCAGGTGACTTGGAGAAGTGCCCTTGAATGCAGTGGGAGCACACAGTGATGAGCAGAACAGGTTGCTCACCCCCGGGCACAGCAATTCCTGTGTTTTCTCCAGCGCTCCTTTTTATTTTGAATTAGCAGCCAAGAGCAGGTAGGCAGCTCCTGAAATCATTTGCTTACAAGCCATGATACCCATCTGGGATCAGGATGGAAATCAGATTAAGCTTGTTTGTGTGTTAAATGTTAGGGAAAAAATTACTTGTTCTAATAAGGGACAAGGGCTGGAATGTGCTCCCCAAAGTGGACAGCCCTTATACTTATCTGCCTGAGTCAACTCCAATCACACCAGACCCTTCCCTCATCACTGTGCTGCCTTCCCACCCTTCCAACTCACCCTTTACCTCCCACCACACAAGAAAGATGGGATTAAAGAAAAAAAAAGTACTCCTAGCAAAATGCCAGGGTTTTAAATTAAATTTAAAACAGTTTAATTGCCTAATTGCTCAGCTATTTTGTGCAGTTTATTAACAGAAGCAATTCTTCGGCAGTCATGCCAACATAGCAGAAAATTGGCATTTGAGCCAGGGGGAATTAAAGAGGCAGAGTGCGGAACTAAAACAAAAAGAATGCCTCGAACCTAGTGGAACAGACATTAGGGGCTTTCATCTCATTTTTATCTCTTTCCCTAATCTGCTGCAGAAAGATCAAGGCTTGGTTTTGCTTTTTAATGTGGGAATGACAGTTGCTCATCACCACTGCCTTTGCATTTGGAAAAGTACTGGATTTCCAAAGAAATGAATGTTTAAGGAAGCAGCACATTTACAAAGAAAATAAAACGCAATTCTTGCCAATAATATTGGCATCTTTTAGAAGAGTTAATTCGAGGGCATTTTTCATAATAAACCTTGCTTTTAAATATGCGTGTGTGTATTCAAACAAAACTAGCAAATCATCCATATAAATGAATGCATGCACTGACTGAATAGAAGAGATTAATATTCAGTTATAATATACTACACTCATCATATGCTCTTTCCTTACCATACAGAGGGAAAAATAGAAAGGAGAGGAGAAGACACTCATGATGCAAAATAAATAATCCAATATTTATTGCCTGTAGAAGAGAAATTCTAGTTGAGTATGGATGATGCTATTGCTCTAATCTTCAGGGCTGCATCCAAGTTTCCATCTGTGGAGCTCTTATGTCCTTGCTGATGTCTCCTCTCTCCTCTGCGTAGGCAGCCATTTGGGAGGCTCCTGTCAGGTTTCTATAGCAGAGATATTGAGAAGGGAACCCCGGATAAACAACTGGGACTTCAGCATAGGTTGATTTCCTATGTGTAAAAAGGATGCAAACAGCTCACCGTTTTGGGGAGGATTTCTATAGCTGTGATGAACCAGCTCTGTCACAGCTCACCCTGCCTCAAACTGAGAGTCCTGTGCACAGCTCTCACTGGGATGGTATCCAGGACAGCTTTTGTTACTGTTGTTAGTCGGGGTCAGGGTTACACCCCAGTGTATTTAGAGCAGACTGCTGGCCATGGTGTGGATAACTGGAATGTACAATAGCAGGAGTGGCATTCACAAACCAAATTCCCTGCTGGTGTCTGGCAAATTGGGGCCACTTAAGAGATGACACATCCCAGGTGAAAATGAGCTAGAGCACGGCCCCTCATTTCTGTGTTGAAATGCATTTCAAGATGCCCCTTTACATTTACAGGACGGTCTGCTTGAAATAGCAGCTAAATCATTCCAGCTGTATGAGTGCATCACAGTAAACAGATTTTTCCAGACTTCATTCATCCTGTGCAATTTGGCAGGTTTCCTGGGGAGACCCAGAGCAGCCCTGGGGTGTGTCCCCACCTGGGAGGGGGCTGAGGCTGGGGGTGGTGTGAGCACAGCCCCTCCTGCGGCGCTGCCAGGGATGGGGAGAGAAGCATTGCTGGCACAGCATCACGCAGGATCTCCTGTTTCCAGCTCTGTCTGCCCCCACACCAACACAGCACCAGCAGCTGGCAAACGATCCATGCGTGATGTGACAATACCTGGGAATAAAAAAAGGGCAACACTTGCTAGATTTACGCTGAGCAGTGTGCTCAATGGAAGTGTCTCTTCCGTGGGATAATCCTGATGCCTCCAGCGCCGATTGCAGAGTGAGAAAGAAATGCCAGCTGACCTCACTGGGGCTGAAGGCTCTTAGAGAGCTGATGGAATGATAACAACTTTATCCAGAACACTCAATTCCCTGTTTCTCCCTTAATTTCATCACTCAGATATCTCAGGAGTTTTCCTGTGTGTAGAAAGGATACGGTTATGCTGCACTGTGGATGAAGCCAGCTGTAGTAATTATTCAGTTAGAGAAGCCAAATTTCTCCCTGCTTGAATTTTTGCAAACAACCCCACCTCAGCTTTAGTTCAGACAAAATATCTTTGATGTATTTTGACATATGACATTTTAATGCATTTCTCTATCTGAAAAACTGACATTTTCCATGAGACACGGGTGTTTCCTGTGAACAGACTTATTTAGGTGCCAGCTGTTTGTTTCCAAAACCCAGTTTCAATGGAAAATGGTCACATTGGCTCCATTCTTTCATCCTGTGGAGAACAGGTAAATTTGCCTGCTCTCCTGGTGAGCTTTCGTGATGCCATCTCTCATTCACGGTCTGCTTGTTTCAGTCCTTGGCTATAACTGTAGAGGAAAGGTGACAGTCAGATCTCCATATCCTTGGGGTAGAAAATTGGGAATCATGAAGAGCAGTAGCCCCAGTGATATTCAGAACAAATATCCCATCCACAAGTGGGTGGGATTTTAACCCAGAGATGAAGGGGAAGCTCCCAGTCTTAACACCTGTTCCCTGCAGGTGTGAAGGGATGAGGTGAAGCACTCAACTGTTCTTCCAGTAACACACAGCTGCAATTTCTCTAGGCTTTTTTGCCTCTTGTCCAGAAAAATGGTGAATGGGGCATTCAGCTTCCTATCTGTTTGACGCTTCTGACACCAGGTGATGACCACACATTTATTTTCTCTCAACCTCTGTTAATCTTGCTGTACTGAGATGGTTTATCTCAAGCTTTGCCTTTGTCACTAAGAAAAAGTGCATTTTCCCACAGAAAAACACATATGCTTGAGCCAGGAAGCACCTGATGAGGGCAGAGAGATAAAAGTACAGCCAGGACATGGAAGGTAAAACAGCACAGGGTGGCTCTGTGAGCCACAGGACATCACAGCAGTGCCAGGCACTGATAAGAAGTATGGAAAGGCATCCTAGGAGCTGAAAGCTGAGATGTCTGCTGCCACGGGCCATCACCCAAGCCCTGTGTGCGGTGACATGTGGCACCTGCTGCTGCCCAAGGAAGGGAGCAGCCTCCAGCTCCCCAGCATCCCCAGGGCAGGCACTGTGGGAGATGGACCATGGAGGCTCAGTGTGCCCAGGAATTGCTGCTCCTGCCTCAGCAGCACATGGAAGAATGCCTTGATGCACCTGAGAAGAAAGAGTTTGCATCACAGTGAGCTGTGACCTACTTTCAGATCCTCTCCTGGCACGGTGCCCTGAGCCCTCCCCAAACACGGCCCTGCCTGGGCAGCGCTCTGGGCACTGCCCACTAAAACCTACATCTCATGGAGCCTGCAAGCTGCCCCAAAGAAGCCTGTTTCACAATGAATTTCCACTGATTTTGACGCCTAATTCAGTTTGATTCTCTTGATTCTCGCAGCCCCTGGAGGCAGAGGATGCTGGAGGATGCACACAGCAGCCTCAGACTCCTCACAGCCCCAGAGATTTCCAGCTGGACTGGTGCCATTTGCTTTCTGTGTTGCAGTCCTTCTGCCAAGTGCATGTCCTGATTTTGTGTCCTCCAGGTTTGGCACCATTCATCTTGCAAATGCCCCACAGCACAAAGTCCACCTCTTTTCTGTGCTCCTTCTGTGATCTCTCTCTTTCGATTCAAATGTGTGTTAGACAGAAGTCAAACTCCTCTGTGCCTCATGCCCCAGATGAGTGACCTAGAAAACAGACCACAGGTGACCCCTTGGACCCATCTTTTTATGTTCCATTCCAAAGCCCAGGGCATGGATCACTCAGGTGCTTTTTCAGGATGACTGAGATATAATATTTCAGCTTGCTGGCAGTACTAAAAAATATGTATAGAACAGGTGTGGAAGATACAGCCAAATCCTCCTCCTTCTCATAGCAGCTTTGGTGAATAGAAAAGTTGACAGCCAAAATGATATTCCACTTTGGTTTTTCAGCTTTATTTAATACTTTAAAACTGGTAAAAAATATATATAAACCCCAGAAGTTTGTTTTTTTTTTTTTTTTAAGACAGTGTTTTGAGAAAGGAGGAATTACTTTTATTTAGTAATTGATTTCTCCCCACCTACGTGCAAAGTGTTTCACTTGACCTGATGTGCCCCTCTGGGCTGGAAACCACTGTGTTGGTCTGCAAATTGTTGCTGGGCTGAGTGCAGGTGTAACTATATCAATGAATGATAAATGGCATTAGAGTCCTCCAGAGCCTGGGAATTGTTGGGTGGAGAATGAAGCTGGAGGTCTTCTCTCCTGTGTTTGTGTCTCTGAGTTTGTCTGAAGGGCACAGAACACCCTCCCACCCCACCACCCAGCGAGAGGGAACAGATTGGAAAAGGTGGGGTTTGATGTTCCTGCAAGCAGAGGCACAAAGAGGTGAGGTGCAATCTCCACTACAAATCTGGCTGATTCTCTTTTAAGAATAAAAGAGTGGAGTCCATGAAGCAGGGAAGATCAAAGTGCTGATATTTAGATGTGGATTGTAACTGCGAAAAAGGTTTGGCCCGCAGGCAAATCCAGATTTAAGCTCTCATTTCAGATTTGATGGTAACAAATTCCCACCAGTGGATCTGTGAGGTGCCCACCAGCCTGGAAAACACATGATTCGGTCCTGAAAAGCCAAGTCTTTTATATGTGGGCTCCAAGTAAAGGATTAACACTTCAGAGGGAAAAAAAAAGTTGGATTCATGTATACAAATCTCTACCACCCACAGTCATATTAATATAGTTTATAGATCAGTGGGAGGTCATGCTCAGGTCATGCCTCTGTATCCCAATGTATCCCTTGGATGCAGAACTGGGAAAATAACAGCTCCTGTAAACTTCTTTGGTCACTGAAATTAACTGGAAAAATCAAATATGAATGCATGGCTGAACCTCCACCTTCCAAAGTTACTGAAACTTCAAATCCTACCTTTATCCCAAGAGAAAATGTCAATATTGAGACAATTTCCTAAATTTTAATGTTCATTTCATGTTTTTAAATAAAAATAATGGATAGTTAATATGACAGCCCAGTAATTAAACATACTTAGTTCCTATTGAAAAGGAAATGGATTATGACTGTACACGCAGGCAATGTATCATTTTTTCTAAAAAAAGACCCCAAATGATAATTTCCTTTAAGAGAAATGGTTTCTTTGGCTAATCCACTGCTTCACTCTGCTGTGGCCAAATTGTTTTCCTGAGAGGACTAGCATATGATACAGATCTGGTAGGATGTTTTATTTTCGACTACGTAATTGCATTAATTGCTATCGCCAATGATCAATGTTAATTAAAAAAACGAAAAACAAACTACAATGGCATACCATTTCAAAGCTTTCCAAAAAATATTTGAGTAGGGAAGCAGTTTTAGGCCTGTAGTTAACCCTTCCATCTGCAGCTCTGTCAAAGAAATCCTCTGCTGGGATTGTAGATGCATGGTGGCCCCATTAATTTTTACTGGTGCTATCACAGGGCCAGAGGAAGTAAAGAAGTGCAATTGACTGCAATCATTCTCTCCCTCCCTTCCTCATCTGAAATGATGGATAATGGATCCTGACAGAAACACTTGGTATAACCCAGTGGATATTTTCACATCTTTCTACAGAGTCACAGTGAACTGCAAGATCCTTCTAGAAGGATCTAGGTGTGGGATGAGCCCATCCTCTTGCTCGACCCACTGGCCAACTTCTCCTTGTGCCCCATGGGTACCACACCATTGGGGTTCATTTAAGGCTCTGTGAGGGTCTGTGATGAAAAACCTGACTTCTGGCAACAGGAAAATGGAACATGAAATACTGAGGGCCAGACTGGGACAGATTCCCTTCCTTGCTTTGAAGCTGGCAGATTGGCAGATCAGTAATGACCTGTGCTAAGTTTTGATGGCCTCAAGAAAGATGTGGTGCCTGTCCTGAGCTACTGAGAAACTGGAAACATTATGGTTTGAACAGCTGTTTAATACAGACCCTTTTGAATCAGTCATTTCCTCCTGCCCCAATAATCTTTCTTGCTAGGAAAACCTGTTGACTAACATTGTCAGAAGTGCATGTGTGCAGTGGGAAGCCAGGGATGCATCCATCTTCTGACAGTAGGAGCTGCTGTAGCATTGTACATGTCCCTGCAGACACCCAGATTAATGATTTGACCTGGTTCCAAGAGCTAAAAAGTGTTTGTGGCAGAGGCTTTGTCACAAAAGGCTGCCAAAATATTCTGCCAGACAGCAATAAACTCAATTTACATTATAACTTAACACTTCTTTACCCCTCGCCCTCCTGCCAAGTATGACAACATAACGTGCAGGAGTCTGCAGCACTGTATAGGAAAAACCATCTAACATTTTCAAGCAGAAAATTCCTGTGAAAGACCAACTCACTCTCTCGAAGAGCTGCTGGAAACTTCTGGAAAGTACTTTTTGTATCGTCCTTTCCCCAGAAACAGCCTCCTTCCTAGCTCCAGGTATGCACAGAAGACATGGAGCACAATCCCCTTGCTGTGTTCCTGCCCTGTTTCCATTGTGTCGAGAAACACAAAGGTCCTGGCTCATCTCATGTGGCGTGGCTCAGGCTGTTTAAGAGATGCAAAAGGAGTTTCAGTCAATGATCAGTGAAGTTTCCTCTTCAATGGTGGAGGTACACACTCATGTTAATTGCCGAAAAGCATTACCAACTATTTTGTTGCTTGTGTTTCTATCTGCATTTAGATGTGAATTAACCAGCACTTCAGAGTGTTTTTGAACTTGGGAATATTTTACTTGGTTCCTGAAGAGCAAAGCCAACAGTGCCCATTAAGGAAGCACAACAGATGTCCAGAGGACACAATGAAGAGTGGTTCATGGAAGCAGTTCAATTGCTGCTGGAATTCTGCTGTCTTCACTAGTTGCTCTGCTACAGTGACCTCCAAACTCTGCTAAGGGCATTAGAAACACCAGAGCCAACTCTTTTCAAAAATTATTTAACATGAAGGGAAACAGGTTCAAATGGAATGAAAGGCAGAGCATCAGCAAATTGCAGCAAAGCACAAGACCTGCTGGTGTTTCCAGAATAATGAATGTATTGACAACATCAGCTGTATCTGTGCAGTAGCCAGCCATTTTCAATACCTTTAATGCATACAGCCGTATTTTGTTTCCAGCACCAGACTAATGCTGTAATCACTGCATATAAACCCCTCTAATAAAAGAGATCCCTCTCTGTACAGTTCTGAGGGAGCTCTATGTTTTTTTTTTTAATTTTATTTTTTAGTGCAGGTAACTTCAACTACATGCACATGGGCTCTTTTATAACCTCTTACTCCAATGCTCAGCTTCCTCTGCCCCAGTTTGGACAGCTAATGACAAAGACCAACCTATTTTCCTCCCCCTCCAGACCTAGCTGTATCTCTGAGCCTGTTGACTGATGTACTCCAATATCTTTGAAGGAAGAATTCCTTGTTAATATGGGTGTCTGAAAAAAGGCCTGTGCATTTATGGCCAGCTCGGAGGACAAGCACAAAGGACACACAGATTTCTGGGTGTTGACACTGACATACCACAGAGTTTTGCCATTGCCACTCCTAAATTTACAAGCAGTTTGGAATGTAAGCTATGCTGGGCAATCAGGCTCTTATTTTATGATAAGCAGGTACAGAAAACAGTGTGATTTCCCAATGAGAAAATGGTGGGTGCAAGCTTTCTGAGCTGGAAATGAAAATAAAAAGCATTCCTGTGTGTGTAGTTTGGAACAGCACCATCAGTTTAACTCCAACAGGAAAACACAATGATCTCCTGGATGTCTGTAACTGTCTCAAACAATTCACTCTTCCATTAGGCTAGTGATTTTCTTCTTCAACACACAGACACAGTTTTATCAAGCACCAAGGCTCAGCAGCAGGACAAAGTTATTCCCTCCTCAACTCCTGCCTCCAAAACAGCCAGTGTGGCTGTCACCATGAGCTAACTCTATCAAAAGCATCTTTGGTGATCAAGGAGGAAGAGCTTAGTGGTCCAGCTCAGGTCATGCCAGGGAATAGTCTATAACAACAAATAATACATGCCTGAGGCCAGGCTTGCATGGACCTTCCTGTTGGAAATTCTCTCAAATAGACTGGTCCAGAAGACTGCCCCCGTTTCTTGCCCTTGGAGATTTGGGGCTGTGAGGAGTCTCCCTGGGTGTGTGCTCCAGGCTGAACCCCTGTGAATTTGTGGTTTCTCTCTCAGCAGCTTGTCAGGCAGGCTGCTCTCGCCAGCACAAAGAACTGCTTCTTAAAGGAATCTACAAGGCAAATATCCTTTGTCTCCCTTGTTCTGGTAACAAAGGCAGCACAAATTACTAGGAAGGCTGAAATGAAAATGGAGAATGAAAATAATTAAACCCCTCTCCCAGCAGCCGTGCTAGGCCTGGCTTTCTGCTCTGGCATTATGCAGTTAGTGCCAGCAGGAGCAGAGCTGGCTGTAAGAAGGACTCTCTGGGTGATCTTATTTAGTTCTAATGTAGGCAATACTTTTTGTTTTTTCTTCCACTTGCCAGCAAATGGCTCCGTGTATTTGTCCTGTCAGTTCAGCACAGTCTGCACAGTAAGCCACACTCCAGAGCCCTATGCATCTTGTCAGCCCAAAATTAGCCATGGAAATAAACCCTACCAAGCAGGGGGAATGTACTGGTCCCAGAAAGACAAATGTATGTTTTCTGTGGGCCCAGACACTCATTTCTTGCTGCTGGAGAGCTGTTTGGATGTGAAAACTTGAAACTTATTGGTGCTGGGATACACCTCAAAGAGAAAAATTCCAGCATATATTTTCTTTGTATTTTCTTTTTCAGGAGTGGGTGTAGCAGCCCTGACAGAGCCATTAGTGCAGACTGGAGACAGGAATCCTAGGGCAGATTCCTTGCTGGATTCCCCACACTGCTCTGTCAAGGCTCTTCATCCCTGAACTAAGCACAGAGGCCTAACTTTGTCTATAGTCCCTGTGCTTGTTTTCAGCAGCCTCTGACATCACCTCTGGAGTACCCTGAGGCCAAAAGGCCTCTCTCCTGACCAGCAGGATGCTGTAGTCCACCAACCCTTATCACTATGAGGATGAAATCCCCTCTCTTCATCTTCCAACAAACAGAGGATGAGACACTTGTCTTGCATCCTCCTTTGCCATCACAGGTCTGCTTGGGCACAGACAGCTTCCTCCAGTCCAGGACTCCTGAAGAGAAGCAAGTGACAGAGAAAAGTGGGTGAAATCTGTCAGCTGGACATGGTTAAAGCCAGAGAAGCATCCTGATCTCTGAAGATGAAAGTTGCTTATATGTGACCACCGAGGAAAACACTACTGTGGGAGGATTTGCAAGCACTTGGCACTGGTTCCACTCTGCTCCCCTTAAGTCTGTGGGATTGCAGCCCTTATAGGAGCAGTGCTTTACCCTTATGAAGTGTTTCGATAATTTTGACTGATGAATTTGCACATTATATATGTGAAGCCATATGTGGCTCTGTCGGAACCGCTCCAGTTTCCCATCCCTTGCAATGTGTTGTGCTGCTTTTAGCACACAGAAACATACGCCTCCTATCACTCATATTGACATCCATCAGTCTGCTTGGACCATTTCTCAACCGCTGGAGGCTGGAGTAGCACTGCTCAAGACAAGGGGTTACTGTCATTTATATCAAGTCCAGCTTTTCCCCCAGATGATGAACATGTTCAGAACAGTGGCACACTGGAAAACAAGAGCGCATTTTTGGTCAGAAAATCAGTGGTATCTTTTCATTTCAATTCTGAGATCTTTCAGACCTGCCTGCTGTGTTCAGCTTGGACAATACAGGGACTTCTTCCCATGGAGATGAAGCCTAGAGACTGAGAGCAATGGTCTCTCCAGATTGTAAGCCTGCATTTGGTGCTGTCCTAAGAGCTCTAGTCAGCTGTAGGAGTCCTAATCCTTCACAAAATATATCTGCAGAAAATATATCCCAGATATTCAGCAGATAGAAAATCCTTGTCCAGAGCTGTTACAGTCAACGTGTTCAGCATCCTACTCACAAAGGTAAGCTTGGCTCTGCACCCAGCTGTCAAAACAGGCTAGAAGTTCAGATGCCAGAGGGAAGGTGCAAGAACAGAAGACAGAGCAGAACAGAAACCTAGAAAGCTACTTATGTTCATTAATAGCTTTCTTTTTTCTCCCCTGTGAATAAAGGCATGGGGAATAATAATGGGCTCTGTGCTTGTTAGCTGCAAAACACCACCATCAAGTTTGCTCCAAAACTCCTATCCTCTGTCATGCAGTATACAAAAGAAAAAGGCAAAGAAATTCAAAGGCAGGAAGGAGTCTAAGTTCAACTTGTTGAGCAGAGTTTGATACCTCTGAGTCTCATTAATATTTATGTAGGTTGGGAGAATAGAAACTCCATGCAACAAGTATGGAATATATGTACTCAAAACTCCACTTGCTGTACAGACACACACACATCTTCCTCTGTACAAGTTTGTAGCCCTTGATGTTTTACAATTCATAGCAAATCATTGTGCCTCAGTCAGAGTTACACCTCATTTCCCCCTCCCCATAAATATATTACGATCACATAATGTTTTAATAACTTCACGGGAAAATTGAAAATAAGGCAAAGATGACAACTTCTTATGGATATAAATTTCAACAGTCTGGGTTTTTCCTTTTTTATGAAGTCATTAAATGCTTCAAATTGAACAAAAGGTAGTCCCATAGCTTTGTTTAGCAGGGAATTGGAAATGCGATCAAGTCTATAACTCTGGAAAAATAAACCTAACTTTGTCGACTAATTTTGCTTCCATTAGGCTCCACAATTCAGCAAGCAATTATACCTTTTTAAGAGGATCTGTAGACATGTTGATGAATTCCCAGCCTGACCATTGGCAGTGATTTCATCACATCTCTTTCATTCACAATTACTTTAAGAAAATATTCTCTTTACTGTGATTGATGGGGAAGGAATGAATTGCAGCATATATACGAGAATGCTTGGAAGAAATTAAGCTCCTATTTCAACTTAGCTTGATGTGATTCTGGTTTTGTTTTAAAATTAGAGACTAAATTTTCACATGGGCTGAGTCTGGCGCTTCCTTGCTGGAACCCGGTCCTTTGTTCAAACCGCCTTTCAACCTGCTGACAGCAGCTCTGAACTTTGGGAAATAATGGCTGAAAACCAGGCATTAACCTTCATGGCTGGAACAGCCCAAATCAAACCCACCTCATCAGGAAACTCCTCATCCCATTTGCACCCTTAACTCAAGCCCTCTTGGTTCATCTCCCACAACATCCGCTCATCCTACAGGGTGGGCTCAAAGCATTTTTGCAGCAGTTCACAGGGAAGCAGGTGGCATCTTTGGGCTGTGAAGCTTTCCCAGAGCAGTGTGAAAGTCCATAGCACAAGAGAAGCAGTCAGAAGCAGCAGCTGACAGCCTGGTGAAGATGCTCAGTGTGTGGAATTACAGAAGATGCTCTGCTGGTGGCTAGAAAATTCACATGCTGACTTTGTGGAAAGAATTACCACTCACCTCAATTAAAAAAAAGATCATCTGTGAGGCAGAAATGCATCATTAAAGTGCTAATTCTTTCTAAGACTGATTTATTATCTGCTGAGATAATAGATTAACAAAACAAAATACAAACAGTGGGTGTGATATGCTGGAAAGCCACCAACCCAATGAAGATCTACATGTAGTGATAAGAGGGGGAAAAAGCCATCACTTTCCAATTCAACTCATTTGAACTTGTGCCAGGTGCCACAAGGGAATTGTGAAGATCTGGTGCGTGAATAATCCATGTGGGAACACGTGTGCATTGGTTACTGTGGGAAGCACAGCACATGCAGGGATGCTGCACTGAATACAGGTCAAGGTGCAAACAGAGAAAAAAAACAATGGTGGAATTGAATAGTACAAAGCTGGGGATAACGAGGAAGCCTTTGTGTTTGTGTGTGTCTGTGCATGCTGGACATGCACTTGCAGGGGGTGTTGTGAAAACAAGCTTTGTCTGGCAAGCTTTTTATCACTCCCATTGAAGTATAAAAATAGGCCTGGACCCAGAAAATTATTCACTTTCCATTGAACAGCCCTAGGAAGCAATACCAGAAACACAGGTGAATGGAGAGCTGGTTTGGAATGCCATGAGCAAAATATCAGTCTCTATGCTTTCAGTGTAGCTGAGACCCCCAAAACCCTCCATCCCTTCTGGAAGTCCTTTGCCTTTCCTCTTTCTTCCCCTTCAGGGTGGCAGCATCCCACAAGGGGTTGTCAACAGTTTATTTCAATCAGATGCTCCCTGAAGTTTTATGTCAGGGGCTTGAGACCCATATCTGAGTTGTTGAATAATGCCTCTTGTTGAGTGGCTTCTTGAAGAGCAAGAAGCTTGGTGTCAGACACAGCACTATGTGACAAAGTCACATCCCACCAGTAGGAATGATTTCCCTCACACTAGTTTGTGGTCAGCTTTGGGGGTATACAGGGGATGTTTAGTGAGGAACATGAGTGAGGAGACATTTCCAAAAGCTCTCCTATTGGCAGAAAGAAGGCTGCATAGGAACACACAGAGCAATTCCTCTTCTACCTGCCAAAACACTGCTACTCAAAAAATTGCCTCTTTTCCTCAGCCCCCTTCTGCAACATCCCGTCACCTTCTAGCCAGGGACAGCAGGAACTGGAGACTGTCTGGGGGAATGGACTATTTTATCAATGAGCCATCATGACTCTACAGTGTCCCAGACCTCCTGTGATGGTCTGGGGGGCCCAGCCCTCCCTGGAGCACTTCTGAGGGGCTCAGCACAACACCCAGCTGGACTCCTTGACATAGTAGTGAGCAAGAGGCAGCTGATAGCCACACAGTGCAAAGCAGCCACTGCTGAAATGCCTGCCATATTCGATGTATGAAGCAGCTCTTTCCCTGGCTATTTGCAGATAGCTCAGTTTGCTGCCCCCCACCTTTACCTGCTTTTGAACACCCTCTGACATTTGCCAGTGAGAGGGATACTGAGTCTTTGAGGCCAGAGGGGTATTGTGGTCTGTAAGGCCACATGAATCGTCCCAGAATCAAAGGCAGTGCCATGTCCTTTTCTCCTCAACTGAAATCAATAGGGCTTTGCCATGGAAAAGAGGCAAGCACCTGCACCTGGACACCTTGAAAATGCCAACACAATCCCAGGCTTGGGAATTACAGGCTTGTCAAGGCAGAATTATCCCTCATGTAGAGAAGCAGAGGAAGTCTCAGGAAAAAAAAAATCCCTATTAATCAATAGCTGATCTCTTTAAGTAAATAATTTCCAAATTTCGGATCTGTGCTAGCAGTGGGAGACCCAGTAGGGATTACAGCAGCAGTATTACAGCACAAAGTGCCACCAACATCAACTTAATTTACTGATCCTTTAGAAGGAGAAGGGTAAAATTGGACTGTGGTACAAATCATGTTACTACTGTAAGTTTAGTTTGCCAGGCACAAATATCCTTCCAGCCAGGTAGCTTAGTGCTGTAAGTTAATGTATGTCAGGCCACCATAGACCCCCAATTTAAAGTTTCCATTTGGCTCAGTGGGAATTAATTGTTAGGTTCCAGCTTCTTCTGTTTTCTTTTTAATGTCAAACACCCATCTAGCAAGAGCTGCAAATAATACCCTCCTAAGGGTAAATTGTGAGCTCATTGCTCATTTAAGGCACAATGAGTGAGAATACTCCCTGGCTGTGCTCTGTGAATCAAAGACAGAGCATATGCAATCATCTGAAGCAGCAGCAGCAGCTGCATTTCCCAGAAACCTTTGGGAAACCTGACACAATTACTGATCAATACCCTCTCCAGTTAATTGATGAGCTATGGAGCCAAAAGGGAAAAAAAGAAAAAAAGGAAAAAAAAAGAGAAGAAAGAGGCTATCAATAAATAATCTTAGTTAGGAAACTGAGGTCTGAGGAGAAGTGCTTGAAGTTCAAGGGATGATTACCATGCCTGGGAAGAAAAATGAGGGTTGAGGAGAAGAGGGGCATTCGCAGATATATGTGTCTTTTTGAAATAATGGGCATGGTAGAAACTGAATAAGATGTGATGATGAACCCTGGAGAGAATTAAACCATTGCATCCTCAAGAAAACTTGCTCATTGCTCTGAAATTGCTTCTGGAGACTCTCATCCTGATTTCTGTGCGCAGATTGATGCACAAAATTATTTTCTAAATTAAACCAGTTCCAGACCCACTTCACCATGTCCAGTTAATGAACCAAGTGTAAAGCTTAGAAAAGGTCATAGAGCTGAGCAAGCAGCAGCAAGAGGCCACATTTACAAAGCCAAGGAAGGTCCTGGCCACTGTCTTCTGGCAGTGACATGCTGGCTGCTGCTTTCCATCCTCGCTCTGTCTAGACATCTGCAGATATGCCGGTCATCACCCATGAAACAACAGGACCAAATCACCCTGTCGAAGAGCTGAGCTCAGAGTTCACCTCATCCCAGCTATGGAGAGAATTGGAACCCAAAAATTAGGCCAGACATCTCTGTCTCTCTGGGTGTGAACTGAGACTGGAGCTCTGTTCCTCACTGCTGTGTGTTTGTTCCAGCACTGTGGCTCCAAGTCACTTCACTGTATGTGCCACTGCCTCACCCCTCAGAAAACAGGGCAATCTTTGTCCTGTCTTGTGTCTTATTGGTATCAGGAGGCTTCATAGCTGACAGCCAGGATAAAGGTGTTGAGAGCGGCTCTGAGCCTGTTGCTTTTATTGAACACATGGGAAAGGCTGTTTTATCAGCTGTCACCTGTACTAAAGACAACATTCTCTTGTCTTTTGGCAAAGGAGCTGATGGGCTTTTGTGGGTAATCCTGACCTTTTAAGGAGCCATTTCTGAGCCACTGGTTCAGCTGCATCTGTCTGTGGGTTGAGGGCAGGAAGGGATGCAGTACTTTAGCTGGTTAATCCCTGAATGCTGTGTCTGTGGTGAGGGACTGTGAATCTCCCCATCAGCACCAGATTAAAGGAGCAGCCCCAGCAGAAGCTCCATGGTTTCTAAAGGCAGGGAAATATGTGTGTGCCTGTGTGTGCATGCATGTGTGCACCAAGAAATAGGGAAGGGGGAACAAGGGCACCCCTTTGAAACTCCTTCTTGTTCTTCCCTTTGATGTGATGGCAGGGCAGGTGCTCACACACACAACTTCTTTGCTTTGAATAAATCCATGCCTCACAGGCAAGATTTCAAAGAGAATTTTCAAGCATCCCTCCCTACCCTCTCCTGATGAGTTTGAGCTGGGAAGGGGGGAAGCTGGGTGGAAGTGCAGGAATCAAGCATCAGCTGTGGAGGCACAGATGTGATAATCAGCAGCAGCACCAAAATCACTTATGGCACAGGCACAGTGGAAGGACAGGCTCTCTCCTCACCGCTGTCTTCCAGGCTGGTGGCAGGTGCTGTGCCTTTGCATCAGAATTGCCATATGTGCAGATGAAGGTGGGAGCGGGGGGCCACCAAATATTATTCCCACCACTCTGGGAATTTGTTGCCAGGGTGTGTTTGTTGGGTCCTTTTTGGTTCAGAAAACAAAAATCCACCGTGATTTCTATTGACTCACCTTATCAGTTGAAGCCTGTAAGTAACACTGTTGTCTCTTGCCTCGGGAGCAGTGCAGTTTAGCAGAAATCATGAAAGGATCCCGGTGTCCCTGCATATGGGGAGAAGGAGGCTTCCCTCATTCCTTAGCCAAAAAATGAGATGCTGTCTGGAGTCAGAATAGGATTTGGAGATTATGATTCAGAAGGAGTCTAATGTAGGAGCCAGTGGCCTTACAGGAGAAATCTGGTTTAAGAGTTTTACTGGGGAAAAAAATGATACATACAGGAAGAGATTGTAATCCCTAAAACTTTTGCAGGGTGAAAACTCAGTCCTATTAAACTCAGCATGAATTTCACCATCACCTCCAGCAAAAAGAGGCTTGTTTGCCCCTTTTGGTCTGAAAGCCTCACTGAAGTGAGAGCATGTCTGGCAGGGATCAGCTGTGTGTGGCTCTGTGCTCCTGTCCCCAGCAGCCAGAGAAAATCCTTCCCCAAAACCACAGGAGTCTGCACCCACTCAGGAGTGCTGAAAGGCACCTTCACATGCCTGACGTGCTCGTGGTGGCTCCTAGAGAGGAGTCAAAGGAAAGAGTGTCCATGAGAACATACCTTTAATACACAGGCAGGTACTGATCTGTATGTGGGCAAGATTAAATCATCAAACATCATGAAATATCATAAAAACAGATTTGCTTTTGCTCTGGGAATATTACCAGCTCTGACCAACCCTTCTCGAGGTAGCACATGCAAAATTTAGCACACTTCTCCCACAAAGAACACCTTTTCTGCCAGAATATGCAGCAGAGGTTAACTTAAACACAATGGCTCCAAAACCTGCTGCTTTGTTACAGGAAACTCATCTGAGCTCCTCAGTTGAGGAAATGGGCAGCTCACAGGGACTCAGTGACACTGTATGAAATATTTCATAAAGTTCCTTTTACTGAAAACTTCCAGTTCTTTCAATTCTCATGTTACATTTTCCCTGAAATGATGACAGTCCAAATAAAAATCACTTTTCCCCCAAGAAAGTCCTAATAATGTGACTTTATTAGGGGTGGGTTTTTTTGTTATTTTGTTTTTGTTGGTTTTTTATGGGATAGTAAATTACCTTTGAAAAATGATTTGAATTTTTTTTTTTTGGAGGGAGGAGGAAATTGACTAATTTTATCATGGCAAATTAAGGAGTAATTTTTAAGTCACTGTCAAATGTAGAACAAAACCCCTTTTTTCCCATGTGAAACATTGCTCTCCTGATTTTCCTACAAATCTCTTTTATTTTTCTTTGCACATTTTTGTTAACCACAATTTTCCCAATGTATTTGCATGCAGATAGCAAAATAGTTCCTACAATACTATTCACATGCATCTATCTAACCTCAGACTTCTGTCAGGGATACAAAAAAAAAAAAAAAAAAAGACAATTATGTTATTTCTAATGGATTAACAACCTATCTGTTTCATTTTATATTGAGGGATTTGGATTTACTTACAGAGACAGTGGAATATTTGCCTGAATTAACAGTTTTTGCCTGCTTTATGGTGAAAAGAAGAAACCCCTTCTTATTTCACCTTTTATGTTTATTATAAATCAGCTTAAGTTCATAAAGAATTCTACGATTTTCTGCTCTAATATATTCCTAGAGCAGCACAAAGGGCTTTAGTCTGAATTGGAAAATGGAAGTAGTCACTATATACCACATATAGCCAACAAGCAAAAAGATATCAATGCGTTCTTGTAGCAGCAACATATGGTTTCTAAAAAAAATCCATCCTTAAATATACACTGATTTTTCTGAGATGGGAAACTCAGAGTGAAAATCCTGTAGGAGATAGGGTGGTGGACATCAATTCAAATATTATGATCTGCTGAATCAAATCTGAATTTTAGATTGATCTCACAAGCAGCAGATTCTTGCCTGAACTTCTGTAGTGATTTGGAAAAGATGGTGTTAGGGAGATTTGCATATTATTACAGAGGTACGGAGCCAAATTACCTCTGTCAGGATGAGATAGAATTTCTCCTCTGACTACAGTGCCACAAGGCATCCTGAGAGCCCTGGTATGATAGATTGTGTTGGGAAAAAGAGTTCAAAAGCTAGAAAGTACCTGAAATAAGCCAAAATGAAACATGCTGGTACTTCCTAATAGAAATTAGTGACATTATTTTGCCTAACTTGTCTATTTTGCATCAACTTGCTGGTAACCAAATGTTGCAATGTCAGAAATTCACATGGGGTTGCAGCTTGCATTTCCCATTAGCTCTAGCAACAAGCTATTTATGTAAGACTTGTCATTGTTCTGTTCAAGTCTCTCCTAAACTTTAATTAATCTGTCCTTTCAACACCCCTGCAGCCCTGTAAAGTGAGGATACAGCTGGTATTCCTTTTTGCATGATTAAACGCCTTGCCCAGGGTCACCCCAGGAGTATGAGGCAGAGCCAGAAACATAGCCTGGCTCCTCTTAATCTCAAAGGGCTATCCTTCTTCAAATCTCTGCCTTTGATGGATCTTGGCAGAGGTTCAGTCAAGTCTCATCCGACATTCCTTCAGCACTCGGTTCACATTCACTAAGAGCTGAGCTCCAGGGGCGTTCAATATTGAGCCAGCCTGGCTTCTGCCTGTGCTCTTGGCCAATTCGGCTGAGGGTGCCATATCTGAGTCAAGCCAAGGCTTTGAATTTTTTGAAATTCATCCACTGCTCATCCTTACAGCTCACACCTCCAGACAAAGAGAAGCAACTGCTTTCCTGGAAACTGGAAGGAAAAGGAACTTCTCTTTCTGCATGTATTCAATCTTATTTAGCTCCCTTTCTCTCTCTTCTTAGAAAATTTATAGTGTATATGTAAGCTATAAAAAGCAATGAGATGCAATTTATGCAAGTAGCATGCTCGTGCACCATAAGTTCCTGTCCCTTCCATGAATTAGGCTGGGATAAATTTTTATATCTGGGTTTCATGCTGACATGTCTTTAGGTGGCGAATACAGCAAGTGCCAACTGGAGGACACTAAAAGTATCAGCCTTGCAAATCAAGGTCAACTACCCATATGAAGACCTGGCCGAAATATTGCCAAATGGCAGTGTCACCGTTCTGCTTTGCCCAAGGGAAGGTGCAGCCATGGCCATTTGTTCCCTTCCTGGCACTCTTTGGTGCAATACATCTGTTGCTTCAGCTGCTATCAGAGCCTCTGGCAACTCCCTGCCCCTATCTGGTCCTTGCCAGCCTGCTTTGTGAGGTGATTTGCAGCCCACATCCTTTCTGTTTGAAGCTATGGCTAATGAAACAGGTGGCTGTCATTATTAAGAGCACTTGCTGTTCACTCCAGCACCACCACTTCTTGCAAGGTGCCAGTGCTATTTCTTCCTTCCACTGTATCATGGGCACAACCGCAGATGCCGCTGTTTTCCAACAGTCCTGCCATTCCTTCAAAGGGAGTGAATAGGCTGCTCTCAACCCATCCAGAATCCTCTTCCCACAAGCAGAATACCCTCCCAGCCCAGCAATTCTTAATCCAAACTCTGCTGTCCGTGGGGAAGGGAAAGAACAGGTGGACAGATGGAGAGGGCTGGAAAGTCTGGACAGTGACAGTGCCACAGCCACAGGAGATCTGTTACAGCAAGACCTCCTCTCTGGCAGAGCTGCTGGAGCAGAGCTGGAAATGCTGGAAGAAAGAGCTGACCTGTGGGGTTGATGGCCTGGCCAAGCTGGCCCCATCCCTTGCTGCTTTTCCATTCCCTATTTAACTTCTCTCCTCGAGTGACCAGCAAATAGGATTGGTCTTGGGAGTTTCAGTCTGAGCAGGGCTTTAGGAGAAAGCACAAAGAACAGTGCAGCAGCCATTCATGAGCATCCTCATTCCTGCAGAGCATGGCACAGAGTGAGCTTCCCTGAGAGCAATCCACTCATCAGGGGATGGTCAAATGGAAGGACCACATGGTGGGACTGTGCCACCAGGAGCTCTCAAAGCCATCCTTATCCTTCAGCATCAAACCCTGCCACTGCTCCGTCAGACTCACTGAAAGGCTTCTTGCCACCAGCTCCTCAAGAAGTCAAACTTCCTTTTCTGCTTTAGTAAGCTATATTTTGGTCAACTCAAGGGCAAACTTTGAGAGAACATTTCAGAGTCCTCTTTGATTACTGAGATCGACCAGCCATTGGGATCAAGGCTGATTTTGAAAAAGCAAGAAGACATAATTGGTGTATATTTTATCATAGCATAGGCATGTCTTCTTATCCTGCCCTACAATAGAATTTCCACTGTCCTCAGTGAAAACATCTTTGTATTAATGAAATATATTAAATATTGCTATAAAAAACAACAGTCATTATGTTTCTCAGCATTCCCCCAGTCACTGCTCACTATACATCATTAGTAGAACAGTAAAATAAGATTACAGCTTTAAAATAAAAGAACACATTCTGCACCATAATTTACCCCTTCAGGAGACATTTTCTCAAATTCATTAGATTATAAGTCTGATTTTCTACAGTTCTTTGAGGAACACAATGTTGAACATGATATGCAGCTCTCAAGTCCTCTTGAGAGGAGACAGCATTCTCATATCCATCAGTGGGGCTTACACAAATATAGGTATGAAATTCAATAAGATTAATCTTCTCCAAAGGCCTGTCCTGGGTAAAAGAGCAGATTCAGAGATACCTTAAACTCTTCTCTCTTTGCATCTAAACATTTTGCTAGCAAAGACAGCCTGGGTAAGTTTTTTGGAATCTGCTGTAAACAAAGTTCATTGGCTAAGCAATTATCCTGCATTATTTCTTGGTCTAGTGTTGTAAATTTGTGCTTATAGTGACCTCAGAAATTTACTTGAATAACCTTTTCCTGTGGTCTGAATTAGCATTTGATCTTTTCTGTGATAGCTGGTGTGGAAGTGTTATGGTAACCAGAGCTCTTACTTGAAGGAAAGGTCCAACAAAGGCTTTTCTCAAGTCATATGTCACTGAAAAACACAAACAATGTTTTCATGAACATGATTTTCTTTGCTCAAACTCTTATGTAGCCTCGGTTCCTTGAAAATTCTCTCTTTTCTTTGTATACAAGGGAAATTTTGCAAGAGAAATGCAAACCATTCTAAACTACATAAAACAACCCTGGAGGAACTTCAAGAGTCCAAATATTTTGCATTTCTCCTTTATTTACATTCCATTTGCTTGTTTGCTTTTTTTAAATAATAAAAAAAATTCTTTGCATTCTTATGTTAGAATAATATTATCTGAGAAAGCACATAGTCATGCCTTTTCACAAACACAATGTGGTTAAGGAATAAGGAGTCGTTTAAGAATGCTTTTAAAATAATCATGCGAGGCAAATCCCATTGTTTATGAGGATTAAAGAACACATGATAATTTTTAAGCTCATTGTCTTGGTTATTTTAAAGACATATTCATGGACTCACTGTAAGTAATTCTTAGCATTGAATACACCCAAGGAAGAAAGATTCTTTGTATAAACTTGAATAAGTTGTATAAACTTGAATAATCCTGTGCCACCTGGGCATAACCTCTTTCCCTATTGACAAGTCAAAATCATGGTGAGTTGAAGAATCTACTTGTAGATGTGATGGTTCCTAACACAAATCCCATCAGATTTTATAGGGTTCCCACAAGAAAACCCAGTAGTTCTGCATCATCAGTTCAGTTTGTCTGTCTCATATGAGATGACAGTGTTCAGGGCCAGGCTGGAGGGGCCTTTGAGCAAAGTGCTCTAGTGAAAGGTGTCCTTGCCCATGGCAGGGGGAAGGAACAAGATGGTCTTTAAGGTCCATTCCCACCAAAACTGTTCTGTCATCCTGTGGTAGCTCTGCATTAAGACTGATGGCTGTGTCTCATCTTAAACTATGAAGGGCAGGTAACCTGGAAGAAAAGATTTCTGAATAAAGGAAGAGGAGGGGGCACTTGACCAAGCCAGACAAATAACCCGGCATTCACCACACCACTGATGCTGGCAAGAGCCAGTCACAGCTGCAGAGAGAGATTCTTATCTGTGTTGATTTTATTTCTTCATATTCCCTATATGAAATGCATCCTGTTGTTCACTCAAGCTCCATCCATGAAAAAGATTAAGAAACACTTTTAGCAAGGAGCACCACAGCACTGTCAGTCTCTGTGCTGTTTGCAAAGGACCAGGGAAGTCAGGAAGGTCTAAGCCACTGACAAATGATTTCACCCAAAAAACAGTGGTGGTATTAAGCTTTCAACGGCTGGTAAATCTTCTGCTCTATTAAACCCTAAACTACAGAACCCATTAATTGGTGTATTTCTTACAGTGAAGCACTGGTTCTAATTTGACATATATTTTATGCATCACTCTACCCCTTGGTTCATAAAAATGATCCAAATTCGCTTTGCCTCACTGGTTGAGGCCACTTTCCAAATGCCTGTCCATAATCCTAGATGAAGAATTATAGCCCTGGAAAGGTGATATGTCAGAGGAGTGTGAGATGCACCAACACACATGCAGATGCAAGGCAACAATCTGCTGAATTAAAATTACAAAAAGAGGAAATGATGAACCATTGTGTTAATTTAACTTGTCACTCTGATGGCCTCACTCCATGTAAATAAATAGGGAATGGGAGAAAAAAAAAGAGCATTATTACAGCACAGCTAAAACAAGAAAGCACCCAGGTCGTCACCCACTGTGACATCAGTAATGATATAGCTTTAACCTCATGATGATTTGGTCACCCTGGCCTGACCATGGCATTTCTAATGTGTCATCAGATCCTGTGAGAGCCTGGGCACTGCTAGGGAAACTCAGCACATCCAGTTCCTCTGGCTGCATTGATAGTTCAAGGAATTCATCCAGACAATCCCCAGTGCTTAACAGAAAAGACCTCACACTAATCTCTGAGCATTTCCCTTTTCTAAAGCTTGAAGCTATATATGTTCTATAGTGGAGTTTTGTTTTTTTTCTCTCTGTAAGATTCTCTCCAAATATTGAATGACTTTGCAACACAGAGACTTTTCTACCTATTTTTAATCAGTTAGTTAAATACAGAAACAAGCTGAAATTCCAGGGTGCACCAAAAGCAAAGGCAGCTGTTCAATACTGGCAGCTCAAAATGATGAATACCACACCTGCTTCTATCTGAAACACAGAAAGCAGCTTCACACTTTAATAAAGCCCCTAGGAAAACTAGAATGAAAAATCTAGCCACATTGCTGAGCCAAAAACAATTCAGTGGGTTTGGAAATGATGTCTGGTCTCATGTTAAACAATGTCCTCAGTAAATCACCAGGAGAGTCCTCTGGTGGAAGGGCCAGGTGCTCTGTGGAAGGCACCAAGGCTACCAGCTCATGGGTCTCAATGTGGCACTCCTTATTGCATAAACTCTACAAGCCCATGGCTCCTTGCTTAGCTCCAGACTTGCTGATTCTATTCTCATCCCTAATTACACATAATTATTATATATATATTATTATATAATATATATAATATATTATATCTTAAATAATTAATATAATTTTGGTTACAGGGTAGGCTTTTATTCTATCCCACCCTTCTTGTACACTCCAAAGCAATAATAATACCTTCTAGCACCCATCCAACAGATTTATATACAAGTGTATATGGATATGCCCATAGCTACATTTACCTGTCAATACAGTTCTTGTTACAGCCACAGCTGGTCCAGGACCTCTCTTGTGATTTGTAATGTTGTGCTGAGGAGCTTTTCCTCACTTCTTCCTATGGCCACAGGGATTTGTCCCAAACCCTTTTCTCTCAGGCTGGGAAGGCTGTCAGCTGAAGTTAATACAAAGTCTTGGGAAAAGGTTTTACACATTACACCTGAATATTTTATAGAGCCATAATCTGCACAAGACTGATGAAAATTTTGGAAAATTATGGTAAAATAATGGCAACAACAATAATAGTAACAATAACAATAAATGTTTTTCCATTTATCCTTTCCTTCTTTGCTGAAAATGTGACTGGAAAGGGAGGCATTGCAAGAGCCTGAATGACCTACTTTGAATTTTCCCATCAACTTCTATTTCTGCAAATTTTCTTCTACACAGCAGCTGCACAGAGAGGGCTGGAACACTGTGTGAAAGACTGGTCTCATGGGCTACCCTGGCAGACTGAATGCTAAAACCTCTCCAACAACGTTGTTCTCAAGTGGTTTCCTCATTTTCTGGACTTCAGAGGTCCCAGTTATTTCAATCATGGATAACAGGATCCACTTATCCAGATGCCTGTATAAGCTCTCAGAAACAGGAGGCCTTTTTGTCTTTTGTTTCCCTATTCTTATATATATATATAGCATTTCCCTCAGTAGGCTCTACTATCAGGCCCTTCACTATGATACAGGAAAGCAAAGCTTGTCCCTAGAGACTGCACTCAATTTGAATGACAACAGCCAAATTTGATAGCCATATAGTGCAAGTTCTCAGCCATCAGAGTAGTTTCAAAAGAAATGTAGCAATTTGTAATATTTTTAACCTCGTTTGTGTTCTTCCTTTTCTTTCAGATGCTTGGGGAGCACTGATGGAGGTGGGAGGGACTTGCTGGCGAAAAAGAGATTCCCCTCAAAATCAGATCAGGGGGCAGAAAAGGCTGGTCCCTGAGATGTGTATGAGCATCCACTCTTTTCAGGACTAAGTGTCCATGCTGCTAATGAGGTTTGAATTGAAATCCACTTCCAGCCACCAGCTGTAAGACTCCAGCTGGACCCAGATCAATATGATCAAAGGCACGCTGTAGATGTTACTCAGAGCATACCCCAGACCTAAGCACAGCATTTATTTAAAGCACATTCTGACTGGAATGCTGCTGATTTGGTAAACCTCCATCTCCTTTAATCCTGACTCCTGAAAACTCGTGCCTGTAGCTGCCCAGTGTTCTGGGTTGCTCATGGACATTTTCCTGTCCACAGCCAGATGGAAGCAGGCTGGAGCAGGCCTGTAGAGAAATTAATTTTTGTCCCCTGCACCACGAGGAGGAGTTGTCCTCCTCTGTCACCTCTGCCACCTTCCAGCTCTTCTGTTTGCCACCTTTATCTCCACCCTCCCTCACCCACTCAGCAGCACCAGCAGCAGCTCTCCTGCCCTGCAGGTGCAGGCTCTGTTCTCTGTGCTAAAGGAGGGTCCCAGTAGCTCCTCTGAGGTCTTCATCACCTTCTGATGCAACTACACACCAGGATATGCTCTCATGATCTCTTCTTGATGTCTCTTGCTGTCCATAGTGTAGAATCCAAGGGGCATGAAGGGTAGGAAGGAGAATAGTTGTGAAAGTGACATTTCCTATCCATATTCCTTTCTGTGTCATGAAAACACACTTCCATCCCCTGTAGCATTTAATCATATGGCTTTAACTTTCCTCCCAGCACACAGGGGGAGGGGGACAGTCCCTGGCTAAACTCAGAATGCCATTTTGTGGCAATTTATGAACAAACAAGCTTCCCATCAAACCAATCCTTAGAAATGTCACTCCAGGCTGGCACTAAGCAGAGATTAAACGATGGATTGTCAACCTTCCTTTTTTTATTTGATGTTTTGAATTTCACTGTTCCTCTCTTTCATTAAAAATGAACTAGAGGGGAAAAAAAGCAGAATAAAATAGAATCCTTTTGCATCTAAAAGTCAAGATAATTATCTCTTATATCCAACCCACTCCTCCAAGACTCTGAATGAAGCCATCATTAAAATCTGTGTCCATCTGGTGACTTTTCCACAGCTAATTAGGTGAAGAAGCCAGTTAACAGATATGTTCTGCTGAAATATTTTTCTCTCTCTCCATCTTTTAAAAAACTTCCAGACATGGCCCATGTACAACCTGGATGCTGCTTGTTCATCCCTCAGGGTCTAGGAGAACATGAGGAAAGGCAGGGTGGGAGATGGATGCTTGGTGAGATGCTCACCAAGGCTCTTCCATGGCATCAGGGCTGGGAAAAAAAGGAGGAAGGGGACACAGGAGGCAGCAGGTTTGACTTCTGCTGTGCAGGAAGCCCTTTGGCAAGCTGGTCAGATGTTTTGCTGGCAGTGTTTCAATGCATTTCTGCGTGGGGCTTCTTTTAATACTGTTATTTTCTCCCTGTGGTTTGTCAGGCACTCAGCCAGCCTACTAAAGACTCTCTACCGGTTCCCCATCTGCTGCATTTATTAGAGCTTGTCACCCTAACACCTAGGGGCTGCAAGGTATTGATTCCTCCTGCTTCCAGATGGATGGCTCGTGGGGTACCCCCTCCTCCCCCTGACCCTGCACCAGATCCTACTTTTGGAACTTTGAGGACTGCAAATTTTCAGATAGTCCCAAACGCACAAGAAGGCTCCTGTGGGAGCTCTCCAAAACTGAATATGGTGCATACTGACTGATACAAATGTGAATGAAGGAGTGTGCAAGGTGCACTGACCTCATTCCATGTTCATTGCTGGAGGCAGCATCATTCTTTGAGTGCTGAAACCATCTTGAGGGTCACAGGTGAAATATTCAGTCACCCTCACACCTTATGAGAGCTTGGATATCATGTCAAGGAGAGTGGGCAAGTGTCTGAGTGCGGCAGCTGAGGGCATAAATCCCCTAATGGTTCTGCCATCAAGCACACAGAAGGTCTGGCCAGTTGCACACATCGCCCAGGGTCAAGGACAGCTGACTGATGGAGTGTCAGAGTTCACTGTCCAGACTCTTGCTCGCTCATCCAACCTATTTTCCCCTTTGCAGAGGAAGCTGCCAGAAGCCTGTGCCTGTTTCCACAAAGCCCCAGGGCTCACAGCCCCACAGCTCATAGCAGGATTCACAGCATTCTGGTTTGGGGGTCAGGAATGCACGGAATTGCTGTCCATGCCATCTCCTCTGTGTGTGTAACACAATTCCATGACTACATGCACATCCATCACAGGTAGTGGGAAAGACCCTTGGGATATTTGATGGCTTTTCTGGTGTGCTCTGTGGTCCCTCCCAGTTGGGCCCCACTGCTCTGGGGCTCAGTAGTGTCTATGCAGGGAACATAAACCCCTGAGAGTACAAACCCTGCCTTGCTCACTCCCCATCTCTGGAAAATCTCTGCCTCAGTTTGGCACAATTACATTAATGTGGTTATAATTCTAGAGGGATTGTAACAAGTGAGTAATACAATAACTTCACAATCTTTTCTCAAAGAGAAGTAACAGACCACAACGACTCAGGCTCAAGGGAAGCAGGACACACTGACACAAAAGGTCTTGGCCGATTTTAATTTCTTGGATTTGGCTTGTGAAAAGAGAAAATTACTGAAAGGATTTTCATTGTCATTTACTTCTAAATTTTGAGGTTAAAGGTTAGGAGAGCCCAGAAGGGTTAATGTTCACCAGACTTCATCTCTAGCCAATGATTCCCTGCTGCACCTACATTTACATCATGCAATTGTCATTACAGCTAGAGATGAGAAAACTTGATAAAAGGAGTTCTCTATGGACACTGGACAGAAATAGAGCTGAGGGAAGAATTGTAGCAAGGGAAGGATTGCAGGCGATAAATATATCACACTTTATAAATACAACCACAGCTCTCTACAGCGTCATCTAAACTACCAAACATCCTGTCTTGTGCTCCACCGTCCATGAGCAGTGCAGACGCTGTACAATTCAAACACACAAAGAGAATGAACAAAGACTGTTTTCTTTAATGTTACTGCAGTTTTCAGGAACACTGGGGCTGTGCAAGGAAGGTGCTGAGCCAATTAAGATATTTTTCCTATCTCGTGATAAATTTGCTGTATTGGAGTTAACTCTGCCTTGTACATCTTCATCAACAATGCAATATCCCTTACACCAATTTAATTTTACATTGCCAGCAAGATAAAGGCAATTTATAAGTTTCAATGAGGGCAGACTGGCTGTGCTCCAATCCAATCCAGGGAGTGTAACGTTTGCTGGGGAATTGCTCAAGACCTTAATGTCTGGCATATGGTGAGCTGCTTTCATTTCTGACCTGTGCAATTAAGGTCAGCGGCAAAAATTACATTAAAACAGTTCTTTATTAATCATGTTCTATCTAGGGCAGATGATGACAACCTCTAAGCATAGAGACCAAGCAACCACAAAGCAAAATACTGCGAATCTCAAAAACCAAGCATTAAAAAAGCTTTGAAGGACATTTTCTTTGGTGCTTTGCCCATGGCTTTGTAACAATAGAGGGTAGTGGCCACATCTTGGGGGTAACAACATGCAATCAGTGCTATATGGTGATATTCATTCAAAATGTGGTGCATTTCAGAGGTACCTGGCAAGAGAAATCCATGGGGATCTTTCATGCCTCTCTACTTTATTGAAAAACAGGTTCTCCAAGCAGGCACTAATTTCTGAGATGGCTCTGGGTATCTCTTCACAAATATGCCTGCCCTAAAGACCAACTGATCTCCCTTTTGACATTCTGTGAAAATGGTCTCTGAAAACTTGTGGTTAGCAAAACTTTCATTTTCCTTAAACTCAACTCTCCACTTTACCCAAAGAGCTGCAAATAAAAGTAAATTCACAATGCATGAATTTGCATGATGTAGCGGGGAGAAGGAAACGACCCCTTCTTGCCTCAAAGGAATACCCTACATCCACAGTCTTCCTCTGGACCTAATCCAAACCCCACTCAGTGCCTCAGACATTGGTTTAATCCATTTTTGCTCAGATTTTGTCTGTCATGACACATCCCCTGACCTTGCAACATGAACACCTGCAACAGAGGCTTGAGGAGCTCCTGACATGTTTGAACTGACCAACAGGACACACTGAGACTACAAATCATCACGTGCTTCATCCCCTCGTGGACAAGGCTGACTGTTTCAGATTTTTGCTACCAATGCAATGCAATGTTGTGTACCACAACATCACAAGTTCACACCCAGTGTCTGGAAGAGAAGGAGTGGCCACAGGAGGAACAGCCTCAAGACCCACTGAGCAGCGCCCCAGTGATGATCCTGACCCACAAAAGGAAGGCAACGTCAGAGTCAATAGAAACAGAGAAGCTGGGTCTGAAACACAAACTAACACAAAATAACCCTCAACACATTGAAAATTAAATGAAAAATAGAGGAATGCAGGCAGAGGCAAAGATGAATTTATAATTTCTATCAAGAGAAATGTGTAAATGAGGGAAAGACAGTCTGACCCACATATCTTTATTCCAGCATTCACAGCATCTGCATTAGCCACTAAGAGTAGCAATCCTATCTCATCTCCCTTCTCTTTGCTGTACATTACTAATGTTAAAAGAAAGGAAAAATAACAAAAACAAGGTATTCCTGTCCCTATTGTTTATTAAAACATATAAAAGATTCAATTTAGAAATAAAACAATAGCCAAAAAAGTTCTGTTTTACAGTCAAATATCTTCACAATCACAATTAACAAAATGAAGAGTAAAGCAGGATTTCACCAAAGCTGGCCAGACATCAGGAAGTCATTCTGGTGAGATTCTCCCTGAAAACACCAACAACATGATTCAGTTTTGTGGTTTAGTTTTTTTCTTTTTTTTCTTTTTTTTTTTTTTTTTCTCTTACATTCCTCGTACCCTTGCTCACTGTAATTAGCCCCATAACTTTTCCTTCGAATAAATGTCTTTTCCTCTCTCCTGTTGTCCACCTCTTGGGATTATTTTCACTCAGGTTGTTTTTTTTTTACTGTTTTGTTTTGTTTTCTTTAACTAATTCCTTTTTAAACACTACCTGCATGCTACACTGCTCTTTCACCTCACTGGTGTGACCCCTTTCTCCTTCCATCTACTTGATACGTGTAGCCCAGGACTTCTGTAATCCCCATGATAGGTTTATTTATCACACTCTAATGATTCTTCTATCCACGCTCCACATCTCTAGGGCTGGTTCTCAGGAAAGAGGGCAAGAGGTGGCTGTGCAGCAATTTTTGTTTATTTTAAATCTCAGTAAACCACTTGAGCCGGAGAGGTGGGAAGAAGAAACCTGTGCTATATTTTTTCTTTTTCCCCTTTCATTTGATTGAAAAGATATACCTGCAGCCAAGGCTTTTTGACTCATGAGCCTTCCTGGACAGAAACATCTTATTGCTTAAGAGAAAAATACATATGAAGTTATGAGATGTATTTTACCCCAACTATATGACTTTAACAAGCAACAATATGTGACACAGGTAGGATAAGTAGCTGTACAGGCTTGAATTGCAGTGAACAGTGTGATGTGCTCCAGGGACAGATAAGTTCATAAGCCAATGCTTTAAGCCCTTGGTCCTAAGACTAAGCTCAGTCTCAGGGACTGAGTTTGGTTTGGAAACAAGGCTGTATTTCTCTGTAAACAGCTGGAGAGTTGTATGTAAAGAAACATAACTTAGTTTCTCCAGGTTTCAGGATGCCTGCGGGATCAGATGTAGCACCAGGTCCTGATGCACAGTCAGCCCATCAGGAGGTTTGGGCAAATCTGAGCTATCACAGCAAGCACCCACCAAATCAGTGCTTTGCCTTGTGCAGCCACCACACACCTGGTCCTGTGCTGGAAGCTGAAATGGATCTGTTGTATCATCAAACCAGAGGTGGAAGAGTTTATTGTGCTGTGGTGAGGAGTGGTTAAGCGTCTTCAGTTCCATGTCAAAGTGACCTGTATCCAACCAGAGAATGCTTTATAGATAACATCAGCAGTGGTGCAGTCTGTGCTGGGGACAAACAACAAACACTTGTCACAAATCCTAACAGAGGACAGCTCCTGTTGGTCAGTGCACAAATAAAAATCTTAACAGGACTAAAGACTGAGGACATAAAGGCAATTAGTAAAACGTCTGTAGCATTCAAGGTTCTGGGAACTTCTCGTCCATAGAAGTTGAACAGCCCTTCATTTCACCTTCTAATAACTTACAAGCCCATTAAAAATATATATCTATGTATTACCTCACCCCTAACCTTCCCCAAAACCAAATCTTTAATCAACTACAGCTTTATGCAGAATCAGCAGCAGCAATGAAGAATGACCCTGTAGCAGCAGCCCTGTGAGACAGCGGTTTATTTTTCTTTTTCTCTCCCCTTTTTTGTTTTCCCCTTTGCAGCTGAAATTGTGCCTTTGAAACATCTTTAAGTGCTGGAGCTTTGTCCTTTCCATTTCTTCCTCCTGTTTGTATATTTTCCAGACAGACTCCCTGGAAAAAATTGTTTTCATTGTTTTTAGCAAGTCAGACATTTCTGCTCTTTCCTAAGGTATACATTATCCTCTTGGGCTGTGCTGCTTTGAGTCTGGACAGTATTTGGCACATGTACTCCCTCTCTGAAAATTAAATCTGAAGCCACCACTGAAATGCAAGGAACAGACAGCAGAAATTATCATCCCTTTTAAGAGCACTTCTTATTCCAAAAGATACCCCATACAAAACACCTCAAACTCGGCTCTTAAGTTCGGGGTGACCCAAAGACTTTTAAGAGAAGGGCTGAAGGCAGAACTTAAGTCTGCTGCTGGTAAATTTTATTCCCCATCACTGGAAAACAACATTCATTAGGCAACTGTTTTTTATGTATCTTCAAATCAATGTTTTGTCAGAGTGTAAAAAGTCTTGGCTCTTGGAAATGTCAGCTCTGTGTTGTGGCACTGGTGTGTCCCATGGGGACAGCTGCAGCACAGCTCCACCAACCCACCTCAGACCTGACAGGCAGAGTCTTCTGCCAGTCCAGCCTTGCCTAGCCACAAAACTCAGTCAGTGAGCCCCGTGCTTGACACTTCCTGCCACTCCAAGAGATCACCAGGGGCTGGAGATAAAAAACAAACTTCTTTCACCAGGAAAAAAAATTTAAAATTGAGCCTCGAAGGCAGCTTCCAGAGGAGAAAGCTGGTAAACTAATGTCCTCTATCCTGGAACAGATCTCAGTAAAAACCAACAAGCCTTACAGTACAAGTTTTGGTATTTTCTGTACAATCCTGCTCAGCATTAGTTGTAAATCTTATCAGGGGATAGGCTGTTTGTTCTCACACAAATAAAATAACAAATGGAGTGAAGAATGCAGAGAGCTGACAATCACCAGAGGCAATGCAACACTCAGAGCTCTTGGAATCAGAAGAACTATTCAGCTCAAGAAGCTTAACAGCTCTTCATTTCTCTCTCCAGAAACTTATGAGCCCATTAAAAATATATATCTCTGTATTCCCTCCACCCAGAAGCCTTCCTCCTCCAACCAGCTGCGCCACTTAGTGCAAACTCAGCTGCAATGAAGAATGATCCTGTAGAAGAACCCCAGGGAAAAAGCTTTTTCTTCCTTTCCTTCCTTTCTTCCTTTTTGCAGACCCAGTTGTGTGTCTGAAATCTCTCCAAGCAGCTGGCACCTTGTCTTTTCTTTTTTTAATTTTCTCCTTTTTTGTGTGTGTTTCTAGGCAAGGTGGCTGCAAGAGAGGCTTTCATCTTCATTAGGGCCATACGTTTCTGCAGGTTCATTAAGCTCTTTTTTTGTTGCCATTGGTGTGCAGTTGTCTGCAACAAGAAAAATAGCCTCAAACATCATTAGCCTGCTAAAGAAAATTTCAGCCCTCCTTCCTAGAGCTTTGGGAATTTGTGCTGTGCTGAAACTTCAGCAAAATCAAGAATCTGACATCAGGCTTCTTCCTTTATTCTTTCTCATGCACCTCGTGACAGACATGGTTCCTAAGGGCCCAATCTTGCCTTTACATAAACTGTGCTGTAGGCTTAAATATAATCCAGGGCAAAGCAAGACCCTGATGTTTTTCCAAGGCAGCAACGCACCTGCAATGATCTCTCCCTGAGGTGAGAGCTGACCCATTCATCATGAGGGGTGTTGACTCTACACATAAAAACGACAGCTTAAATGGTATTTAACGATATTAGCTATTTCCCAGCTGATCATTTTAGCAGATTCACTCAGCCATGTGCAAGTTGGCAAAGCTTGGGGCAGAAGGCCACACCTGGCCACTCAGAAACAGCCCCCTTGGTAGCTGAGTGCAGGTGAAATCAGGGCCCATTTGTTGAAGAGCTTTTCATCTCACACCAGCGATCAGGAGGCTCCAGGCCCCCACTCTGCTGACCCCAGGGCTAACACACACACACACACACACACACCTGGAGTGTGGAGCTCCTGCTAATGGTTTTTGGCTTGCAATCCTCTCCTCAGCATCTGCCTTGCTTACATTTGAGGCCAGTGTTTTTTCCTAATTTATAGACTAAATAAATTAATCCATGACCTCCCAGCAGACATCCCGCCGTGCCCTGCTGAACACCAGGATTATTTCTAGCTGAGTGAATTAAACAGCCTGGAAGACCCAAAGGAGCATTTAGATTCTGGGGCCTGAATGTTGGTCCTCCAGAAATATTGGCCAGTGCTTGCTCGAGGTGGAGGAGATGACCTTCCATAGCAGGGGACTGAGGGCTTTGCTGTCAAGGTGACTCCACATCAGCTGATCATGTGTCAGTCAATCCCCAAAGTCAAACTTCTGTAACCACCTTCTTCATCTACACACTCTATCCACTTTACCCATCTTTATAGCTGATCCCAGCTCCCACTGATTGGGTTCTGCTGGCTCTTCCCCACACTTCTGGCTGCATGTGCACAGATACTGACAACTGTTTTAATCTCATCTGCCTGTTTTCTGCAGGACTGATGAGCCCCAAGGTCATCCTGCTACTGACACCTCTCTCCATGGAAGGACCCATCAAATTTCTTGCAATAAACAACACTTCATCCTCTGCTTGCCTGACTTTGTTTCATATATCTTTTGCAAATGACCAGTCAAATGACAAGTTGCTGCCCTCATAAACTTCTTAAAGTGCCTACCAGACACATGGTGAGCTCTGCAATGTGCTTAGCTTGCCATTGATCTCCTCATACATGTATAAAGAAATAATCTTATCCATGAAATGAGAAATTGGAAGGGAGGATGTATTGTAAGCATATTTCATTAAAAAAAAAAAAAAAGAAAGAAAAAAAAAAGAAAGAAAAAAAAGTCCTCAGATGTAATTGCTCAAACCAGATGGGAAAACTAATTGAACATAATAACTGTGGTAAGGCTTTGTGCTTCATGGCACTGTTGGCTGAGCTTTATCTGGCATTATGGCATGTGGGCTCCACAGAGAATTGTTTGCAGCTCTAGAAAGCAGCCTGCAGCCTGGACAGGCTTCACATAAACTGTGTGGCCACCAATCCCACCTCCTTAAAGTAATAAGTGATTTTGAGAGACACAGATTACATAAGGTTGCTCTAGCCAGTTATTTTCTAAATAAGCAACTCCATTTTTACCTTCTCCTTTAACAGTTTTTACTCTACTGATTGGTGTTGTGAATATAAAATTTATTGCATCTTGAGTGAGAGCAGGAGATTCAGGGAGAGTAAAGTAAAATGTAATTTGACATCAAAATAACTCACAGAGAAGCTGCTTCACTGACTGTAAGATTAATTGTCATATTTAATGCATTATAAACCTCTACTTGTTAATTTATGTCAAGTCACCCCAAGATTTCCAGGCTGTTGCATCAGGCAGTTACTGCTTTCAGGGTAGCTTGCTCTAACATTTAGGTCCAGCTTGGCTATAGTCCATTAGGATCTTACTGCTCAATTACAAAAGGAACATTAAAAAATTATTTCATCTCATGGCACTGATAATAAATCAGTTCTTCAAGACCAAGTTTTCTTCAATGGTTGACTGACTATATTTTAGCATATCTTTTTCAAAGCCTTGCAATCTTATTTTGCAGACCTTGAAGCTTTTTAAAACCTTGCTTTTGTGCACTTGGATTCCTGTGACCCACCCCCAACTCAATCCCAGTGCAGATTACAACATGACCTTTCTCCAAACCTATGGGACTCCTTGAGCCACAAACCACTGGCCAAGAAACTGAGAGCTTTACACCTATTTTTCCTCCCAGTTTTTAAGAATTACTCCTAAACATCTATTATTATCTAGTGTTTAAGGAAAGAGATGGCATGAGCTGAATCTTTGGTCTGATTTGGCATGGCCCTCATTGCAGCACAGCTCTGGTCCTCCATCCGCCTGTCTGTAAGAGGGATGAGGGGTGGGTTTGGTAACAGTTGTATAAAGTCAACATCCATGACAGAGGGGTGAGGCCCAGAAATCTGTTTTTCACACAAAAGGACTCAGAGAATTCCTTCAGAATCATCTGGATGGACTCTCCATGCTGTTTGCTGTGCTGCACAGGAAGCACGTTCCCCTTCAGAAAAGGGCAGATCACAACAGGCAAAGGAAACCTCTGTTTCAAGCAAATTTAAAGACTATCCATGCATGCTTTAGAGGCACAAATTAATCCCCCCCTCTCCCCACAAACCAATCAAACAGCAGTGCTGTAAACGTGGAGACATCAGAGTGCAATCCCCCTCTCCGGCTCTCTCTGCACACCGTACACACTCACACAGAGTGTTTGTCTCCGGGTCAGTGGGAAAGTTAATTAGAAGAACGGAGTTTCTTGTGATGGAAGATGCCACCCTGTTATGATTCTGAGTCCTCTCTCTGCTTCTGATGAATTACAAATGACAGCGAGGGAAGTGAAGGACACCGGCAGTGACAGTTTGTCAGCCACGCTCACTCTGCGTACGTTTTTGTGGGTGGATAACTTTTCCTTCCCTGTTCATTTACACCACTCACTACAACTCCCTTCCTTCCCTCTGCCTCCTCTCCCTTCTCTTGCCTTCCCCAGAGGTGAGTGGAAGGTGAAAGAGAGAGCAGCCTCTTTGATCAGACCTCGTGGGTCTCAAAGGATGGGGATGGGGCTGGGCAGTGCAGGAGCCCTCTGGATGGGGCTTTCAGATGTGATAACGGCGATGCTGAGCAAACAACATCTGATGGGGCAGCTGCAGGGCTCTGTGCTCAGCTGTCACTTGCCTCCAGACAGGCAGGAAAGGAACCCAGCACTGAAATGTTTCTTATCAAGAGGTGCTGCTTCTTTCCTCCAGCCTATCAATCAGGAAGCCAGCGTGTAGATGAGCAGGGTTTGCTCGTTGCTGGCTCTTCATCCTTTGTATTTTTGCAAGTTGTTCATCTACTGCTACAAAGTCACTGTTTTTCTTAAGTGTGTTTTTAATGAGAGGTGGCTGCAGTTACCCTGGTATATCATGGGCTGCTAAAAGAGTACTCTGCACAACGTGATTTCTCCCATCACAGTATTTTATATGTCTACCAAGTACCTGTTTCTTTCCCTTAAAAAAAAATAAAAAAAGAAAGAAAGAAAAAGCAAAAAAAAAGAAGAGAGGAATATATATATAGAGAGAAACTCATTTTAGTGAATTTTGCAACTCTGAACAGTTTTTTTTGGAAAACCTCTCTTTGAAGTGGGAAACATATTTCAATTAATTCCAGAGGAAGAAAATTCTGATTTTATTTTCTTGAAAATGATAGATCAGTTTGGAACTTCAGTTTGGGAAGGACTGTGGGCTGTGGAAGCTTTCTCAGGGCAGCAAAAGCTCTCTGAGTGATTGGAGTGTGCTTCTGTTCTCCCAAGTGCTTCTCCTTCACAGAAGCAGATAAAACACACAGGGGTCCTAAGTCTTGATCTAGGAGCCAGAATAGGGATTTGAGCACTTATTTCAAAGGACAGAAAATTAAACAAATAGCAATAGAGAAGAGTATGTGTTCATGAATCAGATTATGATCATGCCTCAGTGAAGACAATTGGTTGTTAACTCTACTCCTATTAAAGTTCATATTCTGAAAGGCTACACAGCTGCTAAATAAAAGCTGAAATAGATTTCTGTACTAACTTCAAGGTCATGTTTCTGCAGCATTATAGAATACATTAAAATGCTAAATTTATCCTCTGTAACTCAAAAAAAAGTATAAATGTAGCTTATATTAAATAACCTTTGCCAGGATCTCTTCCTCTCTCACTTTTTCTCATTTGACCTCTATATTTAATAGAAAAATGTATGCAGTATGAGAAGATTTTCTTTATTGTATTTGCTCTTTCCTCAGTGGAAGCCATTGTTGCCCAGAAGGAAAAGTATATAGAGCGTGTCCTCTGGTTCACAAAATCCACTGACCTCAATCCAGCTATTTATTGTCCTACCACAGGACTGCAATGGTAAGAACCCTGATTTTCTTTGATTATGAGCAGGCACATGCCATGTTGTGCATGGATAAGGTGCTTCCTTTACCTCCAGACTAACCCAGCTTGGTGAGGGTTCCCCTCACCATGCAGGGGCTGTAGTTTTAGACAGCAGAATTCCCAGTCCATGTATTCAAGGGCAATGCAAAAAAATCACAATCAGGCACTGGAGTGTAAATGAAGACAACTGATGCAGGTTTTTTTGTTATTACTGCCTGCTGGTGCAGGGAAATGTCCCATAATTCGTTAAGATGTGCTAGAATCCTTTAGGGAATGTTTTCCCTAAGAAGAGAGCAGCATCCTGCTAAAATGACCATATGGCTCTTATGCCAGATTGGGATTACATTTTACCAGTTTGGAGCACACACAGAGATTGGCCATTTTGGCTCCTGACAGGGAATATACAGCTTCAAAAGCATTTTGAGTAGGATGTCTGCTGAGTCTGTGCTTCTTTCATAGTGCCTCCATCAAAATCCTTGTAATGTAAGGAGTGTTTCTCTGCACCATTCCATGGGAACAAAGAACAGGATTTTCCCTTTGAGGACTTACACTGGAGTCACGGGCACAGCCACCTTTGAGTCTGGGTAAAATGAGGATCAGTTTCAGATCTCTCTGGATTCAACCAGAAATGCCTCTTGCTTTGTGACACACCTGAAATTTAAATCTGTCAGCGTTAGTCCTCTGCCCTGGATGGTGCTGTGGTGCAGATCCAGAAAAACAGGCCTCTTGCCAGAGCTCTGAGCACTGAAGGACATGCCAGAACCATGGGGCCCTGCCTGGGAAGAGTTTCTGGAGCTGAAATAACCATTATTTTTATCACCCTTCTGTCAAGTCCTCTACTGCAAAGAAACCAGCTCCCAACCATTTACTTTACTGCTTCTACCTAGATGGAATTTCACAGGACACATCATTTTTCTGCTACCAAACCAGTTCCTGCTCCTTCTGCCACATTGTCGTGCAGGAGACTCTCTTGGCTCTTGCAGACCTGGCAGTGCAGCAGGGAGGCCTTTGTTCACCTCCTTTGATCCCATCCCTTGGGCTGCCTGGCAGCACCATGTCCCACGGGCTTTGCCCTGAGCTGCTCTGCCAAATGGCTTCCCATTTTGAAGCAGAAGAGGAAGCTGTTTCCTGAAAACAGATTATGAATTTAAATATTTCCCTGAGCTTCTGTTCACAGGATTTCTAATGCACTGGGCATCAGCTTAGCCCTCTGATGAATCAAAGTCATTTTGCAAAAATGGCACCTTAGTGTTGCATATATATTGCCCCTCTACAGCTTCCCTGGTATATTTATTCAGTTTACTAGTCAAAACTAGTTTCATGCTACACTAAGCCCAGCAGGGTCAACACCTAGCCTATGAAAATCAAGCTGCCTTTTTTCCCTCTGCTTCATACATCATCATCAACCAAAGCTGGATATTAGAAAGTAGATTTTGATCCTGGCATGATTATTGCTGCTGCTGCTGCCTGGGATATGGAAGGAATAAAGACAAAGAGAGGAACATGAGTTTGCAATGGTTTGATCCTGCAGATCTGGGGGAAAAAAGCAGGTACAGTGTGGCTTGTCATATCCAGTGAGAACATCGTGTGGACCAGGACTAAGGGTGTCTGTGCTGAGGCTGCAGATGCTGTGGTGGTTTGGTAGGGACATTCACACACATACCAGCACAGAGGAGCTGGAAGAGCTGCAGTAGGGAAAGCCCTGCCTGCACATAACACAGAGAGAAAAAAAAGGAGGCTCCAAACTGAAAGAGAGTAAATTTAGACTGGATATTAAGCAGAAATAATTTACTGTGGGGGTGGTGAGGCACTGGAACAGGTAGCCCAGAAAAGATGTGGATGTCCCACATCTGGAAGTGTTCAAGACCAGGTTGGATGGGCTTTGAGCAAACTGGTCTAGTGGAGGGTGTCCCTACCCACAGCAAGAGGGTTGGAACTGGATGATCTTTTAAGATCCTTTCCAACTCAAACTATTCTGGGATTCCATGATAGGCTGGCCCTGCTCAGAGCTGTCAGATTGCTCTGTGACCAGAGGAGAAAATCAGGAGTTGTACCTGACTATCCAGCTAAAAGCTGTGTATATTCAAACAAGTTAATTCAAACAAGCCTTTAAAATTGGAAAATGCTTTCTCCACTGATCTTCCTCTCACTCTCCCTGACTGTCTCCACTGTCAGCTCTAGGATGGTGGTCTGACCACCACCTTAGACACGGCAGTGAGCATCACAGCTGTGCTTTAAAAATGCCCAAAGCTCCAGAGCTTTCTGGGGATTCAGGATGCCCAAGGACCCAGAGTATCTGGTTCTGGCAGTACCTGCAGAAGTGGGCACAGGAGCAGGGATGTGTGAGGAAGCTGAGACCAGGGACACATTCAGAGCCCCAGGCAGATTCATGCACCACTAACTGTGTGCAGGTGTAAGTGATCCAGTCCCTCTCTGACTGACAAACCCTGCAAAACCGAGCTTTCCAGCTCGAGATAAAAAACGCCCTAAATGATCCCACGCCATGGCAAGCAGGAGCTGAAACATCTCTCATCATCTGCGGAGCAGGCACAAGGGGAGGCTTGTAACACAAACACACACACACACATTAAAGTTTTGCAAGCATAATTAAAAGCAGGCGTTTCCATCACGCAGCACACGCTGTGCTGCAGCCCTGGAGCTGTGCAGCTCCCCCCACTCCCTGCCCCACTGCTCAGCTCCACAACACATCTCCAGTTGTCACTTTTACATATCTCTGTGTTTAACATGCAGCCAGCACTCCTCACCTGCCTTTCACTGCAACTCAGCGTGGCCCCCCTGCTATTGATTAATTTGCGCTAATTGAAACCAGCAGTGTTTCTGCAGAAAAGAAAGATGTGTAAGTGTCAATAAATTATGGGAAATTTCACAGATTAAAGATTGCCAACTTCTGCTTGAAAATAACGAAACAAATGTTAATGGCTCCTTCCAAAGAGCCTAAATTCAGTAACAGGGCTGCATGAATGGGCTCTGGTGCTCCTCTTGGATTTCAGTGACTTACAGTGATGCTCTGCCTGGGTTACAAACTCAAAGACTTCATTTTTTCCAACATAGGTATTTCTGTTTTCAAAGACAATTTATGCATTGTCGCTCTATTCTTCCTTGCCAGTGACTCAAACCAATGGGTTGAACCAAGATTTTTCAGTGCCAACAACATGGCAACTCTACTAGGATCCCAAGCAAATAAACAGAGGAATTGTGGCGAGCCACCAAGCCAGCAGTGCTTGTTAGCAGCTGCTGGTAATAAACCTGCTGGAAAGCAGGTGCAGTGAAGAAAACTTCATAAATCTGAAACAAACAGCTGGGGACAAGCCTAGTTTTTATGGCATGAAGCTGGATCAGGAACCTGAGGTAGGGGTAGATTTCCATTTCCTAAAGCTGGGGCACAGATGGAAGGAGCAGGGAGCAGCACGGTGACAATTTTCTTGCACTTTCCTTTTCCTGTGTTCCCTGCCCTGGCTCCATTGTTCCCAGTTTTAAATACAGCACCTTTTCTTTACAAGAAAAGGTTTACAAGATTTACAAGGTCAGCTTCAGGAGATACTGGTTAACAGGAGCGGTTTCCCAGTTTCTGCAGCTCAGCGGGGACTGATTATCCTCAGGGCTTACAGATGCACAGTGGCTAAAATCCAAATGCACCCAAGTTTTGCAGCTTGCTGCCGGTTGAGGACGCAGACAGCATCAGCATCAGGTTTTCCAGCAGGGACGGTGCACTTACGGATTTTCAGGTGGGAGGAGTGAATTCCCTGGGAATGAGAAGTGTTATGAGACCTGGCAGTGCCAGAGAGACTGAGGGCATGGGGGCTCAGCTGTGAGAGGTGTGTGTGGTTTGTTACAGGGTGAGGTTTAATGAAGCCCTTTTCCCTGAATCTTTGGAGCTGTGTGAGAGCACAGAGAGGAGGCAGGGCTTAAATGTCAGCTCTGCACTGGCTTGGGTGAATTCTTCAGCACTGGCCTCAGTGGCCAGGATGAGGTCCTTTCCTGGTGGGAGCATCTCATCAGACATGCTGAGAGCAGCAATGAGAAATCAGGAAGTTCCTGCTGTTGGCTTGGTGGGATTAATTAACTCCAGCACTGTCACTGCTTCCAATTAACTCCATGGCTGCAGGCTGGGTCCTTCTGGGTTTTGGTGGGGAAGGACTGATGGGGTGCTGAAGGCTGGAGAGTGGGAGCTGTGTGGCAGCACACAGGCAGGAGAAGATCAGGGGTTCAGCTACACACAGAAGAAGGGAAATGCCATTGGAAGTAGATGGAAATGTGAAAGAAACAACAGTTTGAAAAGTCATGCACTTGGGTGCTACTTAAGTAAGGATTTTTACGGCAAAGCTAGGGAGGGAGAGGAGGACCCCTGCCCTTTGTAAATCCTTCTGTTGAAAGACTCATTTATTAGTCATCCATGATAGAAAAAAAGTCATCAGAACAGTGTTTTCATGAGAAAAAGAAAGAACTGATGCCAAGGCATTAGCAAGACTGGGATAGTTTGTACAGCTAAGGTTACTCATGGTCAAGACAAAAGGCACTGAGAAAAGATATCTGTTAGTCTTGTATGATGGACTTCAGCCTCCCATCTGCAGACTCCTGGGGTTAGAAAGTCCATAGAACTTAAAAATGTCCCCAAAAGCATTATTTGATTCCAGAACTGGCTTGCCAAATGGAGCAAGGACAGAGGCAGGTGCTCTGTGGCTCACACTTCATTTCACTGCTGCTAAGGAATGTATATTTGGTCTAAAACATACCTCAGGCTGCAGTAAATTAATCTCCAATAGTTCATCTCAATTACTGTCTTCCATAATGATCAGTATCTCAAGATGTAAAGGAGTTTATAAAATTGAGGTACGATTTAGCATTACTTCCCATAGGAAACTTAGCTTATTTTTTTGACACAGGAAAGACAAGAAAACAAGATTGACAGTTCTGGAAATGTTCAAATAGCCTTAATCCACAGGTATTTTATACCACCTGCTGCCTGGTCTGGTTAAAAACTCCAAAAGCTGCAGTCAAGAATCCAGTTTGTGGAAACTGTGGAGCTTTTTTGTGACCAATCCAGTATCAAACTGTAGGAGGGTGGAGAATTCTGCACTGAGATACCCAGAAATCAGGAATGGGATTAATTTCATATTCTTATTCGGGGAACTAATCCACTCATCATAGGTTTATTTTACAGGCTAGAAAGAATAATAGGCTTTTTAAAGTGCAGTTCATCTCATGCTATTACAGACATTAGGCTGACTGCCTGTGTCTGTCCTTGGCTATAATTGGAGCCTGGGGTGCCCAGCTCAAATGGAAATATCTGCCTCGAAGAAGTGAGATTAATCCAACCCCTTGCATAAAGAAAAAGAGGGTTACACTTTTGCTTTCCTCTCCAAGATAGACAATCCATTTAGGATGCTTCTATTCTGAGTTGCTCAGCATTTTTCTAGACGGGTGTTTTTGTTTTTCTCCGTGGTGTTTCAGGACTCTTTCTCTGAGTGTGCCTGTCTGGCTGCCTGCCATGGGCTAACAGGTCTCCTTATGGCTGCCATGGGTGCTGTGCCCTCTTGTCACTCCCCCAGCTCTTGGGAAGGGAGATCTGAGCTCTCTTGTGGAGAGGGAGGGAGGCATGGCCCATGGAAGGGTAATGGTCATTCAATCCAGCAAATGGCAGAGCTGGGCAAAGCCCTCAACTTCTGACCTTTAGACCATGATGTGTGTCCGGACCAGGCAATGATGTCCTTGTAGCTGAGCTGAGGAGGAACACAAGTCTTTGGCAAGTAAAGTCTATAGGGAAACTCACGGGAAAGAAACTACATCACCATCACTGAGCTGTGGGTGAGGTGTTAAACCATGGTCATTTGAACAGAGTATGAAACTTCACATGCAAAACCAAGCACATGCTTTTGTTTCTCCTTGGAAAACACAGACTTGGGAGACTTGTCAGTTTAACTGGATTGTTTCAGAAGGCAGTGTGATATTTTTCAACCTCTCGCTGGGTCAGTAAGTCAAGATCTTGCCCCTCATACCAAATCCTGAGTGATCATATTTACCTCAACTCTGAAAGACAGCAAGGTACCAGCAGAGCAGAGGCAGGAGAAATGTCATGGGAGAGCCCTGGGGAAAGCTCAGATGTGAGGTTAAAGAGCAGCCTGGCCACTCTGTACACTGGAACATTCTGAAAAGAGTTCAGAGTCCAAACCAGAGGGGCAGAATTTTGTGTCAGAGGAGAGCAAATTGTGTGCTGAGCAATTCAGGTTGGAGACACACTGCAGTGGATCTCTGAGGTGGAACACCAAGAGTTGGAACTGCAGATGCTGCCACTGGTCAGATGAGAAATGCTAGGGGAAGTGGCCTGAACCTTGCACAGAACATGCAATCCCACACAATTAGTCCCCTGGGAGTTCTATATCCACTCACAAAGGTTTCAGACAAAAGAGAGAGCTGTGTTGGCATAAAACCCAGCTCCATTATGCATGGGCTGTTGGTTTCCCTTTATTGCCAGCTCCTCTGGATTCATATCAGGAAGCCTGGAAGCTGCACGTCCCTAATGAAAAGCAGAAGATGTTCATTATTAAATCTGAACTGTTCAAATGCAATTGGTTGCTAGCAGATTTCAAGGTCTGTTTCAGTGATCCCCGTGCAGCAAAACCAACACAATGGCAATGGAGCAGGAGGATGGTGATACAAAACTTCCACTGGATCTGCTTTTTGCTATCTCTAAGGCTACTGATTCACTTAAAGAGGCAACTTCTGCTCTCAGAGACTGACAGTGGCTTCTTAATCTGTTCTCTTCTGAGTTTAGGTGGAAGCTCAGAACAATCCTTTCCATGACAGGAAAAACCTTCCCTTTCACTAAGTGGTCACTTGGAAACACATCTTCTCTGGACCTCTGCAACACCAGATCTCAGACTATGCCATTAAACCCATGTTTACAGCAAGGCTGTGGGTGATCTGCAGTGATTCACAAGAAAGTTGGGTATTTAAGCACATTCCACTACCATACTTTTAAGAACAACTATATTACTGCAGTAAAACGTGCCTGAATATCAAACCACCCATGCTGAAAACAGACTAAGCTCAAACTCAGGGAAGATAAAATGCAAATAAAAATTATTATTTACAATGTCTAACTGCACAACACAGTGGCAGGTGAAGAAAGCAAGAAAAAGCTACTCTATCCAGTAACACAAGGATCAGATCTACAAAGGCTCTTTCTTTCTCCATGTACTTAAGTTTCTCTCAGCTGGCACTACTGACTCTCTGGATCCACTGCAAGGAGCTGGTGGTGCAGCTTCTCCAAAAGTGGGACTTCTGGGAAAACTTAATGGCTGTACAACCCAGACAGGCAAATCTAGAGAGCACCAACAGACAGTTTCAATATTCCCCTGTCTCTGCACACTGGGATCTTTGTTCATGAAATGCCTCTTATTTTAAACTAAACCACTGCCTATTATCTTGTCTCCAGACGCATCAGAACAATGTTTCTCAGCAAAGCTGTAATCAAGAGTGTGATACTTCTCCAGGCCTCATAGCTCTCTCTATTGCTGGAAAATTGGGGGTTGCTTTTTTAAGTTGCAGACTGAAAGAAGAAGGGGATATATTTCCACTTATCCCAACAGGAACATTTTAGGCCTGAGCTGCATCAGGAGAAATACTTGGAGGCTTCTTAAATTTTCAAGACACCTTCCCTTAATTCATCATGAAATTTATTTTCGTGGTAAATCAGGAAAGTCGGTTTGTCTAATAAATATGCAGATGAAACCCTGGTGGGGTGAGAGAAGAGGAGAGAAGCATGAAAGATGACTGCCTTGGGCCCACTAAAGAGATGTGAGCAAGCGCTGACGAGGTGCTGAGCTGACCAGAAATCGGATGACCACATCAGGATGGCGCTGGGCCAGAGCTAATCCACCATGCTGACAGCCTGGGTTTCTTTAGCTGCTCGGGCTCCTGGCCACGGTACTGCAGTGTGTGCTGGTCAGCCTGGAGACCAGGCAGAACAAACCTGGCTCAGTGGGGCTGGGTGTACCTGCAGCCCTGCTCTCCTTCCCACCACTCAGTCTGGAGGGAATGAAGAAACGTGTCTTATTTTCCTCCCCATATTCCTGCCAGGAGACTTGAAAACTGTCCATCTTTCCATTTATGCTCTGCAGAACAGTTTGATCTTAATGCATAAGCAAATATGAGCACTTGGTTATGAGCAGGAATATCCTCCCCATCTCCTCAGCATCCAGCCTAAGGCTCCAGGAGTCAGTGGTCAATAGCTGCAGAGCAGCATGGCAGGGTTAGAGGTCAGACATCCCTCACCACTCATGGAAAAAAGGAAACACATCCTGGTTGCCCATGTGTGAATCTCCAGGCTTGCATTGGAAAGGCACCTGAGGTGGGTGGCTTGGTAAAGATTTAACCACACCTCATGGTAACTAAAGCTGGCCGAGCCATGTGCAGCTCCCCACAAAAGCGTTTAACAAAAGTACAAGAAGCACAGATTTTTTTTTTTCTAAATTCAGTATTTTAAAGGAAATACGAACCCTGAAATACGATATTCACAAGCAGAGATATTTCATATTAATAACGTCCCTGTGGTATCTCATACTAGTCAGATTTGAAACACTGCAGGCTCTCCCTGTCTTTGTAGGTGAGACCTCCTGCTCGTGCTCCTTCTCTGAGGATTTCCTCCCTGAGGAGGGGAGGCAGTGCCCCCAGCACCTCTGCCATGCCCACCACCAAGGAGGCAGCAGATTTAGGGCATTCAGTCCACGGTGGGGAATGAGAATGAGAATTGCTCTGACAAAATCCCCTGTGTGGCAGCATTTCCAAATCAAAGTATTTTAATAGAGACGAAAACACACACATTGGGGGATTGGATTTTCTTTTTTTTTTTTTGGCTGGAGTATTTAGGGTTTCCGTCAAAATGTTTTCATTTTTTAATATTTGTTTTTCCGAGGAATAATTGAAGTTTTTGCTGTGAAGCAGATACTTCACACAATAAATATGTCTTTTTTTTTTTAAAAAAAAAAACAGATTAGAGGGAAAATTTTCAACCATCTGTCTGGCTGAAGGACTACTGAAGAGAGAATACTAAGGGTTTATGTAGATTTTTTTACAACTCTTTGAGACTCATTAAAAAACAGAAGCTTTGACTTATGTGAGAAAAGGTGAAGGACAAAGAAGGGAAAGCAAAACAACAGGGTTAAGTGAAATGCCACAGTCAAAGTAGCTCTGAAAGAACAATGAAAACTTTCAGTAGCCATTTTCTATATTTCCAGTGTGTTTTTGCACACGCAGCCACTGCTGACTCTCCTTGGAAAGAGGAAGGGCTGCATTGCCACACAGCTTTGGGAAGGTGCCTTTCTCCACCAGGACTTCCCTGACATCAGCTGGGCTATTTGCCCAGCACGGTGCCCTTCAGGAGCAAACAGAAATCCCAGCGCTGCACAGCCGTGTGCTGGTCCAGGTGTGCACACCCCAGAGGGGAACAGCAGCAACTGGAGCTTCCCCCATGGCTGGCAGCCAAGGTGTTGATCATCATCACACAGGGGAAGGATCAGCTCGTCAGGGGCTTGTGTCTCTGCACAGCTGAGCTCAGTGCAATAGAGGTTAGCTGGGTTCCAGGTAGAATAACCAGCCCTGCTGGCAATGAGGGCTCCCCCTCCCCTCCCCTCTCCTCCTGGGAATCACCCCCTCTTTTAGCATAAATCCTCAGCTCTGGACCCAGAGGCAGTGGGTGAAATACCGGTGGGCCCTCCTCCACCCTCTCCATCAGGAAGCTTTATGTGGTTTAGCCCTTCCAAAAAAATAAAAAGAGGAGGGGGGAATCACTAAACATTTTCTATTTCAAAACAGATTTCATCTTCCTTAGAAAGTAATACTGCCTCCAGCCATGTGTAACTTATTTTTTATCCAACAGAGTATATGGGCTTATAACTAGATCCTGATAGGAACCCAGGTTTAAAACATTATTCACAGCAGGTTATTTGATCTTTATTTGCTGAATGCACTCAGCTGAATCCCTATCTCCAAACAATATGAGAAATAAAATGCCGGGCATGCTTCATTGGCCAGCCAGCTCATCTTGATTTGCAGAGATGGCTACATCCCTCTCAGCAGTTTCAGAGATGTGCTGTATCCCAGGCCCTAAGAGGCAGCTTTCCCTTCCTCTTCCCCCCCCCAAACACTTATCATTTCTTCTTTTTCTCCTTTCCCCCATTAGAAGCTTTGGAAAAAACACTTCAGACCAGACCTTTCCCCTCCCTTCACCATGATTTCTGGGAAATTGTTCTTCATACTGCATATTTGTGGATACTCAGACAAAATCTCTTGCCATCTGCTGTTGTGCAGAAGGTCAGATGTTGATAACCTGCTCAGGAAGCCACGGGGTTTGGTGCTGAGTCTGGTCACCTGTGGAAAGGTGGGTTGGAGGAGCCTGTAAGACCCTGGTGAAATTACTGATACTTCATTTTATTAATAGAAGTGCTGTGACAGATCTCAGTGCTGACCTTGTCTCTCCCACACCAACTTTGCTGCAGCTTCAAGCTGTGTCACAGCTAAAGGTGGACTTGGACATCACAGGTGACCACTGGGATGGCTTTTTTCAAGAAAAACCCTGATGTCTACAAACTGGATTAATTGCCAAGCAGGATGGATAAGGCTTTGCTATCCTGAAAGGGAAGCCAGGGCAGCTTGGGGAGAGAGGCCAAGCTGCACACAAGGAGGTCAAGTTCTTCATTCCCTTTGACTTTTGATGAGATACGCCTTTGAAAATCCTCTCTCACATATCCTAAAAAAAAAAAGTCTCCAGTTTCCAGGCCAGAGCCCAAGCACAAAATATACTTCAGAAACTTCAGCATGGAGGATTCTGTTGTAGCAGGGCTCTGGGAATAGAGAGCAAGTCCTTTATGGACATCCCAGAATCGGGATGGTGTCATTAAACTGGCCAGCTTTCTGCACTGCTATTGCAGATATAGCAGGACAGGGCCACTTCTCACATGAATATCTAATGTTTCTATCTCTAATGTTTCCTTCCCTGGGATGTGTTTAAAAGCCTATCTGCCCATCACAGCTACCTCCTCCTGCTTCCCTTTCAAGACATGTCAGGAGGCCATCCTGCTGCCAGGCAGAGTGTAGTTTATGTTCATTTTCCCTGGGTAAGGCCAGAGCGGTGTCACTGACCCAGCCGAATGTTTCTTCACCAAAACACAAATTAAAACCACCCCCTGTTGTCAGTAACCGACTCGCTGTGCAGTGTGGAGGATTTGTCCCTGTCCTCGTCCCCATCCAGCCCAGGAGTGTCACCGAGGCCACACGGATGTGGCAGCAGCTGGGACAGCCCAGCCTGGGCTCTGTGGTCTGAGGGCAAGCGCCCAGCTTCTGTGTGGTTCACTGGGGAGGGAGGGGGAGACCTGAGGAGGCGAGAATTAAACGTCTCACTTTTCTTTCCTGGTAATTAACCCTGGAAAAGAGAAGAGAAAAAAATAAAAATAAAAATAAAAGGAACAGAAACCAGTCAGAGATGCAGCTTTGCACGGCTGGATTAGAGTTACAGTTGGCCTATCCCCTTGGGAACACTACTCTGCTATTAATAAAAAGATAAACAAGCCCTTTTATTTATTTATTTTCCCTTCTCTCTCCAAGCCCTTTGATTTCCCTTTTCCTGCTTGAGGCGGTCCTGCTCCCTTCCTTCAGCTCTGCATAAGGGAGGGTTTGCAGGAGTGTTTGTGAGAGGCTGCCTGGGAAAGACAAAAATCAAGGGTGAAGGGAGTGTGGGGAAGAAAAAAGCGGGTGAAAATTATTTTAACCGTTTCTAGCAATCACATCACCTGTTGGGACTGGCAGAAACGATGCCCTTTATTTATTCCTCTTGTGCTGATGCAGCTGCAGGTGTCATTCCCACAGGCACCCTCAAGCTCCCTGAGGCCACCCCATCCTGGCAGGCTCCTGTCTGTCCCTCTCCACCCCTGGGGGCAGCTGTCTGGAGCCCCTTGCTGAGACAGAGACAGCCTGCTGCCTTCACTGGCTCCATGGGGGAATAGGGGCTGTCAGGTGGAGAGTTACCCACTGAGAAAAAGCTAATTGCTGCTCTCAGGCGAGGGGCTGTTTGCATCTAGACCATCAGCAGAGTGCAACCAATCTCAGCAGCTCACCAAGAGGAAAAACACATCAGGTTATTTGCCTTAGAAGGGACATTTGCCAATTTTGTGGGCAGAAATGGGTATGGATTAAACTGTGGTAATTCTGTGGTAATTCTTTATACAAATTAGGCATTCAACTGAGTCTGAATTTTAAACACTCATCTTAAAAAAAATTAAATACCTGAAAAACACTTCCTAAAGCTTCAGAATAAGTGATGAAAACTATTTTCCAGTCTTCTTAGTTGAGCCTTAGAATGGGAAAAGTGTAGATTAAATGGCATGCACACACACCTGGGCACTGCTTGCATGCATTTTTGGGGGATCATCATATCAGTACCTCCAGACATGATCTGAGAAAAATTTGCTTGCTGAAGGGACAGGAATGATTTGAAGAAGTTCAGAGCTTGGTGTGTTATTGTTTATTTCTCCAGAGACACTCAGACTTTGTGCAACAAGCATCACTCATCAGCATGGGGGTACCAATGGTACGAGCTGTCCCTGCACATCCCCTTGCAGAGCTTGCAGAAAAGGAGGAGAAGGATACACCTCAGTGCTGCCATGGGATCACTCACACAGGCCATGCAATCCCCCATGCCCAGCCTGAGCACCAGCCTGACATGATTTTTGCTGGTAGAAGCAGACTTGCTGGACAGTGAGGAATGGAGAATCAGAAAACTGAACTGCCAGGCCACTACAGGAATATCCCAGGGTCTCAACCCAAGACACAAGGCCAAGCACTGCTCCTTCAGGGACCTTTGTCTCCTGAACCATCCCTCTAGTCTTTCAATCAATGTGTTGAATTTTCTTTAAAAAGTTTTGTAAATAAAAACCCTTTTTGCCTTTCTTTTTTCTTTTCTTTTTTTTTTTTTTTTGCTGTTTCCTCAGCAAGCATGGGTCAAGGAAGTGAGAGCAGAGGCTGGCACTGCAGTCAGGGTGTTAATGGCCACATCAGCTGGAAAGAGGCAGCCAAAGCTCGGTGTGTAAAACCCCACTCAGGCTGCCCTTTAATTTGCTGTTACATAGAGTGGAAGATTTGAAAGCGTATTTCTGGGTAATTAATTCAAAGAGTGATTCTAATGGCTAATGCTGTCAGTTTTGACTGCAAGGGAGGTCTGGGGCTGGAGCAGGCAGTGAAGGGAAAAGAAAATGCTTGGAGGTCACAGGCAGATGTTAAAATATTTTGACAGCCCACATCCAAGAGGCTAACTTAATGAAAGCCTTTGGCCAGCACCTTCCAAGAGGTCTGAAACTGAATCCATTTATTTTTCTCCAGAATAGCGTGCATGGCTTGGACCGTGGCTTGTTCATAAATCACCATTCTCCATTTGGTCAGCAACACCATCAATCATTCTCAGAGCCCACCAGCCTGCTCTCTGTGCCACTGCAGAAACACCACTAAGAGGGATTTGGTGTCTCTTGAATTTAACTCCTCAATTTTCAGTGACACACAGGAGAAGCTCTGCCTTTATCTCTACTGATTATTAAAGCCAGTGAGCAGAGGTCCTGCACCTGTGTATGAAAATATAACTGCTGGGAAATGAAATTAAGAAGCTCTATTCATGGTGTTATTATCTTACTTGGAAGTATTTAATCAAACCATGGCACTGCTGAGGAGGATGTCAACAGCCTGGGAGTTTGGTTCTTCCAGAACTGCATATCCCTGTGGCATTTACTAAACTCCTCCAGCCTACCCCAGCAGGCTTGGAGTCGAGTAGCATTTGCAAAGGATTTTCTGGGGACCATTCTGTTGAGGCTTTTCAAAGGATTTCATCAGGAACCTGGAAAGGCACAGCTCCTGGCAGTTGTGCTCACTGGCTTTCACTGTTTTTTTCCTTGTGCTTCAGAGAGCACTTGGAGTAAAGACACAGGGAATGAAAACTTGTGAATGTGAAAAATAACTGGGAGAATATTTGATTCAAGTTTATATTTTGAAATAAGGTTTGGGTGAAGTCTGCTCCTTTTGACCTCCTTTGGCTGTTTCCAGAAATTAATTCAGTTCCTGCTATGTATCAGCTCATCACTTCAGCATCTACCATTGCTATACTTCTTGTAACAGGGTGTGTTCATAAATTGGTCCATCCTTCATTTCATGTTCTTAACTTTTGTGCAGAACTGTAATGCATGGAAAAACCTTTTTCCAGCCCAGACATGTGGTGGCTGCACTTCAGGATGGGTGAAAGGATGCCCTGTGCCTGTACTGCTTGCAGATGCAGTCACATGCATTGGTTAGACCAAAGCTGGCAGATTTCCACCCCAATTCACTGCATTCATTTTATTCAGCTCTAAAAAGCACAAGACACAGACATCCACATGCAGACATGGACATCTACAGAATTACAGGTGCCAGGATGCGTGGTACATGCCAACACAGGATTTAGAGCAGAGCCTCAGTATCCTGGGGCTCCTGGAGTTTGAGTACTGGGCTTGTGGGTGCTGACACAAGACCCCACCTTCCTCTGCCTGTGTTCTCAGGAACTGTGCATCACTGAAATGCAAGTATGGCACTAGAGATGTGCAAATCTATCACCAAGCAGATGCACAATTACACCCTTGGTTTATAAGCAGACACTGTCACTCCAGAGATTATTTTGGTGCTTGCTCTGCTGGCTGATCAGCTGTATTTGGACATGCACCTGGACTTACTTCAGGGCTAAATTAAGGAAAAGTCTTTTGAGTCCCAAAATGTCTAGGACTCCTGGTCATGTCAATATAATTTATTTATTTATTCATTCCAGTTCTGTTGAATAGGTGCAGTCAGTCTGAACACTTTTTTATTAGCAGTTCTCCAGGACAGCCAATGAATCTACATACACACACAGTTAAACCACTGCTTGCACAGCATCGTTCTCCGGGCACCCCAGGAAAATCAGAGTAGCATTCCTGGATCAGCAGCAGTCATCAGCCCCTCTCTGTCAGCAGTAAAATGCTCTCACCCCCTGCCCCAACCGAGGGATGCAGGAGACAGAAGGCAGGTGCAGCCTTCACATTCCCCTCTGAGCACTTGCTGAAATTCCCCTGTCCCCCGGCTCTGTGTGAACTGAGGGAAGGCACTGTGAGGATGTGTAGGGAGGCACTGTGGAGATGTGTAGGGAGGCACTGTGGGGATGTGTAGGGAGGCACTGTGGGGATGTGTAGGGAGGCACTGTGGGGATGTGTAGGGAGGCACTGTGGGGATGTGTAGGGAGGCACTGTGGGGATGTGTAGGGAGGCACTGTGGGGATGTGTAGGGAGGCACTCTTGGGGTATTTGACACACTCTGCCTCGTTGGCTGCCACAAGCTGCCCTTCCTTCAAGCTCTGCTGCTGCTGAGCCCTGCACAGAAGGTGGCTACAGCAGCCCTTGCTATTTTGGATACTGAGCCCCACATGAGCAATAAGTGCTTAGGAGGGAGTGGGAACAGCTCTGCTCTCCCCCAGACCGAGCCTTGGCTCTCACTGGTAATACAAAGGAGAGATTTCTCTTTAGAACTTTACTGTTAAGGAACATGGGACAGCTGTGAAAGATCTTTTTCTCTGTGTTCTTTCTTCACCACTTCTGCAAAGCCAGAGAAAACTTTCCTTGCTGAAGGAGGGTGTAAAAGCACATGGCAGGCTTTGCAAGTGTCCATTAAGCCCATCAAGTACACCCTGTAGTTCTGTGTTAACTCACATGCAAGCTTTCCGTGGCAATGATGTGAGTGCAGATACTGTCAAGCAGAAGCAGCCCAGGATCAGAGCCAGGCTAGCAAAGCTGGGTTTTACTGATAGGGGGAGCAGGACAAGGGCAGCTTTGATTTACTGCAGCCCCCAAATATTTCTGGGGCTTTGCCTTGTGCTGCTAAAGTCTCACAGATTTGTTCATTCCTGTGAAATTTCTTTCATCTTGGGTAGCATCTCGCAGCATCAGCTCCTGATGATGTGAGCTGTGTTACAGCTGCAGGCTGGGGAGCACCTCTTTCATGGTGAGAGGGAGACAAAGACCAAATTAAAGGAACTAGATCAGAGGGACAGACAGTTACTCTCAGAGCACCAAAATCACCCAAATAGCTGCTGGGAAAAGGGGGGGCTGTGGGTGTAGAGGGTCTGGTATCTCATACACACAGCACACTCAATAATCAACATAAGGGGAAGGGCACTTAGTAATAGCGTTTCAGAAAAATTTTAATGTTTTCTTACTGATTTTTCATTTGGATACTTCTACAGCTGTTTTTAACATTTCATCAGAGTGTGCTAGTCTCTTTATATTGCTTTTCCCCTCAGAGAAACAGAGGCACAGAGCAGTGACATGACCTTGCTGGGGTGATATGACAAACGTTGTATTTTCCTGTATATTCCCAATCCTGAAAACACAAAACTTGTGAGTTTTTAGCTGCTTTTAGGCAGACAGGTGTGGGAGGGTAGGTAACAGCAAAAAAACTGCAGCATGGCTATTAACTCCAGTGCCTTCAGAAATAACCCTTTATCCTGGTGCCTGGCAGAGCAGCCCTCCTCACTCGTTAATGTGCTTGCTTAAAACCATTGCCCTTAAACTTCCACCAGTGCTGAAGCTAATGCACTGCCCTTTGCCACCTTGAGTGAGACTGTGCTGTGGAAAGCTCTGCTGGGCTGATTCCTGTCAAGACTGTATAATCAGAGATGGGAAAAACTTGAGAAGTGGCTCTTAGGAGGTACCTCCTGGGCTGAGAGCAACTTCTTTTTATGTTGGAAAAATATAGTGTTTTTCTACTAAGAAAGGAGAAAGTTGCCTACAAAACTTTTACAACTTGAAAATTACTTCAGGCTCTCTGTAAAATACCCACATTTTCACTGATGAGAGGATAAAATACCAGATATCTGCTTGGAATGAGCAGGGGAAAAAGGGAGAAAAAGCCACCTCCACTGCTACAGCACAGAAATGCTTTAGAAAGGGCCAGTTTTACTTCACCCTGAGGGTGGATAAAATGCTGGTGTTGTCCCATATCCTAAGAGCAGGTCCTAAGCTATGGTTAGAATGACAAAACTCACTTTCTCATCCACACCTTTCATCCTGCTAAGGATGGGTCTGCCAGCCAGTGTTGGTCAGGCCAGCTCTGAGCCAGGTCTCAGCAGGGGCAGCTGAGATTGCTCTTTCCCCTCCTGAGCCATGCCCAGATCTGGCAGACACTGGGACAGTGATGGTGCTTGTGGCTGGGGTGAGCAGGTGCAGCGTGATGCCTTTGGAGCAGAGGGCAGTGCTCCAGTGGCACAATGAGTCTGACAACTGTGATCAAGCCCAGAGATCCCATTTAAGGCTGAAATTCAAATGGACTTTGTCTTCATAAGGGTCTGATTTGAACCCCATGCCACAAAACCACCAAATCCCAAACCTGTGGCAGTTCAGCCACGGTAGCAGTGAGGTTGCTTAAACAACATTCATATTTGGTATGGTGAGGAGAGCATGGGACTGAGCTGGGAGAGCCACATCTGCCTGGGGAGTCATGCTGCAGGTGACGTGCTAGGACTGGCCACTGGGAGTAGGGGAATGAGCTGTGTTTGCAGGGGGAAGGATTCAAATCCCTGAAAAAACATAATTCAGGGGGTATTTATAAATTCCACATTTGCACTGAAACAAATAATTCAGAATGTTTGGCCCTGATTTCTTTAAAGCTTTCTCTCACTTTGATTCATTTCTAAATGAAAAATGCCATTTTGAAACAATAAAGTTTCCCTCAAAAATAACTTCAAAATGAAACACTGCAACATTTCCAAATATTTGTTTCCCTTTAAAGTGTTTGAAATGCAGTGTGTCACACTTGCCTACAGCTTTGCCCTGACCTTTTTATTCAACCTAAATAATTTTCTCAGTGTAACCTGAGCAGCTTTGGCTCCCTTGAAGTTTTGCTTTTTGGGATGAATTTACAATTTACTGAAATAAGATCCTTTCAGTTTTGCTTTAGTCTGAAGTATATTAGCAGAGCAGTTTTGGAGAAGGAAATACTCCGTTTTGTTCCTGCTGTTAAAACTGCTGATAGTCTCCATTAACAAAACATCACTTTCATAAGACATGGGCTCATCTGAAAGTGCATAGAAGAGAAGACCTGAAAACAGAGCTGAGGAATAATAAAAGAAAAAAAATTAACTGCACAAAAAGGCTACTTACATTTATGGGATCTTTTAAAATAGCATTTAGATGGAAAGCTGATTCCTCATTTTTGTCCATGCTGGTATTTTTCTCAGGCTATCTCAAATTTCAGGAGTTAAGAAAAGAAAAAAAGTCTTGCATTGCACCATATATGCCAAAGAAATGCAATACAATCTGATTTCACTTCTTTCTCTCATGCCTGAATGTGCTCATTTTTGCTTACAAAAGGAAAGACACAAAAGAATTGTAAGAAAAGGAATCAGATGGTGCCGCCCGATACTGTTTCACAGCTAAAACGTGAAAACAAGACCAGCTTCTTCTGCTGACACTCAGGTCTCAAAAAAAAAAAGGGTTATTATTCTTTTTAAAGGGAATTCTCTTAAAGGGAAATTGCTGTGAGTTTAATCAAAAGCAGTGTTTATTATAAGTCAGCAGAGCGGTTGCCACCACTGCTGAGAGCGCTGTGGGCAGAGGGAGGCTGCGAAGGCACCGCGCCCCCCGCTCAGCTCCTGAGCACCACCAGCTCCCATTCCCTCTCTGGGCCTCCTACTGCCCTCTTTGCCAATGGAGTCTGGGATGGGACCTACTCCTTGGGGACTCATGGCTCAGCTTTCCACTCCTCACACAGTGAACAACCTTAATTTTTTGAGATTTCTCTTGTTTTCTTGCAGAAGCTGGCTTGACTGGGATGCAGGGTCAGCCAGACTTCACCCTCAGCAAGCAAAGCCTTAGCTTCAAGCCCTGGGAAACATTAATCTAACCCAGGGCAAGCCTGAAATCTCCTCCCAAGAGCCTTTTGGAGCTGTTATGTTAATTAGTGTAAATTCTACTTCCCTATTGGTTACTTGTGTTCCATATATGGCATTGTTTCTAGAATGTTCCACCCCAAGACTAAATGTTTCTGGGCTTTGGAGATTGCCCCCACACTGTGCACAGTTTGTGGGCATCATCCCTATTTTTATTTCTCACTAAAATAATTTTCTTTTTCAGGCACTCGATCATTCCCACTCCTAATTATTTTCTTGCCACCCTCTGCCCTGAAGTCAAGGGACCTAAAGGTTTGTCACAGCCACCCTCACTGCGACAATTTCTCAAGAAGTTTCAAGGGCAGCTGTGTGTCCTGTGCTGAATGGTGCACCCCAGGCAGCACAGTGGAAGGAGTACCTGGGCACCTGAAGGCAGCAGTCACCCAGAGCTGGTCTCACCCCTCCTGCCAGGCGATCCAAACTCGTCCCACCTCCAGCTCCCCGCTCAAATTCGAGACCCAGCTTGTGAGAGACGGAGCGAGACAGCACACGGTGTGCTACAGAACCTGTACCAGGACCTCTGCTCCTCTCAGAGGTCTCAGAAATGAGGAAAACAAATGGTGTTTTAAGGCTTACAATTGTTACGTACATATAAACAATTTCACCTCCTCCTGTGTCCAAGTTTTGGGATATTTGGCACAGTGTATAAGCACAAATTGATCCACCCCGTCCCTCCCAGCTATAGCTCCCTCCCAGTAGATGATTTTCAAAGGACCAAATCTCTCACAGGGCTCTTTAGGGAATGTTTCTTTCCTCTTTCTGCCCTGCTATTTTCTCTTTTGCCATCCAGAATTTTGCAGCTTTCTGCATTGTTCAGGTCAGGATGAAGGCCAAGGCAAACTGTGGTCCTAAAATCATGTAGTCTGAATGCTTTGTGCCTTTCTCATATGCTGGCAAAATAACATCTTAGCACAAGTGGAAATGGAAGTGGAAGGAGAAACACTTGGAAATGATTGTTATTTTTAAGTTCTGCCTCAGCCAACAGCCACTTGCAGCACTTACTGTCTGTCACATCAGAAAAATCTACATCAGTTCCCCATAACCAAACACTAACCTTGCTAATGGGTTCAGATAACAGGACCTGCCATTGCAGGCTCTGGTGTGGTTTCTGCCATGGATAAGTCTCCTGCTGGCTTTTATCCTCAAATCTCAAGCAGAAGTTAAAAGAAAGGAAAACTTGCTGCAGAATGTTGTCAGCCACAGCTGGCAGGTCCTACACCCAGGCCAAAGGGGCAGCTGCTCCTTCACTTCACAGAGCCAGCTGCAGAGCACGGGACACCCTGGTGGCACATTCCCCCTGAAGCCAAATACCAAATTGTGGCGTTATCCCATCATGGAGAGGAGGCTGCTTCACGTTGGCTTCCCAGCTTGCAGCTTTCAACAGGCTTCAGGAAAATCAGGGTCTGACTTGCCTCCTCAGCCTTGCACTCTCTCAGCTGAAAGGGAGCCCACCCCTCACATTTGTGCATCAAACAAAGGCACAATATCCGAATGGATCCAGAAAACTCGAGGTCTAGACTTTGCTCATCACTGCTGATGTGGTTTATAAACCTGGGTGAGTTACAGAGCTTATCTGAGAAACAGGAAGAATTTGAATGGTTACTTCCAGCCACTTCCATAAGCTCCCAGATGAAAACCTGTCGATGAAAACATCTTAATGAATGGGGCTTTATGCAGCTTGTGGTTATCTGAATAATCCTTAATACCAGCTCCCTCTTCCTGCCTGATTTCTGCTGTGGTTAAGAAGCCTAAAGTAGTAAGATTAAGAAGCCTAAAGTAGCAAGAAATATGCCCTAAAGCAGTCAGCTATGGATTCAATCTAAATGGGAACATCTGCAAAGGACTGAGAGCTGGAAAATTAGCTTTGCAATATTGGCTGCTGTCTCTCAAGGCACAAAGGGATTGCTCCCAGACAGGAGGCAGCAAGACAGAGCAAAACCATCATATCCCGTGGCATCAGCTTGTAGGGCAAAACCCCATCCCAATTTCAGCCAGGGAGATTAGCACTACCCTGAAGTTCCTGTGACAAAAGCTGTGGAACAGGCATTGCTTTCCCCATCCTGGCAGACGTATGAAAGACAACAAAGTACCACAAAGCCAGCTGTCTCTACTATAAGCCCAGAGGAAAGGATCTGACTCTGAAATATGAGCACAAATAGACCCACCCTTCTTTTCCAGAAGAAATAATAACAAGACATGCCCTCAACCCAGGCCAGCACCCTGCCTTCCTGTCTTTGCCTTGTGTCACCTGCAGCAGGGCCTGAAAGCTCATTGAACACAGCTGGGGACATCCCACCAGCCCTTAGCCCTTCCTCTTCTGCTCTTCTCCCACACAGCCCAAAGGAAAACAGGATGGAGCAAAAGATACCCAAGCAAAATTCCTTGAACATTTTGGTACAATCCTGCAGGAACAGTAGCTTGCCATGGTGAAGTGTGAACTTGTGAAAATGCAGATCAGAGGAAAATCCTGTCCTGAAGTTCAGGAGGGCAAGAGTTACTCCAGCAATTTAAAAAGAACATTTATTTGCCCAGATGGTCCCTTGAACGTAAACTGTTAAAGTCATTACTCAGACTTTATTGTCAGGGTTATGTTTTCTTTATTCCTTTTAATATTCCATATGCTGGTCATATAATACATTTCTTTGTATTCCTCTTCTCTTTTATTTTCTTTGTTTGTTCCATTCATGACTTATCACCTTCTGGTGGCAATTTAATTATCGGATCTATATTATTGTTGTTTTTTTTTTTAATATAATAAAAGATTTCAGTACAAAACACTGCAAGTAATTCAATTTTCATCAGTAAGGGAGGAAGTTTGGTATATTCAATGAAAGGGAGGAGAGTAGCTGGCTATAACATTTTTAATAAAAATATAATAGCCCTTTGTACTTTTTAGCATCTTCTATGTGGAGAATGTTGTGGCTTCATAATCATTAATATTGCTTAACTTTTCCTCTGCACTTTGCATCTATAGCTTTCCCAGTGCTTTCTGAAGGTGAATCAGTATTACCCTCCCTTTTTTTTCACCCAGGAAAACAATATGGAAGCTAATACAATCCAGCTGGACAGGGTTACTGCAGGGATGAGGCCCTGGGCATCCTGGAGCCCCACACTGAAGCCAGTTCCTTTGGTCCGTGCTATCCCTCAATATGAAGAGCTGCTCATCCCTTTCCATGAGTGATAAACAGCCCTATCTCCTCCTCAGATCTGCTGTTGCCCACAACAGTAAAGTGTTCATCGCTCTTCAGACCTGGTCTGCCTTAGTGCATTCTGCCTTGTCCAATCTGAATTAAACCATGCATTCCTCTGGGCAGGACCTGCACTCTCACGGGCCAGGAGAGCTTCAGAAGGGTTTGCTACTACAGGACACGAAAGTGACTCAACCCTGCAGCCCTGCAAAGACTGCCTGAAATGTCTCAGTTTGCTCCTTAATCACCTGGGACAGATCCCTGGTTTTGCATTTTGTGTGAAAATTCAGTTTCTCTGGAAGCAAAGAATCCCAGATTTGGTTGACCAAACCCCCAGTTACCCGGAGGAGGTGAGTAGGGGTCAGTAGTTCTTGTCTAGTTCAAGGCTATCAAGTTGCATATTTGGCATAAAAACAGTGAAATGATTCTTCAGTTCATGTGGAGCTCAGCTGCAGAATATGGATACTGAAGATGCTGAATGTTTATATGGATGTAAAAGATCATCTGGATAAATCCACAGAAGCAAAATCCCCCAAGAGCTGTTAAGCACGGAGAGGCCACCTTGGGCTTAGTAACTCCCTGAACAACAAACAAGGTGGTGCAGTGTTTGAAGGAGGGCAATTCTGTGTCCTCTACCCAGTTCCCTCAACATCAGCACCAGGAGTGGGACCATGGGCTCACACTGAGCTTCTCAGCAAGTGCCAGGCCAGGCAGCCTGGAGGGAAGAGGGCTGTTTGGTGGCCATGCTTTGTACCACACCTGAGTGACTTGGAGCCTTCATCTCAGGACACACCATTCAACTGGAGAAACTCTGTATGCAAGACAAGATCTGCCTTCGGCAGGCAGGTCCCTGTGTCTGTGCAGTGGCTCCCTGACTTCTCCATTGGTAGGAGGATTCTCCAGATAGGGCCTATGGAACTATAACCTGAGCATGACCAATTTATTTTGTCATGCATTCTTTTGAGTCTCTTCTCTTTGTAGTAAAGTTCAAAATTACTCTCTAAGATTTAGTGTCTTCAAATAATGTATATGGTACTTCAAAAATGCTATTTTGCCACCTCTGACTTCATCCTAAAAAAGGTAGTTCTTGCTTTTCCTATTCATAAAGACAGCTCTGCTTCTAAGTCTCCAAACACAGCAGTCAAAATGACAGATGTTATTTTCTGATCAGTAAAGTGTTTAGAGAAAAAGCTTTCCTTATTTTGCTGCTTCTTTAAATATCAGTCAGTTTTCTTTTTTCATAGATCAAAGCTTTCATGTGGTATTTTTTTGTTTCCACATTGTTTCTTAGGTCAGACATGATTTAGAACACAATGGAGAAAAAGAAATCACCTTTTCTTTCACTTCTGCTTTTTAAATGAAATCACTAAAATACTTTAAGTTCCAAAATTATCACCCAAACTAAAAACACCAACAAAAAATTATGAGGGAAGAAAAAAAGAGGAAAAAAACTGCAATAGAAATACATTCATGAGACCAGCATGTGTGTGGCAGATTTGTTTATTTATTTATTTATTTATGTATTTTTATAGTAGGGAATTATTGTATCTGCGAGCCAAAACAACAGCACTCCCCAACACCAACTCCAGCTGTTCATCCCTTGTAAAATTATGGGCTGATTTCAAGAGCTGGATTGAGTTCTGTGGTGGAACATCAGTGTAGCTGTGCAGATATTGCCGATTGCTGTGGTGTTGTAAAGATTCCCTGTGACAGAAGAGTGCAGGTATTGGCTGGGTTTGTGAGAGCCCTCCTGGAGTGCACCCCAAGGGCATCACCATGGCTCAGTCACAAAGATGGAGCAGCAGCCGTACTGGGGACCTGTGGCAATGGTGTGGAATGTTTTCCAGCCCCACTGTCTCTGAAGCTAGCTACAAGCTCCCTGTCTAGAGACCAACACTAAACCCAACCCTAACCCAACCCAAAGGCGAACTCCTAACCCAAATGCAAACCACAAACCCTAATCCCTAGTCATAACACTAGACGTAAGCCTGACCCTAACTTTAAAAACTAACACTAAACCTAAACCCTAAACCTACAGCTAACCCTAATGCTAACCCTTACCCCTAAACCTACACCCAATCCTAACCCTAATCCTAAACCTAAACCCTAACACTAACCTTAACCCCTAACCCTCACCCTAACCCTAACCTAACCCTAACTGTAACCACAACCACTCCCCATAAGCACTATCATAACCACTCCCCTAACCACCACCCTATCCTTACCCCTTTTGAGATGTCATCAAGCTGAAATGTCCATCCTGACCCCAGATCCCCTCTGAGTCCCTTTGGGGAACACTAGCAAACAGGCTTACAAAGGCAGGATGAAATTGTTTTTAACAAGCCAGTGCATTACTGGGAGAATTCAGTATCTTCACAACGAGTTCTCCACGGAGCTCCAAAAGGCATCTGGTGCTGAAGGCAACTGCAGTGCTCATGTCCTTTGAGGAATTCTGCTGAGCTTGAGGTAGGTACAGCAGACTGGCTGCTGTCCAAAACATCTGTGGCCTCACTCACTTTAGGCTGTGATGTAGAAGTTATGCCCTGAGCATGTTTTGCTGTTAGTAGTCTCCTAGCAGGTATCGTGAAAGGAACAATTTTATGTCACCTAGTCTGAATTCAAATTTCATAATTATAATTTTATGTCTGCTTCTCCCCAAAGGAAGGACTCAACTAATTTTAGAAGTCTAGAAAAGACCGTGGACAGAAAAAACAGCAGCATCATCTGTCCTGGATAGGTTGTCCAAAGCAGCTGAAGTTAAGATAGATATTGCCAGGTTCTGCTGGCTGGAGGCATTAGCTCAAGTACTCCATCCTCCACACATGCTTGCCATAAAGAAACAAGTGCAGATGACATGAATTATGCAGCCACTAACTAACAAGGCATGTGTCATTTCTGAGTTTGTGGTTTTAAATATTTTCATGCCACAGAGATCTCAAACCACTAAGCAGCTCAAGACTTGTAAGACAAAAGCCTTAAAATGTCTGCCAAGGACTCACAATAAAGGACATTAAAACTTAAATAGAAAATTGAAAAAGCAGTGGGATTATTAATTGCTACCTTTTAAGCAAAGCTGTCTGTAGTATTAGGACCTTTTGTGGCTTGACATTTGTAGACTTGGTAAATTAGAGCCATAAAAGAAATTGGCCTCTCTAGACACAGGTAAAATCAGGTGTAATACCAAGGGTTACTAGTTAGTTCACGGTCCTTCAGCATATTGCAGATTAAAAACCCTGAGGCCTGTGCTTCCATCCTCATTTTGGCTAATCAGGAGACATCCCCATGTGAGGCACAGGCTTCCCCAGCCGTCCCAGGGAGCAGGTGATGCTGTGAGTTACCAGGTCAAAGGACTCACGTGGCAAGTAGGAAAATCATGGCTTTATCCTCTCTTTTCCTTTCAGATGATTTACATCCCTAGGAGTGCAAGGAGCAATCAGCCCCTCTCTCTCTTGCCTGTCAAACCATAAAGAGTCTAATCCAAATCACTGTTAATATTTCATTCGAGTTCAGTAGAATTTGGAGCCAGCCCCAGGCTCAGACTTAGCATGTCTTTTTGGAAGCTCAGTATCTGATTTTTATTAAAATGTGAGAGGCTCCTGTGAAGCAGAAGCCTTAGGATTCCTGTCAAAATGAGACTTGAAGCAGTGAAAGGAAGAAAAACTGGATTGTTTGGGCTGCATCTTGTCCTATGCTCAGGAAACTCAGCACTGCTCCAGGAGCAGAGGGAAGATGTGGAAGTGATGTATACCACAGTGCCTGAAGATGTTTTAACATGATACCATGTAGCCTGCAGCTCTCAGCGCCAGCACAGGAACTTGCTGTTTTCTGGGATCTTGGTTAGGGATAAACCCTGATGTTGTGAATATCCTTCAGACCCTTTGTACTTCTTCTGAGCTGTGGTGGTGGAGCATCCTCTGCTCTGCCTCATCACTTAGACTGCACAGGGTGTAAGGGAGTCACTGGAGCTGGGTGGTGGAAGCTGTTTTCACATCCCTTTCTTACACTGGGTGTAACTTGGCTTGACCTAGGGCATTACCTGGAGGGGTAGGAAGCAGATAAGACTCCTCAGCCACCTCCTATCTGTCTTCATCTCCTCCCACCATGGGAAGGGACTGTGTCAGACACCAGAATGCCTCACACTGTTTGGGGGTGCATGGTGTTTCCTGTGCCTGATGACTGAAGCTCTCCCAGTACTCGTGGTGGTGGTTCTTCATTGCCACTCAGTTTGTCACCTCTGTGGTTTCCCACTACCCAATAGGTCTGGGCCAAATGGAAGCACACCTTGTTAAAATGTGGTATTTTTTGAGAATGAATAATAACAGCAGATTACGGAGTTCATATGTGTTTCCAAGATTTTGTTTTTAGTAGCTTTTGTTGACTGATATAACTGGCTAAAGGAATGTAGCATCCTAGAAAATTCAGTCTGGACTTCTGGTTTTAACTTTGACCACTCCACTGGCAGGGTCTATCCATAGTTTTTTTGGTCTTTTACCATCACCCTTGAGTTTGCTCAAAGGTGTTGTGAGCTGTTTTGGAGTCTGCAATGAGTTTTGGGGTGTGAACTGAACATAACAAGGATCCTTTCTAAGCCAGATAATTTCTGTATCAGGGTGATCAAAAACAATGACCCTTGTCCTTATACAGACCCAGAGAAAAATCCATTAGTATCCTCAGAACAGGCTGGAGAGACACATGAAGAGCGTGCTTAAGCTTAGTGAAGTCCCATTAGAGGGATGCCAGGATGTAACCCTCATGCCATGAACGTTTTAGCGCCGGGAGGACCACGAGCCCTGAGTGTGCTCAGGCAAAGAGGCAGCGCTCTGCCGTGGGCACTCCTTGGCATACACAGTGAGAGCAGAGACCAGTGCTGTCTTTCCTCTGAAAGAAGGATTAACTGAGTCTGTCAGTAGGAGCCTGGGAGTGAGAGATCCCCATAATGGCAGAGCAAGTGAATAGCATGTGTTTAAAGAGCCCATAATCCTGTATTTACACAACAGTCCTTAATGGCTCATTCAGAACCATTGCAAAGAACCAAGTAAATAGTGTGGTTAGAAAGTCTGTTACTTTATATTTACTCACTAGACCGTCTGCTGTGGGAGCTGTGAATGTCATGGAGAGCTAAAAGGAGCATTCTTTTGATTTTCGTTTTTTTTTCCCTTTATTTTTTTCTTTTTGCTATGAAAAGCTAACTAATAATGATGCTGAAAATCACTTTCAATAGGAACTATACCTTCACTTTGCACCAGTGGAGAACAACCATTAGCACACTTTGTCAAGGAAAGGGATGCATTTATCATCACCTGGAGTCTTTTCATAGAGGCTGGATGTGCTCTAAAAGATATGCTCTTACTCAACAAGATGTTATTGAACTCAATAGCACTCACCTGTGTGGCGGGAAAAATTCTTTCCTGTCACTGCAAGAACTTCTGGGAAGGCATAAAATGGTCTGTTTTACACATATTTTATACAAATAGTCTCTTCTGGCTTTAAAATATGCTACATGTGAGACTGGACACTAAATTTATTCTCTCAAATGTTTATTCATGTAAACAATCAAATCTTCATTAAAGTCAAAATTATACACACAAATCAGAGTGAAGCAGACAGCTGATTAGCATGTGAAATGAAGGTGACATTAAATATTTGGAGATTTGCATAGCAAATAATTATAAATCCAAAGTTAGGGGTGAGTTATGAAATAGACTGTTAAGATCTAACAAAGTCCACTTAAATAAGAAAAATTCACAGAGGCAGCCTGGTATCTTAGATCCCTGAAACATTACTCAAGATCCTATCTGAACCTTAATTAACTGATCCTCAAAATTCCCATGAGGCAACAGCAAGCAGTGGAATGGAGAAAATAATTAATAACTAATCATTTATACAATGAATTTTTCTTCTTTATAATCATCTACAGAGATCATTAAATCTATTTATAATACGCAGTGACTCACAATTTTGTCAATAATATTTTGCTTGCAAATAATTTAAAATTTGCAGCTAGAAGGAAGAACAGAAGAATCCAGCATGTTTACTGCTGCTTCCTGACTAATTACAAAAGCCCTGAGATCAGCAAGGGATGATTGTGAATTCAGAATCAACTATTTAATAACCAAATGTGTAATTTTAAATTTTTCTTCAATAAAAATGTTAAGACCTAGTACCTAAGGAAGAAGGTGCTTTTTCCTAATGTGAGAGGAAATGATAAAATGTGGTTCAGGCAGTACCAGTGTGTGGTCACACACCACTCAGAGTGCCCAGGGTGGGTGACATGCACAGTGGCTGCAGCTCTATGGGAGAAAGGGATAATGCTGGAGCCCCCCTGAACCTTCATATCTTGGGGGATTTAAACTTAAAGCCACTATTGCTACATCTATCCCACCTTACTCAAAGAGATCTAATGAAAGAGATGTAATCTGCTGTTTCCTTCCTCCAAAGTCTGAGAAATAAATTGTGCCAGGAAAGTAAAGGGAAATAGATCAAGAGCATGTCAAATCGACATTCCCTATCAAAATGGAATGAGTTTTTTGAGAGACAAAAACTTAATGTGGAAAATCCAGTTTAAGTAACAAAATTATTGATGACTGGGGAGATGGAGGCACAGGCCATCAATGAGGAGCCAGGAATAGCAACCAGGATTTTCCTGTTGAAAAATCCAAGGTTTGCAAGACTTCATCCTCTGCAAGGAGGGCAAGGCTATGCTCCTCTCTGTAAAACAAAACCTCAGCAGTATCACTGCTATTTTCCTAGGATACTCTTCACAGACAGCAGACCCATTTCTACTGCAGAAGTGCATTTCTGCATTGACTTTTGTGGCACATTAACAGAGCAGAATGGCTGTAAGAACACACAGAGTCTGTGATACTGGAGTTTGGAGTTTGGATAGCACCCCTTTCCTCCTCTGTGCTGTAGCATCCAGCCCCGCTTTTCTCGCTCCACACCTGCAGCCCAAACTGTCAGGAATAATTTCAGTCTGGGTGAGTGGTCTTGTCTCAGGGACTACAGAGACTGTGAGCATGGCTATATGTATTTGTGTAAGGATAACAACCCCTATCCCTATTTGTGCCTGGGCATTCTTAAAAGATTTTTCTTGTGGCAGTAGAGGGAATGAGACTAGAATAGCTGTTCTGAAGCATTTTTTTTGTATATACTTTATATATACCTTTTTTTTCTTGCTGCTTTGTCTTTTGCCCCTGAGCTGACATGAAAGGTCTCATCTGTAAGCACAGCCAAAATGTCTCCATCAGTCCTGACCAGGCTCAGGACAAGTGGACACCCACATGAGAGGATCTGCATGAGTAAAACCTGGAGGGAATGCTCCAAGCCCATGGGTGCTGCTGCCTTAATCTTATTTCCCTGGGTTTTTTTAGTATAGTCAAGATACTGACTCAATCACATTTGGGGTTTTTCACCCAGTTTCCTTAGCTACTTAAATGTTTTAAGGTGCCACAATGAAAGTTATATAGACAAAAGCAATTTTTTTTGAACTGGTAGCTTTAATTTAAACTTGATTCCAGCAGAGCATGCCTTGATGTTTCAGGCTATTAGCCCATCACTAATACAGACTATAGAATACTTAATATAAGTCCATTCAAATCCAAGACATATTTTGATTTGCTGAATAGCTTTAATTCTCCCAAAGCTGATCAAATAATAATAACAACAGTAGCAATAACAATAAAGGCAATTCCAGTGTGATTGGCTAATCTGATGGTTTTGCTCCCAGTTTATTTTTAATTTCTGGCAGCAGTGATATTGGAAATTAAAAAGCTCTCTTGACACTCGAGTGACTCGAATCTCAGACCAGATGAAATGAGGTGACTGAAGCAGCTCTGGGCCTTTTATTCTCTCCCATCATTATCACGGCTAATAAGAAGAAACTGTGAGGCTGCCCAGCAGTGAAGGCTGAGGACTTCCTCCCCCCACCCTTTCTTTCCTTTTTGTGCCATCCAAGATAAAGTACTAATTATCAGGACAGCTCAAGCTCATTTGCAGGAGGAAGGGAATTGAATGCTGCTTCAATGAAAAGACTTAGCTCCTGTGTGCCCTTGGGCAGGAATTGTGGTACTTTGGTGATTTAAGCAATCCAAATTAAAACACCTTGAAGTGACAGGCAGACATCCCAATGGGCTTGCTTCTAGGACCTCTGTTCTAGCTCTTGTTGCAAGGTGCAACAAAAAACCAAACAATTTCACTCAGACCATCATGCAGGGACACCTCTTCCACATAAAAGCTCAGGCCCTTCTCTGATTTGGACATCCAAGCTGGGAAGCTCTGAAGCATAAGTTTACCCTGGGACACAGAGAGGTGTGGACTGGAAATTCACACACTGTTTGATAGCAGATTATTTGTGTGGAAGAGCAATTGGATTGAAACTCTGGGGATGAATAAGACTTTGGCCTGGTTCTGTCTGGAAAGGACACACTTTTGTTGGTACCCAGCGTGTGGCACTGTCACTGCTGTTGGAAGCATAGAATGGTGCAGGCTGACCCAGCCTACATCCCTCTTCACAGCTGTTTGTCACACCTCTTTTAGAAGAACCCCAGTGATGGGGACTCTGCAGACTGCCTGGCATTTTCTTCCTTATCACCTACACTGTGGCAAGGGGAGGAATGCCAGAAATAGGACTGTGATTTTGCAGTGGGCCCAGCATCAAGCAAAGGTTAGCCCCAGATCCCTGCTGCACTCACGCTGGAGCTGCTGAGGGAGACCGTGGGGACAATATAGGATGAGGGGTTGTGAGAGGGGCCCCAGCCCTCCCTGGTGCAAGGATGATCCAACACCCTCTCTGCTCCATTGGTGAAGGTCCTGCTTGTCCAGGCAGCAGGCACTGAGTGAACAGAAGGAGTGTTTGGGTCACAGGTCTGTCAAATTCAGGAACTAATTGTTTTGAAATAAAACGCAGTGTTTTCACTGCTGGTGTTAGAGTGCTTTATCAGCAGGAATCTGTGTCTGCCATGTTCCAGATAAATGTTGGGAGAGGAGCAGAGCACTGCACTCACAGGCTGTCCCATCATCTGTTTTGTTAATGGCTCCATCGCTTGCCTGCCTGGAGAAGATGATTCTCACCATGCATCATGAGGCTGAACGTGCCTTACAGACTTCAGTGCCAGAGGATAGCCATTCCTCCTCCCCACCCCTTCACCAGTGCTCCAGGAGAGAAAACATTCAGCTCTGCCACTTCTACCCATGAGTGGAAAAAACAATGTATGATTTTGCTGATTGCTCAAAACAACTGCCACTGGTGAGGGCAGGAAAGGGAGAAGCTGGGAGGGATGCTTTTGCAGAGCATCTTCCCCACTGGCATGCTTGGGGCTCCCCAGGACAGTGGCATGGTTTTTCTTGTCTTCTAGGCAATTAATTCTTCTTTTTCCTTTAGATGTCCCTTAGGATGTTTCACCCTCACTAATCCCCCAAGAGTTTTGGAATGGTGGTTCACACTGGCAGACATTTGCTGTCTTTTATCCCAAGCAAAACTAAAGCAGGAGATGAGGAGAGTGTTTCCCTTGCCAGGGCTGTCTGGGAGCTGTCTCGTGTCAGAGGGGTTGGAAATCCCAGGGAAGGCTTGCTGACTGTGGCAATGGCTCCCAGGTCTGCCAGAGGACAAGGTGGTAAATAAATTTCAGGCTAATGGAGGTGGGTGTTAAATATTTGCTGTACTTGAGCAGGAGGGCCTTTGTCACTAATTAGCAGGAGATGGGATGTATTTAAAGCTCATTGTTTGCCATTAAAGCATAGATTCTTTTACTTCTCTTCTGGACTAAGCAGCTAATACATTTCAAGCAATAGCAGAAGGGCTTGGTGGATTAATCACTGTCCTTGGAAATAAAAAATTATTTAATTTAATGCATGCAAATGTTAGGCAGGAGATAGAAGCAAGCGGTCACCAGCTTGTGAGGCAGATCAGTTTGTGGTCTGGTCTCTGCATTCTAACAGGCTCTTCACACTCAGCTCTGACCTGAGGGAGAGCAGAGGCTGGGGAACATGCCCGGCAGGGGTGTCTCAGGCATCTTCACTGGTGCCTTCCTGGAAGCTGCAAGTCTTCCCAAAGCCTGCCATCCATCCTCAGGGTCCAGCACTTGGGAAAATATCAGGTCCTTCAGGCTTAAAGAAAAGCTTTGTGACTGCAGAGGCTTCTCTACCCGTTTCTCACCACCTCAATCCTTTCAGCATGTGTGATCTGTATGGCCCTTGGCAGCCGAGTAGATGGGTGAGCAGACAATACTAACTACACTATTAACTACAGCTCAGTAGCTATGAGGATTCCTTGGCCCTTTCCCTGCTGCTAAAAGTACAGCACAGAAAGGCATAAAGCACTGCAGAGGATTTCTCCCCAGCTCTAATGCCTGTGGTGTCACTCAGCCTGGCACTCAGAGCAGCTCAGGGCACCCATCTGCATCAAACCCCATCTGCAAACTGCTCGTGGCTGTGGCTCAGCGAGCCCCTCGCCCAGGGGATGGGGAAGGCTCTGGGGATGCAGACAGGCTGCCAGCCCTCGCTGCTCCACACTCCTCTCCAGAGGAAACATTGTGCACTAACACCCTTATTTGCCCTGGATGAATCAGATTAATTGCTGCAATGAGAAGTTTCCCCCAGCAAGCCATTTTCCCATTCAATGCACTTTGTAAATATGAACTGCCTCTTCCAAAATCTTCTGTGAATCAACAGAAAATCTCGTTTCTCCAGAAAGGAAAGTGAGGCATAGGAAAAGGTAAATGACATGCCCTGAGCAGAGAGAAGTTTGTATAAATGAAACAAGAACAATTTTATCAAAACTTTTATGGGAACTTGAAGATTATAATTACAGTAGGTGATGGGGCATATTTTTCCAATGCAGTGTGTGAAAGAGCAATTTTAAAACATCCTCTACCTCAAGTGTTTTCTGGCAGAGGAGGAAAGCCCTGAACAGCACATTTAACTGTCTGCACAACAAACCTGTTTTTCTCAGTTGTGTCTTGCAGATCCATTAGAAATAGTCCATGAACTCCCACAGATCCCTGCTGCAGAGATTAGGAAACACTGTAGATAGAATATTTACATCATAGTGAAAAAGAAGATGTTAGAAAAATTGGTTTTAATCCAATGCAGAACCGGAAAACATCTGATTTCCTAGCTGTCCACCAAGCAGAATGCCTAGCCAATTTTTTTTCTTTTTTAATTTAAACTTTATATTAAGAGGAAACGTTGTGCCAAAAAAATAAAGGCGTATTTCTATTAGCGCTAAGTAGCAACTACTCCTGGTATTTTACTTATGGGATATAAAAAAGAATGGCAGAATATTTCCAGCAGCACATCTGTAGAAACAGGGTTTATTGGAATAGGTTATTATTCTAGTTTTTCTTTATGAATTTCTGTATGGGAATGTAGAAGGCATGCAGATAAGAAATTTACAGAACAAAAACAATAGAAATAAAAACTTCCATATGTGTTGGAAGGACCAAAAAATTCAAAACTTAAAAATTTCCCAAACAAAAGTTTTTCTTTCAGCACAATTCAGATTTTGCCTCGAAGAAGATGCTGAAATTTCAAGGAAACCAAGAAATGTTGGTTTTGACTGAATGGTTTTTCAATAGGAAACAATATTGTTATAGAGGTTCGAAGCAGCTCCAATCCCAAATCAACATTTGCAGTCCATATTGACAGGCAGCCTACAACAGCTTAAATAAAGACATGAATTTTCTAGAAGTTTAACTACAGAAAGGTTGGGGAAGGCATCACAAAGCCTGGTGTGACCTTGTTTGCCTACGAGAAGCACAGATGGGTTAAAATAAAGCACCAGGTCAGGGATTCAGGAGGGTCAGCTCAGCAGTGCCAGCATTCCCACCAGGGTTTGATATTCAACCAGACTCACACTGTGGAAAACAGACGGTGTGAAGGTCGAGGCAGTCAGGATCAGCAGGACCATGATCAGCACAAGTAAAACACCTCCTTACAGGCAACTGTACCCCAGGACAAGCTTGCCCTGCCCCCAGGGCTAATTCCCAGTGTCCCAGCAACAGGGGCACAGGGCTGTGTGTTCACAGGGGATCACCTGGGAGGGAATGGGGTGTGGTGAAGAGGTGGTCCAGCACTCACACAATGTCAGGAGGGGTAAAATCCTTGGCTGGAATCCCCAGTGGGTGGCAAAAGTGTAACTGGGCATGGGGTTGTTAAAGATGCCCGAGTTGTGTACTGTGAAACCAAGGAAGGATTGGGAGAAACAAATCTCCCCAGTTTTATGTTCTCATAGAATCCTAGAATCATTTAGATTGGAAAAAACCATTTAAGGTCATTGAGTCCAAGCATTAACCCAGCACTGCCCAGTCCAACACTTGCCTATGTTCCCTGGTGCCACATTTTCACGGCTTTTAAATGCCTCCAGAGATGGTGACTCCACCACTTCCCTGGGCAGGCCTTTCCAATGCTTGACAACTTTTTTTCCTAATATCCAATGTAAACTTCCCCTCCCATCAGTATTTATTTCTCCTTTCCAAGGACTTTGATCTTGCCTCTTATTCCATAGATAAACACAGGAAATTTTATATCAGGTTTGTGCCTGCTGTTTTCCCCGGATTTAGGAGACATTGCTGTGCTCTTCACCCCTGGGAGCCCTCCATTTGCAGGAGAGCTGGGAGAGCTCATTTCCCAAGGCAGTGCTGAAATGAGGATCTTCTGGATGAACCACGAAGCAGCTTACTCCAGATGAGCCAGGAGGAGCTGAGAGGAAGTGTCTCCCAGCTGGAAGCCTCTCTCAGCAGCTATTACAGCAGCAGGGTTATCTCTGCTGCTGAAAGGAGATGTTACTGTGAGCTATGACAAACTCATTGAGTTCTGCCACAACACAGGCAAACTAACAACAATGAATTAAGAAAGGATGCTTGGGGAATGCCAAGCTAGTCCTTTCCTCTGCCTTTGGCTTTGCACCACTCATTGAGCCTTGCTCTAAGGCATGGAGGAGGGGTTGGGATTGAGGACACATGTAGGGTTTGTAGGGTTTGTAGGGTTGCTCACAAGGGTATGGCCATGGTGAAGTGCCTTATTTTAGTGAAGAATACAGAATACTGAGTTGATTGGAATTAAAAGATGGGACAAGATGCTCCACTAGTATTTTCCTGAATTCATCAGAGAACAATATCAACAGGCGTGTGAAATCCTCAGCATTTTGCAGCTAATCAGCCCACTAATGAGAGAACACACATGTAGCCAAAGGAGTGATTGCAGCTCAAGTTTCTTGGCTTTGAAACTGCTTTTCAAGCTATGTGAAGAGTTTTGGTTAGCAGAAATACTACAGCTTCTTCACCAACACTCTCCGGAAGCTCCAAGCCAGAGACAAGCCCTTTACTTGACAAATGTCACTGAAGTGGTGCCACCACAGCTTTAGGGCAGTTAAAAGAGTAAATTTATGCTCAGAGACTTTAGGGGAGACCTGGCAAGGGCACTGCCAGGCTCAAGAGCTGTTCAGGTGCCTACACACAGGTGTCATAGACAACACATGGAGTCAGAGATGCCTGGCAGTGGTGGGTGGAAGAGATGTTGGGAGCTCTTGGCAGCTGGAGGCAAGGTGGGATGCCTGAAGGTCTTTGAAATGTCACTGTGTTTCACAACCTACATTGCTCACCAGATAACTCAAAAATGCTGTGGGGAGCTCTATGGCCTCAGCAGGCAGTGCTCTGGGTTGCTGGAAAGCACTGGCAAGGACATGCTCTGCTCCTGACGCATCCCCTTCAACAGGACTCCTAAGAGAAGGCAGGCCAAAGTCTAGCCTGCAGCTGGTACCACCCGGGAAAAAAAACAAAAACATTTTAACAGAAAAGCAAATCTACCATGGCAAGGTGAACTGTAAGAGCTAGAGAATCACGAGAGCATCTCCATTGCTGTAAATCTTGCAATAACTGCAACTGCCCCAGAAATTTATTTCCCTCCTTTCACGATGACTTTTTCAGAGGAGAATTGAGGACCTTATTGTTATTTATTATGATCACAGCTAGTTCTTCAGAGATTTCCTTAATTAGCATCATTAGACACACAGCTTAATCTTAGAATCCTAGGCTTGTCAGCATGGCAAATTAAAACTTTGGGTTTTTTACTCCCTTCTCTATGCTAGGCTGGAGAGTGTGTGAAGGAAAACTGGGGATCTCCTGACAGTTTCAGAGTGTAGGAATCTGTCTTTAATCTTTGATAACTGGAGCAGCATATGCAGAGTGGTTGAGTAAGGGGAGTCAGCTCTATGGCAGAGAGGGAAATCAAGGGTCATTGCATTTAAAAGCAGACCTATCCTTTTTCACACCAGATGAGCTGAGTGTACAGCCTGCTGGCTCCCCCCCAGCAAGAGATTTCTCAAACCCTTCAGGAATAATGGGGGAAAAAAACCTGCTGCAGCTAATGAACACCAAATCCTAGCAGAAAGAAACCCTACAGAACTATTTGTGACATCCACATTAATAGCAAAGGAGTTAGCTGTGATTGATGCTATTCCAGCGAACACTAAAGGAATTAATAATGATTAGGGCCATTATTTTAAAGCATTACCTCCCAAAAAACCCAAAGGGAAAACAATTAGATGTCTTCAGTGGTTATCTTTCACAGTATACTTACTGCAGTGATCAGACATGATATTATGCCTATTAATCAGCAAAATGATGGAAAAGGATGTAACTCGTGTATATCCATGAGAAAGTCCTTAGCAGCACATACTTTATTTGCTAGTCTGCTTATGAATCTGCTGCTGGCACAGAGAAATAAGTTTTTTTGTTTTCGTAGCAGTAGAAAGTGCCTCATGAGCTTGGAAATAGGTGGAAGAGTTGTTCATTAAAATAAAGAAAACAAATAAACCCACCTGCTCTTAGGGGTTTTGCATTCATAGACTATATGACCCTGCTTATCCCCACTGGGTCTGAGGGAGGGTTTTGGTTTGTGTGCTCCAAACCCTGTAAGATCAGTTTTTTATCAGCACTGAAAAGTTGTGATGAGGCTTATCACCATATTGCAGGTGAGGAAACTGAGGCTCCAAGATATCATGAGATTGTCCCGAGGTGACACATTAATCAGTACAGAGCCAGAGGGAAATCCTGATTTTTGGCACTCTGCATTAAGCACTGAGTTAATAATCTCTCTTTTGTCTGACTGTGGTGCGTTGATTCACTTCCATCATCAATGGGTCATGACCCAACATCATTGCTCATCTGTGTCATGGTCTTGCAATGCAAAGTGAGCTTTTAGTAATTCATCTGAGCCTAATGGGTGGGTTGAAATGCCAGCTGGGAGAGGGCTGTGGGGTGCAGTCCCTGTCCCAGACTCCCCACCCCTGCAGGAGATTCCTGCACTGACAGCAGGCCAGCCCCAGCTGCTGTGCAAGGCAGCAGTGCCTTCTTGTGCCCAGCAGCGCCAGCAGGTGCAGGATCATGCCCAGCTCAAGCCTGGCTGAAGTTAATGGTTCATATGGTTTGTATTCCTCTGTGGGTTGACCAGGGCAGGTTGGAAAGATGGTGGAGCAGTGGGATTAGCTAGTGATGTGATGTATCTGCATTTTCTCAGGCAAGGGCAGATGAGATTCCACTATATCTAAAGCCACAACATGCCAGAAGCTGAATAATCACAGCAGCACCTCTATCCTCTTCCAGGGGCCAGTTATGTTCACTGTACCCGTACCATAGCTGAAGAGAGGAGAGCTTGAACACAAGTCAATGACAAAACAACATCAACCCTTGGGATAATTTTCTTTTCCAAGTTAAATTTCAGCTGTTATTAAACTCTTCCAGACCACATAGACTTGCCTTCCACTTTCCTTTTGAAAAGTGATCTAAATTTTCTAGCCAATTCTCTGTACCCCTCAGTCCCAGCTTTGATGATTAACATCCCCAAGCGGGGCTGAGAATCCAAATAGGAACCTGTAATCAAATTCCTCATTGATTCCCGTGATACAGGATCAGAAGCACAATGATGAAGCAATCCTAATTTTGCAGCCAGAGCCAAATGCCAATTAGATCCTCAGCGGGTGTAAACTGAGCTGGCATTGTTCTCCCTGGAAGAGATAAAGCTGATTTACACCCGGGTGAAAATCTGCCTTGCTAGCCCTTCCTGTCCTCTAACACTGAGCTCCTGCTCCCACAGTGGCCCAGTGGCTCATAGGGAAGTGGGCAAAAGTGTTTTTCCATGACTATGTATATCCATGTGTCTGGAGTAAGTGGGAAATAATCCACTTTCCCTGTGCCTATCAGTGGGAGTGAGCATAGTCCCTGTTTTAGAGGTCATTTTAGGCTACCTTGAAGCACTAAAATTCAGTCATGGAAATAATCTGTCCATACCTTCCCTTATTTCCTGCCCTGGAGCTCTCTGCGAGATGGATTGAGTCAGGTTCCCACGCCCTTCTCCCTTGGGGAACATTCTCCTGGCTCATGGCATCAACTCTGGTTTTTCACAGCTTCCAGAGCATCACAGGACATCACCCCCCACCTTTCCCAGCTGCTTACCAGGTGTCACTTAGTCCTTTCTTTCCATATCTGGGCTTAGCGTTGCTTTCAGAGACAAAATCCTTGTGATTCCACTACCACAGAAATCAAAGCGAGCAAGGAAAATAAAACCTTACAATCTGTCTTCAGAAAAGGAACTGTAGCTGGATCAGGCTGTGCAGAGCCACCCACCCATCTCGAGCATCCTCACTGAGCTCCTGCGCTGTGGTGGGCGCCTGGCTATGGGCTGCTGCTCCAAGAGGGGTTACCCTGCACCCCGACAGGAACAACCCACAATAAAAATTGCAGAAGCAGAAGAGAATATATTCAGGGAATTAATTGTATGGAAAATTATCCAGGCTATTAAAAGCCGCACCAACAGGCTGAATATCATGCATTTTAAGCATACACAGAAAAACATCATTTTGAAGGGGATTGTTGTTGAAATAGGCAATAGGGGTTCTAGCAGATAAGCTTCCCGCTCCTGTCTTCTCTTATTGTCTGGAGTACATTATCTCCACCATAATATTCGCAGCTCTCTCCAGGAGTATTGTCAGAGTGAAATGCTATTTTAAAAGTATATGTTTATGTTTCAACAGACTTCATAATAGCAAACACATCCACCCAAGACACAGTAAGTGAGAGGGGAAAAAAGGAGAAGGAAAATAAAGAAACAGAGGTGGCAGCTTTCCTGGCGTGGAGTATAGGAGGAATAAATTTTACCAGCTAAAGGTGCTCTGGGTTTTTTTCCCCCCTGCTGAATGCAGGCATCCAGAGGAGGATTAGTTAATGTCCATTTGTCCATGGGACACACACACCACTTGGACAAGGACAGATCTGTGCAGGACCTCAGCCCCCCTGTAGGGCTCCCCTTCAACAGTCACTTCATTGCATTTTCAAGCCTGAGTTTAAAAGGTGGAAAACCAGGCCAGATTGGATGGAGCTCTGAGCAACCTGGTCTAGAGGAAACTGTCCCTGCCCCGGGCAGGAGGTTGGAACTGAGCAATCTTTAAGGTTCCTTCCAACCCAGATTGATCTATGATTCAGTGAAAACAGCCCAATACAGGGTTGAGCTACCACAGGCTCCCAGCAATCTGCCCTGAATTAGGGAAAAGCTTGAGTCACCCTGATCCTGCATCTTGTGTTTGCCCAGTGGCCTGGAGGCATCCTGTTGGGATGCCTCTGCCTGTCTGTGCACACACACGGGTGGACCTGGCTGGGCTGTGGGATTTGTACGTGGGAGGAGGTAGAAGTTACCCCCGAGTCTGTAATTCACTTTTGAAGCTGTCAGACATCATTACAATGTATTTCTGAAAGATATACTGTATAGAGTGAATTTCTAACAAGCTTCCATGTGATTTTAATCTCTCGAGTGAGAGGAACCTGATAAAGATATAGATCCATTCTCACATCTTGGCATAAAATCATATCTTATTGGTTTAGATCATTCTATGTTTTATTTTTTTATAGTACTAGTGTTTTCTAGTTGCAGCAGAAAATACAAACACTCAAGAGATCTCATTTTTCTGCTAAATGGATTTTCATTCCACATGAGTTATCTCTCTCTAGATATAAACATACACACACAGATATACCACGTACACCCCCTCACATTAAATGCCAGAGACACCATTAAATGTAATGTTAAAATAAAAAATCCCCAGGCTCACGCTCAAAAATCCCCTCCTTTAAACATTCACAATTTAAAGATACTTAAATACACATTCTTCAAACTTGAGTCAATTTTAGCCTCTGTAGCATAGCCCATAAAACAAGCTGAGAGTAGTAATTTTTTGGGGGAGCTATTCTGGGAACAGGGCACGTGGAACATCTCCATTGTTATATAGGGGATGAATGTGGTTTTCACTCACACTCACCTGCCTTAAATAGGTCAGCTGAATGACACCAAACCCCCAGTAACCATAATAAAATATTACAGAAAGGAACTAAATTAGAAAAGTGAGAATCACTTGCTTCCTCCCTGAGAAAAGGGAGAAACTACAAAGGACAGTCTGAATACTGAATTTATGGCAAGCTTTTTCTTACAGACTCAGAGCCAAAAATCTGCTGTCAGTTACATTAGTATAAATCTGGAGCAGCTCCACTATCATCATTAGAGTTACAGGCCAATTACGTAATGAAAAGAGGTATTTCGGGCCTGCCAAAAATCTTAAATGTAGGTCCTGCTTCAGGCTGTGCTGAAAGCCCAGATAAGTGGCCTGAATTTCAGTGCACCCTTCACCAGCATTTCATGTCACCTACCAGATATTATTATGCCTATCAACACTGTATGTATAGATTTATTTTGTTATCAAGTACTATTTGACCTCTAATTCTGGGAATAAAAGGGAAGTCCACCCATTGACTTTCCATGCCTTTGATGTTAAACTCTGCAGACAAAATACTGTTCAGGACGTCCTGATAGATGGCTGGATAAAATATCCAGGGAGATCTTAATGCATTCATTTGCCCTTCCTTTAAGATGTGGCTGTCAAAGGAGATTGTATCACCAACAGTGCTGGCGAGATTCAGGTTGACCTGGGATGTTTTAGGTGGCACAGCCCAGAGGAAGATTTTCTCTGACTTTGGGAAAGTACACTGTGCTACTGACCTCTTGCTTCTCGCACTTCTCCATGAGAACCCAAGGAGAGGTTTGAGGTATCAGCCACTGCTCAATTTACTGGGCATTGGCAATTTTTGGTTTAGCTAAAACACCAATATTGGACTGAACACACACTCCCCTTTAAAAGCCTTACCATCTCTTCCTCTTTCTCCATCTTACAGTGCCAAAGCTGGTGAACTTCCATAAAAATAGAGGGGAAAAAAAAGGTAATTTTGTTGAACTGGAATTTACCCAAGAAAAATATCCTCCAACCATTTCTGCCAAACCCTGAGCCCCTGCAGAGCTGCCACACAGGCACACCCATGTTCACATATGCTTACAGTGGACACAGATGGGTAGATATTCACAAGATTCACAAAAAGCTGGTATTAATCTCCAGCCGTGGCTGCGGAGCAGGAACACTGATCAATTCTTATTCACGGCATTGTTGAAAGGTAGAGTTCACAGAGTGCCCGGTGTGATCTCTTCCCCCATTTCCTGAAGATGCAGAGTATGTAGAAATGTGAAGGGAAAAAAGGCAGGTTATTCCCGGCGGTGTAATTGGCCAGCAGTGCCTGGATGGGAGCCAGAAGATCAGAGGAAGAGAGGAGAGCACTGAGTAATGAACCGCATGCTTTTAATTTCACTTAAGAACTCAAAGCAGGAAAACCTGAGCTGTATCCATGGGGATTGCAATCAATAGTCAAGCAGATAACAAAGAACTGCTGCTCAGGATGGAAAACTGCCTGGACCCATTAGTTTATTGCCCAGCCTTTCTTAGGGAATTTGCTCTTTCTTGCCCGAGTTTTTGGCTCCGGCTCTGAATCCTGCAAACACTAGGGAGCAGCAGCTTACTTTGAAAGCATCCTGGCTGCACGATAGGGCTGGTGCTGTCAACTTTTGCCGTGTGCCAGCCCTTAAAATAAAGAGAGAGAAGCGGGGGGGAAAGGGAGGGGTGGCTGTTGGGAAAGCGTTCTTGATGATAATTTGATTGCATGCATTAATGATCAAAGTGTTGCAGACTAATTACCAACACTTACCTCTCAAATATTAAGTTATCATTTATTCCCTACCACCACCCCCGCTTTAGCTTTGCATCTACCCCCTACATTCAGGGCGATCTCCTTCTCACAGTGTCAGTGCCCTGACACCCAACAGCCTCACAAGCTCCATCCCAGGCGTTCAGGGAGCATCCCCTCCCCAGCACCACCACCACGTGTTCCCTTTGGCGGATACTCTCCCATTCCAGGGGTCTTGGGAACCAGGTCAGCCTGGAAGAGGGAAGCAGAGCATGTTTTGGCATGATCTAGAGGGATTCTTGGAAAATCTGCCACTTCCTCTTCTTCATCTCTTATCCGAAGACGATCCCTCCACGTGGGTACCTCAGTGCAAGGTGCCTGTGTCAGGTTGGTCCAACTGGGGACCTGCCAAGCCAGAAATGCAAACAATGACAGTCCTAAACAATGTGCTTTTCAATGCTGCTTCCAGCATCCATTTTAACTAGACAAATGCCAGCCTGCTGCCATCTGGTAACAAGAGGTACTAAAAACCTCAGTGAGGAGCAGAGGGAATCCAGGGGATATTACCGGCTGCAAACACGTTGCAGGGGAGGAGATTTCTTTTTAACCTGGGCTTTTCATACTCAAAAAATGGACACAAAGGACTCTGGTAGTGATGGGAACTGAGGAAATACTCATTTAAACATCCTCTCTGTCTCTATCCACTGTGACAGCAGGAAAAGCATCCTTGCTTCTTTCAGTGCCTCCTTTCTCTGGGGAAGAGCAGGCAGGAGCAAATGTTGGGTTGGATTTTATGTTATGTTTTTAATTAGGTTATCTTTAATTGACTAACACCTTCCCCTGAGCCATCTTGCTCTGCTCAGAGACAAAATACCACGGAATTGGCCCATTTTCCACGAGCACTGTGGTATTTCCTCTATTCACACAGTTAAATAGCCTCCATGCAGATTTGGCTACCTCCTTGCAACTACTAGAAATAACCAAAATACAAGGACTAGATTCAGAACCAGTGGCACTCAGCTCAACCAGAGTGCAGTCAGAAGAGTTGCATCTCTCCTGCATGCTGCTAAAGAGCTCTCTTAATGCTTGCAAGGGACTTTTCCTGGGGATCTGTGGGTTTTTTCACCCCACTCCTTTCACAGGATGAAACTGGAGTTACTGCTAAATGAAATCTTCAGAGCTGCTCGTTCTGATGTGATGCTTTAGATACGAGTGGGTGCACAGGACCTGACAGTTCCTTCACCTGGAGCCTGGCTGCATCTGGGGAGGTTCCCAGGCAGGCAGGTCGATGCTCCACACACCAGTGATGTTTTTTGGCAGCGGAACCAGTGGCCAAAAGCTCTGCGAGCATGGTGAGGCTTTCCTGGAGCACACACACAGAGCAGATGAGATGTCACTCTGTTTACTCACACGTACTGTGCACAAACTGCCCATTATTGGCACTGCAAAGTTCCTGGCTGCAGGAGGCACAGCAGCATCTTTCAAAGGACTGTAATGAAAGTGGGTCAGACATTTTCCCTTCCCGGGGCAATCCTTTAGCATAAGCAGGGATTTAAGTGTGCACAATTCCCATTATCTGCAATTGTTATACTCTTTCTCACAAAGAAAGGGCTTCGTAATTCAACCAGATCTGTCAAATGCACACACAGTGATGAAAATGGCCTGTTAGATGATAGGGGGTTGCCCTTTCAGTGCTGAGGAAGGGCATAGCCCTCCTGGGAGAGAACGATTCTAATCCTGAACCGATAAACTGTGCTTGATCTTAGAAGAAACGTTTGCAGAGGAGTCTTTTCATGCAGCTGTGGTGCTCATTTTGCCACAGGGTAGAGCCCTAGGTCTCCTCTACAGCCAAGAGCATCGTTTCAGGCATGGTCTAGCTGTTCCTGAGCTTCACAGCAGAGCCAAGGGTGAGCCAAAAACAGACCCTCCACCCATGGAGATGTTGTCACTGTGCTGCATCTCCCATGCAGAGCAGAGTGGCAGGACCTGTGCATGCAGGCAGGGCCTGCACAACAAGGGAATATCTGAACCCTGTCAAGGCCACTGGCATTAGACCTTCAGACATTCAGAAACTGGTATAACAGGACCCAAGGCAGGGAGGGGGTGACTCCAGGTAGCAAAATGTCTCTAAGCCCCTGAAAAGCTGATTTTCCAAGCCATTTTAAAGATGCATGAAAAGCCCATCTGAGTGGCCAGTATGAGATCAATTCCTCATCTCAGGCATTAACATTTGGTGTCAGCTTTGCTCTCACTACAAACTTTAGAATAAAAAATGGAAAGTGGGAATAGAACAGACTATGTTGTAAAAAATCCTATTTCTATAATAGCCTTAAAAATTACTCTGTTGCTCTCCTTGAAAGAGAGTGTTTCAAAAGCTTTTGTTGAGCTGACCTTGCTTCATGATTCTCTTCCTCTTTGGAGGATATAAGGTCAGTAGAGAAAAAGAGAAATTAATAGGACAAAAACAAGGAAGATTAAGAAAAATCCTGTATTGCACAGGAAGGGAAGACAAGACTGAGAAACAAAATTAAAAATAAAATAATCATCATCATCCAGGTAACTATGGGTGAGAATGTTGCTTCCTTTTGGGTCTGAAGACAAATTATGGGTCTGTTCTCGCTGGACATTGAAAATAGCTTCTGATTTCTTATCCTACTCACTTCCCAGGAATTCATTGGTGATGTTTCTCAGATAGCAAGGCTGTCTGGCATTCCTTGGAAATAAAACCTCTTCCAAAGATTCAGAGGCAGATCCAAAGGAGAAAGTCCTCTTTTTCTCCTGTTTTCCTGCTTCTTTTAGAACAGCTGAAGAAATTATACAAATTGACTCTCAGGTGCCACATACTAATGAGCATTTGAGAGCTTCCAAATTTTTGGATGACAAGACGGAAGCAAACCAGCACACACACTAAAAAAAGAAACATGAAGCAGTCCCTCTCCACAAGAGATTAAAGCACAGCAGCAGTCAGAGAGGCAGCTTTCTAGTGGTGACCTCCAATGGATCCAATATTTTTCCACTTCCACGGGTCTCTGCTCACCACTCAGAAAGATGATCTTTCTAAATGCCAACTCATCCAACTCTACCCTGATCGGAGGAGAATCCAGTCTGGCTCTTGCCTCCTCGCTGGCAATAACGATTCTTCAAATGGAAATTAGCCGACAGATTTGATGATGATGCACGAGCCAGAAGAGAGCACAGCTCACTCTGCCATAGCTCTGCAATCTCCTCAGGGAAAACAGGAGTAAAAATCCATTTGTGTTTGCAAACAAGATATGTCTTGAATGTTCACTGGGGACCTCTTGAGCAAGGAGGTGCCAATTTTACTGTCGTCTTTTCTAGACATCACATAAAACCAGCAGCCCAAGTGCATGAGGTATTTTCTTCTTCAATAAAGACCTTTTGCCCTTGTGTCCTATACTGAAAGTGTTTCAATTCCTAGAGGAATTTTTGTCCTTCCTTATGTGATTACTAATCTGGGGTTCTCTCATGCAGAGAAAGAGAGTCCACAGTTTGTGTATTTTCCTTCTCTTTCCTTCAAGGCTACAGAGAAGCACAACTCTTTGTTAGCACACACCTACAGCTACTGGGTCTCCCTCAAATCTGCTGGCACCACATTCAGCTCAACAGGGTTTTCTCAAAAAGACAGGAAGGTTCAGGCCTCTGAAAACCTTAGCTTCCAGTGCAGCCAGTGGAATTCAGGACTTAGGCAGCTCCAATAAAGTACTCCCAGCTATTTGGATTAGTTACCTTCTCTTAAGAATACCTCCAATGCAAATTTTATCCAGAATTTACTCAGAAACTGGGTTTTACCGGTAACCTGAAGAGTTTATGAAAGTGTATGGTCCTTTTTCCATGCCACAAACTTGTAATTCTGAAAATATACCTAGTGGCTAGGACAGATGTTTAAGATTAGAGGCAAAAGGCTATTAGCACTCTCAATTTCTAATTAAGAAGTAAAAATCTATAGCAAATTAGCCATCTAAATAGAAGATAGCACCATAAATACCTTTGTAGAGCTTAGGCTAAATCCTTTTGCTCCCACCATAAATGATTGTTACCCTATGCTCCACATTTATCTCACCAAGTGGGTCAAATGGGAAAAAGCTTCATCAAATTTAAACAATGAGTATAATTTCACAGAGAAAATTAATGAGAAGTCTGATTTAAGACTATGGATACTAATACAGAGGAAAATTTAGCCTGAATATCTGAAAACACTACGTAACAATTCTGTGAGACTGAAGAAGTCTCTCCACAGAAAGCAGGAGAAAGGAAATTTAAACCTAGGCTGGAGAAAACATCATGGCACTGAGGGAGAAGCCTGTGGTGAGAGAGGAGGACAGAAAGAGTAAATAAAGCTTTTTGCCCTGAATTTTTATCCTCAATGAGGGGACAAAGCCTTCCTGAGTTTACAGTGACAAAGAGAATGTTGCTGCAATCTCTTTTCATTTAAATTAGCAGGTCATCCTGGGAGATGTGGGGAGGAGGAGGAGGGAGAGCAGGGGACCTGCTTCAAATGACTAAAAGAAAAACAAGGACATCTCAAAGGATGAAGCGAATTGCTCAGAAAATGGAGTTTACATACATATGCCAGCTTAAAAAAGGCACTGAAACGCAAAAGCCCCTGAACAAAATACAATGAATACAGCAAGTTGGAGACATGGTCACAGGGAGTTTGTATCCAGGTGCTGGCTTAGTAATTGGGTCAGTGTCTGCAGATTCATGAGTACAGGTGTCCCACAGGGAAGCAACAGAGCATGCTCGTAACCTACCCTGTATCTCCTGAATCCATCATCCATCCTCACATAGCTTAATTCACTTAGAAGAAAAAAAATAATAAATAAATAAATAAAAAATCATTTGTTTCTAAACCCCAAATGAGGCAACAAATTTGACAGTGAAAGAGAGAGAGGGAGGCTGGCTGTGTGTCCTTGATAGGCTCTTTGCTTTCCCTTGGTAAGCCATGAAAGGTAGATTAAAAACAGAAATCGTTGTTTCAGACTTGCATCCCCAAATTTTTCCGTTGTCATATCTGTTCTACTCTGTTCTCCAAGGGTTCCTGTGGGCTGTCTGTTCCTCTCTGAAAGAGCAGCCTTTACAAAGGCTGAAAGCAGAGTGCATTTTGCCTCCTGCCAGCATCTTGGTCACAGAGCCATTGCTGGCAGCCTGCGGGCAGCAGATCTGACTGTGCCCCAGGGCAAGCTAATATAAGCCAGGATGATTTGAGGAGAGCTCTGGACAGGCCTGGGGTGCCCACAGGCTCACAGGGTAGCACACCTGTCTTCAGAATGGCCCAAGAAAAGCTCTGCACAACCCTGTTGTCCTCCTCACCTTCTCCCACCAGTACCTTCCATGCCAGGACTGGCATCTGCCACAGGTTCCTCTCTCCAAGGAGAGAAACCCCTGTAGAGCCAGCACTCTTATTAGGGAGTCCTTTTTCAGTGTTTGAGTGTCTTCATGGTAATAGGGCAGGAAGTAGGTAGAAGGGACCCATCTGGCACTTGGAGAGGGACTCAGCAAGCTCTGCAGTGGGTTTAATTGCTGTGGGATTTGCTGGGAGCTGCAAACTGAGCTCTAATACAGAGGAGCTTCCTCCTGTGGTTAAAGAGATCAAAAAGGACAGGTGTAGAGAAAGGAGTCTGTAATCCTGCTGAGTCTCTGGGTAGTGTGAGGACCCATAGGGAAGACCTTGCAGCCTAGAGCAGGCAGCGTGGTGGTCTAGAGGAGGAACATAGCCAGTCAAATTAATAGCTCAGAAGTGCAAGGCACAATTGATACCTCTAACTGCACTCGACGTGAGCAGAGTTTTCCACAAAATATCAGCCCAGACTAATGTAGTTGTCTCATGCTATTTGAACACACACTGATAGCACACAGTGCAGCCTAAGGATTATAAGACAATGACTATTGTAAATGTAAGATCATGAACAGGGTCCACTATTTGTCTTCAAAGCAATTTTGCTATTAGAGAGAGAGAAGAAAACAAATCAAGCAAATTATATTTGTTTTAAAATGATCAATCTCTTTATCTGAGTAATTTGGCCAGTGTCCATGCTTGTCGGGTGTGACTGCCTGTACAATCTTCCATTGTTTCTAATGACCTGCTTGGGCTCGGGTTAATTAACCCGCTCAGACATCTTTCATTAGCCTTCTTATTTTAATAAAAAGCACTTGTAAAATTTATAAAGGCTAAGATGAATCAAGATAAAAAATAAAGTTAAAGAAGGTTCTTATTTAGCTGTTTCCCTCTTTGCTTTTCTCTGGGTAATGGCTACAAGCAGTAAGGAAAGATATAGTGCAACAGGAGGATTCCTAATTGCTCCTTCTGGTTACAAAGAACAGGAGCAGCCAATTGCTGCACCTTCATCAGAAGGGCATTAATTCAAAGCCCATTGTGCTTATGGCTATCTTGGATCAAGCCTTGAAATAATTTTAAATCTGTTGTAAATTCCTGAAAAATGTGTAATTACAGTCCCTTATGAAGGTAATTCTTTGATGACCTGAAGCCATAGGTGGAGCATTGGAAAGCACGGGAGAGGTGTTCAATATTTAACTCTCTTGCAAGCTGGGAGAACAACATTTAAATTAGTAATAAACTTACAGGCACCTCCAAGAAAGGCCAGTGGCTATAAAGGCAAAACTCCCATCAATTTTCCTTGAAATACCTGCTGGAGAAACTCAGCATTCAATAGAAATTCCTCCTGAAGTTCACTGAAACTTTTCACTCCACAAAGTTCCTGCAGGGAGAGGATTTGTGAGATGTGTAACTTGTCTGTGCATGTAGGATTGGTTCTATGCACACACCACATTAGCTCAGTAAGGACTGTTGGGAATTTCACCCAGGGAGCAAGGCATGAATCCAGAAAGTCTCTGCAGGTGCTCGAGAGATGATCCTTTTGATGTCTACACACAGCCCTGCTCAGCTGGACCCAGCAGCAACTTTAGCCAGAGGTGGTGGCTGTCTTAAAAGAGCATCAGAGTGAGAGAAAGGTAAAAGGATGTCCAAGAAAGACAGACCAACCCCAAGGACAACACCTCAAGAGCGGCTCAGCACAACCAAGTAACTGATGGAAATGGCCACAGTCTAGACTTGATACACATATTTAAAACTTCTTATTCATTCCACCTCCTTTTCTTCTCATTCAATGGCTCACTCCTATGCTAAAACAACCTGTGAATGGGCAAGCGTGACAAAATTAGAATGCACTGTAGGAGTGAGAGACTGAGAACCAGGTAGTGGCACCTCTGGGAGAGAGAGAAACATGCAGGGTTTGCTGGGAGAGATCTGCTCAGAAAGACCCTGGGGAAATCTGCAGCTAGCTCTGTAATTGTGACAGTCTTATTAATAAAGCAGGAGCACGGTAGAAGACAGACAATCCAGAAGAAGCTCAGGGATTAAGGAGAAAGCTTTGTAGAAATTTTCAGATACCATCAGATGTGCTTTAATATCAGCCAATGCTTACTGGAAAAGAGTGAACAAATATTCTGCTGTAAAACAATTCTTCCCATTTTGCCACATTTTTCTACTTAGCTTTTAGTAGTGTGGGAAATTTTTGATCTTTCAAACACAGTTAAAGGGACTGGGGGGGAGGAACTCTTCTTTCCCTTCCTCAGGTTTCAGGTTGAATTAGCTCAGTTCCCAACTCTGTTTCATTATTTTAATAAGATTGCAGACATATGTTTAAGGGTTTTATACTAACATAATTATATATATAGATCAATAAAAATGCATATTAACAAGTAGGTACACAAGTATATGTTATAAAAGATATGTTTTTCATATGGAAATCATTACACACAGCTTAGCATTGCAATGATTGACACAACATTATTATAACTAAATTGGAAAGCGTATTTTCCTGTAACACCTGCCTCACTCTTTGTTGCAGAGAACACAGATGGAAGTTGTGAGACTCCCCATACTACCTTTTTTATTTTGCATTAATGCTTTTACAGGAGGGGACACCCCACAAAAGAGGGCAAATCCTTAATTTGGAGGTGGGTTTGAGGTGTCTGTTATCCCAGGCATGTGTGCACCAAGGCACACCAGCCTGCACAGCCTTTACTTCCTCCTTGCTGTAAGAGGCTGCACGTACTGGCAGAAATCTGAGGACACCAGGACACCCTTCTGGATGGGAGGACACTGCAGTTCCCTTTGAGCTGTGCCCAGAATGCTGGCAGGTCCAACCTGTGACTCACCTTTCTGGGGGCTGCAGTGCTTATTTCTGCACTGGCATCAGGGGGTCCCTTGCAGCCAGCTCTCTCCTCTCACTGCAACTCCTCTCCTCCCTGTCTGTTTCCAGCCTGGAGTATGGATGGCCATTTTGCCAAGGTTATCATTCTCTGTGGTGCCCTGGAGCTCAGGATACATTTAGATCCCATAATAATACTGATAATGATAATAATAAATAAAGCTGGAATCTTGGGAGGACATTTATTTTAATGATTCCAGCTCTGCCTGCTACATTCAGGGGTAATATCAGCTATCTATCTACGTCTTCTTTAATCTGGCCAAGTAATTTGAGGTAATATTTATCACATAAAGGTTCTGGGTATTTGCAAATACCTCTTCTGTCCATTCATTAGTCTTAAAAACTCAGATTTCATTCAGCAAAAGATTCCCATGGCTAACTAGCCCAGGCTCGAGGCATTTTCAGTTTTGAGCTCAATCCTGACAATGCTGAGCATTTTCTGTCATGCTGGGCTTCACCACGCTCACCCTTCAAGAAGAATGTAGAGATAGATAAAAAGTGGGGCAGGGATACAGTGATACATATCCAAATAATCTCCCATTCTCCATCTCTTCATGATTTAGGGCTGTACTGAGACAGAGATGTAATGTCTTCCTAGTTAATAACACTGGTGGACTCCCCTCCAGTGAGAGTGCTTGTTTCCTCCCTGAACCTACACAAACTATAAATATCCAGAATTTCCTATGGAAAAAGGGTTTCCAATATTCACACACACTGGGCTGAGAAAAACACCCTTGTGCTCATTCTGCATCTGCTGAGTGCTCACCTCATTTAGTGCTTCCTTTTTCCTTCTGGGAAAAACAGGGAGCACTTGGTCCCCCAGGTTTGCAGAGCTCACCAGGAAAATCTCTGAGTCTGGCAGCAGAACCTGGGAGACCCACCCAACCCTCATGCATCTTGCAGCAGGCTGACACACATGTCGAGGGGAATTACTGGGCAGCATCTCATCTGCAGTAAATCTCCCAGGAAGGGTCTTGGTGAGCGGCTCAGAAACAAGCCCCGTTCAGAGGGCTGAGGCCTCTGGTTTTGCCTGACAGATTGTGCTCCCACACTCCTTTTCTCTCACCTTGTCATCCAGTGAGATGACTCATGCAAATGAATAGCAGCTGAACTTAAATCAAAAAGTCCTTAGGGACAATCAAAGGGCACAGAACCTGGGGAGAGGGAGGGGAAAACGTGTTTGCATAGTCATCATGACAGTCACCAGAGCAACAAACAATTAGATTCTTCCCTGCTGATGAATTAACAACGCTTCAGCTGAGGTTTCTATTGTGCAGTCTCTATGCAGGAGTCAACCAGGCCTTCAGGTGTTTAACCAGCACTTGCAAAAATCCTCAAAAAGAGCAGAACTTCACTTTAGAGAGAGCCTGTCCTCCCTCAGGGTGTCCCTGGAGAGATAACTCCTTGACTCACCCACTCGGCTAATGAGTGTCGGTGCTGCTTTGTGCAAAAACTCCTCAAGGTGAATGAATCTCATAGGAACTTACAGATATGAAGCCACACAGAGGAAATCTTTGTTTCCTGCAGAAGGAAAAAAAAAAAAAAGGGTGAATGTGTCTGTGTATAGGAAAGCGCCCTTCCTTGTCCTTCATTCCCTTGTCTTCCTTACAAGCTTGAATTCCTTGAATAAAAGGGGGCAGTGTTGAAACAGCGTCTCTAGGTCAACAAATAGAGGTTTGTTTATCAACACGTAGCTAAGGCACTACTGAAACACCATCTTAATTAATAACATGACCTTGTTAAATATGGCATCTAACTGCACATGCAAATTCCTGCTTATTTCTCAGTTGTGTTTGCTTTCTATTCCCAGTAAAAACAAGTGTTTACTCATCACCTAAGCTGCACGGAATGCAAAGGCGAGGGATCCTTCAATCTTCCCAGCTGCACAACCTCTACTGATGGTGCAAGGCATGGAAAAAGCAGAGCTTGGTTTTCTCCAGTCCCAAGCAGAGTTTCCAATGACAACTCTTGGGAGATGCTCTGCCAGCCCAGGGCTTGACTTTTTTCATTCTGTGAGTGGCTGGGATGAGGCTGAGGATGGAATCCCTGTTGGGAGGGGTTTCTTTGGCATTATTTGCAGGACCAAAGTCTCAGAGCAGCAGGTCTCCCCCTGCATCTGAGCCAGGGCCTTGAATGGGAGTGGGAAAGGCAGGTTTACTTCCCAAGGACCCAGCAGTATCCTGCAGTCCCAAACTGAACCCTCGTTACTCTCTCCAGAAAGGATCTCTTCCGAGAGAGCCTGCTGCTCTGGGAGGATTCCATGGACATGCAATATTCTCCCATATTAAGTGGTGAGTGGCAGAATTGAAAAAGCAAAACAAAAAAAGAGAAATCCTTTCTGTCTCCTGGCATCTTTGCTACTTCATTGCTTTATAATAAATGCACATTCCCAGCTGGCCTGAGGGCCCTTCTCTCCTGCCTGGGCAGAGGTGCTATTCATTCACGGTTCACAGGGGAGGGAAGGAGTCACACACTTCACTTTCACAGTCTTGTAGTCCCAAATCAAGAACCTCCACAAGACACTATCTAATCAAAACCAGACACTCCCTGAGGGCACCATATACATTTAGGAAACAAGGGCATTCAGCCCTCCATGACCAAATTTCTCAATGAAGGAGGGAATAGTCCTTTTTTCACCACACCCCCCAAGCTTGCTTGAAAACCAGAACAATATTCTCATTTCCTGTCAGTTCCCCACCCCCAAGTCCCCCCACAAAAGCAGACAAAGAAATAGCATACACACTGCTCAGGGATGGTCCCATCTCTAATCTCCTTCTCAAGACAAAGGGACTCTTAATATAACAGCTGTATTTCTTTCTGACTTCCCCAGGGGTGGGGCTGAGGAAAAACATCAAACAAGGCAGAAATGCTACTAGTTAAATGAGAGACATGAAGAGGGAGCAGGATTCCTGGGCTTTGTTTTGGGTCCTCCCACTGCTCACTGTAGGGAGTGCAGATAAGTCACGCTTAACCTCCCTCCACAGTTTATCTAATACCATCTGGGTTTATTTTTCTGAAGTCTCAAAAATCTCATGCTCACATTCACTTCGTTAGTGCCCATGTGCAAGATCACACATGCAACAAAAGCTACCTCCTGCCTGTCTCCAGGAATGTGTGACCCCTGAAGATGCCAAAAGAAGTCCCCTGGGATTGCTTGTGGCCTTGGGAAGTGGGCTGAGCGAGGTCTGGAAATCCCAGGGAGAGAGGGGATAGCTGCAGTGTGATTCCTGAGGAAGGGAAGTGCGTCTGCCATCCAGCTTTGCTGAAGGGTTGACATATACAAGGGTTTCTTGGAAGGAAAAATTCTGCTCTTCTTTCACTCATCCCAGGCATCATCTTCCAGCACCTGAATGATGGAGAATGGTTTCCCATGGGGCAGTGCTGGTGGGGCAGCTGGAGGCACTGCCAGCCATAATTCAGCTCCAAGTGCTAAAATCCCTGGGGCAGAGGTAGTTTTCTTTGCTCTGCCTGTTCTATGCTTAAGTCTGTGGGGGCCCTAAATCGTGGTTCCAGCCTCAGAGTACACCCACAGGACAAGCGTCAAGAGAAGCAGCAGCTCTGCAAGGAGAAAAGCCAGAGTGGGACTGTGAGAGGGAGGAGCCGCTGAGAATAGGGAGTTAAAACTAGAGGATAATTCCCAAGATTGTTTTTCCTGCTAAAGCAAAAGGGTACTTAAGGATGGGCCTTAACTCCTTCAGTGTAAAGCACCATGAAGTGGAGAATGCCAGTCCTGCCTCCCCACTTTCCTGCTCCTAAATGGAAACACAAAACTTTCACCCTTCCCTCTCCATTACTGGTGGCTTCTGCTGCTTTGGGAGGCAAGAAAGGGGACAGCACAAAATGGAAAAAAAAGCACTGAAAGGGATGATTACATGTGGGAGAAAAAGAAAAAGCCCACTTTTCTCCACACAAAGGGAAGCTGCTGGCTGATTGCTTTAGGCAATACACACGGTTGCTTTGTAACACACAGTTTTCTATCCAGGGTCCTCTTTTAAGTGCTGCAATAGAAGAGGAGGGAGAAAGAAAGAATGGAAGTGGATTCAAGTCCTCTTCACAGAGAAATGCCCAGCCCACCTTATAAGGCTTTTATCCCCTCTTGTCAAAAATAACCAGACATGGTTGAGGCTTACAGAGCTCCCAGTTCTCATTGCTCCCAGCTACCAAGCCCAGACGGTCATCCTGCTTCTCTGAAGTTGGCAGACCATCTCTTGCTCCTTGTCTCCCTCTCAGGCACTGGGTTTTCCATAGCCTTCCTGCACAATGTCACTGTGTCAGGTCAGACCTACATGTCTGGCTGGCATCTCCCCACACTGTGAGAAAACAATCGTATTTCTAACACTACCATCAGCTCATCTAACTAAGAAAAAAAGGGTTGGAGCTGAAGAAATAGGAGCAAGAGTACAAGAATGTCATAAAGACGATGAGAAAGATATGACCAAATCTGGAAGATGTACTACCTATGGTGATGGGCAAATCTTTTCTCAAAACTAAAGCCCCAATGACTCATGACAGTGATGGTTATACACTCACTAGGCCGTGGGCTAAACTTGGCACATGGGAAGCAGATGTTCATGTCAGCTCTCCATCAAGACCCTCTGTGTCTCTCCAAAGCCATGTCCCTTCCAAACCTCTCATTCCTCACCTCCCACTGAATCCTGTGTTTTATGCCATCACTCTTCTCACTGGCCACACATATATTTTCAGTAAAGATTTTGGCTGTTGGGAGTGGAAAAGGCAGAAGAATGTTGCTGTTCCCATGTGCATGAACTTCTCTGTGTTGCCTCCTTTAGGAACCAACCCAGAGTTTCCAGATCCCCCAGCCTGATTTCCAATGCACAAAGATTTATCACTGTCCCTGTTGTCTTACCCACTCTTTACATCCAGCTCTATATTTTGGGGAAGGAGATTTACTTTTTGAGTGATGTGAAAGCATTTGCTTGACATGATGGAAATTTATGAGTTGTGACTCCTGGCTCCTCCCCCAGGACCCAGACAAGCAGTTCCTGGCAGGGGATGAGGAGGGGAGAGCAGAATCTGCAGACAGAACCAAATGGACACGGCTTCTGCTGACAGGAGATATTTATGGATTTGCCAACATTTTAGTATAAAAATAAGGAGAGTTACTGAGGTGTGGGGGGAATAGGGCAGAAACAGCAAACTCAAACACAGCCATCAATCTCCTGCCTGCCTGGGGTGACAAGTGGAGGAGAGACCTCTGTTACCCATCATTGCAAGCAACCATTACATAAAGATGCAGATGATGGACAATTTTCAAAGGCTTCTACTTTCTTTTTCCAAAGGTCTCCTGCCCCAAGACCTTTGCATGGAGAAATAGCTCAAAGTAGACAAGACCTGCATGTGCCAACACATCACTGAAGCGAGGCAGGACCTTGGAGGGATGAGTGGTGTTTTCCTGTGCAGCAGTTGCACAGAGAGAGCAGTTCAGGTGTGATGGTACAGCTGCTCCTTGGTATCTGCAGGGACTCAGCACCGGGGCTGGTGGGAATGGGTGTCAGCTGCTTCATGGACAATGACTATAGGCCTGTGTGATTGTCAGCTGGCAGCCTTCCACAGCCAGAGTGTTCAGTATTATCACTGATCAGTCCCATTAAGCAAGCCCCAGGCTGCTTCCCTTCCACTTCTACCCTTTTGCCTGCTCATTCCAGCTTGCTTCTCTCTTTCTCTCCCAGTGTTTTCTTCCTTCCCAAGTGTTGCAGGTAAGGGCTGAAATTTCTGCCTTTTGGTTACATTCCACACTGAAGGTCTCACCCATGACATGACACTGAGAGCAATTCCAGTTCTATGGGCTTGGAGAACATCATTGTTGACTCCAGAATTGCTGTTTATGTGCTCTGATATAGAATCCAGCAGGCCCTCAAGTGTTCAATGTGTTCTTCCTCCAGCCCCAGTTTTGAGACCAGTAGTTTGGGACCCCACCCAAATGCAGCAGCTTTACAGAACCTCTGACAGATAGAGGTGGTGACTCAAAAGGATCAGCCAGCATTCCTGGGAGCTCAGCACAGAAGAGGAAGGGTGCTATAAAGAGGAAATCATGCTGTCAAGAAAACTTAAAACTGAACAAAAAGTGTTGATTTTGGCTTTTTCTGGGGGGCTTGCTTGCTTCTTCTGTTTTTCAGTTGTTTCAGTAATAAATCATTAAGCATTTGTGCATATGTGTTCACAAATTGCTTGTGGATAGTCATTTGGCTTGTACTATTTTGTGCTTTAATTGTAAAGGATGAGCATTTTATGGAAGCATATTTCAGCTTATGGGCTACCCTGAGGAAACAGCTGTCTTGTAATTCATGGTGTTACTGGTCAATGAAGTCTCATGATATTTATTTTATATGTAGAAACAAAACTTCATTTTCCAAAAGCTGAATGCATCCCATCTTGAGTGAGGATTCTGGGTACTCACATTTGGATGCAAGTACCATTCTGCTACTCCCTTCATACAAGCCTTCTCAAGGAGGAGGATGAGAGAGGCATGGACATGGGTCAGTCAACCCACTGTTGCAAATCCAAAATATCCCCGCCCACCATGTGTTGTATTTGCCTGACAAAATCTCCAGTCAATTCTTGAAGTTGCACAATTTGTCTTCAGGGACCCGAAATCCAGTTGCATTTATTCCAACACATGGCCTTGTCATGCTGGCTGAAGAATAAAACTTCTGGACTGCGGGATTCGTGCTATGAGCTCCCCATGGGAAGCTGAGGAAAAGGTGCTTCCTGTGAGAAACAGTGCCCAGATAAAAAGGAGAAGCTCTCCACACTGCATGTCTATTTAATTTGCCTGTTTTCGGGGAAAATTTTCAGGCAGTGCATTTTGGAGGAGTGATGGACTGCTTGCTCTGCAGCTACACTGCCCCTTCCATCCTCCCCTCCCACCCCTCTGTTCAAACCCAACCAGCTGTGCACTGAAGACACAAACAACAGCTTGAGCAGGGGTCGGCAGCAGAGGCTCCAGGAAGGAGGTGGCTGGTGGCACGTGGGGACTCGGGGCGTGCAGTTGGCACGGCAGATCTGAAGCTCGCCAGCTGCCAGGACCCACCCCTGCAATCTGCTGGTGCACACGGCGCCGCAGACAAGGGCTCTGCAAAGGGAGGGATGAAACCCGTGGTAGCAGCAAAAATTATTTACCCAAAGTTCATGAGCTCATTATTAATGATTTCTCCAAGCCCCGTGTGCCAGCACAGTTGTGAGTGCCCACCCTTCATTTGCTGCAAGGCAAGAACAAATATGGAGTGAGGCAGCACATCACAAACGGCTTCTGAGCACCAGAAATTCCCTGCCCGCATTGCCCTCCCAAACTGGGACTGGACACCTGCATACCTTATTGCTCCTTGAACACTTTCTGACTCAGAGCATCTCCCTGCAGACTCTCAGCTGATGTACAAGCCTGTAGACAGAGTGTGTTTCCTCTGCAGGGCCACAGCCCACGGTGGAAGAGCAGTCTCAGATAACAGCAGCTGTGGGGCACAGCCAGGGACTGTCCCACTGCTGCCCTGCAGTTTGGTGCTAGCTGTGGTCAAGCCATGCTTGTGGGGACAGGAGGGCAAGCTGGAGGTTAATTCCCTGACAAGGCATGCTGCAATGGGACTGTGGGGCAGCTGCAGCAGACACGCTCAGCCAGCCTGGCACTGATGGACTCCTTCAGTGTATTTATCCTCTAACTCCTCATTAGATAAGGAACATTATAGATGATGAATTGGAGACAAGAGTCTGAGCAGGGAAAGAGCTGTGCACTGTAAGATTAAACTGAGGAGCTGGCCGCCCAACAAGCCCAGCATCATCTGCACTATGGGGCAGGTCTTCTAAAACTAAAAAAATCTTATATTCAATACACATGGCAAAGCTATCAAGCCAGTGGTATGCCAATGTTTCTACCAGGAATAAAAAGCCTTATTTGGAGTAATCTTTCCTTGGCTGAGACTGTCACCCAGGAGTTGTCCTTATCATCGCGTTTGTAGTTCCTGCCTGCCAAACAGGAACTCGATTTTAATCAACAATTTGTTTCCCTTCAGGGCACCAAGCAGTTCTGCTTAGACTTTGGGATATGACCAACACTCCCCTACCCTTCATTAATACAAATGAGCAGTGCTGTTGCTTAGTAGTGATTTTTAAGTAGTTATGAAGCTAAAACTGGTTTTTTTTACACAATTTCCTCTGAGGAGACAGGAGGAGAAAACAATGCCAGTATTGGGAGAGGCAAGGACTGAAGTCGTGTATCTCTGTGCCAGCTGTTGGGACATGGGATGTTTGAATTATCAGTGCTCACTGAAAAATATGGGGGTGGGGAAGTAACAATATTTACATTTCAGTTGGGAGTTGAGTTTACTTGCTCCTAACTTTCTTTAGACCCATTCCAGCTGGGGCACATCTCCATGAAAGTAGGTCTGGACTAAGCTAGGAATAACACCATGGGACGTATTACATCTAATGCAAGTCACAAGAAAATGCAAACCAGGGTCTTGCACGGAGCAGTTCCTGTGTAGAGCAATTCCTTCTAAAATGCCTGTCTCCCAGGAAAAAAACTTGAGCTGATTATCGCTCTTTTTCTGGAGGGACAGAAGATTTTGATTCTTCTTTCAGCTGATGGTTGGCCTTCTTGTGGGAGACCTTGTCCTCCCTCCTGTCCTGGCAAGTGGCCCAAGATTTTATCTGTTGAACTCACACACACACACACACAGAGACACCTGTTTGGAGGAATGTAGATAACATTTCTGCTTCTTGCAAAGACATGGCCACCCTTGCTCACATGGATTGTTCTTGTGCAAAGGAGACCTCACACCATGGCAGTGTGCTAATTCTCAGTCTTACTTTCAGCTGCCTGAATTTAATCTTAACTTTTCTGTGTAACACTAATGTTATGGAAAATCAGTTGTAATAGACGAGGACCATTATTGTTCTTCAGGTCAAGCAATCAATGCAGTAATTTCCTTCCACTTTAATGCTATTATTTGGCTGTAATAATTTCCAGTTGAGTTTGCATGAGAATGAAGCTGAAATTGCTCCTGGTCACATTAATCTGGAAAATTTTCAAGACTCTGCTCTAGAAAATCAGGAGTTTGTTCCATTGAGATTTAATTAATGGTGATCATGATTCTGCTGCCCTCTCAGGATTTCATATCTTCCGGAGATGTCACCAAAGACACTCAAGGGATACTGTAATTCACTGTGTATTTCTGTCTGCGAGAGAGCTCACTGTGGCCTTGGATTGCAGCCTGAACACATTTTTTGTTAGCTTTTTAGCAGCAAAGTTAAACCAGAAAAAAATCCCAAACTCTCTCTTTTATGGACAGTCAGATCAGCCCTCAGTGATTAAGGAAACCAGAACATTGCCTGGAAAGCAAGGCTCAAAACATGGCACTTTTCTGCCATAAATCCTGTTCCTTGAACAACACATCCATATATAGTGGTTTAAATAAAGCAGGGCCAGATAGAGTTCAGAAAAGAAAGTAGCTAAAAAGAATGCTGTTATTTAGGGCTTTCCATAATACAACTACCATGGTTTATATATTGGTGCAGGGGTCTACAGCCCTTTAATTTTCCTGACAGATTTATGCACAGTTATCCCTTCAGAGGCTGCCTCTGTTGCCTCTTCTGCATTGTGTGATATTGCAAGTCATGAAGAGCATCCACACAGATCCCAGTCTTTTTTGTCTAGGATGTGTCTTTCCCCAGTATGTTGTTGTGTGGTCTGGGAGAAGAGGAAGAGACCTTATATACAACATATCTGGGGCTCTTCAGTCAGCAGGGGCTGATTCAGACCATACATCAGATGAGTCTCCATTGTCCAGCCACCAGACTCCATCTCCCTGGATCTCCAACTAGTTGACAGGGAAAAGGGAGAAACTTTGACCCAGTTTCTTAAAATCCTCACAGAGACGTGCTCCAACAGCATCCAAAAGCAGCAGCACTTCATAAAGGCCATTGTTTGCTGAGATAGACTTGGCCTGGCATCCTTGTGCCTGTTAGAAAGCGCCTTCTGCATTGTAAGGCCGGTGTCCAAAAGCAGAGGGACTGTTGGAGCAGAAAATTTTCGGCACACTCGGAAAAGCATGGAGTTGACTTTGCTAACCAGGTTTCCCTTGTGCTTAGCAACAGCTCCAGTGGGCCCCTGGGAGTTTTCAGTAGTCGGGAGCCTTGTTCCTTGGCAGAAACATAATGTTGGCTGTTTAGCATGCTGCTGAACCTGTAATCTACAGCCAAGCAATAGCAAACGCTGGAGCCAAGTGAACAGCAGGCTTGGAAGGAGGTTGTTTGCGAGGGCTGATTTCCTCTGCCATTTGCAAAAGGGCATCCTGCAGCCAGGCTGTGTGATTCTGGACTCCACCTCACTGTGGATGTGCTGCCTCAGTGCTCTGCTTGTACAAAATCCAGTGCCACTCCTGACACATTCAGGTGACTGTTCAGTAGGTAGGTAAGAGGCTCATTAAAATCAAAGAATATGCAACCCCAGAACATGCCCAGCAAAGCCAGATGCTGCAAATGCTTTTCCCCCAAGGTGCTGACCAAAGCAGATCTCTCTCATACACCTGGCATCTTCTGCAACACTATTTTGTTCTTTTGGCATCGTTCTTAGTAAACCTCCATCCTGCTTTGACCAGCTTGCCTTTTTCATGGAGTCACTCGTGGCTGTGTCCTGCTTCAAGAACATAGGTAGGTATCTCAGCCCACTCAAGACCAGGATCATGATCCACAATATTCATTGCTTCTTCTCCCCTGAATAGTTTTGAAGCAATGGATACCAGTCACAATAAATTGCTCCAAATGGCTCAGCAGTTTGCTGGTATGGAGAAATGATAAGCAGGACAACTGTAGATTCATTTTCACTTGTACTCGCAGCCAGAATTGGCATGGACTAATGACTATGGCAAGTTGAGCAAATTCATTTTTGCATGTGACCTCTGCCAGGATTTTAATGCTAGGTCTAGTACACTAAACAATTATCAAAGGACTGTCTATGTGTGTCGAACACATCAGTGCACCCATTTCTAGGGAAGTGTGATGTGTATTTCCACCACAACCCAAACTTGGGCAAAATGTTTCATTTTCCTCTCACCAAAAGTGAGTTATGTATTTGCAGAGTGAAAACAGGCACATCCTCTGCTTGTGGAGCAAAGTCCCCCTCCTCCCCTCTCCCCAGAGTGAAAGGTGAAATTTCTCACTCAGCACCATGTTCTGCTCCATTATGTCCATATCTTTGTGTGTTCCCACACCCCTTTCCCTTCCTGTCATTTCCAGCAGGCAACTGGGAATCATTTGTACTAAGCTTTGTTGACAGAGGTAAAACAAAAATAAAATTGACTGCAGCATAATGCATTCAAAACAGAAACCTGGGCTTCCTTTTAACTTGTTAAACAAAAAGCCAGGATACAAACACTTTTGGGAAATTCTAGGCCATGTCCCAATTGTCCTTTTTTTCAGTTCCAGCTCCAAATGAGAGATTTCATAATGGTTTGCTTTAAGGTGTAGAGAGTCAGCCCTCTATGTCCCAAGAGTCTAGATAACACAGGCATGCAAGACAGAGAACATGCACACTGAAAAAGCAAGGAAAAGAGAGTCAGATGCAGGGTTCACATCCAGGAAATGACAAGACATCCATAATGCTCACATTGTGGAGGTGGACTGAGCTTCACAGACTTCCTGGGCAAACTGGTGGCACTGGTACCATCAGACTGTACTGTGCCACTGACTCATGGAGGTGTCACTGAGGTTACCACATGCACTGCCTCTGTACCAGCAACTGTGCACTGTGTTGGGGCTTCTGGGACAGCCCTGCCATCCAGGTCCCCTTCTCCTCACTTCTGAAAGAGCTAAGTGGGGACTGCAGATATGAAGAGTTGACCCTTGTGCTGCCAAAATCATCCTGGGGTTTAGCCAGCACTATCTCCCATCCCAAGCTGCCAAGTGAAGTTTGGCTCAGCACAATTTGGTTGTGTTTGAGTCTGAATCATCGAGCATGAGCCCCCCACCAAAGTAAATACATGACAGGCAAAGAAAGCACAGAACACTTTGGTCCAGGCATGGACTTGGCTCACTTCCTTGAGCTTGTATCCTCACACTTTGCCTCCTCAGCCCTGCCTTAGCATGCCAGACTGGTCACTGTCCCTGCAGTAAACTCCATCTGACAGCTACCTTGCAGGCTGACAGCTTCACAGGGGACTCCAGGAGACCCAAAGGTTGCCCTTTTGCCCTTGTTAACATCTGTATTATGAACAACACTAATGGCAACATGACAAGCTGGAGATAGATGGATGTAAACAAACTCCCAGCAACAGTCACAGGAGGATTATTTGCATCATTATCTCTTTCTTCATTACCTGCAAAGGATCAGGACATTTATATTTTTGTCATGTTCTGCTGGTCAGTTCAGCAGATGCAGGTTTAATTCTTATCCTTCTTTGATGAGGGGAAGAAGAAGAAGGATTGGAAAGGCTTTGCCCTTGTTTATGGGAAGGCTCTAAAAGGTTGAAGGAAAGCTGAAGACCATCCCCAGCAGTGGTGCCAGTCTGTTTATTAGCTATGACCAGAAGAAGCAGAAACTCTGAGGTTAGTAATCAGACATCCCCAAAAAGAGAGAAAATGGGTATTGGGGAAGCTAATGTTACAGAAATCATGTGGGAAGTCAGTGGATGAACAGCAGAGCACATGGTGCAACTAAACGTGGGCTTCCTGTCACTGTCCTGAGCTATTGAAGGGAGAGAGATTTATAGTGCCTAGATGTGGGAGATGGTTAGGGAATATTCATTTTCCCAGAGTGACCAAGGGACTCTTTGACTGCTGTCAAGACCATCTCTTGGAGAGATCCATGGAGGAACATGCAGCTAGGAATTTCTCTGAACAGGACCAAGCAAAGTGCAAGAGCTGCATGAACTGGAAAGAAAGATGGATCTCTTGCTTTAAAAGTCAGACAGATGTTTGGGTTATCCCCACAAACCCTGAGTCACTACCATATTTGAGGCCTGTGTCATCTGGATGCCTAGAAACCAGATATAAATGAAGAATATTCTCCTCAGGACCCTCACTACTGGAAGGATATTCTGCTGCTTGTAAGGATGGGATGTGGGGTGAGGAAGTGGTGTGAAGCACAAGCAGGACATGAATGGTATTATTCTTCCTGCATGGTAGAGCTGCTGGACAATCCACTGGAGGCAGGAGTTGGTTTGCAGGGCAGTAATTTGATATCAAACTCTACAGGACCAGAAGCAAGGGGAATTTTGGTTAAGTCTCCAACCAGGTCTCCTCCAGACACACGAGAGTGTTCAGCTGGAAGTTCAGAAGTAGAGGCATCTATGAAGGAAAGGTGCAGGGATGAGGCGAGGTTCCTGACTCACTGCAGCATTTCAGCTGTGAGAAGAGTTCACCTTTTGCATCCTGTGCAGTCCTTGTCCTCTGCAGGCTCCCAGCTGTGCTGCCAGGCAGTGTGAGTGCTGCTGGCTTTGATGGAATGGGCAGCTCCGTGCTGGGAGCTCAGCAAAGGCCAGCAGTTCATCAGACACTGGCCAAAGAGCATCTGCAATGGGACATAGGCTAGAGTTCTGCTTGGCCTCTAAGCCAAAGCCACTGCTGATGGATGTACTGAGATACACAGAGGGTAAAAGTCCCATAGTCCAACCAAAGCCATACCATGCCTAGTACCCCAATGCCCTTATTTCTTCACATAAGAAGCTGCAGACTTTAATTATATATTATATACTTAGGTATATAATATTATATATTTAGTATATCTATTTAATTATATATAATATATATATTTTTATATATTAAGTATATATTAACAGAGTATCTTATAGTTTTCTTGATCCTAAAGGCACCACCAGTATTTTTCAGCTGGCATGTCTAAAACAGGTAGTGTTACTTTCCAGCAGGATCCTGACATGACTCCAAAGATCTCCCCAGAAACAAAACCTGCTTAGAAACAAACTTGCCCAACTCTGTCACCAGTAAAAAAATCCCATGGAACCAGACCCAGCAAGGAATTAATACAGCAGGCCACGTGATACAATTACTTATTTTTATGGAGTCAAGCCATCTGGTTGTTTGGTTTTTTTCAGACATTTCCCTATAACAGATCTCATCCCTTCATATGTTTTTCTTATTAAAAAAAAAAAAAATAAAAAATTCACCAAACCTCAACATCCAAAGTACTGAGATTACACACAGGAAGGACTTGGAAAGTTTCACAGAGAAAACTCTATATGAGCTGTTCTGTGCTTTTCCAGAGGACCCCCAGGATTTTCTTCATTTAGATTTATGAAAGGACCAACATATTGATTATGTAACTGCCATCTGAAGTTTAATAATATATAGAAAAAGTAAATGGAGCTGCTGAGGAATTTAACTCACCTATAAATAGAGAGTGGCATCCCCATTAATTCATTAAAGCTATATGGGAAGTGTAACATATTCCAATTAACATTTCATAAGATGGTTGTAGCTTGTTAGTTATGAACCAGCATTTGTCATTTTCTTTTTAGAGCAATTAAATGATATCCAATTCCCTTGGCAGGCTGGAGCTGTCTCCTTCAATAGTTTTCGAAGTTTCTAGAGAGGACATATACAAAAGGTAAGCAGGTTCCAGTTTTGCTGCTTTTTCTCTTTTTCTTTTTCTTTTTCTTTTTCTTTTTCTTTTTCTTTTTCTTTTTCTTTTTCTTTTTCTTTTTCTTTTTCTTTTTCTTTTTCTTTTTCTTTTTCTTTTTCTTTTTCTTTTTCTTTTTCTTTTTCTTTTCCTTTTTCTTTTTCTTCTTCTTCTTCTTCTTCTTCTTCTTCTTCTTCTTCTTCTTCTTCTTCTTCATTCCCTCTTTTTCTTTTCAGTTTCCTTTTCCTGTTATTTTATTTTATTTTATTTTATTTTATTTTATTTTATTTTATTTTATTTTATTTTATTTTATTTTATTTTATTTTATTTTATTTTATTTTATTTTATTTTATTTTATTTTATTTTATTTTCCTCTTTTTCTTTTCCATTTCCTTTTTCTTCCCCCTCTTTCCTGTTTTCCTCCTCTCACTCTTTTTCTCTGCCAGTTAGAAAACATTTTGCATCCTGAATGGGTTTATTCACCTATGGTTCAGTTAAATAACCACTAGCTAGATATAATTTGCTTAACCACAACAACTGGCCTGGTACCAGATGAGCTTGATATTTATTTAACAAACAGTTCTGTCTTAGTAGATCTAAATTAGAGCCTTATTTGAAATACTTAAAGTTTACCCATTACTGTTTGCCCTCAGTGAAAATCCAAGTTCTGGTTACGTCCCTGCTCACTAGGATTAGAACTGTCACAATATTTATTTAACAGGAGGAGGCATGCTAAGCCATGCTGCAAACATTGCTGTGCCAATATGAAGAGGAACTTACTGCTTTTTACAGTGTTTCTTTCTCTGCATGTGCTCTCTCTCCATTCCTCCCTTTCCTCTTCTTCCTGCTGTCCCCATGTTCTCCTGCCCCACCAGCCCCTCCACATGCCCTCTGCCACAGATGGCATTTCTATTGTCCACAGAATGATTCTGGTGGAAAAATATGTTTGAAAAACATGTGGGATTGGTGCTGATGGAGGGAAGGAGGGCAATTCATGGTCTGTCCCCTCCTCTCCTGGTGTCCCTGGTGCCCCAAACGACACTGATCAATGCCATGGACACGTGGTAGGGTACAGTCCTGGCCTCTTGGCTCCTCATCCTCCTTGGTGAAACTCCTGCTGCACCACAAACTGCCTCCAGCTGGGAGATATGTATCCCTTAGTCATTAGTTCAAGTTATTTCCCACAGCAGCAAGGCCAGGTGCACTTCGGGACTTTTCCCATCCCTTTGTGAAAATGTAAGCTATGGTGGGGGAGGGATACGGTTCTTCTGTTTCACTAGGTGATGCAAATTCCCATTCCCTGCAGGGAATGTCTGAACAAATACCCTTGGTACGAGTGCTAGGATTGCCCGGTAATTTCTCCTTCTTTTTGAGATACAAAACACAGATCCTTCCCTCCAGTCTGCAAAGCCTGCTGAATTTCTGGAGCTCAGCAAAAGAGGGGTGGTTTTCTATCTCCAGCCCTCTAGAAAGACAGCAGCACAGGGGAAGGAAAAGCAGCAGCAAAAAGGTAGGAGGAAGACTATGGTAAGCAGCAGACATGTATTTTATGCTGATAATTATGAAAGAACAAAGTTGCTATCTCAAGTTAGTATTTTCAGCCTGATTTCCTCAGCAATCATTCTGTCTGTCCGTTCCCTGTAATAACTTTTGAACCAGCTGGCCGATTTTGATCAGACTTTACAGACAGATGGAATTTTCAATGGTACCAAGTTCTTTCTGGATTTACAGTGTTGGTGCCGTGTTGAGCGCAGAGAGCACAGCTCCACTGAAGGGAGCAGTCCATGAGGGGTGCTCAGGAGCCCTCTGTGCAGGGCAGGATCACCCTGAATGATGCCAGCACCTGGGACCACCCCAGGTATGGATGCTGCATACAAACATTTCTGAGCCCCAAGTGAACTCTGGGCCTCCAGAAAGAGAGAGAAGGGCAGGGTTTTGGGAGGGAGAGGGTTTGCCAGGTGTCCTTTGGGACAGATACATCGCTGTGCAGAATAAAGGACTCCAGGGAACACCCTCAGCTCTTCAGAAAGGCCTGAAAAAGCTGGAGAAAGTAAACCCCACAGGTACAGAATCACAAAAACCAGGAATGAAGGAAATGCTGCCATTCAGTCTACTAAAAGTGTAATGAGGAAAGCAAATCCAACTGCTTTCAGCTAACCCATCCCTGTCTCTTGATGAGGAACACTGCATCCAAGAACTGAATTCCAGAGCCAACAGACTTGTAGCAGTCAATTACCATTTCAACTACAGATGGGAAAACCTGATAAAATGAGTCCTGTATGGACAGGGGTTTGAAATAGAGCTTGGGCAGGGATTGCAGCCAGAGATTAGTGGCCATAAATACATCAAAAGCAAAGGACTTTAAGACACATGCATAGCACCACCATTTATAAACTGCCATGTGTCCCAATTCATACCTCACCATTCATGGGCATGCTGGGAAGGCTGCACAACTCATGAAGAAAGACCCTTTTCCTTGAACGTTACTGCAGCTTTCAGAAACTGCAGTGGTTTTTGGTTTGGGTGGGGATTTTTTCCTAACACCAACCAAAAAAAAGAGCAAAAAAAAAAAGCATCTGTACCTATTAAGATGTTTCTCATCTGGTGTGCTAAGTCTGTGCTAGAGTTAACCCTGCGTCTGCATCTTCATCAACAATGCGACATCGCTTACACCAATTTGATTTTACCTTGTCTGGGAGATGAAAGCAATTTATAAGTTTCAAAGAGCACTCTCTGGCTGGGATCCAAACACAGGAGTGTAGTGCTGAAAAGAGAATTGCTGGAGACTTTTATGTCTGGCATATGGTGTGCTAGTTTCCTTTCTAATCTGGGTAATGAAGGTCAGTATGAAGTGCTGAGTTGGTTGTGTTGGCCAAGGCATTTGACGACCTTCTCACACAGGTTGGGATTTCAAACCCTGACCAATGTGAACTAGCAAAAGGAAATCTAATCTCTCACTACGCTGAAAACCTGGGAATATGTATTTTCCTCCTCATTTCTGAATACATTTTTCTGGAGAAGACAAAAGTCATGACTGGGCTGCAGCAGTGGAAGATTTCTACAGGCTATGCCACATGGGGCTGTTCGGAAGTGCACCTGGTGGATCCCACTAGCATCTGTGACTAATTGAGAAGATAAATCCATTTTGCTGGAGTGGTTTAGATTTCCAAAAGTCCTTCAGTCTATTCCAGCTGAGCTGATTAGAGTCCAGCTCACTGGGAGTCATTACTGTCAATCCCACCAGCTGGCCTGAATTTTGCAAAGAGAAAAAAGCAAGAAAAATGCATTAAAAATGAATAAATCTATATTTCATGACTTATGCAAACTGATTTTCCCCAAAGGGGGTCCTATTCCTGACATCGTCACATCTTTGTGATGTTCCTGCATGGCTCAGCTTGCTCGTGCATCTCCTTCAAAAAGAGAAGTATTTCAAGAGTTAAATGTCAGCATCAATGAAATTAAGAGCATTTTGGATACAGATGAGATAAGGACACATACAGCCTCTGGATATAGACACATATAGAGGTAATGAATTCAATATCTAATGCAAGATCTAAATTCTTGCATTCAGCCAAGTTATATTTATCACAGACTCTGCTTCTTAGAGTACAGTCATAGCTGGAGCACGATTAGAAGTGTCATTCATTTCAGTTACCTCAGACTACTTAGCAGTTGTATTTGCTGTAGATTTTGCTGACAGTTCCAGGATTTTTCAGGATCTCTGTCACTTGTTTTGCAAATGGGAAAAAAGAATCACCACCTTTGGGTGGGAACCTGTGTTTGGATAAACCTCCATATCTTCCCTCCACCTCAGATATTTCTTGCTAGTCCATCTGAGGGCCCTGTCACTAGTCCCGCTGCAGACAGATGAGCCTCCATCAAGCCTTAGAAAGGGTCAGGTTTTTTTGTCACTCAATTTTCCTTTTTTCTTGTTCCCTTTTCCCTCTAGTAGTTTATTTAAGCCCTGAGAAAGAGCTTCGTCCCTAGCTCATGTAGAGCTCTGATGTATGCAAATCCTCCTTGTGCTCCCATGGCCCTTTTTTTTTTCCCCTTCTTTCCTTTTAATTCTAGATTTGAAAATAAAATGCGAGCTGGCTGCACAGAGATCTCTCATGTGTGCAACTTCCAATTGTGGCAAATTGGAACTGTCGATGCAAGCAGCTCAGATTTATTTATATATTTAAGAGGAAGGAGGGAGGAGAGGGAAAGGGAGGGGGAGATGCTTGTGGTGGAAAGGAAAAAGAAAAATAACAGATCCAAGCAAAAAGGGATTTGAATCTCAAATACTGCTCCCTGGCCCATATTACCCAAATCCCTCCAGTCTTGTCCATGGCTGCCTCTTGCCTAGTTAAAAACAACAAGCAAAAGATCAAAAACATTTTTTTTCCCCCCACAATACTAAGAGTTGAGTTTTGCAGATGCCATTAGGCAACCGAAGTCTAACACCGAGACTGATGCAATTAATACTTGGTGCTTCAAAACATTAACATAGCTATTTATATAAATTAGTAACCTTAAGCCCAGGCGGTAGCATTATTACAGCATTACTAATTAAATCACAATAAGCTTAGTCTGCGGTACTATTAATTATGAAGCTGACATAGTGATATTGAAGATCTGATTGGCCTATTGTCAGTCATTACCCGATCAGTAATGAACCAGACAGGCAATGAAAATCAAAGCTGACGCTCCAGCAGTGCTGTTCCCAGTTCCCAGGAAGAAGGGCCACCATTCCAGCAGAGGAAACCTCAGCATCCTCCATCAAAGCAGGCAGGCAGCATGAACAGAGCTTGGGGAGGTGTGTGGAGGAGGGTCTCTCCTGCCCTGCCTGCAGTCCTCAAACACAGGAGGAAAAGTTACTCATTCCTATGGCTAATGAAGAGGTTGTGGGCCTCTTTTGTGAGAGCAAGTGAACAAAGCTTTGTCACCTCTAGTGGAGTCTCTGTTTAGAGCGGATTAGAGAATACCCTCCAGGGATTTCTTTATGGCTAGGTTGGTGTAGGGAAGAACATTGATGTGGCCAGTCTGCTGTGGGCACCTCTGTGATAATTTATAAATGGCTTTTCATGAAGACCTGTCCACAGGTCTTTTTTAATGGAAAGGGCAGCAGGACAAAGTCACCATCTAAAGGAAGTGAGATTCAGCAAATAGTGCTGTACCCATGGGCAGGGGGAAACAGAGGGGGTGTCAACATCAACCCAGGGGTGCAAATGGGGAGCAGAGGCTGTAGGGCTTTACACTGGTTGTGTTCCCCACTGAACACAACACAGTCTGCCAGTGCAGGGGATGAGGGAAGGCAGAGGTTGGTGACAGGAAGCTGAAGAGAAGAAGGCCAAGGTCAGGAAGCTACCAACCTCATAGGCTGGACCTACCTGGTCCAACCTAGTTAATTCTGTGAACACAAGTTAGTCTGAATTTGCCATCTTTAACATGGCAGTAAGAGACAGAACAAGGATATCTGTGCACTAATCTTAGCCTCTGCTTTAGGCATAAGATGATGAGTTTACCCAGAACAAGAGGTTTGGCCTGGGAAACCCTTAAATGTGCTTCTTTCAATTGCTTGGTGTTTCATTGTTCCAGCAAGACACCTAGCCATGGTACTCCCTCCTGTGTTACAGAAGTTCTGCACAGCCAGAGATTCTTGGAGCAAAGAACCCATAAAACAGCAGGAATACACTCAGTGACAGCCTGTGCATGTTTCATTAAAGTAAGAGCAAATGATTGACAGGTGTCAGTTTTGTCTGAACCTGCATCTCATTTCCTGATGGAGCTGAAATGATGAGTATGCCATAGAAATGGAAGTAAGCCAGCTGTCTTCCACTCCTGTTATCCACAACAACGACTCAAAGCAATAAAACACTCAGTTTGGGAGCAGGAGGGCAGATCCTTCTCCCTGATTCAGAGTTATCATCTCAGCTTCTGCCCACAAAAGAGGACCTCTTCTGGAAAACAAAGCAAAGCAATCATTCAAGCAGGGGGAAAATTATCATGGAAAGGTCTGGTAGCATGGAAAAGTCTGCTCATCTGATGGAATTAATGAGAGAGCAAAGGTCCTGCTCAGGTTTTGCACACGTTAAAATATTTGCAAGGTTCTGAAAAATTTGGGATCACCACTGGTCATTGAGAGATGGCAGATCTCTCACTGCCAGCTGACAGATTCCTCATCCATCTCCAGCCTAAGGGAGGCTTTTTCCCTCCTCTGAAGATGGGCAGAGGGATGCTGCAGGTTGTATTTCTACCCCACACTGCTTAATCTGTGATGGCCAGTGTCAGAAGCTGCTCTGTGCTCACAAGCCAGATCTTGCAGGCACCTCCTCTCAGCATCAGTCTTAAAACACTGACTTGCAGCAACAGTAAAGAAAAAAAACCTTGGTCTATCCAAAGAAAAACACAAAGAAAATGCAATCCCTAAATTAAACAGCACAATGCTCTCAGGACTGGTCTCAGGATGTAACTCCCTTAATTTTTTAAGATCACAGAGCTGACAGGGATTTTCGTAGTGCTGCAGCATGTAGGGCTACAGCTACACATCTTCAGGGGAGAGCAGCATTGTCTGCCATAAATTACAGGCTCTTTCAAGAGAGCCCTGGATTCTCGACCAGCTGAGGTTGTGACCCTTCTTATGCCCTGATGAGAGAGCTCCTGGAGCCACAACCCCAAATCCATGGGTATTTTGCAAGGATTAGGATCTTCACACTAGCTACAAAGGAAAGTATGGATACACTCCTTCCCTAGGTACTGACTTGTCGAGGCTTGTGTTCCTGATGTTGCATAGGTCAGCAGATGGCACTGCTACATTTAGACTTACAGGTTTGTGTTTTTTTTCTTAACGTGCAAATGTGTCTTTTTCTAGGAGAAATGCTGCATTGCTGTACTGCCTTCTCATTGCTGTTTGACTGCTCCAAGTCCAGTGCTCCCCTGCTCACAGCCCCCTGCTGCTGTTGGAAGCTGGGTGATGGTGGGACAAGTTGGAACTGGGGGCTTTCTGCAGGTCAGATTTGGACAAGTCTGTTCCAGGGTAAGTAAAAAGACTACTATTCTTAGATTATACTCAATTTCTACAGTGCAGATAGCTTTTTCAGAATTACCACTTAATAAAGGTGTGCTGTAACAGTGGCAGTATCTTCAGCATTTCAGGGTGCTGAGATGATGCCTAGGAATGGCTGTGATGGCCCAATTCCCCCTAGACCAACATCTCATCTTCTATCAGTGGCAATAAGGGGATGCTCAAGGAGCAATAAACAGAGGTGACCTGTCCCCAGCCATTTTCACCCTGGGGTTATCCTGAGCTGGATGCAATATCTCTGCTGTGCCCTTATTCTCCTGAAGCCCACCTTGCTGATATCATCCACAACATCCCTTAACAAGGTGTTTCACTGTCAAACAATCTGTTGTACAAAGAATACACCCTTTTATTGCTGTCTTTGAGCCTGGCTCCCGTTAGTTCCATTTCCTGGTCTTGAGGATATTTAGTGTTCAAGGGAGGGAGTGATCCCTCCCACTTTTTTCATGCCACTGACAGTTTTGTAGCCCCTTGTCACTCTCCATCAGTTGCTGAACACACTGAGGAGAGAGGGGTGAGAAGCAAGGACCAGCTCAGAGAGCAGATGGGCAGCACGAAGCAAGGACCACGAGGTGGTCTCAGCTCTCTCCAGCCACACCTTTAGGCAGGTTCTGTCCTATCCCAACCACGATGGGGTGGACAGGGAGGCAGGGGATGGGCCTGGGCAAGATGGGGCTGCTCATCATAACCCATAAGGGAGGATAAAAAGTCACTTTGCTGGAAGGGTTGCCAGGCTAGCCTACAGCATGGCTCAGAGCCAGAGCTGCTCAGAACATGAGGAGATGCCTGAAGACATTGGCAGGCATTCTAAGGAGGTAAAGACTGAGAGCAAAGAAGAACAGGAGTACCACAGGAGAGACTTAAGCACATTTAGGCTTAATTTGAATAGGAAGACCCTGGAGGAATACCTGCTCTGGCAATTCCCAGGCTGGGGCCAGAACCAGAAGAAGCAGCTGCTTATCTAAGGCTGAGCTGGGAGCTGTCAGAGTCCAAGGAAGCTGGTAAGTAGCTATCAGTGAGCACTGAGAGCCCTTGAGGAGCAGGAACACTCCAAAGCAGCAAAGACAGTGCATTTGGAAGGAAGTCTCGGTGTCTAAATAAAATTTGCGTTCTTTCCACTTTCTGGTCAAGGAGTTGCTTTCGCCCCAGAGAGCAGGGAAAGCCAGCTGCTCTCTGAGAGCCAGTGCAGGTGGTTAGGTAGAGTCAGGTGGCTGCAGACACAACACACAGAGCTTTTCTGCAAGGCTGTTGCAGCGCAGTGATGTGATATGTGGGTTCACAGTACCCAGTCTCACAGTAAGGTCCTTGTGGCTAAAGCAAAATTCTAATAGAGCCTATCTCCCACACCGTGGTGTCCTGAGGGATAAGGCTACTAGCTGATCCTTTGCCTCCCAAGGGGAATTGTTCTGGAAGAAGCTATTTGAGAGCCTTTGCTGTGCACTTCTGGCAAGGCAAGTGAAATCTGGGTGTTGCCCTAAGCCTCCTGGATGTCTGCTCAAGGGCTGTGGGAGCAGCAGCCCAGGGAGATGCTGCTGTACCCAGAAACCTGGAAAGCAGAAGCAAGGATTTAAAAGAGGAGAGAGCAGCCTTGAGAAGAGCATAACAAAACACATCTCTGGACATCAGAAGGGTGAATATAAAGGATGGTTTGATCCAAGGCTGGGCAAAGGTGTCCTGCTAGGTATGTGGGAGGAGACAAGACTGCATTTAAACAGCCCTACTCTGTCACCACCACATGCCCAGGGAGACCCAGCAGCCCCACAGAACAAATAGAACAGAACAAAAACATTGCCTTGAAGCTTCTGGAGCTTTTAAAAACATCAAACACCATGACAGGCATGAAGTGCCAACAGCAAAGGGACACCCTTCAGCCCCTTGGATGGGGACAAAGTACTCTGCATAGCCAAGAACATCCAAAGCTCCCTCAATTTCTTTGAAGGTCCTTGCTCACCCTCTTGCACCATTTTCCTGCTTTAATTTGCAGATTACAGGAGCAGGAAGGAGTACAGGAGCCAAAGGATTCTGTCAGGCTGGGTTGAAAGCAGCAGCAGCCGCTGTAGCAGCAGGCAGAACCCAATCAGAAATGACCTCACCAAGCTGCTCATCTTCTTTGTGCATTTTCATTCCTGGAAAAAGCCCTGCCAAGCCAGAGAGTTCTCTGAGCAGGCCAGGCAAAGCATCCAGTGCACAAGAGGAACCCACCATCACTGCAGCTGCTTGCTAGAACCGGGAGAGGAGGCTGAGCACAGAAGTCAGAACTGTTTTTAAGCACCCTGGGCAGATGTTAGAAAACACAAGGTGGGCATAAAAACACGCACTGTGATTTCATAGATGATTACAGTTCTGAATCAGGCTGCTGAAGGAAGGAAGGCAGGAGCTGTGATATTAAATGAAAGATTGCACAGAGAACTATTGCCAAGCAGAAATAGTTTTAGGGTACCTGGAAGGCATCACTGTTTTTAATCCTTGCAAGAGATTTTTACAAGAAACAAGATGTTGCTTTGCTTTGTTTTCTTCTCCCTTGAGATGAGATTCAGATGCAATGCTGGAATACAGATTTCACCCAGCCTGGCATTTTAGGCAATCTCTTCTCAAAACTCTACAGGTGTTGAGGACTGGATCCTGATTTGGACCTCATTGCTCAGATATGAACTCAGGGTGAGTCAGGAAGGAGGTTTGGTTTGGTGCCAGCCCCTACACATAGGGAAGAATGGAGGTTGGCAAATACAGTCAAAAAACCCCACAAAGACACCAGCTTAATACAGCTACAGATTTAAACTCATCTTGAACTCCGAGACATTAAATACAGTGTGTAAAACAACTCTAGTCTTGCTTGACAGAAGATGGAAATGGTGAAGGGAATGTCAAAAGCAAATTGGAACTGGAAGCCAGTTCTCTAGAAAGCAGGCAAAAATATAATTTGGAGGACAAAAAACTGAATATTTGAGTCTTATAACAGCAAGCAGTGACGGTGCTTATGCCATGAGGATGGGCACCAAGCTCTGTGTCCCTCCAGTCCTGGCTTCCCACTCATCCACAACAGGGCACTGTTTAGGGCACACAGTGCTGCCTTCCTCCTTGTCCATATATCTCTACAAACTCAGCTTCCCAGGGAACTGGGGGGACTCCTGGGTCCCATAGTCTGAATAATTCCAATGTGAGAACACTAATCCTCAGCAAAGACCTGTGCCCAGACAAGCTGTGATGCCCTAGAGCTCATTACTTGATCAAAAGATTACTAAAATAGTACTGGATAGGAGACAGGCACTGGCAAGGCAGCATCCAGCTTTTGACAAAACCATGGATAAGCTGATGTCGACTAAAGTTTCCCAAACCTAAACTTCAAGCTTCAACTAAAAATGCTGATTCCAAGGCATCTGGTTATGGCATAAATTCCTCCTCACTGCCCTGTCTCCATGCAGCTGTTCTGCATTTTCTGCTCCTCTCCATCTCCCAGCTGGGCTTGTAACAGCAATAATGTATTGTTAATATGAGGTCTTCTTGTCCAGAAGGATTAGCACTTGCAGAAGTGAGGAACCTGGACAGCATAAGTGGGTCAAAGCTCAGGAAAATTTTGACACCGCCCTAGAAGCAAAGCCCATGTGTCAGGAATGAGATGAAAGGAGGGAAGAAAAACAAGTCAGGAAGTGAGTGGGTAAAAAAGAAGGGGCTTCACTGGGTGATGGGGAAAGATGACACATGCCTTTGGTCCTTAGAAAAAGCAGGCTAGTAAAAAGAGGGAAGGAAAACCAGCTTCAGGATTTGGGATCTTCTTCCATCAAACTGTAAAATTCCTGTAAGTATGGAATTAACTAGCATGTGATTCTGAAGTGTCATTCCAGCCCCTGGATGCTTTTATCATTCTCTTAGTTCCCTCTGGTAGCCTACTGCCCCTTTAGGCACCTGACTGTGTCACCCCAGCAGCTCTGCCCCACCTGCCCCAATCTCCAGCTGCCTTCCAGAAATTCAGTCCCAGCAGCTGCCCAGAGGCAAGAGGCAGAAAAGGAAGAGCAAGGGAAGAGGGATTATTTTGGCCTTTTTTCAAAGCAGGACAAGTGCTCAGTGTTAATATGCAGAATGCCTGTATATCTCAATTATACACCTCCCACAGGGGCCTATTACAGCTACCCTGGGCAGCCAACATGTGTCAGCAGAGCAAACATCGAAGGCTATCCCAATGTACTCCAAAAATAAAAAGCAGAGAAAGCAGGACATGAGCCTGTCAACAGCTGCTTCTTTTCTCCCCTGCCCCTTCCCCATGTGGTTTTCAGGTCTGGCTGCCAGGCTTATGCCTTGGCATTTTAACGTGTGCGTGAAATTGCAATCCCCCCTGTCTCTCCCTACATGGTGGAAATTGGGAAATTAGCATTGCCCCATCACAGCTCCTACAAGTTCATGTTACAATTCAATGTCGTTTTTATAAATGGTTGATTGGAGATTGGAAGATGGAGAATAAAATGGAGATTGGAGGGGAAGAAAAATGTTTTTCCAGTACAAGAATGATTTTTGGTGTACTGATTCCTCCCTGACACACATATTATTCCCACAGCCTGGGTACCTGAAAGGCAGAAAAAAATTAAATACATCCTTAAAAACATATAAACCTTACCCTCAACAGAGATTTGTGCCCTGGAAGAGGCAAAAAATCCATGCAGCCTAAACACTCCTGTACTTTTGTTATTAAGTTCCATTTAAAGGTGCTCCAAAACAGCCACAGTGGAGAACACAAACCCAAAGATGGATCAGTCTGGTGAAGTGGATCCTGGAATTGATCTTCCACTTCACTTTTAGTAACACCTTTTAACTCCTACATATTCCCCTGTCTATTCCTCAGCCCATAGACATTTGCATGGTACCACCAGAATACTCACCGAGCTGAAGTTCCTGATAGAATTTCAAACAAATGTGAAAACTGAAGAGAAATACCTTGAATGAACAAACCAAGCACAGGAAAAAGGGAAAAGCCAATTCCAGTAAATCTTTGACTGTGAATTTACTGGGAGCTGCCCAGCTTCTGCTGGTTTTTTGGCCAGCACTGCCCTTGGACAGCACTGCCAAGATTGGAGCCCTGCTGAAACCTAAACGTAGAGCCCCAGCTGACACCCTTCCAGTGGCAAGAGGGTTAATGTGACAGGGATGCTATGGCATAGAAGCCAGGCAATTGTGTGTCTTTTCTGTTTTCAATTTGATTTCTTGTGATTGAGCAAGGGAGAAAAAACATTCAGGATTACTACAAGTAAGAACAAAACATTTTGAAATGCCCAAAGAAAATCCTGGTTACAGAGCAGCCTGTTGACTTTATGTGGCCCAGAAATAGCTCCTGTCTTTGCAGACATTTTCCTGACACATTATCCCCTGTATATTACTGCACCTTCTCTGAACTATCTTGCTCATCCTTTCACTGTTTGCTGTCATATCTTTCTATTATCTGAGAACATTGTATTGTTATCATTAGACTGATGCTTATCCACTCTTTGCTTTCCTTTTTATCTTACCTAGCCTGACTGCATTTCTGACCACGCAGGAAAGTGTTCATTGGTCTGAAGAAATTCTTTCTGGCTGTAATATTTTGCACTTTCAGGTTTCTGGTTCTGGTGGATAGAAAATGTCCTTTTTTGTCACTTCCCATATGTGGAGCTCAGGCAGCAAAAAAAGTGAGCTTCACTTTAGGGTAAAGCCCAAGGGTCAGATTTAGGCTGTTCAGTAGCTGGCACTTCTAAGATGGTTTCATATCTCCTTCCTCTTGTAATTCCTAAATCAAAGCATTTAACTCTTTTGAAAATCTGATTTATTCAAAGCATCTGGTGGAGAGGCAGAAAAAAGAGTTCTTAGTGTGAAGTGTGTGTAAGAAGAAGAAACCAGGTGATTTTACATTGCCATATTGCCTCAATGGGGTTCCCTTCACCTCACGTGGAACAGGAAAGCAGCAGGCTACTGCCAGACTTGGCACTGAATGCTTCCTGAGCACCACAAAAGAAACTGTATCATCCCTCCTCTAGGCATCCCCAGCTCCTAGAGGGATGTGAAGGTGTCCCCAGAAGTGTGTGGCCATGAGATGCCACCTCCTGTTGCCCAGTTTGGCTGCCACCAGATTGGTTCATCACCAACATTTATGTCTACAGGCACAAACAACCCCCTGCGTGATGGACACAAACACCACAATGTCTTCAGCCTTGTGTCAGCCAGGGGCAACTCTGCTTCAGAAAACAGTTTCCAGCCTGAAGATGTTACAATAGTCTTTCATGAGACTTTGGAGATGTGCTTACATTACCCCAAACCTCATTATTTCCTCCATCAATTTCCCCTTTCTTGTATAAATTAGAGTGAATTACAGTATTCATTCAGAATAATGTATAGCCACAAATGGATTCACATCAGTCAGAAAGGATACGTTTATTCACGAACACTTGAGTGTTTATTTCAAGAATATTAGTGGGGATAAATGAGTTCCAGAGATACTGGTGCTTTAAGTAGCTGGGAGTTTTCCTCCTGGAAGTGTACTTCAAGATTTTTTCAATGGTTCCTATTTATTACTCACACAATGGATTAGCAGAGCACTTCCATAATGATTCCAGACAATTTTTGAATAGAAGGGTTCCTTTCCCTTTAATATGTCCCTTCCATCCATCCATCCCAGCAGTAGAAACCAGGCTGTACAACATGGATGGCCACTTGTACGAGCAGTAAATCAGAGACAGGTCTTACTCATTGCAAGTAAGAGCCATTCATAGATGGAGCAGCATTTGAATTTGGCAGTGTTGACTATAGTTTGAACAGTTGTGAAACTGCAAGTAATCAACACTTTAATAAAACTCATAATCTGCTTGCAGATAGTCTGGCAAGGAGAAAACTGCTAAAGGAGCTAAATCATTTGCAGAAATCATTTCCAGTGGATAATTTGACCAACTCCAACATGATGGTATTCATGTGCAAAAGCTCTGAAAATCTTTTCTCAATGGCTTGCAGAAAATGACTACAGATTTCTTATGGCTATGGATCAGAGCTGCTTTTGATGCTCATAAAGTAGAGACAGTATCTGTAGAAGAAACCTGTCCAAAGATATAATCTATTTGTGCAGACCACTGAAATTTTTCAGTTCCATGAAAGCCCCTGGCTTTGCAGTGCTGCAGCAGTGCTTTGCACTGCTTCAAGTTTCAAGCATACACTTAAAGTTTAGATGTCATGTGAGTATATCAATTTATTGCTATACTGAGTTAGATTCTGCCTGAAATCTGTAGTTACATGAGCCTACACACAGCAGAGACTCTTGTTCAAAATACTTAGCTAATAGTTTACAGGGTGACTCAATAATTTAAGAGGATTAGTAGCTAGAAATGAAGCCTTGCAGCTATGCACCACTTATTTAGTTCCACTCCAAATTTACAATTATCTGATGGTTGTTTGGTGGTCGAGGTGAACTGAATTGCCACCTCCAGACTCTTTTGTAGGAGACTGCTGTGCACTTATCACAAACACCACATCACCATCATAAATGGCTTGGCAGTGTAGCAGGTGAAAAAATCCTCCAAGGACTGGCAGCTCAAACGTGATCTCTCTGCTAAGGCTCCACATGCCAAAGGCACGTGGGAAACAACTCTGTGGTGGGGACCCAATGTGAGGGACCTGATAGGGACCCACAGGCCACCTTAAACACCTTTCAGTGTTGATTGATGGCAGTTACTGCCAATTTGGAAATGATTTAGGGAGCTGAATGGGAAAATATCTTTATCCCGTTTGAATTGCTGGGGCAATTGAGTCTCCCACTGTGGTATTTCCAACCTCCTTTGCAGCTTTTATTCTGTGCATCAGAATTATTAGAATGCCCCATTTCAGTGAGTAAATTTTATTAACATGCATTACTATCACCTTGACCTTTAGTATTCCTTCCCTTGATTGGCTTACCATCCCAGAGCTGTTTCCAGGTGGGATGGCAGGGATGGGTGGAAAGAGCAGGCAGCTCATCACAGCATCGCCTCTGAGAAAGATCAGCAGGTTCTGCATCAGGACAGAAACATTTACTCTCCCAGAGGTTATTCCCTTTTGGAGCTGCCACCCAAACAGAGAGCTGGGAGGAAGCAATGGATCCTTTTGATGGATACAGGGAGGACCAGGAAGAATGGAAGGAAAGCTGATGTAATATTTTTGCCTTAAAGAAATGAAAGTTGGCATTTTGGGCAAACAGCCAAGCTGGGGTTGAATGAGTAGGCAAAACATGACCAGGGGTGTTGCCCTGTTTCTGGGGAGATCATTCTCTCGGGGAACAGAGCAGAAAACTTAGAAAACATTGTTTTAGCACTTGGAAATGGATCTTCAAGAGCATTGGTAGAGTGTCCAGCCCTGGACTAAGCAGGGGACAGCTTTGGGCAGTAACACTCATGATGTCAGTCTGGCAAAGCAGAGGGTTTGCAGGATTAGAGAGTAAACAGAGGGCAGGAGCAGCAAGTTGACAACTTTTGGCACATCAGATGAGCCCAAAGTAGCATCCTAGGAGCTGTGTAGATACCCACCCTGGGAGTCTCTATTTTTATTTCTTCTGCTGAAGAGGCACTGAATCTTTTGATTTTCCTTTCCCATGAAGAAGAAGTAAAATAAGTCAAAATGGCTTCTTCTGAGGCATTTACACCCACTGAATTTGGCAAAGTTGTATTAAAAAGACAGGAATAAAGTGAAAATAAAAATCCATTGAAATTCCATTGTTTTTTACACATGGAGCTTATTTGCAGAAGGTGAGCAGTTAGAACCATAGTCTATAATCCTATGGCATACACAGCTCTATTGCAAGAGGACACTGGTCCAGCCCCACATCAACTTGGCAAATAGCATCTGGCTTTAGGACAGAGCCTCTCCCTTCTGTGGGGCGACAGCCCTCTGCCCACTCTGACTTCACAGGGCAGCCTCCTCTAAGTGCTACCTGGAGAAACAGATTCTTGCTATTTTTTGGATGCTGGCTCTCCTCACAATTCAGCTACTCTAAAATATCTCTCCCAGAATCCGTGCTGCTCACTCCAGAGTGGTGGGAAGTGCCTGGGCCCCAGCTCAGGAAATCGGGGATCCTTCAACCCTGATCCTTCCCTACCTCCACCCTACAAATGCCTGCAGACACAGAACTGATCAAGGAGGGGTTTTTTGCAAAAGAGGTTGAATGCAGATGATATCAAGGAATAGGAACTCAGGAGTTTGGATCGCCCTGGCATAGGAGGAACATCCTGATTTGATGCTCTTATGTTTTTGGACATTGGGGTGATCATGCTGCTTCCTGCTCATCACCAGGTTTCTGCCCCTCTCACCCTGCCCAGCCTTCAAACAGGTTTTCCAAAGGATCTTCTTCTGCCACAAGGCCCAGGCTTTGGGGACCACCTACCCAAACAAGGCTCCCAACCTGGCTGCAGATTGGACCTGACCCTACCTTCCCATCTTTTCACCAGCTGAGGATGCCTCTGGGTCTTTGCCTGCCTCCCTTTCTCATTCACTGCTCCCCAGAGGACAATAAACACTTTAGAAACCGCTTTAGGGATTCTACACAAGGATAATACAAGGAAACCCAGAGACAACAACCTAATCAGCAAACAGCTGAGCCAGGGATAAATTCACATGGAAAGTCTGTGTTTGTTTATTACTAATGGGTAACAGAGATGATAACCTTTTAATCCAAAACCATAATGAAATATGCATATTTGTTAATGTGCAACTATAAAATGCAAATCTTGCAAACACAATGGAGAAGGGCAAAGAAAGTACTCAGCACCAATACTAATTCATTCCTTTGGCTTCAGACATTTATTCAAATTGAGTTGTGTATGTAATATAAAGTCAGATGAATATGTAATTGTAATGTATATGTATAAACATTTTCATCTCAAATATGCAAACTGTTTATCATAATAGGAAGTAATACATATTTTGCTGAATAAAAGGTTACCTATTAAAATATTTTTACACTCTTCCCACCCCAAGCTTTTGTACTCTCTGTAAAAGCTCTATTAACATAGAGACAATTTCTGATTTTCCCTTTTGAGTCACGCTACCCAAATTCAAAAGATTTAAAGTATTAACAACATAGAATCAGAAAGACTTTTACATGAATATTTTTCCTCTCACTCTCCTCTTTTCCAAGCTACACAGAAATTGCTCTCCTAAATATCAATTTAAAACATTGGCTAAGAAGCTGAGCAATTTTCCCCTTCTATTTCCAGCCCCCAAAAGAAACAGCTTTCCCCTGTTGCTGTTGAAGTAACTACATATTTATCTACATATTAATGCAGTAATAACTAAGCTTTATTGCTAGTTCTGGTCACCACTGCTTTTCTAAACCTTCTCTCTGGCAGTTTGGCAGCCTGAGAGCTAGAACCAGCTTCACACACAATTGATCTGAATCAATTTGTGAATATCACAAATAGCGAAGAAACCAGGAAAATAAAGATCTGAGACAAATCCGCTTCTCCTAAACTCACCTGAAATCAAATCTCTTCCTGCAGAGGAAAAGTTCAGATAGTTTTCCTTATTTTTTCTTGGTGGGACAATCATGCTCATGATTCATGAGCTGTTGAGCCATGAAGAATATTTCTGTCTGAAATTTAGCATGTATCAATTGTCTGAAACTTGAATGCATTGACAGGAAGTCAACAACAATATTTCCACTGGCTTCACTGAGCAGTGGAGGACCAGTGGAGTCAGGGTAGAGCACGGAGAATTTTGTAATCAACCTCCACCCATTGCTTCTTTTGTCTCTCCTGACTCTGCTATTCACTTTCCCACTGCTGCCATAACTCTATGCTGCTTTTAGTCAGTCCTGCCTGGCGCATTCAGCATTTTCTTCTCTTGTCTTCCAAACAAAACATTTCCCCCCTCTTTGTGTTTTCTGACTCTCCTGAGGACCAGAGCCATGTAGCAATAACCAGAAGAGAAGAGGAAATCCCATCACTATTTATAGCCTCAAATTCTATGAATTCAGGAGCTCTAGAGGAGCACAAAAAGTACTGGTGGGTAACTAAAGCTGAGTAATTTTCCATTCTCTTTTACACCTACTGCTGAAAATGGAAGGAAAGGTAATTTTGGTGCAGGGCTATAGCATAGTGCCATGAAATCAGTAGAAGGAGTGCACAGATTTCTCTTTCCCCACTGCCCTGAGCCAGACTGACAGCAACATGCCCAGGTCCAGTGCTTCATCCACCCCTGGCATGAAGGTCGAGCTCTCTACCCAGTCAGGAGTCACCATCCTTCTTGCTAATGTGATTGGTCCCTGCAGGGTGGTTTAAAATTTCCTTGCTGAAACCTCTCCAAACTCCAAAAAGGCTTTGGCAGCACTCCCCAGGGCTGCCAAAGCCACTGCACACTCACAGACTTGGAGAGCAGCTACTAATGTTCTTGAGAAAAGCAAAGTGGGTCCCTTTTCTCCCTAGCATTTATTTGCCCAAACCATTTACAAGGAAAACAGCTAGAAAGCACTATGATTAACCTGTTTCTCCCCATTTCTACCATCCACAGATGCTCTGCAGACAGCTTGTGTAGGAGAAGAGGTCTATTCACTTTTGAAGGAGGGTGAAGGAGAAAGGGAGAAAAGCCAGCAGGCCAAATGAGAAGCACTACTCTAGAAGTCTTCCATCATTTAAGACTCATAAATCATGATGCAGATTAATGAGAAATTAATGCAGTGCAGAAATTACTGGGGATGAGGAGCTGTCGGTCAGCAGCAGGAGTGCCTGCACATGAGACAAAGCAGTGAAAATCTCCAAAAAGGGAGAGGGCTCAGCAGCCTGGACCAGTTCTTTAATGAGGAAAGACAAAGAGGTCAGCATGGGAACAAGACAGTGTGTGGCTGCATCAGGGAGACAAGGGGCACTATTTAAAAATCCTGTCAAAAGACTCTCTGGACTGATTTGTATTAAAGCCTTATTCATATCTCCTAATGAAAAATCCTCCTGCATCGAATCATAATATATAAGCCTTAAAAGAGAGAGAGAGTGTGTGTGCACAAGAGCAGAGGGGAGGATATCAAACGAGTAGAGGTTAATTTCACTATGCACCTCCTCTGTTTGGGAGAAAAAATAACACAGACAAGGCAAATAGCCTACTTTACCTCCTGTCCTTTCTCTGTGATCCTCCAGTGACGTTATTTTAAGCATTTAACTTTCTGATAGCAGTTAGGCTGGTCACATTTTCCCTCCATTTAGTGGCAGGTTTTGAGCGCATCATTTAGTTCTGCAGTGGGAGTGATGGAGCATGGGCATGATAGATGACTCCCTTCCCTGCTGCTTGGGTTTTTGGGGCTAACAAGTATCTTACCATATTGCTGGTTCAAGCACTCTGAGGCTCTCTGCAAAGCAGGGCATGCAAAGGTGGGGAGAGGGTAAAAAATGATCTTCTGTCTTATTATTTCACATTCAAGGGAGCTGAGCACTGTCATCTTCTAAGATAAATTTTCTCTCCTCCTCTATGGAAAGTGTTCTCACTATCAGTCCAAGCCAAGAAAGTGTAAATTGAGTCCCAATGTCCCATCTATGCAGATTTGCAAAGGCAGTGACAGAAACTCGTGGGAGAGATTTTGGAGAACATGGCTGTTCCACATCAGGTAGGGAGTCTTTATGCAAATACTGCAGCAGTACCTTCATTTACGGCTCCTGTTGGTCCCACTGCCCACAGGATGCCTGTAACCATAGCAATGGCTCTGGTGGAGGGTTCTCTGTGGTGCACAGACCAGACAGTGGCAGCTCATCAGCAGAGAGGAGTATCCAGACAGGGCCACTGTGGATGATGGGTGTGTGAAGGGAGAGCACTCACAGCCCAGGCAGATGGCAATCCATAACACTGACGGTAAGTCAGGTAGACAGCAGTGCTCAGACACCATGGGGATGGGCAGGGGAAAGGAATGGAAAGAGAGCAGAGGGTAAATTAGGATGAATGTTCAGCTGACTCAAACGTGAATACACCCAGGTGTCACTATACACCATAACTAATGGAACTATATGCCCTCAGTTTAACTTCTGCTTGCTCCATCCAAGTTTTCCAGCTCTGTGACAGGGCTGGAGGGAAGCTGAGATGTGGCCTCAAATGCTGAAGCATTTTGGGAGCACACTGAAGAGAGCACTGAGCATTGCATTTGTGTGAGCTGGAGATGGTGCCTTTACGTGAGCATCTGAGAACAAACTGGACACCAAAGCATGCAGATTTTGTTATGGGCAGTTCTGGGTGCAATATGACATCCATACTGACCAGTGGGTACTAACATCTCGTGTACTCCAGCTCTTGTACACTCCCATTTTTCATTGAGGGGGGTGGGGACCCAGGTAGAATGGAATTTCTGTAAGCCTAGGGGCACCACAAGTCCCTTAGACACCAGGTAAGCCATACATTTGTGTAGCTATCCCCTCTGACAGCTCCTTCTGTTTTTACAAGATGTAGTCTTTAATATTGCTCCATCGGGTGGAACATCTTTTTTTAAAATCTGCTCACATGCACACATGCGCAAAGGATAAAATACAAGTAGGGAAAAGGAAATCACAAAAAGGACTCTATTTATCAAAAAAACAATGGCTCAGTAGTGGCAGTGAAATAGAGATATTGTTACTTAGCGATAATAAGGGAAAAAAGCCATTGTCAAAATGATAAGGCCATTTCTGTTGTCTCCCCAAGTGATAATATCTCTGCTACCACTAGTGCCTGAGTATTGTTAGGATATTTCATGGCAAGTGTTAGACAGAATAAGTTATTTACTGAGCCCACAGCAAACTCTGGAGCCTCCAACTTCACCTCCCCCCATATCCCTGTTCACACAACAGCATCTTCTTTAATACCTTTGCAGCAGTGGTTTCTATTCCCCATGGCTTTTCATCTGCTTCTGTTTAAATATAGCACTGCTACCAAGTCATTTGACAAGGTACCTTTCACTGATAAGTAGCCCAACTTTCTCTTGCGATAGGTCATCAGAAAGCCAGATTATCACATCTTGAAAAATGTAGGAAATGCTGGTAAAAGCGCCAGTGAAATGAGTTAGGGTAAAGAAAATGGAAAAAAAAAAAAATTAACACTGTAACAGCAATACAGAGAGCAGCTGAAAACCCCTGGCAGAGGCCCTGATGTTCTTACAGAGTCTGCAGAGAAAATCTACCCATCCAGCAGAGGTTGCTCTCTTGTAGGGCTTTGACACAAAGGTGCCTTCAGTGGAGCTTTCATTCTCTCATTGCAGGGGAGAAGGGCCAGCCCCAAGGCAGCTCCAGCCCCAGCACAGCCCCAGCCCCAGCACAGCCCCATCCCCAGGACAGCCCCAGCCCCAGGACAGCCCCATGGCAGCCCCAGCCCCATCCCCAGGACAGCTCCAGCCCCAGCCCTGGGGCAGCTCCAGCCCCAGGACAGCTCCAGCCCCATCCCTAGGACAGCTCCAGCCCCAGGACAGCTCCAGCCCCAGGGCAGGTCTAGCCCCAGGACAGCTCCAGCTGCTCCAGTCCCAAGCAGGAGCCAGAGAGCAGAGAGAAGCTCAGTGCTGCCCAGCCAGTCACCACCTCCCTGCAGCAGCAAACAGAAAGGGAGTGAAGAGAGGGAGAAAGTCTCATGCAGACAACAAATGTTCCTCTTTTGTTAAATACAATTTCCTTTTCTATATATCATCAACATCACCACCAGCTGATGGAAACCACAGGGTCCCTGTTGCTCGCAGCACTGGTTCTGTAGAGGCTTTTTTATCTTGCAGACCATCAAGAAAAAGGAACTAGGTTTGGCAGAACAGTGCAAGGAAGGTTTAAACCACCACAGAGGAGCCTCTCTGGGCAGAGGTTGTGTGCTGCCCACACCAGCCTTGAGAAACTCTGCAGCTCTAGGAATCACTGCCTGTAAAACCATGCTTTCCAACAGCTCCTGCAGGAGGGAGAGCAAGCAAACCTAGCCAGGAAAAGATGTCCAGGCCAATAAATCTAAAACCAGGCTCATCCCCTCCAAGGAACAAGGATCATCATTTCGTGCTGGGTCACACATCAATGTCCACACTGAGGCCAGAAGCCTATTTTCTGCCTCTGCTCTGGGAGGCAGCATTCTACCAGGGGCTGTGTCTTAGAAGGAATGGGACAGGAAAAATACAGTGTCCCAGGCAAGAGATACACAGTTCTTTGTTTATGATGCCATTCCTAAAATCTGGGATGGCATAGTGTCCTGGAGACTTCTTTCCAATTCTGAAAAGGGTCTGTTTTCCAGAATTGTCCTGGCCACTAACGACAGGGTATTATGTCTAATTTTTAAGCACACCTTACAGCCAGTCAATAAGGAAAATTCCAAATCTTGGAAGAGAAAATTGCTCAAATTATAAACTTTTGTTTCTCAATATTTAGTAGTTCATGGGAAAAAGAAAACAACAAAAAAATCCCACAAAAAAGCAGCAATTCAAATATAGAGCCATCTTCCTCACTTTTCTCTACCTTGGTTGAACATAAGGAAACTGAGTTCCTGGCACACTTTTATGAGTCTCACTTTAAAAAGTCTTTGTTAAAGCTGGATCTTTGCCCTGTCCTCTGCAAAAACATGAGCAGCCCCAGGCAAGTAAAATGCAAATTGTATCTGTATGGGCAGTGTGCTGCCAGCTCTGGGGCTGGGACGTGGCAGTTCATCACCCACACAGCACACATAGCTCCAGAGTGAGGACTGTGCCTGCCCACCTGGGCAGAGCCATGATAAATGTCTACAAATTATCTTTTCAAATGCCTTCACCCCCTTCTTTGGAGACAGCTAGTGATGCTGCCAAAAATAAATGAATAAACAGAAAGATCAGCGTCCTGCAAGCTCCCCATGGAAGGTGATGTGAGAAGCTTCTGCAGCAAAAGCTGTGGAGGAAACAGCCTGGAGAAGGTTTGGGGTTTTTTCCTTTTTTATTTTTTTTTTTTTAAATAAATATTTGAGGCACAGCATGGGAGTTGAGCAGCAGTGTGGTAAGTATATCAAACACAGAGAATCCCCAGATTATCTGCTCTGAGGGTATTAGCTGGCTGCAGAAAACAGCCATCTTGAACCCTTGGAATTAGGATGGGTGCAAAAATATAGAAAAGTATTAAGTAAAGTGTGAAACAGAATCAGGAATAAAACAATCCCTAACAATCCATCTGAATAAACAGGATGAGAAAAATCAGCATTGCTGCTGCTGCTGCCTGGCTCCTTTCTCCAGCCATTCTCTCTCCCCCTTTTCTGCACCCTCACCTGCTTTTGAAATCAAGCTGGCAGAGTGATGTGCAGCTAATCAGGATGGGGGGCAGCTGCTCTCTTCTAACAATTCCTGAAATGCCTCACTGAAATCATCCATCTCCTCTTTGTATCCAGTTTACATCTTCCTGAGGCCTTTAAAAACCAGGGTGTAATGTGGAGCTTAACAGTTGGCAAACACAGGTTTAAAGTGAGCTTGTACATTTGCAGATTGATCCCAGAATGATCAAAGATAAATAATCTCCCCAGTGCTCCTTTGTAAAAACTAATGAAACCTGGGGGAGCGAGGGAGGGAGACTGTGCAAAGCAGGGTTCCGGTTTCCTGAATATTTTAATCACTTCATTGCAATTACTGAAAGAACTTTTCCCACCCATCCCCCTCTTCCTGGCACCCTCATTCTCCTCATCTCTAGTAAATATATTTAGATAATTAGATCCACTGCATATAACCTGTTGGTAACAGTTCTCCATTAGTGCAGCACCCTCTGGCTTGGGTGTCTGTGCCCACCCTTCTCGTACTCCATGGGCAAGTGCACTCTGGGCAATGAGTGTGGGTGAGCTCAAGGGATGGAAAAGGTTCATTTCCCTCCCTGGAAAGGTCCTGTCCCAGCTGAGGCTTCCCTTCCCTCTCTGGAGTGAGCTCTGCTACAGCTCAAGCACCAGCAGGGCCCAGAGCTCTGGTCCTTCCAGGCTGGAAAGGTGAAAACTCCTGACCCAGCCTTTGCTCCCATTTGTCATTCTTGGGCATCTCAATGGATCTTGGAGTGGGCTGGTACTGTTTTCACAGAAAACTCTGATTTGGCACAATCCCTGGAAATGAAATAAAACTACAAAGTTAAAGGTGTTATTAATGCCATCCCTGGGAGGAATGTCTAAAATGAACCTTTGGTTAGGTTTTTAGCCTGCAGCCCTTCCTGACATCTTTGGGTTACCTATCCTGCTCACACAGTGCTATAATGAGCATCATTTCCAGATCAGCCATAAGGGGCACTGAAGGATATCTTCTGAAAGATATCTTCATGCTACTCTCCTAGCTTTGCTAATTCATTAGGCAGAAGGCAGAAGGAAATACTGCTTGGAGAGCAACCACAGAAGATTACAATTCCCTGAGTTTAAAGTCTTTCTTTTCCAAACTTCTAACAATTTTTCAGTATTCATTAGGCAGACAGATTCTGTGTCCATAGATTCAGTGTTTCATACACTGAAAAGCTTTAGTTCTGCCTTTCACATGAGGAAGAGACTCAAGAGGAAACAGAGCACTTTTAACTGGACACAGGGTCTATTCTCCATGAACATCTGAACCAACACCAGGACCAAATCCAGACAACAGCACAGTATGATCCTTCTCCCTGCAGGCTGCTCCCAACTCCTGCAAAGAAATTGCAGTGCCAGCACTTGTAGAGCTGGGCCCAGTCTGAGCTTCACACTCAGCTACTGCCACATTCAAATGTACTTGGAAAAAAAAGAATTCATAATGGCACCTCTTCCACCAAAGAAGAAGCAGAAGTGACCTGAAGACTTTGATCCTGTAGTGTCTGACAGCTGTTTAGACTATAGAAATATGCCTGGAACTTTGGTCTCTGCTAGATTTGATAGATTTTATCCAAACTTCAGAAATTATCTCTGAACATTGATAGGGAGGTTTTAGTGGAAGCATTCAGCTAAAAACAAGCCAGCAGAAGTGAGAGAAGGAAGGGAAAGAAAACATTAGAAAGGGTCATGGCTGGATTTGCTGAACAAATGAGCTCTCTGGTGACTATGAGATCTCATCATACTCCTCTCAATTTTGTTGTAGGAAGAAGTATAAGACAATGAGTGACCTTCAAATACAGTGTGGAAATATGCAGGCTGACTCTCGACAAGAAAACCCTCCTAAAAGGGTATAATCAGATTTCCCCACAGGAGATCTTTTTCTATGCTGCTGTTTAATCTCTCCTACCATATAGCTGTGTGTACTTTTAGAATAGATCGATCATGCATTTAGAAAAGGAAAAAAAGCAAGGAGGCCATGTGAGGAGGTTTGTGCCTGCACCATCAGCTGGAGTGGAGTCAGGGATTGATCAGAGGTGGACACAGCTGGCCCATCAGCTCCTCAAGCTGTGTGGCACAGGCAGTGCAGGTATGGATATCCAGGCAGGCAATACATGCAGATCCACCTGCTGAATATCTCAGCCTCCCAGCCCTCCCCACCCCTTCACATCTCATTAATTAGCCACACATCCAGGTCACAGGGACTGGAGGCTGCTCAGGAAAGAGGGATGAGGAAATCCCCCTTCCCAAAGCTTTTGCTCCCAAAATCCACAGGGAAAGTGGCACTGGGAATGTGGGAATCAGCCCTAGTTTGGAGGGAGAGACTTCACCCTCAGACTGCAAAGGTGATTTATAAGAAACTCCTCAGCCAGCTCCCATTCACTTCTGATGGGATTTAACTGCTCAGTTTTAAAATGGTTTCAGACCTTCAAGTCAGAGCAGGGGACTCATTCCCACTAAAGAGATATGCAGAAGATTTTTGAAGCTAAATCTACCAAGGCCAAAATCATCTGAGAGAGGTCATTTTTCTCCAGGGTAAAGAATTACCAACCCCTTAAAGCAGTTATAACATCAGATCCTAACCCTGAGTTCCTTTCCCTCAGCATGAAGCCTTTTACCTGTGTCCCTTAGGGTTTAACTTTCACCCTGATTTTATAAGCAATGAAGAGTGTGGGCTGTGTCTCTACCAGATCTGTTTTATCCATCGTGACATAAAGACAGTATGTCCCTGAACAGTTAAAAATTAAATCCCAGGCTAGTCAGTGCAGGATCAGACACAGACACAGTCTAACTTTACTCACTACAGTTTACTTTTTTGGGTTTTTTTCTTGTTGTCTTCCTGCAAACAGGTCCCTGGGCTTTTTGATTTATACTTTACCATCTGAAATGCATAAAAGATGTGGCACTTTTGCTCCTCCATGAATCTTCCACAATTTTGTTCAAAATTTTACTGAAGATGACATGACAAATTACTGCCCAAGTCAATTTGCTGGAGGAGGGCATCATTAAAAAAACAGAACTGTTGTGACACAAAAAATGAGTAAAGGGAGGGTGGGGGAAACAATGAGCTCACAACCTCTTTGAACATGTCACACTCCAAAGGCAGTGCTACCAGGCTGAGACTGGCAGATTAATTACCCACACAGCAGATTCACTGATTCAGGGGAAAGGAGGAACTTAAAAGTTCATTTGACCCATTCTGTAGGACTGGGCTTTTTCTTCTTATCAGTTTTGGAGAGAGTAGAGGAGCAGAAAGAGGTAAGGTTGTTCACAGCATCGCTCTGGGCTAAGCCTGTACAGCCTTCCCATGTCCCCATTGCTGTAACTGTGTCCTGGTGCCCTCCTCTGGCACCCCCTTCTTGTTTCCTCACCCAAATCTAACCCCAAACTTCGAAGGCAGATAAGAAACCATTGGATTATGGCAGGTACTTCACTGTTTGCACTGTATAAAGAATATTCTGTCTTTGGTGCAGCTCAGAACAGTCAAGTAACAACAAGGGAATTTGATATAAAGAACAAAATAAACGTATAACATGTTCATTTTATTTTCCCATTGAAAAGCACCATGGTAAGTAGTATTATTATGAGTCATGTTGCCACGTGTTCCTTCTCACACATCTTTCAAAGGTGTTGGAAGGAGAGCTTGTTTCTGTAGTGAATAGTGTCCCTGGTGTTTGCTTCTGTATCTTGTTTCAACACATTCTGCAGACAGAAAACTTGTATCCCTGTTGCAGTCCTGGGGACATTTTTCTTAATAAACAGCGATTTTCACTGCAAATGCCAAGGTATCAGCCAGGATCAAATTCTGAAATGCTTGTGAAAATATCTGATTTCACACATGGCTGCTAGCAAAGTAAATATTAGCTAGGTTACCCACAGTCCTGGGTAGCACTTGGATCTGGTATGTTTGGTCTCAATTGGTCCTACAGGATTTTTACCCTATTTATTTTCTTGACTAGATCCACAGCCATTCTGAAGTGCCTGATGTCGTGTTAATTTAGTGTTTCAATTTCTCACCTAGAACGAAATCATTTCAGGAGCGATTTTGTACTTTACCTTTCACTTCCTAAGAAAATCTCTCGCAAATGGTGCTTTTGCACACAGATTACACATTATAGCAATTAGAAGATCCTGAGTATTATTTCTGTTTACACTTGGCTTACTGGGAAAAGAAAATGCAAAAGAACACAAGCAAAATCCGGTGATCTTTTAAAATCAATGCACTAGGCTTAACAGATGCACCCTGCCTAGATGCACCTGGGGTTCTGCTGAATTTACAATACACTGAATGTCTGGCTTAAAAAGTCTTCTATTTTAGGTACAGTGACTGCAGGACACAGCTGCTGTGCTAGCAAACATACCAAGTGCACCTTAATGGGCATGGTCTGCTATGCACCCAACCTGTGTCCAGGTAAAAGCCAGAGAGAGCTTGGCTCACAGCCAGCTCTCCTCCAGTGCTGTTAAATTGCAGCATTTACCCAGCAGCTGCTTCCATGGAGGCTCCCTGTGGAAGGCCCTGCAAAGTGTGTTGTGTCCTAAGCCCACTTGGAATTCATGTGATCTAAAGGAATTCCCATTAACTCCCTCAGACCTCTCTAGCACACTGCAGATTTTCAAAGGATTTCAGTTGGAAAGGGCTTCCTGAACTACTGAGTCCCAGACCTCTGTTTCTGTCAGCACCATCTCATTCAGCTCGACTTTGGCCTCTGTCCCTTCTGAAGAGGAGGTGGTGACACAACATGGCAGATCTAATGATGAGAACATCTTAATTGCCACCCTAAGTTTAGCTGTAGGGGACCTAGTACCCTTTTTCCTATTTGAAAGACATTTCTAGCACCTGCATACTCCTCTACACGAGTCTGTCGATCCCCACTCCAGTGCTCATCTCTCAGACCTCTTTTACCCCTCCTGCAAGAAAAGAGCAGCCCAGTAAACAGAGTGTAATGAGAAGTCTAGGACTAACAGGGAGAGATTTCACCCCTCTTTCTTTCACACCTGGAGAGAGACAGGCCCTGGGGAGGGAGGTGCTGGCTGGAGAAGAGAGCCTTCCCAGAGAAGCTGAGCAAGCACAGGTGTCAGATCACCCTGGCTCTCTGATGGCTGCTGCTCGAAGGAGGATGTTTTGGATGCAGGGAGGAGTCCTGCACCTCAAGGCAGTGCCTGGGAAAGCAGGGACAGCAGCTGAGAGAGGCATCAACTAAACTGGTCCCTGTCTAAGTGGGAACCACCTATGCTACTGCAAATCACTGTCAGAAAAAGCCAAGTCCAGATGCATGAGGCCAAACAGCTGGAGGAAACAGCAGCAATCACAGACCTGCACAGGGCAGCAGAGCCCAGTGAGAAAGCAGAAAGGAGAAACAAGGTCCTCTTGAGACCTGGCCTTGGCTTAGAGCATTGTCTCCCCTGAATTTACATCTAACAGCTGGTCTCCATACATACCTCCACTTGACTTGGTCCTTCTCCTCCCCATTCCCACCTTTCTCCATTTTTATCTGTCTCACAGCTGAACACAGCATGTGATCCATGCCCTCCCCCTCCATTATTCCAAACACCCCCTTCTGTTGAATTTCTTTTTCTCCATGAGCAGCAGTTGGGGACGCAGATTGACTGAAAACTGTGATGCAGTATAAACAATACCATAAATAGACTTCAAATGGCCCAACAGGAACCTGGTACCCCTGAAAGATCAAAACCACTTTTCTCACTTCTTCACACAGAAAAAAAGAAGCCACCTGCTCTCACATGCCTGCAGCAATCACTGCCTGATTGGGTTCCCTGCAACGACCTCCCCATTCCCTCCCTCCAAAGCTTCCCTTCTACCCAGCTTCAAGCCCCTGAGGTCGGTGCCATGTCCATATCTTCTGTGCTAACCTGGTGATGGACAGCACTGCCCTCAGCACCAGGGAAAGCACACTTCCCTTCCCTGCTGTGTCGCTGGAGGGGGCTGTAATTTTGCAGGGTTGCTTTGTTTTACCAGAAGTAATACTCCCCATCTTCCAAACTCCTCCTAGCTTGGTCTATCTATTCTACACACATGCTGCTCTCTAATGACAGTAGAGCAAGCCCAGTAGCAGATTTTGTCATCTTTCAGGAGGTGGCTGATAAATTAGATTGGATGTTCAGTCCCATCATGGAGCAGCAGATCTGCAGGACCCTGGGCACACAGGCACAGTCCTCGTTTAACCCTGAGACTTTTTATACCTTCCTCATTATTACTGCAGGGCAATTCCTGAGCACAGTAAGCTTCCCTGTTAAAATGGACACAAAACAAGGTATTTGGCAGTTTTAGTTACCCTGGACCTGGCTGAACTCAGAAGAGTTGCCCCTTCCAGTGCCCAGTTTCACACATGTGGAAACTGGGCTTCAAGAAAGGACAATATTTTCACAGCTTCTCTTAAAACAAGACATGCTTAACAAGTTGTCCACTTCTTTCATCTTTAGCTCCTCTCCTCTCCTGAAAGGAGACATGAATCACAAAGTACCTGGGGGAAAAGGCTATCCAGGAAGGCTCCTTTTCTTTAGGTTTATACCTGAGGCATCTAAAGAAACTCAATGGTACTGGGACCTAGCCAGCCTGCCAGGAAAGAAAAGCACTTGGCAGACAACACTGCACAGTCCAGATGATCCCATATGCCTGAGCTCAAATTCATGCCCTGCTCCAGAAGTTCAAGGGTATTGAGATCAGATGTTTTGATTGACCTCATTATATATAAAGAGACCATCTGCAAAAGCTCAGATCTGGCTCCAAGCTTCTTCCAAGTCCAGGTTTGGGATTTTGATTTGAACCTTTGCCTAACTCATTCAAACTCTGCCAGGGCACAATGAAACCATGGCGCAAGATACCAAGAATCCTTTCTTGGATCCAAGCTGATCTCAGCTCCTACTCCAAATCCCTAATCCTGGTCTGTCTTTCAGGTGTACCCACCATCCTATAGCTCCCCTGCAAACCACAGCCTCTCCCTCCTTGCCTATTTTACACCTATCTGCCACACTAAGGAGCCTCTCTGAATGCCAATTAATAGAGTATATAAACCTGAAAAACACGAGTACTGATGCGTATACGCACTGTCTCTGCTTGCAAAGGTATGTGGCAAGGGATCTCTTCCAAAGCAAATGTGGAAGATCAACAGATTCAGCACACTCCCAGAGTCCCTATAGGTCTCACAGAGGCAAAACATTTCATAAACAGTGAGCAGCTGTGACAAGAGACCTTTTCTCTTTCCTTTATTCCTGAAAAAAGAATTGCATCTTTGAGTTCCCATTGACAGCCATTCTCCCTTAACAATCTGCTTGACTCAACACAGGCCATGCTCTTGAGACTTGTTAAGGGAGGGGTGGGAAAGACATCTCCACACTGTTCTCTTCTTTCCTCCTTTCTTTAATCAAAGAAAGAAAACAGGGGGAAAAAAAAAAGCAAAAGGAAAAAAAAAGCAAGGAGGAGGAGGGGAACCAATAGCCCCCTCCTCCCTACTCCTTGGCTTTCTCCCCTATCTTCCTGGCTGTCAGATGCTCTGACATTCCTTGCACGTAAGTGTTTTGCTTCAAAAGTTAGAAGAGAGGGAGAAAGAGAAACTGCATTGCACAGTCCCTGTTGATAAGGTTCAAAGCAGACAGAGATGCCTCAGAAGCACATGTGGTCTCTCCCTCTCTCCCTGTTACAAGAGAAAAAAGAAGAGCTAAATTCCATGGCAGACTTTGCTTCTTCCTGCTGCTGTTATCTTTCCTTGCACACAGGCTGGAGGTAGGGGAAAGATAGAAAATGTCCTGTTTACCTTGCAATTTCTCTTCACCCCAGCCCCCTTTGAAATGTCATCTTTAAGCTTCTTTTTCAGTCCCAGTTTTTAATTGTATTTGTAAAATGAAAGAAAAATTTTGGACACATTTATCTGCCTAGCTGTTGTTTGTTGTTGTTATCTGCCCCCACCTCCTCACACTGTTTTACAATTTTCCAAAAGTTAGGATGAGCCCAGCTGAGGTTAGTCAAGGAAAAAACCTGTCAAAAATCTTCCATACTGTTATTATTTCCCCAGCTTTGTCATTATCTGACTTTCCCCTTCCTCTACCCCTTGATAAGTCCCTCTCATTTTTCCTCCCTGCTTAGCACTGGAGTAGAGAGGAAATACTACAAAGTTACCACCACGCTACTCACTTGGGGAATCCATCCAAGAGTGCTCTGGCCTAGCAAAATCATCACAGCCATCTGTCTGTCTGTTGTGCTGGAGGAGAAACAAGCACACACTTTTACAATAAAGAAAGAAACCCAAAAGCAATGAAAGCCAGAAACTAGCCAGCAGAATCAGCAGTCACAGAGAATATTAAGATAGAGTTTCAGTCACTTCACTGGGATTTCAGATGAGCCCGGTGAACTAAAAGCCCTCCCCTTATTGCCTTCAAAGGGGAATTAAAACAGCTAAGAGATTGGAAGAGGGAAGCCAGTAAAAGTTAAAGAGCTCATCATGCTGCCCTCTCACTGCCCATCTGGCTAATAGGAACATCAATCTGCTCAGGGTAGAATATCCCCTTCAAGGGCACCTCAGGACAGGCCCAGCTGCCATGTGAGGTTAATTTATGCTCTCTGGTTGAGGTGGTTGGGGCTCAGGTGTTGGGTTGTACAGGTGTTGTACCTTGGGATCTACAGGTGAACCCCACCAGCTCCTGCCCCTGTCTGGAGCATCCTCCCTCACAGCTGAGCTATGAGAGCTGGTCTTTGTAACCATGATCAAGAAAAGCTTATTCCTGAGTAGGAATAAGGCTTTGGCTGTCTCATCCCACTATGACGGATGGTGGCAGAGGTTTCACCTCTCTTGGAGCTGCTCCTCAGAAGAAGACCTCTGAGTTTGCATCCTGCACGAGTCCTTGTGTGCTCTGCAGCTGGGTCACCTCTGCACCCATCAGAGAAAAGGTGGCTGGAGGTAACAACTGGTACCTGGAGAGGACTGGACATAAGGGGACAAGAAGGGATTTATCTCTGCAGCGAGTAGCAGTATATTTATCTTTCTCTCCTGTTGTTGCATCAACTACCTGAGATGAGTTAGCAACTCGGCAGTGGCATTTCAGGAGCACACAAAATGGTTTTGTCAAAATATGAATGATAAGAAAGGCCCTTAGTGTTATCAGTGTTTACTAGAGAAAGCTGACATGGGAGGAAAAAAGCCCTGACTTATCCTGGGATGTTAACTATATCCAGATTGTCACTAAGTTAACAATTTATGCCAGACATTAAAAATTCTCTTTCCTATACAGCAAAGAACTCAGGCTATAGATGGAGAATATTTCCATGCACAGCCATCCAGTCACTCCAGGAAGGCACTGGAAGCTGCAGGCTGTTTTTAGCTTGTTGCAGAGCAAGGCAGTGAGAATTTTTGACTGAAAGTGGTAAAATAGTCTCTGTTACTGTAGCTGGATTTGGTGTCAGTACAGTGAAAAACTCTTGTCTCCTTTCCTGGATGTTTTCATGCCAAAAAAGAAGAAACTTGGAAAACTCTGAAAAGTGAAGATACTGTCCAGCTTCTACTTGGTCTGACTGTCCAAAGACGGAAGAGCTCTACTCATTTAAAAGATAGGGGGTATTGATGCTATTGAGCTCTCTTCATCCTTTTGAAGAAGAGTGTCACATCTGCTGGTTGACATTTAATACTTCCCTATCCCAAACTGTCCTGGAGATGCTGCTGAGGGATGATTTTACATTGAAAGCAGCTTCATAATTCTTCATGGAAAATCTTTGCAGGGTAAAGTTCTGACCACTCTTCCCAACTGGCCAACTGATGCTTCATGGAGATTACTGGCCCCTATCCATGACTATACATCTGTCCATCTGGCTGGGAAGATTTATCTGACATCTGAACTATGAATTCCTAGTCTGAGGGTCAATATCCATAAACTGAGACCTTAAAAAATAGCCCAGGAGTGTGGCAGGAGAGCTGAGAGCTCTGGGCTTTCTTTGCTGTCCCTGCCCTGTGCACAGTCCTTATTGTGGGTGAACATTTCACTGCACCCTGTTCAGTCCCTGTGTCAGAAAACATCCTGCTCCCTTCACCATCCTAACTTCCTCATCACACCCAGCACAGCTTCTTTCCCAGTTCACAAACACACATAGTGCTGAGGAATTTTTCTGTAAATTACCGTCATTGAGAAACAGAGTGCATAAGTCATTTGCCCATAAAGGCAAGACACAGTGGGGAAAGGGACTGCTCTGTGCTAGGGATGGCTCTGTGGAGCCTGTGGTGACAATTCTGCATTGCAGTGAGGACATTTCACTGCCAGAGGAGCAATACTCCAAAGCAGCAGGGCCCTTGCTTGGAATGTGAGCCTGAAATAATTTCATAGCCACCCCCATCACTTCTCTTTTTAGTTCATAGGCACAGGAGTGCAGATGCAAACTTCAGACTGGTAATGGAGCAGTTTGGGAACACCTATATAACTGCAATTCAGGACCTAGTTCCCCAAGTGCGCATTTCAGACTCTGTTGCTGTAAAAGAAGCATTTGGGGCAGAAAACAACTTACTGCAGAATAATAAAAGCAGGAGACTTGGACTTTATAATCTGTTCTGAAGAGTGTGAGTTTGCTTACCAAACAGTGAAGCAGCAATAAACTTCCCAGTAGGTAAGAGCAAACCCATGCTGGTTACCACTGTATATCACAGCTAGCCTCACCTGCCCTGTCTTGCCTTGGGGCATGAGATCAGCTTGTTCTGCAAGTCACCTGCACTTGGTGCAAAAAAAACCCATAACATCTGAAGCAGACATTTCAAAGTTCAACATCTAGTCTGTTTTCAATTTTTCCTTCAAATACCAGAAGTGATTGTACCACATTATGGACTAATCGCCTGTCAAATTTAATTTCTAAAGATGAGGTTGCTTTAGAGCCAAGTGAATGAAAAGCAAAAAATACCCTGTCCAAACCCACTAAATTGTTATTTTTATGCTTGTATAGTTACCTGAAAATTGGAGCTTTTCTTTAATCTTTTAGTTTAACTATATGGCAAACATATTGCTGTCAGTCTAGGATATTATATGCAAAATTTGATCTTCCAGTAGCTCTTTGTATTTAAACTGTAATGAAATGATTTAATTAAATTAGCACAAGGTCCAGCAAGGTGCAAAGTCTTTTCTGTACTTATTATTGAAGATCAAACACAGACCTTCATTTTCTCTTACTTGAAGCGTCTGCACTATTTGTTGGGACAAGACTTCTCACTTTCTAGCGTGCCCCACCTGAAGGCCTCAGGGACATAAAGGTTTGGTAATGCTCTTCAGTCCTTCCCCAGCAGCACACATGTGCTGTGCACCATAGGATGATAACCACTGTTGGCACACAGAAAACTGTGCCCTGTGTGTGGATTTTGGTGCAATATCTAAACCCAGGCTCTCCTCCCTCACCCAACTAGAGGATAAATCTCAAACTTTGACAGAAGGTTAAGGTCTGATGCAAGTTCACACTCATGGGGAAAAAAATCTCAGAGAAGCCTCAGTGTGCAAGCCTTTGGTTAGAATACCTTGTAGCTCAGCTGCTCAAATAGCAAAAGTTTGGGTTTGAGAGTGCCTTAGTTCCTTGGCCCTGAGACTGTAAATGGGAGGACAAGGATGGGGGAAAAGGATAGCAGAGGCATTGAGGATCTGGGTGGCAGAAAAGGAGCCTAAAACCATCCAAGGAAACTTTGATAGAAACAGGACAGAAGTTTCTGTCCAGCAGAGGCTCCCAGTAAAGGTGATAACCCAACTGCTGTCAATAGCTAGGATATGACATCTGTGGAGGCAATCTAAACATTTCAACTCTCCCAATTAGCCAGGTAGGCTATGCACGTTTTTGGGGTTTTTTGTTGTTTTGATTTGGTTTGTTTGTTTGTTTCTGTTTTTGGGGGGAGTGTTTAGTCTTGTATAGAGGAATGGCTGGAGAGCAAAGGTCATGTTCCCATGCAGCAGTTAGCTGGGAAAGAATTAGAGAATGGAGTACAGTTGGTGTGAGATGTTGCAAAAGTCAGGAAGACCTTAGTGATAACTGTTAACTGAGAACAGGACGCTGCATTCAGAAGAATGTGAATTCAGCATAGATGAGCAATCACAGGAATGTAGAACTAGGTGGAGTTGGCCTTAAAAGAAATATCCAACAATGAGCTTGCTTTTGCAATATGTATGAGCCTAATTATTGATGCTATATAAGTGGTTTTAGAGTTACCAATAAATGAGACTTGCTGATCATTCATATTGAGTGCTGCATTTCTCCCGCCGAACTCGACAAATGGCGCCCAAAAAACCAAAATGATTTTAGAACCCCAAAGATGATTCTAGAACTCAATAAAAAATCTCTACAACCTCATAAATGCTTTTAGAACTCCATAGAAACTTCCAGAACCCCATAGATGCTTCTAGAACCCCATGGATGTCTCTAGAACCTCATAGGAACCTGTCTTGGTTCTAGAAGACAGGTGACTGCTGGGGAGAGCAGGAGCCTCCCTTGGGATGAAAGAATGTAGACCCCCTCCCTCCGAATTATTATAATTTTGAGATCAAGGGGGCTTTCAGGCAGAGATCTGGGGATAGGAATAACAGTTCCTTACTAGTATAACCAGGCAAACAAACAACAATAACTACAGCAATAACAAGAACACAGAACCAGGGACCCCGGGACAGCTTTCTCAGCTAAGACGGGATGAAGGAGAGGCTTTGTTTTCACAAACCCCTCGGGCAGTCAGTCCCGGTGCTCCTGCAGGGCTCCGAGGAAAACAGTCGGCTGGAAACAGCAGGGACGAGCTGAGATCCTGGGCTGGTGGATGAGGTGTATCAGCAGCTCCGCGGCAGTGCCTGGCACTGCCACACGTCCCGGCCACCAACAAAGAGGGGAGAAGGAGAAGAAGCAGCAGCTCCGTCTGGGTGATGGCGAAATTCCCTTCTCTCCACCGCAGCAGCTCCGCGACCCAGCACACGAACGTCCTTCCCCGAAGCCCAGGAAAAGCCAGCTAAAAACTGTCCCCACCCTCCTTTTCTGCCCCCTTCCCCCCCTACCCTGGGCCCGGCCACTCTTTGTCCTTTGTGAGCACCCCTAAGTACCGGTAGTTAGGTTGTCCCAGCACATAATGGGTAAAAATTCCCTGGGCAGGCCAGAACACAAAATAAAACCAAAAAAAAAGAACACCTAACCCTCAACACTATCCACCCCGAATGGCTCTCTAGCCATCTAGCCTCTTCTAGGGGTTCTAGAAGGTTCTAGAGGTTCTAGAGGTTGTAGACGGTTCTAGAGGTTCTAGTAAGGTTCTAAAGGTTCCAGGTGGTTCTAGAGGTTCTAGACAGTTCTAGACCATTCTAGACCGTTCTAGAGGTTCTAGAGGTTCTAGACCGTTCTAGAGGTTCTAGAGGTTCTAGACGGTTCTAGAGGTTCTAGACCGTTCTAGAGGTTCTAGAGGTTCTAGACCGTTCTAGAGGTTCTAGAGGTTCTAGACGGTTCTAGAGGTTCTAGACCGTTCTAGAGGTTCTAGATCGTTCTAGACAGTTCTAGAGGTTCTAGACCGTTCTAGAGGTTCTAGACAGTTCTAGAGGTTCTAGAGGTTCTAGACCGTTCTAGACCGTTCTAGAGGTTCTAGAGGTTCTAGAGGTTCTAGAGGTTCTAGACAGTTCTAGAGGTTCTAGAGGTTCTAGAGGTTCTAGACCGTTCTAGAGGTTCTAGAGGTTCTAGACCGTTCTAGAGGTTCTAGATCGTTCTAGACGGTTCTAGAGGTTCTAGACCGTTCTAGAGGTTCTAGACAGTTCTAGAGGTTCTAGAGGTTCTAGACCGTTCTAGACCGTTCTAGAGGTTCTAGAGGTTCTAGAGGTTCTAGAGGTTCTAGAGGTTCTAGACCGTTCTAGAGGTTCTAGAGGTTCTAGAGGTTCTAGACCGTTCTAGAGGTTCTAGAGGTTCTAGACCGTTCTAGAGGTTCTAGAGGTTCTAGACCGTTCTAGAGGTTCTAGACAGCTCTAGAGGTTCTAGAGGTTCTAGAGGTTCTAGAGGTTCTAGAGGTTCTAGACCGTTCTAGAGGTTCTAGACAGCTCTAGAGGTTCTAGAGGTTCTAGAGGTTCTAGAGGTTCTAGAGGTTCTAGACCGTTCTAGACCGTTCTAGAGGTTCTAGACCGTTCTAGACCGTTCTAGAGGTTCTAGAGGTTCTATGGGGTTCTACAGGAACCTATGGGGTTCTAGAAGCATTTAGGAGGTTCCTATGGGGTTTCTATGGGGTTCCAGAAACATCTATGGGGTTCTAGAAGCATTTATGAGGTTTCTGGAAGTTTCAGTGGGGTTCTGGAGGTTTCTGAGGGGTTCTGGAGGATTCTATGGGGTTCTGGAGGTTTCTGTGGGGTTCTAGAAGCATCTATGGGGTTTCTGGAGGTTTCTATGGGGTTCTGGATGTGTCTACAGGGTTCTAGATGTTTCTAGGAGGGTTCTAAAAGTATTTATGGGGTTTCTAGAGGTTTCTATGGGGTTCTAGAAGATTCTGTGGGGTTCTAGATGTGTCTATGGGGTTCTAGAAGCATCTATGAGGTTCCTATGGGGTTCCTATGAGGTTCTAGAGACATCCATGGGGTTCTAGAAGCATCTATGGGGTTCTGGAAGTTTCTATGGAGTTCTAAAAGCATTTATGAGGTTGTAGAGAATTTTATTGAGTTCTAGAAGCATCTTTGGGGTTCTAAAATCATTTTGGTTTTTCGGGCGCCATTTGTCGAGTTCGGCGGGAGAAATGCAGCACTCAATATGAATGATCAGCAAGTCTCATTTATTGGTAACTCTAAAACCACTTATATAGCATCAATAATTAGGCTCATACATATTGCAAAAGCAAGCTCATTGTTGGATATTTCTTTTAAGGCCAACTCCACCTAGTTCTACATTCCTGTGATTGCTCATCTATGCTGAATTCACATTCTTCTGAATGCAGCGTCCTGTTCTCAGTTAACAGTTATCACTAAAATCATTTGTGAGATTCTAGAGGTTTCTATGGGGTTCTGGAAGCATCTCTGGGGTTCCTATGGGGTTTCTATGGGCTTCTAGAAAACCAAACCATGTTTGGTTTTTATTTTTTGAGACTGCCTAAGAAAACACAAAGCTAGAAAATTACTTGAGTGGAAACATCACTATCTAAAAGAAAGTTACTTTGGACAAATGCCAAAAAGAGAGGCAAACAAAAATTTAGATTGTCTGTGAACCAGTGGAAAACCTTTTGAAGTAACTATAATCATTCTTGATGTATTATCAGAGAGACCAAGTCCAGCTCTGATCTGCTAGTGTTTTTCATCTGCAGTTTCCAGCATGCTTTATAGTCTGCCTCTGCCTCCTTTCTTACAGGAAAGCAGAAGAGAAATTTGTTATGGCTGAGTGCCTCGGGTCACACAGCCAGCCAGTGACTGGCAGAGATACCAAGTCTGCTGCCTCCCAGAAGCAGTCTAATTTATTGATTTTTCTCATGTGGGTGTAGACTGTTGCTAATGAGAAGAAAGAATGGTGAACAAAAATGAATCCCAGCTCCTACTACCTACCAGAAATATCCAACCAATTTTGTCAAAGGCTGATTTTCCCCAAAGTCTCTCTCATTTCCACCCTGCATACCCTGGTTGTCTCAATCCTCTCTTCTCACCAGTGATTTCACTGCCCTACACTGTGCTGAGATAATATCAGCCCTTTCTGTACCTAGAGGTTGACATATTTACTGGGGAACAGGATGTCTCTGAAATGATAAGAAAACTTATAAAATACATAGTTATTTGTGGAAACTATCATCAGTAAACAAGTTACCAGCCAAGAGTTTCAAATTTCTAGTTAAGCCATGTTGACATAGACTAAAAGAAAGACTTGAGGAAATTTTACCAAGCTTCTTCAAACTTTTTAAGTGATAACACAGTGGTTTTACAGCACACATATAAACCTATGCACAGTGTGATAAATGTTTTGCTCTCACATTGGTATAGCAGAGCAAATGGCTGGGAATTCCTCTGAAATCTCTTGCTAACCCATACTTCTCCTTGGTTCCCGTTGGTTTTGTGTGCAGCTCATCAGCATAGGGAAGCTGAAGGAGGGGAGCATTATTGACCACTCCTCTGATGCACTGAAATCTCCCTTCTCAAAACCTCCAAAGAGGCTGTAAAAGTGGCTGAAGTGGGTTTGGCAGTTGGCCCTGATAAAGGGGAGAATTCATTTCCATGTTCACTCAGGTCTCCCACCTCTGTGGAGGCCAGTGTAGTTCTCATGTGGATGGAATGGTGCTGGTGCCCAGGGCTTTGTACAGCTTAGTGGCAGGATTTGAGAGGGAAGGGTTGCAGTAGGAAGGACAGTGAGTGATGGTGAAACATGGTGTGTCCACAAATAAACGTGACCATTCCCCTCCCCCTGCTCTCTTTTCTATTTCAATACACACAAGCACTGATGTTAATAGAGCTGACTTCAGAAAGGCAGCAATCACAGCAAGCATAAAGGTCTGGGCATTAGCCTGGAAATAAGATGAACAAATAGCCTTGGGAAACTGCTTGCCTGATATCTCTCCAACCACAGCCCCTTGCTTCTCTGGGGAGTTGGTGCTCCTCCTACACATTGGTTACAACACTGAATTTGCTCTCCCTCTGTCTCATGACCATCCCAGTTTCTGTGGTTCTGCAGTGCTCTTCAGGAGCCTGATGTCCAGGGCAGACCTCAGACACCTCCTGATCCCCATCCAGAGCCAACCTGGTGCTTCCCTCATCCCTGCACCACACTGTCCTTAAGAAGGAAACCAGGGCCACAGGCTGTGCAGGAGCCCCAGTTTCTTCTGTAGGTCTCCAAGGTGGACAGTCAGGGATGTAGGTCCCTGTAGGAGATACCTGTCCCTCCTGATGTGAACACATCCAGGGCCTGTTTCCTCTTGGCTGGCTGCCTCTGCAGGCTTGGAGCCAAACACTGGGAAACATGAGATAATGGGCACTTGGGTGGAATTTGTGCTGGCTGCATCCAGCCCATTTAATGTGTCCATAGAAGCTCTTTATTTTTTCAGAAGAGACGCAGAAAACAAGGGATGATTCTCCATTGTTCTGCACTTTACTGGCAATAGAAATGGAAAATATTCTCGTCCAAGCCAAGAGCTGCTCAACATTTTGGGAATAGGGAGGTGTAAAAGTTGTCTGCCAGCTGCCTTATCCCTTCGTCCTGCTTTTCAGTCAAAGGATGGGATTTACTGTGCAGCCAGCAACTGGATGCCTCACCTGCATCTGCTCTCAGCCATGCAGTGCAGTCCTCTCCTCTGCATAGCACAGACTCTCCCATGAGCTGCCTTGGGGAGCTAAAGAATCAGAGAGTTATTCACCTCTGCAGGGTTGCTTCTATTGCCCTGTGCTGCAAAGTTTCCCCCCAATAAATCAATAGGCTGCAGGAGGTCTCTGATCTGTGTGTTTGAGATAAGAAGTGGTCAGCACAGAAGAGCCGCCCATCCTGCTCCCCTCCACAGCTCCTCTGAGAGGTCCATCCTACTGAAGTGGCTGAGAATCATGTTGGAAAGAAGAAAGTAGAAGAGCCTTTAAGCCAGTGGCTTAAAAGTTTTCAGGCTCCCAAGTATAGAATCATTAAGGTTGGAAAAGGCCTCCAGGGTCACTGAGTCCAACTTTTGACCAGGTATTCGGATAATGGAAATACTGGCAATAAGACAGCATCAGAGAGGAATTACTCTGGAGAAATCAAAATTTGGAGGGTGGATCGATGGCAACAGCTCCCATCTTCAACAAGGATAAATCCTCTGAAACGACTTATTCACCTGTGCAGAAAAACTGGTTTTCAAAAGGCTGGTGTAAAAGGATAGGGAGGGTGGGATGCTCTTTGTATGAACCTAAGCACTTTGCTTGAGGGTAGCAGAAATACCCATTAGCTTCAAAGCCTGGGTTTGTGTCTTCCTTTGAGAGAAGAGAGCCCCAAGGAAGCATCTGTATTTAGAAGGCTCTGGAGAGACATTCTGTACTGAGTACAGAGAAGCAGCAGGCCAGGAACAGCCTCCCTGCTCATGCCAGCACTGTAGTTAGGGGAGGCTGGGGCTTGTGTGGGAAGGATGGTTCCTGGGACATTTGCAAAGAGATTGGGAAAAATTGCCACAAATACATTGCAATGAATAATCCCCTGACAGATCACAGATGACTGAGGGAGGGTGGGGAGACTCAGACATTTAAGCTGATACCTAATAGGTCTTTTCCACCTCTGATTTCTATGATGTGCTGTACACAAAACAACAAGCAGCAGCTAAAATCAATGCACAGCCAGAGCCAAGTGTAGAGGTTTTAATCAATCTGAGAAGCTGTTTATTGTGAGGATCCAACAAAGCCACAGAGATTATCATTACTACACATGAAACAGGGACAGGGAAAGCAAAAGGGAAGCATTGAGCTCCTGCTTTGTGGGGACTGAAAATTGTACCTACTGCTTCTGTACCTGTCAGACTTAATAGTGGCATAGCAAGAGTAAATAACTTGGGCAGGGGTGTGGAGACAGGGGATCATTAAGTCCCAGATATTGATCAATGCTGGGCTTAGAACAGGAATAATTTTTGCCTACCTGTGCTTGGGAAGGAAGGCTTAGCCCCCAAGATAAATGATGTTTTCCACTGATGCATCTGGGTGAAACATTGAGGAGCTGTGAACAGACTGTCTTGTGACTGAAGGGACAGTGTATATGAAAGCAGATCTTTGGGACTTGGAAAAATCAGTAAATAAATATCCTGCACACCCATCTCCTTTGCAAGTCAAAACTGGCCATTCCTCTTTCCCTCAGAAGGGTTTTAAGAGGATGGAGTGTGCCATGGAAAATGCCAATAACTGGGACCAAACAGCTGCTGCACATGGTGCAGAGATGGGTTCCATGCCCTCTGAATGCTCCTGCCTCTGGACAAAACCACCTCTGACTCCAGAAAGGGGATCTTGTCTTTGTTTCCCAGCACACACTAGATGCCCAGGTCTAAGTACTTCCAGCAGATTTAAAGTTAAAATTGGATCCAGCTTCCGAGTTTTCTTCAGAATATAAAAAAATATAAAACAATCAGGGTCTTCAGGCTCAGGCAAGAGCAATTGCTGTGTTGTGTTGGTGGTGACAGAAGTAGCCCTGATGTTGAACAGCAAGGAACTGCAGTTCATAAATGATGACCTCATAAAGTATATTGGTTCATCTCAATATGATTACCAAGTAGATGGTAATTAAACTTCAGCAATTTCAAGAACACAATAATTTTCATTACACAATATTTGGAGGGGTTGTAGAGGTAACGGAAGGAACTACATAATCTAATAGACCTTTGCAAGACCTTTTCCATCTTCATCTTCTTTGATGTTCGAAATGTAAAAACTGAACAGAACCATCACTCCAAGCAATCAGGAAAAATGCACATTGTAGCAGATGTTCACAGCTGCCCAGGAGAAAATGGGAGGACAGTGTAGACTTGGCTCAGTTCTCTGTCCCACCAGGAGAAACACAGGGTTTCTGTACCTTCCCTGGCTCCCAGTTCCTTCAGACATTTCACTCTGTTCTGTTAGGATGCCTAAAGTCTTCCTACTTCCTGCCACACCCAGCTCAGGATGGCAGCTGCTGAAGTGGCTGCATGGGGACAGGGACACTGAACAACATCCCACGTGTGACGAGGCCCAAAGCCTGGCCCACTGGTGGTTCTGATCTTCCCTTTCCATCCCTACACAGCTCAAGGGCCACAGCAGTTGGGGCCAATTTGGTTTTCCACTGACCAAGATCAACATGGGTTCAGGGCTTTTTGACCACCAGATTTTTTCCAGAAGTCTGCCGTCCCCACACAGCCTCTTTAGCTCCAGCAGTTACTTTGTTTTTGATATCCAAGAGCTCACATGGACATGGCTGTGGGGCAGAGTTGTTTCTCAGTGACCACCTCCTTGTCTGCCTTACTGCAGAGCAGGTTCTGAGTTCCCTGTGCACAAACTGAGGAAGCCATGGCTGAATCCCCTTTCATGAAATACCAGACAGTGCAGTGCAACAAGAGCCAATTTTTTGCTGCTCTTTAGTTGTGTCTCCATTTATGTCAGAATCCGAGCATTTTGCATCCCCCTTTTCATTCCAAAACTTTTAGTGCCGTGGCCATGAGAAATAAACATGCAGAACAAGCACCCAAGAGCCACACAGAGGAGAAAACCCAAACAAAACAAAACATTCATTAATCTCTCTTTAATGTATCTTTTCCCCTTTCCCTCCCCATAACAGGAGATGGTGGGGGCTGGCAAGGGGGAGGGACGATCCCAGCAGAACAGCCTAACTATAAAAATATGAGTGCAGTTGCTAAAAGCCCAATCTATTTTCAAATGATGTGCTCTAATGGAATGTTGCTGTACATCTTTTGATGAGACAGGAGTCTATTTAAAAAGACAGGCGCTTTCGAATGTGCTTTTAAACCCCGTCTGTCAATTAGAACAACATCAAGGGTTCAGTGGCTGGGAAAAAAGATGACAGTAATGAAAAGCTGGGAGGGCAGCAGAAGAAAAGAAAGATAAAGACAAAAAAAGGTGGGGGGGGGGGAAGACAGAAGGAAAAGGAAGAAAGCCATATTAAAAAAGCAAAAAAAAAAAGGAAGAAAAAGGAAGTGAAACTAGGGCAGAATAAAGGTTTATAAAGAATAGCGGAGAATAAAGATTCATGAAACAAGATTGCACTCTTTTACTCCCCAAATTATATATTCATTCATTGCCAAGAAGAATGCTGAATACAGAGAAAGCAGAAAATGCAATGCCTCTTAAAATCTGATTCCCTGCATTACTCAGCATCTCTAAGTAAGGGAGAAGAACGTGTTGCTCAGCCTTTCCATGGATGGATCCCATGCTGGCATCCCTTCCTGCAGCTCTGCTAAGAACCTGAGCAAACCTAGGAAGATAATTTAAACTTTGAGAGTCACTAAGGTAAGGATCACTGTAGGAAAAAGTCCATGAGGAAATTTATAACTGGTATTAAGTGCAGGATGCAGACAGCAGTAAATAAGTCACTAGACCACAAAGCAAACATGTCAGGAAAAAAAACTTTGGGCTGGGTTCTCTCCAAGGAAATGGTATCTCACCTGCACACTGGAGGTACCAAGAAAGCTGAAGGTGGGCATCTCTACATTGGAGATGAGTGCTGTGCAAAGAATGTAAAAGTCATACATGGATTTGGTTTGGTCTCCCAAACCCAATGCCCAAGATGCAAGACTCAGAGGTCTAAATGCTCCCATAAAAGTCAGTGACAGAGTTGCTGTGCCTCAGTCCCCTCTGGTGTCGACAGCTCTGACATGCAGGGTCTCCTGGTGCTCACCTGTAGCAGGGAGTCCATATCCCTGCCACACCTTGGTACCTGAAACAGCTGCTGTCCTGCAGCAGAAGCAGAAGTTTTGGCAGAATGAGATATGTTTCACACCTTTTGCCCTGGAAAGAACATATGCACTTGCCAAGAAGCAATCCTGAGCTCTCACTCATATTGCTGGGATTTAGAGACCATCGTTTCTACGACTACACATTGTTTATGGCCTCTGTTGCGGCGAGCCTTAAAAAGTCATAACATTTAACATATCCAGCTCCTCCAGAAACTAAATAAATCCTCTTCATCAGTTCCCTTTGCTGCTTGTGGAGCTGCCCACGAAAGGCAGTGCTCTATTTCTCCAGGTTTAATTGCAGGCCCTCACCCGGGTTACAGCAGAGCATGATGGCAGAGCAGGACACCATGGGCAGGGTTAATGCTGCAGCTGCATGCCTTGCAGGAGCCCACAAGGCATCCTGGGCTCTGCTGAGCTCTCTACAAAGGTACAGCCAAAGAGTGAGATAAATTAAACCAGCATGATGAGGAATCCTCTCTCCAGATTAGACCCAAGTGGATTTACACGCCTTAATGAGAAAAACTTGAATGTCTTTTGTCACACAGTGTTTGAAGAAAGGTATGTGCAACCTCTCTCTCATGTGGCAGTGTAATTAGGCAGTGTAATCTGCAGGGAGGGAGGTAGAAAAAACAGTGAGCCAACTTGAAGTACTTAATATTTTTGCATCATCTGCTGATGTATGGTAACTTGTTGCCTATGCTGATAACTTCCTTATATATGTCTGTCCTATTTCTGGACAAAACAGTGCTTCTTCAGCCAAGAAAACACTTTACAAGTATCAGCCATGCAAAGACATTAATTGGGGATAAATATTGGAGCTGAAGTTTCTCAAGTTAGACAAGAGACCCAAAGGCTTTTTTATGTAGCTCCCTCAGGCATTACTCCATATATACAACAAAAATACTACAAGGAAACAATTAATGGCAGAGCTGTGTGCTGCAGGAACTTCATGGCCACAAAAACATGAACCTCTTATCAGGCCTTGGCATGCACAGGCATTCTTCTGAGTTCAGTGGAGGCTTCCTTGTCAGCCCTTATTTTCCAGGGTGGATGTACTGGTTTAGGATAAATAAGTAGAGCTCCCTTGCACAGCAGCTGGTCAATATTTGCTGTCTCTGAAGCAGAAGGGTCAGTGTCCCCATCCCTTGAGGACCAGGCTCTTCCTCTCCATGTAAGGAGAGGCACAGGACACTGCCAGTGCTGGGTGTGCAGAGGGTTTGGTGTGGGCATGGGAAGGCACCAAAGCTCCCATTTATGCTCAGCTTAGGCAGCAGCACCACAGGAACCATGTCTGGCACAATGATTAAGGTTTGGGGGCTGGGTGGGTCAGGGGTCCCCTCTCTGCCAGTCCTGTTTTCATCTCCAGCCAGACACCCAAACTCCACATGTTGAGATAACACCCTGCCATGTCTGCAGAATAATGCTCTGCAGAGTGTGAGGTGCTTGGAGACTGTGGAAGAGAGGTCAATGCAAGAACCTCCACTGAGCAGGTATGTTCAACCAGTCACCACTCAGATCTTCAGTCATCATTACGCAGGGAAACCAGCTGTTCTTCTGCTATTTATGATCTCCCCCTTAAATCTACCCTCCCTATGACTCAACCCACAGGCTTTAAAGTGTGCACTGTATTGACATTTATATAGTACATTTCATACACTTCCTCTCAAAGCTTTTTACAAAGCCATGAATTACATACCTGTCACCCACTGAATTCATTCATCCAAGAAAGCAGCAGTCATTACGCACTCAGCAATAAGCCTCATAACACTGCCAGCCATTGAGTTTGTATATGTGTGCACCAAAGAGATAAAGTTACTTTAATGCCATCTCTTCTTTTAATGCAACGGGGAGCAAGGGAGGGGAAGGATGAGGAGAGGGGGAGTAAACGATGGGTGGGAGGGTTTGGGTCTTTCTCCATACCTAGATGTACAGATGTAGCATATATTAACTGCCTAAGAGGCTGCAGCTGCAGGAAAGTAATTGTGTGAGTGGCAAGGTGCCTCCACCCTGGTCTATAGGAGAGATATTAAAACAATAGAATGCTTTGCATTTGTTTTGCTTCTTTCATTCTGGAATCCCAAAGTGCTTTTTAGACAGTAATTAATTCTCACTAACGAAAAAAAAATATGACAACACCGCCACAACTTTGGAGCAGTTCTCATTTTGGAGATGGAGGCACTGACAGGTTTGCAAATTTTCTGCAGGCTGCAGAAAGAATTAATAGCAGAAATAAACCCTGCCATCTTGGTTCCCAGCTCACTGGTCCACCTCATACACTCACCTCCTCTTCATCTATTCCTATCAAGCCTGCTTCTTTTTAATCAGTATTCCAGTGGGATGTCTTCCACTGCCGAGAAAAGGCTGCCTTAACTTTTGTCTCAATGAACCAAGCATATGCACGGCATCTAATTAATATCTCTGGACTTGATTGCAGGCAGGAAAAAAAAACCTTTCTCCAGGTTCCAGTGATTTTAGGATGTATTTTCCACCAGCCCTGTGAAGCCCATCTGTGTTGAGGGACTGGAAGTGATCAGTTCAAAGACAAAGAGACTTAACTCAATCTGCTGCATCCCGCACAAATCCTGGACTTGCCCTGAACAGAGTAAACCCTGTGCTGTGCTCCTCTGGAGCCAGATTTTACCCAAACATTAACCCTATTTCCTCCTCCACATACAACAACATTTTGATTGCAGAATTCAACAGATCCAGATTCTGATAGTCCAAAGCCTACCCCAAACCTCAGTGCAAAAGGACTACCCCCACCCAGAGCAGATGAAGAAGAACTGGGAGGGGACACAGCATAAATCACCTCTTAAGAGATTTATTTAGCTGATGGACTGAAATTGAACTGTCGTAAAGTGAGAGCTCTGGGTCTCACTTGAACTCTCCAATTTCAGAAGAATTCAAAAGCAGGGCTGAATGAGAGAAGTCACTAAACTGGGTAAAGGAATTAAATGGGTTTTTTTCCATTATTCTGCTAGTCCTAATCTGGCTTTTGTGAGAGGAAGTCCCTCTTCAACCCCCAGGACACCAAATACATGAAAGGTGTTGCTCTGAAAGAAGAAAGAGAGGAAAACAAGGTGTGAGAAAATAAATGCTTTCTTACTGAAGGCTGCCACCACCTTCATCTTTCCTGTTCCAAGAGAAGCCAAGAGGAAAATGGTCTCTTTTTTTCCCTGATGTTACCTTCAGGTGGTATTTCAAACTCATTTCTAATAGAAATGAATTTAATTTCAGAAGAGTGGTAAGAGATTCACCTTCACCAAAAATCAGTCTGGAAAAATTCTGAAAAAACACTATCAAAATATGATCAGTTCATGATTTCCAGTCCATGAACCATTTTCTGGACTGTTCTGTCAGTGGTTGGAAAGGATGAGCCCATGTCAACTCCAGAAGCTCATTAAAACTGTCCTTGCCCAAATCCTTCTCAATTCTCTTACCAATTACTGCAGTCACCAGTGAGGAAAGTCATCCAGATTATCAAACGACCATGAACATGTCTACTCAGGAATGAAGGAACCAAAATAGCAATTCTGGTTTGTGTTTTCTAAGTGTCTCCTTGCTCAGGACACAACTTGCCAGGCACTGACAGCCTCCAGGTGACACCACCACTCAGCCCATGGTGAGATGACATCTCAGACATACACACAGATGGCCAGACAAACAGAGAATACACAGGTCCTTATTTGCACCCCATCCAGTGCATCATTGCCTGCAGTGAGGTGTCACCACACATTTCAGAGGGGTTTCCACTCTCCATGCCAGGTGCATGAAGCAAGTGCACATCATTTGAGGCCTCGCTGTGGTAGACACTGACACAGATTGTGTAGAGCTGCACTGATGACGGACCTTTTACAGAGAAATCTCCTGCCTCACTTGGGGATGACTCAAGCACAGAGTTTATAAACCCATTTGTAAACAGTGTGTGGTTTAGCAATGACAGCCCCTTTCTTAATTCAAGTCATTACTTTAATAGCATATATGTAACTTAAAGTAATAACATTAATTTAATAGCAATAATGCAACTTAAACACACCTCTCTGTGTTCTTTTCCTCCAGGCTCTGGCCACAGCACTGAAGGGTGCCACACCAACATGCAGAGTGTGCTTACAAGGCTGGGAAATTCATCTGGGAATCAGACATGTCAATCACCAAAGAGCCCCTGTTCAAAACCTGAAGGCCTCCAGGGAACAGGCAGGATCCAAATCACTGACCCTCGTGTAACATTCAGAGGCAACAATACCTGTCTGGAGAAAGAGTTTCCCTCTGTCTGCACTGGCTAAAATACACAAATGTGGAATTCTCTTTGCCTCTGTTTTCACCAAATCGCAGTTCTCAACAGGGTTTAAAAATGTTCTCTCAATTGGAGGTACGTTTAAAAATCCCTCTACAAATGGCAAAATAGAATATAAAACAACAAAAAGGGTATTGATTTAAGTCTAGCTAGATTGCAGTTATTATGAAAAAAGATATTTTACATTTCTTTAGTAAATTCCACAGTAAAGCATTTAGCAGCCTACTGCAATATGCTGGATCATACACTTAAGACCTACTAATTTAAATGACAAATAGAGATAGGCATTTACATCTCCTACATATTCCATCTCTCCCTTCCCAGCACACATCCTTCTTGCAGACTCTTGCATGCACACAGAAATACCTTTGGCAATGTGGTGGTTTCTGTGGTTGTACTGGTGAGCTGATTGTTTGGAAAGACCAATCCATTCAGCTGGCAGTCAAGAAGAATGAGATCTCAAACTGGAAATGAAGGGAAAAAATGGAGAAGAAGCCCCATTTTTAGTTACAGGGAGTGGACAGAAGACCTATCAACCATGTCTAGAAGGGGAACCACAATTTCCTGGAGAGTCACGATGCTCAGGGCATTAAATTTTGCCTCCTATTAGAGGTAAGTGCTAGCGAGAAAGAGCCCCCATCCTCTGCCAGGTCCCTCATCTCAGCCATGACCAGGATTCCAGCTGTTACATCCATGGATGGTGCCAGTGGGGCATTCCTCCAAGCCTGTCTCATATTTCAGATCAGGCTAATCCCACCTGTTAGTACACTGTGTATCGAGTGTGTCACAAAGAAACCTTGCTGCATGAGGCTCCATGTGTGGCAGATGAGGGCAGAGTGGGCTGAAAACTGTAGGAAATTTAAACCTAGTTCCAGTTCACAGTGATGTCAAACCACAGGAAATGAAAGCAGAAAGTGGAGATTTATGAAAAAAGTGGCAGGAGTCATTACTATGTGTGCAGTATTGATTGAAGAAGATCGTGTTGCCCCCAAATTGAAATGGCTTTTACGTGTTTGGGCCCATCCTGACATAAACACTTTCTTCTCTGTTGATGAGGCCATGTTGCCATGGAGATGCAGGACTGGATGCTTGGCAAAAGCACGTTTCGATAAGGCAGGTCTAATGGATATATTTTCACAACATTCACAGTTCCTTTCTGCTCATTTTCTCCTGAGCAGACTTGTCCACTTCTTCCATTTTGCCACTTGATGAAAAAATATCTTTTTAATCTTTTAATTTAGCTTAGATTTCCCTCCCTCCAACACCAGAGCTTGCCAATTAAACTACTTATCTGAGATGCTCCACACCAAGGCCAAGTGCTTGCTTTTCATTATCAGATTGGGTGGCTTGTTTTCACCCTGCCTGCTCCATGTCTGAACCCCTTTTCTGCTTGCTGTATGTTACAGATGTTGTGATACAAGATGTGAGATTAGAGTTTCATGCTAGTGGAAGAGGCCATAGGTTCAGCTTTTCTTTAAGGCAGCCCTTCTGAAGTCCTGAGGACAAGAAATCAAGGTTGTGGTGGCTGGTACATGTCTTGGAGCACACTCTGATGCTGCCTGGGCCCAAAGCAGGGATAATAATACAGCGTCACACAGAAGAGAGGCAGAGTTTAGTTAAATGTTTTTAATTCTGGATGTCTGTTTATCTTTCTACTGTAAGCAAATGCAAGTATCTTTTAAACTAATTTGAATAAAAGAACAATATCTGTGCTTATGCAGGTTCACAAATCCAAGCATTCCTACACACAGATAAGTAACTTCACATCCAGTTCCATTGAAACATCTTTTCCAGGTTTGTTTTTTTTTTTTAATTTGTTTTTTGTTTAGTATCTTTGGATCATCTTCTGGAATCTGTTTGAGTTTCTTAAGCAGGAATAACCAGCAGGCATATTGACTAGAAAGGATGCTCACACAGACAGCCTATTTGAATGGAAAAAACAGTCTGAAAGAATACTTTCAGTCAGTGAATTGAAAAAAATATATATTCATGCCACAAAATGCATTTATGCCATGTGGCCTCTGTGACCAATTAAAATTAGTCAATTCCTTTTGGTTTGGGGATACTCTTAATGAACTTCTCCTAGAGACAAGAGCAGACCAAGAAGTATTTGCATCAGCAAACAATTTCGAACAACCGATTAGCTGGAGAAATCAACACCGCAAGCATAGAAAATTCACAAATAGAAAAAGAGGCAAAATTCATCCAATAAATTATTCATCATGAATTATTTGTCCAGCTTCCTTTAGATCTGGCCTAAGTTATTACTAATTAGTTATGGACACCTTTACCTACTAGGGCAGACTTGGTTGAGAAGTGGGAAAAACTATTATCCACAGCAATGATTTGAAGGCAGCTCCCAGAAGCTGGTAACTCAAAGCTTGAATCACCAAGTGACTCTTACAAGCTCTCTTGCTCCAGCTGACAATAAGAGAGGCGATTTTCAATGGTAACAGTTATCAAAAAGAGTATTCATCTCTTTCCCCCCGAGTCAGGGCCGAGGCATGCTGTTGGGTCAATATTTTGGAGGCGTCATTGTTCAGCACATTCAGAAAATGCCTGAAGGACTGCAGACACCAGGGCTGTCACTCAGACATTTTACAAAGATTGGGATGTTTCTTTGTCCTTTTGTACATGCCAGCGTTCTTGGAAAAAGAAAAGAAGAAATGAGATTTAGTATCACAGGATTCCTTGTTTCTTTGGCTTTGCCTCTGTCTGGGCTGTGTGTCACATAATAGGGCTTTGGCCCAGGACGTGGGCTGTGAGATGTGAGGCAAATGGGGCAAGGGAATAATCATCCAATAAGCAAATTCATTTCATCTCCTCATGCTTCAATTTTGCCATCCACAAGACACTGCTAATGACACTTCCCCTGCTCTGAGATCTTTGGATGCAAAAAGCCAGCATTAACTCTTTAAAAAGGCTAATCCTCTTTGTCTGCTTGAACCACAGAAGCATGCAAAGCTCAGTGTTAGATGTGCCTCTGCAGTGCAGAACTATAATTGGGAGCTCAGAAAGGTATGGGGGAGAAGGGGCAAAGACAGCCAGGAGCAGGGCACTGCTTCAGTAGGAGGAGGCACCAGGTGGGATCTTGTGGATCCTGAGGGAGGGATGCCATGAGGTGTGTGGGACCACGAGAGGTGGGAAGGCAGTGGAGCAGGAGCAATTTTTCACCATTTTGCATAAAGAGTGATTTGTTAACACATTTGAAACATGTAAAACACAGTCCTTTCCACACCACTCCTAGTGACTCTGGGATTGTACCCAAGAGCTTGTTATCACCACAGATGGAACTGTTTTTTAACAGCATCCCTGACCGATCTACTGACTCTGAGGAGAATCAACAGACTTCCCCACCACCCTTAGGATAACTGTCAAATTTTGCAGGGTTTTGAGGACCTGTGCACAATTCTGTCCTAAGCATCAGAAGATTTCAGCCACATATCTGTAAATGCCCTGAGTGGGAAGATATTACTGAAACAGAGAAGGTATCCCATTAACAGGACATCTGCATCTGCACACAGCCACATGCAGCCATTAGATGAAGACAAGGCTTACTCTGGTGATCTTGTTCATCTGATTACAGGATGGGAGATCAGAGAGGAGGAGGTCTGAGTACACTACGCCTTCCTTGTAGATTTTCTCTGTGGAGTTTTCACATGGTCACGCTTCATTGATAAAATGAGTCCCAGGAAGGTTTATTCATTTTACTGCTTATTGTTTTCTCTAACAGGTGCAATCACTATAATTAGGTCTGTATAACAGCATTTTCTTGTTAGTCAAATTCCTTCTGTCTCTCAGATGCTCCTGGCTATAGCAGTACAGTGGCTGCTGCTTAGAGAATGAGTAAAAATGAGTTGTTTTCTTTCCCTCCTTTTTCTTCATTCATCCACATTAAGACAAAAAAAGCGCCACATCTTCCATTTCACACAGACAATTTCTTCCTAGTCTTTCTTGGGCTCAACCAAAGATGTTACCAAATGCCCCACCCACTTCTGATATCAGCATCTTTCTTGAAAACATGGCACGGACCCACACCAGGGACAGATGCAAGCACCAGAGCAGAGCAGAACATAGTGTAAAAGGGGACTATAAAAAACAAGGCTGTCCCTGGGGAACTGCCCTTTGCCTCCAGTTTTGGATAGAGGGAGACCAGGCAGCTCAACAACTCATGGCTCCTACAGGAATAATGTTGGGGCAAAGACTGATATCCAACAGTTGAACATATGTCCACTACATCTTTTCCTGCTTTAGAGGCTGTGTTTCTTTCCCTCCAAGTTAATGCACACAAATACATAACCCATCAGGCACATGGTCTAATACTCACAAATGTGTGGATGTATCCAGGTTAACCTGGAAAAAAATGACCTTTTGAAGCCACATCAAACCAATGCCTTCCCTCCCAGGAAACATTGAGCTTGCCTAGGAAACAAGGGAAAACACATCTCTGTTGGCACTGTATGGAAACGGGGTGTTTTCCCTGCCATTTTCTTGCCTCATTATATGATGTGCCAAAAATGTAAATTCAAATAGTGCCTTAGAGTGGGGTCTTTCTGGAAATGATGGGGTTGCATGTTGGCAGAGGCCTCAAGGCCCAATTGGTCTGAGGCTACAAGAAGCAGCACCGCACTGAGAAAATGAGGCTCTCAGGATAACAACTGGGGGGATGTGTGCTGCTTTCAGTCAATCAAGCCCAAACTCAGTCACAGAGTAATCAAGCTCAATTCAACTGACTTCTGCGTTATTATTGTTATTATTTATCACTTGAATTACTGGAGCACCTTGAGGAGGCAACTGAAACGAGAGCAGAGCGAGCTGCTGCTGTACAAAGATATAATGGGAGTGTGGCAGTCAGGGTGAGCACACAGGATGCAGAGAAGAGGCTGGCAACAAGCTGAAGAGAAATGGGGTTGCAAGCAGGCATTTGCAGTGTTCATCTGCTGGCCCTGAGGGGAAGATCCTGCACCCTGATCTCAGACAGGCTGCTCAGCATCTGGCAAACTCAAAGCTCCCTCCTTAGCTGGTGGCAGCAGAGTGCAAAGCTCAAGTCTGACACAGGTCCTGTGCAGAGCTGCGTGGAGCAGCAGGTTCAGGCTATCATGCTGTGCCAGCCCATCAGAGCCTTCATCTTTGCCATTCTTCCTCAGATAGGAGCTTTCTCATCCCACTAAAGTCATTGGCCACTGCTTGCTTCATCCAGCCCTTCTCTCAGCACCCCGTGCTCTCAGCAGAAAAGCTGACACATCCATTGGCATGTCAGCTGGGACCTGTCCAAATGAGACAGGAGTCAAGTCCCTCTCCTCTGCCTCGCTACTGAGCGCACACCAACTGTCATCTGTAAGTAATATGCTAGACATGTTTCTTTTTCAGTTTAAAAAAAAAAAAAGTAATTTATTTTCTAATTACAAAAGAATATAGGATAGGGGGGGAAAAAAATGAAAGAAAAGAAATTATGACTACCAGATGGCAAATCACCATTTAGCAGGAGCAGGCAAAGAGAGGACTCAGTCAATCACAGGGTAAGTGATAAGACACCAGAGGGAACTACCAGAAAGAAAGGCAGCTCATTACACAAAGCACTAAATTATTCTTAGTGGGACTTCTCCTCCTTCTTTTCCCCTTTCTATTTTTTATTCTAAGCCATAAAGCAAGTAATTCCACTGAGGCCCTCTTTTAAATGATTAACATTTCCATTTTAACTTTTGTTTTTGATTGTGTCCCTGCCATTAATCTTCCTGTCTTTTTCTGTGCCCTGCTGCTCACCTCATCTAATTCCCTTGGCCCATCTCTTGCACCCACAAACACATCCATAAACTTTGCTGCTGGTGGGAGCCTTGGATGGATCAAACCAAGGTTGGGGGATGTCCCAACTCATCACACAAGACCCCAGCAGCATCCTGGCCCATCAGCAGAGTCACCATCCCTCTAAAGAGACTTCCAGTCCAGATTGCCTTATTTGCATGGCTGTCCTGGGGCAATTTAGAAACCCCTGGTAAGGAGATAATCCTGAGATATACCTGGCCAGCAATCCCCCTTGACTGATGATATCTTAAACTCATGATATCCAAGGCTGACTGAGATCTCTGTCTGGCTCAATTCTTTTCCACTGAGCAGCTAATTCATCAGTGGGATGGAAAGTTTTGGGCAGCGCAGTGTTTTCAGGCAACATCATAGCAACATCTGTCTTGCTCTTTGAGGAGGCCGGATACAAACCACAGCTCCCTTTCCCCAGGGAAAACACTGGGGAAAAGGTGGCAGGTCAAAACAGACTGCTGTCCATTTCTGCACATTTCTGCGTAAACAGGAAAATTGAGGGAGTGTTCATTATTCAGTGATGGCTCGCACTCTGCCACGGGCCCCAGAAGAGCTGTGGGTTGCTGAGCTGCATTCCTGTCCTGCCTTTGATCCTGGTCTGCACTGGGACATTCCCAAAAATCTCCTCCTCCCCCAGTTTCCCTCTATTGCCAGAAAGGTAAATATTATTTCCTTCCTTTACAAATCCCCTGTAAAACACTGCTAATGTGCAGGGAGGGCTCAGGTTTTTACAGCTGCCTCCTGGCACCGACAAAGCCCGTTCCCCTCAGCAGGAGCGAGCCAGACATGGGTGTTGCTATCCCATAAATTCCCTCTCACTGCCAGTCTCCTGGCATTGCTGGCATTTAGAGCTTGTTCATGTGTTTTAGGAGCATTAGGCAAAATACTGATAGCCAGGCATTTTATTACTCATATTTCTCTGGCCTTAACGACAGGACACAGTGCTACTTGCTAATGAAGCGGGCTGAAGCAAATGTGCTGGTGGCACGAATTGAAGGGGAGGGAGTGAAACTTCACCTGCCTGCCCCCTTTCACCTCCCCAGGGCTGTGGCCATGGGTGTGCTACTGGGGATGATGGCAGGAGCCAAGGCTCACCTCCTGGGGGATATCCTCCTCCTGGCTATAAAAGCAGCGTGGCTGGACCTGCACCAGAGAGAACCTGGGGAAAGGGAGTGAGGAAACGCCAGGGCCTGGCACAAAAGGACTCCCAGGGCATTCCAGGCAGCCTCCATCCTAGAGATGAGCTGTTTTGTGTTTTCTAGAAACCAGGCAGGCAAAAAGGAGAGGTTTCAGTCGATACATAAAGTACTTTTTAGCAAAATGAGAGAACTTCAGCTCTGAGCAGCACAGGGGCATCTGTTAACTGTGGCGGCTTTGGAATATGGGCACTCGCCTGTCAATGAAAACCAAATCTTGCACTTGAAGCAAAAACAAATTAAAATTAATTAATCAGTGGAAAACACTTCATTTGAACTGGGAAGAGCAGATGCAACTAGCAGGTCTAGGTGGACAAACAAGATAATCAAATCAATACTCGCACTTTTCTCACTGGCTGGCAGCCACAGGCTACTAAGTGAGAGCAGAGGTGCGGATCTGCCTTGTTTTTATCAGCCATCAGCTGGTTCTGTAATTAACTGGAATTCAGACCTGCTGGGGGATTTATTACCCTGTCCTTGGGTGGGTTTGGTCCGCACACGGGGGGCAGCTTTCTCCTGCTGTCTCCTGAATCTCATCTTGTTTCTGCACAAACCTTTCTCCCTCCCTGGGAAGCAGCACTGCCTGTGCAGTGTGAGCTGGAGGAGGGTGCTGGGTACCACAAACCCAGCTCATGGCTGTACCAGCTCATCAGTGCCATTGTCAACAGCAATGGCAGAGAACGAGCAGGGCCAGGTGTGGGGCTCCGCTAACAGCACTGTGATTGAGAGCAGATTCTTGGGCCCTGACACAGGAGCAGGGCTGTGCAGAGATCTTCTCTCCTCTTTGTTTTGAGCTGTGTTTAGCTGTGTGTGAGACGCTGTTTAGATTTTGCAGGTGGCAGCAGTGTGTGTGCCCTGTGTGGGGACAGCCCCCAGCCAGCCCTGCTTCCTGCCGGGGGTTCCACAGTGGATTACCAGGGAAAGGGAACAGGAAGGGAGCAGTGTCCCCCTCCTCATCCACCTGGCCCTGGGGACACTTGGTGTCCTGAGCCTGAAAACAATGCTGCAGTCAGTGAAAGGACACCCTGTGAAATTTGGGCTCTAACATTCGAAAAGCAGGAGTCAGAAACTGGGAGTTCCCTGTCTCTTACTAGATATGGCCCAAGAGCCATCTCAGCTGAAGAGAGGCGGACTTCTATTTTCTTTAATTACGTTTTTAATTATTATTTGATCGTTTCTTTTTGCTGGAACAAGCTGTCTTGGCCCTAGAACTGGTTAGATACTGAGAAGAAAGACTCATAAATATGCATTTAAAACTGCTCTAAATTAATTCCAGAGCAATTCGTTGTGGGTTTTGCTTCCCACAGACATTCAAGGGAAGAAGTTTTGCTAGGTGAGGCAGTAGCCAAAAAAGACAAAATTTCACAGAAACATTGAGGATATTTGCCAAGCCATCCCCTACCTCCCCAAATTTCTCACTTTGAAATCACAGGGAGTTTCAGTGGTGATCAGAGTAGATCATGAAGAGTTGGTGCCATCCTGCTGGGGCCAAGAAACATGTGGTAACACCTACATACTCAAGCCAAAAGGGGCACACTGCAGATTTCAAGTAGCACCAATGACTCATAGGTCAAACAAGTGGCTTGGAAATTCACTGGAATATAGTATATTTAATAAAAGAGACAAAAAATAAAAAGACAACTCACTAGCAAAACAGGAATGGTTCTCCCTAGACCCACGCTTCATTGTTAATGAATGCTTAGATCATCTCTCCTGTGTGCTCAATGCCTTTTTTATTGTCCCTGTTCTTAATTTTGCATTAGTTACACTTGAAGCTTTTTGTTTAGGCAACAGAAACATGTATTTCACCTGCAGCACTTCCCAGTTCCTGAGATGAATGTGGATCTGTTTTAGAGGCTGGAAAAAAAATCGTTACTTTGAGATTCAGGGTCTGTTTGCTATTCCAAAAGCTTGTGAAAGAAGAGAAGTTGAGTCCCAATGATCAAGATTTTTTGTGTGTGTGTGTCTCTCTCTCTCTGTGTGTGTGTGTGTGTGTGTGTGTGTGTGTGTGTGTGTGTGTGTTTGCATTCACACCTTAATGTGCATCGCAGTGATTCTGTTCCTCCCTCACCCCCCTTCCTCCACCCAAGGTCTAATTAAAACAAGAATGCACCAGGCTGCCTTTTCCTCTGTTTCATCTCCTGATATTTTTTTTGTTAAATCCACCAAGGAAATCTCCTGAAGTCTTTGAAGTCTTGGGGTGTGTGAATAAAGATGTCACAACGGTAGACACAGGGCTTCTTAATGAGGACACAAGGTTTGATGTCGGAACACTTCAGTGCCCAAAGGAAAGAGATGCTCTCCAACAAGCCCTCCCTTTCTCTCCTTCCCTCTCTCTTTTTGTATTCTTGCTGCAAGGGCCTAACATTTATTTTTTTCTCTTTTATATTTTTTATTCTGTCCCCAGCTTTCAAGGAGGAAAGGGATAAATGAGAGGAAATGTAGGAAAAATGCAGTTTTACAAATCCTATTGTTGTTGATGCCACTGTTTCTTTGTCCCATTTTATGTCAGTATCATCTGAGGTATTAGCCCCATCCAGATTCCTACTGCCTCTTTTCCAGTCTGGCCTGAGGTACCAGACCCTCTGTCTGTCTTTCCCCCAGCCAATCTTCTGACTCAGGGAAAGAAAGTTCGGCTTTATCTAGAGGAAAAATCAGTTTAATATAACTGAGGGGAACATCTGATCCCTAGAGTAAAAAATTCATTACCACAAGCCTGGTCAGTGACAACAACTCCAAATACTCCCTGGGACCTCGATGTGTTTGAGGTAATCTATGTCTGCTTTGAATTCACCTGCTGGGCCCTTATCCCTATTGCTTTCCCCTGCTGCATCTGAGAAGTCAGCTTGCAAAATCATGGGCAAATAGAAACTAATAACTTATCCCATTATTCTCCCCCACATCTAACCAGCAGAACAACAGGATACCGCTAAGGCAGGGCTGAACATCCTCTAGAGCACGTCAGTTTTATGGTGGAGACAGCTCCCACATTTCATGGGAAAGAGACACCCCTTACAAATAGAAAATGCCTTGGAGCCAGGTGTTCCCTTCCCTTTGCTGTGTGCTTTCTTCTGAGGGAGCTGCTGGCTGTCTTGGTGCCAACCTCTCAGGCAGGCTCTGGCTCACACCATGTCCTGTCACTACTAAGCAAAGTCCCATTGTCACATATGGGATCCCTCCTTTGAGCACTGTCCTTAGATCCAGCCACAGTATCCTGGCCAATTCTCTCCCCATTTAACTCCCATCATGATGGGTTTCATGGTGGGCTTCCCCCATGTCCTTCCCTCCTATGGGCCACTTGAGAATCTCTCTACTCTTCTCATCATTACTCTGCAGCATCCTATTCCTCATCTTCCCAGTCTCTGATCACCTTCCACAGCACTCAGCACACTCCACAGTGCACAAGTTGAGCCCATACAATGCAATCCTCCCAGTCAGAAGGGACCTTCAGTGGCAGGGATGTTGTTTAGGTGCTGTTTAACTGTGTACAGGCTCCTGATTTCATGCCCTGGATCAGTGAGCCCCTGAAGGAAAACAGTGAAGCCTTGAAGCCTCAGAAGTTCATGTGTTCATGAGAGGCGGTGGGGAGTACTTTGTGGTTTGTAGGAGAGAAAATAAAGTTTGGGGCAATGTTGAAAACCCAACCTGCTGGCTGCAGAAGCCAGTTTAGCTCCTGAGGATATTGCCTGTGTACCTTTTCATTAAGCTCAAGCATAGCTGGAGCTCCTGCTGCAAACCTCTGAATTTCAAGCTCAGCATGAGTCAGCCCCAAAGTGCTGAAATATTTAAGGGGGTTTTTTTCCACTCAGGAGCTAGATTTATTGACACCAAATGAGCTGCATAATTTTTCAACTCAGAAAACCCTGAAGTTTGGGGTTGATAGTGATGATGATGATTATGATGATTGTTTGAAATTAAACCCTTTGCATTGACTGACCACATCTGCTCAGTTCCACCCTTCTCAAGTAAGACAGAATCTTTCTTCATCATCAGGATTCCTCTTCAAAGCCTATTGTCTTCCAGCCCCCTCGGGTGATGCTAATATATTTTAATAGGGACGTGGGAGCACACTCACCTCCTCAGTTTGTACTTTGATTTAATTGTCTAGACCTGTGGGCTTTCGTTCCCACTGCTGAGAGATGTCTGGAGGAGGGAGGTGAGCTGTGAGATCCCAGCCTGCCTGCAAAGGGACCTGGCACAGCAGCTGGGCTGGAGGTCCCAGGCTGCAAAATACCTGTGCAAGTGCAGGCTGGGTGGTCTCATAGCAAGGGAAATGTGACTGCTTTTGCTTTGCAGTTTTGTTCAGAAGGTAAGGTGAGTAGTCAACCCTTTCCTTGCCTCTAAGAAAGTCAAAGCCACCTTCTTTTTACTCTTCTTTCAATAAAACAAAGTACATTGATCAGGTGATTCACTTTAATGGTATATGTTGCACAAAGAGGGGGGCATTTGTGCTGGAAAATAAAAGGGCATTATCTGAGCTCTGGCCCTTATGTTTACTGCTCCAACCTGCTGCAGCAAAGGTGTCCCCAGCTCCCCTGCCAAAGGATGTGACCCCTGAGGCTGAGATTTGGGTAAGGTGTTTCTGTCTGCTCTGTGGTGCTCTCCATTCCCCAGACAGTGATTTATCATCAGACTCCATACTGACAGAATAAGTTAACACAGAGGCAGTGAGTGCTTATCCCAGGCAGAGGGGCAGGGAGACAGCTGGGTTGGTAGCCTGTTACAGAGAGCTCTGCCAGAGGCTGCCTGTCAAAATGAAGCCCCTCTCTGTCTGTCGAGCTCAACACTTGTTATAATCTGGTCTTAGACCAGAGCTCTGACTTTGCTGTGCTGGAGACTCTGAAAATTCTGCAGAGTATCAAGTTATTTTCTTGAGGGCTGGCAATTTTTAAGTGAGTGTTAACAAATTTGATGTGTGTATGTTAAGAGCTCAGGTTGCCATGTAGTTTTATCTATTTACCATCCCCTTTGCAGGCTACAAGGACACCAAAAGCCTGGTCTGTAAACCCAGAAAAATCCCAGGGGAGTGCAGGGCCAAATCCCAGTTTACCAGCGCTGGCCAAACTTCGTCTCTGGACCTGATCATCCTTCACATCAGAGATGTGAAGCCACACAGACCCTGAGCACTGTTATGATGGTTGCATTGCTTCTGCTGTCAGACAGAGGATTAAGCCCTGTTCAGGTTTAAGGTCACCTCCTTTCCCAGTCTGGGTGAAGCCATCTGGTTTTTGTGTCACTGACCTTTGTCACTTGCCATTAATTCACAGAGGCTGGCAAAAGTGCTCCACACTTGCTTTCTGCAGAGCCATGAGTCACCGCTGGGAGCTAGAAAGGTAATGGAAAAGCTGTTCAGTTTTGTTGTGATTTCCAGATCCTCATGAATAAATCCCTGCTCAGGCCCAATCAGATTGCTTCCTATCAAATTCCCTGCCTTTGATCCTGTTTGCCTGAGTTTCTAATCTCCATAGCACCACAGCACTACCACAGCCCCAATTACCAGCTGTGGTTTTTGATTTTGTCATTGATCCTCTCTGCTCTGGTGTGCCAGCCTCCTTCCTTGGCTTTTCCCACCTCCTTCTAAACACTTTGGTATCTTTTCCTAAGGTACCCAGTTTGCAAGCAGCTCCTGGTCTACCTTATCATAAACCCAGGGAGTCCAGTGTCTTCATTCCACCTCATACAAATAAAAATTTTTTGGTGATAAAATGTGCCTGATTTTCACCACCTGCCCTACAGCCAGACCTGTCAGAGTCTGCAGGAGTACATCTGCTCATATCATGCACCAACAGCTCATGAGAATGATTGATTGGTGAAAATTGGAGACTATATTGGGCAGACTCTGGCTGGACACCAAATGCCCAGCAAAGTTGTTCTGTCAGTCTCTTCCTCAGAGCAGGGGAGAGAAAATGTAATGAAAGGCTCATGGGCTGGGATAAGGACAGGAAGAGATCACTCTCCAGCTTCCATCATGGGGGACAACAGACCCAAACTGGGGAAATTAATTTAACTTTTTACCGGTGAACTCAGAGCAGGATAATGAGAAACAAAATCAAATCTTAAAACACCTTTCACCCACCCCTCCCTGCTTCCTGGGCTTAATCTATCTCCTCCCCACCAGTTCAGGGAGACAGAGAATAGGATCTACAGGAAAGAATTCAGGACAGAGTGCAGGTAGAGGGAGCATCCCACTGCACATGCCATGGCCTTATCCTGCATGTTGAGCCAGGAGCTGGGCAGGGAAGGAGTAGTGCTTTACACTCCACTTAGCCTTTCTCTTGCCTGGAGCTCCAGGTCACCACAGTGGCACAAATGCCATTAAACTGCTCTAATCTGATTTGCTGAACTTCAGTGGTCCTTTGGTATTCACAAAAGAAAAGAAAAAAAAAAAGCAGAGTTTCTTCTATTCATTCTGGAAACCATTTTCTTTCCTGCTTTGTTGGTTGTGTGATTGTTTGGTTTGTGCTGTTATTTTAAAAGTTCTGTCAGGCAGCCACAGAGGAGAAAGATTTCCACGTGCCCAGTTGTGTGCCATGCAGAAATAACAGCAAATAGTTGAACTAAGCAGTCTGCCAGCTCTCCATAGCGAGGCAGTCAGAGCTGAGCTGCTCTCTCCATCCTCATGAATGCAATCCCTAGTGATGGGGGACACTTCTCAAGTGCAAGGCTCTGAGCAGTGGAACTTCACTCTGGGAAATCCCGTTCAGCATGGTCATTCCTCAGCAGCGTCATTCTGTGCTTTCCCCCTTCCCTGAAGTGTTATGCTGGTGAGAGGTGGGAAAGGCACTTCTCTTGGCCAGGTTTGTGGAGCTGCATGGCTGCAACCCATCTGTGTGAAGGGAGAGATCTGTCAGAGGCACACGTGGGCTGGCAGAAATCAGGGTCCTCTGGGCAGTGACAAGTGACCTCTGTTATTGGAACAGACATAAATGGAAGGGTCTTGATTGCATAATTTATAATTAATCAACAAAATTGACATGAAAATAAATTAGGGGAAAGGTTCTAAAAGAGATGGGGGAAGCCACGTTATTCAGGGCTGACCATGCTACTGCCTCCTTTCTCCTTTGTCCCTCTGTAACTAGATAGCCCTAAGCAGGATAGTCTCAGGTCAAAGGTTGTGATATCCCACATTCTTTCTTCTATTTTGTCTTATCTTTTTCTCCATAAGGATAGCTGTGGACTAGTATTTGGGGTTTGACCTGCAAATTTCTTCTAAAATTGAAAGACTGTCAAAGAGCTGAGGTCTCATATCAAAGAATCTCACTATGCCTTGTGCACATATTAGGAGATGGGATATAAAGGTGATTAAAGCATTAAAGCAGTCTCCAGTGTTTCTGTGTGCAGTTCTGATGCTGGTATTGCACATGTAACCTTTGCCATGTGGCTCAAAGTGTGTGAGCAGTCAGACCTCAGACCAAAGCACACCTGCTGTGCCTCCTGAGAGAGCAGGGATGCACCTACACAGAGATCTCGTTGGTCTTCCCAGGATCCATGAAAACAGGTGAAAGAGAGGTACTGAGCAGGCCTTGAGGTGTGTGGAGCAAACCACAAAAGTGGCCCCTGTGTGCACAGATGGAGTGTAGCTGAAGCCCATTGCACCCTGTCTGTGGGTGAATGCTTTCAAAACAGCCGCAGCCCTGCGAGCAGGGAGGATGTGTCCTTGGGCAGTATTTCAGCAGTCACAGGTTGTCCAAGGTCCTTTGGCATTGTGGCCAGATGAGTGTCAATGTGCCAAACTCCTTTAGCAAGAGCTTCTCATAAATGGTGACGCTGGGATCGAGCGAGCTGGCAAGAAATGTCGTGTTCAGCAAAACCCAGCTTCCCTTTTCTCCTTTAGAAATTACTGCCATTTGAAGTATGCACAGTGGCACTGCAAGCCAGACCAGCTGTGTCTGGGCAATTAACTCAAAGTTCAGATGAGGTTTGTCCACCAAACTGGGGTAGGAGGTGTGAGTCAAATGTGATTGTCACCACAATTTGGAAAAAATTGCAGCTCTGTAGAATTTTTACCAAAACCCCCTCAGAAGTCCCATGTGTGTAACACAAGGAGTGATTTCACCCTCTGGTGTGATCTCAAAGCAAACATCATGCTGACATTAGCATCTGTGCAAGAATTAAAACAAGAAACCTTGCAAAGGCAAACCAATTCACTTCAGTCAGCCCCAGGAAGCAGCACAGTGAACTTGCTTGGTATTGAAGAGGACACCAAGGCCATGAAACACCTGTTTAGCATTTTTTAGAGCTGCATTACTACTTGTGCCCTACTTGCCTGGAAATACACTTCAAAAATACACTGCCTTTCACTTCCAACACTTGCGTTCGCTTCCACACAGCAACTTCTACAGTTTCCCATTCCTCAGCTTGGCTCTGTTTTACATATCTCATGCCAGGGGCTGACCCAGCTGAAATCTCTGTTTCTAGTTCTTCAGAGTGAATCACAAGCCTTCAGCTTTTACTGTTACTGGTTTTTTCCAGGAGCAAAATACTTTCAACTTCCTTGGGGTTTTTGTAAAACATCACTAAGTTCAGAAGTGATGGGCTGAGATCCACAAAGCTCAAAATAGCAATAATTTGTGGAGGATGTTCCACTTGTGGGAGTCGCTGATTCCCCTCATGTGTAGAACAAGTGTTAGACTGCCTTCCCTATAGCAAATATGCACATTGCATGCTCCTGATCCTGATTACATCTATGTCAATCTGTTTAAAACACCACTGGCTGCATTGAGAGTGCAGGATGTAGGCCAGATGCTGTGTGTGACACCTGATAGCTCCTGCTTCCCGCACAGAGATAACCCCTGATTCACACCCCTGCTCTTCCTCTTCCTCCTCTTCTCTTTTGGTAGCCTGTGTGGATGAAATGTTTTATGCTAAGCATTTTTCTTGCTTTCTGCTAACCTTTCTGCAACTTGTAGAAGTCTGATTCAGGCTTTCTGCAGTGCACCATTATTGCCCTAAAATTTAAGAGTGGGCTGATGATGTCAGTATGCTTGGCCTTTTCTCTGTATCAGACTGAAATAAGCAACATTCTGCGTTCCTCCTTCTCTGGTGAGCAGAGTTTCTGATGTCTGGCCTAGGGTTAATCATAGGGTTAACCAAGTCATGAAAATATATTCTGGGAAAATGCAGAAGATTTCTTGCTTGGTTGGACTGAGCAATCTTTCTTTTTTAAATTCAGTGTCACGGGGCAGCCAGACAGATCCCTCTTTCACTGTCAGTCTCTTCTGCTGTGGGTCAGCAACATGATGTGCTTCTCCTTCCTTGCTATTTCAGGGCAGAGCAGAAAGCTGTAATTTACTCTGGTCCTTTCAGGAAGTCAGCTCAGTTTTCCCTTTGCTCCAACACCAGGTGAGGGAAGTCAACCAGCAAGATCCAAAGCACTGTTGTGGCTCATCAGCCCAGAGATATATATGTGCCTTCCCAGAGAGGCAAAAGAGCATTTCTCTCTGCACCATCCCCATTTCAGTGGTGACCAAAGATTGCCTCTCTGCAGCCAGAGCTGTTCTGGCAGCTTCTGGCCCAGTAAGGAGCAAATGGTGCCTTCACTGGGCTCCTGTGTTCCAGAGGGAATCACTGAGCCTTGAGATGGGACATATACAAGTGGCACTGATGCCTCTAGTCTGAGATGTTTATCTCTTTTCCTGAGTGAGAGTCCCTCTGGGAAGATTGATTACCCTGTAAAAGATAGTTTTAGACTATGTTTGACAGGGCTATCCGGTTCTGTCTCTGGAGTTCACTTACAGCTGCTCAGTTTTCCCCTTTGCTAGGCTGTTCTTATTTCCCCTGCTCCAGTATGATTCCTGCTCCTTCTCAATTCCTTCCAACACCCAGCCCCCATCCTCAGTAAGGAGCAGTGCTCATTCATGTAAGTTTCTCTATAAGTTTTAGGAATGACTTTTGAAGCTGTTATTTATTCCTTAAGCCAGCTCATGCCACATTCAGGAGGGCAGCATTGCCTGTTGCCTTTCACAGCCAGCATCTACATTTTGCTTAAAGTCTGTGTACAGCAAGGGAGCCCCGATGGGAGCGTGCACAGTGCCTGGATGAATTAGCTGCATGTCACTGGCAGCCTCTGGTCACTGCTCACATGGCTCTGTGCTCCTGCAGCCCCTGGCACCCATGGAGGAGCAGCCACACCAGTGTCCTGGCTCCAGGCTCACAGCCCCTTCCTTCCCTGCACCTTCAGGAGGTGCAAAATGTGCCAGGTGAGGGGGAGTTCAGGAGTGCCATAAGGTGTGGGTGTGTGCTGTGGGCAAGCAGCACTGAACACCAGACCCCCTAGCCAAGAAACTCGTAGGAGTGCTCACAGGAGCTACTTCCCCACCTCCAGGGAGGGAAGAGGAGAATCCTGTAACTTATAACCGTATTTAGGCTAATATCTATGAGCCCACTTGGAGAATGGGTGAGCCCAGAGCTTAAAGGGTGTGGAGAAGGATAGAAAAAGTAAGAGAAGCAGTAACAACTCCAAATTATGAATTTATACATCCTGATCCCCTAATGACCCAGAGGTCTAGGGTGCTCTGCTGAGTTCCAAGCACCTGGCACAGCACACCCAGCCTCCCTGCTGTTCTGCTCACTGGGGCAGTCTAGAGAAATTACAGAAAGCTGCTCCTTTCCAAAATGCCTTCTTTTTAAATGCCCTGATAATATGGTAGGAGCTGATCCTTTATATCACTTCTTTTAAAGTGCCTTCTGCTCATCAGCTGTTCTTTAAGAGATGAACAGACATCTTCACGTCCTGTCCTGATCTGCTGGTGGCTCTGAGATGTTGCCAAGCAGCTGCTGCCTTGCACAGCAGAGAGGGCTCTTTTCTCGGGGAGTGGGGGTGATATCTGTAGACTTAAGGTTTCAAAGTGCTTCCTAAACTTCTAGGAAAAGAGCCACCGGAGAAATGTAAAATATTAGTGGTATTTTAAGAAAGTGTGTGGGTGTGTAGACACAATTAATTTTCCTTTTTATAGGCCTGCATGGAATATCTCCATCTCTGAGGAAGACACCTAGATCTATGGAGTGTTGGCATCCCAGAGGAGGGCACTGCTCTGTTCATGTTAACAGAAAATGCCACAGAAATTAACAGCGCAAGAACACTGTTGTGGTCAGGCTCTGTCAGCCCAATAAATTATTGTGCATGTGAGAGGAGGCAGGTTCAGAATCTCTCCATCCTTCCTGTGCTGAAACAGCTCCTGTTCAATGCACAGGGTAGCAGTCGTGGGGGATTCTTGTCATGTTAGTCCCGCAAGATCAGAGAGAAGCTGATGTGACTTGGAAATCACTGTGTGGGATTAAACAGCAGAGGGGATGTGTGCTCACACACACAGGCAGAGTGTCTGCTCTCATGCTATGCCTTGTTATTGACACACTGCACCTTAATGGCTATAATGTCAATGGCCACTTTGGGACCTTTACTCGCAGATTATTAATGCATTAGACCACAGCTTTTATGGGTTGTTGTGTCAAGAGAGGAGGGGAGTGGATACCTAAAGTACACTGGCAGAACAAGGACATTTTTTAGCCAGAGCTGTGGTGTGCACTGTGAGTGCTGCACCTTAGAAATCATGCTTACTGCCCTCTCATACCTTCTTTCAGCAAGTGGGGTCTCGCTGCAGCTCAGAAGACAGCACGGAAAAAATGACACTGCCAGAGAGGAAAAGGACAGTCCAGGGAAAGGAAGAGATCCTGTGCCTGTAGCCAGATAAATGTACACTGCTATCCCAGGCTGTGAGGAGATGATTTCCTGGCACTAGCCACCAATACCCTGAAACATGAAGATTAATAGGCTATTTATTTTATTGTTAGGAACTGCAGGTGCTGCTTTTATTTATATAAACGTGCGCTGCTCTCCTCGCTGTGGGCTCAGCCCAGGACAAATCCTCCCATGGGACTTTGGAAAGGGAAACTTTCTCACGCTGCCTCTCTGCCTGAGAGCAAATGTCACACCACAGGCTGGAACACGAGTGTGGGAGGTGTCACCAGGGCCTTTGAAGGTGGTGGAAGCTGCAGGTGCCCAGTGCTGATCAAGGGATAGGTCCTGTCATTTTCTAGGGCCTTTTTGAACACATCACAATTTGCAGAGGAAAATGATGCAGATGTAACAAGACTTTGGCTGATCTTTTCTATGTAAATAGGATAGATGTGTTTGCCAAAGCCCTGTTTGACAGCACATCATGGTTAAATCTGCAGAGAAGTGAGAAGGGCAGCATAACACGTTCAGACACCCTGAATGAAGGCCTGACTGCTGTGCTGGGGGAGCAGGGGAAGAAGGGGGTTGCTGAGAGAAGTGTAGCAGGAGAAAGGAGAACATGCATGACATTGTAGGGTTGGAAATATCCTACCTGTCATTTAAACAATTCAGTCACTTCCAGGTCAAGCGACTCAGAGGACTGAGAGAAGGGCTCTTAACAAGAGCTCTGAGTTTATTTCTGACAGAAATTGCCATCTTTCTTGTAATCACTGCTACTCCATTCTGAGGGGAATTGGAGAGCTTATCCTCACAGCCGAACTAGTTATTGGGCAATAGAAACAATAATCAGCCAGTTATAGAAACAAAACTCACGCCACAGGCCCTTCTTCTAGGCATTAGCTCTAATAGATGGGCTGCAAAGGCATGGAGAAAGAAAAGAGGGGTGTGGAAGGCCTGGACCCCTGGCAAAGCTGATTCTCCAAAATCCTAGAGGGCAAGAGACACAATTGACCCAGGAGGGAAATTCCTTATTTGCAAACAGCTGTCATTGCACTTAAGGCCCATGTCTTTCACTTTCTCAACCTCTCATTCTCTCAATTTCATAACTGAAGAAGGCCAAGAAATGCCCCGATTTTCCTGACAATGCTGAGTTCGGTTTGACTTTCCTTCATGTCATATCTGGACCATGGAAAGTCCCCTGCTTTTATTGTATGACGACACGGAAATTACTGAGTAATTACAGGATTATGCAGCACCCTGTAAATTAAATGTTACCTCTTTACCTTTTATAGAACAAAAAATAACCATGTAATTACCTAGTGAATTAAACTGTTAAGGTCTCATGGTAATTATACATGGAGTCAAAAGCTCTGAGTTCTTCTGGTACTTACAAGTAAAGAATTATCTTTCATTTTTAAACATATGTTGCATTTGGATCCCAAAGCCTGCACATTTCCATTTTAATAACACTATGGCCTGCCCAAATGAGAAGAGGCATATGTCTCCCATCTGAGTGTGCAAATAGAGTGAACAAGTATATATAAAATAGATTGGACATATGCAAAACTGACCCAGGTTCATACCAGAAAAATGGAATACCAACAGAGGTAAAACATGATTAGTTGGATGATAACATTTAAAATTATGTTCAGTTTCCAAGCGCTGGAATTTGTTTTCATAGGAAACAAGTCAGTTTGATCCTATTTTTCACATGCTTGTGACTTTATTTTGAAAACAGACAATCAAGCTGTCCATCAGGAACCTTTGTCTCCTAAAGGAAGGCTCAGGACTTGCTGCTGTAGGTGGGTTTTGCTGTGTATCAGCAAGGAGGGGATGACTGGGCTGGCACAAGAGTCCATGAAGCCAAACACATTGATGGTGTGAGCTTGGGGGATGGTCCTGCCTCAGGTGAGGAGCTTTGGCTGCTGTCTGTCAGCAGCAATAGGAGAGAGATCTTGGGGAGACTGGCCCAGGATCCAGGCTCTCCACAGACAGCCAAGGAGAGAGCTGCCTAAGGAGGGGGCTGCAGGTGAGCAAGGGTTTGCTGCCTCGTGTCAGAGCTCATTCCTCTCAGAGCACCTCCAGGAACATGTTTTCCTGCTTAAAAAGTGCCACCAGAGACCTGGGTCTCTGCAGAGGTTGCTGAATATGGAATAGGCTGTAGCATAACCACAGACCATCCAGCCTCTCTGAGTGGACAGAGTGGACAAGCATAACAAAGGGCTATTGGACCAGTGATTGCAGATGCTAAAATTCATTGTCAGACTTCTATTAAGTATGAGAATATGTAGAACATAGGAATTGCCACTGTTTGTATATCCTCTGCTGTGGTCTGAGCTGGCTAAAAGCCTTTCTGCTATTCCAAGATTTGCGATTTTTTTTTCCTTAACTGTTCAGCATAATTTTTTCTTGTTTGATTTTTAACCAGAAAAAAATCAGAGCAAAGTGTTGTTTCAGGTTGTCTTCTACTTTCTTCAGTTTTTCTATTTCCATATATATTTTAAGGAACATATAACAGAAAAATCCCAATGAACTTTAATCATGAAATAATAACCAACTTTGATGTCCTTCCAGTTTTAAACTAAACATTTTCATAGGTCCCAAAACCAGATACTTTGTCTTCATAATTTTAGATCCCTAAATCTGAAAAGCGTGTTGTTACAATAAGCCTGACACTGTCTGAAAAGTGCAGTGCATTCACCTCCAGCCCTTCAAATAGGCATTATGTGCATTTACAAGCAAATTTTAATTTGCTTTGAAATATGTAGCATTTTTTATAAACACCCACTTTGGTAATCCTGGGATAGATTGCAGAACTAGGATAGGGAGGTGAGTTTTTATTTTAATGATGCTTAACAGTGATGTTTTAACTATTAAAATTGTGTCTGGTTTTGCTATCATAGACCTAACTATTAGACCTACAAGTCATCTCTAGTCCAAGCAGTAACTGCTCCAGGCACAAAATGAATCGAAGAAATTAACTCCAAATATTTTTATTTTGCATGGTTTTATTGTTTTGCTTTCAATATGATCAGCAATTCTATGTAGCACTGTGTTTCATAGTGTTCAAATCCTGCAGTAACGCTGCCTGATGAATGCAGTAATGTGCATTTATTTCAAAGAGTCATTTATATCCCCTGGTGAGCAGGTAGTCTTTGCTTTAGAGATGCTGGGTTGTTTTGGTGCAAACGGGACTTTTCACATGTGTTTGTCACATGCTTTTTTCCCCCTCGTGTCCATCACTTGTATCACTTTGTAGTTGATATCCAGTGAATATTAAAAAGCTCCCATTGGTATTGGATCTGAAAAAGGGGGGGAAAAATTATGCTCCATCTCATTCCTCATCTCCTGCATATCGTGCCTTCATCCTGACACAGATTACTGCCAGCTCTGCGCTCGCCCCATTCCTCTGCCCTCTTAGGTCTCACTGGAAGCGAGATCAAAGAGGCAGAAGTACCAAAGGGCTTACATTCAATTAACAGGAAAGGGGCAGGCTCCAGACGTGCTCGGCAGAAGCTCTGATTGCAGCAAATGCTGACTGCGGATCACGTACCGTGGCTATCAGCGCCTGCAATGCCAGCCCTTTCCCTGCCGCGCTGAAAGGGGGTCTGGGAAGGGAAATGACACTTTCCTGCTCTTCCTGGCTGTGTCAGGATGGAGAAAGCTGGAGAAGCCCATGTCCCTTCACGAGCATGATCAGGAGGGGCAGGGGGAGATAGGTTTTCTACCTCCCACTCTGTTATTTTTTCTTTCTCAGAGCTGCAGCCTGAAATCTCTGTTAGACCTTGACCAATGTATTGGACAACTTGAATTTTTAATGAGGAGTGATTTCCCACTGCTCTCTTAACACAGATCTCAGAGTTAGAGGCTTTGCCTGCAGCAGTCAGAACTCCTAGGGCAAAAGCTGAGACTTTTGACCCATTCTGTATACTTGGAGTGCATCAGTGAAAGAAAGCCCCTTGCAGTGCTCAGAATAAACTATCTGCTTTTCCCTTCTCCAGGTATTTGTGACATTGGGAAAAACTGAAAAGCTGTGTATATGAAAGATAGCTTGTGATTAGGAGGTATCTGGGACCAGCCAGTGCCATGGAAAACACAAAACTGGGAAGACAAGCGACTTGACTTACCATGGCAGTCTGGGTTAAAAATTGTTCCATTTCTCTTAATGAAAGGTAGACGGGAGAGTTGCAAAACTAGGAACTGGATCATAAACCTGGGGAGAAAAAAGGAGAGCATAAAAACGATGGGGTATCACCAGGAGCATTTTGAGCATTGCTGAAGTGAGAGAGCACATCCCATCCCCTACACACCCCGTGCTCATTGCCATTAACTCCAGTTACGTTGAAGCCTTGCATTTCCCGGAGTCATGCGTGTGACGTTTGGAAAAGACACGAGTCCTTAGCTTTGCATTATTGCTGGAATTTATTTTAACATTATTTTTTAGAGCCCTAAGAGAGCATGGATCCCTATTTGTATTAAATCTCTCTCTCCACTGAGCTGATTGCTGAGATAACCTGCAGCCAGAGCTGTCTGAACTTATGTGACCTGGTTCCATCTGTGTACAACCCTGTTTTGCATTCTCTTCGATTTACTTCTAATGCAAACCTTGCAGAGCAGGATGTTCCTGCTACACATACACAAAATCTGTTCCTAGGGATTCAGTACCTGCTCTTGCCAGGAATATTTTCTACTATTTTAACCTTTTAAAATTTTCTGCATTACTATGGGAGATGACCAATCCTCACACTGCTCACAGGTTAACAGTGCTATAAAGAGTGCAGCTGGTCAGTGGAATTGGAAAACACTGAAAAGGTCAAAGCATGCAAGTATTGCAGAGGCTTCACTCTAAATGAGAGTAGCCTGTGACCTTCACTTAACCCTTACTTTAAATGATTGCAAATTAAGTTGGGCAACTTAGCCTGAGCTCGAGAAATCTAAATGTATTGAAAGATGAAACTACATCAAACAGCTTTCCATCACTGTCAGGCGGTGTTCTCTGACACACGTACACCGGATAGACATTTCTGTCTGTGAGCCTCACTTACCCACTGAGATGTATTCAAATAAAGTCCCATTAATGTCCCCAGTGCTGAATGACATCCATGCATTTGTACCATAGTGCAGCCATCCCTCTGAACAAAAGCATATCCAACCATGGATCTTTCTGACGAGGTGTTTTTTAATCTTCTTGGCTTATACAGGACTTAGAGATATAATATATGGTGTTTGCATAGCAGCCAATGCAGGGCTTTCAGCACAGTGAATCCATCACCTGCTTCCCATCAGCCATGCCAGAGCTTCCCTCAACATCAGCAGGCAATATCCAGTCTCCTGGGCTCTAGGAACCAAATGCCTGAATAAATGACCAAATGTTACTGATTAAATAGAAAGAGAAGAGCACAGCAGCAAAGCCTCCTGTGACACTCCTTGTCTTGACTTCCTCCACGCTGTGACACCAGAGGAAAACCAGAGAGCGAGACCCTTGCTCTTCAGGGAGAGCCATGCATGGGTCCCCTGTGGGGTCACAGCTTCTGAGTAGTCACCTGTGCCCAGGAGCAGCAGAGCCAGTGACACCTGCCTAGGGCCAAGGGATGGGATCCCCCAGCTAAACCACCAATATTCCTTAGTCAAAGGGAGGAGCCCTGAGAAAGGATCGGATTTGCACAATGCTGTCAGCTCTTTATTGTTGTTCTTTAATGTGGCCTTTTTTCTTTTATTCCCTGCTTAACTACCTGACCCTTTTTTATTCCACAGCAACAAATGTGAAAGCAAAACCACTAACTGAGCTGCAAACCCAAGAATTCCTATTTTTTTGCACCCACATAAATCTGTATCTCAATAACAGGAGCTGAAGACATACCTTTCAGAAGCAACCCACAAAACAAGTTCTTTACTTCAGCAAGACCCCAATTCTTCACAAAATTAGTTGACATTGAGACAGGAAAGTAGTGGTGGGGAAATAATATATCCTGGGAGAAGCTCAGATTTGTTCAATGCCATGGCCAAGTAATGGCTGCTCAGTGACTGAATTACTGGCCAAGAGGATACTCTACTTTCTGAATTCCCATGGAGATGGCCTGATTTCCATAGCAACTGGATTCTTTCTCTTGCCTTTCCCTTTAACAGGTAGAAACACACTTGAAAATGCTAGATTGTTCTGAGTATTTTTGTATTTTTGGACACTAGAACACTTTCTGGAAAATATGTTGAAATATAGGCTCCTTAATGAATTTTTTTTTTTTTTGTATTCTCATTTAGAATTGATGTGGACATTATCTTCCATTTGCTCTTAAGATCTGCTGTGATGTGTGCATAAAGCTTGCTTTCTTTCTTTCTTTCTTTCTTTCTTTCTTTCTTTTTCTTTCTTTCTTTCTTTCTTTCTTTCTTTCTTTCTTTCTTTCTTTCTTTCTTTCTTTCTTTCTTTCTTTCTTTCTTTCTTTCTTTCTTTCTTTCTTTCTTTCTTTCTTTCTTTCTTCTCTTATTCTTTGTCATTGCTCCAATTTTTCTATTGGATAGCCTGCAGCACAGGGTGATAACCACTGAAGAAAGCTCTTGGGGGAAAGAGAGCATTGATAATACTAATAGCAATATCTAAAACATATATTTCTTGAGAGAGTTCAATCTCTACCCCAAAGATGGATTAAAAATTCTTGCCATTATTCAGTATGTCAGATGGGAGATCATGCCAGCAGTAAGTACATTGCTTTTCACCTATTTATTGAGACTTTCAATGGTTTTGATTTTATATGCTAACTTGAAGTGTCTCTTTAGGTCTGTCCTTCCTCAAATACATCTCCACTGCTTCTCCTTTCTGGACTGCACCTGAGTAGAAAGAATAAAATCAACCCAGACTAAGTTGTGGGGTTAACTGTTGGGTTCCTTATAGGCACTGTGAAGGAAATAAAAGCGGACAGATCCTGCAAACCACCTCCCCAGAGATCTGCTGAAGACACATGCAGGACAAGAAGTCGTGGAAATAGGCTTTTGGGTAGTAAAAAGACATCACTGTGATTCTTTAAGGGAAGAAGTGCCATGGACATCATGAGCTATCTCTGTGAATTACAGGCTCTGAGAAGTAGCTAAGGCTGCATTTGTGAGGGACCACAGAGGTGGTGTGCTCTGGAAAGCACCAGGGTTGTGGCAGCCTGGGCTGCCTAATGACTGCTACAAAAGCTTCTGCATGGCAAGGGGTGCTGACACAGTCAAAGGAAGGGCAGCAGGAGGTGATGAGTGCAGATCTTGTGTCTGCTAGGATGGATAGTTGGGGAAAGGTATTTCTGGCAAGTGAAGCCATTTGGGAATGCAGGAAAAACTGCAAAGTGCGTGGTTTGCAGGGAAAGTGAGAAGCGTTGTTACAGAGGTGCTTTTCCTTTAGCCACAAATCGCAGGAATGCGATGCCTGTGTTGAGGATGAATTTCACCAATATCCCGTTCAGGCAGCAGTCTGGCCCTTGCCCCGACCCTTCCAGCTCCATCTCTCCCTGAGCACACACTGGCCTCTTTCCCCCGACCTGGCAATTAAACAGTCAATTGTGGTAGCCTGAGATGCCACGAGAGCATCCTGAGGGCTTGACAGCACTTTGCCAATTCACTGACCTCCGTTATGTTCTGAACCACAAGAGGTTACAACCGAAATCAGACTAAAAAATTGACCGATTTTCCTGTAACCCCCAGTCTGACCTTACATCTGAGTTTACATTTTTAAATCTCACCATGAGCTGCCAGCTGACGCTCTCCCTCTCCCTGCAGCTCCTGCACAGCTGTTCGGGGGCCATTGTCTCCCCTGCATTTTGCAGCCCCTCTTGCCCACACACCCTTGCTCTCAGGGGTTCTCCAGGTTCTCTACCTTGATAGCATCCCTGTTCTCTTGCCTGCCCTCCCCTCCTTGCCCTCCTCTCCCCCTCCCCAGCTGATGTCGAAAGCCGCGGAGGAAAGCCTTGCAAATGCAATAGATGAGAGCAGAGGAAGAAAGGGGGAGATTGGAGGGGGAGTCGAGGAGGGAGCTCCCAGGGCTCTGTCACTTTGGCTGCCTTCAAGGCTATGGGGAGAGAATGGGAGGGTGGCCCTGGGGCTGGAGCAAAGCCTGGTCCTTGGCAGTGGCAGGAGCTTTATCACCTGTGACCTCCAGAACACTTAGTGCTGATGAGGAACATTAGACAATCAGGTTAGGGTTGTTGTGGGGAACATTCAGACGATAAGATTAGGGTTGTTGTGGGAACTGGAAGGGCATGTGTGTGCTGAGAGTAAGGGTAGAGCAGTGTGGGGTAGGGGGCAGCTGCCTGTCACAAGGAAGGGGTTCACCAAGGGAAAGGTGCAGTGCTTGGCACTCCGTCCAGGGCAGCTGTGCCTGAGCACTCCAGGAGCAACCACAGGAAAATTGTCCTTTGGGCTTCTTGGGGATATGCCCACACAGGGTACTGATCTGTCAAGAAATTTTAGAGAAAAGAGGTGTTTAGGTAAGAGAGACTGACACAGAAGTCTCAGGCATCTTCCTGTGTCTCCTGTAGGTGTGTTACCTCTGAGCTAGTGAGGGACTGCTTCCTTTTTTTACTTCCCCTGTCTCTCTTGAAAATGCAAACATCTCTGGGAGGTGGGAAAAGTGGCTTCCTCTTCCCATTTGCTAGAGGAGCAGATGGCCCCACAGATGATTTCTCCTTGCTTCCCTCTGTCAGTAAAAGATATATAGCCTAGCTCTGAGAATACCATTTCTTGGCAAGGATGTCCCTGGAAAATAGCAGGGAAATTCCCAGTTCTGTACTTTTAAGCTTCTCTAGCCTGTTTTTAAAAAATTTCTTTAATTCTGCTGATAATGACGAGGTGCACAGCTGCATCTGTGTTTAGTTACTCAGAAGACACGTGCAGTGCTTTGCTGATGCTGCCAGGAGCCTGACCTCAGGGAAAACCCAGGAGCTCTGCCCTCCACCCGGGGGACAGCAGCCACATCCCTTGGGGCCAGCCAAGCTCACCTTTCAGTTCAGATCACTTCACTGTGGGGCTGCTGTGTGTGCACAGAGGTGTGGTGGGGACAACAGAAAGCTTTGGCTGCCTTTCTCTCCCGGTGGCTCTGCTTCCCCTGCTCCCAGCTATTCCCACTCCTCCCTAGCAGACCAGCAGGGAGGAGGCCCATTAGCAGCAGCTCTGCTGCAATGTCTCTTTAAAGGAAGTGTCAGGAATAAAGATTTACCTGCGGGTTTAGGAAGACAATTATTGTACGTTAATTAAATATGAAATGACACTTAAGAGCATATCCATTGCCTTAACAGCGACTCTCTGTAATAATAATAATACTTAGCACTTACATAGCACTCTCCATCTATACAGCGCTTCACAAACATTAACTAATGAATCCTCACAACCTCCGTGCAAAGCTAAAGAGGCTGCTGGCATGATGGGGAGTGGGAAGAGGAGATCTATCAGGGGAATAATGTCTTCTTGGCCTGCTGCTAATGCTGCTGCTTTTCAGGCTGCTGTGGTCTTCTTTCTCCCTCCTTTCTGTCATCATTTCCCTAATTGTGCTTCCATCCAGCACCGTGGAACAGGCAGGCCAGAGTGCAATGAGGTGGTACCTGTGGTCACCACTGGAGCAGGCACTGAGCTTCCCTGGCTCCCAGCAGCGAGCCCAGAGTCCCTGTTTCACAGCAACAAGTCCATAGCACCCAAAACTGCTTCCCATCCCATCTGCTTTTCCTCAGGGCTCAGGAAGGGAGCCTCAGTGTAGGTTTGCCTGAAGCTGGAGCGTTCTGAATGTGGCTGTGAGATACAAGGTTCTGGCTTGGACATAAACATCTGGAAAATGCAGAAGTCCAGTACTAGGGCTGAAATAGTCTGGATTTTTTGCAAATCAGTTCTGGTGAAGCCATTCTGTTCCTTCAAGTCTTACTGGAGAAGCCAAGAAACTTCTCCTGGGCCTATTTCACTTCCCCAGAATGGGAGTTTTGAGCTGAAAGCTCCAGGTCTCCTGGACAGCTCTGTAGGAGTTGACTTGTCTCCTGGCAGGTGTGTTTGCTTCACCCTCTTTGAGTACACTACATGATGACCCATCCTTTGGGACCACAGCTTGACCCAGAGGGGATCGCTGTTGCTACACTAAATCTGTGTTTCCTGACATGTTTACATTTCCCTCACTACAGGCACTGGTGATTGTGCAATGTCTCTGCTGGAAAAGTCAGGAGAGTGATAAAAAAGATGATTCGTTCTCTCTACAAGAAATGGACCTTATTCTCCAGAAATCCCAGCACCACACTCTGCCCTCCGTTGCCAATCCTCTCCTTTATCCATCTCCCATGGCAGGCCTGGCTCTGCCTCTGCTCTGGCTTTTGTCAGCAAAGTCCAGTTTTACCTGTTTTTCCAGGTTTGAAAAGGCACTTGTTCCATGTCCATCCCCTCCTCCACATCTGGGCTGCTTGACCCTAGCCGGGAGCCCATGGCAGGGGGGAGAAATGGGAGCAGTAGATCAGGTCTGTTGGGAGGGAAGAAAGTGATTATTCATCCCTTTTCAGGGAGGGGTTTTCTGCACAACCCTCTGCCAGACTAATTTTTTTTTCCCAGCTCATTCCTCTCAAAAAGGTAATAAATATTCAAAACATACTTGCTTAGATTACCAGCCATACCCTAACAGCTTCAGCACCTACAAAGCTGATGCCTGTGTGTATCCACTAAGCAGTTGTCAAACTGCATTCCTTGTAATGTTTAGGGTTGGTTTGGAAGGAGGTCTCAAGGCTACAATCTACAAAACAGTCTGTATTGGCCAAGGGGGAAAAAAAAGACAACATGACCTAGAAAATCCTGTCATCTTCAAAGCTCACTGATTCTGCTGTTCTTTATTTAGCACTATAAGCCCACCAGATCCATTTCTGAGCAATCAAAGAGCGTTTTTGTCTTCCAGAAAGGTCTCAAGCAAACTTCTGAATTTGAACATGCTGATATTTTCAGATAGTCCTGTCAACACCAGTGATTTCACTTTTTTCCCAGCTAACTCACTGGTGGGTTTCTTGGGGTTACATTTAGATGTGAAAATGCCAGAGTCTCTGCAGTTAGGTGCAATATCAAAGGTTACCTCTGACGTTCATCAGAATCTGGTCTTTCTGCACAGATCAGTTATCCTGCTTTAATCCATTAAAGAGCTCTTGATAAGGCAGTGGGGAAAAGAAATTTAGTGTGTGAGAGCTCACCTCTCCTGCCCTAAATATACTGATGGAAACCGACCTCAAGTGTTTTATTTAGATACCAAGTAGTTTATTCATGCCTTAATCTTTCCTGTCTCAAAAATTATCTTTCTCCTGCTTTTGTTTTGCAAATTTAGCTCCTTACCCTGAGGCTTTGGGAATTTCAGGTGAAACCAGTGATTCTGGTGGCCTCCTTCATCCACAGGCAGGTGACAGGTGAGTTGTGTTTGAGCTCAGGTCTCCAGCAGCAGGACCATTTAGCTGTTTCCATATGAGTGGCTTCCATGTATGGAATGACCCAGTGGGACTCCTGCCCTGTGCATGGAGGAGAACTGCATGGTGCCCACCTGCTTATTTGCACCTGCACAGCACAGGGAGCAAAGTGCACCAGATCCAATTCACCTAGGACTCATCCTTCAATTCCCAGGAGATTTCCCCCAGGTGAAGAAGCAGTTCTCCCACCCATGTGGTCTGTAACTGGGATCTTTCTCCTCTTTCACAAGTTAACAAATTGGCCATTCCCTGAGAGCAGATAATTTCTTCTTAATGATAGCCATCTCTCAGCACGTACTTTGGCTGCCAGCTTTCGAAGGTAATTGCATTGTTATTTAGGAAAGTCAAAGGTGCATTCTTCCAGAGAGGCTCTGGCTGCAAGCAGGCGTGGGGAGGGCTGACCAGAGCTGGCTTTGCTTGCTCCCATTAGAGCCAGGTGTCACTGCGGGTAGCCAGGAGACAGGGATGGATGTATATCCCCCACTCCCCACTCTTTCCCTCCCCACAGAAGAATCTGTAAGAAGTCATTTGCTGAAAAATAAAGATAGGCTGAAAATACAAAACACAAAATGTTCCTTCTTCTGATAAGAAAGTGATGTCACAAATGACCTTATTAAAGAAAGGTAAAATGCTTGTTTACTTAAAGCACTTGTTCAAAGAGAGCAAGTGAAAATGTAGCTTTTGGGTATTTTTCTTTCTCTTTTCTCTTTCCCCCTAAATGAGATTGAAATACAGTTTCACATTTGCAAGGCCCAGTGCCCTTTCTGCCAAGAAATCCATTGACAGTCCAATCAACAGACATGTTCTGGTTACAGGAATCAGGCATCAGTCAAACGCTTGAAAGCCGGATCCAGCAAATGCAGCAGATAATAGTATTGAAAACAGCCAGTGGGGGAGATGAGAAAGTAATTGGAGTGCAGGTAAGAGCTGGTGTAAGCAGGATGGATCGGCATATTGCTGACACGTGGAAGGGAGGAGGCAGAGGGGGAGAGCTAATGAGAGGGGTAATTCTAATGATAGAAGTAGTTCAATGTGTCAGGCTTTTGTTTTTTGAAGGCTGAGAGAAGGATTTATTTGTGCAGAGGCAACTCAGCCCATGGGATTTATACACCACTTCCAACACAAGTCCTCGCCAGCTTCCAGAGCTGGCTTAGCCCTGGGATTTTGCAGGTAGATCCACAGTAAAAGCTATGTGGCATCAGTGGGGACGACTGTGGGGCTGGACTGGTCCTGGAAGGGCTGGAGCAGATGTAGTGAGGGTTTGCAGGGGGATCAAGGCAAAGGCTTTTGTGTCAGCCCAGGGCAGCTACGAGCACCCTGGGGGGCTCATTACCATGAGCACAGCAACACTGGGCTCTGCGTGAGCAGGGTCTGCATCACTAAACACAGTCATTTCAATCTCCACAAGCCCTAAAATCTGCTGATTTCATCCCAAATGTAAAAATCTAAAGAAGACAGGAGTGAAAATGAACAGAATAGAATTTGATTGTATGGACTATATATCCTAATTTATTCCTGAGCCCTTGCTAGTAAAATACCCAGGCTCTGATTAGAGTGGTGAGCGAAGAGAATTACTCACTTCCTATGGGTAACATGACGAGCAAATTACCTGAATTTCTTGTGAATCTGTGATCCTCTTTTGGGACACAGCACTATGGAAATGGTAGAGAGGGGCTGTTGATCTCATACTCTGTGCTATGCACTCCCTCCTATTGAGGGTGAGTTCACCCTACATACATCACCCTGCCCTGTCTGGGTTATTTCTGCATCTTTTTAGATTCACTTTCTCTGTCCCACTGCCCCAAGCATTTGGTTCTGTTTTATTTCCCAGCCCAGGAAGGGCTGTTTTCAGGAGATGCTCCATTGCTGTGTTGGAGGTGGAGTAGAGAAAGGGGCAGCTGGGGTGGCAGCAAAAGAATTAAACACTCTATAGAGACAGCACAAAATATTCCAAAGTAATTTGGATCTGACTTGAGCAAGTGATAAATGAGAGCAGCATGGCAGTGACAGGTCAATCAAATATTTATAGAACTTCATCCATTAGCATCGCAGCAGCAGAAAGGAAGCAGTGAAGTCTGGGTGCTCCAAGACCTGCCAGGGGTACACATGTTGATTGGCTTCCCCAAAATCTTCAGGTGTGTGTGGCTCTTCCAACTTGTCCCAGAGGGGCCAGGATAGTTGAGGTGGTAGTTGAGCTAAAAAAATATTGGGATTATGCAGCACTGTGTATTGGAATAAATTTCTGTGGTGTCATTGGGTGGATTAATGTATGTGCATATTGGTGAGGAAATTCTTGTGCCAAAATGATGGGAAAGCTGAGTGGTGTGTGAGGGATGTACATTGGTGTGTACACACTGGGAAAGGGCACGAGGTTTTGCAATACTCTGGAAAAGCAGTTGCTACAATCAGTGAAATGCCAGAAAAGGTTAAAGCACAACAGACAAGAAACCTTAAGGAGAGAACAGAGTGGAATTGGAAAGCCTATTTTTAGGATCACATGACATGATTTGATTAATATTTTAGGAGGCAGTTATCATATGCTAAGAAACAGGAGGATTATTACCAGCATCCCAATGTGCCTGCTTTCAGGGTTTTTACAAGGGAATCCTATACAAATTTCTCCCTCCTCACCTATGACCAATTCCATAAGCCAGGGACATAGAGGAGTGGCACATGGATGCCCTGGAAGGTGCAAAGGGCTGTGGAGAAGCTATTCATTTGATTTCAGCACTTAACTGGAAATGCTATGGTGCAGCCCATGCTGAGGCAGGAGCACACTGCAGACACATGCAGACAGAGAAGTGTTTAGCTGGGACCATCTCCACAGTGCTCCCAGACACACCAAAGTCATCCAACAGCAGGCTGGGGAGCAGGACTAGCTTGGTATCCCAAGGGGTTCGGTAAATGTTTGACTCGCAGCACAGGAAGGATTGCACTGAAGTCCCCTTTCGACCTGTTGATGAGATCTGTGTGCCCAGGAACACGCCATCCTGGCCACATAAATGTGCATCCTGCATCCTTCTCAGGGTTCACATTCAGGGCCATTCTCATTTCTTTTGGCAGTTTGGGCTTCCTTACATGTGGTCTCCACCTAAGGGCCAGTGCCTCACCAGGTGCTGGATCTGGGACTTCTGTGATTGCCCACCTGAAGGTTTTCACCAAGAGCTGAACTCCTGTGAATATAGGAGGAATGTGGGAAGGGAAACAAGGTCTTTCTTCTTCATTCACTGTTCTCCTGACAAAGTTTCATTCATCTGGCCTGGGAGCAGTAGGGACACCGTGTGTCAGAAGCAAGCGGCCAGCCAAGGGGGATGAGGCAGGGCCTGGCACTCGCCAACAGCCCATTTGCTGAAAATTGATGATCCAAAGTTGCATGGGGAATTTGTATGAATGGAAGAAAAGACAGCCAGTAATTGGGATCGGTGGGTGAAGTGTCAGCAAACAGAAGAAAGGGATACTTTGGTGACAGTGATAAATGCTAGGAGCTTGGGGTCTCATCTGGAGGAGCGAATTGGAGAGGAGACTTTGTAAGAGAAGGAAGGAATAAAAAGACAGTGGTCTGATGGATGCTACAGAGGAAAAGGACTCAGAAAATAAAAAAAATCAGCAGTGTGTTTTTAGGGGGATGATCAGAGGCAAGTCACAAGGGTCATTACCCATGGCTGAGGGGGGGGATCACAATTTTTTGCACTCCTCGGAGTAAGCCAGCATTGCATTTGGGGGTACATGGAATCACCAGGCACCAGTCCCTGGAGAATGGGGCACCCATGTGCTGGGCTCCGTGCATGGAGCTGCAAAGCCCTCGGGAGCAGCCATGGGGTTCTGCTGGGGGAGCAGCACAGATGTGAAGGGGCTGTGCCTCTGGGGGCTGCAGAAGCTCTGGGGTCACTGCTGGGCAGTCCTGCATGCAGGGACTCTCAGCAGGCACCGCCACTCGGGGCTGCTTTGTTTCCCAGCCAGCCCGGCAGGTTTGTCTCAGGGAGGAATTTGCCTACAAACCAAGTATGTGCAATAACAAGTGGCCATTTCCAGAGTAATTTCCCTGACCCTCACCAGCATTTCAAGACGTGTCAAATGCAATTGGCACCTCTACACTGCCAATTTTAGAAACATTTTGCTTTGGAGGAAGGACTGGAGCACTGTGATTATCCCTCCCCTCCTGGCAGCTTTAGTAGTCGTGCAACTTGCAGGGAATGTCAAAGATGTACAGCATGTAAAAATTTCCAGCAAACCCTCTTTCCCAGAGCACTGGAACGTGCCTCTGTCCTCCTTTAGACTGTGGAGGATCTTTGCCCCTTAGAAGAGAAAAGATCCTGGCTGAGGTAGCTGAGATATCCACCTAACAAGCCCTGAGACAGTAACACCAGTGACAGAGGGACTGATTCTGCCATCAGCAGAGTAGGTGGGGAGCCAGTGGAGCCAATGGGAGTCAATGTTTACTTCTGTTGTGCTGCCTCGCATGGACACTGATAAATGTTATGAATTTTAAAAATTGAGATTCACATTAGCTTCCTTTAACTCATTTTAGATTTTCTGCTGAGCTTTATTAAGTGGCTTTTAAAAGCAGTTTAACCTCTACAGCTCTTACTGCAACAGCTCTTAACAGCCCTGTCTCCCAGCCTGTCTCGCACGAGGAATAAAATGAATCCATGGAGGCTCAAAGAAGAGCAGGAGGGCAGTGGGGATGAAGCAGAAAGTCCATTGTGTGGGAGAGCCTTGCAGAGCAGGGAGATGAAGGATAGTGGTGCAAGGGGGTATCAGGTGTATCTCAAGGCCAGTTTGGGCAAAGGTGGCAGATCCTTCAGAGGATTGTGTCCTGAGGCATCATGCAAAGCTGGACATCCAGAGATATTTCTGGTTCCTTGAAATACAGGTAGAGGAATCTTAATGCAAAGCTTGAGTTTTCTCTGTCCTGCAGAACCATACAGATAGGCCTAGGCATTTTCAGGCAACAGATCTGAGCTGATCTCCTACATATTAGTGTAAATCAGGATTAGCTCTGATGGGCTGAAGTCAGTATCCTCCTGATTTTTAAGGTCTGATCCAGTTTTCCCTGAAGTCAGTGAGAAGATGCCAGCTAACTGTTCTTGGATCAGCCTCTAAATGCTTTGTTTTAATATCCACAAACTGCAGTAAAACAATCCACATTTTCCCTGTTCCACCCTAAATTCTGCTTGCCACCTGCCATTTAATTTTTCATGAAACTATTATAATTTTTAATAATACCACTGCATTTTCTTGACTAAAGAACCTCTGGAGACCCTGCCTGAAAGAAAAGCTTCTACATCTCTTCTTGTCCATGCCTTCAGGTGTATCTGCATCATAGCAAGCCTTTCCTAAGCATCTCTTCAAAGACATTCACAGCTTAATCTCCTCTAATCTTAGATGCGTATTTGACATCACTAAATATGCAGTTACACAGTAAACTAGTGGTGAGAGATATGCAAGTGGAAAATCTCTGTTCTGGTGGCTAAAAATCAGTAATCCTGCCTCAGCTTTCACTGATTGACTGGAAACTGAAGCAGGGGAGAAGCAGTCCCAGTATGGACAGAAGAGTAATGCTGATTTATGGGAGGCAAACCTCTGAGATAGTGATTTATTCCCTTGGGATTTTTCTCTGAGAGATGACACCACACATCTGTGGGACTGGAACCAGGAGAGATAAAAGTCTGAGTTACTATAAGCAACCAAAGAGGACCAAGTGCTCTGGAGTGGAGATGTGCCTCCAGGGACATAACTCTCCTCCCCTATCGGCAATTCACTTTTTTACTATTGATTGTAACAGGAAGGGAGAGATGGAAAACTCATGTAATTCCCTGTCCTTGGGGTTGTGGCCTGGGGGAAGTTGATGCTCTCTAATCTAATAAGGATATAGTACAGCCTGGATCATCTGGGCTCTCCTCTCATCCTCTGGGAGTTGTGTGTAAATGAACACTAGAGAAAGGAATTAAAAGTCCCCTGAAAGAAAAAAAAGAAAAAAAAAAAGCAGCTGATATTTTTGGTTAGTTTTGAATGGCGACTGACTTTCCATCAATGCTCTTGTGCCACTTTGGAGGGAGACTGCCCAGCAGAAATGTAGGAGGATGAAGCTGCTGCCTTTCCAAGAGGGCAGGCTGTGCTCTGGGGAAGGGGTACGGCAGGGAAGGGGTGGCAGCCGTGGGGATGAGCAGGGCAGGCTGAGAGCAGGTTTGCAGCAGGCAGGTGCCTCTCTGTGCTGGAGCCAGGTGGCCAGCACAGCACCTTAAAACAACCTCCCAAACCCATTGTGTGCACATGCTGCTCCTGGGGCAATGTCACACAGAAATGAGACAGTGCTGCAGCACTCACTTCAAGCTAAACCCGGCCTGACATGCACCCCTCACTAAGCCAGAAAGGAGCACCTTTAGCCAAAGCTGGAGAGTGTCCCAAGAGCTGGGCTGGCTGCAGCTGTGCCTTCACCCTGCCTTCCACCTTGCACAGAGTGTTTCCTCAGAGCCCATGTCTCACAGGATAGGAGAGGTGTGTTGACTGCAAATTGGGCTGACATGGCAGGCAGCAGTAGCAGGTGGGAAATGGATATATTGCATCCCAAGATGATGCATCTTCCCATTCAAATCAGCTCACAAGCACAGATAGCCTTATGTCTGCAGAGAACACTGTTTAGATGGCAGATTTTATTCAGATGGCATCTGAAAGTTATTTTTTATTGAATTTAATTTTAATTAATCATGTTGCCAAGGGTGGGCTGAAGTGGCCTCTGTTTTTAATTTTTTCTCCCCAGAGTGGATGTCTTTAAACTCCTTCCTATAATGATACGGTTGTAGCTTGCAAAAATACAGTCTGGATTTATTATTCTGCCTCTTGCCTTGTTCCTTCTGATCCTAGAGAGAACATTGCAATGACTGTTGGTTAGAAAATTAGTTAAGTGAACTGTATACAGTATTCTCTTTCTGTATCACTTCTTATTAGGGAAAAAAGATAATATAGTTCCCTCTCTCCCCTCCACTCACCCTGCATTTCATCCAGAGCTCATGTAAGGAGCATTTCAATGGACTGCTGCAGCCTGCTTGCAAAAGGACTCATCACATCTAAAAGCCCTTAGGATAACTCTCGATTTCTGGTGCAAAGTGCAGCAGGTGTGGATGAAGATGGTGCTGAGATACCAAAGCACAGGTGCTAAAGCAAGAAGCCTGCCGGGGTCGCTTCTGCACTGCACAAGCAGCAGACTGTCACCTGCCTCACGTTTGAGCTCTGCCTCTGCAGCACTCAGGATTTCAGATATTTGAAACACAGCACTGCCCTTTCCCTCTGGGTCCAAATGATCAAACTCCTCCAGCTCCACGTGCTCCATTTGGTGGGTCCCAAAGCAGAGTGGTGCAGCAGCAGTGAGCTCACCCATACAGATAGCTCACTAATTTAAACAAAAAAACAAAAGAAAGAAAAAAAAAAAAGATACTTTCAACCAGCTGCAGCCTGGCAACAGGAGGCTGCCCGCTGCAGGTGGTCTGTGCATGGTATTTGGAAATCAGAGACATGGGAGGACTATAAATGGGGGCATGTACAAGGTAGCTGACCTCTTTAGCAAAGTATGGACAAGACATCCTGCAGCCTGGTTAAAAATATTGTCAAAATTAAACTGAATTTGTAGCAGGTAAAAAGCCAGAAACATCCTTGTAAAACTTTATTGCTATGCAGTTAATAGTGGATTTTGCTTGTCGGTATGGGCTAGCTAAAAGAAGGAATTTTACCAAATTCAGTCAATTTATTGCATAGGGGCCATTTTGAGAGGATATCTGACAAAGGAATAGATGAGCCTGTTATGAGAATAAACTCCCAGACAACTGAAAGGACAGCCCCAAGGAAGGCCAACCTGATGAGAATGGAGAGCTATTAAATGAAGATACTCCTTGTACTCCAAATCCAAATATATCTCATGCAAGAGCAGAGCTTTCTAAAACAAATCCCCGTGATAGATGAAGGATTTAGGCACAGCCAGGTTGTCTGTTTAATGAATTCCCTGCATTTACCCCACCAAGGGAGGAAAACCCAAACACTGCTGTTCAGAGCCTTTTTCATGTGGATTAGAGCAGCCACAAATGACAGAAGACTAATTTTGCCTTGTTTCCCTCCTTCACAGCTCATCTGTCCTACTTTTTACTTTTAAAGGAATGAGTAATTAAAAAAAAAAAAACCCTCCAATATTTATGGATGCTCTGGTTCTTTTACGCTCACTGACTGTATGTGAGCCAAGAGCCTAATTACATATTTTAGGCACATATGTAATCCTTTGAATGTATCAGGGAGGCCTTGATTTGGAGGGAAGAAAGATGGCTCAAAATGAAGCTATATGCCCTTTTCTGTACTGGGCCATGTCCTGTTCTGAAGGGACATTTTCATCAGGAGTTCTACCCCCTTTCTGATTCAATCCTGCATTAAGCCTGGCCTGTTGACAGGAGCTTTAGGAACTGCTGGGAAAAGAAGGCTCAGTGGATTATCTGATACACCACAGAAAAGAAGAAAGGTAGAGATCATCCAAGAGGATGCCATTTGGACTGCATGGGATGTCAGTCACCTTTCAGAGGGTAATAAGCTGAAATCTCAATTTTTAGTCATTCTTTCTTTGATTTTATTTTGAAAGTGGATATTGAAGCTCTGCACATGGAGCATTTCACAGCTGACCTCTGTTCACAATAAATACCCGGTCTGATGGCTAACCCCAAGCAGTTTGTAAGGAACAAGAGTCATTGGCAATTTTTTGGGTTTTATTTAATGAACTGATCCACCTGGCAGTTGAAAAAGAAGCCCTTTCATCTTAAAGCAAAACTGAAGCCCTCTGTGGCTGTGTCCCTAGAAACAGCCACAAGATGATGCTGGGTGCCTGTACCCAGCCCTGCTCCCTGTCTGGCCAGGCTGTGCAAAAGACACTCAGAAGAGAGTGATGTGGCCTGAGAGCTGCAGCACATGCTGAAAAATTCCCAGACAGAAAAGTCTCCAGGAGTACTCAGTATTGAGCAGCCCAGACTTCAGCAGCATTTTCTGTTACAAAGAAATGTAACAGCTCATCATCCTGCAGCTGTGGGAGGCAGGACAGACACCCCACCAGGACTGCCTTCCCCAAGAGCTCCAGGAAGGAATGATGGCCCTACTGCTTGCTGACTATCAAATTCCTGCCCTCCAGGGACCATACTTCTACTTGGAAGGAGGTAAACACTCCAGAAAGGTAAAGTTTCCCTCAGCTTCCCTGTCTTGAAAGCTCTTTGTGGATCCCTCTGAGAGATCGCTTTGTCTTAACTGGTTTTAAATGCCTACTTTTGGCACCTCAGTCTCACCCCAAGAATCAACCATGAGAAAATGAATAAATGAATCTTCCCTTAGGATTCACGGAGGCAAAATTCATTGGGGAACCTACTGGGCTAAGTCCAAATCCAGCTCAGATTTGCCTTAGGAGTAAATCCAAGCTGTCTGTCTTCATCCTTGACCTGGTTACCTTTCCCTTGGCACTTCAAAATCCTTTTTCCCAGACTAAATAGCACAAGCATAGGTGTTAGCAACCATCCAAGTGAGGAGCTACTTTAAATCCAGGCTGAGTTTTTGACTTCTCCTCCTGTTCTCCTGAGCCACCAACTATGGAAGTTTTTCATCTCTGATAAAGCAGATTAGCTGCTGGAAATGTCAGAGAGAGGCTACAGCTGGCTGCACAGTGGGGAAATATTTCCCTGCTAGCCCTGGAAGCTGCTGAACACCAGACCCCAGGAGAGATGCTCCACAGTCCGTTGCATAAAGCGACTTGGCCTGTGATGCTGTTAATGCAGAAACATCCCAATGTGCTCTGCTCAGTGAAGTTCACCAACAGCAGTGAGTCAAACCTACAGACAGCTCAGTGGAGGGGAGGCGGGGCAGGTTTTTTTTTTCTTTTCCTACTTCCATTTCTTTCTTCTTTAATTTTGGTAATGGATCAGAGTCAAATGAACAACATCTGGCAATTAGCACATCCCTTGCCTGGCTCGGATCTGCCACTAAGTTCTGAGTGTTTGCCTTTATTTTTAAATCGGTGGCTGTCAGAGAGAATTAAATGGTGCCTAAAGAAGCACGCAGACGTTATAATTAAAGGCACGCCAACCTTGACAGGTAGCTGTGAGTGGAAATTTCAACTTTTCATGGGAAAAGGGGCTGTTGGCATGCGCATGTGCTCTTAAACTCCATGTGTTTCCCCCAGCTGATTTATCCCCAGGTGCTTTTTATACACCCATACTTGCAATTAATTGTCTCTTTGTCTGCTCCATTTCAACAGCCATCCAGCCCAGTATTTCGAGAAGAAATGTTCTTTAAATCTAGGAGTAAAACTGGAATCCATTAGCTGTGATTGCATGTGCTGCTGTGGGACTTTGCTGTTAACAAGGATAGAAATGATATAATGGAAAACAGAACAAGGAGCATAAACCTGCTTGTGCGCAGAGCATCCTGAAATGATATAATCCACATGCCTTCCAGCTAGGAATGAATGCCTGGTGCCCTGGGCACTTTCCTGCCAGGCCATGTTATTATAATCATGGTCTTCCCCCTGCTCATTCTGTTCCTTCTAATTAAAACAGGGTCAAATCTTCCTCCTTACAGGATTGACCTTCCTGAATCACAAGACCAGCTGACTCTTCTAGGGAATAATGGGAATGTGGAAACTGGGTTCAGCTGCTACCTGCTCAGCTTTGACCCCAATGCTGCATGGAGGACAAACACAATGTTAATAGGATCTAGCCTGGACTCACACCCTTCTTCCAAGGATTTCAGGCCTCTGAGGCTGCCAGTCCAGCATTTTTCCTGTCATTGGTTTAGGGCTGTAATTGAAGGGCACATGTGGTGTCAGGCTGTGATCCACTCTCAGCCTGAGGGCTGCAGAGGTGGGCAGAGCTGTATTGCTGTTGGGAAGGGCTGTCCTGACGTGGGGTCTTTGTGCTATCACACAGCTGCAAGTTTGGATATCACACCAGGCAGCCCAGGTTGGAGAATGCAGCCTCCCCATATCTTGCCTTTTAAATCTGCATCTGTCACAACTTTTGGTCTCTCAGTGATTTTACCTGCTGTCTGCAGGTTTAAGTTGGGCAGCATTAATAACAGCCACCAGATTTAACAGCCCCACCATCCTATCTGGTGTGACTTCAATAAGGTGACACTGACAGTCTGGTTCTTAAGTTTTCAAGAAAAATTTTAAACAAACTCACGCCAATGATCCTCGCACTGCCTCCACAGGACTTGCTTGGCTTGCTCCACTCCCTATAACCTTGTTAAACACCTATCCCATATTTAACAACTACCTCTTAAACATGCTTCCAGCTGCCCACCCAGCCAGGGTGGGCTTTCTGTCCACCCTGGAAAACTGAGGTGAATTTTGTGCCACTTCAGTTAGTGTCCAAGAGAAGGAAGCCAAGAGAAGGATTTAGGAGAGAAGGGAGGAGCAATAAAGGCATGGTAAAGCCAGGCTAATCACTGGGACTGTGTTATGGAATAAACTGTCTTCCCATCTTCTTGCTGCAAAACTGCTGTAGTTGGAAAATGACTGAAGGAAATTAAATTCAAGGTGAGAAACACCAGAGGGATGTAACTTCTCTCTCTCTGTCCTGCACCTTGTAGCTTATTCCTACCCTATCCCTGCATCTCTCACTCAGCTTACGATATCTATCTCCTCCTTTTCGCCCCTCCTTCCCCTGCTCTCATCCTCAATCCCTCTCCCTGCCTCTGATGGATGGAACCATTAGTGGAATCACTGTAAATAATGTGTAAAGTTGGAAGTTACAACAAGGTATCTCATTAAAGCTGCTTCACTCATCTTACTTCCCAATTAATGTTTAAGGCTCCGCTGGAATGCGGTGACAATATGTCACAGCATATCATTGTGGCAGGCGACAGGAAGTTAATAACCCACTGGCCCTTAAAGAAGCCTTTAATGTCAGCTGCAGAGGAGTAAATAACATTGGTTTCTTTCCCCCTCCCTCCCCCCCAGATATTCCCCCTTCTTTTTCCTCTTTTAATTTGCTGCAGGAATGAAAGAGTTTGCACTGAAATAACATCATTATCTCATAAAGCCATCTTCCTGCAGAGGGGGAGCACAAAAGGTGTTGCCCAAGGGACTCTGGGATTTTCAGCAGCTTGACAAAGTTGCTCCAACTCCCCACCCTGAAAATCCAGGAACTCCTGGAGTGTTTGCCTTCGCCATCCTTTCTACCTCCATTTGGGACCTCTTTACTTTTTTAAAAATAGAAATTCCCTCACCCACCTTTTCTTAGTATTAATTTCTATCCCCTTCCCACACCTGTGAGCCCCTAAACACAACTTCACAGCATCAGTGTAGTCAAAAGTTTCTTTTCATGTCTAAGAGCTTTATCTACTATTATTGAAACTTCCTTTGACGTTGCTGCTGTCCGGGGGACGAGTCATCTTTGCCTTTAATTCCTCTAAGTGCCTGTTCACTTTGAGTGCAATTGCTGCTCTTTACCCTCCTGTTGCTGCACGATGGGGCTTAAACCCTCCTGGACATCAACCACCACAGGCTCCAGACCAGGACTGGCCCTGAGAGATTCCACTGGAGTCAAGGAAACTGCTGTAGTTCATCCCACAGCTGCCAAAACTGGAACTGAGCTCCTGACTCCAGAGGAGGTGCTGTGGCAGCAGTGTCACTAGCCTGTTCCCCTCTGGGGAGGTAAAGATCCATTAATCACACTGTGATATAACATAAAGGATCCATTATTGGAAACCCATTTTGTAGATATATTTTTCCCAGGAGAAGAAAAGAACAAAACCCATATACGTGTAGCATTTATTTTTTAAAAATTACAGGAGAAGTGTCTAGGGCTTGGGGAATGAATCCCACAAACTCTCTGCTCAGCTCAGCCACAGACCAAATATATCACAGTACACAAATCATGCATGGATTTCTCATGGCTTCTATTTCCTCCAGTACAGTGTGTCTAAAAATGTTTGCTCTCCACATCTGGGTTATTGCCTTAGTGTTTGGAAAGGTCTTTCAAATTTCAGGCTAAACAGTCAAGTGTTGTGACTATATAAATACTTATTTTACTTATTGTACCAGAGGTATTTTAAATATGGTCCTAGACTTCTGTTTTAATAATAGGAAAATGCAGGATGAATATCAAGAGCAGACTCTTAGCAATGAGATTAACTGTTAACGCAAAAATGTCCCAAATGAAAAGTGTATGTTGGTTCTGCCAGAGCATTTAAAACTCCACTAGTTCCAAAATTTTGGAAGGCATTGTTCTTTTCCAAGGGAACAGGGGTGGCCAACCAAGCTGTGTTGCATTTTCACGTCAGCCTGAATGCGCTATAGAACATGCAGTGCATCTCAGGTGATGGAGAGAGCTCAGGCGAGGAACACGAATCCCAAGGAAGTGCAGGCAGTAGCAGAGTAATTGTGGAGCTGAGTCTTCAAGAAGCCAAAATTTGGTCTGTGCCATCCTGGAGACAGACTTCAGCACTTTTGGGAAACAGGAGGGTAAAGAAAACAAAATGGAAGCAGCTGGAATTCAGCATCCCACGGGAGACCCCAGTCAGGGGTGAACTGAGGTCCCTATCTTGTGGGAGGGGCAGGGAGGTCTGCCCCAATCCAAGGGTCTAGCATGGCATCTCAAGCCCTGCCCAGATCTAGATCTTTGTCCCTCCACCTCATGGGTGACTCCTTCAACCACCTGGTTCTTCATCCTCACTCTGCTGAAGTATGACAAACTGAAAGTTCCCACAGTGCTTTGAGATCCTCAGTAAAAGGCACTGCAGAAATGCAAATGTGCTCAGTTCCCAGCTCAAATACATTATTGATTTGCTCATTTGCCAGGGGCCACTTGTCAAAAGTATAACAGCATTAGTAACACTTGACGTAATAGGGGAATGGAGAGGTCTGTGATTAAGTTTAGACAGCCTTGTTTGACTTAGTTAATTGGTTAAATATATTCAGTTACATGTGATGCTTCAAAATTTCAGCTCCAATAAAGTATTATATTAATTTTAATTAAAGCTCAACAGAGCTGGCCAAATATTTCTGTTTTCTGAATATTTTTCTTAATCATATAATTCATATTCTGATAAAACAGGGATTCTGGTAGCAACTAAGGCCTGGAGCACTTTGTCTGACCACGAGAACTTGAAAGAAGAATAGATAGACTAACACTGAGGAGAAGTGAATTTATTAAAATCTTTCTAACCTGAAGGAAAAATTAGGTGGAACAAGGAAAAATTCCCCTCTGCCTCAAGACAGGATTAACTTATGTCTATTCTGACAGATGTATTTCTTGCTACTTCATAAAAATCTAAGACTGTCATGAAAACCATAACTGCAAGAAGTTGCACCTCCTCCTAAGTTTGCCCAGAAGCCTTCATGTTGACAATCCCTGATCATCACTTGCTGTTCCCTTGCTTAAGACCTGCATCCATCACAGTAAGAGGGGCAAGGAGCATCCCATGTGTTGCCTTAGCTAAGAGTCTCAAAAAGTGAAGATTCTCACCAATGAACCCTGAATGATTCCAGAGACAGAATTCCTTTCACCTCCTGATTAAGGACACTCCTGTAGGACTCCTCCTTTATTCAGTGTTTTTCCAAGGAGAAAGCATTCGTGCCAGAGACATGCTCACACCAAAGGCAGATTTGCAAAGAGATGCTCCACATGGCCAAGAAGCTTTCCTCAGCTCTTGCCTGGAGAGGTTCAGTCTGGCTTGCTGTACTGCTGCCATCCTTGGGTCATAAAGATCTCCCAAAGCACATCAGTAGTTAGGTGAGACGTGTGGAAGCCCCAGTAACACTGTCAGACTGGCACAACTGGAACCATCTCACCTGACCACTGCAGCACAGCAGGACATCCAGCAGGTGTTGAAAAGGAGGCTTTGGTGGACTCCAGCAAACCCCACTGATGCTGTAATTACAAGAGTGGGTATTGCCTTCGTAATGACAGCAATTGGAAGTGCAAATACAGCCACAGCACATTAAAAATAGCCCACTGCTCTCATGAAGCAGCAGCTGCATCTGAGGACTTGTCCCAGTGCGGAGATCTCAGGACCGCCCCCCTCCCCCCACAGCTTTCCTGCCAGCTCCCCACCCCTCTGCTTGGCATTTCAATTATTTTTACTTCTCTCTCCTTAAATGCAGATTCAAAAGATCTGGAAGAAGAAAGACAGAGGACAATTTCTTTGCTTCCTTCTGGCCATAGTCTAGTTTTTTTATTTTACTTACACAGTCAGTCAGTCAAAAAAATTTGATCTTTTTCTCTTGCAGTGTTGGGATCCAAATCTGCAAGCCTTTAATTTTCTATCAGTGGAGCCAGGACTGGGAGAGGGTGGAAAGAGCATCTATTCTTTCAGCTGATCTGTCCCTGAGAGCATTTAGCTCAGGTGTTTTGAGCCTAGTGATAAAAAATAACCCCCTTTTGCATGTTTTTCCCAGTGGTCTCTGCTGCAAGATCATTAAGGCTCTGATCTCCTGAATTCCCCAGGATCTAAATGGCCAGGCACATCTATAAGCACTTCATTGATCAAGGACCCCAGCTTGGCCCAATGGTCACACCTTACATAAAAGATGAATTCATAAATCTTCTTTAGAGCATCTGTATGTGGTAAATGATGTTCTTGGCAGGGCTGATAAACCTCAGCACCAACTTCTGCTGGTTCGACTCTGTGTTTAATGACGCACCCCACTCTAACTTTTTATCACCTGTTATTTGTACACCTCCCTTTAGATCCTGCACAGCAGGGAGTGCCTGGAGCAGGTGGAGTGCCCTGCTCCTTCCCAGAGCTCTGGCAGGAATGCTCCAACTCTAAATAAAATGGGTCATTACCAGTTTTTGGGTGACTTGCTCTCCCTGGTCTTCCTCTAACCCATATCAGACACCATAAAGGTGGATGAAGGGGCAGCCTCCAACATCAAATGGGACACAAGAACAAAACCCCATGCATTGCATTAAGGATTCGTAGCACTGATCCTGGGCAGCACCAGGGTTTGCAGAATCGTGCTGTCAGTAGTGTTTAACAAATATGGCAGTGGGATAATGCTGGTGTTTAACAAGGGCAGCAGTGGCATAATGCATAAAAGGCCACAAGCAGGTTAGGAGCCAGTGTGCAGCAGCCTAACAGCAGGAGCGTGATACCTCGCTCTTGTGTTAGAGGAACCAGAGTTATGTTCTCAGGGGAGCCAGTCATGGGGCTGGGACAGACTGAGATATAATTATGGAATAATGCATGTTCTTTTCCCACCACTCCCCCCTTTCTAAATTAGCTGTCATGTCACTAAAAACGTTTCTGTGTTCCACAATCAGTCCACTTAACTGTAACAAAGCAGTGCAGATCTATCAAACTCACAATGAGCTCCACTAATGACCGCTGAAATTACCAAATCAGCCCAGCTTCCCAACACCCTGCCCTTCCCTCCGCACCCCTCGTCAATCAGCGCTCTGCTTGTGGCCCTGCTTCAGGGGAAACCATGGGCTCAGCCTCCACATCCACCTCACTTTGCCATGCCAGGGTGTTCTTCTGGTTGCAGTGTTGAGGTTTTTTGGGATTGTGCCGTTTTTCACTGCGAGGGGGCTGCTGGATGCCAGGGGTGGCACTGGAGGTACTGCAGAGAGAGCAGCAGAGGTACAGCCAGCAGTAAAATACCAGCAGAGTGCATTGTTCCTGGTCCTTGGTGCACATCCTTTTTTTTTTATTTTTTTCTTTTTTCTTTTCCCCTTTCTCTTTTTTTTTTTGTAACCGCTCCTCGGAAGTGCAATCTCGCTACTATTCAGATACAATGTGGCTTCTATTCTCTCTCCCAGTTTTAATTATGTGTCCGCCACTGCTCCTTCTCCAAGCTGGCGGTCTCTGAGATTCATAATTTCAGCCTGACACCATAGTAACCACTTAGTTTGATTCAATACTCTAATGTCATCACTGGCTGGTCTTGAATAGAGCAGGGAGAGAGGGTGTAATTTGAAGGCAGCATCACATAGAAACTGCAATTATTTCTCCCTTTCGGAGGGAAATGTAAACAAAAGGTCATCACTGGTCAGTGCTCTTCATTTCCACCCTCACACACTCACAAGCTGACTTTTTTGTTTATTGTTTATTTCCTCACCCACTTACATGCCTCCACACGGACACCAGGAGCAGCAGCCAGTGCGAGTTATCATCCTGTGTAGAGACATGACCACTCCATTGGGAGGACTCCTCTGGTGTTTGAAAATGGCCCCAGCTTTGGAAAGCAGTCTGGTTCCCATGAAGAGACTGGAAGGGACTGTCCCTGATGGGGCACAGAGCTGCCACAGCCAGAGGCTGCAACAGGCAGTACACACCAGTGACAGACATCCCTGGCTTCTGCTGTCCTTGCATGGAAAGGACTTGATTCAGATTCTCCTATTCTTCCTCCCTTCTCCCATATAGTTCCCACACAGAATTTCTCACACTGTTCCTCTTACATTAAATATTAAATATGTGAGTCTCTCCCCTGGAGATGAGACTCCATGACTCCAGGAATGACCCGAGAGCCCCTGAGAGCCCTCCTGTCCCCTGCCAGCTCAGGGGGATGGTCACACAGGCTCATACTGGGGCAATAGAGCCACAGCACAAGAGACTTGCCCAAGGTCCATGGTTTGCCCTTTCTCTGGACACAACCTTTCTCTGATCCTACTGGGAATGGCAGAGACACATGAGATGAATATCAGAAAGACAGATGAATGTGTGCACACAGAAAAATGCAATTCACTCGGCAGCATTTGCTGCAAATCCTGCTGCACTAAATGAAGCTTTCCTGCCTCCCCCCAATGGTTCAGTGATAGAAAGGAGTTAAGTGAAAATAAATGCTCATATCAAATCACAGGTATTGATTTTCTGAGCTAGTAAATGAAGGCACTTTATCTCCGATGGGAGATTGAATGTCTGTGTGCCACGCTTTGCTCCATTTTCATAAAAAGAAAGGCATGCTGGAATTATTTTACCTGGCTTCTCATAAAGTGTAGAGGGAGCAGATTCTCATGTCCATGACATGGGGTATCAATCAGGAGCAATGTCATCACAGTGATAGAGCCACTGAGGATTGACGGTGGAATAGCAAGCCTGGAAGGCTGGTCCTGGGCATTGGCTCATCTTTTGGCAGATGTGGCAGTGCCTTTCGTGGGTCCCTGTAGTCCCCTTCCCTTCCCAGGTGATGGGGACGGGCAGTTCTCTGCAGTTTTTGCTTTGGTTTGCTAGAAGGTAATCTTACATCTAAATCATTTAATTCTACTGGCTGGTTTGAGATGAGAACAAGAGTTTCACTGCTACTTATGCCCTTTCTGAGCTCTAATGAGTTCTGAGCAGGATGTGATATTAAAATTATAGGTACATTACATTTAATAATCTGCAGAAAGCCTTAAAGGGAGCTGTCCATGGCCTTGAGGAGTCGTTTAGAAGATCAAAGCTGAATGTTGCAAAGTAATTCATGTAGACAGGAGAAGTCACACTCACAAAGGTCCTTGGAAACCGTCCTGTGGCTATTGCTCTGTCCAGCACTAGCCTTACAATTTCTGCTGAAGTCTGAGAGAACAGGACCAAAATCAAGTTCACCACTGTAGTGGAGAAAAGCTCATTTGTCCCATTGTGGATTCCCATAGGACAACAGGAGAGAAAATTGTGTCTTGATAATCAAGAATCTGAAAGGTGGGAAGTGGCAAAATGTGTCTAAAGAAGAAACAATTTTCACTTTGCTTGGGAGGAAACCTACAGTATAAGGGAAGCTGACCAGACACTGTCCCTGCCAGCCCCTCTTCCACCAGCCACTGAACATGGCCCTGCAGTGCAATGCTGTCCTGAGGTCAGGATCCCAAGGTGGACTTTGCTGAGCAGTTGCAAAGCAGCCTTTGAAAATAAAAGAAATGGTTTTGTGACAGTGTCCTTTGAAATTTACATTACTATTTTGGAGTTATTGTACCTCCTCAAGGTGGTATATGAAATCTTCCAGGAGCTCAGATCTGCCCAGGGAGCTGGGTACTTGAAATAAATAAATGGAACAAAACATTCTTTTACAGATCTCAATAGAAGCGCTTGAGTCACTTTTGTCAGAGTCATGGGGCAAATAGTTGAGAATTCCTTTTTATTCCCAGTGAATAAAAAATTCAATTTGGTTGAATAAAAAGCATTATCATTCTGTTTTGGTAGGACTTCAATTTTCATGATGACAATCATTTTACACCACCAATATTTTTAACCTCTCTTTGCAACTGGCTGTGGTGTTTGGGTTTTTTAAAGGGGAGAAGGGGGATTGTTTATGGAAGGCTAGGGTTTTGTTTGTAGTGGAGGAAGAGGATATGCTACTTTTTATTATTATCCCTCCCACCCACTTGTCTGAGGCATCTTTTTTCAATAGTCTTCTTACTGCAACAAGCAGGAACACCACCCTACACAACCTTTCCACAGAGTACAAACATCAATCCTCTCTTACTAAGCTGAAGCTAAAATGCTCATAGTCAAACTGTTAAGAAGAGGAAAGCATCCACGCTGTGGTAGAAAAGGTAAAATGCAGTAATTGTCCAAACCTTCAAGAAAGAATGTCTCTGTAGGGAGGACCTTTTTCCTTCCTGTGGCAAATGGCCAGAGGACTCCAAGAAACCTCACTTGACCAATATATATTTATTTTTTATTTTTAGGCATGAAATCATCTTTATTTCCCTTGATTCCTGTGATTTTGTTCTAAGGACAGACAAGAGAAGTTAATACCTTTCCCTGCCCACTTTCCTTCACACTCTAGCCCTATCTCACATTGCTGCTCTTTCTTGAGTGCTTTCTGAATCTGATTTATTTGCAGTCTCACAAAGAAAAAGAAAAGACTCTTCCTTTCACATCTACACAGCAACAAGAGAGAGAACTGGAGCATGTGTAGACATATAGGGTGAATTAATCTGATTAAATTCAGGATTCTAAGTTTAAGCTAGTCACCCAAAGCTCCTTTTGTACAGTAGGCAGACATCTCATCAATATACAGTCAATGGAGCCAGAGGTGTAATTCATCTCATTCCAAAGTAGATGCCTAAAGTAGGTCACATGAATCACACCCTTGAGAGCTTTTCTTCTCCCCATTGACTGTAGAAGAATCCCACCGTGACTAAATCACTTGTAGATACTGAAACCAGCTTTGACTGAGTGGCTTGTCTCCATTGCACAGTGCCACTCCACGCCTTCAAACGCTTGCCCGAGCCACCCTTCTCCCCCGACATCTCTGATGCTGAGGCTTTGCTGTTGTCCTTACTTACCCCCAGAAAGAGGATGGAAAGCTATGGAGATAAAGGGACCAAGGCACAGGTCTCACTGAGGGACCCTGGGGCAGCCTAGAAGAGCACTGAGAGCAGGGTAGAGCAATATGGAAAAGATGGTGCCCTAATGAAATTATTGTCCTGATCTTGGATACACCAGAGAGCCCTGTGCAGGACAGCACAGCTTTATGGAGAAGTCCTCTGAAAGCATATTTTGGCAATCAGAGGAGACCTGTGGAAATTATCATCATCATCATCATCATCATCATCGTCATCATCATCATCATCGTCATCATCATCATCATCATCATACCTGGAGTAACCAAGAGAGAGAAAGCAGATACAGATACACAGTTGAAGCACTGGAATATTGGAGCTCAACCCTTTTTCTCTGCTATGGAATGCAGTTCACTGCCTCCCTGACTCCATTTCCCTCCTGTGGCACTAAAGCAAATGTTTTTTCTTTTCCCCTTCTTGGATTTATCTCTTGGATTTTGAATTTCTTTTCACCTTACTAGGTGACAGGAGATGAAGGTTAAACCCATGGCCCAGTAAGCTGTTGATCTCTGGACTTGGTACACAACTTTAGTCCAAGCAGCAACAGCATTAGTATTTGAAGATGGAGGAAGAAATTGAGAGCTTAGCTGGGAATGTGAAATTGATTCACTTGGTCATTTTTTGGGGAAAAGGCATTTTTCCTTTCTCTGCTATGAGATTTCTTAACTGAACTTTAGATTTAAAAAAGCCAGAGAAGAGAAGAGAAGAGAAGAGAAGAGAAGAGAAGAGAAGAGAAGAGAAGAGAAGAGAAGAGAAGAGAAGAGAAGAGAAGAGAAGAGAAGAGAAGAGAAGAGAAGAGAAGAGAAGAGAAGAGAAGAGAAGAGAAGAGAAGAGAAGAGAAGAGAAGAGAAGAGAAGAGAAGAGAAGAGAAGAGAAGAGAAGAGAAGAGAAGAGAAGAGAAGAGAAGAGAAGAGAAGAGAAGAGAAGAGAAAAAAGAAAAGAAAAGAAAAGAAAAGAAAAGAAAAGAAAAGAAAAGAAAAGAAAAGAAAAGAAAAGAAAAGAAAAGAAAAGAAAAGAAAAGAAAAGAAAAGAAAAGAAAAGAAAAGAAAAGAAAAGAAAAGAAAAGAAAAGAAAAGAAAAGAAAAGAAAAGAAAAGAAAAGAAAAGAAAAGAAAAGAAAAGAAAAGAAAAGAAAAGAAAAGAAAAGAAAAGAAAAGAAAAGAAAAGAAAAGAAAAGAAAAGAAAAGAAACCCCCAAACTTAAGCTAGACAGTATGAAAACAGAGCTGTGACATGCTCACCAGCCTGCTCGAGTCTAACTAGAGGCCCTCCAAAGCAGAATCCAAAAGTTATCTGTGAGATTTTGATGCCTAGTGAAGAGAACTTTTTTAAGAAACAGAAAGAAACCTGTTGCAGGCTGAACAAGCCAGTGCTTCACACAGCTGTTTTCATGAATCCAGAATGACAGTTCATACATTATTTAAACCATCCAATTTATTGAACAGCTCAAACAGGTTCTCTCTGCACCAGTCAGAGTTGACAAGGGCTCACAGAAAACTTTCCAAAACATTCTGCTTTCAGTCAGTTCTGCTCCAGCCATGGCAAGTTTTGCTCCCTTGCCTGGATCATTTGCATGTATAAAGGCCTTGCTCCTGTCACCTCTTTCCTACCTCAGAGCAGAACCTCTGGTGTTAGCAAGAGTCACCTGTGCCTCTTCAGAGAGAGCTTCATGGCCCCAGGCCAGTGCCTTCACATGCACTGATGACTCTACTGGCAACATCACAGCACTGATATAACAGAGAGCACAGGAAAAGATGAGCCTTTAATAACACCTGTTCTGAGATCTGTTGGAATTGGAATAGCAGACATTAGCTGCAAGGCAAGTGCTCCCATCCATGGGTTTCAAGAGAAGATTGTGTTTAAAATCCTTTCCAGCACTCACACAGTGAACTGACCACCCTTGGGTATCAAAAAGATGCATAAGCCATAAAAGAAGTTAGAAGTCCACACATTTCCAGATAAAACCCACACAGGTAGGTCTCTTACAAGCTGTGAAACTGGGAAGAAAATCAAACTTTTTCACCCTTCAAATAATCTCTGTTTTTCAACCTGTGCTTGAATGAAAGTTTGTCTTCAGTTGAGGTATCCTAATAAGCTCTTTTTCTTTTCCTTAGTAACAATCCTTTGCCTCTCCAAGATTTTCTCACATCTGAGTCACAAAGTTTTGTGTTTATGTTGGAAATGTGTGTGAGCAGATCTTCTCTAACTAGTAGGGCATTGGCAAGAAGCAGCTGAACAAGAACATGCTGGTACATGCACAGACACACTCAATGGACCCAGCACAGCTAGTTATAAATCTAATAAACTGGCAAGCACTGCGAGCCTTATGCTGCCCATAAATAATTCACTGCCAAGATGCTTGTAGGAACAGCACCCTTTGCATAGTCCACAGGAAATTCTAACAGGTACCAAGCCCTGCTGACTCCAGTTATTAATCCTGTTTATTGCTGCAGTGCCAAAGGGCCCACACAGAATGAGCCCCCTTTGGGCTAAGCACTGTATAAACACAGACTCTTGAGTTTAAAAGAGCTTTGGGAGGAGAAATCTCTGGTATAACTATGTTAGCTCAGCCCCAGGACTGTCAAGACACAAAATTTCTTTCATCTCCAAGAAACAGCAATAGCTTTTAGGCAAGATTCTCTGCTTTGTGTTAGAAATAGACACAAGCTGCTGAGTCTGGAGTCTGATAAGGATGTGAATGTCTCAAGCTCTAAAAAATTTCTATGAGTTTGACTTACTAGACTGGTCTCTGCAGCATGTTTCAGTCCCCTGGGAGGAAGTGGCTGAGCAGGGAGGAAGAATATGCCTCCTCAGAGGGACCTGAGCGGTGAGGAAGGTCTTGGGAGGGGTCCCGAGTGAACCAGCACTGTGGCAATGTGCAGGGTGGGGAAATAGATGTGGTTGTAAGACAGTGTTCTCCATAATGGTTCATGATCAGAGTGAACCAAAAAACAAGGAGAGGGGAATTTTTCTTTGCTGAGAACTTCCACATCCAGAAAAAGGAAAGTCAGTATAAAAAATTTCCTTTTCTTTTTCTCCTTTGTTGGATGAGAACTTCTGGTTGGCAGGAGAAGGAGCTGTGGTTGCAAAAAAATGATGACTTCTGTTAGGATTGAGTGAATCTGACTCATTTAATGCCAGTGAGGGGCAGAGACCAGGCTCTGTGTGTGATGAAAGACCAGTGTGATGAAAGGGATGTCTTGAGGGCACACTGGGGTATCTGAACACAGGTCTCTGGGACACACCAGAAGGCACCAAGGGTGTCCCAAAGGGATGTCAGGGCAAAGGGTACCCAGGTGCAAAGGGCTGAGCCAGCCCCATGACACCCAGGGAGGCTCTGTCCCTTCCTCCTGGGCAGTGAGGTGCCACTGGGTGCCACTGGGTTCCACTGCCAGGACCTTGGTCCATTGTCAGCAGTCCCTGGGAGCTGCTGCCAGGGGCAGGTGGCACCTTACAGCGTGACCTCAGTGACTGACACTGCAGTGCCTGTGGTCAGTGCAGTGGTGGCCCCTAGCCCACAGTGTCCACCAGGACAAGACAGGAGAGCAGGGCTGGTGAAAGCATTTGTGGATGCTTCCCCAGTCCCCATCCATAGGATGGCAGAGAGACTCCCCAGCTGCTCCAGGGTGGTCTTGGAGGAGGGTGGGGGTCCCCAGGAGAGCAGCTCTCCAGTGGAGCCCCATGATGTGACAAACAACCACTTCAGCCTGGTGAGTGAGGGGCCCTGCTGGGCTGGGCAGGGCTGGCTGGGGACCTTGTGCAGTGCCAGGATCCCAAATCCCCACCACACTGGGAACAGGAGACCCAGAAAAATGCCAGGATCCCAAATCCCCAGCATTAAATTTAGTTAGATTTCTGATGAATTTAATAAAATTGCTGTAAATCTATGATTGAATAAGGCCAGGCCTGGCAGTGCTCTGGGCATGCTGAGCAGCCCACGTCCTTCCCCCTCCGTTCCCCCAGGCCTGGCTGCTTGGACACTGACTGCCCACTGAGCTCCTCATGAGTTGGAGATCTGGGTAAGATCAGGTTGGGAGTGCAGGGTGCTGACTTTTCATGACCTGCTTAGGACAGATTTCTAACCTGGAATGTGTCTGCACCACTTTCAGTAAGGACCGGCTTCCCTTTGGACCACTTTGGATAGGATCCACCCTTTGGATAGGATCAGCTAGTGGTGGTGCTCAGGTTTGTGGAATCTGTCTGTTCAAGCAAAGTGAAACCAGGCTTGCTTTGGGGCAACAAGGTTCTTCAGGAGTAAGGGGGCATTTGAGGGAGACATGATTCCTCTCCCTGTGCTCAGCCACCCATCCCTGGGGCTCACCAGGTTTGTGCTCTCCTCTCTCCAGTCACGAACACAGTCTTTGGGCTGCTGCCAGAACAAGCCCCCAGGAACCCTGCCCTAGCCTGCTCCTGTTATTTGCAGAAGTTTCTGCCACAGAATTGCCTTCCCAAAACCTCCTATCTGCCCATCAGACATTAACCTCAGATGATCTCTACCCAGGGCAAACCCAGAAGATCAGTCTGAGAAGCAGCAGGTACAATAGAGGATGCAGGTAGAAGGCAGAATCAATGACTTTAAGAGAAAAACTACGATCACACCCCATGCTGCAACAAAAAACAATCCAAATCCCAGCTAACAGTGGAGAGAATCACACTTTTCTTTCCACCTACCAATTACTTAAATGGATCTAATGTAGGAAGTCATCCTGACTAATCCAAATTTTATAGAGCCTAATGGCCATCACTTAGTTGTGATCACACTTTACCCAGTGTGTGAAAGGGACACAGGTCGAGTTAGGGCAGATGCAAAAGCACGTGAGAGATTATCTGCTTTACAGCTGTAGAAAATGAGACAGGAAAGGAAGGTGGAGGGAAATAAACCCACCCTGATTAAGCAAGGCAGTTCCTTAGCAAACCTCAACTGCATGAAGGGATCCTGAGCAAATGCAGAGATCTCCACTCTGTGGGTTTCTAAAGATTACTCTCCCTGTAATCTGCCTTTTAGGATCTAAATGGGCCATGACAAAAGACCTCTGATTAAGCACTTCTTTTGCTTTGTTACACTTCTAGGTGAAATTGGTGTTCCTGAAAATAAAATAACTGAATAAAAATGAAAAGAGGGAGGACTGATTGCTGGCTCGCAGTGCTGGAGGCTCTTCACTCTCTGGTCCAAAGTTATTGGAATTTTAGCCATAACTCATTCTGGGTCAAATGCAACATTTTACTCAAGTAGAAATAAATAATTTAATTTTTGGTTTTGTGAAACTTGTTGGAGGTTTAAGAAATATTCATATAAAAATAATACTTTGGTTACTTTTTTTCTACTTTAAGAAAAACTTTCTAAGTATTTTAAAACAGAATCCATTCACTAAAACAGAGGAAGCTGCAAAATTATTTGGCTAACCCATGCCTGCAATTCAATAAAATGATTATGAGCTAGTCCATCCAGCTTTACTATCAAAGGAAAGTAAGCTTCTCATTTAAGTTTCTTTTTCCATTGGGATTTTACAGAGCTTAGAAGAGACTTTTTTTTTCTAATTTTCTTTAAAAATTATCCAAGAATTATCTTTGTAAGGACCATGGTGGCTGCAGGGGGAACAAGCAAATTAAACTAACTAAAACCAAAACCAACAAACACAGCAACATTTCCCCAATGCCTCACCCTGCGCTTGGGGGAAAAAAAGATAAAATTGAACACCACGGTGCACAGGGAGCCCATCTCCTCTCCCTTCAGCCATCCAAGTTGCTCAGCAGCGAGGACATGCTTCCCAGCCATCACAGCTGGTACTGATCCACAGCCATTTAGCAACCCAGGGCACACACACACTCCTTCAGCTCAAAGCTCTGACTTTTTGCTTCCCCCAGGCCAAGTGAGACGCTGCGTTACACAAACGTAGCACGAGTGGTCTCTGCTGAGCAGTGGGGATGATGCTCACAGGACGCCTGCACGGCTGGAAGGTCAAGTCCTGAAGTGATGAAGTGACAAAGCGAGGAAGGATGGGAGGGGAGAACTCCTCTTTCCTCTGTGGTGGCCATTGTGCCCTGGTAGGGAGGAGAGGCATAGTTTTACTCATGGAATCTGCATACAAAATAGGGTGTCCAGGGGTGGAAGATAACACATCTGAACATCTCTCAGAATTCTGCTCTTAGGAAGGCTTGTTGGCATGCTGGCAGCAGAGGGGAAGGAGCAGAGGGAGTTCAGCCCCACATGCCACATCTGCAGTGCCAGGCACAAACACCTGAGCCAGTAAGGGGGTAAATGTTCCTATGGCTTGCCAAGATAAAGTCCTCAGCTTGATAAGCAGGACAATGCCTGTCACATACAGCAGAATGAATTAGTCCTTCTAACTCCTTCCCTCTGAAAAAGTGTTTCCATAACTCCCAGGTCACCCAGCAGAGGGAACCTGGATTGCAGAGCATTGCTGGTACAACTGAGGTAAGTCCTCTTTAGAGGTCTTTCACTTCCTGGGAATATTGGTTCTCCTTCATCTCAGAGGGAATTTTTCACAAGCCCTGGATCCCTTAAACAGATGTGTGTTTGGACTGCTTTTATGGGTCCATCCAGTTTTCATCCAGGGAACTGAACAAAAATTTTGGTTAATGAAGAGTTCAAAGTCTGGATTAGCTGTTTGTTCCAACTGGTTCCTGAATTAGGCAGCCAGACTGGGAAGTCAGAAACATCTCTGAGCAACTGGCCAAGATGTAAATCTGTAAATCTGTACCTGTAAATCTGATGGGCTGAATTCTGCTCTTCTTTGCCCTCCTGCACACACACCTGAAAAGGTCAGGGAAATCACTTCATCGTGACAACTCTGAAGCAGGAGGCAAAAGCAGAGGAATATCTGAAAGAACCCTGTGTTTTTCAAGTTTATACACTGCTGTTCCAAGGGAGAAAAGAAGTGAATTTCCTCTCAGCCCCAGAGACCTGAAGATTCAACAACGTCCATACAGATGTCAGAGCAACTCTCTCCTTCATCTCTCCTTGAAATCTCAAACACCTGTTTCAATATTCCTTTAAACCAGAGGGCGGTTGTTGTTTCAGATATTTTACTTTGCCACTGAATTATTTTTTGCTCCCTTCAGCATCCATCCCCATGCTTCTTTTTGCAATTCTGTTGCCTAATTTTCGAGAGCGAATTGCATGAGAGCACAATCCTTTGTCTTTCACCTCTGGCCCATTACTTGTTAGGTGTACAACTTTCAAAGGAAATATTCCATGGACAGAAGTAGGAAGCAGCTGAAGATTTTGCTTTTGGGGGCAGGCTCTGTGGATAATACTTGATTGGGGAAGATTAAAAAAGCAGTAGGAAACCTGAAGTTTTAGTGATTCACCTCCTTTCCTATCAGCAGTGAAAGAGAGCCATGATTTGCCCAGAGTAGAAGGTAATTAGATAAAGCAGGATGCATGTGTGTTTGAGAAACTCTTCCCTCAAACACTCAGTGGTTGTTCCAAAATGTGCACAGAAGCTTGGAGTTCCCACCAAAAAGAAGCATTTCCAAGGCTCCCGGTCAGAATAGCGGAGAAGGAAGGTGGGAGGCAAGAACAGAGAATTGAGTTGTCCAAGTTGAGCCTGCAGAGCCACGTGCTGCCCCCTCCGAGGTGCCCAAGCCCTGCTTGCCCTGGGATGCTGTGCCATGAACCTTCAGATGCAGCTGTCACCAGAGCCCTGAGCTGAAGCATCACAGCCCCTTGATCCCGGCTCCACTGCAGTCAAGGGCTGGCTCCTCACGCCTTCCAATGCACAAATATCCTCGACCACACCTCTGGGGAGAGAGGAAATTGTCAGCCAAGCAAATTGGTTTTTGGATTGCTTTTTGTCCCCTTGTGAGAGCTTAACTTTAGGAGCTATCATGGGAAGGGGTGACATGATCAGGTGAAAACCCCACGTCCCAGAGGTTGCTGCAGGGACACAATATATATTAATAAACTAATTCCTTACAGCTGAGGCAGAAGCGCAGAGCAGCCACTGCTTCTTCAGAAGCCTATAGATTTTTGATGAAGCAGTGTGGAGAAAAAGACCTATTTTATACCTAAATAATAAAAATAATAAAGGGAGACAAATAAATAAATAAGTAAATTCTGCCTGATAAATGCATTATTAGCTGTAGTAGGAGCAATTACAAGAAGAATGGGAAGTGACAGCTGCAGGTCCCAGATAGCCAAAGCACAAAAGTGGAATTTTAGACAAATGTCCTTCAGATAATGGATTTGTTTCTCATCTAGTTTGGGGAGGGAGGTGGGAGGTATGGGAAGCATTAACAGGCTGTGCCTCACATAGGGAGCAGAGATGCTGCAGGAATAATTTAGCTTTTTTTTTCTTCCCTGGTGCATCTGACTTCATATTTGTTTATAGCAATGTGGGTTTCTATGTCCCCACCCTCCCTGCTCAGAGCTATTCCCATGAAGAGAAAGAAAAGAGGGCCCTGGGATTACCTTCTCTGTAAGCATGTCTGTTGCAGGACTGGAATCTCAGATTAGTAAGAGAGTGAGGTGACCTCTGGGAATGGGATCACCAGCTCTGGGAGTGTCCATCCTGGGGGGGCACTGGAAACTTGATGGCAGCAGCCCAGCAGAAACAATCCAGAGACTGCTCTTAGGAGGCCACTTCCTCCAGGTACCTCGGGAACATGCAGAATGGGTCTGCCCATGGGTATCTCAAAACCAGGCTGTTTGCTTTGCCTGACCAGCCTCCCCAATACACAAAATCCTCTCTCCCCTTAGCACAGCCCAGGTTCTTTGTCCAGAGCAATGCATTTCACAGCAGCCCTACAGCCCTGGTGGGCCAAACCAGCATCTCTTCCACTGTGACACCTCCTATGTTTGTGAGCCCTGTGTGGCCCAGCCTCCAGCCTGTGTGTCCCCTCTGCTGGCTGATGTTTGCCTGGGACATGGGGGAGAAGCAGCTTGACGGACCATAGGGGATCATTCTGCTCCAGACCTCCTGCCAAATATCCAAGGTAAAGTTGCTGGAGCCTTGCTGTAAAATCTTGCCTCAATGCTTTCCCCAGTAAGGATGAACAGCAAAAAAAAGTGAAGCAAATTCCTCCTTTTTTTTTTCCCTACTGACCAGTTCTGTCCATGCCCCTAAAACTGGTATTTGGAGCCACACCTGTTGCCCTCTTCATGTGGAGCACACACCTTTTGCTGCTTTAACCCACAGCACTTTTTCAGCCACACAGTAATGAAAGCCTTCAGCTTTTTCAGGAGCATGGGAAGGCATAGGTGATGGAAGGTGGAGAGAGAATGACTCCCCTGGATAGCAGTGTGTTCCATAATAACAGTGTGAGAACCAGTTGCAATTTTCTGGGGATGATGACACTGAGGTCAGACAAGCTGTATTGTAATTTACATCCAGAAAAATGTAACCAGACATGACCAGACAATGAAGGATCACTCCTTCAGTTATTATGAACAAAGAACATGCAGCAGGAAATCATAGAGGCCTCTCTACAAGACCTCTTTGCCTTCAGCTTAGCTCCATCCCAGCATAATTGCACTGCCTGGCTTGCATTAGTATTTTCTCCTGCCTCTCCCATGTCCTCTTCTCCCTGTGTGTCATTCAGAGCCATTAGCAAAGATTGCACAACCCTACTAGGGATCCCCTGAAGGCATATATAAACTTTCCTCACAAAATATGATCAGTCCAGCCTGAGGCAACACCCAGGAGGGAAGATTTCAGCCTGAGCAGTTACAATTTGGGAAAGGTGCAACAGAAGACAGCATCTAATAACAGGAAATGTGAGGCAGCCCTAACAGAAAGCACATTACAGGTCTGTGCTCTGCATATAATGTCTTGTCTCCAAGTTAATTGCTCATCAGTTCAGTACATAAACAAAGACTGATGCTGTGATTGTGCAAGTGGCAGGTCTCGTTCCACCATGAGCTTCTTGCTGCTAAAAAAAAAGGTTCTGTCTGTGTGCTGTCCCCTGCCTGCCCAGGGTGGAAGAGTGTCTGGGGGAACAGGTCCCCACAAAACCAGGTGTCCCCCCTGGGCCTAAGGAGCTGAGGGTCTGTCACCCTGCTGTGGCTGCACTCTCTCCTGTCAATAGATGTGTCATGGAGCAGGGTTACTGCAGTATCTGCTCATCTCAAATGCAATCCCTTCTCCAGCCCCAGGAAGGCTTACAGGCAGATCTCTGGTAATTGCAGCTCATGGCTGGTGTTTTGAAACTCTGCCAGTTTTGCTTTTGTAAAAACAGGCAGCTACAGGCAGTGGGACAGCAGCACTGGCACTGCTGATGCAGAGGTATTAGAGCAAAGTCTGAGGCTGGGAACAGGGAGCATCCTGAGGTGAGGATATGCCCAGAGGACTGGAGGCAAACCCAGAAGCATCCCTGCTGAGGTGTAGGAATATGCATAGGTCTGAAGGAATCTGAGGGAGGAGATTTTATCAGATGTGGCAATAAGGAATGGGCAATAAGACAGGATTGTGAGGGGGTTACACAAATTACAGGTTATCCACAGATAGACTTGGCTATTCTTTTCTTACAGGGATCTAGATTCATCCCACATGAAGAAAGGTACAAGTTCATTCTACCCAATCCTCTGAAGGTATCTCCTGGAGGTGCATTGGCACAGACAGCTGAGAGCTCAGATCCCATTTATTGACCATTGAAAAGAGTAGAGGAATCCTGTACATGGCATTCTGATTTGTTTTGTTGGATTTTGCTTCTCCATCCCTTTTGCCATTCCTGTATGCACAGGACTCTGCTTGTTGCTCTTGAAACGTTAACACAGTTTTTACTCTGGCTCCTCACTGCCCTCATTCCCCTCAGAGCCTAGGAAGGGAAGGGGAGAGAAGGGGAAGCAGTATTATTGTTTTGTGAGGTGGATAGTGGCTCTGTGGTCCTTCTCATCCAGGACAGGCCAGTCCATACCACCAAGTGGAGCATCACTTCTTAAACATCCCTTACTCTCTCAGGAGTGGTTGTTCCTGTGGTGGCAGCTGAAACTCCTGCACAGCTGTGACACAGATGGAAATGAGATCACTTCTCTCCCAGGCAGTGCAAGATTCAGCCTATTCCCACTCCTGTGAAAAACAACAGGAGAGGGCAACTCAGCCCCAGGGCTCAGTGCACAGGTGCAGGGATAGAGGTGTGAAGGAGGGAGTGCTGCAGGGAGATGCCCAGTGACCAGAATTAATCCCTACACCACCTACAAAGCTGTCGATCTCTAGATCTGGATCCAGAGATCCAAACCATCTTATCCAAGATCCATGGGTACACTTGGGTACCATGGTATCTCACAGGGGACTATTTCAAGAGTTATTTTCTCCTTTACCCATGAAGATGTACTTTTCCTGTGCTGGGTGTAAAGACAGCAGCCCTGGAGTTTGGAAAGGCTGTCTCCATCTCATGGAAGATTGCACTGCCATCCTAGGCAGGACAAACTCCCCTTCTGCAACAGTTTCTGCTTTCTCCCTGGGGCCGCCCAGAATATCTCTGCTGGTCAGAAGGGTGTACACACACATCTAAATATTTGTGCATGGACTGAGGTGGGCATGAGCAGGAGCTCCATGTTCACCACTCAGTAAGGTCAGCATCTCACAACTAATCTGAGGGGTCTTGAAGTCTGCACCAAGCCTGTGGCCACCACATGGCATTGAAGGCTGAATCTTCATTACTTGCTCAGGATTGCATTAGCCTCCCTCTCTCTATCTGCTGGGACAGAGCTCCTTGGCACTTGTCTTGGCAAGAGTTTCTGTGTAGACTTAAGGGCTATCTGTGAGGAAAGCCAAAAATCTGGTAATCCTGATTGCATGAAACAACTGGTCTCACCTGGAATCATACAGCAGGAGGTGTAATGAAGTGTTGGTGTTTGGCAGCAAATAGGTCCAGACAGATCACCAGGCTGTTTCTAAATGGCAGAGAATGAATGGCCAGAGGTGAAAATTGTCTGTTCTCGGGAGTGTGCTGCTTGCCATAGCCTCGCTGCCCAGGAGGATACTGTAAGTTATCCCATGGCAAAAGATATTCTAATTTGTCTTCAGCTCAGCCTACAAGTCTGTAATCAGTGCTGCTAATCTTTAATAAAAGGGGTTCACAGGAGCCTTTGTTTTTAATGACATGGTGGGTGATAGCTCTTTCTTGTTATAATCCCCTCTCAGAAAGCATCTGATGGGGAAAATGTCTCCCTTGACAGTTTGCTTAAATTTTCATTTGCCAAAACACTGAATAAACTTCTTGTTTGTCTAATGGAACTAGAAGGAATTGTGACACTTTTATTGTTTGTTTACTTCCTCACTGGGGCACCAGCTAAATTGAATATGTCATCACACAGCAATGAGAATCAAGCCTCTTAATTTAACTGACTAGTTTGCAAACGAGGGTCTCCAGAGCACTTCTGAGCCCCACAGACTTTACAGTGACCATGGACTGAAACACATCAGTGAAGTACAAGAAGGAGAAGCAAAGCAATGGGGACAGAATCCCAGGAAAGCTCCTTCTTTTGAAGGGTATCTCACAGAGGCACTGGTCAGATGGTATCTGTAAAACCAGCAACGGGAAGACAAAGAGAGCAAATTTTCCTACAAATCCTACATAATTAGCAGCTTCTGCTGGATTAATACTGCCTCTAATTCTGAATGGGTGTAGGGGGGTCTGCATTTCTTGCCTGAATTCTCTCTATTATTCATGCTTTTTATGCCCTTAAAACCTGGAGTAGACTTACTCTCATTTTACACTGCACTAAGCAAGGAGAGAAGGCAGCAGTCGAGATGCAGACAGAGGAGCAGTCCCCCATGGATCGCTGAGATTTTCAGACAGATCAAATGTTGAGCTTCAGGTAATTGGCAGAGATCCTTTAATGTCTGAGTTTAACACTCACCTACTAGAAGAGAACGCAATTAGGCAACGAGATTTGGAAGAGTCTGAAGTGCCAGGTATAATAATTCAGCTGTAGTGAGCTGTTAAGAGGAAAGCTGAAGGCTGAGAGCTGTCAATTACACCAGAGGTGAATTAATACAACCAAATTCATGCACTGAAGCATCTTATTATTGCTATGATCACATTTTATTATGAAGCAGTTTGGGTGAGGTTATTTTTTTAATTTATTTATCTATGTTAATTTTGTACAGAGGCAAATAAGTTATGAGTTGGGAATTGTATTAATTTCACTGCTTGGAAATATTTTAATAGCCGATTAGGTTGTTTGTTAGTTGATGCTTTTTTCCTCTTCTTTCTGCTCATTAGAAAATGAGTCTTTTTTTACAAGAAACGCCACAGCCTAGCAAGCCATAACCCCTCCTTGTTTTCATGCCCCACAAAATTTACTGGTCACTCCCTAAACTCAGCTTCCTTTTCATATATTTTCTTGCCTTCCCTGTGTGCATTTTAAGGGCTTACCTCCCCAGTGCAAACAGAAGCCCATTTTACTGTCTGGAGGGAAGTCTCCCCATCCTCCCCAAGGTAAAAAACGGCATTTCACTCTTACAGCAAGCATGAGGGGGCTCAGCAATCAGAATCCACAATGAAGGAAAATCATCATAGAACCACAGAATGGTTAGGGTTGGAAGGAACTTCAAACATTATTTAGTTTCAACTCTCCCTCCATAGTCAGGATCACCTTTCACTAGACCTCAGGGCCCCACCCAGCCCAGCCTTGAACACTCTCCAGGGATGGAGAATCCTAATGCAGCCACATCCAGCAAATAATGTCACATTTTGAGGGCAAGATTGCACTGCACCCTCCCAGCCTGCCATCAGCAGCACTGCTCTTCACAGACCAGGCAGGCTGCAGGGGAACCACACAGTTCAGGGAAGATGCTGAAGTGCCTTCTGATTCTCGAAGAAGAAAGGAAAAAGCAGAGTTGGGGGAAGAATAAATAAATTCTGTGACTCTCTTGTTTCCTTACAAAACTATGTGAGATAGAAACAACAACAATTGAAAGCCCTGAGAAGATACTGGGAATTTTACCCATCCCATTCAAAGAAACAGAGATGTCTGAATAGTTGCCACTTTTACATTCTAGACATCTCAGGCAGTTTAGAGAAGCTAATTAGTTTTTCACCTTGAGAGGACAGTGCTCCAGGATTTTCCTCCTCCACACATTTGTGGTCTGCTAGGCATTTGTCTATGGTGGAGCAGGAGCATCTGCAGATGCCAACCACAGCCCCTGCCCCTGGCAGGTCACTCCAGCCCTGGGCTGCCTCTGCCTTTCCATGACCTGCTCTGAATGGGAAGAGCCTTTAAGTGCCTCAAAATGAGGGAAAAGACCACTTCATTGCCTTGGCTGCAGATGTATCAGCACAGCCTCAACAGCTCTAGCTGTTGGAAGCTCAGAAAGTTAAAGGAATGCTACAGCAACATTTTTCTTTGCCTTAATTACCGAAATAGACAAATAGGAAATTGGCCCATCATGAAGATAAATAGCAATAAAAAAATGCAGTTGAGAAAAGTGTTCCTGCTAAATTATAATTAACCACCCACCAGCAGGTACCTGACAGAGGTGAGAGGGGAGGCTGGAGCAGCCCCTCTCACTGGCCGTGAGCTCTCCTGCCATGCTCCTCCTTACTGCACCTCTGGGGCACTTCACACACCATTTTGCTTCCAGTGCAATTATAAAAGGCCACTTACGTTTGCCACCCCCCCTGCTTTGTCTCCCCACCCTAAGATCTCTAATAGTCTAAATTATCAGCAAATTGCCTATTTGATAAGGGCAAGCCATTTTGCATTGAGAGCTGAACTATTTCCCACTTCTGGGGGATAATATTAGGCAAATAACAAGCATCATTCTTTTGACATGTACAATTATTTGGCAAGTGTATGTTTGAATAGCCTGCTCCTTTGTGTGACAGGGTCCGTTCCCCATTAGCATACTTGACAGATGAATATGCTTGGTCCTTGTGGAAAAACCTGGCAGTAACCATGGTGATTGGGAGACAATGTTTTGAGTGAGGGATGTATTATCAATTTCAACTGGAAGTGGAAAAAAAAAAAGAAGTGTACCACTAACGAGCTGATCTGCAATACGGGAGATATACATTGTTCCCAGGTAATTAAACCAATCTTGGTACTACTTTTAAACTCACATAAATTAGAGTCAGAGGTATCTACCTGGTTTGCTGGTTCCCAATGGAGGTTTTTCTCCTTGAGTTTTAGGTAACTTACAGTTTGAAGGAACTGAAATATGGTTTCCTCCATTCTCCAAAGTTTTGGGGATCCCAGGGCAAAGTGGATCACAAGGACACACCCTGTCCCTGGGTGTGTCAGGGAGGAGGTGAATACCCAGCCTTAGCAGACCCCACAACCTTTTGGGTTACTCTGGCTGCATTTGGAGCTGTGGAAGGAGATGTGGAGGGAGATGTTGCCTTCATGTCACCCATCAGAGCAAGCAGCTCAGCAGGGGCTGTAGAGATCTTTCCTGACCTCGCTGAACCAAAGCCAAAGTGCAGAGACCAGTTCCCACCTCGTGGATCTGATTTCATGTCAGAGTAGCTCTGACATTTGTACTGGGTCCCAGCTCCTCCTGTGCACACAGATTTCCCAGCTCTAGGGAGGGTGGCAGACACTTGGGCTCACCTGGTGCATCTGAAGAGACAATTCTGGATACAGCACCAGATCATCACAGGGAGGAGAGGTATCCTTATACCTACATTTGATCAGAGTGGCTGTTCTTGTGCTGCTCCCCCTGGGGAAAGAGACCGAATAAACCCATGCATAGCAATGCCTTGCACTGAATCTTGTCCATTTAAATCTTTACAGAACAGATAAAAGCATCTCCATTTTATCCTGGTAGTTACTTTGCATCAGCTTTACTGGGAATAGACTGAAAAAACACCCAGGCAAGGAGGATAAGGACCAGCTTTTCCTTCATGTTATATTAATAATAAAACCAGCAAACTGAAAGCATTGCCCAGTCCCTCTCCAAAGTCCCTAAATCTCTGTCACACATAACCCCACTTTACGGGAAAAAGGCAAATTATAGAAACAAGGTTATTATTAGCAGTTTGATTAGGAACATATTCTCTACAGTCTTTCATTAGAAGGAATGTCCCTGCTTTTTTTAGACACAAATTTGCCAACATTTCCCACACACCTGGTGCTCTCTCCCTTTTATTACTGTAAAATATCGACTTGGAAAATGCTGAGTCAGGTGCCTGAGGTCAGAGAAGGCAATTTTTACTGGAGTAATGAAGCCCTCTGCCTTTTAGAACTCCTTTCTTTTTTCTTTTTCTTTTTGCCTTGCCTTTTCCTTATTACTGAGTCTATTTTAGTCATATATCTTATTTTTTTCCCCCCACCCCCAGCTTCTGTCCCCATTACTGTCCCTGTTTTGGACTTTGGCAGGTTGAGAGCTACAATTAGAGCCAGTGTTTATGGTGTGGGCCATATGGCTCGCGATGCAAAACACCAGCTGCGTGGGGAATCTCCGGAGGAGCCCTCTCCAAGGCCCCCGTGCCCGCCCAGGTGGGACACACAGGCCTGTCCCCCTGGGCTGTGGCCACCACAGGGGCCTTGCCAGGTGCTGGGGAGCCTTGCTGGGGTCACAGAAACTGAGATTTCTGGCCTCGCTCGGAGCAAATTCCTGCAGAAGTGCAGCACCGCGGAGCGATTTCTGTCATTGCAGCACCTGGGTGGCTCGCGAAGCTTCCAGCCAGCCCTGGTGAGCCTGGCACTTGGGAGCTGTATGTGCTCCTGGGGGCTTGTTTTCCATGGGGAAGAAGGGAAAATAAGGTAGGAGACAGACTGAATAGGCCCTTATTCAGGAGCATGTCGTGCCTTAAATGCAAGGTCGAGGCCAGCAAGGGGACTGAGGTTTTCCTTTTGTCAGAGGGTCTTTTGGAGGGAGTTTGGCTCCCTGGAAGACCAGACTGGTGGAGAGCCACACAGACAGGGGCTCTCAGGGCACAAAGAGCCTCACTCTCCTGAATCAGGCAGATTTCTGCCCATTTTGTTGCAGCAGTGACCCTCTCCTTCCCACCCCAAAGGTAACTGACAGCGTGGCAATAACTGTGTTTCTTTGCTTGATCTGTAGTCTCAGCTGTGCCAGTGACAAAAACATGGCACAAAAATCCATTGCTGCAGTCAGGAATGCATTACAGCCGTGTCTAAAGAGCAGAGCTTTGTCCCAGATGGTGCAGATTTATTTTTTTTTTCAGTGGAGAAGGTTGTTTAAGTCACTTATTTTCTGTAGAAATAGTCCTGTGAAAAAGCAACCTGAGCATCTTTTGCGCCCAGCTGCATTTCAGGAAAGCTAGCGCCAAGCTGACCAAGCTGGGATTTCCCCTGGGTCTCTCATGACATTAGCAGATATGCTTTTAAAGATGTCACATTCATAAAAGAGCAAGGATGTGACCTGACTGAGGCAGGCATTTCCCAGGCTGCTTATCACCCTCAGATAAATGAATGGAAGCATTTGATGCTCACAGACTCTAACTAGACCAGAAGGATGCTCGCTGGGACTGCGCCAACTGCCCTGCTCTTCTCACAGACCATAAACCTGCATGTCCCAGGGACTAACACACAGGCCACTGAGCAGCTCTTCATCCTGAAGGAAGGTGGGGAGCTTCACATATCCCATGGTGTGCCCTGCCTCTGAAATGCCTCCACTGCTGCATTTCCAGTATGCTGTGCTTTAACAGTATGTGGCAACACCATGCAGCAATTCAAGGCAGGGAGGGAGGGAGGCTGCCACAGATACCTCAAACTGCCGGCAGGAATTAACACTAACCTTTCTGCAGGATACAGCCTCCCAGCCCTCACCAGTCTGAATGGCGTGGCTGATTTAGGACCTAAGGCTCTAATACTCACCTAAAAACCAGCAAGCAAGATCTTGTCTGCCTGTGCTAAAGGCTGCCATCCTGCTCCAAACTAAATCTATATGAAATGGGATGGGCGAGGGTTCCCAGCTAAGCATTTAATTCCCAGTGCTGTTATCTACAGTAACACGTTCAGTACTCATAAGGTGCCCACAAAAAATAACAGAAAGGGAAAGAAGATGGAACATATAAAATTTCCCAGAACACGTAAAATATTTTATCAATAGGTGGTCAGATTTCTAAAAGAGAGGAGACTGAAACTAGAATAGTTTATGCAACAGAAGTGTTAAGTGAGAGAATAGGAAGAATGAAATAACTTCCATTACCTTGTGACAGCCCAAAGCCCAGTCACACAAAACAAGCACTGGATGGCAGCGAAAGGGCACGAGGTGATGGAGCAGAAGTTTTTTCTGGGATCAGACCATGTTCCCTCTCATATAGATAGAATGCTTAAAGCATGGACATCTTCCTGTGAGTCTTCCACACTGCCTAATTTAGGTTTTACACAATGCATTGCAATGCACGTGGCTGCAGAGAGCAATTGAAAATATCTTAATGAGGTGCTTGGGCTCCTTACATAGTCCATGAAGAGAGTTGGTGACTGACAAACAGCTGAGGAAGCCTGGGAGCGATCAGAGCTGCTCTGCTCTGTAGAAAACACAAAGCACAGAACAGGATGAACTTTTTCCCTTCAGGCAGGAAATAATTGCCTACCTTCCCAAACCAGGGCGCTTCTGTGCCTGTGTGTCACTGGATAAAGTTTTCAGCTGACTAAGGCACCAAATAGGAATTAGCCACCTTCAGGGTTTATCAGGGATGGAGGGCTTCTGGGTTGCAATTTGGGATGCAAATGCAAATACCCCCTTGCACTTTGCTGAACCAGCTTCACCACACAAGGCTCTGTGTAACTGCTTGTTAGAGAGAAAATCCAATTCTGGTGGCAAACACAATTTTTGGCAGCCAGAGCTGATTGGGACCTTACTGTTGCCTGCAAACCTGTGCTCTGAGGTAGACAAACTAGGTGGTAAGGGGAAGAAATGACCAACCTAATCTCCTCCTGTGAGACCCACAGCTGGCTGATGTACTGACCTGGGTTGTCTCCAGCAGTGGAGACACATCTTGGGATACCTGAAGTTCCCCACCATGAGGCAGGGGTCACTGATGTGGTGCCCAGCCAGAGTCATACCCCACATGCAAGCTTTTCTGGACTGCAACAGCCTGCGAATTCCAGGGAGATCCAGAATGAGCATTACTGTTAGACATAGGCCTAAAGACACATTAAAACATAATGAAGTGTCTTAATCACCCTTTACAAGCTAAATTTATCACAGGGAACCCTGTAAAGTGAAAGTGAAAGAGCAATTCCACAATGACGCTTACCCAAGATGGATTGAGAGATATTATTTGTTGTTAATGAATGGCAAATTCATTGCCATCTCATCTGCAGGAATGAAATTTGTGGGCACGTGGAGCAAGGGCCCTGGGCTGCTTTGAGAACTGTAATTCTGTAATCAGCTCACGGCACCTGCTGAAACTGCCTGGGAGCTTGGTTACACTGATGCTCTAAGGCCCAGGCACGGGCATGTCTGCCTCAAAATCCTCTGCTAACCTGGGTCTCAACAGCTCTGTGGCCCCTCCAGATTCAATTGACTCCATCAGCAGGATTTTCCTTCACAGAGCCCAGGGGGAGAGCACAATGATTTCTGCAGCTTCTTTAATGAAGCCAAGACATCTCTGCCTAAGTGGTATGTTTCCCTGCATAATTAAATATTTGGCAGTGGATAAATATTCCAGGCAAACACCCCAGGTTCCCAGTGTCTGCTGGGCACCTGCAAAGTTGCTGTCACTATGCATGTGCGTCCCCACCAGATGATGCAAAGCACAGGGAAGTTCTGGTCTTTCCTTTCCCTGTCTCCCTGTGGCCCTCTCAGAGCTCCCACCCCCCAGAGGTGCACAGGTCACTGCAGCCAAAGGGCAGTGCAGGCAGACATCCCCCAGGATCACTCTCTTCCCCTTGGGCACAGCCCCAGCCAGCCCTCAGTGCTGCCCTGAAGAGCGAGGCTTTGATGAACATGCTGAGAGGCCAGATGGACCACATCCCACTGGGCTTCATTACAGACCTTTGCTCTGTTCAGCACAAGTGGTCAACAATCTCTGTCCTCTAGATGTGCCCTGATGTGGCTGTTTTCCTGTAGCCTTAATGACAGCGACGCTGTGTTGTGAATGCAGAAAAATGACACAGACGTGGCAGAAGGGCTCTTTGCTCACGTCTGCTTGAAGCCTCCAAGGACCTTGGGGCTAGGAGAGCACCCAGCTGCCTCTCCAGCTGGGCAGAAGCCCTTGCCTCTGACTGTCACCAAGGGCATATCCATTGGGCAAGCCAATGCAACCTCTAAACACCGCAGCAGTGAATTTGAATAAGCAGCTTTCCATCACAGATCCACCAGACATCTCATGTTCCCCTGTGCCCATTTCATGAGTGCCCTTGCTGTGTGTCTTTTCTACCTTTTTGACCGTGAGTTTGCATCCATGTGCTCTAGGACACCAGAACTCTGCTGTTTTCCTGCTCTAGCCCAGGCCACCACAAAGCTGAACTTTTCTTCACAGGGCTAATTTCCGCACAAAGCAGCAGGGGCAAGACGCATTCTTGAAGGATAAATGCTTTAGGACTGTTCCAATGGATGTTATAGGAAGCCTCAAAGCACAGCTGGAGAGGTCCAGCTCACTGCTTTACCACCAATTCACTGCATGAATGTGGATAAATAAATCATTTCACCTCTTTCTGCCCCCATATAAAAAGAACTGATGGTGCTTTTCCTTTGTCAAGCACTGTGAGATCTCAGGATAAAACACACTCAGAGTTTTATTAATTCTTCTTTTGGGCTCCTGTTATTAAAGTGATCTGTGTGGTCATGCACCTTTGAAGTAAATATCAGCAGGAAATAGAAAAAGAGAGCTCCCCAGCATCCAGGGATCAGACAGTCCCATCGATTGAAAACACACAGCCTCATTTAAACGAGTGGGTGCTGCGCACACACGGCAACCAGGACTGTCTGCTCCCAGCCAGTTCCAGCTAGATGTCCTGAGTAACCTCCTGGACACACATCCAATCAAACTGATGGTGCAGGAAAAAAATCCTTCTTTATACATTTGCAGTTCTGCCATCATCAGGAGCCGGTGGCGCCGCATGACCTTCCTGCCAGCAGACGATGGCTGAGCTGTGTATTTTCCTTGAGGGTCTCATATATCGTCCTCCTGAAACGTGGCTGAGGCAGGTAACTGTTTGTTAGGCTGTGTGCTGGAGGATTGTACAAATACAGCTTCTTCTTGTCCTTGAAGAGCCGATAAATAAATGGGCTCTTACCTTGACTGCAGGCTGCAGCATTAGTCAACACTCAAGCAGTTCATTTGGAAATTTGTACACAATAGAATCCAAGACACTTGAAAAAGCAGCAGAATGTACCTTTTTTGTGTGGAACTGGATTTAGCGCTTGAGCAAACTGCTGGACTAATAGGCAGAGAGACCAAGGGTTTGTACCTGCTCACAACAACGCAGCTCAGACAGCCATGGTGCTTGTGTTCCCTCCTTTTCCACCCCAGCAATGGCTCCAGAGCCTTCCAGGGGGAGTAAAGAATCCCAAACAACCCTCTACCTTCAAAGGTGGTTATATTGCATGGTGACTATCTATCCCTGAGACATGGATTTTTACTTGGCCTTGCAACCTGAGAAATAACAGGACCAATTCTCATCCCATCATCTATTCCCATCCTACTTACCTGATCTGAGTTTAGAAAAAAATTCTGTCTGTGTTGTCCAGGTTTGGATATGCAGCATACCTGCAAAGCAGGTCCAAAGCAGTGCACAAGAGCTGGATGTCAAAACATAGTATTTATCTTCTGATCGTTTTTTAAAATATCTAATGGTTATGGTAATTTTTTTTCTAGCTCTTATTAGCCTTATAGCTGGATTACTTAAATTATTACTCATTAGCACATTACGACTTCCATAATTTGTATTGTTTGTGGTCTTGCCACTTTAATTATTTAATTTTGAAAAGTATTTTGGAGACCTGTTTGTCCGGTGCAACATACTGTGTCAGCCTGCCACATCTTGTACTGCTGTGATTTCTGGCAGTCCCACTGCACAGGAAAGGAAACAGCAAAACAAAAAGAGTCCTCAGCCTTGTCACCTGCATGAAACAAGCCCAGACTGATGGGTCTTGTTCCATGAGTTATCGTTCTCACCTCAGTTGCATTGGTGGGATCCTCTGTTATTACTGAGCAGCAAGAACAGGCTCTACACAAATGCCTCTGAAGGAAGAATTAAAAGGCATTGCACGCTTAGTGAGGCTAAATGAGTATTCAAATTGGCTAATAAAAAAGTAATGAGGAATGCCTGCAGCCCTGAGCCACCTAAAGAAAATCAACAAATGCCAGCTACAATGCAAACACTTTCCATGGTCGGAAGTGGGGATTTCAAAACAAGGCACTGAGGGCTTATGGGGATGACAGGGGAGAATGACACAGGAATTGCATCTGCTGGAGGATGTGCAAGGGAAAATCATGGGACAATTTCTCACTGAAGGCAAAGACAAATCCAGTCCACAGAGCTCCCATCAGAAACAGGACACACAGGCAGACTCCTGCACCATCCCACCAAGGAGGAAAACCTCCCCTCAGTATTGTATGGTCTCATTTAGAGCGGAGCAGTGGACTGGCAGGCTTCCTTCTTCAGCTGTGAATCTCAAAGAGTATCTCTGAAGGACATCTTCAGGTTTGGGTTCAGGTTCTTCCCAGCCATCCCCACATGGTTTCATAAAGCCTAAGGCCATGCTCCCATTGCATCATAGTGGTTCCACAGCTGGACCTTCAGCTTGGGATTCTTATCCCTGGGCTCACTCCCCACATACACGTGTGAATTTAGCCCACTTGAGGCTCTCCACCTTCAGATGAGTATAATTGACCTCTGGTGCTTCCTACCTCCTTCCATCAATGGTGGGATCTTAAATTCCATGTCTTAAGCTGGGGTAGATAAAATTGGTGAGATGAATGCTGTTCCAGGGAAAACACCACAGTGCACAGAACTGGAATTGACAGCCAACCACCTCATCCCAGGTCATCCCAGGGGGGATGAAGGAGAGGAGGAGGTGATGGTGGAGATGTGTCTCTCAGAAGCATGTGAAGAGAACAATACTAGAGATTGTGGAATGCTCAGGTGCCCTGGAGACCATATAAGTGTCTATGACAAGACAGTGAGAATAATTAGCTCAACAGCTGTGGGTACTGATCAGGAGCATTTTTAACAATATCCTGTCATGTTTGGGTCTATTACTACTGTCCAATGAGGTGTGATGCCATTTTTCCTGGAGATAGCTTTTTTCCAGGAAGCATTGAGGTGAGCTCACATTTCAGTCGGTATCTAGAGGGTCCTTGGCATATTTTGTCCCTCATTTAAAACTCAAAGCACCTTTTAAAAATGACAAGACAGAGAACTTGAGTCTAACAGACCTGTAGGAATAAAAGCTCGGTCTGCAGGTCCAAGTATTAGAGTGTAAATGAGCTCAAAAGCAGGCCAAGAAAGATTTAGAATGCATACTTAAATGGGTAACAGGATTTCCTGGCCTTCCAGGATCAAAATATTTCCCTCAGCAGGAGAGTATTATATCTCTTGTGCTATTTATCTCTTCTGCTCAAGAACAGTGGCTTTGCAAAGCAGCCAAACTTCAAAATGTGAAGGAAGAAGGATGGAGAAGTTACGCCAAGTGTCATCCTCAGAGTACCCCAAGTCCAAGCTGGGGTGACAGCCTGCAGTGTCTTCACAACAGGCGTCTCTCACACCCTCCAGCACGACTCCTTCTCCCTGAAGAAGGCCAGCAGAGGAGGGCAGGGAACACTGACTTCTACACCACAGCTAGAAATGACAGGAGTGTGAAATAAGAAAATCCTGGAAGACAGCCAGGGAATGTGTTTTCCAGAAGCATTTAATCTGCAATTGGGCTAATTCTGATGTATTTGTGTCTCCAATTCTTTGTTTCCCTGTTGCCTGTATAACTCTTGATTGGAACATTTGACGTCGCTTTTGTGAGTTCCTAAATCCAATCCTCTCTGATGATGTACATGAATGTGCATCTGATGGATGTTTTCCAGCACCTTTTTGTTGCCTCAATTAAGGGATAATGAACAAGAATTGTTCCTATTTGTAAAACATCTCCTGTTATTTCCTGCTTCCCAAATGGTTGGACAATATGTCTTAATTAAACACAAAGCCTTGCAACTTCTTTAAGGAGAGAGAGGCCGGAACTGGGAAGAGAGGAAGAAAAGGAGGAGGAAGGGAGAGGTGGGAGCCATTTGTACTTACAGTGACTTGCTTGCAGAGGCATTTTTGATTTGTTGCACTAATGGTCACCACCTTGCAGTTTTCTCTGCTACTGGGGAATGGGTAAGAACATCAGAGGAATCTCCACTCAAATCCATAACTTTATAGAGTACCAAAATCAATGCCTCAGGGAATAAGAAATGAGATGTAGAGCCTTTCATTTTTAGATATCAGACAAAATCTAGTTCATCTCCCAAGGTGCAAAGAGAAATAGCCATCACCTGCTAGGTCCTGTGTAACATAAGTTTATAGATAGGTAAAATAAAATAAAATAAAATAAAATAAAATAAAATAAAATAAAATAAAATAAAATAAAATAAAATAAAATAAAATAAAATAAAATAAAATAAAATAAAATAAAATAAAATAAAATAAAATAAAATAAAATAAAATAAAATAAAATAAAAATAAAACCAGAAGATACTGCACTGTATCTGCATCAGCAAGATCACAGGAAAGATGAGGTCATGAATGTTTAGCAAGCTCATCAGTGTGGGTTGTTATCTAGCAGGGTGGAGGGTGAAGGTCCCTTTGCACTGCCTCTGCTGTGAATGGAGAGCAGGCATGTCATGCTGTCTTTCACCAACACACATTTGATTATATGATTCTAAATCACATCCCTCCAGATGTGAGCACAAGCATGTAACATGCAATTTCATATTTTAGTCCAATTAAAGGTATTACAGAGTGTCATCTATTCTGCCCATGAAAAAGCATCTTTAGCTGATCTTTGGCCTCTAAGATCTCTGACTCCTGATTAAACGAGTTTTGTCATTTTTGGATAAAGCCCAGAATGGATGGTGGTGTCGGCCCTAGGTCTGTTAGGTCCTGCTGCCTCTGCTTCCCTTTCCAGTGAGTGCAGGGTGTGACATTTGTGGGCAGGATCAGATTATGAGCTCCAATGCCATCGCTGACTAATGGAATTCCATCTCTCCTCCCTACTCACTGTCTCTGCCAAACTTCCCCATCCGCAGAGGACGAGGGGCGACCGCAGCAAACGCTCGCCCCACGCAGGGAGCCTGGCCCCTGGTTTAAGTGGAGCCATATGTTTAATGCATAACACACAACGCTGGCAAAGGAGGGAGGCGATAGAAGTCTTTGGAGCCTGTGTTACACATGCAAATATCGCCTGTGAAAGGCAAGTCTGTCTCCTTTGACACTGCTTGTAATCCTGATGTCATCCTCTTCACTCCCTCTCGCACACACGGTGTTTATTTTGTCACGGTGCATCTGAACACAAGACTAAAACCCTGTGGGGCAGCAGAATTTTGCACATTTTCCGAAGCCAAGTCTTCATCCCCACAGAATATGTACGTTTAAATATAGAAAAGGAGAGTCATGACAGAGGGATGAGGGAATTGCATCTGGTGTTTGTCATCGTAACGTAACTCTGTAGTGGCATCTGTGAGCCTAGAATAGCTCCAGCTGAAATAACTGGACAACCCTTTCTCTCTGCTGGGATATCCCAAGCAAACCCATGCCCTAAGCTCTGCTTTTTCTTTATATTTGCTCCAAGAAATCTGGAAGCAAATATTGGATCTTTGCAGCAAAAATATTCCATTTGCTCTAGTGTATCTAACCCATCTGTAGCTGAAAATGAGGAGATACTGACAGATGTTACACTCCATGACTTTGTGTGGGAAAAGGAAGGGGCTTTAACCTATCTAAATCCTGGCATCATCTCCTGGTTCACAAAATCAAGAGCAGCAGCATAAGCATCTCCCATTGCTCTGCCTCAAAGTCCCAATCTGAAAGCACCTTGCCAGATAAGGAAGAGCTGAATCTCCACGGTCCCCTCAAACCCAAGCTTCTCTGAAGCTGGCAGTGAAAGGACGAGCTACTTTGTTCTCTGTGTTGATACCATGTAAAATGTGCTTAGGTACTCCAGAGATGGAGGCTCCTGTAACAAAGAGATAAGCTTGAGGTAGTGGCAGCTCTGGTGATAGGGACAGGGATGTTTGAGTGCTGGACACAATGCTGAGGCTCTCAGGAAGACATCAAAATGTGCTGATAAGAATATTCCCCATCCAGGCAGAGCAGAGACCCGGTGGCCAGACCTTTATCTTTCCCCTCACATGGGCCCCCTCCTCTCCTTTGTGATAAAAAGCCTTGTGCTTAGACCAAGGGAAATAAAAAGTGCCAAACATCCCTGGGTCTCTTCTTCCTCAGGAGGGGACTGTGCCAGCTTGGCACTCTTTTCCCCTCCTTTCCTTCTCAACACCTCATCTTTTCCTGGCTCCTCCAGTCCCATCCTTGCCCCTTCTGCCTGTGCCTTGCCCCAAGATCTGGTAAAGCCATGGACATCCCAGTGGGAGAACTGTTGCTCTGTGCACAGGGGAAACCATAGGGTTTATTCCTTTCTCCACTACAACTTAAAATAATTCTGCTAGCCACTCAATAATTAATGCTTATGAGCACTGATTCAGCATGTCAGGAAGAGAATTTTGCACTCTTATTGTAGTCTTTTGTAATTGAATCTTATGCTGTTATATTAGTGTGGCCCCAGGTGAGTATGCAATAGCTGAGGGGGAAAAAAGGTAAGATAAAGGAATTACAATAGAGCCAAGCTAATGTGAGAACAAGGCAATGTCTTCTGTGCCTCAAGGTGTTAAGTTAATCTCTGATAAGTTATTAACTTATTAATGGGCTGAGAAGGGATGAACTACTTTTCATCCAAAGTCCCAAGTGCTCCTTGTTTTCTTTCACATGCTTCTCCTTGTCAACTAATTCTCCTTCAGCACTGCTCCCCCATTGCCCTGCCTCCCTCCACATATCCTGTTTCAGCCAAAATGAAATCCGCTCAGAGAGCTGCTCTGTGCAGTGATCACATTGTGCTCAATGCCAGGGATGTGGGGACTTCAGGAGAGATTCAGGGACAGAAACATGAAAAGATGAAAGATAAATAAGTCATTACAGAAGTTTCTAATTAATCTCTCCTCAAGTTGTTGACTAATCACTGATGTGGAAAAACAAAAATAGTGGATAGGGGTCTTCAGATAAAAAAAGGACTTGGAGTTATGTACCTCAATCCCAGCTCTCAGTTCAGCGAGTTTCAGTGAGAGTTCCTCCTCTCAGGTCCCAGTGTATGATCAGCATCATCTCAGCATCATCTGAAGTCATGGCCTTTGATTCCAGTTCCTCCAAAACCAGAGAAGAAATTTCACACTGATGAAATGGGGTGAAATTCTGAAAATCTTTTGTTGAGGGAAGAGGGACAGGTCCAGTCTCGTTCCTGTAGGATGTGATTTCTCCTCATAGCTGGATTGCCTTTGCCACTGAACTGTCTCAGTAATCCTTCCTTTTGAAGCCACTGTCGTGCTCGAGGGAGGTTGTTCCTTCTCTGTCCCCATTGCAAGTCTCAGAGCACAGATTGAAAACCACAGCTCGTACCCTCCTCCAGGTCTCTTCTGCCAAGGAGGGGCATCTCCCAGTGGTGCAATGAGGATGTACTTAGCTGGTGATCACAGGGTTCAAAGCTCCCCTCTAAGTGTGCTTCAACAAAGGATGGGTCCGGAGTTTCTGCCCAGAGCTGCTCGTTTCACCTGCCCAAAAATGAAAAGGGAAACGGTTTAAGCATGCTGGGTTGAGTGGCCATTCCCTTAGCCCAGAGAAGCAGAGGTAGAGAGAGTCAGCACATGAACACAACAGATTTCTGACTCCTGTACCAGACCAGAGACCTCCCTGCAACACCCCACCAGAGCATGGCACTGTTTCTCCAACGTTAAAAACAAACTGTGCTTTCAAGCTTCCCTTCCAAGCTCAGACACCAGTGCTGAGATTGCAGGAAGCAGAAAAAGGATACTGTTCATTATAATCTGCAGAAGATGATGAACCTGATAATTCTTCCAAAAAATCAATGACCTTTTAGCTGGAGAATGGCACAGACCATCACATGCCTTAGGACAAAGACGGGGGGGAAATAAAAAATAGCCAGCAGCCAACTTTGGAAAAACACACAGGGGGTCTCCTTCGAATTATCTAAGGCTTCAGCCCAAGTCTTTCTGTTTGCTCAGAGACAGGTTGGCATCTCTGTGCTGCTGCTGCTGCTCCTGCACAGGGTAGAGAGCTCATCAGAGCATGAAAGAGATTGTGATAAAGATACACTGACTGCCAGCCTCCTTCCATTGGAAACAGGCTCAACTTCATATCTGAGTGACATCTCAAACACCAGCACCAGAGAGGGGGAGGGAGGGAGCTGCTCTTTCTTTGCCCTTTCTGGTTTTGATATTATGATTATTATTTGCAATTATTCATTGCTAGGGCAGCTTCTCAGGTATATAAATAGAGGCAAAAGAAGTCCCCTTCCCCCTCCTTGCTTCAGTGCATGCTGCTCTTTCATGCTGCACCCAAGCTGATTGAATTGTTTGATAGATAAAAGCTGTAGTTGAAGATTCCCCTGCATCCCCACTTTGTGAGTTATTCCCATGCTAGTTCTGCTTTCCAGCAAAATCAGCTGTGCATATAAATTTTCAGACTCATCTGGATGAATTCTCTTCTGCCAGCCAGCTGTTTGAAAGCATTCCTTGACACCGCATGCCATTTGCTCTGTGGTGGTTGGCTGGCACTGGGATGTTGCTGTTCTGCCAGGATGTGATGCACTTCTCACCATGATGGGGAAGAGGGAAAAACTCCTTCCATCTCCAGGGCTTGCCCACAGTGAGTGGGCTAGTCCATATGAACGCTTTTCTAAGCTTTGCCAGCTGAGAGCAGCTTCAAAATGGTCTTCTGTCAGCTGCAGTTCATAATTCATGCCAGGTCCATGGGAGGATACCACAGGAACCATCACCAAAAAACTTTATTGTGTCATAAAACCAGTTACACTCGGGCAAGTAAGATGCCTTGCAGGCATCCAGCCAGCAAAACACAATGACCTACAGGTAACCAGGTTAAATCTGCACTGTTCAAGTGCCTCGTGAAACCATTGGTGTGTTGATCTCCCTCTGAAAATAGGGGGAAACAATGGCATTGTACCACCTCACAAAGGTACTGTCAGGATGAAAGCCCCAGTGACTAAGATTGTCACATCCTGCAGCATCAAAGGCCACCGAACACTTAAGAGGAACAGTTTTGCTTCAACAAGGCAGTATAAACATAACCAGGGATGGAAAAAAAGGGTTTTCATGTCTCAAAGAGTAACTTTGGGGAAGGACAATGGAGGCATTGCACATCCTTTCCAACCCAAATAATCCAAATTGTCATTCCCATTCATGTTTATGAAGTGTCAAGATCTGTAACCATTTTCACTAAGACCTAACACTTGGCCAAATTTTGAGGAATCAAAAAGAAATGGTGAAAAACCTCATGGTTATGACCATAGTGCAAATACAGGGAAGCAATCCCAGAGCACAGCCAATACCTCATTGTCAGGAGATAATCATCCAAGCAGACTCCCAAGTGGTGAATTCTAGTGACAAATGGGAAGCAGACCTCCTCACAGACATGGGAATGCAGGCATTCTGTGTGTTTTTCTTCATGAAACCATAAATCATCCACAGCATTAAAATGGCTGTAGAGCAGATAAAGGGTCTCTGTGTAGCTGGGCAGGAATCTGAGGCCTCCTTTAAACACAGGAGCTGGAATCAAGCAGTTCACGCTCAGCTGATGCACGTGATCACACTGACTCCTTGTGTGAAGAGTTATTGTTTGAGGAATACCAAGCACAGCACTGGTTTACCATTTTCCTCAGCCCTAAGGGTGTTCACAGTCCCCCAGCCAAAGAAAGTAGAGGACACCAAAAATGAATCCAGCACAAACATACATGTACAAGCAAACCTGATCACACAGCTTTCAGTTTGAAGTTTGATAACGTCTGGCTGTTCCTCTGACCAGACCAGCTCCCAAAGGTGCTAAGCTGGTGCAATGAATGGGAGATGGGAGCAGTTCAAACACAGGTTTGATTTTCCTTGGTTATCAATAGTTGTAACTAGGCAGGGGAAATGTCACTTAACTCCTCCATGCCCTACCTGCCTTTGGTCATGTACAAAACAGAGAGGGTGACTAGTATGTAACTTCCCCAAGGGAGAAATGAAAGTCACTGCACTTGCCCTGTTTTCCATGTCCCTTAACCTGCACTTACAACACCCTTTGTGTCCCCAGAATTACTGCCCTCTGATGCAGCATTATCCCATGTTGACTTGTTGTCATGTTCATGGCAGCATGACATTCCCTGGGGAAAAAAGGGCTCCTGGCAGTAGTGCTCTGAGAGACCCTTTATTATATTGATGCCAACAGAGATTGCCTCTTTGATAAATGAGCATGTACCTATGAATAAATACAGGAGTACATTTTATATGTATTGTATATCTGCAGTGACAAGGGTAGAGGTTTGTGCAGGCGTGTGCTTTAAATATGCATGGAGGACACAAGGCAGCAGGAACTGGCAACCGTGGGCTGCTGCCTGTATATTCCAATGCCAAATGGAGGATCCCTGGCTGTCATCTTGACAAGATGTTTCCATTGCATCCCTGACTTGAAGCAGTTGGAAGATACCCACTCTGCACACTGGCTGGGTAGGATACTCTGGATGTAACAGGACCTCTCTGTGAGCTGGCCAACTCAGCAATGCTGACCTGTCTTCTGGTCTCTCCTGAGGTAAGGAAGTGAAGGGAGTTACACATGTATTCCCTGACACAACAAAGCAATTGCACATGAAAATTACTGTCCTCCTGGGAGGCTTTCCTGGAGGTGCTGAGTGAGTGCAGGATTGTACTGCAATGCTTTGGTGCACAGCAACAGCTGGGAAGAAACTGATCCAAAGTGGTTCGAGGAGCAGTGCCAGATTTCAAAGGCCATTTTAGTTTCCCAAGCTTCCCAATGAACAGCACCACTTCTGCCACAGCACCAGGCCTGGGAGCCCACCCCACCCTCCCCTGGCAGAAATGTCTGTGTGCTGCCCTGGCTGCAGAGCAGCGTGGGGAGTGACTGCCACACAGAAATCGTCCCCAGCAAGGAGCCACTGCAGGGGTAGAGAACAGCATTTCTCTCAAAGGGTAAAGCTTTCCCAAGAGTGCTCAACTGAGAAATGCCAGGAAGCTGGCCCAATCCAGGTTTCATCCTCACAGCCAGGTATGCAAGAGAGGAATCGAGAAGGAAGACAGAAAACACTTTTGCCATTCTCATACTTCCCCAAAACCAGCTCACAGTCCCTGGAGGAGGGAAGAGCAGCCTGCCCCATACCAGTCACCTCCCTGCCTGACACCTTGCCTCTTTCCAGGGAGCAAAGGAAACACATTTCCCAGTTCCTGCTGACCCTGCCTGAGCAGCTCCTTGTTATATTCTCCGAAAAGTTAAGAAGTTGTCTGAACACCACAACGTCAAGGTGATGGTTACCAAGGGAACTGAAAGGAACTGGCCAGGAGAAGGTCAGACTTTTCTGGGTATTTTTTTGTGCTTTATCTTGGCTGAATGCTTTTCCAGACAAATCAGATGGGTGTCTTTCTATCCTGGAGAAATAAAGCCATCATATACTTGAAAAAAGACTGATAAAAGCCAAAAGGGGTAGCTAAGATTTCCCACAACTGCACACCATGTTCTAGGGGAGCTACCCTCAAAATCACCTATGATGGGAAAACCCTGCAGCACCATCAGCAATTGTGATTTCAATTGAGGGGCATAACTAGGAAGAGCCCTGCAGTGAGGAGTTTAAAACTGGATTTGCTTGGAGGCCACAGTAGAGATACAGAGTAAAAATATCTCCAGAGCATAAAATAGAAAACTGAACCAGCAACTTGCCTGAAGTAAATCAGCACAGCCCTTGGAGCATTTGCATTTCCGTGGATTTATGACACTTTCACCAAGAGGAAATTCAGCTCTCCAGGAAAGACAGTGAAGCTGAGGTCTAAACATAAGATCCCACACACCAGATCATCATCCAACCACACAGTGACAGAGATGTGGAATGATTTCTGCTATAATAAGAATCCCCAGCTGTGAAATTAAAATTAGTTAGCTAAATAAAAACAGAGCCTTCATATGCCAGTTGCTCAGCGTGGTTCCCCTGGCCACAGAGGACTGGGCTTCTGCTCTTTCAGGAGGTTGGTTATCCAGGGAGCAGGTTCATTTTTTCATGCTGCACATGGCAACTATTGTGCTACAGCTGCCAGTCATAGCCTTGATTTGCAGTGCTACCGGTACCCCCAACAGCTGCCTGAATTAAATGAGATACAGGAACCAAGGAATGGCCATTTTAAGCTCTTGGTGGGTGTTGAATACCAGCTGCTGCCAGTTTTTCTCTTCTAAGAGCCCTGCCAAGCATCCTTACCTTCTTCACTTCAGTCTGGATCTCTATCAAAGTTCTTCACTATGAAAAACACTCCTGCTAATGAAAACCTATAACTTTGCTGGCCCCAGTTGTGAGTACTGCTAATGGCAGGGGGGCCTCAGGAGACCCCATTTTTGTACAGCAGAGCCACTTGACATTAGTCAATATTAGTTGCCCTTCCAATCCCTGATAGGGTCAGACAAACGAGCTCTCTCTCTACTGTAAACAAAGAGCTGGCTCCACTAAACAACTAAATGTCAAGGCAGGTCAGCCAAGGTGTAATCAGCTCTCATGGCATAGCTGTGAGCTGCAAGGTTTGTACAGGTGGCCAGGCAGACTACTGCTGGGAAAGAAACCCTTCCCCAGCTCAAAAAGGAAATCAAAACTCTTACCTCCAGCTTGGCCTTCACAAAAGAAAGCCCAGCAAATCAGGCTGATCAGTCAATGACACATGGTTTTGAAAGGTTTTGATTCTGTGGACAAATACGTGTTTCCAGCACCAAGGTCCTTGTGGTTTGTGCTGAAACAGATGTTTTAGTGCTGAATTTCTGGGACTGAGGGCTTTTCTCCACTCTTTCTTGAAGGAAATGTCAGTGCAAGTAGCCTTCCTGATCTGCTCATGTGCAGCCTTCATGCTCTGTGTGTGTGTGGCAGGGAGACTGGGCAGTGGGAGCTGCCAGTGCAGGTGGCCCTGAGCATAGCCCTCACCAGCAGGCATTCATCAGGCCTGGGATGGGCACACCTCCAGATGATTTGCTGATATTTACTATTTAAATGCCAGGAGATCATTTAGCCCTGGTGAGTAGATGCTCAATAACAGCAGAGAGGAGCCATCCCCTGCCAGCCCACCCTGCCTCCTCCATCATTTAATGCCAAGCATGGAGCCCTGTCCTTGCTCCCAGGGCTCACTGTGGAGCTGTGTCATACACAGCTCAGCTCCCCCAGCCCTTGCTGCCCTTCCCACCCCTCCACCGTGCTTTGCCAAAGTCAGAGGCCCCTTAGGATTCACAGCATCAGGACCCAGCAAGGAGACTCATTTGAGGTATCTCCTAAATGGGACAGACAAAGCTCTGTTCCCCTGCCAGCCCCCCGTGGGGATAACAACCTCTGCACTGCTGGTATCCATCTCTGTTTCTCAGTGTCAGCTTTTGCACAGCTCTTTAGCCTTGTCCATCTGACTTAAAACTGCCCTTTCTTAGCAAGCAAGGCCCCTGGCCTGCATATGACAAAGTGTATCAGTGACCTTGCAATAATAATTCGCTGTCCTGACACAGGCAGCTGGAGCACAGGGGACCTTGTCCACTTAAAAACCACCACCACGCTTCTGGGACTTTGCATCCAGCAGTACCTGAGATGACTGAAACAGGAAGAGTTTTTGAAAACCAATTTGCTCTCCACTCTTTCTACCCCTTTGTTTGCATTTTCTATTTCTCTCAGCGTGGGGGATGAGGCTCAGTACTCGTCTCATGTTTATCAGCGCTTGGCTCTTCGATTGTCACTTTACAGCCCTGTCTGCAGGCCCTGCAGGTGGCACTTGCTTTCCCCTAAAGAAATAGCACCCCCACAATTTTTCTTCCAACTTCTGTCCAAAATCTGAGTAGTACAAGAATGTTTCTGATGGTGTCAGGCTTTATAATAGTTCATTCATTTCAACCTTAAATTTGGGACTGAATTTGAGCTGGCAGTAGCTCTTTAATATACAGGACCTGTCTTATTACATCTCTGTCTAATGCATATTTGGGAGCTTTCCCTGAAAGCTCTTGTATAAAGGAGTATTATGACATCAGGAAGTCTAAAAGTACCTGAACTGCAGATGTGATAAATTCACCAGGATGATACGTGCCTGGAATTAGTAGTTATCTTTTTCCATTGGCAAATGGCCACCTGGGCTCCATCCCCTGGGATAGCTGTAGAGAACAGCCAGTTTGATGAGCCTAACCAGCCATTGGATGTCACTTTGGCTCCACACTAATTCAAGGGAAACAGCATTTATCTGGCAGCCAGGCAGCCAGCTCTTCGGCAGCTGAGAGTTTAATTATCAAAGGTTCAGGCGAATCTTGCTCTTGCTATCTCCAACCAGCTGCTGCAGAAAAAGAGACCTTCTGGCCCCATCCAGAAGTTTGTGAATCTCTTGCAAGTTCCCTTTTGCTGCTAAAATGAGTCCCAGCCCATTTGCCCTTTCCTGTGAAAGCTTGATGGCACTAGAAAAAGGAGAGAGTGAAAACAATGCAGTGGGGAAGGGCTGTGTGGATGGGGCTGAGCAAACAGCAGTCAGCAACGGGAGCACTGGGCAGGCTCCAGCTGGTGCTTTGATCCAGCCGTGGAGGCTTGCACTGATGGATAGATGTGGGCACAGCTTCCTCAAACTGCAGGATGTTGTTCTTTCACAGCTTCATTCTGCAGGGGAGGAGCTGCTGCCTGGCCTCTGTTCAGGCAAGGTGAGCTGTGTTTCTGCTGGTGGTGGACCTCACCTGAGTGGTCTCAAAGCAAAACACAAGGGCTACGCCTGCCCCATCCCACTCTTCAGCAATTCAGTGGGAAGGGTGAGGACTGGCAGGGCAGAGCAAGCAAGCTGAAGGCAAAACAAGAAGAGGACAGTCTCTGCAAAGGCAGCTGTTTGCTCAGTATGTCTGCTGGGGTAAAGGCCAGAAGAGTCACCATGAAAATTAGTGGGGGGAAAAGTGACAGCAAACAAAGCCACCTTTCCCTCCAAGAAAACAAGAGGCCAGTGTGTGAGGAACATGGAGGAGGTGTTGGGCTCATAAGGACTGTCCTACTCCACTCTTCACTCACTCTGCCTCAGTGCCTCAGACACTTTACATGATTCTCCCACATCTGGGTCCAGGAATCCCTGAATTCCTCTCTCAGCCTTTCTATCAACCACAGTCATTCCAAAACCTAAGGCTGTTGGTACTCTCCCGGGTTCTGCTCAATATCCAGCTCTAAGTGGGACACTCAAAACATGAATGAGGTGCCATTTCCTACAGATCCTTTGCACTTCTGTGTCAGGGATGTCCCTGCTCTTCCAGCCCTGCAGTGGCTGGTTAATAACTGGGCCACTTAAGTGCCTATCAGGGAAGTTGGTAACTAATGTGCAAGTGATGCACCTGCTTTTCCTTATTCTCAGGCTCTCTGCAGACACAATCAGACACAATTGGCCATTCTCTAGGCACATTTATCTTTTCAATATGAAGGCAAGAGACTCAATTATCTTGTTCAAAAGCTAAGATTCTGGTGAGCAAATTAGTTATCCTCCCCATTTTTCTCCAAAATGCCATTGGGAACCATCATAAGCAAATACTATCAATCACTATCTGTTTTTCCCAGTCTGCCTGAGCTATCAGTAGGGTCCCACATAGGGAAATACATTGTCTCCACTCCTCTCCCAAGAAAAGTCTCTCCAAAGATTGGGCATGATTTTTGTAGTTGAAACTCCAATAGCATAGCTAGACACAAGAGAACAAGAGAGTTCAGGGCATGTGTGAACCTGAAAAAGATGGAAGGAGCAGAAACCCATAAATACCTGTTTTACTCTTTGGAAACATAGTGCCCTTCCTTCCTCTTTCCCACCAACTCAAATAAACTTGGAAACCACCCAGCCAACTGCTTTAGATGGAAGAGAAACATGCCCTGGTAGCAAGTTCCTGCTAGAAATTTAATCCTGTGCTCCTCCTTGTAGTCCAGAAGCACTGTCACTAAGGGCAAGTTGCCTTGGGTGTCTCATTTTTCCATCCTGCATGAACAAAAGTGTTTATTTAACACCACCTCTGCAGGGTTCCCTCAGCTCCCTGGTCTCCAGACCTGTCAGTTTACTTACAGCACTGCTAACTGCAAACTGATTAGTCCAGTCCCCCTTCCCTTCTCCCCCATGGTTATCACTTTTATTAACAGCAAGGGAGTGATAATGGGGAAAGATGATCAAAGCTGCTGGTATTAATGCATAGGATTAGCAGTATTTATATTCCAGATCAGTGCAGTCTCAGTGTGAAGAGGGAGCCACCACAAATCAGCCTTTTCCGACTGAGAGTTGCTGCAGTGCCACTGCCTAAATAGCTGCTGGCTAATGAGTCCTTTGCAGCTGGCTGGAGAAAGAGCTCTCTCACTTGGCTACTGCCCTTGTGATATATAAAGTGCCCAGGCTGGCACCCACGGCAGCGTGAGGGTCCCTGACCTCAGGTTTCAAAGTGTTCTCGGGGTCCTGGGGAAAAGGTCCCCCACTGTTGACATCAAGCCAACTAAAGCTGAGCAAACAGCTAAACTGGTGTAGCCAGCTCATGGTGGGATTGCATCATTATCACAGGAAGGGAAAACACAATTTCCAGCCCAGTCTGGGAGTTGTGGGAAGTTCAGCGAGCGCCATGCTGGGGGAGGGACGGGAGCCAAAAAAATCTGTGCCAGGTTTTACACATAGGGCAGGAGACTAAAATCCTCTGCAACCATCCAAGGAGAAGAGATGTGGTGTTGCATATTGATTCCAGTGAGATTCCAGCAGCCACTCAGTGGCAGGCAGGGATGCAGGGACAGGCAGGTTGCCAGCCACCACCAGCAAACCAAGGTGAAGAGGCTTCACCTGGCAGGGGCTGGAGACCAACGTGGTGAGCAAAGAGCAGATGGAGGATGCTGAAATCAAGGACACTGGGGATGCAAATTTCACTTCACAAGGAATGAATGAGGACCCAAGGAAAGTTTTCACTTCTTCTCTGCATCCCCTGAGGACACTTTCAGGGACTCCATTATTCTCAGAATGCCCACAGAAAGGTCCCATTGCAGCATCCCTTCCAACCACAGAGCAATATATAAATGTTCAAAGATAAACTGAGGAACAGAGAAAACTCCTTTCCAAGCTACTCAGTCTGTGTAAGGTGACCAAACTTCAATATTGAGCCAAAGAAACTCATCCAAAGCCATGGCATTCTTATAAATAAATCTTCACAAAAGGCTGGAGAACAGACATCTTGTCCACCAGCCTCAGGCAGATTTTGCTGTTAGCCCATGAAGAAAAGAGAATCCTGGGTTTGATGTCCAAGTTTGAGCATTGCTATTTGGGCCATAAGGTGCTTCCTCAGGAGAACTAATTGGAGACTGAATGGGAGCTCTTCTTAAGTTTTGCTAGCAAGAAACAAGAATCTTGAAAATACCATTTGTTTGCATATAATTTAGGGTCATTAGTACCTTCATTACCAGCTAGAGTTATCTTTGACTATCTACACAACTGTTTCTTCCCCCCGGCCCCAACCTGTTGTTCACCACTTTCCATCTCTCCTCTATGCAGTGCAATAATATCATGGAAGGTTTATTTATATCATCATAATTGGTTGCTGTGGAGACAATCATTATGTCACAAGCGTAGGCCCGGGAGCTCTGGCTGCAGAATGAATTGCAAAGGGGCTGTGGAGGTGAGCCCTGTGGTTTTAGTGCTCACTCCCATCTTCCTGCTCACACCATGGACCATCTGCATCCACACACAAGCCCAGCTCCACTTGCAGATGATGGCCCCACATGTGGCCCTGTGCAAACACAAGCTGACTTGCTCTGGTAAAATCTCAAAGCAGTTTTTACCCACATGGCAGTGGCAGCTGAGGGGACAGGAGACAAAATGGTGAACTATAGGAGAAGGCTGGAGTAAGAGGCCAGCAGTGATGCTGCTAAGCCTCTTCCACTCCCACCTCACCCATTCTTGAGCCACTCTCCACACACATGCCCAGTAAAAATTACTCTGAAGGTGTTGCAAAGCCATGCGTGACCCACTGGGGCTAATAACATTTTACACAACCCCATTACTCTTCCTCACTCATCAAAACTGTTGTGGCTTACCCCACTGTGTCAGCCTCACATCACAGTTCAACCAAGACAGAATTTTCTGGAGAAAACCTTTTTCCCCCACCGGCTGCTTCCAAGGTCATGACACCTAGTCCAGTTTAACAGCAGACTGTCATACAGGATGATGTGGGCTTCTCATACTCTTCATCTCCAGGATGTGTTTGTCAGCAGGTCATGCTCTGCTTGGGTCGTGTGTATAATCAAAAGGAGCAAGAGATGGAGACAAGTGTTTTCTCCATGTGCTGCACCCGTCCAAGATCAGCAAAACCACTCACTGATTGCCCTCCTCGTCAGATCCAGTTGAAGGTGAATGTAGAAGAGCTGATTGGCAGTAGTGGGTTCTGGATAAATGGAGCTGTTCACCTTGGGATCATGAGTTCAGAGGAAGGTCAGTTCACTGTTGACCACCATTCATTAGCCTCTGGCAGCAGCTCAGCCTCAGTGAAATAAGGAACCAGTCTTGGCTTGGGTCCCAGTGGAAAGAAAGTGTGTGTCACTGCAGTTGCTGTGCTCTCTGGGCTCCTGGCTGGCCCCACAGGAAATAACAGAGCAGTTCAGGGGTCCCATCCTCATGGCTTAGCACCTTCCTGGGGTATCAGCCTGGAATAACACAGAGTTCCTGTGGTGTCTCGGTGCCGGTGGGTGCAGACACATTTGTTGAGCTCCAGCTCTGGTTCAGAGCTGAGCACCAGGTGCTGCCACCAAGGAACTGCAGCAAGGAAAAGCTCAGACTCAGATGGGGGAGGTGGGAGAAAGGTTCAAATCTCCTGTGGAAGAAGTGAAGAGAAAGGCAAATAAAATGACTGCAGAGCAGCTCACATGTGAGAGAAGGAGGCAGAAGGCAAGGTTAGAGCCTCGTGTGGGGACCCTGATCTCACCCATCAGTGTTGAACAGCTCTGCTGTTATGGGGGGAAGGAGAAAAGCCTTTCCTCACCCTCCTACCCCCCTTTGCCCTTTGCCCTATGCCCAAAGCAGATGTGGGATCTACAGCCCTACAGCCCACTCCTGTGGGCTTCTCCATTGCAGGGCCACAGGAGCCCCTGGGGAGGGAGGGAAATACTGGCCAAACGCCATCCAGGTGGCCTGTGGGCCTTAAATTGAGCATTCTGGTACATACTAAAATTAATGCAACAAACCAGGTCAGTATCACTGGTGTGAAATTCACTTATTGTTTTAAATCATCATTATCACCATCATAATTAAAATCAAGCAACAGCTTAAAGAAACTAATGAATATTTTTATACGTGAACTTATCACAGGAAGGGGGAAAAAAATATAAAGTGAAAATGTGCCTGTATTGCTAATAAATATTATTGGAGGGACTCCCAGCTTTTCACATTACCACAGTGTGATATGACAGCCTATAATGGATTACTCAACTGCCCGAAGCCATTGTAGGAATAAATCCCTTTTAATATTCATGTGCGGTCTTTGAGAAAATAGATGTAAGCAGTTAATACTTTTCTATAGACAAAACAATGCAGTTTATCAAAACAAAATGTGTGCTTGAAAACAAAAATCACAAAGCTCCTGGACTCATTCTATTTTTTTTGTTAATCAGAAAAAATAGGACCCAAAGAAAAAAACAATTTGGGGAGCAACAGTGCATAGAAAGCAAGATGGGGAGAGACAGAATATTAGCAGATGGGGAGGGACAGGGTCAGTAGAAAGGAGGAAAAGCATAAGAAAAATGGGTATTTTGTGAATCTGTGGTTGTAAAAAGAGCACAAAAGGAGCTGTGTGAGGAAGGTGTTATTTGGCAGTGCGGCTGGTAGTTGCCCTATAAAGCTCCCAGTGGGACAGGAGGTAGTACATGGGTGGTAGATGAAGATCTGGCACTTCCCAGGAAGGAGCCACAGGGCTCTGTGAGATGTAAGGATGCTGCTAGGGCTTAGCCATGTTTATAGGACAGTAAAGGATGTAGTAAAAGAGGTGAACAGCAAAGCCTATGTAGTGCCAGCTGAGGGCTGCTCCCTCCCAGCCCCTCTGCTCGATCTTTCTGCTTTTCCTTTTGCAGCTGATCTATAAAACCTACCTGGTTTTTAATCTCTGGTTTGTTTGGGTTGTTTTTTTTCTCCCTTTACACTGCAGATCAAGAGCAGCAGCAGCATAGAGGATTTGTAACTTTTTGTGTGGTCAGGAGTGAGGGAATTGGAGGTTAACCCTTCCTGCCCCAGCTGTTTGTGGGCAGTCGATGCTTGAAGGGAAAACCAGATAGCAAAACTGTCTCAGGGACTGGAGGGAATGTCTGCAGCCTCTCAGAGGTGAGGGGGCAAAAATGAGAGATTCGATCTTACAGCACTGGATGCTGCTGTGATGTGAACCCAACTTTTATTTTGCTGGTATGGTCTGTGACTAAAAATGGCTGTAGATGGGTCTGAAACTGTGAGAGAGAGAGAGAGGCAGAAGCTTTTCAGTTCCTCTTCTGCTGTGAGATCTAGGCTTCAAAGACAAGATTAAATTGAAGCATCAGGAATAAATAAGGCTCCCCTGGGACTCGTGTGGCTTTGATATCTGAAGCTGCCTGATGGGTGGAAGAGTTGGGTCACAGATTCCCTCTGCTTGCACATGTTCTGAGAGAGCCTCTGATGCCACCCTTTGTTGCTGGCACAGCCACAGCAAAGGCAGCTGACGGTCTGCCTTGGGTTGGGGTAGGTGCCATCCAGGCTGAAGGAGACACCATATTCTTGAACCAAATTCAGCTCAAAATGTAGCCCAAGAGACTGACAGTGCTCTGAATGCTGCAGGCCCTGGTGAAAGCAGTGATTCTGCAAAGACCCACATGGTGCTTAACTGGACCTTCTTCCAAGTGCCACTGGCTCCCAGGGACCTGCTTGAAGGAATTCAGGATAACACATGTTGAGCTAACTGCAGCACCCTGACATCCTCCCATGCTTCAAACTGCTTGGGGGAAGGACACTATCCTTTAAGATATCCAGTTTTATAGCAGTAATTCCAATCATTAGGACAGGAAAAAAAATCCATGAATTACTGTATTAGTGTTTCAGACCAATCCACTCAACTTTCTCAGCTTTTTTTCACATTTCCAAGGAGCAGTGCAGCTCCCTGGCTGGACAAAGCTTCAGCTGTGTAACCATTTATGTAGCCAGCAGTGCTGGAAAGATTCTACAATTAGAAATATTCCTGAAATGCTTACAGAGGCAACATTTTTCCTACAGACCTTTATTAATTTATTGTAACAGTAATCTTGTCACTGTAAACACCGTGAGAGTCCCTTTAAATGCCAGGTAGTTTTATAGATTGTATTGGGTGATATGAAAATGGGCCAGTTTTATAGGTCATATATTTCTTTGAAATGGAATAGGTCCAGGAGACAATTGGGAACCAGAATGGGGAGAATTCCTCCCTCCCACCTCCTTCCAGCAGAGCAGAGGTGTTTCTTGCTACGAAAGGGAAAGAAAAAGTTTCACCTTCTAATTGTTGTATTGAGTAGCTCATTGACTGCACTTTCTGTTCAATACCTTTTTTACCACTCAGATTGTCTAATCAAAGGCTTTTTCCTTCCTTGGTTTAGCTTTGCAGCCTCTAGCATTGATCCAAAATCAGAAACGAAAGAGAGAAATAGGCTCTGGGAAAAGAGAACACAATTAACACCCAAGCAGCTTCATTTTTTGGGGTGCCTTTAAACATCTTGCACTTCTCAGGCTATTCTCCCATTCTTTTATTTTCCCTTTTGTGTTCCGGAGGTTTCTTTAAGGAAAGCCTTTATCAGATGCTCAGGGAGAAGATTAAAGCACCAGTCACCGAGAAACAGGTTACTTTTTGTGTCCAAGTTCTTAATTCACTTTATTAAAATGTTCCAAATCTTCCTTCAAGAGGAGAGATCAGAAGGACATTTCCCTGTCACCCCTGGCATGCCTTCCTTCCGGATACTTGTGCTTCATTAGAGGCTAAAAAAAACCAAAGTCAAGGCAAGGAAAAGAAGAGGGAACAGAACTGCAGTGGCTGGTTAATATGGGATGTGGAGCCTTCTACTTCATGGTCACTGGTACTGCTCTGGCCCCAGGCTGGAAGCAATTGAAAGCTTTTCCCATCTCAAAGACACTTGTGTGAACCGAGTCAGAGATCTCTGGCTATTTTTACCTTTGAGGTTCAAAGACGAGAGCTTTGCAGTGAACAAAGCCAAGCATCCATCCAGCCTGCTGCCCTGCTGCTGAAGGCAGCAAGGAAAGGGCACAGAAAGGGTGAGGATATTGAGTCTGCTTTTCTGGGTACGCTACCTGCTCCCCCCAGCCTCAGGTCAGGCATTGCCCACCTGAAATAATGGCTCTCTGTGGTTAATAAACTTTGATGGATTTTCTTCCATGGCATCATCTGATCTCTTTTTTTTCTGCATATCCACAATCTGCACCATCACAGCCCTTCCAGATCAAGGCTGAAGGACCAACACAAGCTTCTGATCTCTAGGAGTGCCTACAAAGCCACTTTTTGTAATATTTAGTTTGAAGGCTTCCATATTAAGACCCTTGGAAACGGAAGCAAAGCATGTGATTCTTCTGGGCAGCACAGGGAGATGTCTTGGGGGGAAAAAAAGCATAGATCAGGTCTAAATCTCACTTTGGATCTGACACCAATTCCTCACATGAAGACACTTCACTCCAGCTCTCCTTCCCCTTCCCTTCCCCTCAGGATTCTCAAACCGGATTTTCACAATCTGTCTGCCCTGCCCCACGATTATGGCCGCAACACAGTGCAGGCAAGCAGTGAGACACACCACTTCCCATAGTGGAAAACTAAAATAAGGATAGGCCAGAAACTGCTCCAAGTAGCCATGATAGAGGTCTAATGAGGCATCTGCCATGACAGCTTTTCCATGTACCCTGTCTTGGTTTTAAAAGGCCACTTGCTTTGCATAAGTAGCTGCTGTTTTGTAAAGCAAGTGTATACGATGCAGACACTCCTCGTGCTTCCTCAGGGTACAATTGCTTTCTTATCTGTCTTGTACTGCTGTTTCTGTGCAGCTGAAGTAAGTTCTCCAGTGTGAGACTGTAGGGTTAATCTTTTGAGTAGGGAAAGTTAAAAGGGCTGGAGAAAAGCATGGCAGCCAAAGAGAGCAAAGAGCAAGGAGGTGACATCTTGGCAGGCAGAGACAAGGAGTAAGGTGTTCCTGAAAGACAACCTTCATATTCCCCATCAGTGCTGACTCATAAAATGTCAGGTTCATTAAAGGTGAAATACACACAAACTGGAACTTGAGTAGTTTCATACTCGGCAAAGCATCTATGCAATTGGCTTTTCCCCTGCATCTTGACACTTCCAAGCCTTCTGAGTCAAGAGTATCGAAGAAATTTGATATTAAAATGTGTCATCCAGTTAATAAAAGCGTAGTTGAAGGCTACATTTTATTTATTATTCAAATTACTCAGTAGCTCCTTGAGGCCTTGGCTGCAACACAGCCCTGCTTAGAACTCAAGAGTCTCCTGCTCCTACCCCAGCCACATCACGGGGGCATTTCAGAGGGCACAGAGGTCCAGGTGGGGGATCCTGTTGATTCCCCTGCCCTCCTGACTACTTTTGACATGCCAGTGCAGGAGAGGGAGCCCAGAGCTCAGATGGCTTGCGACAGTCTCCAGCCACTCAGTGTCACTGCCGTGCCTTAATCACAAATCATCCCCCTTCTGCTTTCCTAGCAGGCACACTGCCGTGCTCCCTGCCCACCAGCACTCCTGTTCCAGGTGTGGCACAGTACAGCACTCTGCCTGCGGCTATCCTGGTGTCCCGTGTTTATCTAGTCTCTCCTGATGGCTTCCACAACATATTTCCTCTATTTTCAAAGCCCTTTTTTAAGCCGCTTTGAATTCCCTTTGTGTTTAAAGATGTGCTTTGCTCCTCGAGCTCCGTGCACCCTCACCAGCCAGGTTTTAAAAGCAAGGCCGTCGCTGGAAGTTGTCATTGATACGTGATGCAGAACAAAATCCAGCTCGCTCGAATGCAGCTAGATTGGCTCAGCAGGGCTGACAATGGATGAACTGGGTCTTATCAGTGGAGGGAGCAGATAGAACACGGGAGCAGCGTGCAGGGAGCAGATAGCAGCTCTGCGAGAGCAGACAGACAGGCTGCTGATAGTGCAGGGCGGGGGGAAGGTATCACTTTTATTTCCTGCCTGGTTTTGAGGCCCTTGTCTCAAAGCTGGCACCTTTCTGACCACAGCCACTGCATTAATGGGGAAAAGAAGCAAAAGTGACGGACAACTCAATGGAGCAGTGCTGTGATGAAAGGTCTCAGCGGGGAGCGTTTGTCCAAATGAGCCACTGCCTCCCTGCACGATTTATTCCTTGCTCCAAATGCATTTGTTGGATTTAACGACAAGTTGGTGGCATTTCTGCAATTAATCCTATCAAAGGGAGGTGATTTTACACAGAGCTGGTCCTATATTTCCTAGGCTGTGTTTTTGTTTATGAGGAGAGGGGCTGCCAGCTGTCTCCCAAGTCTGGGCACTAGAGTTCATGGAAAGGAACTGTGGGTTATTAACCAAGTGTCTCCTCCTGACATCTGAAAGCAGCACAGCTAAAAAATACAACCTCAGATTGTCCTAACAAGCAATCTCCAAACTGTAAATATGCAACAGTGAGAGAAAGTATTTCTTTACCAGTGAAACACTTTAATGAGTGGATGGCTCAGCAAATCTTATATGCAGCTGCTTTCCCTGCTGCAGATACTGAGATTTATGGTGGGAAGGGAGGGGAGTTAACAACCAACCAGGGAACTGCAGTTCCTGTATGCTGGGGTTCCACCTCATGCTCCCATTCGACTGGTCTGATCCTTCTGCAACTCTCCTTGGTAAAAACATTAATGGTCCCATTTTCTGGGGTCTTTGGGACAGGAATGGAAGTAGCTCCCAGTGCCAGGAATCATGACTTGGCTAAGAAAGAAGAACAATCCATCCTTATGACGAGGGTACTGATGACGCATACCCAAAGACTTCAAATACGGAGTGCTCTTTGAATACTGAAGACCTCATTTGGAGAGAGACAGAATCAATTGAGATTATGTATTTTTGCAGTTCTGAGCTTTTCCATATTCTCCTCCAATGGAGAGGTTCCTAAGCTCTTTATCCTTCTGTCCAATTAATGGCATTTCTAATGAAATACTTGGAACCAAAATCACAATACCTGGTGGAACGGGATCCAAAAGACAATTTTCTTTCATGAAAGTGGTGGACTAAGAGGCAAAAGAATAGGCATTTTCAGAGGATCCTTCCTAAAGATCACAACTTCCAAGAAAAAAGCCTGTTTGCAGAACACGATCCTCAGACCTGCAATTAGCAGCAATACAAACAAATAAACTGCAAAAAAAAACCCACAAAAATAAACTCTACAAACCAGCATGTTCTCAACTGATCCACAAACCCTCTGAGCTGGTCCTTGAGCCACTCTTGCTGTCATGATGAAATTTTCACTTCCCTTGGACCTGAGTTCCCAGCTGGAGGAGAAACCTCACACCCTGACTTGGCCTTTGGCATCAATGTATTCATCTGGGAAATCTGCTGTATCAGTGACAGTGTAGAGCAATTTTTGTTATGACACCACATCTTATTTTGAGCAATTTAATAGTCATAAACCCAGCAACAGACATCTTCTGATTTGAAAATAAAACGTCTCTAGAAACCGTTGCTGTTACCACACTTTGGTGTTGCAGACTGAGCCATTTAGTCTGTTAGGTGTTGGGAAAAGACTTATCTAAGATTATCTCCAAAAGCATTTTCTGATTGATACTTGTTTGCAAAGGCTCTGAAGGCAGACCAGCCAGACACAGAGACTTGACGAAAGCTCCTGAAGGAATGTGAAGGTCTTGCTGCTGAGGACACACAGATGAACACATCAGCAGAATGCATAAGATGCTTTGCACTTTTCTTATTTATCCAAAAAGCTATTTTTGTTTATTAAAACCTAGTTACTAGCTGCATCTTGCCAATAACCTGGAGTGCTTGCTTGGTTAATTTAAGCAAGCAGAGCTTTGACAAAGTAATTTTACCATCCTCGGGGATCTGCCAGCTTATGCCGGTCTTCACTATTTCAGATGAAATTGAGTTAATTTTCACTGAAATTGCTTCTTAGCATACAAACACATTCCCCATCATTGCGAGCTTATGCCTCTGCAGCTCTATTATTCTTTAATTTACACAACCCGGCAGCGAGGGATTAATGCCTGAGACATACAAAAGGCTACAGTGTGGAGAGGAGAAGGCAAGGAGAGAGAGGGAGAGAGTGGAGCTCTGCAGGGAATAGGTAATGGTGTTTCAGTTTTATAGTCAAAACATTTAAAGTCTGGCATTAATACGGAGTCAACTCTTGTTGTCCTTTGGCTCTGGAAACACATCGTCCAAAGTCTCAAGGCAGAAAACCTCTCAGATGCTCAGTCAAGCCAGAGGTGATGGCAGGTCCCTGCAGGATTGCCAGGCTGAGAGGGCGTTCACTGGGATATTGCAAACAGCTCCACATCAGGAGCTGACTGCAGGCACTTGTGGTGATGTGGAGCAGAACTGCAGGGGAAGGCCAGCCTTTGCCTTTGCATCTTCCACAGCACTCTTCCCTCAAAGAGGAGTTCCCCCCTTCCACCCTCCCCATGCCCTGCCGTGAAAATGCTGCTGCCAAGGCTCTGGGGATGCCTTCAAATATGCAGAAATTAAAATCATGGATTCTCATAAGCATCCAGACAAAAAGTATAACTAGTGCCAAAGCACCTGCAAATGGGTGGAAATGGGGGATTCCACTATCTGGCTTTTCCAGAGAGAACTGGCAGAAGTGCCAAGTTCAGCAATCCTTGTAAAGTCTCTAGTGAGATTTTAAAGTAGCTGCATTTTAAGCTAGTCCCAGCTGATGATTGATCAGAATAGGAATTATGCTCTTTTTTTATGCTATCACTTCAATTTTGCTTCCTTAATTAAATAGCTAACCATTTCCTCTTTTAATACATACACCTCTGAGGTATATGCAGGTTATTGGATAAAATATGGCAGTGCTGTATCATGTATTGGTATGCATGTAGCAGTGTTGTAATGGGATGTTTAAATTCCTTACCTTCCTTTGAAGGGCTGTCTTTCTTTTCCCTTCCCCAACTACTACCAGTGCCACATCAGCACCCAGTGCACACCAAGATCCAGCTCCACTGCTGTGACACACCAGTTTGCCTTTCAGGGCTCCCCAGGGAGCATTTTACCCTTCTGCCAGTGTCACAAGTGTTTGGCTCTGAGTCCAGTGGAAGAAATATTGCTCTTTTTCCCCAGTTTGCAGTTAGCACTGAACAGCCCTGGCCAGCACTCCCTACCATCAGCATGATGACACTTGACTGCTCAACACCTTAAACTTCCTCTACCTGACAACATTCCCTCCTGAAAACTGTCGTGGTTAACTGTGGATGGGGTACCAGTGGGGAAGGAAGTCCTCAATGTTGAAGAAAATGAAAGGAAGTCTGTTTCCTTCTAGAAACCACCTCACCATTTTGCAAGGTTAGCACCAGGTCTGCTGCACTGCTGGGAAATCCCAGCCTCTGGAGCAAGTCCTGGTTGAATCCAGGTGTAGGTCATGGTAAGAAAGGCTTTCCACTAAAGAAAGACTCATGACAAACTCCTGTGCAGTTAGAGCAAGATCAAATTTGAGAACAAGATAAGTGCCCTTCCCATTTGCAGAAAAGTGAAGAGAGGAAAAATCAGAAAAACATTAACAGACAAACAGTTCCATTGAGGTGAGTACTAAATACCAAAAACTGGCAGTGCCATGCACAGCTGGGGTGCAGCAATTATCAGCTGGTGGAAATTCCCTCTGTTGGATCTGCATGACTGTTTCTTGAAAAACAGCCTAAAAACTTTTATTACACCAGTGGTCTAAGGCAGGGTAGCACCAGCAACACGCCAACAGTAAGGATTACTGGGACCAGTGGCCCAGGCAAGTGTACTTTTTCCTCCCTCTGCCATCCAAGACCAACGTCTGTCATTTTCCCAGCAAAGTTACTTCAGAAATCAACTTCTTTCAGCTCAGCTGAGTTTTAGCTTCATGCATTTTTATACACTCTCTGCAAGAATGAGAAGAATATTTACATTTTTTAATAAGCCTGACAGTTTGAAAGTAATTGGGGATTTATAATGGGTTTGTTTAGGTCTTTTTTCCACTTGAATTCCAACTGCTAGTCTTAGGCCTAACAAGCAATATTATCTCTATGGTGATGAGGGAACCTCAACAGGAGGCCCTAAAGCCAAAGAAGAAAGCACTGGTATGTTTTGTTTTGTCATGTTTTTGGGTTTTTTTCCTTTGAATCTGCATTTTAAAGCAAAAACAGCATAACAAAATTTGAAGCAAGATCAAAATTCCTCCAGCAATCCAGTGCTCATAACTCCAGCCTCTTCTGCTGGTTCTCCAAGGAGTGCACAAACCAATGTCTGATCTCCATCATGGTGGATTTTTTTATTCTTGGCAAAGATTTGCATTTATTCGCTCTATTATGGCTCTAAAATTATCTCAATTTGTTTTTTCTTTTGGGGGAGTCAGGTGTTTGCTGGTAAGGATGGAATTAACCTGCAAAGCTCTAGGTCTGGATTCCTGCAGCTAAATCTCAAGGACTCAGTTCTGTATATTCCAAAGATGAAAAGACAGCTGTTCCCAGCGGAAGAGATAAAGGAGTGGAAGCCAAGAAGGGGTCTGGTCTGATCCAGTTGTGACAGGGGGTTTGCTGTGGGGACTGCTGTCAAAACCTCGGATTCCTGTGGGTCTCTCTGGCTTCCTTGACATTGCTGAGACTGCAGTGCTGATGTGTCCAAGGCCCCTCTAGGCAAGGGCTGCTGACATGTCACAGGTGATAAACTCTGAGCCTAAATTTTAAATTGGGTCCTTGCTTCTTTGTGCCTCAGTTCTACACCTGCTTAAGAGAGGAAAGAACAGTCTCTGTCTTCTGCAAGACTAAGGATATAAATGCAGCAGAGAGGAGGGCTTAGTGTTTAAGTAAGAACTGCCCAACAAAACCCACAAAAAACAGTCATAATGAGGAAAAAAACCACAACCAGGACTAGCACTGTCACCCTTCTCAGCAGACATCAGCACATGCCTTCATTCAGTGAAAGTGAGCAGCAAGCAAAGGTGCCACAGGACACTCCTGATGTTGTTAAGGACAGAGCCTCTCGGTCACATCTCTGTGCCTCCAACCTCCAGGGCATGCAGAGCACACCAGATAATCCCTTTCTGCACCCCACAGTGCTGTTCTTTCCTCATAGCAGCAAAAACTGTGCAAAGAATTACCTTCCCGAGCAAAGCAGAGCAGAGATGTTGCTGCTGCTCTTGCTTGCTCCGCACTGAGTGCTTTGGGTTGAGGACAATGCCTATTCCTAGTGTTTCCTAACTCCCACAACCCCAGGAGGGGCTTCTCCAGCACCCTTGCAGCAGAGAGAGCTGTTGTGGCTCTCTTTTCCCTGGCATCTGTGGCAATGCTGCCCACTCCCTGCACACTGTGCCGCTTCCCAGCACATACATCCTGCATCTCCAAAGATGCTCAGGTCTTGTCTCCATCTGGGAGGGCAGCAGGCAGCAAAGGGGCTGCAGGCAGGCTGGTGGGACACATGGAGGGAGGAGTGGGAGAAGAGTCAAAGTCAGGGAGAGGAGGTAAAGAGAGGTGGGATGGAAATGGGAGAAAGGCAGCAGGGATGAGAGGGGAAAGTGGGAAGTGAATTGAAATTACATATAAAATTCCAGGCAGATGAGCTTGAGCATTCAGCAGCTGAGATGTGGGGCCTCATTAGTACAGACCGACTGAAGATAGAGACATTAAGGAAGGAAATGTGTGACTCACTGGGGAAAATGGGAAAAACAGCACACACCATAGCAGCTGCTCCAGTTTACTTCAATTAAAGAACAGCTCAAAGGGTATGTTAAGGGGAAAGGAGGGGGAAGCAAACAAAGGCACAAACAGCAGAAAAAAAAGCCAACCAGATGAAGCAACTGTTACCCTCAAGCATCTAAATGAACTGAGCCAGGTATCTGAACAAGGGGCCAGCACTCCTCACCCTGTCCTTCCAAATTGGACAAGCTGCCCAGGGAACCTGGAGCCAGGTACGAGGCAGTGAGTGTTCACAAAAATACTGTCCCAGCTATCAGGTGGGGAAGGGGAAGCAGTTTTCCTTAGCATAGCTTCATGACACCTGGGGAATGGGCAGGCTGCAGCTGACCCACCAGCCACGGCATCTGAGCAAGGGAGGGAGGACAGCTGCAGATGTTTTAATCACAGCTACAACTCACAGCAGAGCTGTGGTGCCCAAATGGAAGCAAATTGCATGTGGCTCCAGGGTAGTGGAGAACACTGGCAGCCTCTCCATCTTCTAGTGCCACCCCACAGCCATCCCAGCTCACCTGTTCCAGGCTTTGTTGGTGGCATCAGCCAGAGCCAGGCAGCTTCTCACAGTTACCCCATGAGTCACCATGGCTGGGATGAAAACACCTCCCTTACCTCCTTCTGTGGTGTATGGGGATGTAAAGGGCTCACTGAGATTGGTTGTGCTGCTTTTTCTGGGACAAAAACAGATTGACATTAATTCCAGCTGTAGTTATTCCAGCCACACTGGTGTGAACATCCTGGCACTGGGAAAAGAGAAGAATAAGCAAGGTGACACCCATCTCTTCCTTCCTCCAATAAATGTCAACCTTAATTTCTCAGACCTCATGAGCACTGAGAAATGTTATACTAAAAAGGTCCTGGATTGCAGTGAATCCTGTTTTCAGCTTCCAGGTGATAAATACTGAAATTGAAGAAAAAAGTGGACCCAGGAGAAAAAGCAAGACACGGGAGAAGGAAGGGACTGAAGAAACTTTCATGTTTCTAGATGTTTTTTCCTTGTACTTTCCACCAGGTTAAAATGTGTTAAGGATTTCTAGGGGAAGAAAGTTTTCTGTTTGGAGTCCCCGACTGCCATAGATCTCTGCTTTCTTTACTGGTGCCCTCACATAGGAGGTTTATCACTCTGCTCCAGCTGTGACACCAGCCTGCAAGGGTTAGTTGCTTTGCTTGGTTGACTGAAGCCTCAAATCTGGAGGCTACTGGGTCAATCCTAACTTGTGGCCTTCCCAGATGATCAAGACAGACAACTCCACAATGTCAGAAAACGTCCACTTTCATCTTTGGTTGGGGAAAATCTTTGCTCAGATTCTATCCTTCTCTCCTTATCTTTGTGGATGCTTCCCAATTCCCGGATACGCCAAATCCGTGACCCTTGGCTGACTCATTCCCTGCATGAGCATGGCAGTGGATTTCATGACAAAGTCCCATGGTCTCAGGATAATTACCTGCCCAACGTCTCAGATGGAGAGCCTAGATACAAGCAAACTCCCAAACTCCTGACATTTATCACTCTAAAAAGCAGCCAGTGGAAAAGCAGCCCCCATCAGATAAGAAATGTCAGTCAAGATTTCAATGTATTCGTCTGCAGCTTGTAAAGGACACATCACAGTATATCTGCAGGACAAAGTGTGGTGAATGTTAAATCTCCACAGCGTGGGAACCAGCACAATGGATCACATCTCCATACGTGATAATGGGAAACTAATAATTCTCTCAACAAACTTTAATGCCAAAAAGTTGCCACAGAGAACCAACGAGGACACAAGGGCTTCTTCTTCAAAGCCTCTGAGATTGGCAGCATTAAAGGCGTTTGCTTTGAGCTGGCTCCGTGTTAAGCTTCCTCTCTGTCCCTTCATCTCTCCCCAATCAAGCTGTGCCTCAGTCAGCACCCAGTTGTTAAATTCTGGATGGATTAAAGAGCCTGAGAAAGTGCTTTTTTAGGAAAGTGATGTTTATCCATCACTCATCTACGTGAGTGTTAAATTTCAGATCTTCGGCTCCTCTAATGATTGTTACATGGTGGTGCATTCAGAGACTTTGCTTTGCACAGTAGAGGGGATGTTTGATCTAAAGGTTTCTCTTTGCCCAAGATTAAATCTGAATTTGAATCATCCTTTGGGGTCTAATTGCATAGGATTTTGGTGACAGTGCAGCAGGGCCCCAGAGTGTATTGGCAGGAAGAAGAGGACAGGAATTCCTCAAAGGTTGGAGCCCAGGAGATTTCAATAACATTTTGGGCGGAGAGGAAAATGAAATTCAAAGACAGAAAAAAACAGATTTTCTTGTGAAATGTTAAAAATGGGAAAAGGGGAAGGATAATCTCTCTAGTTAAATTCCTAGAATTCCTGCAGGCTTCCAACTATTGCCAACTTAGAGGTATTGACCATTTTCAGACCCTCTCTGATGGAACTGTGGGTGGACAGGGTTCAGACTGACAGTAAGTTCTTCAAAACTGCGAAGTTTTGACTCTGCATTAGTCATAATTACACCTGTCAAAGATAACATACTCCTGGAGATTTTCTGTTGCAGAGCTAATGGCAGAGGGACTCTTGCAAAACCCTCCACAATAATTTCTGGATGCCTCAGGCCTTCAGGAACTATTTTGACAGGATGATGACATCTTGCTGTGCAACAGGAGGCCCTGCTTCAACTACAAGTGGTGTGGGGCTTAGAAATTTGAAGCATCTTTGCTTTTCTTCACCTGCAAAAGTCCACCCCCTTGCACTTCAGCAGTGCCACCCTTACAGAGGCACAAGAAAAATGAAGTCATAAAGTGGGTACTTGCTGGTCAACTCTGGTCTGTCACTTCCACTAAGGGGTAAACACTTCAACACAGCAAGGAAACACGTGATGATAGTGAAATTTGTGCTAAGACAAACCCCTCAGGACTTGCTACAGCTTTTCCTCAGCTCCTACCCAGTCTATCCCAGTGCCTGCCCTGCCCAGGATCTGGAAAGCTGCCTTGGAGATCCCAGACAAAGACAGTCTATTCTGTGTATGCGTGGGCATGAGCCAAGGAATGCACAAAGGTGTGTCAGCATTGCCTCAGAGCCTGCTAACCACGCTCACAGGAGGGCTTTTCTTCCTTCCCACTGGCACTACTTTCACTGCCACACCACCACTCCCTTCCAGCTCCAAATTTGCATGCCCTGGGGAGCAGGAAGGTCAGCGCTCAGTGCCAAAGGATGAAATGTTGAAATCCTCTTCCAGTTGAGATTAAATTAGGGGAGAAGGGATGGAGCATGCCAAAAGCTTAGATAAAAGCTCATTGTCTTCACCAGGAGCTGGGGTTGAATAAGAAGTTCAGGATTTGGCAGAATCAGTGTAAAGCATTGCAGAATGACTGCATGCAGCTAGTTTTCATGCATAATATATATAGGAGAATACCATATGTTTAAAGCATCAGACAATCAGGCCAATCTTGGATGATATTATAAAGCTTTCCTTCAGTGTTGCATTTGTTCTAAACAGATGCATTTCTCCTTTTCCCCCTCCTCCCCCCAAGCTTCCCAGCCTGCCAACACTCATTTATAAGGAAACCAGGTGTCCATCTTTAAAAAATGAAATAAATCAGTATACAAAGGAATCTGTCCAGGAAGAAAGCAAGTGCCCATCTCATTTATTTTTGTTTCAAACAGGAAATATGTTGATAAACAAACTAACAAATGGACAAACAAGAATCAAAACAAGGAAAAGGAAGACATGAAAACTCATAGGAATTAGGTTCTGAATTCTACACAGCCAAATGCTAATCATGCCAGTCCCCAAATGTACAGAACAGATGAATTCAAGAACAGAAAGTGCGCCAGTGATAGCAGATATGCTCTGGATGAAACATGTCCTGCATCAGTTATGAGTAGGGCTGGATGCTCTTGTCTTTAAAGTGTATGGTTTGATTTTATATTAATTCATCAGCAGCATCACCAGTCTCAGGGGCTTGTCTCTGCCCATTATAGGTGCTTTGCATATGTGGTTGGAAAAGAACCACCATCTGATTTGCTTCATTGCTGCTCTCTGCTGTGGCCGTGTTGTCCTCCTTGGAGCTGCTGGCAGCCCCTGCCTGGCATCAGGAGTTCTGCTGGGCCCTGGCACAGCCCTGGTGGGTGCTGGGTGTCCCAGCAGCAGAGCAGCTCTGACAGCTGGGACACAGCCCAGAACCTCCCAGCACACTGGGTGTTGGCAGCATGGGGAAGGGATGTGAGAAAATCCAAGGCCAACCTACTTTGTGCAAATCATCCACGAGTGAGTAAGAGCAGCTCTGTCCTCCTGCAGTGCTTCAAGAAACGTTGCATCCATCAGTCCTTGGTGGAACAGCAAAACCACCTTGCAGACAAAAGCCACCAGGCTCAGCAGCAGAGCAGCTGGGAATCCCCGGCAGCTGATTCCCTGTCCTTCACATGGAGTTCCCTCCACTCATGCAAGCTCTTAAGGCCATGTTTTATATCCTAATTAAACTGAAACAAAAGGAATTGGATAACAGTCTAAAAGATTTGCAAGCTACATCTATTTCACAAAATTACTCCTGTTCCCACTAGTGTAGCTCATCAGGTCCAGCACATGTTCTAATGTGTGGGACTAATAGATTTGTAACAGTGATAGCTAATATGAGTCTGTTCCAGTTACATACTTATCATGGGTCCTTGCAGGCTTTCCATCAAAGCTGCTGAATAAATACACTTTTTATTAAAGAAAGAGGGAAAAAATGCCTCTTTGCCCATAAATCTCTCAGCACATTAGCCCTCAAAACAATTCACTGAGGCAAGGTCGTATTTCCTTTGCATTAATTTAGATCCTTGGAAAGTTCAGTGAGATGAGAAGACAAGACAAAACACAAAAGGCTGAGTCTTCAGCTGCCATGAATCAGCGTGGCTTCCCATCAGCTGAGAATCCAGCCATACATCTAAAGAGAGCCATAGGAAACACGTAAATATTTCTTTAAAGTCTTGGGGTCTGGCAGTGATAATCCATATGTCATATTATTATTTCAAAAGGAAGGTAGAGACTAAAAGGACAGATGATGTTTGACAAGTGAGAGCAGCTTTAACAGCCCAATCGAGAAAGATTTTTTGATTTCAGCGGGATGGGGTTTGCCCCACGGTGTTGGTAGTCACCAGGTTTAAGAGGAGGGGGAAATATTCCATTGCTTTGTTTTGTGTCCAGGCAGTATTTCTGTGGGACAGGCCCTGATGCCAGCCACAGGGCTGGAGCAGAACATGACAAATCAAGTCACAGAGGGATAGGCTGAAGTGAAGTATCTGATGATGCTCTGCCTCTCAGTTATCTCCCATCCGCTGCTCTGAACAGCAAGGAAAGCTGCCAGCTCTGAGTCCTGTACTCAGCGCTGTCCCTTTGATACCACAGCTCTCTCAGTCATGTTTACACCCTTCAGATATTTTTAGACCTTTTTTTCCACATGCAGAACTACACGTTGTCATCTCATAGCCTCGTTTCGTGGTTTGAGCCTTCCCACATAAATCATTTTTCCCTAACATCTGATCATTTAGTGATCAGAAGGCAGAGGGGTGGTCTGGTTGCTTTTCATTTATCTTCCTCCCAGGTCCTGTTATCTGGTCACGTCATGGTGGCCAGGACCAAGAATGTGATTTGTTTCAAGGACAAATCAGAAACAAATAGGGAAGAGCTGATTCTTTCCCATGGCACAATTTGCCTCTGTGGAAGCAGACAATTTTATTTGCAATAATATATTAGTTCAAATTGATCTCCAATTTGTCATCCACTGGCACTTCAAGGATCCCCATGCTTTACTTGGAACTGGTAGACAATAACTTGTCAAAACTGTTAGTTGCTGATATAGTTGGAGGGAAAAGGGGCCCTTTGAAAACAGCTTATGGTTTGATGAATAATTTCTAGTAGAAGGAACTTGATTATAAAAAATTATTTTAACAATAAATACACTTTTCTCCCCAGGGGAATAAGATTGTAATCTTCTTCACTTTGAGACCTTCCAAAGCTCTTCTTTTTGTGAGTGAGTACCCAACTCTTTTGGGTAGAGTTCTTGTTCATACAGATATTTGGCAGGTTTACCAGAAAGTAAATATCACATTACAGTAACGAATTTGTGGGCATGATCTGGTCCAACTAGACAGACAGCTAAGCACTGTAAAGAGTTCTGTCAAATAATTATTCTCATCAAATTTCATTCTCCATCATGGTCACATCATCCAGATCAAATCCTTGGTTTTTCTGTAAAAATATCTTAAATATCCCACACAAGAACCATTAAAACAAGCTATGCCAGATCATGAAACAGAAATGCATTCAACCCATTATTCTATGAATAAAAAGCTTTTACAGGACAAATCCTATTACATGCCATGCTTGTAAATTCATTCCGGAAAACCTTTGTGGCCAAAAAGGTCCATGTTAGCCATTATGGGGTGTTTCTTAGCAAAAAATCTCCTATTGCTGCAACCACTCCTCCCCATCCCACCCTTGCCATGACCTCCAGCAAGTGCCAGGTCCCAGCTGGCTGTTGGCACAAAGGTGAGGAGTTGGGTGCTTGAGAGCAGCATGACAATTACCCGAGGCTTGACAAGGTGTCCTCCCTTTGCCCACCCCTGGCTCTGAACCCTGGAGCTTCCAAGAACAAGGAACAACTCCCAGGGCAGCAGCTTCCCTTCAGAACCTGGCTATGGGCTAGCACTCCATCAGGTATCACACCCATCACAGTACCTGACAGGTCTTGTTGCTGTGGAATGTAATCCTGCCTCTTTCCAGGCTCCGTGGGTTCTGGAGGGTGGTGGGTAACCATAGGAACAACGCTGTGAAACCCCACGGGAGCTGACGTGCAATGAATTGGTACCGCCTGAGCAGAGCCCTCCAGGAGGAGCCCTCGTGGGTGCACTGCTCTGGGCTCCAGAGGGGTGTCCTGTGGGACAGAGGACAGAGTTAGCGTGGAAAGGCTGGCACCAGCCATCTTAAAGTCCTTTAATTAAAGCCCAGAAACCCATTATCCTTGCACACTTTTTCCTTCCATTTCTGAGCGGAGCAGGTGATGCTGATCTCTGCTCCATGTCCCACACAGCTTTAAGGCTGTGTTCACTAAAACATCCTACGAGCACATGTAGGACACTGCAAGTCTTGCCAGATTTTTTTGAAGTAAATTCAGTCTCTTCTTGGCTTGTTCCAAAGCTTTTTCATGTATGGAGAACACTCTTCTAATTATACAGAAGTACTTAAATATGAGATATCCTAGAAACAGTGGTATTCAGTAACGTCCAGTAACCTGCAGGAGCAGGTTCCCAGATCACCATCACAAAAATATCAGCTTCTATTCTGTCAAACAGAAGTTGAATGCCTGTGGTGCTCAGATTTTCCATACCAAGGAGGTTTACATTTTAACACTGAGCTTCCTGGCTTTCTCTCAAGACATTCCCATGAATCTCAGTATTCCATGGGGACTGTAGAAGGTACAACTATAAAAGCCATGGTTTTAGGAGGAGAGAAAAAGCAGATGCTCTTCCTCCACCTTCATTACTCATCTGCACTGGGGACAGGTCACCACTTGGACCTGAGATTTCAGCCCAGCATCAATTCTTCTCTTACCATATCTACACCTTCAGCTGTGGAAAACAGGGATGCAAATGCAGCACAGTCTTACACTGACACTGGTTTCTGCCTGTGAATTCCCCTACACACAGGACATGATAATAAATCATACACAGAGCCTGCTGATCGATTCTGCCCGAGCAGTACGTTGGTCTCCAGGGCCAACAAACCAGCACTTAAATAAAGTTTCCTTGCTCAGTGTGCCATGCTGCAATAAAAAGAGTTGTTGTGCATCCCAGGCAGGTCATTTAGCCTCCTGTGCAAGGAGAATGACAAAAGGATACACATGTAGGCATTAGAAAATGCTCCCACCTGATGCTCCTAAAGTGAGCTCTCCAACAGCTCAACGCTTCCCCTGTAGTTTTCCTAATAATTAATGGACAAATAGAGTCTTCTGGGAAAATTGTCACCGGGTAATTAATAAAAAATGAAAGTGAGAGAGCAAGAACTACAGGGATGTTGCAGAAAGCCTGCAAATTAAAAGAGGAGGGTTTAGAGTTGTGATGCCTTCCCAGTCTCAGAGGGAACTTCACACGTGCTCCATGTTCCTCAGTGACTGACTCCAGACTCTCCACCTCTTCCAGTCACACTTCTGGAACAAGAGACATTGTGATGGAAATGTTCATGCCCTGCCACACTTCTCAATGGCCCAGCATGAGCAGACCTGCTCAAACAGATGGGGAATGGCTGTCAAGGACAAATCTCCATAGTCCAGTGGTGATCTATTACCAGTGATCACTTACAAATAAATGTAACTGTTTGTTTTCTACCTGTGGTTTCAATCTGCTTATCATTTTGATGTGGAGAGTTCATTAAAACCCAGGAAAGGGTTCCTTTCTCTATCAAAGCAGTGATATAATATCGTTTTACTTTAGAATCTCTGAAAAGCCTCCTTAAAGAGCAAACACTCAAGCACATTTATCTCACTGTTCCCAAAGCAGAGTAGAGTTTTAAAAATCCCTGAGCTTTCAGAGTCAAAATTGATGCTCTGTTGGGATATGGGGTTGAGAAACCATTGCTGGAAATGCCCATCTTCCAGCTCTGTCTCCACCTGCAGTTTGCCAACACGAGTTCCTAAGCTGTCACAGATGCAGGGGAATCCTGAGGGGAAGGAGGATGAAGATGGATGGTCTTATGATTAAGCCAGAGGACAAGGATTCAAGGGACCTGGCGTCACTTATAGACCTCCTGTGCTGACTTTGGGCAAGTCAATTAACCTCTCTGTGCCTCTGCTTGCCATCTGTAAAATGGAGATAAGAGACTTCCCTACAGCACAGGAGCGTTCGAAGGAGACTTGTGCGGTTGACAGATGCTCTCATCCGATGCCAACAGGAGTCATGAGATTTCATTGACAGGAGAGTGATGGAGTGGAGAAGACCCACTGCCATGTGGGGTTATGTGGCTTTGTGAAAACTCAATAGGTATCTGTTCTGCTTCCCTTGCCACCTGCTTCACACCTGTCTGTCTTACAAGGCACAAATGCTCTCCTGACCGAGCACTGGCTCCAACACCAGCTGTGGGAACCCACGTGTCTCATAGGATGATCCCACGAGAGGAAATGTACCAGTGAGGATTTTGGGCATTCAAAAAGGTTATGTGAGTCTCAGAAATAGCCTGAGGTGAAATGTTCTGCTTCCCTGACCTGCTGCCCTTGTGCCCGTGGGGCACCCAGATAATTCCCCACTCAGGAAGCGGGTCCTGCCCATCACAGCAATGCAAGAGATATCACAGCTGGCACCACCTGTCCTTCTCTCCCACCAGGCTACAGGAGCTCGCTAATATCTCCAAGACTTTTGCAGCTCTGTAAACAAGGAAACATAATTTGCAATTATGCTTTTTGATTTCTGGTTGGTTTTTTTGTGGGTCTTTCTAAGACACCAGAAAAGAAAAGCAATCCTGTGCTTTCACAGGAAATGTTATATTTCCCCTTCCAGTTTCACAAGACAAGTTAAAGCATCTAATCTTGACCCTGGCAAAGCTTGTCTGACCCTTTCCTACAAGGCTCAGAGGAAGGATTTCTTTCCCTCTCCTGCTGGGTTTGTGGGTGGTTTGTTTTTTGTTCTTTGTTTTTTTATTCTATTAAAATCCCATAGTATTATTAAAAGGAATTGTTCAATTCCTTTAATTGGCTCAGAAAATAAATTCTTCCATCAGCCCAGGGGGTCATGGCCATCAGCAGCTATTTATTATCAGCATTGATTGAGAAGAACAGCCTTTAAATGGAAATAAATTGAATTCTATGGCAAAGAGTATTCCATACAGACTACTAATATAAGACAAGGAGCTTAACAGTTTTATTTCATATTTATTTGTTCCCCTCCTCAGCTCATAGCTATCTTCACAACTCCCAGTTACTTCCCATGTTTCCCACCAACATCCCCTCCTCATCATGGCAATTTCCTTACCTACATGGGTGAGAGCAGGCACAAGGGTGATAATGATGACAGAGACTTGAATGAGCTCAGGGAGGCTCCAAATCAGGTCCCTGGGAGCCAGTGGAGGAAGGAGGGGTGATGGGGAGCAAGATGAGACTTCCACATGCATGCACAATAGAAATGAGTGTGGGAGAAGAGCTCTCCTATGCTCTCTGGGGAATTTTTTGTTATATTTTTGCCTTCTCTACTGTTCAAAAACTGTCTTTTCCACCCCCTTGTTGACTCCAGAATACATTCATAGTGCACACCTTCATCTCAGTGTTTAATTGCTTGAGATTGTTACTTGTAGGCTGCTAATTTATTAAAAGCAGGTCTCTTGTATTACTCTGGAACCCACAAGAATCATTGTCTTCCATTAAAGGCAGTGGTGCGTGCCTGCTTGTCTTTTTTCTCCAGCCACCTCTGTAATTGCAGCCCATTGCTAAGATGTGAAACTGCCCTACCAGCTCAGCATCCTCCACTGGGAGTGTTTGGATGAGGGACAAATGCAGGAGACAAATTCACTTGGGATATAATCAGAAATAACTGCTCTGATGTTCACAGAGATGGCACCAGGGATGCACAAAGCCTCTGAGCTGCTCAGGTCACATTTCACAGATGGGTCAAAAAGTGAAGCCAGGGACTCCTGACACAGATAGTCACTGGAAGCGTCATGAAGACCAGACCTTGACAAAATATGATGATGGATCCCTACAGCATCCAATGGAGCCAGCACTGTCTTTGCCCAGCTAAGCACAAAAAGGTCTTCCCTCGTCATATGGGCCATCTTCCAAGTCAAATACATCCCTCAAAGCAGACACTTGCAGCATACACTGGTGCCACAAGCACAGATGGGACTCCCATAACAGGAGATAGAGAGAGAGAGATAGAGAGATACACATAAACATACATGTCTCCATATACCAGGTGGCTGATACAGGCTAGAAGCTCCCTACTTCTTCTCAGCCACCACTTCTCCAACAGGTCTGTCCACCTCCAGAAGGCTGCCCAGCTGCCTTCATCATCTCCTGACTCTGCTCTGCCTTTGAAGATCTTCCTGATAGCCCCATGCACACACCTGATCCTACAAAGCTGCTCTGTAGTGTTGAACTTGGAGAATTAGCATCCCTTAAAGCAGTGCCTGAGCCTGGTTTTCAAACTCCTAAATAAAATAAATCAACAGACAATTCGGTGATGGAAAATCACTCTATACCTGAGATACTGCTGAGCAGCAGTGGAGGAGCTGTCTATCCCTCTCAGATTATTTTCTGAGATCCTGTAATTGCAAGAGACAGATACCTCTCAATATATAAGGATAACACCACAGCCCTCTTGTGTCATGGCACAGCTCCTGTTTCAGACACACAGTGTTTCCCTCAGTTTTGGGTTCCTATGATTTGCACCCTCATCTCGATTTGACACTGTTTGACACTTAGCTCCACTGATGTACAAGTGCAAGTTCAAAAATAAGACTAAACCACCATCACATGTTGGGATGGGGCACTGGATCCAGACCAGCTGGGAGATGCCTTGTGGAGTGTCCAGCCAGCTGTCAGAAGGACTCAGGAATCTAAACCCTCCTGTGGCCCAAAGGCCACCAATATTCCACAGTGCACCCTCACAGCCCATGACACTTTTCACAGTCTGTGAGTGTCTGGGGTGGAGCTAACAGCATCTGCAGGCAGGTGCAGGCAGAGGAGGCAGAGGAAGCAGAGGAAGCAGAGGCACAGGTACCAGCTCTCACAGAATTCACAGAATACACAGAATCACAGAATTACTGGGTTGGAGGAGACCTTCAAGATCACTGAGTCCAGCCCATGCCCTAACACCTCAACTAAACCATGTCACCGAGTGCCACATCCAGTCTTTCTTTAAACCCATCCAGGGATGGTGACTCCACCACCTCCCCAGGCAGAGCATTCCAGTGCTTTGTCACTCTTTCCATGAAAAACTTTTTCCTAATATCCAACTTATATTTCCCTTGACCCAGCTTGACACTGTGTCCTCTTGTTCTGTCAGCTGCTGCCTGGTGAAAGAGCCTGACCCCCACCTTCCTACAACCACCTTTCAGGAAGCTGTAGATCCTTAGCAGCCAGCAATTAGAGCAGCAGCAATACAAGACTAAAACAATAACATTTTGTTTATCTCCCAAACACTTATTTCATTTTTAGCACTCTGCCTCCAAGTGCTAGGTAATAACAGGATACAAGGCAGGCAGTAGCTTTCAGTATCCAAAACTGTGTGGGTGCATCTGTGGTTGTAAAGGGGAGAGTTGCTGCTCCAGATCCCCAGACCTGGAAATGGTGTGGTTGCAGGTGGTGGTGTGAGCTGTAGGTTAGACTGAAGATGGGGATTTCTCAGGGATATGGAGTGGAGACAAGCTAGACTAGCTGCTTTGGTGTCTGTGGACTGGCTTTGAGTTACACCCTTTGAAGATCTGGCTCCCTGTTCCTGAAACAGCCTGCCTTCTTCTAGGACTGTTTTGATTTTACCTAAGTATTTGATTTATTTCGTGTCCAAATATCCCAGGATCTATCTGAAACCTGCAAGCAGGACCACACAGCAAAAGACAGACTTACAAAGAGCCAAAAAAACCATTCCATTTACATTAAACAAGGCCATTATTGTGGTTTAATATAGGAATTGATTATTATAAGTATGCATATTGAGCTTAACAGCTTAGATTTGTATCTGTTTCATCACTGTTAATCTTTGATAAATATGTTTTTAATAATCTCTGATATTTATTGAACATAAAACTGTCATATGAAATTGAGAATAAGATTGCCAAAGATAATTATTATACACTACTTCAACACAAATTCATTATTAAAAACCTTTCACTGAGGCTTACTTTTAACCACAACATAACTGATGCGGATACTGCATAGTTAATCTATAATAAATATATTTGCAATAAGCTATTGATATTTAACCTGCAGTAACTGTCTTAATAAATATGATGCATGGAAATGGCTTTTGAACAAGCTGGTCTTTTTACAGCTCTGTCAGACCCTTGGAGGATGTGGGGTGGGAAGGGGGAAAGTTATGGCCTGGTATAAGGCAGTTCACTTATCAGTCCCCACAGCCTTCCCCTACCCTGGGCACTGGACTCACTGCTGTTTCAACCCCCAAATCTCCAGCCCTGCACTCTTACAGGGATCTGTCATTTGGTCTCAGTTCTGACTCATATTAACATTTGGCCCCAGCCATCCCTACACCTCTGGTGGGCTGTGCCATACAAAGGCTGTTAATTCAGCTCCTGGTGCCCCCAGATGATGCTCTGTCTGCCCAATAGCTTTGCAAAGTGGATAAGCACCCTCGAGGGATCTGAAGCACACAGAACCCATACCCCTTGGGCTGTAAAAACACAAGCTTTGTGAGAATACGGATCAACAGAGAAGCTCAAATAAGGAGATTTCAGTTTTGAACTCAGCAGAGGCCACCAAATGCCTTTGACACATGAACAAGACAGGAGTCTGACTCCAAGCCATCAGAGGCAAAGGACTTGACCCAGTGCTGCTGAGACCCCCTGGGATATCTCAGAGATGTGTTTGTCATTCTTTGCGTCACTTAACGACTGAGGTTAGTTGCAGCAAGTCAGCTATAGCAGATATGCATAAAATTTCCCTCCCAGCACTAATCAGATGGGAGAGGAGCAGAGTAATTCCTCCCCTGTCCTCTCCTCTGGGTCTTGCCCCATTTGTTATATGGCCACTCATAAGGCCCTTTAAGAATTCCTGGAGGCCACCGTCTGATTCTCACGTATCAGAGAGAGCCAAAGATCTCAATGTGCAACTTTTAATTGAGCTGTATCATCTGCCACAAACATAAAATTAATGGTCCTACATCATAATCATAAATTCATACATAACCCCATGCACCAGCAAATAACTCTTTGCAGTGATACTACAATGGTAAGCTGATTTGCAGGAAGCGCACGCTTCCCAGGAATCCTAATTAACCAAATTAACACCATCACTTCAAATCATGTCCCAGCAGTAGGACATTTCCGACTGGCCTCGGGCTGGAGCAAAGCAGCCAAATGAAAACCTGACAGCATCTCTGCGAGTCCGGCAGCCTTACCCTCTACTGGGGGAAATATCTGCTGCCCATCCATGCACACAAGGAAGGGAGCAAAAGTCTCGTGAGCATTTGTAGGCACTGACCCAAAATAGACCACGGCACAGTGACCCTGTGCATGAGCAGATCTCAGCTCCTCATGCATTTCCCAAATCTAACCAGCAGCATGAGGAGCTCCTTCCTGCAGTGCTGGCTTCCTCCAGAGGGTTGTGACACTGCCAAATGCCCTCAGAGAGTGTCAAATGCTGCTTTGGGTGAGTCTGCAATGGGTCTGGGGTCTTGGGCAGGGCTGATAAAAGGAACAAACTACAGAAACCCCAAACCAGTTTCCCTGAACCCGCTTGTTCGTACTGATTTCCCCTTGTGACTTGCCCAAAATATTTAGTGCTCAACACCTTTTTTTCCCCCCTTCTGGGTAGTCAGGTTTTTCTATTTCTGCCATGGGAAAAACAAGTTGCTATTTTGGGAGCATGTGGGATTCAAGGCTGTGACTGTCTCAGCACTCCCTGCATGGAAGAGGAGATCCACAGCCTGTGTGCCAGAGGGACTGGCTCGTGTCCCTCTACACATGCAGCCTGGATGGCAGGGAGGCCCAGTCCTAACAGGGTCCTGGTGCATGGAACGGCCTCAGCTGCCCAGGCACAGGGCCAGAGGTCCCATCCCTGCTCTGAAGTGATGCTCCAAAAGCTGGGCTGGGAACTTTGGACCCGGAGGAAAAGGAGGCTCCTACCAGAAGTGGGGTTCGAACCCACGCGGGCATGCGCCCATTGGATCTTAAGTCCAACGCCTTCACCACTCGGCCATCCTGGTGGGCTCTGGGCTCTCCCCTGGCCCAGCAGCTCCTCCCTGAGAGCTCACACCCCACCAAAACCTCAGGGCCCCAACCCTGACACTTCCCAAGCCCAGTGACACTATTGCCTCCTCACCAATTTCTTCAGTGTCCCCAGCAACTGATGGAACGTCTCATTAGGAGAGGGCAGGTCTCATGGGCCATGAGGAGTGGCACAGCCCCTGTGTGCCACCCTAGATCCTCATGCAAGGACCACAATCACTGCTTGTGATGCCAACAGGGACCCCAGAGTGAGGGGGACATCTCTGGGAGGTCCCTCCTGACCCCACTGGGTCCTCAGGGGAAGGGAGCAGCTCTGAGAGCCTGGCAGTTCTCAGCCAGACACAGCACACAGTTAAAGCCCTGGCTCTGCACCCCAGGTTCCACTCCTTACCCTCTCCTGTCTGGATACAGTCTGCTAGTGCATTTAGCTGGGACAGACAGTGGTACAGGAGGGTCTTTTTTCTTCCTTTGGGATGAGGTAAAGCTTTGTTTCCATCATAAAGGGGGAAGAAAAAAACCCAAACATCACTACTGAACCTCATGGGATTCAAACCCACAACCCCCAGGTGCCCATGTGCAGGAAGTCTTTAGCTCTTAAGCCACAGGAGCCTGGTAATTTCTGTTCCTGAATTCAGCCACCCTCAATCTTCTCAAGCCAGCACCTTCCCACAGGGATATCATCACACAGAGAAACCCTGCCAGGCCCTTTCACCAGAAGATTCTGTCTGCTGGAGATACTCTCAGCCAGGATGTCTTGGTCCTGTCCTGCTCCAGGGTGAGAGAAATTTCCTTCTTTCTTCCACAGGGACTGCTCATTACTGTGCCCTGGGGTAGCTGAGCCACTTGGAGGGCTTCTGACTGGCTCAGGGAAAGGTGAGAGGGACCACAAAGGGATATTTCCAGGCCTCAAAAGAGTCCTACACAGAGCTCCTCAGTCTGGGGAGGTCACCGTTGCCTCCAGAGATAATTCACAGGTACTGAGAAGAAAGGCAGCAATATTCCAGACATCCCATGAGAGAATGCTGCACATCCTCAGCTCAGCAGAGAGGACTGGGTCAACCTATTCATATGCTGCCAGAAGGAAAACTCACAAGAGGGGACAGAAACTTTCCCTTTTTACTCTGTTCATTACAGCCACAGAAATCTGCCGTGCTGGTCTGTGTGTGCAGAATCACAGCGCAGCATCCCTGGATGCCTCCAGCTGCAGCACCCACATTAATATCAAATGAAGTCATGCTCACAAAGGGTGTTGTGCTCGCCAGCTCCAGAGGAATCTGCTCCTAATGAGCGACTTCAAAGCATTAATGAGCTTGCAAAGCTCTCCTCTTCGTTTACAGAGCTGGATCTCACACGCTTGGCATTAAGACAGGGGTCACCCGTCAGCAGAGGAGAATGTGTGTGCATGTCAGCGAATATAATATATTTGTCATCCTCTAAGAAGCAAAGATTAATCATGCCCTTCCCCAAAAGGAAGTTTTTACGCCACATCTGCTCTTCACAGCATGGAGAGAAGGGACCTGCCCGGAAGGATGTCCATGACCCACACTGCTCAGATCCCCAGAGAGCCCAGCTTTGAAGTTAACAACCCACCTTAACCCCTTGGGTCCAGGCTGGGAGATGCTACTTGAATTGGCAGCCTGAGGGATGAATAAAATGGTGGAATTCTGTTCCAGTGAAGGTTTAATGCATGCATGGAGGGAGGGAGTGGTATGGATGTATGAGAGTAGGTTTGACTGATGCTTCCTGCTCCGTGGCATCCATCCAGCACTGGCAAGGAAGGGAGATGCTGGCCCAGAACAGCAGGGCTGCACAATGCGTCTGCTGCTCTCACCAGGGGCCACTCTCTCCCAGCCACAACCCCCTCCAAGCCTCCCTGAGCTCACCATAAATCCTTGTGTTGAAACAGCCCCCAGTGCCTGGCCAACATCCCATCTGCACCCATTTGAGGAGCTGAGCCGAGCCATTGTGCTGAGCTGGGAGACAGCCACACAAACTGTGGGAAGAGACCAGCCTGAGCACAGACCTGCTGCTGGGCACTGATTGCCCTTCCTCCCAAAGCCCCTGAGCCTTTTCAGCCTTTACAGAGCCCTCTTTTTGTCTGGTGTTTCTGCTGATGCAGGGAGGGCTGATGAGGTAGGGGACAAAGAGATATGAGATTGTTCTTGCACCACTGCTGCCCAACCTTCAGACAATCCCCATGTACAGCCTACAGAGGCACTGGAGTGGGGACAGCTCAGCTTCCCTGGCCTGCTTCAAACTTACCATCACACATATCCAAGGGGGTCACAGGCACAACCTGTCTGTATTTAAAAATTCAGCTGCTTCCCAGAGTCTGCCCCGGCTGTGCATCATTCACAAGGTTGCTTGGCCTCACCTGCAAACCTGCACAGAGCCCTGGCTGGGTCTGGAGTCAGCCTTGCCTCTGGCAGAGTTGTAATATCAGCTGAATTACATGTACTTGTCTTGGATGTCTCCTGTGCAATCCCAAGCCAGGCTGGCCGTACCTTGCTTGCAGTATCCCCATGAAATGTCAGCTTGAAGATGACATGGCTATAGGCTTTCAGAACACATGTTCTGCCAGAGAAAGACAATGGTGTCCTGAAATCAGAAAGGTGTCATCCTTTGGTTCAGAAACACATTGGCAATGTGAACTGGAAAGCTGTTTCTCCTTCTTCTCCCTCCAAAAGAGATCTTCTGGCACATGGTGTCTATTCAGTAGGTCTGTGTTTAGTTTAAATAGCCTCTGGAGGCAACTCTGTCCTGCATGCTCAAACTGCAGCTGAAGAGTGGTTGACTGGTAATTAATAAAAAAATCCAAAGCCTTAAAGTTAAGAGCAGAGTAGAGTAAAAATGACACTGAGGGATTTCAGGCCAAAACTGCTCCATTTTATTAATGTGGAGGCAAAATCATTCTCAGCATCATCACTTTAGAAACTAGTTGGAAAAGGGGAAAAGTGGGACAGGGCTCTCTGTGCTCCTCTTGTGCCCTTTCCCCTGCTATAAAAGCACCTCAGCACATGGGCTGTGCTCCCTTTGGAGCTCTGTGACCTGGAGGTTTGGCAGCCTTACCAGGGTCATCTTAGGTTAAGTGTGAGATGACAGCTTGGCTCCACCTTGTGCCATAGGCTTGGGGGGAAACTTAACGCTGGGTATAGCTGTGTTCATGTAGTAGTTAATGGGGAAGCTCTTAGGACTTCCTCAGGTTTAAAATACACTACTGAAGTACCTCATGTCTGGAAACTACCACATTTTGAGAGTAGCTGGAGTTCATTGACAGAAGGAAGAGTTGAACAGCATTACTATTTAACTGGGCCTCAGTAGGTTTAAGAACAAACAGGCAAGCAAGCACAGAAGATCACTCTTACTTCCCATCTTTCCTCCCTCTTGAGAGGCAATTCAGGAAACCAAGCCAGCCTTTCTTTGTATTCAGAGGGTTTTTGTTATACAATGGCTAGAAAATTCATGTTGTATTGCTATGGGTGAAGGCTTATACTCTGCAGAATTTGACATGATGCCCTGCTGCCTGTTGGCACAAATCAGCCCCTGTGGAGCTACAAACCTTATGGTGCTGTGTAGCTTCAGAGGAAAGGCTTCCCATGTAGCTTGCAAATACTGGTGTTTGGCTAGAAAACCAAAGACCACTTACTATGGGCACACAGACTTGATTAAAAACCAGTGGAGTTGTGCAATTATGGGAGGTTATTTACCCCAGAGGGAAAATATGTCTTCCTTCTTGAGTAAATTTTTTCAAAAAAAACATAAAAACCCTCATCAAACCAAAAGCAATGCAGCTACCAGAACAAAAGTAGTAAGTCACAGACAATAACAAATTTGCCTACTTTCTCCTTCTCAGGAATGGTGTCCCAGATGTTTACAATTTACCACAAAGTACCTCTATTCTAAATTATTCTCCCAGTTATTTTCCACAAATATTTCTTGGGCAACAGACAGTTTGGCAAAAAATTAATCTTGAGGCTTCAAAGCAGCCTGGCTTTGCATCATTGTTTCTGCTTTGATTCTGAGTGGGATCCTAAGGAGATGTCAGGAATGAATGGTGATGGTTCAGCATTTCAAAGTCATCAACAACCCGTATTCAATTATTCCTAAAGATGTTCTGAACAGGATACACAAGTAGTTCATCAAGACTATACCTTTTTTCAGTCTGAATTTGATTTTGTGGAAGATACCATCATGGGCACATCTCTTCCTGTCGTTGCTCAGTGTGTCTTCCAAAGGGAGAAAATGAGTCACAGCTTTGCAGAAGGGAAAGCTCAAGAACACATCAAGGATCACAGTGCTGTGGTACTGATGCCTCAGATGCTGAGTGCCCAAACCATGAAGTCATAAAGGGGCCTGATGTAAATAAGATATTCGCTGCATGTTCCTCTCTTCTTGCCCAATGCAGTCAGTTAGCTTTTCTACAGTCGCTGCAGAGAGAGGAACTTGGCCAATCCTGACTCGAGGCACGTGATCCCTTCCAGCTCCACTCTCCATACCTGCATTTCAGCATGCACTCATCACCAGATGTGTGTAAACCAGGCTCCATTAAGGTCATTCAAAAATCACACAATAAAAACCTATGCCTTATTTTCTTTTGGCTGCCTTTTCACATGACAGAGGAGTTAGCTCTGGTGAACAATGGCTCAGTGGAGAGCTCCGTCCTTTCTGGGACCATAACTTAGGAAATACTGCAGCAGCACTCCTCTGAATCAACCCAGAGGGGAAAATGAGGTGACTGAATTACACATGGACAAATACCAGTAGAAGAGGTTCACATTTGTCAAAAAAGTCTCCTGCAATTATTTACATACCTTGGACAAAAGTGCTGGAATGAATGGGAAAAACCTTTTGCGCTCCACCTGCAGCATCAGCAGTGCCCACTCCTGCTTGTTAGCTCAGCAGGGAAGTGTGCAGGCGACAGATCACATCCCAGATGTCAAGGTGCATCTGCATGAATTCCTAAAATGACATGTGTTCTTTAGCCCAGAGCTTGGCTCCAGGCTAAGAGCTAAATTTGATGTTCTCTGCGGCTAAAACTTCTTCAAAAACCACTCCAGGTTAATTAGGGAAGGGAAATTTTGGCTGCAGTCTGTTCAAGAAGATTGACTTGGGAAATAGTATGAAAGTCATGGTTTTTGCAAGAGCAAAGAGAAAGAACAGACTCATTTCTAAAAGCCCTGCACCTAAGAACTTCAGAAAAGTGCAGAACTTCACTGAAATACAATAAAAGGGATTGCCTGAAAGCAGAACATCTCCTTTGGCTCCACGTACCATCTCCCAGAGGCACCACATCATTCCTGCTGCTCACAAAACAGCTTCTGCCTCCTTTTAATAGTTTTATTTTTAGGCTTCTCATATTTAATTCTCCCGTTTTCCTTATGTAAGGTGCTTGGAAAGGCTGCAGTGTCAAACAATAATTACATCAGAGAAAATTTAGAATCCACAGTGCTAAAATGAGCCTGCTCTTGACAAGTGAATGAATGTAGGAAGTGAGGGGATACAGTTTTGTCGAAGAGAGCACCGAGCTGGCAGGGTTACAGCATCTCTGGTGGGCTGGGGGCACCAGCCCTCTGGTGTGGGCAGGCTCAGCCTGGAGCACAGCAGTGCATGGCTGCATTAGCGTGGGATGAGATGCAGGTGCATATTCAGGCAGTGCTGTCAGTGCCCCTCCCCAGGAGCAGCCTTGAACTAGACTTGAAATGTAGTTTTGCCATCCACCTGCCACCCCTGGGTGTAAAGTGCATGTGCCTGTAGCTTCACCTCAGCTACGGATCAGGCATCCAGGGGCCAGGATGCACCCCCACAACCACCATTAGTCCTCCTCTATTAGAACTGGAAGAAGATCTGTCTGCTTCACCCAATCTGTGTTTCTGAGGATATGGGTACCTACCTCAGGCAGCATTCCAATACCTTTATAACTTATTCCCCACCATCTGTGCTGAAGTAACTGGACATATATCTGCTGTGCCAAATTAAACTGTTTTAAAGTTAGAACTCAAACTGACACAACACTGAATCTTGGACCATGCCCAAGTATTGCCACTGCCAGGGTGTTAAAGAAACTCAGTGGTGATAATCTCCAAGCACCTGTATTGTGATTTCCAGCAAATAATCAGATTAGGGTGAATTTGATCTTCCACCCATGAAAGCCACGTGGAAATTAACTGATGACTGAGACTGTGGTGAGTGACCAAAAAATTTATTGGAAGACCAGGAAAATATTTTCCTCTCTGAAAGAGGCCATCACCTGCCTTACAGTAGATTCCAAGTAGAAATATTAAAATGCTGACAGGTATCAGCTATCTGTCATGCAATGTCTAAAATCAGGTTGTGGAGAAGAGTAGGTGTATAGAATGAGCTCACACATAGTACATACAAGAAGTTTTCTAGGGATAACAAGTTTATGGAATATATATATTTTTCTCCATATGGGTTCCCAGCTGGACTTCTTTGCCGCCTTGGAAGAGCCCAACTTGCTAAAAACATCAATAATGTCGAAATCCAGGATCATCCTAATTAGATGTGACCTTTGAAGGGAACTGCTGAAGGCTGAGAACTCACCTGTTTCTGTGAGCTTACCCCTGCCTGCTGGGGACACCACGACCACAGGCATTTCTATTTCCATTTGTTGCCTTGTAACTCCTGTTCATGCTACCGAGGGGAAGGGAAAGGAGGCCTATGAAAGAGAAGGATGGGGGTGAAGGAGGGCAAACCTGTGAAGTTCCACAGCTTCAGATCCACAGTCAGTCTTCTGTCTGGCATTTGACACCCTTCATTTTGCTTTTCCTGATCCATTTCATTCCCATCAGTTGGCTCCTGTCCTTCCCATCCTTTGCTCCTCCCATGGAACAGAGGCCTTTGAGGGGCAAGGCCATCTCCAAGTGGAACTGGCCACCAGGAGAGTGTACAACACAAGCAAGCTATCCCAGATCACATGGCTGGTGGCTTCCTGGGAAACTGGAAAAGAAACTTCTGAAGTTAAAAAGATAGAAAAATATTAGTTCTTCAAATGTATGCTAATTTGCTGCTACAATGATTTTTTTTTATACTCGGTTTTCAGAAGAGCCACAGTGAAATGAACACTAAGCCCCTCTAAAGTCCTCTGGACATCAAGCACTTCTCTTCAATGGCTTTTTTCAGAACTTCAGATCATAAACAACAGTCAGACAAACTCCATCATATTTCATTCTTCATTTACTTCCTTTTGGTTGGAAAAAGTAAGACATATTCTTTCTTCTGGGATTTACAGCCTGAGTTTGTAACAATTAGACAAAGTAAACCATGTGGAGATATTTTTATGATCTGCTTTAAACATAAAGTTTTGGAAAGTAGACAATGAAATTATTATTACTATTGTGCTGAACAGCTGTGCTAAAGCGCAGGGGAAAGACTGAAAAGACACTACTATTTGTTTATTTGGCTTTCAATAGCTATGAAAAAGCCAATAACAGCTTTGGTCTTGGTCCACAATTGAGTTAATTGGTAACACCTCCAATTGTATGTCCTAAAATTTTCCTAATTAGCAGCTAAGTGCAGGATAAACTAAGTAGTATGTGTTCATTTGTGTTCCAAGAGGAGCAGCCAATAGTTAACAGACAGTTAACTGAAGATCCCAAAGCATCTGATTTAATGTGTACACAAGCAAGAAGGGATGTGTGCATGTGTGTGCCCGTTCTGTCCTGTGCTGTGTCCGTGCAGCATCCAGCACAAGGGGCTGGGCTCCCTAATGCGTTCTCTACACAGCTGGGACCCAACATGAAAACTACAGAGAGCCTTTTCTGGGAGACTTTTGCTGCCTCCAGCAGTCTGGGTGAAGGCCCACTGGGAAATGTTTGCCACTGCCTCCCCTGGTTAATTTCAGACAGCTCCCAAGGAGATCCCCTCTCTTTGCTCTTTCATTTACTATTCAGGTCTCTCACACTGCAGGAAAGTACTCAGAGTGCCAGGAGAAGAAATGGTCCAGATATGAGCAGTGAAGGCACCGGGAAAGTAAAAGCAGATGTGTAAAAATACCTGCACTGTAAAAAGAGTGTTTCTGGGGATGGTGCTAGAAATGATGCACCTATGCCAGCAACACAGACATCCAGCGAATACACTGAAACATGGGCAGCAGAGGCATGGAGATGAGACAACAATTTATATCAGCGTGAGCAAGCGCAGAGCCCATTAATATATGCCTGCAATACAGGCCCAGGATCAGGGGTCAATCTCTTGCCTGCCTGATATCCCCTAAAATGAGTTCATGCATCTCAGTCCACCTTCAGTTTACTAAAAGTCTGCAGCACCAGTCCTTGGCAGGACAGCTGGTGATGCTGGGGAACAACGTCAACAACACCAAAGGGGAAGATTGGTAACTCAAGAAAGCAGCAGCTGTGTTTCAGTCCTTAGCAGCATCTGGGACATTTAAGGTTGATGAATAAAAGCAGGAGGCCATAAGACTGACACTCAAAAACACAGAAGGGACTGCTGGGTGCAGAAACAGAGGACAAGATAGTGGCAGAGCATTTTCCTGAAATGCAACATTAGTCCTCCTGTGGAGATGGATGAGGGAGATTTTTTGCAGCAGCTGTCCATGCTGCCTTCTTTCTCCTTTCTTTCTCTAAAAGACTAACACGGACAGGAGGATCTGGTCACTTCCTTCTGTCTGCCTCTTGAGGGACAGCCACACAAAATTTTGGCAGCTCCTGTACAGCTACATGGAGCTGCATGTGAGGAGCAGCAGATGGGGCACATTGCCCAGTCTCTCGCTAGTGACTAAGCCCAGCACAGGGATGGGAATACAGCAGCCTTGTACTCAGACTGATGGAAAAGGACAGGACATGCTGCACCAGGGGAAAATCTCTGTTAGATGCAAGTATCTCCCTCCAGCTCTCTTGCCTGGCAGGTGAAACACAACTGGTGCCATAAGGCCAGCAAGTGTTTAACAAAAGCCCTTATTTTGGTGCTCTCTGCTCTGCTGTTTGCACGGCTCTATGAGGCAGATTGCTATCTCTTATTAACTAAATAAACAAGCAGCAAAAGTTGAGCAAAACGGAAACACATACACAGCTTGTCTGCAAATAGAGACAAACGCCTCCATTGCATGGCTGCACCCAGCTGTCTGCCTGCTACCTGCTTAAACAGCTCTAATTTCACACTAAGGTTAATGCAATCAGAGCCTCTCCTCCCAGCTGGAAAACCCGGCTAATGAAACACTCAGGTCTGTGTTGAGTCCACTTCAGTGTGAGAGCAGAGCATTTTGAGGAGCTGAGGTGGGCACCCTGGCCCTTCTGCAAGGGTGAGGCCCCAGCCCAGGCTGCAGGAGAAGGGCTGAGCAGGGGCTGATCTGCAATCACCTGCTGAAATGATGGGGCACTTCCAGCTTTCAACCAGGGCATTCTCCTGCCTGAATTATCCCACACTGGAGAGAGAGTGCAGAGAGCAGAGCTCTGACCAGGTCTGTGCTCCTTTCTCCTGAAGATCTCAGACTGGCTCCACTTCTAGCAAATGGTATTTATTATCCAGTTTATGCATTCCTTCTCTCTATCATTCACACAGCACTCTTGCTTTACCCTGAAAACACACATGGGCTGAGTAACCTGTCTTTATATATAGTCTGAGGGGTTTGACTTTTGAACTTCATTTTTTACTCTGCTGTTCCTTTTAGCTTCTGCTTTCCAAACACTGGCACTCCTGAACAAGTTTCCATGAAGTCCATGAGGGTAACAAACAGCAGGAGGTGACCACTTGTATGTAGGAAGCTATTTGACCTGCTCTACATCTTCCATGTTGCTCAAGACAAGATTTTTTAAAAAAACCTAATCACCCTTAGCCTTTCATGCCTTCAAAGCAACTGTTCTGAGGATAATTTAAAGTATTGAGACATTGATTCACTAAACATTGTTGGCCTGCTTATATGTGGGCAGGCAAAGTCACCCATTATTGGTGATTTATTAGCTGGAGCTGCCTCTTTGATCTTCTCCAACACTGTGCACTCGATATCCTGCTCCCATGAGGCAGCAGGGACAGCAGCCCTTTCAAGACTTTCACATTATTGTGACTTACAGTTCCCATCCATGGATTCACCTCCACTTAAGACACTGATTTTTACTGGATTCAGGGGAATCTTCCAGAGCCCTACAATACATGCAACACCAGAAGTTACTCTTGGATTGAGAAATTATGATACTTCTAAATTGCTTTTAGCGGCTTTCTGCGCTGCCTCGGGCTCAGAAGTGCTTAGTTTGCTGACAAAAATCATAGACTCGTACACATTGGAGATGGAAAAGCCCTGCTAGCTCCAGCTAGTCCATTTCTCCTACCAGGGAGGGAATATTCCCAGCAATATGTTTTCCCCGCTACTTCGTCTCGTCTATTTTTAAACATCCCATGTAGCAAAAATACATTTAGATTGTCAGGATTTCTGAGCCAAGTTAGCTGTGGAAGTACCAGCTGTAGCCTAACCTGCTTTGTCTGGTGGCAGCAGCTAAATTGCTCTCTGCTGCCTTTGAAGTCAGTGGTAAAAGTCTTATTGGCTTCTGTGGGAGCATTCTCAGGCCTTTGGTACGGATGATTGGAACAAATAGCTATGGAGCACTGATAAGCCATTCTTACACTATCGCTTTCCAGGCCGTAACTGCATTTTAATAGGCAAGAAATTGTCTCAGCAGCAGTCAGGGTGCAATAACAGCCAAGCCACGTGGAGCACACAACAGGCTGGGTCTGCACAGCAGTGATTCCTGCCATGACCACATGAAGTCACATCCACAGGCCCAAACGGGTTTGGTGAAATACGTGATCCAGGGGGAACAGTCAGGGCAGCCCCTTTTGCACCTCCTTGAACTCTAAAATCTACCAGAGGTCAGTTCTGCTCCTAGGTAGCTCCAATGTGTTTTCTTTTTTCCCTTTTGCTGTTTCATTTGACATCATGAATGAAGGGGGCTGGTCACATCAGTGTCCCCCTTACCCATCTATCATGCCTTGCCTAGAATATAGCATAGGTATGTCACTGCCTTATTGTTTCAAACAAAGAATACCACAAAAGACCAGTTGTTGAATCACAGATGTTACCACATAAAACCTGACTCACCTTCTCCAGGATAAAGCTGCCAACAGCTACCCCGTGAGATGGAGCAGTCAGCAGCAGCGGTGGCACAGCCCCAGTGCAGCTCAGTCCTTTTGCTTTCTCTTTTAATTTCAGTAACAACTGCAGGTAGTGAGAGCCAGGGTTGGATTTAATTTAACTGTTGTTGTGCTCTACTGGGACAACTTCCTCTGCCTCCACATTTCCTGCCTGGAAGTTCTCCCAAAAGGATGGATTAACCTGTATGGGAAATGCACTTTATTGAAGCTATTTTTCTAGGGTGGAGCTGAACAGCTGTTTAACAGTACATAGCTGCACTGTGTGAGAGATGGTAAAAAACAAAACACCAACTGCATTCAGGTATAACCAGGATGTAAGGAGGCAGAGATAATTATATCCTGCTGTAATTTTTGGCCTGTATGCAAAGGGTACTGTCCTTGTGTGACAAAGCATGGGGTACCACAGCATAGCAGTCAGCACGAGGGAAGGGACTTTCTTGTGCCATAAATACAGACTGATTAATACCGCCATGGCAGGCCCCAGCATCCCAGCAAGGACAACCTACACACTAAAGCCCTGTGGGCATAGACCCCTATCCAAAAACTGCTTTTTTTCACGTGATGGAAGCAGCAAGTGACATGGCCTGCGGGGACAGCTGTGATGGAGACCAATCACAGTTCAATCCTCTCTTTTATATAAGGCTACAGCAAACAATAGGGGCCATAAGTGTCCCAGAAACAGTCCCACATTAACTTCATGGCAATCCCTATCTGTAGGCATCCCAGGTCAGCCTCAGCTCTTTGCCTGCACACAGGGAGCTGTTGGCTGAGCTGCCACTGCCATCCATGGAGCACAGTCCCACTGGTGCTGGCTCCTGTCCCAAGGCCATGATGGACCATCTCTGCCTCTGCACAGCAGGCAGCCTCAGCATGGGAGATGGAAGCACCCAGAATCTCTTCCAGAAGCCTTGGTATAGTCCCTGCTTCCCTTTCCCATCCCTTCCTCCCCACCCAATGCTAACCTAGTAGGTTAGCACTGCAATTCAGTTATGGCAAATTTACATCATGGCTGGAGACTAGAGAAACTGAGCAGAGGCTTTAAAAGCCACTTTTTTTTTTTTTTTTTTTTTTTTTTTTAATAAAGCCTGGCATAGATTTTCCATGAGTTTCCTGTGTGTGCACATGAATTATATGCACAGTAAGTGTCCCGTCATCATGAATTCTGCCAGTGTGCCTCTTTAACAGCACTGATCATAGGGAATTCATTTGGTCTCCATATAGCTGTCACCTGTATTACCAGAGTGATTTCATTCTAATTTAGCATTACTTAATGGTGAAGATAAAGTTAACTGTTAGCCATGTGGGTCTTTTCTTGGCTTCCCTCTCTCTGACACAGCAAGAGTGTGACTGCAGGGTGTTTTATGACCAATAATTCAAAAGAGCAGGGAAAAGAAGGAGCAGCAAATATCAACTGCTTGTCAATCATCCACAGTCTTTCAGCTCAAATGGTTATACCTGGACCTCTGACCTTTTCTTCTGCCATCTCTGATCCCCATGTTTGTTTGGAGTTCTTTAGGTACTGCAACCACCAAAATATATTTTTTAAAAGTTCAGGCTTAGGAAACCTGCAGTGGTTACCCACAGTGATAGGAAACTGTGGTATAGAAAGCCATACCTAATGGCTGCAGTATAGCAGCCAAATTACAAACAGCCCTACAAGCTGGCTGAACACATGAAAATGCTGTGGGGAAATGGAGGTGGTTTAAAACATCAGTTATACAGCAACAAGTGATTTGTCTCCCAAGCCCCTGTGCCCCTCCTGTTTTCATCTGGCTCAGGAAGGTAATCATTCTGTATATATCACAAGCTTGTTTAAACTGGAGATGAAAAGCTACGAAAGTGCAACTTAATTGAACTCTGCATTGTGTTATTACAAATGCTGCCGACCTCACTCGCAGTCCATTATCAGAGGGTTCTGCTGAATGTTTTAATTAAAGACAATAAGGCTAATAAAAAGGCATCATTTTCTTGTCTTCAGCACTGCTGGAGAGTTGAGGCTGATGAGATTATTTCCTGTTAATGCTCTTTTGTTGTTGTTTTTAAATCTTTTTCTCCCCGTGGTTTGCAAATACTGTCTGAGCCTGAGTTGTTCTAGAATCATTAAGAACAAGAAAAAATCAGTTTTGCCTCTAAAATGCTCACTAATATTTGAGAAACAGAGCTCCTCTTCCTGATGATTTCCAGTGCCTTACCCAAAGTATAGCTGCCTTTTGCTGTCAGATCCAGGCCCAGAGAAGAACAAAGCTTCCCCACACAGGCACAGGTGCACATATGGAGCGGAAGGATCCGCTCTGCCCGCGGCACCCACTTGCAGGGAGGACAGAGTGATGACAGTGCCACTTGCCAGAGGGCAGGATCCAGCCCACAGTGAGTAATGCAGCACCTCTCCATAATTAACATGCTTACTAACAGCCCATATGTGCCATCTCTGCTTTCATACTGGTGATAGTATTAACGATACCGAGCCAGAAGTGTTTCCAAAGCCAATTAAGACAGCCTGGCTGGGCTGCTTTGTCTTTCCAGCTTTGGTCCAACAAGGCAGAAGAAAGGGAGGACAATGCAGGAAGGCATCAGTGAGGATTATCACAAGGAAGGGGGAATTTGTAGCCTCGGTGGGGGGAAGCCAGAATGCTGCAGGAGAGGGCTTTACACAAGGGAGATGGAAAGGTTTGCAGTAGGACAGCTCTGCTCATCTGGCCACAGGGGAGTGTGCAGAGGGATGAGTGAAGCAGGATGCTCTCTGCCTCTGGATGCACAGGGAGGACACACCAATCCCTGTCTGCATCCCTCAGCCTTCAAGGGCTTGGCCATGTCCGACTGATGCATTCCTTGGTCTTTAGCAAATAGCACCAACTAAGGGGGGGGTACAGAAAGGGCAATGGGAAATGCTCCTTGCATGGATGTGTTCACTGAATAGGCACATCCACCCATCAGCACACAGGCTGAGCACAGAAACTCCTCACTACTGGACACAAAACAGTTAAAACTTTGCTAGCAATCCAGGCCATATTTGAACAAGAGACCTAATGGCAATTGGCATTGTAGCCCTGCTGTGAATAAGCCAAACCATCCAGTCCTACTGTGATTAAAAACTCCTTCTTGGATTAAGGAACAAGCAGACAGATACTAAGTAACTGACCTTTGCCCCTGCAAGGAGGAGAGCAAAGAAATAACCACTGAGCCAGCCCAGTTTGCCAAGACTTTTATAGGGAAGGAACTTTTACAATTAAATACAGCAAAAGGTTTCTTCCACTGTGAGCCTCTGAACACAGGTTGAAAGAAGTAAAGCTGAACGTGAAAGCCAAGTTAAGGGAGAAAAAAAAAAAAAAAAAAAAAAAAAGAAAAAGTCTTGATCTGAAGGTTGCAGGCTCAAAGTAGCTGGAAACCCCATCAAGTGACTGAATGGGAACAGCAAGGGGCGGGCAAAGACCACAACTCCTCCCTGGGTAAAGGATGAAGCTGTAATGTGAAGCAGACTGACCTAGTTACATATTTCTTCCTCACTCCCCATTTCTCTCACTACAGTTGCCAGGCTGGCCTGTTGCAAAGCAAATTGTACACGAAGTTTCTACCATTTAAGCCAAGACAAGGAGAAAGCAGGAGCTCTGTAGATGGGGGCATCTTGAGCAGGACCATCTCAGGTCTCCGTGGAGGAAAGGCTCTTGACTGTGCCACATCACCCCGTCCAAGGTGACTCTTTCCATCATGTCCTTCCCATCCATCTCTTCTTCATGTGTCAGCAGCTGCCTGTCATTTTCGACACAGTAGGGAAATGATCCACAACCTTGTGTCATTTACAGCTTCATCCTCCTGAGCACGAGGCACATGCTCATTAAGCAAACACTCTCCTTCCTTCTGGTCTGCAGTTCAAGCAAGGGAATCTTCCTTTGGGCTAAGAAGGTCCCGCAGCCCCCGCTGCTGGACAAAACATATCTGAGCTGGACTACTAAAAAGCCAGCAAGTACAGGAGTGGCCTGGTGCTGCCATGTACAAGTGCTGCTGATCCCCTTAATTCTGATAGAGTTGGGAATCAGGAGAAGAGAGGGTAGTGTCTTTCATACAGAGTCAGGAGCCCTCTGACAGCTTTAACACATTCCCAGATACACCTATGTGCTACTGGAGAGGGGCATCAAACACAACTTTATGGCCATGGTGAGGCCCTGTTCCTCTCTGCATCTGGGTACAGCATCCCTGCAAAGCCAGCCCCCAAACTGTACCAGGATTTTCCCCACATATGGCAGAGCTGCTCTGGCTCTGGCACGTGGTGGCACACAGGGCACACGTCAGGCTGGGCTGGCATGTCCCACACCGTGCTCCTGCAGCAGGCACTGGGGACCAGAGGGCTCCCTGCTGAGATCGGGACCTTCGGCCCTTTTGTGCCCAAGGATGGCCAAGGATACCTGAGCACGCTGAACTGGTGAGTGTCTGAAGGCCAGGAAGTCTGGAGAAGCACACAAGATCTGGATCCACTGACTGCAGATTTCCAAAGAATCCACTGTTACTGCAGACTCACAAGCCTGACAATTTTAAACCATAGCTCACTAAGATGAGATGGGGTGCAGGGAAAGCTCTGCCCTTGCTGAGCAATTACATAAAGGAGCAGCTTCCAGGAGAGGCAAGAGAAACTACCAAGAGAAGCATTTCCAAAAGATGAACAAACCCTTTGGGGAAGACAGTGTTTTGGAAGAATCGATGCTAAATGTAGGAGATTTAATGACTTGTGGGGAGTCTCCAGTCTATAACTTCTAACTGGAAATGAGGGGAAAAGAACACTGAAACCTTCTGAACTTCTCACCATTCAAAACTATCTATGGTGCTTTTTTTGGCTCAGGAGTATTTTTGATATGCCCATGTCTCATTTTCAATGAAAAAATGCCTTGACAGGGAGAACTGGCAGTGATATGAGGAGATTCTTGCCCTCAGTCACAGCTACCCCCTCCAGCTGAAGTGATCTCCAGCAAAGGAGCGGTGCAGATGCTGAAGCAGATGTTAAACAAATATGAGGCCAGACAGCGTTAATTTGGTAAACAGTTGCTGTGACCCCACTTTTCAGCATCACTTATTCATTTAAAGCCTTGCTCCTGCTTCATCATCACTTTGAGAACAGGGTAAAAGAATGAGTTTGCCTGTATGTGTGTGTTTGTCTCTCTCAACTAGCTGAGGTGATCCAAGGTCCTGTGGACAACTAGATAGAGCAATTTTTTTGGTACACCAAGCAAACAGTGCTGTTGTGGACATACTTTTCCATGCCTCAGCATTTCTGAGGATTCAACCCTACAAGAGGGTTTACCCAAAACAAAGCCCCATCCCACCCTTTCTCCCTTCCCTTGCAATGTCTCAGATGTATTTCAAAACCCAAAACACGTCACAGGTAGTGTCATACCTAACCTACAGCTGGGTCTGTACTCAGGCTTTGTCAGCTGAGGCTGCTGGAACACGTGAGGAAGGGCAGTGCCCTGAAGGAGGGAGAAGGGAATGCCAGAGCCTGCATCCCACTGCCCAGTTCAGCTTCCAGGGGTGATGTGAGACCTGCAGCCATACAGCTGTGACTGCCACTGTCACTCTCATCAGTTAGGAGGGTAATTAGGCAGCACTTCTTCAAACAGAGCTGTCTGTGCTGTTTGAAAACTGCCCCGTGCTTGCAGCCAACAGGGAATACCATGTCCCAGCAGCACAGGAGCAAACCCACTCCCTTCCCTCACCACTTCCTCAAACAAAAGCTTTGGAGCTAGCAATCGTTTCAGAGAGATCAGTGGTTGGTCACCATTTTCCAGCCTTCCCAATCCACAATTTGCTCTATGAGCATCCTGAAGACAGAGAAAAGGGAAGGTCATTATGGATGTGTTCTCAGGAAGAGATAAACCCATTCCCTGTATTAGTAAGCTCCATAATCATCACTGCTGGAAGCTGGGTGTTTATGAGAACTGGCTCCTTTGTAAGAGCTGCACAAACACAATGTGGGGTGAATACTGACTTCAATAGGGGAAACTAAAAGATTTGGACCAAAGAAAACAGTATGATGCATAAACTGAGTATGATTTGCTTCAAATCTCAGCTTTGGTGGGGGAAGTAAAACAAAACAACATTCAGTGTGGGACAACTACAAATTACTCATTCAATCTTAACAGGAATTTTGTTAAAACTGGGTTATTATTTAACCTTTTTATTTTTTCTAGAAAAGAGGCCCTCTCTTATTTTAAGTGAAAAAGACTATATGAAAATGCATGTTTAACATGTAAAATTTTGTCTCAGATAGTTTCACCAGGTAAAGACGTGTCCTATTCAGAAACCTGCAAACCAACACTTCCAGGCTTTGTGGTCGCCCTCCCTCCATTGCTCACCAAAGACATGCACTGACTCCAGTTCATAAGCAGTTTCTTCCTGTAATTTTCCATGAGCTGGCAAATTTACTGTGCACTGCACATATTTTACCCATGTCTCCAAGAACCAGATTTTCTGTCCTTCCCATTCCCCTCTCTGCCCCTTCTGCTCTCCAGTCCTCACATCTGCCTTTCTGCTTAGAACTCACACACGTACACAAATATGCCTCTATTTCATCTGCAACATCTGTACAGCTGACCAGTTTCCCCAGAATTTTGTAATACATACAAACTCAATAAATAATGTAAATGAGCCACCACTTAATTATTTCCTCAACTTGTCACACAAGGAGCAATTTGGAGTGAGGGCTGGAGGTGGTGAGAGAGGCAGCCCTGCTGCTCTCCCTGGTCCCACCGACCCACCCTCCAGATTTCCAGCAAAGCCTCACTTCACAAAATTTAATTACTCTGCTAACATGTCCCATATGCTCTGTGGCAGGCAGGGAAGGCTTTAATTACATCTGCTCTAGACATGCTGGGGAGCCCTGATTCCCCATCTCCCAGGGACTCAACACAGCACCCATGGGGTTGAGGTTGCTGCCAGAACCAAAATGGTGTCTCAGCATCAGGCCCTGGGTACCAAAACACCCTATTTTTCCTCCTTCTGCCCCTACACACACACACATCCACAGATAATGGCAGGGCCACAGCAAGAGAGAGCTCTACTCTCTGGAGGAAAACAATTCGTCCCTCTTTAAAAATGCCGACCATCACTGTTAATGAACTGATTAACAATCACTAATGATTAGAAAGCCCTTCCACACCATTGCTCATTTGTATGGCACTTGAGAGACATCATCTCTCATTTGGAAAGTGGAGGACAAAACCTATCCCCAGCTGGCCTTCCTCTTCCCTCCATCCTCCCAACACTTCAGCACACCATGGAGCTGGCTTTTCCCCTCCTTCCTCCACCCCATTTTACTTTTCATTTTCACAGCTGCCTCTGCAATTGCTACTTTCATAGCCAGCGGGTGTTGCTGAGGTGGCAGGTAGTCAAAACCATTTTGGGGCACAATACATCAGGTGGTAGACAAGGAGCAGGCAGGAATTTGTTTGACGTGACATTGTTATGCAAAGATGCTCTCAGTTCCCAAGGCTCTTCACGCAACTGGATGGCATTTTCTGGAGACAGAAATCCTGCTTTAGGGGAAGAGGGGCTGGAGGCAGGGGAAATCCTTTCATTCAGGATCATGTTTAAGTGTGAGAGCAGAATATCTATTGTTGCCCCTACGTTTTTAATGTGGTTTGTGGCTTATATGATCCAGCCCGTAATCTGTTCCACATCTTATACCGCCTTGAATTTGATCAAGCCACATCTGAATTGTGATAGACTGCTCTGCTGACTGCCTTGTGCCGAGCCATCTCCCACCAGCTACAGCTAGTGTTTTGAACAAAGGCCAGTCATTATTGTTCGCAAACTCTTCAGGCAGAGGGGCAATTTCCAAGAGTATTGTGGGTAGGAGGGATTCCACAGAAGATGCCTTTGATCTGAACTTTCCAAGTGTGGGGTATGAGTCAAACACGTCCACACAATTTGTTTAGTAAACTCCCTGTGCGTCCTCCATCAAAGACACAGCTGCAGGGTCATGGTTTGCAGCAGGAATAGCACTGCTTTCCCAGGGATCAAGGATAGCACCAGGGTCATTCACGGGCTGTGGATTTCCAAGCCCCATTGCAGCCATCTGCAGCATCCCTCAGCTTTCAGGGCATCCATACCCAGCCATACTCCAGTCACGTTTGGCAGCCACACAGAGGTGCAGGCAATGATGTGCTGAGCAGTGGGAGAAGAGCAGGGTAGGAGGTCTTTCCTGAGCCACATTCTTTGTCTTCTTGCATGAACTGCTCTGCGTGAAGAACAGTGCTCAGTCCACATTTTCCAACTGTTTTTGTTCCTATGGAGATGCGCCAAGCTCTATGGCAGCTTGCTTTTCCCCCTGCACTAACTGGAGTCTTGTCCCATGGGCAAGCTCTGGAGTTATGAGAGCAAGGCTTGTGGCTCGTGGCATCAACTCCCATCCTCCCTGTCCCTCTCCATAGCTGCTACACAGAGCATGAAATGAGCATGTGCTCGAGCTCCACATCACTGATCTCTCCTGTGACAGGGAGATAATCCACAAAGCACTTGGCAGAAGGGTGGCACAATGCATTCTCTTGCAGGAGATGTTCATCTCAATGCCCTTCTTTCTCCACCTGAGGTCTCATAGATGGAATATTCCTTCAGGAGAACAGTGGTCTACTCCCTCCCTTTCCCAAGAGTACCTAAACAGCATTAAGGTTATCCAGGTTCCATGCCAAGGAATGCACATGTGGCTGGTCCAGCTCCACTGTAAGCTTTGTATAGAAGCCGGTTCCCTTTTCAGGACCATCACTATTTCTTTTTAACCTGGGACCTAAAATTACCACTAATCAAGGTAAGGGAAGAGGAGGGGTGGAAAAGAAATGGGAATAAAAGGAGTGAAGCCAGCACTTGGGACATCACAGCTAGAAAAGGTCAGGCTGCACTTTTGAATGGTTCATCCCCTTATTTAGGTTCATGGTAATGGGACATTCTGCTCTTTTCTGTTTTATGCATTTCAGTAGCATCACTGTCCTTAGGGTGAATCAAATTGATTTAGTCCAGTCCCCCAGTTCAATTTCTAGGGCTGCTCAGCCAGGACTCCCTAATCTGTGAACAGGATTTTATTGTGGCTGGTCACTCCTGATCCTTCAATTTATGGCTTGGCATTAAATTGGCCTCCAGTGATGCAGGTCCACTTAGATTATGTGTCTGAAAGATCAGGCAACTGTAGCTCAAGCAGTGGGAATATAGAGGAATTCTCGTGGAAGTGAGTCTCCCTCCCTGAGTAAAATAATCCTGTGACACCCTGACAGTGTGATCCAGAGGGCTGTGGTTTTGAGGTCAGGATGAAATCTCATTCAGGAGGAAAAATAAACAAATAATCATGGAAAGCTGGTCTGCAATTAAAAGAAGCATTTCTTTCTAAAGTGCCTGGTCCTCACTTGCAAAAATGAAATGAGCTGAGCAGCTGGAGTTGTTTCAGCCCCCAAGTCTGTTTTTCCATTTTGGAGGGCAGAAACTTGTGCAAAAATATCTCACGGGTTTGTCAGGGGTTTTTTTCCATTCCTGGGGGAGAGGCATACAATACAAAACCACCTAATTATAGAAGCAATGTTTGGAAATAGAAATTTTAAATCCACTATTGTGGCCTTAAACCAGAGCTTATCACTTCCAGGCATAAAGAGATGCTGCAGCCATTGCTTAGACATATTTGACTTACCCTGATTGGTGCTGGGAGCTGGGTGGGCAGGTCTGAGCTATGATAAAGGAATTTGTTTCCTTCCTGTCTCAGAGCAGAACATGTCTCCCAAATATATATTTTGAGAGCAACCAGGACTGCACAATCTCAGCTTTTGGCAGGAACCAACCTGCCAATCCTTCAGTAGTGCATTTTATCCATGATCTCAAAGCACTGAGCAAACAGGGCTGGTAAACTTTTCAATCCTAAATATTTGAGATGACTGGGGGGCTGCCCAGCAGCTTGCCAGAGCAGTATCATCTGCTGCTGTGAGACCTGTGCCCTGAGGTACAGCAAGAAAGCACATGGAGGTGCTCAGGAGTGTAGAGCCAGCTGGGGCATTCTGCTTGGGAATGTGCAGTCTGATCCTTGCTGCCATTTGGGCATGGCTCCTAGGCTGAGACAGCTTCCAGAAGGTGTCCAGGGACATCCTGGAGACAACCCAAGACAAAGCCTGGAAGTAACTCCAAAAGGATCTGCCTGGACAATGGGGCCCCTTCCTAGGGCAGCCCAGCAGAGCTGCCCCTGTGCACCAGCCTCCCTCTCCCTAGAGCCCCACAGCACAGCTGTGCCCCTCCTTGTGGGTAATTTCCTAGCCCTGTATTGTTCCAGGGAAACACATACTTGGCAGCTCATGTTTTCCGAAGCACCAGCCAGCAAGGATGGAAATAGCATTTTTCCCAAAGAGTCTTTCTCCGCTATGTCATAAGGTAAATATCCAGGGTGTGTTTCCTCATCCTTAATATGCACACAGAGGGGTAGGAGGGTTTGGCAACAGACCTCAAGGATCCAGTATATTGGGACAGCAGAGGAAAACCATCCTCAGGGGCACTGCAAAGAGCACAGGGCTCCCCTGAGCACCAGGTCAGCTCAGGCAGAGCTGCACAAACCCAAGCAGACACACATCCCCACCCCTGAACCTCTCTGCTCTGCCTATAAAATCAAGGGAGGGCTCTGGGAAGGAGGGCTCTGTGGAGCACAGTCCCTCACAGCCTGGAGATGAGCACCCCCAGGGCTCACCCCAGCCCCCTTGGCCGTGGAGCCAGGGGCAGGTTGTGCCTCCTGCCCCCTTCTCGTGCCCTATCGACTGGACACCACTGCGCTGCCTTCTGGACACAATCAATAAGCAGAGACAGGCACTACTGTTAAATTATCCCACCGGCCTCCTGGTGATCTAATAGACTCTCCAGTAAGGTCTTATTAAATTCCAAGCCAAACTGCATCCAGTTACAGTAATTACTGAATATTTAAGAAACAGCAATTGGCTATTTAGAGCACAATAAAAAATATCTCATGGAAAATTTCATGCTCTTTAATTACTGTGCAACCTATCTTTTTGGTGACACCCTCCAACCTGGATTTATGTGTTAATTTACATCTGCTCTTCTGTGTTTCAGCATTTTAGAAAAGAAGAGAAATTTAAAAAAAAAAAAAAATTGAGAGCTTTTCTCCTGTTGAGGGTTGGGACCTGCAGGTAGAGAAAAGCCTAATGAAAGCAGGTGCTGTGCCAGCTTTCCCTATCCCTATGTGGAAAGTCCAAATGCTGCAGTCCATCACTGCAGCTTTCCACATCATGCCAGCTCCAAACCCAGCCCTGTCCCTCTGCACCCTCAGCCGTGACCTCCACAACCCCCATCACTCCCACCCTAGGGCTCAAATGCTAAAAAAAAGAGCTAAGTCAAGCAAACCATGCCTTTGCTGACCGATGTGCATCCTCAGGAAGTAGGGCAACACCTGCCTGGAGCTCATTTCCCTGCACGCAGCCAGAGCCACGGCCAAATCCGAGCGCGGGTCCTCTGTGTTCTCCGAGAGCCGTAACCCCAGCTGTGCTCTCCAGCTCACTCCCTGCCTTATTAGCACTGAACAGCATCCTTATTTAACACACTTCAATTTAGAGTGGAATGGATATTTCTTACTTCAGAAAGTCTCACCTGCCTCTCAAATGGCTCTTGGCATGCTGCCCGCTCTCACTCGCGCTCTGCCTTTAACAAGGCAAGCCTCATTCCTCTCAAATGGAAAAGAGCTGGCAGGGCTTGATTGAAAGTTTGGATTCCTTCCCCCTCCCCATCCACTTAGATGCCACAAGAGCCCCCAAATCTGTATAGCCTTCTTATTGCCAGGAAAGCAAAGCTTTTGCCAACACATCTCCCAGGTTCCTCATCACAGAAAGTGAAGTTAAAACATCTAATGGAGGCACCAACAAAGATTGTCACAAAAAAGAAATAGGGAGAAGATGAGCACTGTTTGCAGAGCTTGCCTGGCCTCCTGCTACCCCTCCCCCCATCTTTTCTTTCTTCACTGCTGTATCCTCAGAACATCCAAGCCCAAGGTAGAAATCTCTAACAAGTAATTTTTTTTCTTTCCCATGCCCAACCACACTCCTTCTGCAGGCAGCTTGAAATGCAGAGATCCAAGAGAAAGGAGCATACCTCACCACTCCCACTTTCCTAACAAGACCTCATTATGGTGCAGGAAAAACTTGACCCCATCGGAAGTGTCAGGCGGAGGCACCGTGTTTATTTCTCACATAGTCCCCTTCACCTGAAACTTGGCGGGTGCTGCAGGGAGGTTATTCTTTCTTCCTTTGATTGCCATGGGGAGTAAGCTTTTCTTTTTTTAACAAAGCTATTTTAAAATGGATGTTTAACTCTGTGCTATTTTAAATGATGCATAGAAAAAAGCCCACAGCAGAGCTGCAGTTCGGCACAAAGACTGGACGAACAGAAGCCCATGTGCTCCTAACTGCGTACAGAGGTGACAGGAATACACAGATCACTGTCTTGAAGAAAATGGCCCTATTTGGGTTTATTATGGTTATGGTTATTCAGCTGGGAACAGCTGCAAACCTGCTAGAGGCTTCCCCAGATTGTTTCTGCAGGTCAGTGAATACCCATGGTCATCTCCAAACACTGTGAGCTACATACCTGCAAAGCGAGGAGCGGGATGGAGGAAGGCTCCAGGCTGCTGGGTGCTGTGGACATCATGTTTCTGGACATCCTTTGGGCTGATGGTCGTGCTGTAAGTTGAGTGAAAACCTATTCACAGCCATAGGAGAGAAGAATTAGAAAGGCACAATGCATGTCATCCAGGAAACAGATTTCCATCTGCATCCTAAACAGAAGTGAGGTAGGAGCCACTGGATACCAACAGTTCCAGGGACTCAGCTTAGATTTGCACTGTGATACAGAGGCAAAAGAGTTTGTTCAATGGGCATTTATTATTTTGGTACACTGCAGATTATAACCCTCTGAAGTTACAAAACCATATAGTCAGTGTTTATCTCTGGTGTTCAATTATTACAAAGTTGTTCATTCTCAGCAAATATGTTTTCTGATAATCAGCTGGCATTTACTTTATAGACATCTGTGTTACTAAACACACAGAGAGAGGGGATTTAGGGATTGTGACAGCAAATGGCCGTTGCTCAGTCTATAAAGCATCATGTGCATTTTTCTAGCTGCTCCATCACGATGTGTTACTGTGGGTCAAACCTTCATCCAGCCCAAAAAACCCTGCATCTCCCAAAACTTCCTCCCCTCAAGCAGGCAAGGGCCATGTCTCCTGCATGGTAAAGGCATCCCATACCTCCAGCTGCATTGATGCTGCTGTCTGGCACTGAATTATTTAGTTTCTCACTGTGAATGGAAATGATCTGCAGTTTAAATGGGATAAAGAGAAGTTTTAATCAAAGGCACCTTAACTCAGTCAAACACACGTTGGAGACTTCCTTGCCTGTGACTGTCAGGGGTAATAACCACAGCTCTGATCAAACAAAAGGCCCTTCAAACCCACTTAGTCCCTGGAATCGGCAGGTTCACATCTCCTCTTCCAGCTGTCGGGGAAGAAAGTATTTAAAGAAGTTGAGTCAGAGGGAAATGAGGACGTTGGACTGTGGAACATGAACAACTTGCCTGTAGATTGGAGGCTGATTTAATGCTGGGCTTTCTCAACACCCAAACACTTTGTCATGCAGGCTGGCAACACTCTCCATTTCCTCCTGACCTGGCAGGAGAGGAGGGTCAGTGTTAGCAGCACACGTTGGCTAATTCATACGGAAGTGTAGAGCTATTACAGCTGTCACTGCCACATCAGGTGCCAGCTTTCTCATTTCCTAAACCTCTTCTGCTCGAAACCCACCATCTCTGGCCATTCCTCCCCTACACACCTGAACACAGCAGCAGCTCTGCTCTCTACCCATAGCCAAGTCCTCCCACCTGTCTCCCCATCCAGGACTTCTTTCCCCATCTCCTCTGTGCTGCCGACACCTGGGCCTCAGCAGACAGCAGACCTCCTCGGGTGGCAGTGTCTCTCTCCAGATCACAAGGTGATGGAGAGCACTGATTAAGTGTCCTCGTGGTATGACAAGAGCTGGAGGCAAATAAAGGATCTCCTAATGGACACTGCAGAGATCTGGTCAGTGGAGATCCTGAGGTTAAACTGAAATCTGTCGGCATTTGGAGAATGAGGGATTCTACTCTCTGCCCTGCCCCTGCTTTGTTGCCCCCAACCCTGTTCTCCCCACAGGAAAATTCTCCCCTCCTATGCTGCCCTGTGAGCTGCCCCCAGTTTGGGATGGTTCCCTTGGGGGATGTCATTGGAGGGAAGCAGAGGGATGCTCTGGCATCGCAAAGCCAGGCTCTGCCAGCACCAGCACCACACTACAGCTCAGGTTTCCCCACTGCCCCTGCCACTCCCCACCCCCCAAGTTGCTAGCATTAAAAGGATTATGGAACAAAAAGATGAGAGAGAAGGGATTACAGGGAATTATCAGCCTTGATCCTCTCCTAATTAATTACTGGTCAGACATATGAAAGTCTGGCTGCAGCATACCCCAAAACAGGGAAGAAGGAATGACATGTGCAACTGGAAAGCCTTTGGTAAATGCCAACTTTTATTTGGTGATGCAACTTTCTTCCCAGAAAAGGCTCATTTAGAGAGCAGTGCCTAGACATGGCTGCTTCTATAATCTGTACAGTTTCTGTTCCTCTTCATACTCACCTTTTTCCTCTTTCTAATGCTTCCACTCTCTTGGGTGATTTGCAGCCAAGCCTGCTCTGCCCCAAACCCTGGGACTGGCTCCACAGGGCATCATCCTCCCTCAGCAGGCTGGGAAAGTTGATGCTTACCTGGCTGACTGGGGATGCCTGGTTTTCTTGTGCAAGGCTGGGCTGACTAATCAAAAGGTATTTTTCTTTAAATTTTTATGGATTGAGGCAATCATCACAACAATCAGAGCAATCCTGCAATGAGGGGAAAGAGGAGGCATGTCATTTCAGCTCTGCTCTCTAGAGAAAGAGATAACAGAAGATCTGTTTTTCTGTGTTTCCTGGTCTGAAAGGAGAGGATGTTCTCATCCCTCTCAAACTACTAGCCTCTGCACATTGTGCTTTGCATGCTTTCCAGGATCCAGCCCCTGTAGCGAGAAAGAGACACCCTATAATGATGGATTGGTTTCACCAGTCATAGTCATTTTTCCTGAGAACAGAGGTCTGTCTAGTCCTATAGGTTTGCTGGACCTGTTCCCACCTCCTTCCCTGAGAGACCAACTCTTTGACAGGGTCATGGTGCGCCAACTGAGCAGAGGTAACCCCAACTGATCCATGATTCCTGACTAGGCTTCCTTACTGAGCTCCACACCTTGAATAAGGGTGTTCATGATTTTGGGGTGCCCAGCCTTTCTCCGACAACCTCCATGTCCACATCCCACAAGTACACCTTAAATCTCACTGAAGCTTTCTGATGGAGCACCTGGAGCCCCAGCCCAAGTCAGATGTTTCCAAGTTAAGTGTAAGTGAAGTGGTTGTTTCCAGCCCTTAATCCCAGCTACACCATCAGCATCTGTCAGCACCCTGGTCCTGCTTCCTCACCCAGCTGAGCATTGCCAGCCTGATGGGTGACTTAGGTCTGGCTTGGGAAGTGTAAGTTCTCTGCAAACACCACACAGCTCAGCAGCCCTGGACTGGCCACTGCTCTGCCTTTAGGCTCAAAGAGGGTGTGCAGTCACAGCAGGCTTCAAAGTGGAAGGTACTTGCAGGATGTGGCTGAAGATCATCTCTTTTTGCATCACACCTTTCCCACGCACTTTCCCTAACTGCAGGATCATTCCCAAAAGAGTCACAGCCAGAACACTACATCAAGTTTCCTTTCATGACCCACAAAGACTTTCAGTGGACAACTCAGACAGGACTTTTACACCAGATCCCAGATCCCCCAGGTCTGTCCCCATTGCCTGCTTTTTTTTCCTCTCTCTTTTAAACTGAACAACTCTGCAGCAACCTCAAATCAATAAAACAAAGAAAGGCAAGGCAAGCTGCCACTAAACACCACCTGCTTAAAAAGGATCAGCTAGAATTATTTGCTGCTACACAACAAATTTCTGCCTGCTCAGTTCCCTGGTTGCTGCTCTGTAGATGCCCAAGATGGAGCAGGATACAGAGGTGGAGGGACCAGCGGCATCCCCTTCCTCACTGCACAGAGCAGTTGGCTCTGCTGCAGCTGCAATTGGCACCATATGTTCATCTAAGTGATGAAGCAGGGATGGCCACAGCCCTTCCCTTGATTCTGGAGCTGAGAAACCCCAGTGGAGGACCCCAGAGACCATCCTTCTGCATCCATCTGAGAGTTTATCAAAGGGCATCCCCCCAGCTGCTGGGACAGGCAGGCGGCTGCTGCACGTGAGCTCTGCTTTTGCCCAGGGGGACAGAGGCTCTTCTCTGCTCTGCACAGAAAAGGTTAAGGGAAAGCAAAATTTCTGAGAAATACCAGCATGCTGGTTTTGACAAAAGCACAAATTGGAGCCGATATGGAATGCAGATGTATGTAAACAATCATGAAATTATCCGATCCCTCCTGCATAATGTCGCCTCGCAGCCGCAGAGGCTCAGAGCTCGCTGTGAGGCCAAGCCAGTTTAGATCCATGCAAATCAGGGGAAAGATGCTGTAAAGGTACCAGGCAAGAGTGGGAAAAGAATGAGGGAAGAAGACACCTCATCATTAAGTTAAAGATGGTCCTGCTTGGAAGCAGAACACCCTGGCTTTGGGATTGGAGTCAGTGGGAGTTTCAAGAGCTGCTTCCCTGCTCTGCCTGAAAACACCTTTAACCCTCAATCTCTAACCACTTTAAGGGGCCTGGGATGGTAAATGTCAGGTTACAGATATTGAACCTATTATCCCTAGATCACACCATGAACCCTGGAAAGATAAACCAGGAGTCCTGACTCCTACATCATCTTGTCCTAACCACTTCATCTGTGCCCTCCATAGCTGTTGCCATGGAGATAATTTCACTGCCACCCATTCCTTACCAGGACATCACCAAAATGGTCCAGCAAAAGCGGTACATAAACCCTCAAGTAAAAACATCCTTCCATGTTCCCACTTCCATGGTGAGCTGCAGCAGGGCTGGGGCAGAGGTGAACAGCTTTCAAGGCTTTCTCCACATAAGAGCCCCTTTTTAATATCAAGCTCACATATTTTCTATTTACCTACTGCCAGCTGCACCTGCCCTGATCCCAGCCGTAAGCCCCAGCAGAAGTTAATCTCCCCATCCCCACATCGCACCTGCAAAGCCTCAACTCCACTTTTCATAATGGTCTGTGTGAACAGATCTCTTTCATTAATCCCCCACCTCGCCCTGGCCCCCCGAGAGCTTCTCGGCACCAGCCATCTCCCCTGTTCCAGCACTTCAAGCTGGATTTTGAGATGAGAGAAGCCTCTTGAGCACAGGATTTTCTGATTAAAATAGAGAGGGTGAGGGACACATAAAAAATTAAGAGCAGAGCAGACATCCCATATTCTTCCAGGGAACTCAAAAAATTTCAGCTCTTGGGAATAAAGGAATAGAAGTGAAAGCAGTAAGTCCTGAACTGCCAAAGATATCTCACTCCCCTACCCCTCAGCGGGAGCATCGGGACTCACCAACCATCCTACTGAGGATCCAAAAATCCTTTTCCAAGAACAACTAAATCTGTAGGCTTCAGGGAAAGGTAAACAGGCACCCACACACATAAATAAAGCATGGTAATAAATGTCTTAATAATTAGCAGTGATACAGATGCAGCTGAGCAAACAGCCCTGGATCCAGAAAAACAAACAAGCCTTCTGCCTTCTGTCCTAGCTCCAGTGATAATTGCTTGCACGCCTTCATCACAGGGGATCCCAAAGCTCTCAGTAAACAGAGGCAGGGATATCTATGGAATGGAAGCTGGGAGAGGCGATGGAGTGGTGCAAACCTACTGCAGCACGGGCTCCCAAAAGCCACCTTTGGGTCCAGCCCGCTGGTGCCACTGCTGCAGAGAGCATCTCCAGCAAATCCCTCTGCTCTCTGGGAACCCCACCTTCAGATGGCTGAGGGGGAAAAGAAAGGGACTGAGGAAATCTGGGCATGTTTTCCCGCCTTGCAGAGCAGCCCCAGCCCCCAACATCTGTGTTGATTCGGTTGCTCCAAAGCTGCCACTGGGCTCAGTGGGACAGCACTGAGCAGCACTGGCATCTGTCTGCTGGTCTGAGGCCCTCTAGGACAAGACTAACACTCAGTCAGGAGCAAATCTACAAGAGTTTACTCTCAGTTATTTTTGCTCAATTATACCGGAGGGGAATCATATTACGAGAGGGATCAATAAGGAAAACAGAACTGGAGGAAGGAAGAGAGCAGTACAGAAATGCACATGCTCACACAAACCCCTCTCTTCTGAACTCCAGCTGCAAAAAATCCCAACCCTTTGAACTTTCCCTTTGAGTCCTGAGCTCTTCTTGCTTTTTTCCTTCTTTTTTTTTTATTTCCCCCTCCAGACTTAAGGATGCATTTTCAACATCAGAAAGAAAATCCTCCTTCTGTAACAGTCATTAATTGGCTTTGGGGAATCTGGGCCACCAGATATGCCCCTAATCCTATACACACTTCCAGTCCCATGTTCAGAGTTGGGCTGGCTGGCACTTCTTTCTGCAAGAGACTTGTTAGGGGAATTAACTGCTTTCTTCAGCCACTGCAGCTGTCTGGCTCAATATATTTTTTAAATAGGGGGCACAGGGTGGGGGAAGGAAAAGGCAGACAGCAGATCATGTTGGGGAGACACTGATGTGAATTTTTCTCTTTCTAAATAGCACATTTCTCCATTATCAAGACAAACAAAGCATTGTCAATCACCTTGCCCTAATACAAAAGCAAAGAGCTTGCCAGAAGGTTGGCAGTGATCAGCACATCCTTGTGGGTGGCAGGGTGTTATGAGTACAAGTGCCAGTTTGATAGGAGCTGTTTCGACTGGGAGGGTGTTTGACATGATTTAAAATATTAAATCATGGAAGTGGTACATAAAGGCTGACACAAAAATGTCTGAAGAACACATCCACGTGGCTTCTTCTCAAAGGTCCTAGGAGATAAACACAGCTCAGGGTTGCGAATTCCCAGCTGTCCTTCGGAAAACTTTGACTCAAACCTCTTCCAGTGTGGGGGGATTGGGGAAGCAGTTACCAATTGCAACTCACCATTTCTCCAGGTGGTCCTACCCCCAGACACTGCTTGCACATGCAGGGCATCTCCAGGCAGCAGGTGGGGGATCTTCCTCCACAACATGGGGAAAGTGATTCCTGCAGAAGATAATTCAGACAGGGGTCAAACTTGGGTGCTCTAAGCGTCTTCCCAGAGACCCCACTCTCATATCCTTTCCCGTACATGCCAGCAAGAACCAAAATGAAATAAAAATTGAGTTGAATTACTGTCTTGAACAAAAATGAGCCTATTCACCAACACAAACACGTATGAGAATCCTCACTAGAAAGAAAAAAATAAAACAACACATATTGTTTATCAAATTATTCTTTTTCTTATTACTGTCTCTCCTGGTTCAGACTGAGGCATTGAAAAGCTACGAGACACATTGATCTTGTGCTATTTCCCATTTAATACTGAATCACTTGAAGCTCATGGGAAAGGTCATTCTGTTCACATCTCTACCTGAGGAGATTTGGATTGCACAAACGAACACCCAGACACTCAAGTCTCCCACCTATCACACATGTCTATCCTTTTTGGGTCAAATCCTGATAGACTACGTTTAGCATCCTGTTGGTGTTTTTTGAAAGATGCAAAGTGTCCTTTAAAAGGAGAAAAGCCAGCACAGGATGAAGTTGAGAGCCTCTCCAGCTGGAACGTTATCCAGGAAACCGCCATAAAGCGTAGAGGTGAACTCCAAATGAAAGATCACACAGCAGGGACCTGGAGGTAAGCAGATGTCTTTGAGAACTGGGAGTCTCACATCAGCTACAAGCAAGTAATTACCAGCAAGTTACAGCTGGGCTGGACAACATGAGCAGGTGAAAATGTGACTATGCTAGGGTGACATGCTAGTGTGATCACACTGCCAGCATCCTCTGACATTTCTCCTCTTCCCTTGCTGGCCCTAATGCTACTGAATGTAGGGATTATTTCTTTTAGAGAAATCAGAAATATTTCGCCTTAGGAGGCCTCTAAAAACAGGGGTGGGAAGGAAGTTGACAAGATGCTCTGAAGTGGTAGATGAGTGTAGCTATCACTGCAAGAGGTGAGGAGCACATCCAGACAAATGCAGAGTTTGCCAAAGTGGCTTTTGAGACCTGGTGAGGCACAAGCTGAGGTTGGGAGGGAGATTTCTTCAGCCAGAGCTTGGAAGGGCAGCCTGAGGCCACAACGTGGGAGTAACATTTCCGCTAGACTTGGCCATGATGATAGGGAAAATTGGCTTCCTCGCTGCCTGCTGTCCATGTGGGCTTGCGCTTGGACAAATACAGACAGGCTGTTCTGAAATCTTGGAATTTGCCCCCCTCCTGAGCTCCTGGCTGTAAGCCCCAGTTGGGAGGGAGCAGCTAACACCAAATTTCTGATCCAAAATTGTGGGCTGGGCTGTAAAAGCCAAACCAACTTCAGCAGCCTGTTTGCTCCCTGTGTCTGGCTTTTTTTCTCCAGCTTCTTTGTCCAATATGTCTGGAGTGTATATAAACTGGCAAAGTCTCAGGAAGGACCGTGCATTTGATTTTGTGCATCTCTAGAAATGAGATCAAAGAGAGGGATGATGCTGAAATGCCTTCTCCAGTCCCTGCACTCCATATCCATCATTTGATATGGGCAACAAGCTGATTTCTGCCTTTGCTGAAATCTGGAAGCTCCTGACCATTTCCTCATTGCTGGTCCTGGCAGCAGGAAGAGATGCTGAACCCCCCAGCACTGAGCCTCCCAGTGCTGAACCAGCTGCAAACCACCCAAAAGTTTTGGTTTGACCTGCTAGAAATTACTAGAAATATAATTCAAGCAAGGTAAATCAGAGCCCACACCTCCCTCAGATACCCTCTCCTTCTGCATTAGCTTTCTAGCAGTGCTGTAGAGGTCTCCTGTGAAGGACCACCTGATGCTTTTGGACAAAGGAGAGAAAAAGCATCTCATCAATGAAGGCAAACATACTCTTCCTCCCCGCCTCACCTCTTCCCCCTCCTTGCCCCCATCATGCTTTCTCTTTTTATGTTTTTGGCACACCTGCAAATTCTGACAGATTTGGGCAAAGGCAGGCAGCTCTATCGCAGCCGGTGTGCCGGGGATGTCAGCGTAAGATCCTCTGCTTTTTCCCCTTTTTTCTCACCGGTGCTCAGAGCCAGCCTCTTGGATCGACTGGAGGATGACATGCCTGGCTGGGCTGAGGCACTCGGATCGACGTTTCCCCAGGGTGCAACTCCTGATGGAGTTTGCAGCAGGAGATAAAAGCTGCATACAGATAACTCTTCCTTCCCCTTGCTTCCTCTCCTTCCTCCCTTTCAGCTATTCAGAGAGAAGAGGGTGAAGAAAATGGCACTTGTATTAAATAAACTAACAACCAGCACGCAGGGCTTTTAGCTGTAAGTGAGCCAAGTGTCCTGTAACATTAAATAAATGCAAGATTAACCTTCAAGGCTTCCACACTAAATTATTTATCTTGAGAGGCAAAGAGGTCGAGATTGAAACAAAGGGTAAATATTTGAGGAGTGCACTGCGTGCACTGGCTCTGTGGCTGTTTGCCCACGATGCCTGTGCTGCCAGCACTGCCCTGCCTTGGGGACAGCCATGGGCTGGCTCTGTCCCCAGCCTGTCCTGGGATTCAGCTGTGAGGGCAGCAGAGGGGACAGCCCTTGTGCCACCAGCCCTGGTATCCTGCCTGGCAGGAATTGTGAGGTTGGGGGAGAGCCCGGGTGACCTGACAGAGGCTGATAAGTTGTTGTGATTTCACTGAGCATCCCAGGCTCCGCAATTAGCAGTTGCATCTGCCTTCTGTAGTGGAGTATTATTAACTGCATGATTTACATCCAACCATTTCTGCATCCACTGTAGGCAGGGAATTACCTGATAACAAAATATCCTGCTGTTCATGCTAAGTGACAGACTCAGAAATATTAGTCTGTTTAATCAAAGCACTAACAACACCAAATAGATGAAAATATTTTGCCATTCCCTAGCTGATCTCCCATGTTAAGGTCTTTAAGAATTATTCTGTCAAAGATATGCCAATTATTTTCTTTTCAGTAAAAAAAATTAAAATGTATCCACTACTGAGAAAGCATACTGTTTAACAGTAAAGCATCTGTTTAACAGTGAATTGCAACTTTACAGTTAAGAAGAGAAACTCAAAAGGCAGCTATGGCCAGGGCCAATGCAATTAGTCAGGATGCACAACACCTTGAATTTCCATCTCTGTACTTTCTAGAATTTCCAGGCTTCAGAAGGAGAAGCAACCAGGATCTCAGTGTTAACTCACCTGAAAAAACCTCCCCTAGCACACTTTTTCCCTAGAAAGGGCATCACCAAATCACTAATCAATGACTACTATTCACAACAGCATATTGAAAGTGTATGGAGGAGGGAGCAAGACCAGGCTGCCCTCTGCCCCAGGCTGGTACTCAGCAGGATAGATGGAACTTCTCTGGCAGCTTCTCAGTCTGTCCCATCCATGTACAATGCATTAAACCCCTTGAAAGGTGTAAGGTCGGGGATGGATTTTCTCTGAGTGAAGGGAATCACTGGAGTAGGATTTTACCATCCTTCACAGCAGGGTGAGTGCTTTGGACTGTTGGATCATCTGCTTATGTCCAGGTAGCAAAGCCCTGCTGTTTCAGAAATCAAGGGCACTGGCACTGCTCTTGACCCCTGAGGAGTGCTTTAGACACAGGCACCCCCATATAAGGCTGCATGCTCCCCCTCCTGCTCCTCTCCCCCTTGCACCAAAGCCTCACCCACCACACACAGCCTCAAGAGCTGCTGGCCAAAATAACCCTTCACCCCCAGCACTCCTGTGAAACCCCAAGACACATCCAGAATCATAGACTAACTGGGTTGGAAGAAACCTCCAAGACCATCCAGTTCCAGCCCTGCTGTCAAGGGACACCTTCCACTTGACCAGATTGTTCACAGCCCTGCTCAACCTGACCTTGAATACTTCCAGGGATGGGACATCCACAGCCTGTCTGGGCAACTTGTGCCAGGGCCTCACCAACCTCAAAGCCATCAATTTATTCCTAATATTGAATGTAAGCCTATCATCTTTTCGTTTGAAGCCATCACCCTTTGTCCTATCACTTCCAGGTGGCAGCAGGAAGAAAGCTGGAGATGAGGTGCACAAAGGGACAGGCCAGCTGTCCCTGCTGCCTCGGTGACGTGCAGTGCCTTCACTCATCAGCAGATGAAGGCTTTCCCTCTGCTGCCAAAGAGCAGGAGTTTTAGGGTAGGGTAAGTGAGGTGAGCAAGCTGTGAAACCCAAGTGGCACAGAGACACATTGCTTTCTGCCAATTATGAGCATGACAATAGGCAAAAAAGCCATAGCAACAAAAACTTGACCTGTTCCACTCCAGAGCTACACCTGAAGCCTATTCTAGCTGTAATGTAGTCTCTTAACACCTACTGCTATTAATGGTTCCTGCATAATAAGGGGGATTACAGATCTATTACGAATCTGTCACCTCCTAAAGAATATGCCATTAATCATGATCATTTATTTGCAAATTGGTTTATAATTTTGCAAATCTTTTGCAAATTACTTTAAATAGCAGAGTGGGGGGCAAGGGACTTTCAAAGCAGACTTATATGCTATTTCCCTTCTTGGGTAATGACCCATTTTGAGCCAAATCACTGTTTGTGCATGTCTGCATGTGTATATAGATATTTATGTATGGGAATGAGCACAATCAAACACGTGAGTGACAGCAGCTGGCAGAGGACACACAGGACAGTGTATCTGTTTCTGCACAGATACCTTTTTACAGGCTGATTTTCACCCGGGAGGCTTTTAAAGACAATGAGCAACTGAGTATTTGTGTGTGGCTGCCCACAGGTGACACCACTGTCTGGGACACAGTGAATATCCCTGTGTGCATTTCCTTGGCCTTTCACCAAGCTGGTGTGCATGAGATTTGGAGGTTGGGCCCAAGATTCACATCCTCCTCTTCTCAATTGTGCAAAACCTTGCTGTTCACATCCTCCTCTTCTCAATTGTGCAAAACCTTGCTGTTAACACCTCACTCCAAGGGCAGCAGCTGATTCACTCTGACCAACCAACAACCCCTTCAGCTGCTTGGCAAGTCCTGCAGGGCAGAGCACAGGACCACTGAACCATTCCCACATCCCACAGCTCAGTCCAGGATTGGGTGTGCACAGATTAACCCCCTACCCTCCCACCCTCACCCCCAGCTTCTGTGAAGCTCTGCCCTTCTTTCCGGCTTTCCTTTAAACTCACCCAAAATCCCCTTACCTACCGGAGCCTCCCCTTCCCTCTCCTCATCTCCAGCCTTTTGCATCCATCCCTGCTGCCCGCCCCCGCGGATTAAGTAGACTTTGCCTGGATTACAGCTGCCAATCAAGTTCAAGTGCATTTTTAATAGTTTAATTTGTGGCACAAGGTTTCAAATAAAATCATCAAGTGCAGTCGATTAAACTCATTAAGTCCTTACGGACTCGTCTGTGTACTGTGCTGTTATCAGATTCAGAGACATGAGAATTAATTAGGCTGCTGTTATCCTTTGTCTGGATTACTGTGCCAGGCCCAGCAGCCGGCACAGTTTTCCTGTGAAAGCATGAGGTCCATAATCTCCTTACGAGCACAACTGGGGAGACAGTGGCCTAAGAGATTTCTTCAGCATTCCTCAAAGATCAAACAACACGAAACACACTGTTCTTTGATTTATTTTTCCCCTCCCTTGGTTTTCTTTCTTTTTTTTTTCCCCCTACCTGCACAACACAGCCCATGACTAAAGGCAGTTCAGTGGTAAAAGAGCAGGTGAGTGACAATGGGCTGCTGTAGCAGGGCTCCACAAACTAATCACCCTTTCCAGAGTACACCAGGGATGTCCTGTAAGGCTGTTCCTGCTTCAAAGGGGTGCCCAACAGCCCCAACACTCCTCTGCTGGGGCTATTTCTCCACTGCCCACTGGGTCACTGCCCACATCTGGGGAGAGAGACTACGGGACAAAGGGATTAAAGGTACTCACTGCACCCCTACAGATGCAGAGTGATGTGAAATCACAGCTGATGCACTGCACAGCACATCAGGGTGCCATCATTTCTGCAGTGAGTGCCATACCTCCAGCACATGCTTTTCTTGCCTCTGTGAACCAGTGCAGACAGTGACCTGCCTGGAGAGGCAGATGTGCAGGTGGAAGGACAGTGCAAGCCACTGGCTGCCAGGTGTGTACAGGTCTCAAGGTGAGGATGTACTGAGATGAGCACCCATGTGGGTGCTGCAGTCTGTACTGTGTGGGCCAAGGTGAACAGGATAAATGTAAACACACTGCAGCTGACTGTATTTCCATTTGCAGTATTCTGGCCCCTACCCATGGAGCAGAATGCCCCTACAAAAGCACCAAAACTACACAAGCTATATATTCTCTATATAATATATATTCTCTATATAATCTCTCTATATAAATATACATAATATTCTATATATATAATAATATATACTATATATATAGTTCTCTATATATTATATATATAATCTCTATATATATATAATATATATAATTCTATTGAGCAGAAATACATATTATATATGAATCTCAACAGGGCTTTTTACAAGTAAATTCTCACATTTGTTACACCAACACAAGAAAATAGTGCCTGTACCATGTCAATGCCAATACAGAGAGCTGCACAAATGGACCTTTGCAGCACTGGGGAGGCTTATGGACTCCTTTCCCACCCCAGTGAGATCTAGCCAAAGGCCTGAGTAAGTGAAGATGATATCAGAGAATAATTTAAGTACCACAGGCAGATAAGCATCTCTGACTTTCTAATGCCATGAGGAACTTCACTGAGATCAGGGATCTTAAAATCTCTCCCCTCATAGTAAGGCTGCATCTCATTTGTCGAAGTCAGCTGTTACAGAAGAGGCCAGGATGTGTGAGATCCACAGCAAGTGATGACAAGTGGGTGCCCCTGTGTGACAGCCGAGGGCTGCTGCCTCAGTCAGACCTTTGATAGTGAAGTTAGCTGGTCCTTGACAAAGCAATTTTTTCCTAGAGCAACCTGTGTGCAGGAGGGCCTTAAAAAGGCATATTGACAAAGAGAGGTTTATCCAAAAGGCTTTTCTGGTGGACACAAATCCTTTCCAATGGGTCAGCTGCTGGCAAACACGCTGCAACAGATTTATGAGAACATAACCATGCTGTAAAGAGACAAACTTAAGGGACAAAAAAAGTAAACCATATTTAGGCTGGCAAGGGTTTTGTGCTTGCTAACAGTCCTGCAGAATTGCATTTGAGGGGAGCTGAACTATAGCAATTTCTAAACTAAATCACTTGGGCCTGCCAGTACTTTTACCAGTTTATTACAGAAATTTACTCACAAGGGTCAGTGACCCTTCAGTCGATGACTCCCCCAGGTGACTTCCTGAGCCACATTAAGCCATGAGCATTTGCTCTCATTCCCTCTGATGTTCTCTTTCCCTGCTCCTCCTCTCCCACTTCCCATTTCGTTCGCATCCACTGAATCCCTTCTTTTTGTCTCTCTATTGTCAAATCAAGGGAGTAGGGTACAATGTGACAAGACAGTGTCGCAGAACAATAAGGGATGTAGACGTGAAGGAGCAGCAGAGAGGCAAAAGGGCTGGGAAGGGATGCCGAGAAGTCTGAGTGTGATAGAGGGGAAAGGGAGCTGTGAGGAGCTGCAGGAATGGCACTAAAGCAGCTGCACTTTAGGGAAAGATGAGGATTTTCGAACCTGCTCCCCTGTACAGATAATATGAAGACAAGGATGAGGAGGAAAGCAAAGGTGCAGCCTCCAAGATGCAGAATGTCTCCAGAACTATTTTAGCTGCTAAGGTACAGAGAAAACAATGGCAGCTGCAGGGCATAAGGGGAGGAAGAGGCACTGGGAATTTGGTACAGAGGAGGAGGACTAAAGGGCAGAGCAGTGGTATGGGCAAGAGGGAAAAATTAGAAAGTCTGATGGCACTGAAGGAGATAAAAAGAGGGCTGTCTTTTTAATAGAGAGGAGTGCACTCCCTCCAATAGTGGGGAGCCACCAGTGTCAGGTGAATTCTGCTTCCCTTTCCTAAAAGTGAGTGTAGACAATCATGAATTCCCTGAGCCCAGAACTTGGACAAGATAAATGCTGCTGAAACCTTGTGTCACCTTAACCAAACTTATGCAGGTTCAGAGCACTTTCCTGCGACTGTGCAAGGTCTCCAGGCCTGGCATAAATCTAACCCTCAGCATTTCCCCAGCAGAAATGTAAGCTAAAGAAATTATTCAGGAAATACTTAATACACATCCCAATATAAATTGTTGGAAGTATAAAGGTAACCCAGTCTACAAGAGGGTTTCTTCCGCTGTCCCAACCCAGCCAACCTCCTCCTGCTTCTGCAGTTCTCCACAGATTATTAATCACAAGTGAAAACATACAGAGAGAGCAGGCTTCCTTTTTCCTTCCCAAGTCCAAAAGAATCTCCTTCCAGTGTCTCCTTCTCACTCATTTGTTTTTTCTTCCTTCTCCCCTCATCCACGCTTAAGAAATTGATAAATGTCTCTTTAAGGACGTGTCTGCTGCCTTGCTGCGCACCCTTATAAATCAGATAAATATCTTGAGGATCCTTATCCTGGGAAAATTGAGATAATTGCACTAAATTGAAGAGCCTCCTTTTTTTTTTCCCTCACCCCCTCCCATCCTTCTTCTCTTTTCAGCTGGAGTCTCTTTTAGTAACAGGTGTGCTGACTGCTAATTCCTGCACAGGAATTACCCCCTCCATCTGAAGGGATGGCCCTCAGTAGCTTCAGGCTACCTCCTGAAGTGAATTTTAACCAAGATACCACATCAGTCAGGAATATTTTCATAGCTCCATCTGGGTCTCTCCTGAAACAGTTCACCCTTGCTGGTGCACTTCTGACACCTACCTGCCCAGGAAGCATCTCTGCAGTACAATTGGAGGGCTGGGTCTGTAAGGGGTAAAGCAAGTTTGGCTCCAACACTCCCCTTCTGCCAGGGACTGGTGCTGTAGCTGGGAAAAGGGAAAACAGAAAAATAAAATACAATAAAATAGAAGGTTGGAGATGAGTAGGATTGGGATGAAAGAAGACAAGGCATTAAGAAACAGCAGAAAAACTAACATGGTGGTCAAGTCAAATTGAGTCAAGAGGGCCCTCAGTGATCCTGTGCTCCAAGCAGGTCCTGAGGTCTCTTTCAACCCATATCTCTTGGTCTCATGGCAGGACAGAGAAACACCACTGCTATGTAGGGGGAGGCAAAGACCCCAAAAATCAGTCCCCATTTCTCATTGTAATCATCATGTGCTTCTTCCCCACCTACAGAAGTGAGTACGCGTCCCACCAGCAGCACCAGCTACACTGAGGTATTGTCCCTCCCCTCCACCAAAGCCACCAGAAGAGCAGGGGATAGGATAGCAGGTGAAGAGATTAAGGAACAAACTGTCACCCTGCTGGTTTTCTCCCAGGTAAAGAAAACTTTACAAACCAGAAGCCTACAACTGAGTTTGACTTTTGGTGCTCTACTGCCAAGCACAAGGAAATTGGCACTTTCAGAGGGACTGAAGGTGACTGATGCTGCTGCAATCCAAAGGGGATGATTATTATTATGATTATCCAAGAGATTTCCAAGGAGCACCTGGGGTCACCAGGGGTGTTAGCAAAAAGGATTTTTAGGTGACTTTGCATAATACAGGGAGATACACTCAGGAGGTTCTCAGTGAGCAGAGATGACTCTACGTGCAGACAACTCAGGAGGTAGCAGCAGCAGATGGTGACATGATGGTGCTAAAGATGGCCCTCAAAGCCACAGGCCTCCTCCAAGTACAAATTAGACCTTCCAGCCCAGGCAGCTCCTCTAAAGCCTGCATTGGCTGGAGGAAAGCAGAGCAGACTGGCTCCAAGCCCCAGGAGATAATTGCTGAGCTTGGGCAAGTGGCCTTGAGCCTGCAGGTGGGTTGAGAGAGAGGAGGATAACAGCTGTTTCTACTTCACCCAGGTCCTCCATGCCAGGACAACCCTCCTTCATTCCCAGCAAAGCACCACTCTCTACAAATTCATCAGGACCCATTCTGTGGAAAATGCTCTCATGTACACCAAAAATAGCCCAAGAGCCCATGCAGGGCTGAAACAAGATGAGTGTGGTGGTGGAACAAAGTGTTCAGAGCTGTGACTGCACCCAGAGCTCTGCCAGCACATCTCTAGAGGAAACAGTTTTAAACCAAAGGACAGTTCATTCAGATTTGATATAAAGATTAACCTTTTTACAATAAGGGTGGTAAAGCATTGGCAAAAGCTGCCCAGAGAGGTGGTAGAGGCCCAATCCCCAGAAACATTCGAGTTCAGATTGGACAGGACTCTGAGTACCCTGATCTAGCTGAAGATGTCCCTACTCACTGCAGGGGGTTGGATTAGATGACCTTTAAAGGCCCTGTCTAACCCAAACTATTCTATTCTATTCTATTCTACTATTTCCATTATTTCCACCCATTCCAGGTTTGGGGTGGAAAGAAACAAATTTTGGGAAGGTGGGAAACAGCATCTCTAAAGTTCTCTAATGAAGAAGAGACGGAAGGAAGACACATGAATCAACTCCCTCTTTTCAGTTGCAGCCCAAATTTTCTCCCCTTTCCTTCCCAAAATACCAGAAACAGCCACCACAGTGTACCATGCCCTGTACCCAGAACAGCTGCAGTAGAAGGTGAAGGTCTGCTTGCTCCATGCCCTCCACATAGACCCATTATGGGTTTAAAAGCAGCATCACCAATCCCAGAAAAGGGGGGTTGGTTCTCCAGAGCCCCCCTCTACCCTTGCCCTGGCTCTGCAAAGAGGCTGAGTGCAGCTTTCAGTGCCTGTGGGACAGGATGACCCCTACCCAGCCTTCAGGGTCTCTCCTGGCATCAGCAGGCTCCACACAACATCTCCATTCCTCTCAGGAAGAATAGGCTTGACGGTGTTTTGACTCCTTTCTCAGAGACTCCCACATGGCACTTTACAATCCAACTTTGCTCTTAAATACACATCCCGGGCTTCATCCCAGAGATGTGTGTCAGCCACGAAGTGCTGTCAGTCAGCCCCAGTCACAACATGTGAGAGCTTAGGAGAAGTCTGACTGATTGGGGTGAGGGGGGGGGAGGGAACACAGGAATGAGAAGAAAAGGCTGAACAGCAGAAAAAAAAAAAAAACTGAGAAGAGAAAGACAAATCAAGTGGGAAAATGGCAGGAACTATTCCATCCAGCAAAAGATGTTTTTCATCTGCGATACAACAGCTCTGTCAGGCACTGAAAAGGACAAAGATGTTCAGATACAGGGTCACAGGGAGGAGGGTGGAAGAAGCTCCTGGGAGGGCTCCTGGGCTGAAGTCTGGTGTCTCTTGTCCATGTGGCTTCAGGCAGCAGAGGCTGAAACATGCTGTCACATCAGCAGCATGGCAATTAATGTAAAGTGGGCTGTAGGGACAAAGCTACCAGATAAAATGTGTGCCTGGCTAAATGCCAGTCTGGAGCTGGCTCTGATATCAGCACCCTCAGCCAAGAACCACCAAATGGCCATGGCACTGTGGCTGCCTCCCCTGTGCCATGGAGGAGTACATGGAGCACAGGGAATGTTCCCTGCAGGAAGGACTCAAGGTAGCTCTCATGCCACTATCCCAATGTTTTCCTACATAGAAAGGTACCTGCAATCCTAACAGTCAGGGAAGACAAAGCTGGACAAAATAGGAACAACTGACGAATCAACTAAAGCTGTGCTCATTTGAAGGCAAAGGTGAATAGTTTTAAATAAGGATTCAGAAGAATGGCTATGAGAAGGCACTGCAGTGGAGAGGGAGGAGGTCCCTCCCCATTCTATGAGATTAAGGACTTGGAGAGGAGACCTGGAGCACTGCATCAGGGTTTGAGATTACTCAAGTCCGCTCATTCTATGAATTTCAGTATCTTCCATCATGCATGAAATGAATAAATATTCATTGGGCTGAAGAAAAAGACAGGAGGGTAGTGAGGAGAGATGATTCCATAGCATAATTTATATAAGTATTCCCTGGACCTTGAACAGGAACCCACATCTCCCCTACTCCCAGGTGAGTACCTGAGCTTCTATGCTGAAAGTCCTGCTTTTTTTCACTTTCTCAACTGCAACCCAAGATTAAAAAATATTTAATTACTCCTTCCAATGTTGACAAGTTCAAATAGGAGGACTGAGCAGATTCTCCTGCCACCTCAAAACCAGAACTACCTAACAATCAGGATGGTCTTCCCAGGAGGGTTCAAGTCACTTCCAAAGGGAGAAAAGCTAGGAGCAGGGAGGGCTCTAGCCACTACACTGTTTTGTGAGAGTGGCCAAGGTTTTAAACTCCCTGCAGACCCTGATCCATTCCCAGAAGATACCTCATAGATTGGACTTTACCAGTGAGCCAGACATGCTCAGAGTAACATGGTGTTCCAGGGCACTGACTGGTTCAACACTCAAAACAGAGGGGGGGTCTGGCAGAGAGAAGAAGCAGATCCCCAGTGAGGGTGGGAAACAGAAATATGGCAATGATATTGCAAGGCAGCTGAGCAGGGGCTCTAAGGATACAAACCACACCTCTAAAGCTGTTTTTATGTTTGGGGCACAGCATACCTGGGGCTTGTTTCTCCACAAATCCATTAAAGAGGACAACAGACTTGTGCTCACCCACATAATGAGGCTGATACAAGGGAAGGAACTGCGTGAGGAACCTGCTGCTCAGGCAAACCATTCCCATGCAAACTCCAGTGCATCTCATCATTCTCTTGTCTACAAGGAGGCACTGTTACCTCTCTAGCTCATAAAGGAGGGGAGGGGCACAAACCATGAACAATTTCAAATTATTCATCACTGAGGCTCAGAACCCCTTGCATAAGCACTGTCTGCATGTCTGGCTTCATGGGCTGAGTTTAGCCAGCTCACATAGCATTGTGTTGGATTTTTCTTTCAGCTGCATGAAAGACAAAGGGAATGAAGTGGGTGGTGTACACTCTGACTTCATGAGGCATTTGCTAATCTCTGAGGAGGAATCTCATTAGAGAAATTGAAGAGGTCATTAGGGGTAGGGATGGGAAGCTCTAGAAATTACACATCACCTAGAAAAATGACCAGAAGAAATGGGAGTCTCTGTGCAAGCTGGGTCATGGGGAAAAGTGAGTCCATCACTCTTGCTTCCTTATGTTCACCTTCTACAAAATCACTGTTGTGGTGAACAGAACCTGACTGGATGTCAGGTGCCCATCAAAGCAGCTCTACCACCCCCCTTCTCAGCTGGAGAGGGGACAGAAAATATAATGAAGACTCAAGGGTCAAGATAAGGACAGGGAGAGATCACTTACAATAACTGTCACTGGCAAAACAGACTCATCTTGGGGAAATTAATTTAATTTAATCCTTTAAACCTTGGGATCCTGTGGTCAGTCACTTACTCTGACCTTGGAAGAGAGCTTACAAGTCAGACCAGTAGGGCCTATAGCTGAGGTAAGGAGACAGCACTCTTACAAGTCACTTTTTTGATCCAACAAAGGAAGAAGAAATGGCTATAGAACAGAGGATATGGAGAGACTTGTCTTTCACTGGCTCATCTGAATCATAATTAGAAAGTGCTGCAAAACATCTCTGCAAACCCAAGAGGAAACCAGCCTGCCCTCAGCCTGTGGGGAGATCAGTCTAACAGCACGTGCTTGCAGGCCCCGGCCCGGCTCTGGCTGGGTTAATGTGACAATCCACTTCTGACAGCGTGTCAATACAAAGCAATTTAGGAGTGCATGAAAAATCGACCCGAGGTAACAGGCAATTTCTCCGCTCTGCTGGTCAGACGGAAGCAGGGACCAATGAGGCCACAATCTCAGAGCACGCTGGGCTCGGCAGGGCCCGGACTGCGCGCACGGGCCGCACCTCAGCAGCACCCGCCGGAGAGAAGGGTGGGACAAGGCAGGAGCTGTGGGACACAGCCTCGAGATGCCAACAAAGAAAAGCTGATGGTAGCACCTCACAAAGACTTTGTTAATTGGGGAGTATCTGAATATGTAAAGCAGCAAACTGGCTGGAACAGAGTAGATAGACTTAAACATACAGGTGATTACAAGGCAGAACCTCAGCCTTGGGTCTGTGCCACCTGCCCTGTGGGCAGAGAACCACCGGCTGAGCCTCACCAGAGGGCAAGCAGGTGGTGCAGACGACCCAAAAACCTGATTCCAAAAAGTCATTGCTTCTTTTAAGCCAGACTCAGAGCAAGGACCCCAAGGACTAACACCGTGCTGCTGCCCTTCTACCATGGACTCAAAAAGCACATTTCACACTGGTGCAGCTCCCCATGCAGGGGCTAAGAGAGGCCATGGGAATTATCAGGGAGGCACAGAGGGTGCTGTGAGACAGGAATTCGAAGGCACTGGCACCACTAAAGGCTGACCTGCCCTCCTTCCCTCTCTGTTACAGCACAGATTGCAGGGAGGACACTCATTTGCCTCTTGCCCACATGGTAGCCACCAGCAGCCATCTCAGAGTGCTGCCTCCATGCCGTGAAAGCACATTGGCACAAACACCAGGGCTGGCTTGGAAAAGCAGAGGGTGAGCCCAATCCAAGCAAATCTGTTTGCAAATGCAGAGCGCAGCAGCAACATGCTGGCAGAGCTTATCCAGCATGATGGGCTGAGGGACACTCCCACCACACTAAAAGCATCTCAGTCTGTAATTATTAAAGCAGAAAACACAACAGATGCAGCCTGTGCTTCCAAGTCCAAGCTTTTGCTCCCTTGCAACCCAGGATGTTGCACTCTGAAGAGTTGATTCAGATTACTCACTCACCTAGAGAGGCCAGAAGTGCCGCCTCCTCTGAAAGAGTCAGGAGAAATCACACTTGCTGCCTATTTTTTGGATGGATCAGCTTTAAACCAGGCTGAGCTTACCACCCATGCCACACACAGAAACTCTGGAGGGTGCCAAGAATGGTAATGCAGAAGTCAAAAAAAGGAAGAATGGATAGAGAAAGGAAATATAACATTGTTGTAACTCTGCCAGAATAACATGCTGGTTTAAACCTATCCTTGGACATATTTTTATCTGGGACATCATGGGATACAGCCAGGGAGGCAGGGTTTGAGGTTGGATCCTTTGTGTGCGGTTGCATTAAGACTAAGATTCCCACTTTATTTTGATTTAATAAGCTAGTTAAAGCATGTTAACAAAATTAAAAGCCATTATTAAAGGCAGATGTACTGGTGTACAAATAGCTAAGCATCAGCTTTGACTTTAGATGATCCACAGCTTCAGTGCATGCTTCTAATAACCAGCTGTCACTTACCAGAGATGTGGTAACTCTTAGTAAATCCTAAATGGGCATATGGATGTTACATTTAAAGTAGTATTTTCCTCTCCTCACTTCTATCTTTTCCCACAGACAGCTGAGCCAACTCACAAATTTCCTGCATCATTTTTTTCCCTTCATTAATGGGATGCATGTTGAGATCAGAAGGGCCAAATAATGACCTGCCTTTTTTTTTTTTTTTGTTTACATCCCTTTGGAAAAATCATCCATATGATGCTGTGTGTGTCAGAAGAGTTATAACACATCCCAGATGCCTCGGCACTAATTGCATTTTTTATGCTCGAAGCCACCAAGGTCCCCTGAGAAGCCAATCAACCACAAGCCCAGTTTGTCCAGTGCTGCCATGTTCCTGAACAGCTTTGCAGTAACAGGCTGGTGAGCCCAGCCCTTGGAGGAGCCACCACCACCAGCCCAGCACAAACACCTCCTTCAACACAAAATGCACGTTCAGGGGATCCAGACACTGGGGCATTGATGGGCTTGTGAGAAGCAAAACCTGGTTCTAGGATGGGAGTAGGGGAGAAGGGCTAAGAGAGAAAATCAATCTCACTTGCAAGGTTCCAGTAGGACTACTGTCAAAGTGCCAACAAATTGAAACAGTGCTTGAAATCAGGACTACACTTCTACCATCCACTATTTTTCATATCTTTTGCTTTTTAACTGAGTTAAATGCACTCAGGAGTGCAGCAGTCAGTACCTTCCAGCATTGTGGTCTCTACAAGATGCCATCAGGGAGCTGCCTCTGCCCAGGGTCAGTCACCTGCACCAGGCAGGACATGATGCCAGCGGGCCCCACCACGCTGGAAAGCTTTGCCTTGGTCCTTTTTCCATGAGAAGGAGCTGACACCCTCCTTAGACTCTGTTTTTCCTGACATCAGCAGAGGAAGACAAGGCTTTGGACACACCACAAAAGAGCATCTATGAATATGTTGCTGTAATAGAAACAGACTTTTCTTGCTCCCCACAGAGATGGACAGCTGGACTGACTGCCCCAGGCAATGGTCACTGCTGCCCTGGGAAGTGGAGGAGAGCATCAGGGCACTTGCTCTCCTCTAGGTGCTGCTATCAGCCATAAACACAGGATATTTGTGGTCTAAACCTTTCCATCCTTATGTCTGAAGGTCCTGTACATTGTGCTATCAATCATTCAGAGAAATATTAAACTGCTGGAGAGCTGACGATATCATTTGCTATGTTCATTCCCTTGAGGATCAAGTGTCTCAGCGAGAGCAGGAGCTGAGTCCAAATGCAGAGCCTCCTCTATCCCTGATCTCATTACAGCCCTGCTGCTTCCCCAAACCCCTTTTCCCTTCAGGTCTCTCTTCCCACAGCATTGACCACAGCTCATAAATAAATAAGTGCATGGATTTTTTTAAATCAGGTTGGTGGCGAGCAGATGTTGAAGATGAAGGGGAAAGGAGAAGGAGGAAGAAAACAAAAACCAACATATACAAACAATTCAAACACTGTGAAATGTTTAACAACATGTAAGTCCTTCAAACCCACAAACCCCTTGGTCCCTGTCCCTGGCTGGATTCACTAATAGGTTTTTACTGCCAGTGCCAGTGTGGAAGGCAGGGGTGTACAAGGACCCAGAACCCTCTGTTTTGCCTCCAGTTATGTGCCAAGTTAAAACTCAGGGGAAAAAAAAATCAACTTAATCCACAGTCATTTTTTTAATCCTGTGCACCTTATTAAAAGCAAGAGGACAAGATAATCCACCCACACTGATAAACTGGAGGCTGCTCATTCCCTCTCCAGAAGAAATCAGTTCATGTTTTCTCCTGACGATCCCAAGAGGCTCAAGTCCAGAAGACACGGACAATATACTACAGAAAGAGAAAAAAAAAGTTAAAAGGAAGGTAATTATGGAAAAGGTTGAGAGGAAAATGTTTCTATAGTGCTGCTGAGGCCAAGCAGGAGCTGTCCATGCAGCAGGAGTTGCTGGCTCCCCACTCCTGGCCATCAGAGAATCACACTGGAGAGCTGTGACTGGAGCTGTTAGAGGATGGGCAGCTCCAGGGATTGGGCACCAACAAGCTACAAAAAAGGCTGAAGGAGACAAAAGAGACTGTCTCTCCTGCTGTGCAGACAAAGAGGCCAAGGCTGGCCAGGTCACACAGATGGGAAGAGCTGGGCATGGGGGACCTTGATGTAGGGCACTGACTCCACACTTACGTTCTCATTCCTCGCTCTGTCAGGCTCCCTTAGGCAGGGATGGAGGCAGTTCAGAGGGACAAACACACTCAGTCGAACACAGCAACTCTGCAAGTTGACCCCAAGTGATGGAGAGGTGTCAAAAGCCAGGAGGAACAACAAACCTGGTGGAGCAAAAGTACCATTGTCGCTGTTTCCCTCAGGAAAGGGGGAAAGAGGAGGTGTAAGGTCAGCAATGCTTCCACAATGTGATGGATAAAGACATATGACAGGATGGAAGAAGATAATTTTGGACCACCACCACTTGGACAAAAAAAATAGAAGTAGCTCCATTAGGAGAATGCCGAAAGTTTGGATGGACACTGAGATTTCTATTAACATTATTAATAAAAAGAGAAAAACTATGAAAAATGCCCCCTCTAGGAGACTAACTACAAAAATAAACCTAAAAATGCAACAGTAAAACTTGCACGTCCTAGCTACAACAGTAAAAGTCTTGAACACCAAGAGTAGATGCACCACCAAGACATGATTGTGATTTAGACTCAATATTTGTGAATGATAAAAACAGAGTGGAAGAGACAGAACCGGGAAATAGCCTTGGACAGACTGATTTATTTAAAACTCATGCCTCATTTTGATTTATTCTAAACAGAAGAGACAGATAGACAACAGCAGAGTGCTGCCTAAAGGTTCCTGGTTTCAAAAGGGCAAACCTAACCTTGCCTATAAAAGGTAGGTTCAAATGTCTTCGAACTAAAGGCAAAACTCCCTGGGGACTTCACCCCAAACACAGAAAAATAGTGAAGGAGTAAATCCTGAGTGGCTCCTAACTTCCTGGAATGAGTAGAGCAATGCAGATAAAAGGAATAAGAAGAGAGCTAAGAAAGAGAGATGATTAATCAGCAAAGAGCAAAGTTTTAGGGGCTGAAAACAGAAGAGATAGAGTGGGAAATAGCAAACATCAAAGGAACTAGGCCTGAGGAAGGATATTAAATAGTGAAAGGTTCTCTGGTCATACAAACACAAAGGTAATAAAGACAGAACAAGCAGTGCTGTGATTCAGTCTGTGGGAAGAGAGTTCACAGGAAATCCAGGTGAGGTCCCAAGACTAAGTGAATTCTTCTCAGCAGCTCTGGATAGTGACAATAATTACAAGCATATGAATTTAGCTGGGTGACTGATATGGAAAATGTACTTACCACAGCTGAGAAAGAAGTGAAGATCCAAGATCTTCTTGTCATCAAGCCACAAGGCCAGGTACCTCACAGCCCGAATTCCTGGAGGAACTATTCCATGAAACAGACAGATTGAGAGCAAGGGCTTCAATAAATCCACCAGTAAGGAGGTGAAGAACATAAAATGCAGTACCTGTAAGCAAGAAAGATGAAAAAGCAATCTGAGCATCTGTCACCCACAGCCATGCAAAAGGGAGGGAGCAAATCCCTGGCAGGGGGTGAAATGTGAGGGTTGCTGGACTACCCATTTGGGGTTTTTTTTATTTTTTATCTCACTTTTTTTGTTTACTAACTGATCTTCTAGATAAAGGAAAATGCACATTTTAGTGAATCATTTAATGAAGGGCCATGATGAGAAGTGATTTGTTGTGATAAAGAAGAAGAGGCTTATCCCAGGCTCTGTAGAGGCAGAGTAGGATTTGATGGAGGTGCAGCCGTGGACAAGGAGGGAGTACAACTTGCAGGGAGTTTGACAGTGGAGTTCCCTGCAGAGACATCTCAGAACTTGCCCTGGTCAACAATTTCCCTACTGAGTCCTTAACTGAGCTAGCCTGTGACAAGCAGGAGAAACCAGGGGAGACAATATGGATATCACAATGGAAACCCAGCTTGAGTATGGCTCAATCCCTGAAGCAAACCATGCAGTTTTCAAGAATTTCTGCTGCAAAAGGGGAATTCATAAGTTGAAAATGACTGAAGAGGAAGACTTTGATTGTAGGAGTCAATCACAAGCTGATTAGTGAGATAAAGCCACCAAGCAGGTAAATTTGATCCTTACATGTGTGCAGGGGAGGGTTTCCAGCAGAGGAGGGCGTCTCTCAATTCACAACTTAAACTGGTCAGCCACACTCAAGAGCTGCAATAGATGTACAGAAAGGCTGTCAGGATAACCAGTGGATGGAAAATGGTCCAAGGAGACCAGGTACATGAACTTTTTATTTATTAGGTTGAAGGAGATGTGATTTCTGTCTCCATTCCAACTGTAGTCAGTAAACATGGGAAAAAGCAATGGTGGTAGAAGGGTGACATAAGTACTAAAAATATATCAGCTAGAAACATATCTAAGCTCAAAATTATGTCTCACCAGAATAGGGAGGCAGCTGGGGCAAACAATGAAAAAACAAGGAGGAAGTATTTTTAAGATGGCTCCTGCTAGGAGTATGAAAGGGATTTTATGAGGTGGTTTCCAGCTGGGAATTTGGCCAAAGTACTGGGGTTAACACACCCACTACTCTGAGAAGTACCAAGGGATTTTCAGCAGCCCAAAATTGCCAAGACCTTGGTTTTAAATCTCCACTGCTGAAATGCAACTATTTATTCAGCGCAGTTCCACTTGAGCAACTATGTGAAATGCTGTTCTGAGACTCTCAAAAGTCTCCCAGGGAGCAGGCAAAAAATATATATATTTTCTGTCTAGAGCTGTTTCTCTTTCCACACTTCTGTCCCTCTCATCCTGCTTCACCACTAACAGGATTTGCTTCAGAGCAGCCCAGCTCTCAGAGCCAGGCAGCTCCCAGCCCCTCTCCCTGAGCCTGTCACACCAAGGAGACATCACCTTTGGACATTTGAGCACAAGTAGCAAGGTTCTGGGCAGCTGGGGAAGACATCGGCTACACAACAAACACCTCTGTGCCCCTCCTGGCAATCAGAGAATGAGTTCAGGCATCACAGAGTATTGTACAGTTTAGATATGTCCAAGCAATTCCAGCTAGGAGCAGATGCTTTCAGAGCCACTCAAGGCTTTCTCAATAACACAGGTTTACTTGAGCTGAAAGAAAACTGAGCCATCTCCATCCTAAGCCAAATGAGAAGATACCAGCAGCCTCCATGGTTCCCAGGTAGCAAAGAGCTCATTTTATCAGGCACCATGTCTTTATGCCAGCCACTGTTTGGGACACCCAGGTGTTCCAATGCCTGTGTATAATTTTTTATGAGCTCAATGCATTGTGTTTTCTTGCAACAACCACCAGACTCTGCAAAGAAAGGCTGATCAGCCAGGGCTCCCTGTTTTGGGGGGAGCAATTTTTGGGTTTTAAAACCTCATCCCTTCTTTTCATCCCTGTTATTTGTGCTGAATGATGCAGGTGAAAGGCTCCACACCAAAGCCTGGACATGAAGCAGGGAGCACTACAAGTCCTGCCCTGCCAGCAGTGACCAGCATGCACAGCACAGTGTGGAAATGCCAAAGCACCACAAAAGAGCAAACCTGAGTGCACTAAATCCTCCTCCAGCTGCTTGTTGTTCATCCCTTGCTGCTCAGTTTGGCAGCAGGGCTGAGCCAAGAGGGAAGCCCAGATGCTGGGAACGGGGCATCAGGCAGATGGGCGCTCTGCAGTGGGCTCTTCTTCCCACAGGTATTTTCATGCCTCTGAGCAGAGAGGCGGATGGAAGCAGACGGAGTTGTTGACACACACAGGTTTAGCAGCGATACCTCCTGTTCCTCTGAGCCTGTAGCTTGGCACAGGAGTGGCAGGTCAGTCCCTGGCACAGTGACTTCAAAGGTTGCCAACAACAGCTGACACTTACCTATCCTGTTCCGTGTCCCCAGGAAGCACCTTTCACCTTCCTCAGCTTTGGGAGGCTGTCCAGAGCCTAAATCACAACAGAGAAGGGCCAAGCAAACTGCATGGGATGGTGGGAGAAGTGTGCCCAGTGCTGATCTGTCCCACCCCACAACCAGCACTTCACACCCACGGTGAAACCAGGCTGCCACTGCCAGGCCACACACCCCACACTGCCTGGCACCCATCACCACCCCAGCCCCCTCGGAAAGGGGCCAGGAGGAGCCCAGGCTGCCCAGACACCAGTGGTCCCTCTCTCGCCCTCCTTGCTGCCCCCTGCACACACACACTCTCCTCTCCTCCCCTGCCCTTCCCTGCTTGTTGCACGAAGGGCGTGCTTGACCTCAATCTGTCTGCTCGGATTAGAGTGCGAGCTGTTCCCCTCTGCCGAGCACAGAGCCCCAGCAGGGCTGCGAGGCCACAGCTGCCACGGTGGCTTATTCCAGAGGGGCTCAGCCAGGGCTGCCACCGTCACAGGGCGTGGGGACAGAGGTGAGAAGGGGCAGTGCTGGCTGTACCCTGCCACAGCCACCGCTCCCAGCTGCTGGGGGGGACAGGAACAATCCCACCAAGCTCAGCTCGCCCTGAGTAGTGGAGGTGAAGCAGAAAGGGTTAAGTGGTAAAGGAGAAATGGGGGCTTCTTATTATAGTGGAGCGGAGATGGTTGCATAGGCCAAGATCCAGCTGTAGGGATATGGATCCTTTGGGTTTGCAAAAGTGTTTCTTCAGAGTACTCCAGACACACTCACAAATATCACAAATAAAAGTAAATAAAGGTAAATACAGAAAATGCAGCAGGGCACAGTCTTTGGCTCAAGGCAAGTGACTCAGCATGGCTCAAAAGAGCTGCACTCTACAACCTGTTCCCAAAATCAGAGTAACCTCACTCAAACTGCTCTCTGGGAGGCATTGTTGCCCATTACATCCCAAAAAATAGGCTGGTCAGGAGACAGGCTCCCATAGGAAGCCCCTTTGACTTCCCTGCATCTTGTCCCATGCCACAGGCACCTTCTGCTCTGGCAGAAGTCCAGCACCACACCAAAGATGTATCCAAAGGAAGGACTGGAGAGAGGTAGCAAAGTCCAGGAAGGACCAGAGGGAGGAAGGAAGGTGCCTTCCACCACCAAACAGACAAAAAGGACAGAGACATTTGCACAAGAAGCTGACTGGTCAGTCTGGGAAGAAGCAGGAGGGTGACAGTGACTAACAGTCCTCACATGCACACAGCCCAGCAAACTGTTCAGGAGGGAAGGGCAGCAAGCCCTGGAGGCTTCCACTGTGTTGGTCGAGGATGACAGGCCAAGTCTGACAGCTCTGTGTGCTGTCACCATCTATTGTGTTGCATTCCCTGAAGGACAGCAGGGCCAACACAGTGCCCAGAGCCCCAGAAAGGGCAATACCAGCCAAGAGCTGTCCCCAGCTGCACACACCTCTCCACATCAAGCCTCTCTCCTCTCTTTCTCTTAGGAGCACCAACCAAAGTACTTCCCCCTGTTCAGAGAACAGGTCTGCTGGCAGCCCCCAACCCATCACAGCCATTTCTGGCTGCATCAAAACCAGTCCTTCAGGAGGGACCATCATATCCAGGGCCAGGGTGGTCAATATCCTGGCAACACAAAGTTTCACTGCAGGGTGAAGGTTGCAGCCCATTGTACTGCACCAGTGTCCTGCACCACAGCAGGTGATTAACAGTGCTGGGACTGAACAGCAGCCTTGGACCCCTGACCAAGCCCAGAACTACTGGCTGTGGGGTTCATTCTGCTTACTCTGCAGAGCAGGGTCAGCTGAGAAGTGTAGATTTAGCTTGTGAAATGTCTCAAAAGCTCAGGTACCCAAGTTAGACATTTCCAGCCCAGCTCTACCCAGTGAGCAGAAGAGATATCAGTGCTGGAGGAGAAGCTCTAAGTCTTAGTTGTTTTGTCTGTGCCCAGAACTTCCAAGACTTTGTCCCATCCAGTGACAAAGACATATCACAAACACACAAGCTGTGGCTAAGATGCACATATCTCACAGAGGATGCCTTTCTGCATTCCTCCTTTGTAGGTGTAGAGGAAGGGATTACAGCTGACCTCACCCCAATAAATCACAGTTGTACTAATTACCAAAGAAGAGGAACAGCCTTGCCACAGCTATGACTAATAAAGATAAGTGTGACAAAGGGGGTGGGCTGGCTGGTCAGGGAGAACCTGGAGGTAGGAGCTCTGAGGAAGAAGGAATGATCCAGAGAGACAAAGAACAAAATAAGGAGGGGAGTTGCTGCTGAAGATCTGCTATGTGGTCATTCTGGCTCTGATGGAGTTAGAGCCTGCTGTTGGAGCCTGCAGTCATAGTAGAGCTGGGTAAAGCCTGCAGTCAGAGTCTGCAAACTAACACTTGCAGATAGAGTCCAGCAGGAAATAACCAGCAGTCAGAGTCTGCAGTTGGACCCTACAGTAGGAGCTTGCTGTAGTTAGGGTCAGGATGGCTAAGCTGTAAAGAAGAATTTCACATTGTTAAATGAGAGTCCGTGTCTTGACTCATTTCTATGCCTAATGAGAGGACTGCTGCAATACTCCTTCATTTTGTCTTGCTCTGTCTATCACCCAGTTTGGATTCACTGTCCACCAGACACATTGTTGATAGTCCCTAGGTGGAAATCCCAGCTGAGGGAATGATGGGTCCAGAACAGTTAGGACAATCCACACACCACCCGTTCTCTGCTCTCCTCCAAGGGGAGAAGCCACCAAACGCTCTGGAGTTGCAGCTCTGCAGGCAGAAAGTCCAGCATGTGCCACCCTGGGACTGCACAGCTCTGCTGCTGCCTGGCCTGTCTGCTCTGTCCCCGCAGCCACTGAAGCTCAGCCAGCAGCTGGGGGGTGTGGTGACACGACGGTGACATGACAGAGGCCTGGCTGCCGTGTCCTGGGGCATCAGCAGCAGCGAGACTGGCATCCCTGCAGCTGCCCTGATGGCTGGCCTGACTGTGCTCTCCTTCCTCTGCCCCCTGCCCTGCCTAGCCCACAACCCAAAAGTTTCCCTTTATTTCAGCCCAGTGACACAGAAAAACAGCCATCAGGATGGGGGGAAGGAGTCAGATGCCAGCATGGAGAAATCCTCCAAGTCAGACACACAAACAAGCCCAAATCACCGCTTCTCATGGATGTCACAATAAGTAGCACAAACTGTAGCTGCAGGAAAAAAATCCAATAGACACCAATTAAATGCATGACTTGACTGCCTCTACTGTGGCAGCCAGTGGTGGCTTGCTGGTGGCAGCAAAGTATCACTGGTCACTGCTGACACTGCTGAGCTGCTGCCTCTCCCAGGGGATGCCAAGGACAGTCAGTCTCACCGGTGTGACACATCCCTGTGTGCCAGCTGGCTTATTGCCAACTACACCATGAAGTCACTTATGTCCTGCCTCAAAAACAGGGGCCTGTCACTCTGCCATGACCCCTAATCTCCCTGGAGTATTAGCAGTGGATGAACCCAGTGGTAAAAAAACTCTTTTAGATTTTTCAGAGTCTGGGGTAGCACAGATGAGGGCATGTCTGTTGTTGCTAAGCAAGATGCTACAGGCAGGGCCAGCCCAGCAAAGGTCCTGCCACACCTCTTGACTTGACAGAGAACGGGGATCACCCCATGACAGAAATATCCAGAGCAGCTGTTGGGTAGAAATGTGGGACAGCCAAGAGAAAACCCACAGCCCATCCATGAGTCAGTTTTCCCCTGCCTACCCACAGTGATGCTGCCATCTGCTTTAGACATCCCAAAGACAACTCTGGTGTGATAGCCACAACAGCACAATGCTGTGCCAGGCAGCCTGGCCACAGCATTCCCAGCCACAGGCACTTCCAAAAACCAGCCCTTCTGGTGCTGGCAATCGGGCACCAGCTATCGAACTGCAGCTACCCTGGGCATCTGCATCACACTGCAACAGGTGCTCTTCCTGGGGGGCTCTGGGCCCCAGTATTCTCCATGGAACTGGTGCCTGCTCCGCTGCAGCCTCTGCTTGCCCTCTACACTGCACCCCTGGACAGGAGTATTCGGTAAATCAGAGCCACGTCTGCGAGAAATGCACATTCCTCCTTTATTTAATCTGCAGCCACTAGAGGGTAATCCAGTCCTCCGAGTTAGAACAGCTCTTGCTTTGATACACTGGGCAGCAGGTAAGTGCCTGAACCCCAGCAACTAATTACCAGGTGCCTTTCAACAGCTCCTGCCTCAATTAGCATCCGTGTCTCCATGGCTAGTCAGAGAGGCCTTCTGGCTACCCGAGCCAGTGCCACACGCTCGGGTGCAGTTGAGACTGTTTCTTCCAGCTGGCTGATGCCCCTCCTCCAAGCTGATTAACAAGAGTACAAGATAATAACAGAAATAAAGAAATAACATTTTAAAAACCCACCATAACCCTGAAATCTTCATTAATTATGAATTTTGCATGGCAACTGTAACTAAGAGAGTCTCCTCTGAAACTGATGTTCAAAGAACTTCATATCAAATCTTCAAACAGTCGAGAAGGTTCAAGCTACAAAGTCAAAACATCTGTTGCTTTCCATGCATTTTTCAATGGGGAGATCAGAGAGGAGGAAAAAAGTGTACAAAATAATCCTGGTTCTGCTCTATTATTTAAATACAATGACGGTCTATGATATACACTCTGTGCAGAGAGAAAGAAAAAATTAAGTCAGAATGTTATACAGTTCTACCTATTGGAGCCAAAACTATGATATACTTCAATTTGCTTTAAATTTAGCCATTCTGGGAAATGCTGCATTAACAGCCCTTGGGGATGAAGTCTAAAACAGGAAAAGAAGGGCAACTTCTCCAGCAGAAACAATGCACTCACATTCCCATCCTCCTCCCAGTGCCATGCAAAGACTGGCTGTAGTGAGGAAGTTTTGAGTCAAGACTATGGGGTGCAGCTCCCAGTGACACATATGCCACCTCACTTCACCCCTGCAGCCAGCAGGGAACGAGCAGAAAGGATTGTCCTCTCTGCTTGTGGGAAGCACCGAGCAGGCAGGACCATCTCCTAAATCTGCTTTCAAAACATACTCTCTGCACTCAGCTTTTTGCCCTAAGGGCAGGCAGAAATCAAGAAACTGGTGCCTCTTCACACCTGACCAGTTCCATCTAGTGAGGTCTTCACTAGACCCAGCTGTGGCATTTTTCAAACTTTTCAGCTGAGCAAAAATAGCATCATTTTAGCCCAAGCCAAATCTTTCAAGCAATAAAAACATAACCAACTTTCCCAATTTTTTTCCAAGACTTTGCAAAATATTTGGTGTCACACAGGATCGATGTTGCTTTCAGTATAACACTGACATTTTTTAGTTGAACAGTGAGAGGAAATTTCTAACAACATTTGGATTGAAGACCTCAATCCAACACTCGGCACAGAAACCTCTCACCACAGTACCCTCAGGAACACAACCCAGAAGTTCCTGCACTTGTGGTGTTTCCACAGCTTTCCCTGGAGCCCCAAGCATTGCTTCATCATAGGACTGATCCCTGAGGAGAGAGTCTTTCTTTAAATGGGAAAACTGGCATCAGCTTTCAAACCACGTGCTTTTGGGGAATGCTGCTCCTCTGAGAGTTAATGCTGGAAAAAACCTGGTCTGTCACAGGTAGGTTCATCTAATGCCAGGAGCCAATTAACAAACTTCAAGTGAAGAGCTGGACATCAAGGACATGTGTAACATGAAGCTGGGAACGGCTTCCTGGCTCACTGCATCAAATCCCTGCTGTCACAGACACTGTGATATACTATCCTTTAATAAACATAAAACTCCAAGCTTTGGTTCAAATCCCCCAAAAATGGAGGTGGAATGGGGCATGAGAGAGAAACTGAGTGGCTCCCAGAAGCCTTGTGAACCAGAAATTCATGTCTAAACCCTCCTCCTGCCTCAGACCCACCAAAACTTTCCTCAAGACACAGTCTACCCCTACAACTGTGGCAAAGGTGAGAGTTTCCTGCACTCATCCCTTCCAGTAGAAAGGTGTCAAACCCCTTCAAAGAGGCTGTTTCTGCCCCCAGAAACTTCTTTCAGCCTCTGATCATTTGGAGGCAGCTGAGAAATTCATCTGCTGCTGGCTTAATGCAGGCAGGGATGAATTATCAAATGCTGCTCCTGAAGGCATGTAAAACGTCCTAGTGGCAGCCACACTGAGCTCCTGGCCATCCTCTTGCTTCCTGTGTAATTTGTCATTTCAATTTGGGCCCCAACAGTTCAACAGCCCTTGAGGCTTGGATGGGTCAGAAAGATCAAAACAAGAGGAGGAACATGGAATTAACATTTTCAGAGAGCTCTGTCCCAGCAGCTTTCCCAGCTCCCATCTCATCCAAACCCACCTGGGCCCCAGGCAGCTCCTGCCCTGTGAATCCCATCAGGTTTTCTGGGTCCTGCCCATGCAGCCAGCCAGCAGTGGTCAGAAGTGAAGGCTGAAGCCAGTGCAGAAATTCCCTCCTCCCCAGGCAGTGTGTTTCAATTACCACAGCACGGGCTTCCAAGTGGATTTATCAAACTGGGCCTATAAAGAAAATTGAATAATCTCGTGCTTCAGACCTATAAAATTTAAGTATTATACTTGAAAGGACTTTGACAATGTAATAAAGATGGAGAGTGAAGGAAAGGAGTGAGATCAGCCAGCTCCTTGTTCATGTGTTGTAACCAAGCCCCTGGCTCTAAGGTGCCCCTCCATCATGGGAGGCTTCAGGGCACATCCTGCTGTGAGACTGCATGATCTGGATGGAAAACTGATAAACTCTAAAGTATAAAGGTGCTTGAGCACCCAGTTCGTCCAAGACTGTTTTCCTCACTGCTGAAACTTCAGACATCTCCAAAAACTGAAGAGTGCAGGGGGAAGTTGGAGATAAGTGAGACCTTGGAGTCAGATGTTCTTCCAAAACAGGATCAGTGAGCAATCTGGTCTTCACCTCTCCACTGAGCAGGACCAGTAGAAAGGGGATTATATTGCAATAAGATTTTGGCTGGTCAGAAGAAAAAAACATATTTAGTAGAGGAAGTCCTGTTTGATGAGCACAAACATATATTTGTTCCTGAAAAGGGAGTTAAGGAATATCACACCACAGTTTAGGATGGGGAGAACACTGATGCATTGGGCAGGTCCAACATGAGATCTTTCATGATACTAAATCACATGAAAATTGGGATGCCAGGCAACATGAAACACAGCAACACTAATAGCCTTTGGGAGTTCTGCTCCGCCCAGTTCTCCACACTAAAGGTCCTTCTTTTTAACTCCATCTCTGACTGTAACACTAACCCTCAACCAGGGTTGTCTTCCCATTCATCCTGATACTAAAAGTGAACACAGGTTCCTCCCTACAGTTGTGTTCTGTCCTTCTCCCTTTCATTCAAAGGGACCTCACAAATTTTGGCCACTGTAACAACATGGTACTGGGATTAGCTGCAAACACCTCCTCCCTCCAGCAGAAAAAACACCCTTACCCTGACAGAACTATTTTCATTGTTTGATAGGAGCAGTGGTAGGAACAGTGCTCCAAGTTTTGCTTTCCCAGTTCACTCCCTGCCCTTCATCAATCCCTTGTAAACTACACTAGCTCTGGAAACAGACAACCTGCAGTGATCATCCAGACAGGATCTGTAACCCCAAATGAGCAGCAAACCTCAGAAAGGGCTGAACTTCTTGGCTCTGCCTCCATCCTACCTCTCCAACACTTACGTGATCCAAGAGCATTAATCCAAGAAATGTATCCATAAAACCTCCTCCCTGTCTCCTCCCTGACACAAACACATGGGAGCCCACCTCTCTATACCATGTACAACTAGCTGGTAACTCTGGAGTAGCCTGCTCAGATTCCCAGACTGATGATACGTGTTGAGCCAGCTCATGGCATGTGCAGTCTGTTCCAGTAAGCCCCATTTTGGCATGAAGCTGTGTCCCCTGACAGGACACCAGCTGAGGGTCACCTTTCCACCCATCTGGGACACATGCCCAACCTCCCACTTCACAGCATGGGGTGTTTCCCCTGCTAAATCAGCACCCAGATCTGGGAGCTGGTGCTGGTTGTAAAATCATACAACCAGCCTTTCAGAAAATTAAAAATAATTATCCAGCCTATTAATTTACCCCTGTGATTTCCCATCACAGTTAAACCCCTCTGGCCATCGGCTGGAGCTCAAGCAGACATCAGACCCCTCTTCCTTGCTTATTATTTACTCTCCACTCGCTGCTTTTCTTCTGCCCCAGTGACTCCACTGTTCACACATCCCTGCTCTGCCTTTAACCCCATTTTCATTTAGGGTCTGATTAACTCTTGATGCTGAAGGTTTTCACCATCAAAAGGCTTTGTTTCCATGGCAACTCCTGGGGGGGATTATTCAAACCAACGGGTCTAGCTAGCACAGGGTCAGCAGGATGGAGGAACCCCCAGGGATGCTCAAGTCCTGCTCCACAGTGGTGACTGTGCCTCCTCCCACCACCAATTACTGCAGATGAGAGCCAAAATCCTGCTGCCCTCTTTAACTCTCTCTGCGTTAGCACTGGCTCACGGACATTTTTCCCTTCCTTTTTTTTTTTTTTTTTTTGCACCATGTGTCACTAATTTTACTCATTTTCTGAGTTTGTCTAGAATAGTAAAAGATTTGATTAGAGTGTTCCCGGTTTTAATTGTAATTAGGACAGTCATTGTACGAGCTATAAAAGGAAATTGGGCTACCGCTGAGTGGAAGAGCCCCTGAGAGAACAGGAGCTGTGAAGGGAGAATTTCGTTCATAAAAAAGGGGGAAAAAAAACAGTTTGAGGAAGAAATAAAACTCCAGCTCAGGATAGTGTGACAGCCAAAGTGGCCCAGGCATCTGGGACCATAATCAAAGCACATTTCCTGGGGATTTCAGTGTTGATTGTGAGCGGTTCCTTCCCCACTGCAACCTTCTGTACGACCTTGGGCCAAGCAGCTCTGCCTTCATGCCTCAGTTTCCCCCACAGGGACTCATCTGGGTGGTCTGTGAGCTATTGGCTTATTTTACAATGTGCACTGTGATCCCTTGTGAAATGGGAGAGGTGACCATTGGAATAACCCATTCCTTACCGTGTTAGAGGCACCACAGCTGCCGAGGGACAGCTCCTGCAGCAAGGGGACAGGAGATGCCCCTGGCTGGCATCCAGGTCCCCAGGATGGACACTGGACATATCTGCTTTTTTCCAGCAGAGGGAGGGAAAGGCCCATTGCAGCCCATCACAATGAGGTTACTGCTAGAAGAGCAGCCAGAAGCAGCACGTGCAGTGTCACATCAGTCACCACCTGAAAAGCACCCGGAGAGGTGCAACCCCCCCCACACACAGACAGCATCACCCCAGGGTTTGCCAACCCAGTGTGATGGCCACCTGTGCCAGAAACAGGGTGGTGAGCCACCAAACCATTGGGGAGCAGAGGAACAGGCAAGATGCCTGCAGCGATGTTTCTCAGCTGACTTCACTGTATGGAAAAATTGTTCCTGACAGTCGTGGCCAAGATTCCCAGAGGTCATTGTCTCCAGAATGGTCACTGGACCCCACTGCCACCCCCTCTAAAGGGGAACCCTCTGGAAAGGGGCAGCTGGCAGTGCCCAGAGCCATGTCACCTGCCCTCTGCCCCATGGCTCTGCAGGGGGGCAGCTTGCTGAGCCTGAGCTGTCAATCCAGTGCAATAAAACTCGAGACAAATCTATTTTCCCCCTTCCCCCTGCTTTAATTCCACCAGGGGAGATAGTCTTTTTCCTGAAGCAATAATTTGCCTCAGTTAAAAAAAACCCACACAGTGGAGCTCTGCTCATGGCACATTAATGTGTATCAGCCATCGCCTGCCACCTCCTAATGATCCCACCTCCGATCCGTGCCCAAAACTGTGGGCTTTTTACCACTACATTTAAAGCAAAGAACAAACATAAACCAGTTGCCTCCCAGTGTGGCCGCGATTTTCATTAGTCCAGGCAGGGAGAGGAAGGGGTTGTTGCTCTGCTCAGCCCTTACTGCCTTCAAAATTTATGGATTTTTTTTTCTTTTTTTTCCTCTTCCCAGCAGCTCAGAGGAAACTTAATCATCACCTCTGAGGGGGAAGAAACCCCCCGTCGTATCCTTCAACTTGCAGGGTCACATGATGCTGCTCTGGCCTTTCCTATGCAATGTCTCAAGACAGCACATGGCCTGGGACTTGCAGCCCATGCTAATGTTCTAGCTGAGTTTTAATTTCTATTCTATTCAATTCTATTCTGTTAATATACATAGTTATCAATTCTATATATACATTTAGATTATAGACTAATAATCTCCAGTGGAAAGTGGCTGCTTAAGGACTCCCCATATTCCCCTGAAGATGTGGCAGATCCCTTTCCTGCAGGACTACAGAGCTCAGGGGGTAATGAGGGACAGCCCAATTAGCCCAGCGGCTCTCTTCATCTGTGGGTCTCTGGGCCAAGGGGCAACAGCATAAGGACCAGGACTGCCCAGAGTGACAGTGCTGAAGAGGAAGGGAAGGTGCAGGTGGCCTTTGCTGGAATTTGGGGATGGTGGGAATGGAGGTATTCCTGCTGACCTTTAGGCTAAACCTGAAGAAGAGGATGAATCTAAAGTAATTTCTAATGACTCTAGGTTTCTGAGCACACCAGTGGTGACACCAGAAGCAAACACGCTGGGGGATATCAGTGGCAGCTCAAAGAGGTGTTGAACCCCCAGGCCAAGCACTCATTTCTTTCTGGAGCAAAGGTCACTAAAGGCAGGAGGAGCTTTACTGATGCCCGACCCTCTCACCACCGGCATGTGGCTGTCCATGGCTGTGCCTAGGGAGATGAGTGTGTCCCTGTGCTGCAGGCCATGGCTCCCCATCTCCCACACCCACCACAGCCCGAGGTGACACATGGCACTGAGCACAAAGTCCTGCAGGAGCAGAGTGACCATCTGCATGTGCTGGCCCCCACTGCGTGTGTAAGACAAGCAAAGGATTATACAGAGACCCAAAGGCAGGACAGCATCGTCTCCCAGGGCAGGAGGATGAGGAGCAGCACAGGGAAAGTACAAAACCACGGTGATGGTGAGGGGATAGAGGTTTTTGTACAAAGAGCCCAAGATGAGACCTTCAGACTCCACACTGGTGCCCTGGGATGCGCCACTCACGTGGAGCACGAGTTTGGATGAGATGGTGGCAGGGGGGTTTCCAAGACCCCCAGGTCAGCCAGGGAGGCCACAGGGTGGGCTGCCTCCACCTCCAAACCCCAGCCAGCTCCAGACACATGAAGACTGCTGCAGATTTGCTGGATTAGCGCCATCTCAGGCAGCAGCAGTGTATGATATTGCTGGAAGGTTCACATTTTATCATTTAATCAAATAAAGTGCATTTGTGGATTACACAATCATTTGCAGGCCTTGATAATCTTTTTCTGGTTAGCTCTGCACTAGGACTGAGGAGGCAAACAAAGACATTTGTAGCTGTCGTTGGAGGCCCTGGCTTCCTGCCAGAAGCTCTTACTCGTTGGGAAAACTGGTGCAATTTGTATTGAAGAATATCCTGGTGATGGGGAAATACTACATATTTATTTATTTATTTATTTATTTAGTCAGCCAGGAGGTTTTAAAGTTTTTGTTCCCTGGTAAAATAATAGAACAAATTTTAAAATAAAAATCCTGCTTGCAAAGGGCTCAGAGTAAAGTACCAAAGTGTAGCAAGGTCTTTTCAGGGAGAGACCCTCATCTCTATGACTTTAAAAAAGCAATGAAAGCCCCACCTATATGTTGTAGTGGACAACTTATTTATATACAGTTTCTGTACCCACCACAGTGCTCACCTGTTTAATGCTCAGCAGCTACCTGCTCCCACGTGGCCATGAGGATGGTGTTTCCAGCACAAAACTGGGGAAGATGAGGATATTTTTCCCACTGCCCTCAATTAAATCGTCCCTGAAACCTGACCAAATTCAGTTCAAATGTGATTTTCTTAAGCATTTGAAAAGTTGGTAAAAAAAAAACTTTATATTTTTTAAGATAGAAAAACAAGATCAAAATAATCTTTGTTTTATTGACACTATGGCAAAAATAGTGGATGTTTAATACCTGCCAATGATGTTCTTGCTGGAGAGTATGAAAACTGCAAGAGAAAACATGAAAAACATCCAGTTTATACACACACTAAATGCAGAGAAAATATGTATTCAGCATCCACAATACAACCAGCCCTGCCAGGCCAATCCCTCAGAAGACAGGCCCCAGGGCAGGAGTAGGCTAAGGAAACAATAAAAAACAAAAAGTAGCCTAATTTGTGTGACTTTGGTCTGTGTGCTGGGGTCCTGCTGAGGAGTCCTGGCCCAGACCCCACAGGCCAGGGATCCACCCCCTCCTCTCCAGGGATGTCTCCCCATGGCCACCCAACATTGCTGAGGAAGGTCCCCCTGTGAGGAGGGTGCTGAGGTGACGGCTGCTGCCCTGGGCTTCCCTCCTGGTGCTTCCCCTTGGGGCCCTGCAGACACTACAGTGCAGTTTGGAGGTTCCCAGAGTTGCAGGATGACACAGCTTTAAAGACAAGGATCAGGAGCTAGAAAAGATCAGGAGCTGGAAAAGATGTCCCTGCAGCGTGCAGAGCCTGCAGAGACAGGACTGGAGCATCACCTCACCACCGTGTGCTTCCTCCCAAGTCCTTGGCTGTCACCCCATTATGTCCCTACGGGAGGAAGGGCCAGGGTGTCCAAGAGGTAGAAGTGAAGCTGTCCCAGCCCTGCTGGGCTCCTGTGGATCCCAGTGAGTTGCAGAGCAGTCAGGCAGGTATCCACCTCTCTGTGCTTGCAGCGTGGCAGGTTCAGCTCCTCCGTGTCTGATCAGCAGCTCTGAGCAGTTTGAAAAGCAATGAGTAAAATCAAATGGTTTAAAGCAATTTAACATGAGCCACCCAGGAAAGGGGCTGCTGGGGAAGCCACCTAAATCCCCCTGCAAGCATCTGGAGCTCCTTTGGTGGGTGTTAACAATCACAGCCCAGGACCCTCACACGTGCACATCATGATGCTGTTTTGCGTCACATCGCCCTGGCACAGCCACGGATTTGCTCCCAAAGCTGCCTGCTCCATGCACCCACATCACCCCCAAAAACACAGGCAAAACACCAGCTTTAGCAAAAATGTTTAATCTCTCCTTGATGCATGTGTTTATTTACAAGTACTAAATCTGAAGAACATTAAAATAGGAAATAGCAGGATATTTACACGATCAAAGGGCGCTTGACCAGCCGCGCTGGCCTGTTGCTTCAAGTCTGAAACAATCACAGAAAGGGAATCAGGACTCTGGAGTGTGATTTCTTTTTCCCCATTTAATTTTCTGAAGCTATAAGAATTCTCTGCCTCTCGCCGGGTCCGCCTTAGGTTTCCCCCGCTTTCTTAAAGGACAGCTTGTTGTGCGCTTTGGTGGGGAGAGGGTGAGCCTGGGGGGTCCCCCCACCTATCCCCCTGTGCCCAGGCTGGGGCCAGCTCTGGGTGTGACACGGGGCTCCTGCTAAGGGAGACACCTCCAGGCTGGACTGCACATTTTTTAACCCCAAACTGAAGCGAAAGGCAATGAGAGCAGGGAGGGACCCCCTTGCTTGCAGTGGTGGGGGATAAACCCGCAGGGTCCTGCTGCCTCTGCTGGGGAGGCAGAGCAGGAGTGCCCAGAAATGCAGGCTCACAACAAGGGATGCTTCTCCATCTCACCCCACTCTGGGGCATGGGCTACACCAGCAATAAGAGGAGACTTGTGGATGCTTCCCAACTTCTCCACACCTTTCCCCCCTTCCAAGGCAGGGTCTGACAGGGCCAGTTCTGACCCCACCAGGCTGGTCAAGGGAGGGTGGGCAGCTGCCTGGCACAATTAAGGACGCTGGGCATCATGCGAAAGGCAAAGGTAGCACCAAGAAGCGCCAGAGGCTGCGGGCAGCACTGCAGTGCCCACCTCACTGACCACCACCCTCCCCATTAGAGGCAGCAAGGGGATGCCCGACTGGTGGGGAGCTGCTGGGGCATCCCTTGGTGGAGCAAACTGCAGACAGCCCAAGGGTCTCCAGGAGGAAGCCAACAGGAACCCATCCCTAGGATCACACCACGGCAGTCAGCATCACCAGGAGGCTGGAAGAGCCAGGTCCCAGCACAAGGGGAGCCCAGAAAGTAGAGACACACCACGACACTGCCAGCCTGCCCAGCATGACCTCCCCAGGAGCCTCTCTGCTGCCCAAATCCACCTCAGACCCACCAAACTCATCTGTCCCTCCAGCCTGGCCAAGGGAGCACCCACAGCACTGGTGCTGGGAAAGCAACAGGCAAACAGACCTCAGCAACCAACAGTGCTGCCAGCCCTCTGTTACGGGGGAAATCTTCAGGGAGGTGTTCTTAGAAACACAACTCCATCCCCTGTCAACCACCACAAAACCCATGTGCTTGGCTCCCTCAGCAGCAACCAGAGCTCCCCAAGACACTCTTACCACTGCAAGAGGCAGAACCCACACCAGGCCTGGACAGAGACCTCAAAGCCATTGCTCCCCTTCCATCCCACCTCAGTGATCACCGATGCATGGCATCATCCTCCAGGCAATATCCAGGACCTCCACCAGTACCACGCAGCCAGCAATGCCACAAGGAAGAAGTTTTGCACCAAAAGGAGCTGCAGGCAACCCTCAACCCCATCACAGCAGCAGTGAATTCTACAAAGGGACCCTCGGAGGCTTTTGTCCCACCGGAGAACCCAGGGAGATGCTGGCAGCCAGCAGTGGCCCCAGCACAGGGCACACAGCTGTCCTTTAAGGCTCTCCAAGTATCACATTTGAGATGTGAACCTCTAAAGTCTTTCTTTTTGCTGTTGGTTTTTTTTTTTTCCTTTTGGATGAAAAAGTGGCAAATTAATTTCAAGTTAAAAAAATAGGTAACAGGTCTAAACAAACCTCTAATATTCAATACTCGCAGTTTCTTTGTTTTATGGGTTTTTTTCTTCTGTTTCTTAAAAAGATCAACTCAGACTAAAATCTAGCACAGTCATGCAACAGCCCACAGCTCTCAGAAATCCAGCGACAGCTCAAGGTTCGTAGGTTTGGGAAACAATTATAAATTCTTTTTCAAACATAGTTTTGCTGTTGTGGTTGGATTCTTTTGTCGTCTTTTTTTTTCTTTTTTTTTTTTTAATCAGCATCTTCTCTCCTTTCCCTCCTTATTAAAACAAAACAAAACCAAACAAAATTACAACATAATGAGAGATGTGCAGGCTTCAAACGATTGTTCTGCATGGTGAGAAAGGCTTGGAAGTTCCTTCCAGACCATTTGGTATCCTTTTTTAATTTTTTTATTTCTTTTTTTGCAGTGGTTGTTTGTTTTGTTTTAACTGGCTGTGTAAATTCATCTCATTTTTATATTGGTTCAATTCTCCTTCAGTTAACTATACAGCACCCCACTGGGGCACGAGAATTAGATTGTAACCACATATATATATATACACACTTTTATTATTTTTTTTTTTTTTTTAATTAAAAACTTCATTATTTCTCCCTCTCCCCCCCTTAACTTGCAATTTAAGGGAATGGACAGAAATCAGCTGGGCTTCTCTCCACTTGGATTTCAACAGCCATCCGCTCCTGGCAGAGTGTGGCCCCATGTGCCATGGCCTGGGCAGTGACAGGAGTTCTCAGTACAGAAAAGGAAAGGGTTTTGCTCTTTTTTTTTTTTTTGGAAGTTTTTGGTCACCTGCTGCCAATCAGGGCAGCATTCAGCACCTTTTCAAATCTGGAAAGCACAAACCCACAAGGAACTGACATTTCCAAGGGGGAAGCTGAGGAAGAGACCTCAGGTCTCCAGCAAAGCCCTATCAGGGCAGAGGCAGCGGAGGGAAGATGGGGAGACAGCATGGAGAGAAAGGGGGAGAAAGAAGGAAAAGACAGAAAGAAAGGTCAGTCTTGGGTGGAAGGTCCTGCACACATTTGGGCTCCCCAGGTGGAAGAGCAGGTGCCAGCCCCATGGCAGCCAGAATCCCAGTCCCTCCATGGGCTGGGAACCCAGGGAGTTTGCTGGGGATCCCAGTCAGGAGTGCAGAGGGGCTGCCTTCCCTTTCACTGGGGATCTGCTCTCTTCCCCTGCATCAGCACAGGAAGATGATGGGGAAAAATAAATGTAGAAGGGTTTTGTTGAGGTGGCTCCAGTGCCAGAGAATCTGCCACAAAAGCCAGGCTAGCTCTCTATCAACCCCCCTGACAGCCCCCAAGGCCCCACAACCATCCTCCACCCCGCATCATCCCAGGACAGGCAGGAGCAGGCAGCACTGCCCAGACCACCCCACGGCCACTGAACCGGGAAAACAAGGACAAGATCAACAAAACACCGACCATCCCTCAGCAATCACCCAGGAAAAGAAAAACCAGCCTTGGGATCTCCCTTCCTCTCTGATTTTGACCTCCAGAACCACTCAGCAGCATTAAAATAACAGCATCTATCCAGCTAACAAAACTCCCAACTTTTTTTTCTTCAATTTTTTTTTTTTTCGCACTAAACAACATTCAAATAAAACATGGCACAGGACATATTTTAGAAATATCAAAGCTCAGGGATTTATCCCTTTCTTGCCCACCCCTAAAGCCCCAACCCCAAATCTCCCCAGCACCAGTCCTTTAGCTTATCTCTTAAAATTGTTTTTTGTTAGGTCATTGCAAAAAATTCTGAATATTTTTTCCCCTCCCATTTTTTGTTATAATTTTTTTTCCTTTAAATTAAAAATTTTGTTTGTCTCGTGTAAATTGTGCAAATGTAGCAGTTTACACTAGTGGCAGAAGGCCAGAGAGAGAGAGAGAGAAGGGGGGAGAGACAGAAAAAGAGAGGAGGAGGAGGAGAGGGGGTGGACAGCTGGGGGGAAGGAAGGGAGAGCAAGTCAAGTACAGTAAAAATAGGAGCCCACCCACCCTCCCTTCACCAAAGTAACAACAACATCCAAACGCCTTCCTAGAAAGCCCCGCGGTCCCGACCCTCCTTCCGTGTGGGCTCAGGGGCTCTGCCCAGGCAAGGGATGCCCAGCAGGTCCATGGGGCAGGCCAGCCCCTTCTCCTCCACCCAGCATCGCCTCTCTGCAAGGTCCCTGCTGCGTCCTGCTTGGACTGGGGGGTTTGTCTGTGGGTCAGGGAGTTCTAGCGACGCTGCTGCTGTCGTCGGGATTTGTGGTTTTTTCCGCTAAAGCGCGAGGTTTCCGTGTCCGTCCGTGGGAAGCGTGCGGAGGCGCGGCGGCTGCCGCGGGCCCGGCCGCTGCCAGCCCCAAAGTCTTGTGCCCACGGCTGCCGCTGGCCGCTCCTTCCTCCCTCCTGCCCTCCGTCCATCCGTCCTGCCGCCCCCGCTGCCGGACGCCGGCGCCGCCGCTGCCTTCTCAGCTGCTTAAGGCCATTGTGTCGATCGCCTGCTCCAGCTTACTCCGCAGTCGCTGCCTCCGGGCCTGCTCGTCCTTCTCCAACGCAGCTAAAATCTGGGGAGAGAGGTGAGGAGAGAGGGTGAGGAGGTGCCCACCTGCCCAGAGCGGCTCCTTGTGGCCAGCTGGCTCTTTGATGGCATCAGGACACAGGGACGTGGCGCCATGGGAAGTATTCTTGTGCCCCGACAGGGCTGAAGGAAGTGCAAGGTGAAAGACATCCCTGTGAGTGGTGCCATCCACAAACCGAGCCCACTGGGACCCCCAAAGGGTCTGCAGTAACACCAGGGACCTGCCTGACACTAATGAGGAGCCAATTTGCACATGGGGAAAGGAAGAAAACAGTCAAACAGAAGGTGAATCCCAAATCCAAGCCAATGACACCTCCCCACGACATCTGCAACAATCCTGTCACACCCCAGGGACGCAGGGGTTGTGTTTCAGAGGCCACAATCAAGCCATTAACTGGTTCCACATGGACAAAAACACCAAATCCACAAGGCTTTAGGTGCCACCAGTGTTAAAACCTGTCTCATTTCATCACAGCTGGGGGCAGTGGGGTGCTGGAGGGGGACATTAGATAGATGCACCTGCAAAGCCTGGGAGCCCCCAGTCCTGCTCAAGGGGTGCAGCCACAGACACCTGAGAACGACTTTCCTCCCTTGAAATCTTTTCTTTAAACAAGCTGCTGATAAGAATGACAGACTGCAGCTGGAGGGACAGTCCCCTGCCCTGGGCTAGATGTGACCATGCCCCCAGGGCTGAGGAAGGACTGGCAGCAGGAAGGTAGAGGACGAGACTCAGAGTGGGGAAAAGGGAGTAACAAAGTGTAAAACAAAGGGGCAATTGCCCTCCCAGCAGCCAGGAATCTCGTCTCACTAACATGATGCCAGCAGAGCAGAAAAGCCGATTTAAAAAAACAAACCTGACAGAAATCTCATCTCCTCGGGTGAGCTAGTTGAGGGAGCAAATTTTTTGCAATTATATATCAAGGCATCTGTCAAAGGGGACTTGATTAACCATTTCATTGGCTGCATAATTGGAAACAAACTGTTGTATAATTAATAGACTTACTAGGAGACAGGCAAAGTCCATCAGGAGCCCTACAGGTAACTTCTTAATGGGGAATCAGCTCCCTTTGATTAAGAGCTGCTGCAGCGCTGGTGAGTTGTGAAAAGGCAGGCAGAGTGTGCTGGGGAGCATCCACCACACTGCCACAAACAGCCTCTGACCATCACGAGACTGGGTCTCCCCCTGGCTTTTTTGGGGCAGGACCAGCTGCCCCCTGTCTCCTGGGGCAGCCAGAGATGCCTGATGGGGAGTCTCCTCCCAAAAGAAAAGAGAAAGCTACATCTGGGCACCGGTGTAAACTCCCGAGGAGGGGAAAAATCACCAGCAAGAGTTGGACACATCTGATTTACCTCCCCTGGCAGCAACAACCCAGGGCGGCAGCTGGACTGGCAAGAACTCATAGATTCTGCCACAAACCTGCTACTGGGGACACTCCCCCTCATCCATCTGCACAGATGCACTCAGCCCTCATGCTACACACAGAGTAAAATATCTGTAGTGACACTCACACGAAAATCAAAACCCCACATGCCTGAAAGGTGCCTGAGCTGGAACCTAATGAGATTGGTCAGAGAAATGAAGGGAAGTATATTCCCCCTACCTGCCTTCTCTGCCTCTCCCAACCAGACAGCTGTATATCCTGGAATGCTGAGGTGCCAAGTGATTCCCAAACAGCCCATGCATTTATTTACTCCTTTCTTATCTCAGACTTATGGAAACAATGCAGTCAAAGGAAACCTGTGCTGAGTGTAGAGACACCCAGGTTTGTCACCTGCTGTAAGGAGCCAGGACCACTGATTACCAAGATGCAAGTACCCAAATGAAAATTAATTATGATTTTCATTCACAGCCAATGACAGCATATTATTGCACTGAACAACAGGAAAAATTATTCTCTCCCATTTTGCATCAAAGAGGGTGCAATCGGGCTGCATATAATTGTGCTTAATGAATGAAAACAAACAAAGGGAACAGCTGCGATTTATTAATCCCATTACAAATAATAAAAGAAGTTCCTGAGAGCTGTGAACACACTTGTGATGCTCAAAGAGCGGGCAACTGCAAGACACTCAACATATGTCAGGCTGCTGTTAGCAGGCAAGAAGAGGACCCGTGCCCCTAAAGAGCAGCTCATTAATGCCACGGGTTCATCTCACATGGTCCCCTCCATGCTCTCACCCAGGGCTTGGAGGATTTATTTAAGGATCGTGGGACTTCTAGCCTGGAGGAAGCGAGCACTGGCTGATGGCTCAGGGATGATTGCTGGACCACAGCAAATCTAGCTCTTCCAGACTGCTCCACTTTCACTCATGGTACCTGCAGAACTGTATGCAAACTGTAAAATCCCAAAACCCCTTCAAACAGGGGCCTCTGGGATGTGCCATCCCAAACTGTCTAAGGACTGGCATAGAGGTCCCACCAGCATGGTCACCAGTACGTGGCCACCAGCTGCATGGTGACCACCACACAGCATCTACTCAAGAGCCAGGAAAGCCAGGATCTCCTCCTCCCTCCCGTAAAGCACCGAGTTCCACAGGATATTGGACACCACGATCCCAGTGCTGACCTTAAAGCCAGGAGCCAGGTCTGCTACAACCTGCCCATGGACCCCTTAAACTCACACCTCAAAGAGGCACTGGGAGAAGCCTCTCAGGATTGCTGCATGGTACAACAGTGACCCCATTTCTTCTCCTGGCTCTGAGTGAGAAGATGTTCTGGCACTCTGTCACCTAAATTAGCCATTGTTCAAATGTAGTCATCAACCCCTTTATTGGGACAATAAAACCTGTTCTATCGTGCTATGTGTATAGACCTATATTTTACTGTAGTTACGTATTTTATTGCTTTAATAAGATGTAGGCTGTGGATTTGAGCAGAGTTTTGAGAAATTAATTTGTATAAATTACAATAGAGGAGTTCCTAACCATCTTTACTGACATTCACAAAACAAGCACTGGAGAGGCCACCACATTCTCTAACATGCCTGGAGAGAGGAGCCAAACACCACCTGTACAGTTCCACAGCATTGCTACACCACCATGGTGCAGGGTTGGTGACAGTGGATAGGGGAAGCATACTGAGATAATGCTAGGAACTCTGCAGCCTCATGGAGCTCATGTGCCAAATGTGTCAAAAAATAGGTGTCTCCCACATTACTCACTGCAGAAAATATGAGGAATGAGTACTGCCCACTCCAGCTCTTGGCTTCACGCCTCCCAAACCTTTCTTTCTCCACCAGCCCAAGCACAGACATAGAATGTGCTATTATTCCACATTTCATGGTGTGTTTTTCTATAGGAAAAAGCAGGGGACTGCAGAAACAAGGACAGAAGGACCCAAGTGGCAGCTCAGGCCTGACTCTGCCTCACCATGTCTTACCTCATCCTTGTACTTGGTGATGTAGGAGTAGATCTCGTGCAGGGCGCTCATGCTGTTGAACTGGCTGAGGTGTAACCGCGACTGCTCTGCCAGGTATGCGCTCATGTCCTGGTCACTGATCGCTGGCATTTTAGCTATATCTGCATAATATCTGCCAGGGAGGAACAGAAGAGTGGGTCAGAGGTAGGCACAGGCAGGAAAGGCCGGGTCCCTGCCACAATGCTCACAGAGAAAAGCAAGTAAAGAGCACCTTTCCTCCAAGCAGTGACATACAATACAATACAATAATAACAACTGCTCACTAAGAGGTCTCTGAGCACTCCATGGAGCAGTCAGCACCATTAGGAATGTGGTCCTGATGGAACAGCACCCAGCTCAGTCCAATTCTGCTCACCATGCTGGGAATGCCAAGTAATGTTGCTCTAAGGGATTTTCCACCCTCTCCTAAACTATACATTTTTAGTTACTGCTTTAAAACCATGACACCTACCCATCCCATTGGCACGTTTTGCAACCAAATCACATGCACCAGGACCCTCCACACCTGCAGCAACACACAAGGTTTTGCTTCCTCTCTCCTAAGGTCTCCACATACCTAAAGTCAACAATGCCCTTTTGTATTCAATTAAATACTTGGGGTGTGAACAAATGACAAGGTGACATCCTGCCCCTGCAGCAACACACATGCTGTAGTAGTGGAAAAACAGAATATCCAACAGGATGTTCATCACAACCCTGAGAGGACAAAGCTGCAGCATCCCATTACAGCAGGAGAGTTTCACCAAGCAGACACACCAGTGGACCGGCTGCTGAGGACTTTTTGGAAACCAGGGTTATGTCCCCAGGCCTAGTTTTAAATGAAACCCTGCCCACAGCAAATGAGCTCTGGCTGCTCCCAGGGAGCAGTATTACCAGCATTTCCACCTGGAAACAGAGTGCCAGCCTCTCTCAGGTTTGCTGTGCTCCTCATGACTCCTCACTCAGTGAAGTTTCTGGTACAGTGATTAGCATCATTAGTGTCATCAGCTGAACGCCGAGATGGAACACTGCTGAAGCACTTGGCTAGGAGCAGAGGGCAGCAAGATCACTTGAAAAGATGAATATGAGGATCCATCCCACTGTACTGAACTCAGCTAGTGATAAACTACTTGGGCAGTTTTTACAAAGAGGCTCATTCATACCCAGAATGACGTAAGATAATTTCTGGATGCTGCTGGGAGAGCAGCGGCCTGAGGCGAGGACCTCTGACTAAACCAGGCATCTCCTACACCCCTAGAGAGATCACCCCAGACTGACATTTCCTTATGCAGCAGTTCCACGTTCCAGGTGTTATCGTGACACATAGGATGGGAAGAAACCATCATTTTTCAATACAAGTGTGCATGGCTCACATGGACCAAGATTCCAGTCACACCATGCATCTCCAGAGGACACCTGGGACCCCAGAAGTAGTCCCCTTGTGTTTCCCAGTTCCTAAGCCCTTCCCTGTTCTATTCCTGCCTCAGATTGGCAAGATGCCCTTTTTTCAGCTGGTGCCTGAGCCACAGCAGCAGTCAGACCTGTGTTGGGACTGGCAGTCCCACTCAGCCACCCCCACACCACTCCCATCCCTCCTCTGCAAAGCTTTGTGACTATAACTGTGCCAAAAGCCAGAAATGCTGATTATGCCATACATCCCTGCAGCAGAGGAACAGTAGTAGACATAGTCACCCCCTGCACAGGACATATCTGACCCCTGCTCATCTGCCTCTGGGACCATACTGAAGGTAAGCAATGGCAGGAACATCTGTCACCACTGAGATGTCCCACCTCCTCCCCAGGGATGCAGAATGTCTAGACCAATGTTTAACTCTGAAACAGTTTTATACTTTTTTCTTCCAGGCACATACACAGAGCTGAATATTTTTGTCATGGAGACGGCAAGGTCAGAGAAATTCACCTTATGAAGCTTGTGGAGTTCCTATGGGACCCCACTCCAAAGCCCCATCCAGCCCCATGCAAAGAACTTCCTCCTATTACAATGCAGCTCATCTCTCATCTCAGGCATCATATTTCAGGGGCACCTTTCCTTCTTATCCAAGCCCTAACTTCCTCGAGGGAAGACAACTTGTCTTTGTACTTGCCTGCAAAACAGCAAGCATGCTGATGGTGCAACAAAAATATCTGTGTACAAGGGAGTACCCAAGGATGATTTAGGCTACCAAGTTCTACCCTTACAAACTAGAGAATATGACATTTACTGTTGTCTGGACATCCTTCATTTAGTTCATTCTGTATTTGGTCAAAATGCTGAGAAAGGGCCCTCAGTTAAGAAAAAGCATCATCTTTCACCCAGCCCATCATCACAAAGGAAAAGTTGCATCAGTAACCTGAAATCTGCCATTTTTTAAGTTTTATTTTTTAAGTTCCATTTCACAAGATGGCAACATTTTAACTGTAGCTCTATTTGGAGGGCTTTGGAGGACATCTCCTAGGTTTCTCTCCCAAAAGGATAAAGCTAAACAGCATTATGCCTGAGTGTATCAATTTGCAATCAGTCTCATTCAAACCCTGAACCTTTAACACTACATTAATTCAGCAGGACAGAGGGACATCTCAGCTAACAGGGAAGGTGGAGGGTGTTGGAATGTGTCAGGGGACCTGCTCCTCTCCCTGCTCCTCAGCACAGAGACAGCAGCCTGAGCACTGGGAAATGATAATTTTCAAGCATTTCAACAAAACCTGTGTGTATTGTTGTGGTACAAAAAAGACACTTCTCTAGTCCAAGGCTGAGTTCTCACCGCTCTTCAAAAGCAATCAAGCGAGATGTTAGTAATTCCCTAGTACAGACCAAGTTTTTACAACAGAAAACATCAGACAACCTAATAGCAGAGGTTGCTTTTAGCACCCCTTAAGCAAGTCATAAACAGCTCCTCAAAACAGTCATTGCAAACTCATTCCAGAAGACAATCATGAGAAAGCATCATCCCCCAAACAAGAGGATCACCTTCTGCAAGCATTAGTACAGTCTTGCTTCAGTCACCTACCAAGAGGAGCCCAACAAGCCACATCCCCACACCCATGAGCATCCACTTCAAGTCCCCCAGGCGAAGCAAGGAGCTGTTGCCAAGTCTACTCACCTTTCTACCCAGCTCTTGTAGTTGGGGATGTCCTTGGCATACAGTAGTTTGTTGGAGGGAGAGTCCTTTCCTAGCTTGTGCTCAGAAGTTGAGCAGGAGTCCATGAATGTCTGAGCCACCACGGATAGGCAGGCATCAGTAATACTGTTCTTGTGAATGTCGAACACAAACTGGGGGTTCTTAATCACATTCACCCAAAAACGTAGAGGTAGACTGAGGGAGGAAGGAAATAGGAGTCAGCACCTGAACCACACCCTGCAGGCCAGCTGGCACATACATGCACCTCCAGTTGTGGAGAAGGAGCTTCCCATGACCAGAATTGGGAAGGTTGCTTTTCCCAGCTTTCCAGGGATGCAAACATCCTGGGTAAATGGCCATTCCCCCCTGCCCATCCCCACAAGACTGCAGTTCTCCATGAAGAAATTCCTCAGCACTGCCAGCATCTCCAAAGGTAAACCAGGGCAGTGCAGATCTGTGGTTTATCCAAGGATCCACTCACACCGAGGAGACCTTGCTGAGCCCATGGGTTAAACCAGACATGGTCCCTTTCTCTTACATTAATAATCCTTTTGAAGGTGCTGTGTGGCATTTCACACATCTCCCGTGTCAGAGGAGGGAGTTAGCCAGACTCCTCAAGGGATTCATTAGTGCATTTAACACCAGAGGAAAATTTAGGTGGCCTCAGATGCTGGAAATAAAGCTCTCAGCTATAGGAACAGCAGGTCTCCTGGCGAGCCATCAACTGGTTGTTTGCTGCATACTGACACATGTGCCACCCTCCATGGCTCCCTGTCCCAATCCTGCTGCCCCTCTCCTCTCCCAGGAGCAGCTCAGAGCCTCCCCCATCAGAAATCCTCCCTGCTCTGTCATCCCCAGCACCTACACTCAGTGAATGGCTTTATCTTAAACAAAACACACTTTGTTCCCCAGGACTTTCTTAATGAGGGTACTGGGTGCATGTACATATTTCATTTGTGAAGGGAATGGCCTGGAGAAATTAGCTCCACACGTCGAATTAGCGCTCAGAGATAAGCACAGGCATTAGTATGCAAGAGCCTGCGTGCCCAGCCCCTGAAGAGTGGGGCTTTTTTCCTCCCTTGCCTTTCACTCCTTCTTTTAATATAGGAAGCTGAGTTATAAATCAGTTCCAAGCGCTTCCACGCTCTCACATCTCCATTTAAAAATGTTTCTTTTCCTGCCCTGCTAATTGCAAACAGTTACTGAACTACACAAAAGCGATTTGGCTGCCATTTAACAAATGCCAGACACGGGGAACATACGTACCCATCGCCAGTCACAGCAAAATCAGAGAGATGAAATCGGTGAGGCAGCAGGAATGGAACATGCCAAAGGGGGCTAAGGAGCCAACACCTGCCACAGCCCCAGCACCCGGGAGGTCTCATGAGCTGCCCCGCCCCAGTGCTCAGCCAGGGATGAGCAGAGCAGGGGCTGGCTCTGCAGGCAAGGGCAGGGAGGATGTGCACACAGATCTGTGCTGACTTTGTTAGGGCATGGCTGAGTGACAGCAAGGAGTGTGGAAACACCTTCAGGACAGCAGAGATGAGAATGGGGGCTGGCATCCCTGGAGGAGCCCGGAGGATGGAGAGGCCAAGGTGAGATACGGCCCTCAGCGACTGCAGCCATCAGGGAGGAGCCTGGTGCTTGGGATCTGGGGAAGGGCTGAGGGAGCACTGCATTCCTGGGATTTTTTCTGCTAAGGAAGGCATGCAAGGGATTTACCCACACCAGAAATACAGAGATATGGGCCTCTCTTGTCCTGGATCATTTCCAGGTACATATTTCTGCTCCCTGTGGGAGGGCTTGGAAGCTGTGATGTTGTTAGCCCACCCCCCAGTCCACTGTCCTTCTCCATTACCAATTACTCTTCCAGGTGTGCCTGACATCATAATCATTGATCTGATGCTTATCAGCTTGCTCATCCAGGAAATCAAACATGTATTTGATGGCGAGGGGCAGTGCACTCCCACGGTGAGCTGTGCTAAAGATGGTCTCAAACAGGTCATCCACAAATTTCTGCAGGGTGCCCTGGGGAGAAGAAAGAGAAAAGGGCTGCTCAGCAACACCCCGGGCCAGCAGAGAGGTGAGTCTTTAACTAATGGTCAGCCTCTAAACCAATTTCACTTGCATTTCTACACCTGAAAGAGCAGCACAGTACAGTCTGTGTAACCCTACTGGTTCTCAGTGGTTTATACTGGGAAACAGACACTGCAGTGATGAGGTATCTCCTTCACTGTATGATCTGGCATGCTAAAAGTATACAAAGAAAAACACCAGACAAAACAAAAAAGTGCTGTATGTGCTGAGGGAAGTGGAACATGCTGCAATGCCAAATGCCTGGGGCAATCACCCTTCCCACCTCACCAGTTCTGCAGTTTTACCCCAAACACCAAAGAGACACCTATCCCAAGGCATCTCTGCTTTGCACACCAGCAGTTGCTCAAGGATACAGGAAACAGTAAAAGCAACAAAAGGTGCAAAAAGCAAATAAGAAAATCCACTCAGGGGATATTCACCGATGGTTTCAACACACAAAACCTTCACCTCCAGCTCAGTAAAGAGACCAAATGAAGACCTCTTCCTGAGCTAGAGCAGGAGACTAACAAAAAAGCAGTGCTTACCACTTTTGGACAGCCCAAATCACTACCCCTCCCCACTCAGATTTCAAAAGCCAGGCATTATCTCTGGGCCATACCTTGGTGGCTAACAGACGGGTCAGGTAGATCTCGGAGACCATCTTGCTGCCCCGGTCACCCTCCCGCTGGTCCATGTGGTCATGGTTTTTCACCAGGTGCCAGAGCTTTGTGCCACTCTCCAGGTCAGGGGTGATCATGGGGGTCCGTGAGCGCAGGCTGTCGGGGCTGCTGGCTGTCCTCAGCATGCTCTCTGCAAGCACAGGGGATGTTCCTACCCTGCCACCTCTGCCTCACCACCAGCCCATCATTCCCCTTCCCTCCATAGGAGCTTTGGGATTCAGCCTCTGCAGCCACCATGAACTGGGAGCTCTGCTGTGACCAATGTGGCATTTGGCCAGGACAGGCACGTGTCCCCATAACAGGGGCCAGGATAACCATGGAAGGAATTCTGCAGAGCCTGTCCTGCTCCCAGCACGCAAGTGCCAGGATTACAGATGCTTCCTGTGCCAATCTGAGCCGATCACACTATTCCCTTCCAAACCAAGGCTGCCACACCTGCCACCACATTCGTGGGAGTCTTCAACTCTGCTCTTTTAAGTGCTAAGTGCCTCTGTGCTTATTTTAATTAGATTTCAGGGGAATAAAAGGGAAAGGATCCCTTAACAGCAGCCATCTAACATTTGCCTTTTTCCCCTGAGTCCAACACACTGCAAAGAAAGATGGCTCTGAGGGCACCTGCTCCCTCTCCAACACTAGAATAAATAGCATTGTGCAGGAGAGCTGGGGGTTTGGAGGAGTTAGTTCGCATGAGTTACAGTTACAGTCACTTGCCCTGTGCCCTGGTCCACATGCCCAGCCCAGTGCCACATCCCCTACCAGCCCAGAGGAGGATGCCCATGTGCACTCACCATATCTGCTGAGGGACTTGGTGAAGGTGGAGGAGTTGGAGATGTTGTACGCTGAGTTCTGCTTGGGCACCAGGGCTACCGAGGAGCCATCCGTCACCTGTGGGCAGAAATGGGCTGAGCAGGCTGCCACACCAGAGAGACACAGGGGGAACAGCCCCAGCACGGGGAGAAACCAGCCCCAGAGGGATGCAGTTACACTGCCACTACCCAGGGACATCATCTCCAGCAAAGGAGCCTGACATCTCTGTGACAGCTGGGGGAAGGGGCAGAACAGGAACACACCAGAAAGCTCAGAATGAAAATGGTAGAGTAAGGTCAGAGTGGGAAACAGCCTCTATGAACCCTGGAAATACCCCATTTTAAAGGACCATAAACATGAGGTGCAGGCAGAAAAGTGACTGCAAACCTCCTGGCCATGGCCCCAGAGAGCTCAGCTCAGGCCCTGACCAAGCTGAGGAGGGAGAAAAGATACTCAAGCTCAAAGCAGCTGGTGAATGCTCAATGTTCTCCATCATGGTCAGCCTTACCTGGTAGTGGGCCAGGGTGTTCAGCCTCTTCCAGTCATTGTCAATCTTTGTGGTGACATCTTCATCCTGCAGTATGATGCGGGCCATCCTGCCCTGCCGCCACTCTGCCCCATTGGGGAGAAGGACTCATGGTTAGTGGATAATAGGAGCACAAAGCTAAGGCAAGGGTACAAGCACAGTCCCAAGGTATCAACTTAGGAGGCCTCTCACCCCTCCCTGAGCTCCAGGGCTGATGACTGGATGTGTTGGACAAATCCAAGTACTCAGGGAAAGACAACATCAGTTTGACGCTGATGGCTGTTACCTTTGCGCCTCTCCATTCCCCTGTCCCCCCTTTAAGAACAGGACTATTAACTGCTCTCAGCTACTGCTGGCCTCCTTGGATCTCATGACACCTCAAGCCTGCAATTCAGACCCCAGAAGAACCAAGGGGGATCTTCTCCCCACCCCCTCCACCCACAGTCTTTTGTGCCAGGGCTCCCCACACACAGTTAGTGCCACCAGCATGGAAGAAGTGGAATGAACAATATGCTTCTGTAGGATAGGTTGATTTTCCTGCCCTCCACAGATTTATTGGCACTCCTGCTCTTAGTCACATCCCTGTTCCCCACAGGAAAGTGCTTGGTCTCTCTCTTACCCAGGTCCATGTCTCCAGCTTTGGGTCGCTGGGAATAGGGCACACCCTTGTAGACAGCATCCAGCAGCTTCTCCTTCACCTGTGTGATGGTGTCGCAGTTCAGCACCTTGACAGGGATCTCTGGGGCGTTCTCATTCTCAGGGTTCACGCAGTTGAGGGTCTGCACAGGGTCAGAAAGGGTCGAGTGAGAGGCTGTGACACACTGGCTGCAAAGGCAAGTCCAAGGACACAAGGCTACAGCTGTTCACAGGCCGTGTCTTCTCACCTCCTGAGCTGCTGTGGAGTTGTAGCCACACGGCACATTCCTGCTCCCCTTTCCCCTTTCCTCACCTCTCCCTGCCCACTCTCAAATCTCCAATTCCCAGAAAGGAAGCACAGTGTCAGTGAAGGAATTCTGGGCCAGCAAACCATGTCCAGGGCACCAAAGCCAGTTGAGAATGAGCAATGCCCAGGCACACCCCACTCCCCTCCCAAACCATCCCCATGGAGACTGAGCTGCAGGTGAAGAACCAGCTGCAGGCTCAGCCAGGGGAAGGGTCTGGCTTATCATGTAGCTGGACAGAGGACATGGCTCAGAAGGAACTATCACCCATCTCCTGCAGTAACCTCAAAGCTCTAACTTTGATCCCCACTGAACATGAGCTACGGGCTGCTCCATATAGCACAAGCTCAACAGCATCTCTCACCCAAACCTGCCATTGCCAGGGGTTTGCTTGGAAAGATATTGAGCAGGATTCAGTTCGTTTGGCTTCCTTGGACCCAGGGCAAGACCAAACCTTGCCAACGAAATTCTCTGTTTCTGACCTTGTCTGAGATGGGCCCCATTCAGACAGGGTAAGAAGCACCCCAGGAATACTGGAGAGAACAACAGACAAAACTCTCTCTAAAAGTATTTTGTGTGCCTCCAAGATCCTGTTAAATAGCTGGACCTGACAGTCCTGGCAAGCATCAGTACCACTGAGGCTTCTGCTTGCACTAACCAGCATTTTGTAGTCAATCTGCTGCCGGATGAGCTTGTCCTCACTGAGGGAGTAGCGAGCCTCTCCTGTGATGGCATCAATGGGTCCCTTCTCCATCTGCTGCTTGATGGCACAGTAGAGCATGAAGAGTGGTTCTCCAGCACATTCCTGTGGGACAGGGGGATGGAGGAGAGGAGAGAGAGGAGTTAGAAGGTGCCAGGCACCAGCTTTGCCTTTCAAGAACCACCACCATGCCAGAAGTTTCCTGTGGCCCTGCAGCATCAGTCCCCAGACACAGCATTATAAAGAGTCTCCATCCCTTGCTCAAGACTGCAAGGAAGAGCATCCATGGTAAAATTCATCCTGTGAAGGAACTCACTCTCTCCTTCCAAGCCCACTGGAAGTTGTTTGTCTATCAACCTGTAGGCTCAGATTCCCAGAGCTGACAAACACTTCCAGGTAAATTCTGCTCATTCTGCAAGCCAAAGATGAGCTAAAAAGGGTAAATTAAGGTCTACTGAAAAGCAGATTGATCTGGGGACCTTGAGTACAGGACACAGTCTGACTTTTGAGCTGCTCCAGAAAAGAGAAGCACGTGAGGACCTGAGGAAAGGGCACACTGCAGTGGGACAGCCTGGGGGCTCTTGGTCAGATATCATGATGCAGCTCTGACATCTGCCAGGAGCCCAGTCTCACATGAGAGAAGTCAAAGGAGGTTTCTCCAAATGACAGCTGGGCACAGCCAGCCAGACCCACTGGAAAGGAAAAGCAAGGGAGCAACCCACAGGCAACCCTACCCTGAGTCTCCAGGTGATGGAGGGGACCAGGCAATGAGGTTTCCTGCAGTTAAACCATGTTTGACCTACCCAACTCCACTACCAAAGCCTTGTAGTCAGAGCCAGCTTTAGCTACCAGACAGAGCCACATCAGCATCTATCTCATAGATGTGAGGAAGCAAAAGGGAAACTAGGCCACTTCCCCCTAAAACATACTGGATGCTGGATTCGGAAATACTAAAGGACCTGCCAAGGCTGGAAGCACCAAACAGCCTGGAGCCAGGATTTGGCATAGCAGGACTGGGAGTGGACACCTGTTCATAACCCAGGGCCCAAACTTGTTCCCTGAGCTGCATCCCGATACAGGCATTAGCCCTAAGGGAGAGAAAAGAGTACAATGGGAACAGAGAGGATGGAGAGAAGTCCCAGCAGATTTTACCCCACTAGCCCTCATCCCTCCCTCCCGGCCGCCTCACAAATAAATTGTACTTTGGTTCAAAGTGCGGCTGCTCTCCCTGTCACCATATGCTGTTAGCATCTCGTTAGCATCTGCGATAATTAAAGAGACAGCTGCTAACGAGCAGGAACAGGCATACATCATCCCCAGACCTTCCGACAACACGCCTGTCTTTGAAATTATGTTTCATTTGCTAACTTGGCTTCATTAAGTCAGCTTGGAAAAGTGAGAGACCCAAGTGGGTGCTAGGCTGCACATCACCGGCTGCCTGGCAAGGCGAGGCTGGCTGCAGAGTGGTGAGAGCCCAGGGGTCCCAGGGCACTCCAAGCCTACCCTCTGGTTCTGGTGGAAAAACTTAAGTTGCCTTTTTTTGGTTGTTTGCAAAAGCTCCTTATGAAAATTCCAAGTCTATGGAAGTGGTATGGATGGAGGACAGCTTGGAGCAGGACTCCTGCTTCTATCTGCCATGGTCGTTACAGTCTCAGCCCACAGCTTTCAGCTCTCCAGTAAGGCATGGCTGCTGCCCCCACATCTGCAGCTCTGTACCCATCTCTACTAGGGATTCACACCAAGTCTCTCCTACACTGGCTTCTCTGTCTGTTCCTAGTGTGAATCCTACTCTCAAAATGCAACACCTCAGTCCCAGCCTCACTGTCCCCACTGGCTCTTGACAACCAGGGCCAAGGTGCTGCTGTGGGTCACAGCTCACTGAGACACTGCAGATGAGGATGGTTTAGGGATCATCTTTGACAGAGACCAACAAAATGAACAGGGACCAAAGAAACCAGTGCTGGGCAGTTGACTGAGTTGAACTCCATCAGATGAAATACAGGAGACCACTGAGATGTGGCCAGCTGGTCCCTCAGGTTGATGAAGGATGGCCTGTCCTCCAAATGTGACTGTGCCCACATTGCCAGCCCTTATGCAGTTTGCTCACTGCTGGGGACCTGACTGAGGGGAGCTTTGGGGGCTCTCCATGGGAGCCAAGCTGGAGGAGAACAACTGCAGACACCCTGTGCATGCCAATGTTGATATGCTGGGAGCAGGCAGAGACAAGCCAGCTAATTCCCAAACTGTCTTATTGACTAGATCTAGCTCATCAGGCACCTAATATTGTGCATTTTTCAGCACTTGTCTCAATTTATCCATCTCCCTTTCCCAGAGGTGTCTCATTAAGGGTCTGATAAACGCTGCTAACAGGGTCCTCCTGAAAGCACCAGCCTTTGCTGGCTCCCCACACAGCTGGCCCTGGACATGAGGGCCTGTCCTGTGCCTGTCTCCATCCTGCACCCCAGTGTATCCCTGCCTGGGGCAGGTTTGCTGAGAGCTGATCCAGAAGCTAGGCACGTGGCTGTCTGCCTCATTTACATGCACAAGTACTGCTGGTTGGGGCACTTTCCCTGGTAGCAAACTGTCTGCTGTGATACTCTCCCATCTACTCATGGCCCTCTTCTGCTTTTGCTACCACCTGTGATTCTCACTGTCCAGAGACAGGTGAGAACAGCCTCGTGGGTCTCCTTGTGGGACTGACCCAGAAGAGGACATGAGCACATCCTCAAGTCTCTTCCAGTTTAACTCAAGTGACTCAAGCAGTGGAGTTTCAACCACTTCCCAAGGAAATGAATCCCAGTGTAACAAATTGCACAACCAGCAAGTTCACCTCTGTGTACGTTTCTTTTGTAATGTTGTACCTAGATCAGACCTTTCTCCTGCTGCTGCCACCCAGAGACTGGAGGTGTTTTCCCATGCCTAAGGCATGGTATAGCCAAGGACTACAAAGAGGCATTGTCCTGGCTCCACCATCCCCACACCTCTCACCTGCTACTCCTTATCCTCAGACTTGCTCCACAACTGGTAATGTCCCCAGAAGCCTCTCTGAAGGGGGACAAGGGCAGATGCAGGACATTGGTGGTACATGAGCTAATCCAAAGTAGCTTCTGAACATGGCCCAGTCCAGCCAGGGACAGGTCAAGGATGCCAGGTCACACACACAAATTCAATGTCCCCAAAAACTGCTGTGGTGTTCGTAGCTGTGCACTGCACTTTGCTCAGCCAAAGCATAACCCTGTTCACTTCAAGGAGCCTTGATGTTTATCCACAAAGAGAGCCACTCCTGCCTGTCCCACCAGGTTTATAGAGCTCAAAGAGCCTTCTGCCAGTGTTCTACCCAATCCCACTGGGTACTGCTGATGCAAAAGGGCCCTGCTGGACAAAGCCCTGGCACAAAGGGGAGGTGGGAGGTTTGACATCTCCCTATGACCAGCACAGCTCTTTTCCTCTCCCACCCCTGGCAAGCAATCTCCAGCATGCTAGATAGATTTTTACAGATCCAGGCTATTCCTCGACAGAGGCAAAAAGCCAAGTGCATGTAAGTGATATTATAAATCACCTCTCGTTGACGATCACTTGAGTTCTGCTGAGACTCCTGCTCACTCTCATCACTTGGCTGGAAATAGTTCAAACCCTCTTTATCTTAATGAGGGATGAAATCCCACAAAAACAGCTGTGTGCCACCCAGCCTCACTGCACCGACACCAGGCTGGATCCCAAGGAACAGCCCTGCTGCCTGACAAACCAGTGGCAGGCCTGCAGGCACCGTTCACCCATCGGAGTCATCCCAAAGCTGCAGCAGGACTGAGCCTGGGGTCCACGTGCTGGAGCTGCTGCTGTCATCTGCATGGAAACTGGTGCAGCTGTAGCAGGTGGAAGCACTGCTGATGGAATAAATGTTCTCAATACTGGTAGATGTTTTTACCAGTGGTAAAAACAGAGCTTACACTGTGGCATCCTCTTCTGCAACCCCGGTGAAATTGGAAACAGGTGAATTCAAGCTAAAAGGCTCTGCAGCCTCATGCATGTGCAGTGGAGAGCTCTGTCCCTGGCTGTCAACAAGCCCCTCAAGGCATCCATCCCCATCAGGGCACCTTTGGCAGGGGAAGCAGCAGCAGAAGTGGAGATGCCTGCAGGAAACAATTCCCCTACCACAGAACCTCAGTGTTGGAGATGAAGGAAAAGTAGCAGCATTACATGAAGAGTGCAGCTCAGCAAACTACAACTCAAAGAGGCAGAAACAGCCCAAATCACAGCCATGCCTACAGAAGGATCAGCTCACAGGGCTTTTTCCTCCTGAGTTACACAAGCAAAGGCAAGAAGAGAGGAATGGGGACCACTCCAAGAACCAGTTTAGTTGCTTCAGATTTATCTTTCCTCAGGGCACCATTGTTAAAATCTCAAACCCACTATGCATTAAGCAATCCAAATCTGGATTTCATTTCCCAATTTCAGCTATTTCCCAAAAAGGATACCAGAATCACATCTCAGAAAACCAGGATGGAAACAGAGATCTGGGAAGCAATCTCTGCTGTGGGAGGGAGCAGCAATGCTCAAGAACATGTCAGCTTGGATTTTGGGTAGCATGCTACCTGGCCCAGCAAGGCAGGAACCACCTCCCTGTCCAGACTGTGCCACCCTTCCCAAACTCACCTTCAAAAACTTGTACAGCAGAAACGTGAACCAATTTGTCAGCATCTTCTCTGCCACCGACTCCGTTCTGTAGGGGAAGGTAGAGAGCAAAGCCATCAGCAGAGAATATTAAAGGTCTCTGATCTCACCCACTGCCACTTCACCCTTCGACTGTAGCTAAATTATTTTTGGCTTTAAAAGGCTTCATCTGGAAAGGAGGTTCAAAGCAAGGAGCACAAGCAGACAGCACAAGCTCTGCTGGAAACTCTGCCCACCAGCAGGCCCCCAGGAGAGAAAAGCAAATTTGTCTCCAGCATGTTTGGAGAGCTGCAACAAGTCAAGCTCAACCTTGTACCACTAGGGACACCAGGGGATGAGAAGCTTTCTGCTTCTCCCTGGTACCTTCTACTTCAATGAACTTTATTTCTTCTACGATGTCCTATTGGAACCAGGCAGATCTCCCCACAGGAGGATTGTATGAGGCACCTAAGCCAAGTACAATGTCCCCAAACCTACCTCGAGCTCCCCAGTGAAAGTACAACCTGAAGCGAGGGCTGAGGTTGCAATGCAAAGACAGATCTAGCTGGAAGCCCCTTTTCCCCAGCTGGGAGCTGCTGTTGCCTTCTGGTCCTGCAGAAGTACTGCCATTGCCCTGACACAGGCCACCACCACTGGTGACATGGGACTTCACTGCAACCCCTGAAGCAGCCCTTCATCTCCAAAGCACCGAAGTCCAGAGCCCATAGGAGAGCAAGAGGACACTGACCACCACCAGTCCACTGGTACATGGCCTTGGTTAAAGCCACCATCAGATTTAGGTCCGGAAACTTTGACCCAAATATGTTTTTGATCAAACTTATCCTCACTACTAATTCAGCTGAAAACAAGGGGATTAAAGAAGGAGGGAGTAAGAGCAGTGGTTGGAAGCTTAACCTGTTTTCCATGTACTTTTGGAACACAGACACTGTGCCAGGCTTGGAATTTAACCCTTCCATGCCTGCATGGTGAAGTTTAGGGTTGCTGTGTGTCTCCTTGCAGTGGAGTGGTGATAGGAGTTTGCAAGAATACAATGCTGCACCCACTTTCTCCAAAAGAAATTTAAAAATGGAGCCATGCCTCTCAGTTTTTGGATATGCAGTTAAAGGAAGCAGCCAAAGCTGCCTTGAGAAAACCTATATATTACCCCTAGTTTCCTAAAGCACAGTTCAAATTCAGATGCCACTGTGCTCCAGAGCAGCAGGGAAGGTCCAGGGAGTGGCCCGTGTCTGCTGGGGACCATGTACAAGAGGGAGAGCAGGATCCCTCAGGATGGGTGTGAAACGTGGTGGGTCCCAACAGAATGAGGGCCCTCAGGATGCTGGTCCTGCAGGATGTGCCACAGCAGCAGAGAGAAGGACATGGAGGCATGGAGGGAGCCGAGGGTGACACCAGACCCTGGTGAACCCTGCAGCCCTACAGCTGCAGCTTAACATGCCTGTCTCGGCACAACACCTTATCTCTCTGCCATAAGATTAAAACTCCCCTTAACATATCCATTATTTTTAACATGGCCTTCACTCCTAAAATCTTTAGCTTATCCACCCATTAATTACCAGATCAGCCACTTGCAAATGCAGATGGTCCTGAAAGCACAGGCAATGCTAATAACCTCAGGGACATGGATGCATTCCTCTTGCACCAGGGAAACAAATACAAATGATTGACTCAAGAAATAAAATCCAGAAGGAACCAAAATGTTAGAGCCACCAGAAGGAGTCCCACTGCCCAGTTCCATTCACTGCCCAACAGCAATGCCATGCCCAGCAGATGGGCCAGGATCTGCTCCCAAAGACCAGATGGCTGGGGCAGGAAATCTACTTTCCCAGAGTTTATTCAAGCTGACTTGGTGTCATATGGTCCATTCCAAGGTTTTCTCTTGTGCTAATGGGGCTTAGCCCTTTTTGCCCCTGGAATAGCACAGCCCTCCTTAAACCATTTGAGGACAGCATTACCTGAGCCTTCAGGGAAGGGAAGGCTTCATGTCCCTGCCAGGAAAGAATAATCCACCACAGGGAACAAAAAAAGGGAGCAGGAAAGGGACATGGAGAGAAAGCCAATGGAGAAGTGGACCGCAGCTATTCAGCAGACATCCTCCCTAACCCCAGAAAGGACCTGACAAGCCCATAATGCTTATCTGAAGTGCCACCACTCAAGCTCTGGCGGATGTTTGTCTTTATCCGTGATAGAGCCAGATGCCACAGCAATGGGGGGATTATCCAACAACCAAATAAATAAATAACAGCTCTCCCCAGTTAGATCAATGCTAATCCAGTTGCCCTGGGCAGTAAGCACACTCTCAACACCCAACAGCAAGGCTAATCAAACAGATAGAGAAGCACAGCTCTCGGCACCACTCACTCTGCACCGTGGCTTCAAGAACAGTGTCTCTTTGTTAAATATCACTCATGGAGGCAGAAGCAGGGCCCTGGCCAGGGGACTTATCCCTGTCCTAGCTGCAATGGCCCTTGAGCACTGTGGCTGGGGACTAGCAGTCTTTGGGCACTGGTGCAGGCTGGGCTCTGCCCCTGTGCCGCTGCCACGGCTCAGTCACTGCTGCTGCCGGCCTCCTCATGATGTCTTTTATTTATATTTTATTGATTTACTTCAGGGCTGGAAACGCATTCTAAATATTTCAGTGAACCCTGGTGTTATGGAGGAACGATTGGAAGAGAAGAGCCTAAGAATGCAGTCAGGGGAGAGGGATGGGGAACAGCGGCTGGCACGTCCAAGACCCACCCCACTCCCCGACAGCCATCATCTGCACAACACACTGCTAATGAGATGCTTTGAGATGTTAAGGGCACCCTTGTGATGTGATAAATGAAGCAGAGAGAGCAAGAAAGCAACGTGCCTAACGAGATGGGCAACACGGATGTAACTGGGACCAGCTCACACCTGGGTCTTCTCCAGGTGTTTCTCCAGGGCCAAGAGTACAAAACCTGACAGGCTTTGTCCAGCCTGGCCATGCCATGAACATCAATTGATCTTTGAAAGATGCCTGTGCTTCCTGAGCTTTTCTGGTGCCATGCCAGCCCTGTGCCTCTCAGCCATCCTTGCATCTCTGCCAAAGGCTGGTGGCACCAGGCTGCTGGAGGTGCGGATGGGGAGGCAGCGCCTGGCATGCAAAGGGAGAAGATGGCACGGAGAGCCTCGAGCTAAACCAGCGAGCTTATTAATAGTTTTTGTTCAGGACTTGGTGTATCTTTCAATATTCATCAGCCCGTGATGAAGGAGAGCTCAGAGCTATCGTTAAATATTGATGGGGCAGGCAGACTCACGGCAGGGCTTGGCAGGCTGCCTCCTGCTTGCACTTCCCCCGGCCCTGGTGAGACTCCCAGCCTGCAGAGATCTGAGTGACTTTCCCAGGAAAACCCCCGTGTGACTGGCAAGGCGGATAAGCCCTGAGGAGACAGCAGGGAAAGGAGGACTCCTGGCTGCTGCCCACTCAGCCCTCTCAGGCAAGGCAAGAGCTGCCCCACATGCCAAGAAATGTGGAGGACCACCTGGTCAGCTTCCTTCTCCAGGTGACCTACAGCAACACACCACAGTGCCTGACACTAGCATGTACCCTACCCACACCAGCTGCACAGCTGGTGAGCACCTTGCTCTCTCCTTCCCAGGCAGCATGAGCTCACACAAGCCAGACTGGAGTGAGAACAACCCACAGCTGCTCCTGTCTTGGCTGGGGCCACGTAGTTCCACATCCCTCTCACACACAGACAAGCAAGAAAATGCTTGACCACAGACTCAGTGCTCTCACTGCCACGGCCAACACCAAAGCCATCGCTGGTGGCATCCCCAAAGGACACCAGCTCTTGTCACTGCACTCAGAAGTGCCTGGGCACTGTCCCACAGCTCCAGCCTCTCAAGGGGACACTCACCTCCGCAAGAGCAGCTTGGGGTGGTTCTTGCTTTCCAAATTCTTCTCAATAAGGTCAGACAGGAGCTGTTTCAGCACCCCTGTGGCATACTCCATCTCGCCCTGCAGCGCCGTCATGATGAGCGAGGCCACGTTGCCGCGGTCCCGCATGGAGAAGCTCCGTTGGGCCTCCAGAGTTCGGATGAAAGTCAGCAAGAAGTGCTTCTTGTTCAAGAGCTGACCAAAGAGGGTCAAGGACTTCTCCACATTAGCCTGGACCTGCAAGGATAGAGCAAAGCTGAGAGACAGGCATGATGGGGAGGGTGATGAGAAGGTGGCTGGACTGAACCACACCCTCAATCCCAAAAAAGGAAATTATGAAAAAGGGTCAAAAAGTAGCTGGCCTAGGTCTCTCCCTGCTACCAAGCTTCCCCTTTGCTGATCAGTCTCAGTTCTTTCAGGAGAGTTATCTAGTGTGTAACACCCCAGTATCAGATTAACACAGTCTCAGGGCATCAATGTATATATATATATGTCTATACAGACACACCCTTCCATACAAAGACTCTCTCCCACTTGTGTGCAGACACATAAACACACTTCCCTCCCATAAACAAACACTCTTTCTCTCCCAAGCACACATACAAATTATAATTTTCAATTTCAGCTAACAAGCAGCTCACTTCCACCCAAGTCACTGCAATATGTGCTTTGGGTATTACACAGAAAGCAAATAAAGCCACAAGCCTGAGTTCTACCAGTACCAAACCTGCCTGGTCTGGGGGGATGGATTTCAGATAGGGAAATAATAGCAGAAATCTGACTGTCCCACTGCAGACACAGCCTAAAACAGTCCCTTTACTCATGAGACATTTGAAGTTGTATTTCTGGCCATATTTGGCCACGTAGGACGCAGCAGGGATTCAGCTCTGATGTATTCACACCTGCATTGCCATCAGCAGCCCAGCTCTGGCCAGCCCTGACCACATTTGTTATCAGAAATGAATATTTTTACAATTCTCCATTTTCCCATTAGAAAAGATAGTTTCCTCTGAATAAAAGCCTTCCTGTGATAAAACGTAATTTTTTTCTTTAACTTCCCCCTTGTCTTCCAAATTGGGAGAATGAGCATAAATTTTGCTTCATGTCGGTATTTGGAGACAAAACAACACTTTTCATTTCAAAACACCAACTCAAAATGAAGAACAGAGTTTTGACACATCAAATCATTTCACTTCAATCAAAACTTTGGATTGGTGCTCTTCAGTTCAGTGAAATTCCTCGCAGTTGTAACTTCCCTCTCCAAAATACTCTTTCCTGCTGAACAAAAACCCGTTTCCCACCAAGTCCATCAATTCCAAGCCCCTGTGTTCAACTTGCTGATCATTAATAGAAATGAATGAACAATACTGAATGAAATATTTAATCAGGCTTAAAGTCTCACAAAGCAAGCAGCCTCCCCCTAAGCCCTGCAGAGGAAAGGAGCTGGTACCGGTGCTCACTGTGGATTAGCATGTGCGTGAGCAAGCGCCGCTTCCTTCCGTCACTTGCAATAGCTAATGTTACACTCTGAGTAAAGAGACAAATAAAAGCAAACCTGATTAAATTATATGAAGCTTACACAACTCTAGTTGCTTTATTTAATCTCTTTTGGGGTTTTTTTTTCCCCTTCGCAAATTTAACCCCTTGCCTCCCAGGCCAGGCTGAGCTGGTGTGCTCTCAGGCAGGATATTTTGAGTTAGGAGCTGGAAGTGGACACAGTCCACCCAGCCTGCCACAAGAAATGCAAAATTCCTCCTCTGATACCCTTTTTGATGCCCTTTCCACTTTCCCTCTTTAGAGAAAATCTGTAAGAGCAAGAGCAGAGGTGAGAGGATCGCCAGGCATCTACACAGACAGGAAGGGCTGTGCCCCAGGGAGACCTACACGCCTGCTTTGGCTCTGAGCATCCGGAAACCTGAGCTGCAAGGGGAAATCCATGGAAACAGGGTCCCCACCACCCTCCAGAGCTGGGATTAGGGGCTGGGGAAACAGAGCAGGCAGAAGGCCAGGGCCCACGCCGTAGCCATGCTGGCGTACAAGACCAGCACGTGCACTTGCAGTTGGTAAGAGCTTGTTGTGCTGTAATTAGTGACCGTGCATCTTGCACCAGGGCCAATTACTTCTCCTAAATACATTGTGAAGCCCACGTCGACATTAATTACTGTGCTGGGTCAGCAGTGAGGGGAAGCGAAGGTCACCCCCCTCCTTCCTCTAATCAAGAGTGGCCTCAGCAGCCCAGCACACGAGAAGCAATTGCTGTGCAATTGTATGCACTAAATTATACTGAGGTGGGGAGGCCAGGAGAAGAGAAGGAGCTGGTTTGGGGAGCAGAGGAAGGATGCCAAGGATGGGCTCTGCATGGGGAAATGGAGCCAAACAAGCAGGCGATGTCAGACAACCCTGCTAAAAACAAGCGACCGGTCAGGCATCAAACAAACCCAATTGAATAAAGCAAGTGCTGTAGAAAATGACAGCAGCAATGATATTAATATAAATATTGATATTAATGTCAGAGAGCACAGTAACCATTTGGCAGCCGGTCCACATCCGCGCCGGCTGCCACGTGGAGAGATGCACCACGCCGGGCCAGCATCCAAGCAAAGCATCTCTCCAGCCCCAGGGCACAGGGGCTCATGCAGGGGACTGTGCAGGGGCACATCCCCAATGTGAAACACTACAGAGACAGACAGACAGACCCACACCTCCATCTCTTTCAGCACAGGGTGGTCTTCTATCCCCGGGAAGAGAACCCGCATGGCGTAGGTGCGGTAATCCAGAAAGGGGATGCCAGCCCCATCCAGGTCGTTGGTCAGCTCGTTGATGTCTGTCTGCAGCTCAGCAAAGGCTAGGGTCAGAAAAGCAGGATTAAACAATACATCCTGGAGTCTCAGCACACAGCACTGGCACTCAGCCCCTCACCACACCCCCAGCACCCCACGGGTGGACCCTCCCCAAGGCATGAATATTCTCAGCATTTCTCTTCCTGGCAGGCTGTGATTGCCGTCCCCATCTCACAGATGGGAGAAATTGAGCTGCAGAGTGTGGGAATGACATCCCCAGAATAAATGAAGTGGCAGATTTGGGAACAGAACTGCCAGGCCCCAGGGGGGTCAAATCCCCCCTAACCAGCACTTGCAGCCTCCAAGGGATTCTGAGGGCAGGGGAAAACAGCAAGGTTTGAACAAAAACAGAGCTTCTTGGGGAAGCCTAAACCACAAGATTGCCCTCATTTCTTATTGACCTAAATACTACTTGAGAGAAGAGCTTGAACACACCCACCCTGGAACCTCCCGATCCCAGCAGAGGCAGCTGTGACTCCCAGGGGAACATGATCCAGGGGGGTCCTGAACCTTTAATTGCACCTACAGGGAAAAGCTGATGGGAGAAGAGTCCTGGAAATGCACCAGGGAAGGGGGTTGGGGTGGGGGAGAAAACCCTCAGAAAAATCAAATTAACAGCACTTTAAAGGGAGCTGAAAGCCAGGCAGAGGACTGCAGGCTCGTCAGCCTGATGAGAAAAAACATACCGTCAGCTTGAAAGGCATGCTATCTTATCTGTAACTAGCGGGACTAGAAAAGAGAAAAGGCAGGGAAGAGATTGTGCCTTTTAATTAAAAGCAGATCCTTTTATCTGCCAGCTGTGGAAGACAAGACACCATCCCCTCCACCAGCTCCCTTCCCTCTCCCTGTCACCAGTGCCATCCACAGGCATGTGGAGGGATGGGGACTTGGGGGAGCAAAGGTTTGTCTTTCTTTCCCCTTTTTATTATCTTGTTTTCGGTGCCTGCTTCATTCGCAGCGTCCAGGCTGGTTGCGGCTGTGGCTGGCAGGGTCGAGGCCTCTGGAGCCAATGCAGGAGGATAATGGGCAATTAGGTTTTATCAGCAGTATCATACAAGGAATTCTGTCCAATTTCACAGCATCTGTCTGTCACATAATGAGAGATCCACTGCCCACTCACAGGAAGCCTTCGCTACCCTGCTTACTCTCTTTTCTCCTACTTCGAAAAATAGAGAAGAACTTCTTAACTGGCAAAACCCCCAAATCCCACCTAAAATGAGTTCACTTCCACTGACAAAGCAGCTTTTCCCCTTCCCATTCCCTCCCTGAAAGGCAGTAAGGAAAGGGTAGGAGCTCACTGAGCCTTGGAGCAGTAAGAAACACCCAAAGGGATCCCTCACCCTCTTTGCACTCCAGGGCCACCCGGGACTCCAGGTTGTCCATCTGCAGCTGGAGCCGTTTCAGGGTCCGGTCAGCATCCCGGGACTTGCGCTTGTAGGCGATGAGGACGATGATGATGATGAGGAGGAGCAGGCCGCCGCCGCCGCCGATCCCGATGATGGCGGGCAGGGTGAGCAGGCTGTCTGAGTAGATCTGCAGCGTCCCCGGCGAGAACTCGAACCCTCCAGCCTTGATCTGCACCATGGCAGGGGAAAAACGGACCTGCTGTCAGGGAGTGTGTGCCACAGGCAGCCCTCCCTGCTCACCATGCTGGGAACTGGGACGTGACTCCCAGCCCACAGCATGAATGATGTGGACAAATTCAGGTACGGCAGGGGCTGGTCCAGAGCAGCGTGAGGAGCTTTAATGGCATGCAGCACTCATGCTGCCAGTGCACGTGGAGCAGGCAGAGAGTTTGATGTCTCATTCAAACATTACAGTAACAGATGGGATGGGATGTAAAGCGAGTTTCCCCGTGGATGGGGAGCCTGGGGAGGATTGTGCTGGGTCCCTTTTAACATGGCAGAGTCCTGGAGCGCAAGCACTGCTGCGCTACAACCCCACAAACAAAGGAGCCTGCCTTGCAGCATGTGCCAGCACTGGGGGGCAGAGGTGGGAATCCCCCCTGCCTTGCACCCAGCACCAGCCAGGGCACAGAAACACCAAGCTGAGTGTGCAGGAGAGTGACAAAGTATTTAGTCCTACCAAGCATGTCATTAGGAAGAGGGATGCCTAGGGAGCAGGAAGATGACTCCTGAGGATGCTCCTGCACGTACACCTACTATCTGGTCCTCATTCAAGGATGAGCACACAGCAGGGCTGGTGCTGGGATAAAGACTGAAACTCTGAGACACATAAGGCACAAGGAGCAAAGGCACCGGTGTCAGCACTTACTGTGACTTTGTGTTGGCCAGTGAGGTTGGGGGACTCGCAGAGGAGCTGTGTCTCAGAGACCGTGAGGGTGCAAGGAGTGTCGCCGATCAGCACCGTGTAGTTGAGGCGGGAGTTACCAGCAGCTGGTGGGAGCAGGTTCCTGCCCTTTGAGGGAACAAGGAATGAGACTGTCAGTTCTCATGCAATGGGGAATGTTTAAAAAAAACCCAACACGCGGCAAAATCTTTGCTCCAGGAGAGACAAAATGCCACCTCCACAGAGGGACATGTCCCTACCTCTGCCCCCAGGCACAGACTCCTTACCTTGAGGATGAGGGGAGAGCTGGGCTTCAGCTCCAGCATCCCTGTGGGGCTGAGTGGCTCAAAGACAGGGTCTGGGTAGTAGACAAAATTGGTGGTGTTGATGATCAGCAGGGCCTGGACGTTATCCATGACAAAGCCGATCTCATCCGGGCGGTCACCAAGCTCCGGAGGGCTCCGCACGGGGTTGTCAATGGAGGGAGCGTAGCACACCATGGTGGTGTCATTGTAGACAGTGCAGTTCTGCAGGAGGCATGGAATGAGGTCAGACTCACTCCCAAAAAGGTGGTCAGGATCAGACTCCACAAGGATCTCCTGACAGCAGCAGCTCTGGACACAGTTTCAATTTGGAATCTCCTATTCTGTTCTATCAACAGGCATCACACCCCACCCCAGGGCAGAGACAGACTCCTGGATGGATGTGGAAGGAGGGGCAGGCAAGATGTCACTGGGGATGGGCTCTTTCTGTCAATATCCTATGGATGTCCCCCAAACTTCCCACCAGTTTTGCATGCTAAGATCTCAACCCTCTCCTGAAAGCACCTGTCTGGAGGCTCTGCAGAGAGATTGGTGCCTCTCTTTGAGGCAGCAGCCCCTGGACCTCAGCCTCTCCCGACCATCATACTTGAAGGGCAAAAGGTGCATTTTCTGCCCTGCTTTGCATATAGACAATATCCCTCCTCTTTGTGCTCTGCTCCCAGCCCCAGCCAGCACCACTTACATTCTCCCTTTCAGAGCTGCAGTACTTGGCCCGGATCCTGGGCTCTTTGATGGTGGCCAGGTTGGTGCCAGTCACAGTCAGCAATGTCCCACCACTAGAGACATGGACACAATGGGTTAGGAAAGGCAGCTTGGCACTGGATCCCCAGATCTAGGAAGGAAGCAGCCCTCATTTCCAGCCAGATGCCCATCTGCCCCAGCCTGGATGAGCCATGCCCCAGGAATCTCTTATCCCACCCATATGTTGCATGGCTGGCAGGACCTGGCAGGCACTAATGGCAAATCATTTCAGCTGACCCAAAGGCCAACTAGAGATATAAAACCTGGTAATTAGCACTGACATCCCACCCTGTGTGAAGGTTTAGGGCCTGAAGATGGTTCCCAAGCTAAAGCATTCACAATAGGAAAGCATCCCAAGAAGTACAAGTTCCTCTCTGCCACCCTTTCTCCACCACAGAGGCAGTGGGTGACAGGAGAGGCTGAACTCTGCCAGGTTTTCTCCATGACTTGGTGTTAAAAGTCTCTTGGTCCCAGAGACCTTGGCCATGCCCCTGGGGAGCTTGCTCCTCCTCAACAGCCTGGGGGAGGTTTCCCTTGGCACTAGCTCTTAATGGATTCCTTCGCCTCCTCTCCAGCCAATTCAAACCTTTTAGAAAAATATGTAAACATTTCAAAAAATCCCCCGATGGGAAATATTTTAATTTTATTTGCTGCCGCCAAATGTCAAGCTGAAATTAAGCAGATCCAAAGCACTCTCTGCTCTTGCCCCCTGCCAGGCTGAGCACTGTAGGCCAGGAGTTAGCAGGGCCCTGGTGCCAAGCCATTTCTCACACTCCTCTCGCCACATCTCTGGAGTGCAGCCTGGCAGTTATCTCAGCACTGAGATGTGCCCATCAGGAGCGGGAAATCCATATGGGAAACACTCCGCCGTGTATCCCACAAGCTCCTTGCAATTCACCTGTTGATGCTCCATTCAGGATCAATCTTCTGGATGGTGGGGTCCTCTGTGTAGTTGTACTTCACCTCTGGGTTGCTCAGCTCTGCCCGGTTGATGTTGATGAGGATGGGGGAGCCGCCGGGGGTGTGCCCCGGGGGGGTCCTGCACCGAATCTCACGGGCACTTCTCCTGAGGCAGAAACACAACCTGTCAGGGCTGGGCAGGAGGGAGGCCAGGGCAGCCAGGGGCCAGGGCTGCCCAGGAGCCCCCTGCCCTGGCCCCTCTCCCCTTCTGGAACAGCTGGGGGGTGAAGATAGAAAGGAGAAAAAAAAGAAAAAACAAAAATCCAAGAAATGAAACAAAAGGCAGCCAGGAAAGACTGAGCAGCTCCTGAGCGTTCCCATCGTGCGGCGGCTGCAAACAGCAGCGATTAGGGCTGATAACCAGTAATTACCGCAGGAAAATATTTAAAGAGCCGCTCCATTATCATCCCTAATCTAAAAATTATCCACTTCATGCCTCAGGGCTTTGTGCTTTTACAGAAAAATCTCTGTTCTTAGGGCTCTTCCTGCAGCCTCTGATACACAGAGGTTTCAAGAGGAGACACCTCTGGCCACCCAGGGGGTTTGGCTCCCATGGTCCCTCCTGGCTTCCTAGCCCAGGCTTCTGGCTGCTGCTCTGTCTGGGTGTCCCACCACCTTCAAAGGTGCCTGGTGCTGATCCTCCACCACCCTCTGTGTGTCCCTCACCATGAAAAAGCACAGGGCCGTCCCCCGATGGTCACGGAGACGTTGCTGCCAGCATTGAGGTGGGTGCCTTCGATGGCGATCCAGGTGCCACCAGAGAGAGGACCCCGGGCTGGGACAACACGGGAGAAAGTGGGTGTCTGTCAAAGGAAAAGGGCATCCCTGGAGTCAGACAGGCTGGGAACTGAAAACCACATCCCCAAGCAGCTTCAACCAGGTGACAAGGCCACAAAGGAGAGGGACCTGTCAGACAGCAGCTGGGCATAGTACTAAGGCCTGGCAGTGCCAGCAGGACAGTGGGGAGGCAGAGCAGTGGCAGCCTTGGAGAAATCCAATCATCATGACTCAATGTCTGACCAGAGAATCCCTGTCTGCCCCTTGGGAATATTATGGCAAATTTTCCAGCTAAGCCACAAAACCACCCAAAACCACCCAGCATCACCTCCCTCTTGAGGTGACAGACCTGTCCCCAGCATGGGGCTTACCACAAAGGTGAAGGTCTTGGGGGATATGGCCCGGTAGCTGGGCGTGCAGTCACGGATGCACACTTCTACCCGTGCCTCATGCACCTTGCTCAGGCTGGCATCTCCGATTTCACACACAATCCTAAGAGATGAGAGTAAGACACTCTCAGTGTCACCAAGACACTCCCTGTGCAAAGCAAAGGTCTTAGATGCCAGCAGATCCATGAGAAACCAAGTATCTGGCAGGTGACACTGCCAGCCCTCAAAGAAGCTTCCCCAAAGCCTTTGAAGCTCTTCCCAGAACAACCATAACCAGCAGGTACTTCCCTCCCAGTTCAGCCCAGTCAGCTCTATGACTTTTGCAGCCACAGGCAGCATTTGAACACCATCACTGCTGTCCCAAAGCCTCCTGAGGTGATTTGGAGCACACCCAGCCCTAGCCAGGCACTCACTGCTCGGCGCTGATGTACTCGCTCTCGATGGGGATGCACACCACTTTGCCCACTCGGACACCCCAGCGAACATCTTCAAACTTCAGGCCCAGGTTCTCGCCAGTGATGGTCAGACGGGTCCCTCCTTGTCTGGGGCCAGTCTCAGGGAACAACTAGGAGAGAGCGTACTCTGTCACAAGGATGCAGAGCCACAGGGACACCTCGCTCAGGCAGGCTGCAGCCCAGGCAGCTGCAGGATGTGTGTTGCAAGGAGCAGACAGGTGATGAGAAATGCCAGCACATCTGTAAGTGGCCCACAGAGCAGGAAAGACCTCTCCAGTGACAGCTGTATCCACAAAATCCCCCCAGGAACAAGCCAGGAGATGTGAGATGTGTCCAAGCAGAGGGCTGCGATATGGACACCCTGCTACAGACACATCCATCTCCTAAGTGATAAGGACACAAGAGTTGAAGGAGACAGGGCAGCACCAGCCACAGCTCCAGCTGAACTGGCAAGGAAGCCCCAGGATGTGCCTGGCTTTTGGCCAGATCCCAGGTGCCCAGGGATGAGATTCCCATGTCCAAGATGTTCTCAAAGGAGAAAACACCTCCAAAAGGTCCCTGCAGAGGTGAAATGGCAGGAAATGTGTTTCTCTTCACCAGCAAACCCTTTGCTGAGGCCAGTTGGGAAGGGACGGGACCTCACCACAGCACCACGCCTCATTTACCAGGATGATGTCCAATAAAGCAGACAGGTGTGGCCTGACAGACAGTGGCAGAATGAGGGATGAACAGAGGTATGGGCCCTGTTCCAAGGTATGTGGGGATTCTGCCTCCAACCAGGCAATTACAGGCAGTTTTACATCAGTGATTGCTGGCCCCGAGGTCAGGTGCCCACCTGTAGCACTAACTGGGATCAATGTCAGAGCTGCAGTGGGCCCAGGGACACAGCTGGGCCCCCAGTGACACAAAGACACATCAGAGGAGAAGGAAGCTGCAGGCAGCAGGGGAGGGAGAGGGGAATGCGGTCTGGGTCAGTCCAGGAAGAAATCACACCCTGACCCAGGGGAAGGGATGGTTCTGTTGTAGGTGATGGCCTCCTCTGCTCTCCTGGCAGAGATCCTCTCTAGCACTGGCAGGCACCTCTGCCTGCACTAAGCCCAGCTCCTGGACAGGTTCAAGCCATAACCAAGCACATGTAAGCTCCTTGCATTCTTGGCAAATCTGGGCAGCCTCAGCCCTGGGGCCTGAGCCAGATGGATCCTCCTCCTCCTCCTCCTTCTTCTCCTCCTCGTGAAGAGCTCATTCCTAAACATCATCTCCACAGCAAGGAAAAGCAGATGAGCTGAGGGTGGGAAACATGCAGCAGTGGACACTGTCCACATTGTCAACCCTGATGGACCGCATGGAGCCAGGGGCTGTTTCCACACAGTCCCACTACAGCCACTGCCACTGGAATTAGCTTCTGCCCTCTGGATTCACTCTGGGCTGGTGCCCTACAGCACAAACTAACTCAGGACAGGAGCACCCAGTCCCCTTGCACAAAGGAAGGACATGTCCCAGGCCAGTATCAGAGCCAGGACTAGTGCCTGAGCCCTGGGTCATGCTGAGGCAGTCACAGCTCTCTATTTACACAGCAACAAAACCCTCCAGGGCTGTGGGGAACCACTGTTTGCCTAAACCTTGTTCAGCCCCTCCCAACTCTGGGATTGGAGCTCATTCTAGCAGCTGCAGCCAGCATCAGGTTGGGTCTTCCCCTGAAAAAAAGCTCTGGCAAGAAGCGGCTGTTTGTTTGGTGTTTCTAAATGAGTGTTAAAAGCTGCTCCGGCGTGTTCGATTCCTCCTCCTCCGCAGCAAAGCTGACAAGGGCCATGCGTTCAGGGAGGAAGGAGCCCGGGAATGAAATGACATAGTTGGCCCAGCACAGGGAGGTCACAGCTAAACAAGGTGTGTGGGAGGGGGGAGCTGCCAAGGAGAGCAATAAGTGCTCAACCCCCCCTTTCCCCCCTCCACCTCCGGACCCCTGGCCCCAACAAACAATGTAGCTTTTCTCCTAATTGGTTTCATAGGGTCTTTTTACATCAACAAGCAAACAGCTCCAGTGGGTTCAAGCAGCTGGCTTAGTCTCAGCTCCGGTGACCACAGCATGGCCAGGAGGTGCAGAGGCCAAGGGGTACCCCCTTCCCAAGGGAAAGGATGTCACTCTGAGGGTCACAGTGGGCACTAGGCAAGACATCACAGAGGTTTGGAAGGGGTTTGCCCCCACCACTGAGCAATCAGTAAATGATCCCTCACCCCAAGGTGAAGAATCATGGTCATCTCCCAGCCCAGCCCTACCACCCATGAAGACACCTATGCTCCAGTGAGCTGGGCAGGAAGGAGGTTCCAACTCCCCATGAAACCACTGTAGGAGACTCTTCCCCACTGGCCTACGCTGCCCTCTCTGCATTAGGCTTTCCCCTGGACCATTTGCAAGCACGCCCACAGCCCAGATGTGGGACTGGGGTAGTGGGAGGCAGCAGGCAAGAGGCAGGCTACAGGAGCAGATCACACCAAGAGCTACTGCACATCCGCACCGACCGCCACCTCCCAGGGCACTAACGCAGAGCAGCGCCAAGGTCAAACCCACCTGCTAACAGATCTGTTCCTGCTGCACCTGCAATTACTGTAAAATTTCATAATGATTCAGGGTGAGAGAGTTGTTACCATCAGCTCTGGACCAACTGCTGTTCCCAATGCTGGGCACTATCAGCTGCTGGGAAGCTGCTGTGAGTGGTGTGTGTGTAAATGCCTGCAGCCCTGCTTACCTGAACACAAGAGGACAAGGGCACAGCTTACAGCAAGGCCACCCTGGCCATGACCTGCCCCACAGCATTCTCAACTCCTATCATCCCTAGGGGTCTGGATTTGGGAATTTCAGCCTGAGCACGGTGGGAATCTGACAGGGAGCCCTGCAGCTCTGCACACAACAGCAAACCTCCACGTAGGGATGCAGGCTCTGAGGCTCAATCCCACTTCCTTGGGAATGGATGCCTTCTCCTGCCAGCACCCCACCAGCCCCGGGCAACTCTGCAGGCAGTACTTTTGAAGGCAGGGCTCTTTGCAGGCAGGGACGTGCCCAGCAGGGCTGTTTCCCCCTCTCTCCACATGGCTGCCACCCAGCACACTGCAGGGCCCATCCATGTGAGAGGCAGGCAGCACACACTGGGAAAAGCCAAAACTCTCATTTCCAGCCCTCATCAGATAAGGCAGTGAAACCCAAACAGATCAGATCCTGTGCTAAGACTCCAGTAATTAACACCATCGAGGCACGCCAGACGTGGGTTAGCAGAAGGTATCCAGCTGAAATACCCACCAATCCCTCCTTGTGAACCTGGATCCCAGCCCAACAGACATGTGAATATTAATATACACAATCTTATAAGCAAAGGTCATAAAAGCTGTCAGGGAAATGGGATGATGATGATGAACGACTGGCCCCAGTGCACGTGGCAACACAAGAAGCAACGTAGAGCTTCCCTGGATCCCTCAGTCATGTGCAGGAGGGGTTGGAATTTTGGAAATGAGCCAGAAAGCCCAGTGCATGGGGGTGGTGCAGAAATGAAAGTGGTGATAGAAAACACTCAAGTACTAAACACGGAGTAGATCTGGCTGCTGTGAGCTGCTGCTGGAGAGCCCCATCCACATCCCCAACTCCATCCCCCATCGCAGTCTTTCGGCACAGGGCATCACCGCCCACCCTTCCCCACATACCTTGGTGATCTTGGGGTCGGTGCAGCGGCTGTTGCCGCTGCTGGCGTGCATCCAGCTGTTCTCGTAGGCCAGGCAGTGCTGGCGCAGGGAGCAGCGCCGCTCCGACACGCACCAGCCGCACTCGAAGCGCGGGTCGGCCTTGAGGCACAGCCCGCAGCTCTCTCGCAGCGCCGAGCACTTGTACAGGTGGGCTGCAACGGCAGGAGGAGGGCAGGGTCAGGGTCATCCCGTGGGCAAAGGTTTTGGGGGAAAAAAGGCACCTGCTCTAGTTCCCTCCCACCAAATCCCAGTGGGACAAACCCCCACAGGCAGGAGCCAGCAGCACCCTGGACTCAACACCAAAGCAGAGTGCCTCCCAAAGCTTCTTGGAAAAAGCCCTTGTTTAGAAACCCATCAAAGCACTGGTGCAAACTGTGCTCAGAGCCAGGTGAGGGGGCACTGGGCCAGTTTCTGTCCCATGCCTCACTCACCCTGGATGTTCTGGGGGTTGTCAATGACGAAGTTCCCATTCCAGACCACAGACAAGTTAACGGGCAGGTCACTGATGTCATTCCCTTCATAGAAATACTGCAGGAGGAAACAGAAGGAGGCAGAGCCTGTTAATTACTGAGGCAAAACATCCTCGTGGTGTGGGGCATAGAGACACACACAGTCCCATTACATGGATGTCTCCCATTAGCCCAGAGGAGAGGGATGGGGTCCTGGCTGGGACTTGCTGGCTAGGAACAAACAGGTCTGGCAGCCACTCATCAAAGCATCAGTCACAGCACATGGAACCAGTGGGCTGGACTGACAAAAAAAGACAAAACAGCAAAACATAGGGTTTGTAAATAGACCCAAAGCCCATCAACTCAAAGGTCTAAAGCTACTGCTGCTGGAAGAGAAAGAAACATATGGTACCTCTGCAGCACAGATGTACTTCTCCCCACAAGGCTCCCAAGCCCTTCCCCATGTCCTCCCCACTCCAGGGATGCTCAGTTGGATATTTGGGATTATGGTCATCACTAGTGAAGCTTGGGGAGGACAGGCTGGGCACATCACAGGAGTGGATTCAGTAGAGTCACCCCTGACAGCCAGTGGTAGGATGTCACAGTCCCCTCCAGCCCCATCACCCATAACAGAATGACATAAAGCTGTGGCCATATGGCTGTGGGTGGGACAGAGCCGAGGACCACCTCAGTGCCACACTAGCCCTCAGAAAGATCTCAGCAGAGACCACTCTTCCCCTCCACACCACACCCCCAGATGCCCCACTCCCAGCTCCACACTGTGCTTGGACATCAGGACATCAGCTGCACTCCATTTCAGGACTGGGACCACCATCCTGAGTTTCCATGTAGGAAGGTAACACCAGGGAACCCTACCCCTCCAGCCTTAGGGGACCCAGAACTCAGGCCCTTGGACCTGCTGCTGTCCAGACATATCCACCTCCATTCCTTCTTCCAGCCTGGCCAGTGCCTTCTCCCCACCCAGACCCCTCTCCCCTGCCTCAACATCTGAGTCCCAGCCCCAGCAGCACCATCAGTATTCCCTGCAAAGCCCCTGCATGCAGACAGAGAGGTTTAATCGATACGGAGGCAGGAAGGCATTTGGAACCATCCCTGACAGCTAATGACCTCCTTCGGCAAGAGATTCCCCGCTCCTCGCCTGAGAAAATGACAGGCGTGTCAGGAGAGATTAAATGAATGATTCATGGGTTGCTGGAGTTTGTTAGAGAGCAGCGGATGCACCGGCAGTGGTTCACCCGGCCTTGGGCTGCCCACAGCCCTGCCACCACCTCCAGCCAGTCCAGCACCACCTTTCACAGCCCCAGCCCGTGCCAAGAAAAGGTGGCCTCAGCATCTCCAGCACTGCCTCAGCTGCTGCCCCACACGGGACCCTCTGCAGTGGGTCTGTTCTACTGGATCCCTCCACAAGGCCCAGGTATATGGCCCATGAAGGAGGCCAGTGTGCCCAGGAAAACAACACTTCAGTCTTCTCACCTGACCATCAAAGCTGGTTCCTTCTGTGCCGAGTCTTTCCCAGACAGCAGTCCAGCATCAGACACAGCACCAAAATGGGGCACGCACCCAGTGTGAGACCCCGCTGTGGCAACACACCCCTCCCTCAGCGCTACAAAGTGCCAGTGAGAGCCAAACCTGGCCCTCCATTACAGCTTTTTGGTGGTGATCCTTTGTCCACGAGCCACCTCACCCAAACGCAGGGTGGAAGACCCCAAAGTGCAGCCCTCCCCAGGGAGGAAGGCTGCTGCTGGTCAGCTGTACACAGCAGTTGTCAGACATAACACACCCAGCTGCAAATCCAACAGCTCCATCACCATCTCCTCTCTACAGGTAGAGACCCCAAACACAACCCCCCAGACACGGCACCTCTCATCGTATTCAGACGTGCTCAGACGGCCTTCACCACATCTCCACCACGCACCACCTACCACCAGAGCCTCTCAGCAATGTTCCTGCCACCAGGACTGGGAAGATGAAGCCAGAACTTGGCTAGGAGTCCAGATCTGTTCACCTTGCCCTATCCTACTCCCACCCAAGGATATCCACAACAGAACCACAATGAGGAGCTGGCCAGACCCGTAGCAGTGAGCAGAGACCATTCCCTGGCAGCAGGAGGGAGCACATGCTGGGGAGGGTGGTGGCAGCGCCAGAGCAGAATTTAGCTGTGACGAGCCACGTGGCAGCGTAAGTGAAATTGGCATTTTCAATTTGTACTCTGACATGTCTCATTTGGGGCCCTGGCATCTCGGGAAGGCATCCAGCCTGCAGCTGTCCAAAACACTTATTTGCATCTCTCTGCCCCGGCTGCTTTTGGAAATTAGTTCTTCTGGGAGGTGGGTTGGAGGAAGAAGAATAGGGGGAGAGGGAGGGAGACCATTAACTCTTCATGCACCGGTCCTGAGACAGCAAGAGGCCAATTGCATGAGAGACTGTCTCCCTCTGGGAAAGGACACAGTACTGAGGATGCTGACTTTGCAGTGGCAGGGAGCTGGAGCGGACAGTGGGGAGCAGGGGGAGCACAGGACTGTGTGAAGGGAAGTGGCAGAGCAGGAGTCATTGCCTCAGCTGGTGTTCAAAGTGTGGGATCACCAAGGGAACATGGTTATCAATGAAAAATGTGTCCTCTGCATCTGTGTGTCTGTCAGCAACCTCTAACCTGCCCTGCAGAGACAGCAGTGGATCTGTGACCTGGATACTGTTCCTGGTCCCTGAAGAATGCTGGAGCTGGAGTCAGGACTTGGCTGCACACAGGCAGGGGCTGCAGCTGCAGGGGCTCTGGGCTTGGCCTCCTGAGACTTGAAGATCCATCAGATCCCTCTCTAATTTCCAAAGCATCTTGTATTTTGAAAGGTGTTTCCAAAAGGCCTCCTCACAACAGCCCTTGTCACAGTGTAAGCACAGAAGTGGCCTCTCCACCCATGAGTACAGCCACAGCCAGAGAGGCAGCAGCATCCAAGTAAAGCAGCAGCCACCTTCCAGCCCTGAAGGTCCCACAACTGGTGGGGATCAGTCAGGGGGTGCTTACCAATCTATCCATCCTATGGGGTCCAAAAAAGAGCTCACAGACAGCCAACAGGTTCCATCACACTGGCTCCTCCCTGTTCGGAGCTAACATGGTGTTAAACACCCATTAAATACTTAACTGTTATTAATCTCCCAGTTAATCAATCCCAGTGGCTGGCAGCAGACTGGGATGAGCAGCAGGAGATAGGCCAGGATGCGTGTGAGTAGGGGGATGCACCTACCCAGGCAGTCCTGCCATCAGACCATCTTTCACTCTATAAAGGTGCCCAGGACCCCCAGCTGTGCCAAAGGATGATTTGGCTTGGCAACTGCCATGAGAACAAGCTATGGGAAAGGGATGTTTGCTCTGGGAGCAAAAAACAGGCACAGCCTGAGAGCAAACCAGTGGTGCCCAAAAGTGGTGTGCTGTGATGCAGCACAGCCCACAGAAGGGGATGGGAGAAAAGATGTCATCAAGTGAGTCAGCAGCTGAGATGAGAACTGCCTGGCTCCTTACCTAACCCAGCCAGCCTCCCTGTCCCTGCCTGAAGAGCTTACAAGGCGAATGTGGAAGAGATGACAGAGGATGTTTCAGCCCCACCCACCTGGATACTGGTCTTCCCAGCAAGGATTCCTTCTGCAGAGCTGCAGTTCAGGCAAGAGAACTCCTTGCTGAGCTTTTCTCAAGGCTCTTTACCCAAAACTTATCTCAAGCATCTTCCCAAGTAACAACCACCAACCTCATGTTCTTTTCACGTCTCTGATTCTCACATCCACCCTGCCCCCATGCAGGGAATGCCACCAGCCCTGCCCACAAGGGCTGTGGCTGTCACATGCCCTGAAAGTCCCAGTTTTGATTCTAGCAAGCCCACTGCTCACACACCCACCAGCTAGCAGCAAGAGGCACTGAGAGCTACCCAGTTTCCCTTGGGATGAGAGATTCAGCACTGAGAAGGTGCCTCTAGGGAACCACACAGGGGACAGCTGTAGCTAGCATGAAACACCCCAAATCTGTGGGCAGATCACACTAAGATGCACTTTGGGATGCTCCTGCAAATGCCATGCCAACTGGACTAGGCACTAGCCCTTCCCATCACAGAGGAGGCAGGGCAGGCCCACAGCCATCACACCTCTTTCCACAGTACATCCATCCCTCTTCATCCACAACCTGCCCAGCCCATCCCTGGGGAAGGCAGCAGAGGGGCTGTTCCTCTGCAAGCAAACCCCCACATCCAAATTTCCTGTGCAACCCCCCTCACTCCCACATGCACCATCCCCCTGGGCTGCATTTCTGGAGGAGCGCTTGGGCTGCAGCTGTGTCCTATTTTTCTGTAGTTGATGACCTCAACTCCTTCCCCGCACTACGGGGACGGCAGTAATGTACATCGCGTCTCGCCAGGGCTCAACTGCAATTCATCATTATTTTATCTGCTGGAATTTAATTGGATCCTATCAAACTCTCCTGATACTCCCTTTTCACTTTAAACACTGCTGCAGGAAAGATAAATGTAGGCACCGCTAGGACAGAGCGCGGCTTTGTTGGCGAACGGAGCTGGGGCTGTGGGCTCCAATCCTGCTTCCCTCTCCATGGCTGGTTAATTAGAGATACATATACTGGAGGTGTGCAGTGCTCAGAACAGGGCATGTGTGTATGATTTATGTTCCTCTATAAATATACCCTGGGCCGAGTAAAATACCGTCATCCGCACAACAGCACAACTTGACAGTAATGCTCAGCCTCTGATTCTGCATCTCCTTTTTCTCTTTTCACATGGATCTCCTCCTTTCCTCCCCCATCACACACAAGCTTCTTCACCTGGATTCCTCTTGCCTCAAATCTAGCATGGTATGAGAACCCAAGACCCTGGGAATATGTCAGAGCAACACTCAGGTTCTACAGCAACAAAAAAATACCCAGAAAACAAATCTGAGAGGTCTTACTTCACTCCCCAGCATCCACACTTGGGGCTAGGCTTCAGCATCCACACTGGGGTACCACACGTGTGCCCACCCTGCCAGCCCAGCTTGCTCTGCACCCACATCACTGTGTCCCAGCAGTAATGCTCACTCCAGGGTGAACATCCCAACCCGAGTCTAGCCAGAGGGCAGGAACCTCCACAGCCACAGCAGAAACAGTGGGCAAGGTGGGCTCTCCACGCCAGGGCCACTGGTGAGAAAGGAACCAAAAGGGAGCCAGGGAGGTGACACAGCTGCTCCTCACCATGTGGGACTCTGGTTAAAAAGAAAGGGAAATAACTGAGGCATGACGCTTAATTTAAAGTGCTGAGCTCATGAAAAGGGGATCAGGGGTTCTTCCTATTTATACATTTAAAGGGAAAGAGCGGTTCTGGGGATATTTCAGCCTGAAGAGGAACATTTTAGAGAGAAAAAGTCAAACCCTTGACAGTGAGAAACACCTGTAGCCATTTTGCAAAGGCCAGGACTAAATCAGATCAAGTCCAATGTTACAAGCATTAGTGCAGATTCAGGACTGGGGCACTTTTCAACTGCAAAACTGTTTCATGTCTGCAGCAATCAGGAGGATGAACTCTGTGGAGGGATATCAGATGGGAAAGAATAGGCAAATGCAAGAGGAAAATGAATCTCAGTGGCATCAACCTTATGCATTAAGACAGGTGACCATTTCTCCATCCTTGGCTGCAAAAAAGCAAGCCTGGAAACGTTTGCCTCCAGAAGATTAAAAGCAATCAATTCGCAAAAATTACTTTATTGGCAAAGATCTTAATTTTCTTAGTTAGGCTTGTCTTTCTTTTTTGCATCTTTACATGTGGAAAACCATTAGGGCTGCTTTCCTCTTCAAGAGCAGAAAGAGACCAAAATGAGGAGACAGAAAAGGTTCTTTCAGCTTGGTTTATGGCCTGGGATGCTGGGGAATACCAGAGCTGGTCTCCTTTGAGTTTGCCAAAGATCTATTGGGTGTTTCAAACGATGTTTATAGTCAACACTCAGATCTTAATGAATGGACTGCTGAATATTTAACCAAGATGTCCTTTCTTCAAAGTGCTAACAAGTCATTGGAGTTTGACAAGCACTAAAACAAAAGACAAAGCGTTTTAAGGGGTTTGACTTATTATGCCTTCATTCACCAGTGATTCAAGGAAAGCATCCCTAATTCCACAGAGTATTTAACCTCTTGTTTAGATCCCACTGAACTCCTGGAAACACTATGTGCTTAAATGCCTTTTGGCATCCATCCTTCACTTGCTGGCTGGGAAGTTGTCATCCTTTTCCTATTTCTCTCCTCACCAGTGTTCTCCACACCAAAATCCTAACCCAAAGGATGAAGTGCAAAGGAAGAAGCCATTGGGCCATGGCTGGGAGAGCCTGAAGCACTATCAAGCAGCCAGATGGACTGCAAAAAGGCACGAAGGAGGCAAACACCACACAAGTGTGAATCTGAATCCCCCACACCATAATGCAGCCTGGCTCAATGCCCTCAACCATTAAAGCAGGCAAGCAGACCTTGAAAGCAAAGCAGCTTCTTTCAAGTCAAAACTCTCTTTTTCTCTTTGTGAAGCTACCCTGCACCCAATAGCCACATCTCCTGCCCCAGACTGCAGCCCCATGGAGCTGCTTCTATCTGCTCCCCGTGCACCTCACAACACCACACACATGCCCTTCTGACAATCTGTGCTGTTTTCATGGCATCCCTGACAATTTCCAGGTCAAACATCCACCGCTGTCAGCCCAGGATAAGGCGCTGGTTACAGCTGTCCTATCCCTCTGGAGAAGAGCTGCAGAGGCCATGCAGCTCATGGCACCAATCCTGTGCTGCAACCACAGCATCCCTTGGGAAACACAGGGAATGTGCTTTAAACTCTCCCTTCCTGCCTGACAAGTTGAAACATATTGGGGAGAAATGAGTCCACATCATTCAGAGCCTCTCTGCAAGCTACACCTCTGTTATGTAAAAGCTCCCCCCTGGTGCAGGCACCTCTCCCCAACACCCCACAGGAGCCATCAGGCTGCTGCTGTCAGCACTGTGCAGTCACAGCACTTCCCTACAGGGAGCATCCTGCAGCACACACGTCCCAAACTGCTTTGGAATAAACTCAGACAAAGCCCACACTACAGAACTGGGCAGGAGATAGCTGCCAGCTCCAGGCAGAGGAGACCTGGCAGGAGGCTGGATTGCCTGCATAGCATCTCTCCAGGACTGCTGCCCAGGGCAGGAGGCAACGGCTCAGGATGTTCCTCCTGTCCAAAGGTTCTGCAGCCCTGGGATCACTGGAGGAGGGAGGGAGCCAGTGCTCATCTTCAATGGCTTCTAAATGTCACTTGTGCCACCAAAGGGAGCAGGGATCGGCACTGGTGTTAGGCTGCAAATGAGCTTTCACAGTATGAGAGATGAAAAACAAATTTTAAAAGGATTAAATGGGAGAGCAAAGGGAGGGGGTGGCTCCAATCAGATGAGGGTAGGTCAGTGTAGAGCACAGCGGGCAGCTGAGGAGCTGAGCAACAGCAGCTCCCAGTGGGGCTATTAGCACCCAGAGTGGCTTTGTTCATGGGCCCGGTGCACAGCGAGAGGCACACACACAGCTCACCCAGGGCTGCTAAACCCCCTCCCACTTAGGGGATAAGGTGCCTGGAGAGGGCAGAGAGGGCAGAGATGCCTGCAGGAGAGAGCCAAAGTGACAGGGCTGCAGGGGGCAAGGACACAGAGGCAGGAAGCAATGCAGGGAGCATGGTATGGAGGGCAGGGAGGGGAAGGAGGCAGCTGCTGGTCATATCAGGGATGGAGTCAGGGATGGAGAGAGGCTGCAGGGGAGGAGGGGAAGCACTTGCAGGGCTGGCAGGCACAGCTGCATGTGGAGGGCTCCAAGAGTGCAATGGGACACAGAGGTGTTATCTCCTTCCCGCCTGTAAAATGGGATAGCTCGTTGTTGGGGGGGCCCAGCACATCTGGGCCCAGCTGGCTCCAGTCCAGGCAACTTTCTTCAACTTTGCAAACCCAATTTCCTTGGAAGTGCTCCTAAAGCCTCGTGGCTTCAGCATTGATCCTATGGGGAACAACCCCAAGCAGCCTCCCAACACACCTGGGGGTAGTGTCAGGGAGCCCCCCTCACATCCCACAAGCAACAGAAACCCCCATTATCTGCCCACAAGAGAGAAAAACTGCCCTGGGATGGTCCTGGGGCAGGCAGGAAGGAGCAGCCCACAGACAGGGGGAGCCAAGGAGAGCTGCTGTCACACTCACCGAGGTGTTCTGGCACTGGATGCTGGTGCTGTTGAAGCGCAGGGCAGTGACGCGGGTGGTGCTGCCGGGGATGTGGAAGATGCACTCGTAGTTGCGCTGGCCTGACTGCGGCTGGGGCAGGTTCTTGGCCGTCAGGGTGATGGGTTTCACCACACCCACAGGGATGTAGATCTGGGTGGAAGGCAGGATCTGAGGGCAGTCCTGCAAGGAGAACAAGAGGCAGATGATGAGACGGGAACACTGTACAGCCTCCCCCAGCACCCCTGTGACCCTCTCCTGGCTGACAGGCTTGGCAATGCACTGCAAAAACACCACCCTGAGCATGTGCTTGGGAAAATCCTCATGTGCAGCAACCCCAAACCAGCATCCTGTGCTTGCTCTGCCCAAAGCCCTGATGACAGGAAAGAAGAGCACAAAGGAATCTGGTGGCAGGGCAGTAGAGTGTTTCCTACAGCTCAGGTTCATTTAGGTGGGAGGTGGGGAGAGGATCCATCTCTGGAATCCATAACCTGCCACTGCAACAGCAACACGTGTTTGGGCTGACTGGTAACAATATGGACCTCAATGCCATCACTGCAGCCAGTAGGTTTTCAAGTTAATGCCCAGTTAATTGGACTGTGCGTTGTCAAGATACCTGCTCAGCCCTCCTGCTTCCCTTACAGCCCCCATCCCCCTTCACAGGTGGAGAGAAAAGCCTTTTCCCTCTTTGATACAGCAATGTGCTCCTGCAGTGTGGCAGAAAACCTGCTCTGCAGCAAATTTTGCTGCTGCTGCTTCTATCTGCACCAGCTCGAAGCAGTGTCACCCCACCCAGCCCGGCTGCAGGCTGCCCAGCAGACAGTGACTCCAGCCAGAGGATGTTGCTGAGTCTGAGCTGGAGAGGAAAGCACCTCCCTGCCAGTCCCTGGGGAAGGAGACATTGGGAGGGCAAAGCACTCCACTTTTAATAGCTGCGGGCTCCCAGCTGCTCCAGGGGAGCTGGTGACTCTTGTGCACAAAGCACAGGGGAGCAGGAGGGAGCAAAAATAAATGAGCTCAGGCAGCAAAACAGCTCTGCAGCCCCGGCGGGTAACACTTCGGCAACAGCAGCCTGATGCAATCCCACACCGGCTTTGTGGAGCTGGGCAGAGGTCTCACACCTACAGCAGCTACTCTTGGGAGTGTTGGCTTGAAATAACATCGAGAGGGAATAGCATGTGAGCTGCTTTAAAAACAGAAATGCAGTGGACGCAGCTGCTCCACTGCTCTCACAAAGCTTCCAGTGGCCACAGTGCGGCTGCAGGCGCCCCAAGGCCACCAGCAGCCATGTGTGGCCAAGGCTGTCCAGCTGCCTCCTGCCATCCTGCAGCAAGCCAGGCCAAACCTTGCAAAGTGCCAGGCTTTATCTCAGCCAGTATGATTAATTAACTTTCAAACAATGCAGAGAAAAGAAAAATAAATTGTTTCATTTAGTGAATCTTGACAGAAAAATGCAACTACTTTTACTCTTTGGGTTTTCTGTTCTTCACAAGTCTGTATTCCCCAAAAGCACAATTTTCAAGAGAAGAAACTATTTATCTCCAAAACATATGAAAAAAAATAAAAGCTGAGAGGAACAGTAGTGTTAGTCCCAAACCGGAGATGGCAACAGGGCTGGGGCAGTCTGGGGATGCTGGGCACTGCTCTGCCACCTCCCTGCTCCATATCATGGTTGTCACTCTGCAAAGTGGGGCTTCAGTTTCCCTCCACGCCCCACAGTGGGGAGACACCTCCATTTCCATGGAGTGTCCCCATGACTGCATGGTGGTTGTTCCCCACCACTTCCCAGCTTGGAAGTGCTGTCAGAAGAAGCAGCCCTCACCTGCTTCATCTCCTCCACATTGCAGGGGGACCCCACGGGTGGCACAAGCCTTCCCCACTGGGCACACACACACTTGCCAAGCATTAACTCCTGGCTCACTCTCCAACACTTCCATCTCCTCTTTTTTCAGTAATTGCTGCCCAGCTGGGGTGGTGGGTAAGTCCATGCCCCCTGGCTGGGCTCAGCACGGCTGTTTGCAGGCTGGTGCCCAGGGAGCACAGCAGGCACGTGTGTCCCTCTCCCCACACAGGCAGGTGGGCTCACTCTGCTGATTCGCAGTTTGAGCCGAATCCCCCTATGATGTCACACGCTCCACATTTGCCAGCAGAAGTGTCTCATCCAGCAAAAATGTCAGCCTGGGCCCAAACAGGAAGCACCTGGTGCTGGTGGGCGCCCAGGGTGCCCGGAGGGGTGGGGGTACAAGGACAACTCATTTCCCCTATGAGCAAGTCCAACTGCTGACACAACTTGCTCTGGCATTGCCCAGCACTTCCATCCCTTGGGAACACTGCACAGCCCACAGAGCTCTGTCTCCTGCCAAAAATAGCACCCCCCAGCAGAGTCCCAGGCCCCAGGAGGAGGCAGTTATGAAGGCATGGGATAAGCAGAAAAGCAAAGCCCCAACTAACACAAATTGCCAAACATCACACAAGTCAGATTTTCTCCATTAAAACCATTTTTCTAGCTGGATGGGAACATAACATGGGTGTCCAAGTTTGTCCAGAGAGGTAAGAGCTTTAGAATCACACTGCAAATGCTGCCATTTGGATTTCTCTGCAGCTCTCAGCTCCAGCTGCAAGGCTGTGCATCAGCAGAGACAGGATGAAGGCAGTCTGGGACTGGGCCTGACCCCAGCTCTGAGGTTCCTTCACTAAGTCCTCAGCCATTCCCACTGATGGGGAATGAAGAACAAACGCAAGCTGAACCTGCTTAATCTGAACCAACACACTTGTTCCCCACACTCCAGGAGCCTTTCACCTTCCACAGCAGCTCTGCATCAGCAGGGGCTGTCTCAGAGGAGCAGCCTTCTGGGATGGGATGCTCCAATGTCCATCACTGACCACCCTTTGGCCACCACTGCACACCACAACTGGAAAAAAATGAACAGCAGCCTGTGCTGCTTCATCACCTCTTCCCCAGCCCTGCACCCCCCCCAGCAAAGCCACAGAGAACAATCTCCAGAGCCCAGCCTTTAAAGCTACCACAGCCAGTGGACAGGGACATCCTGACTGCTGTCACCATCTCCAGGTACATTTATGTGAGTGGTGACTCCTACTCATGTCCCATTCCAGCCCTGCCACCCCCAGAAATCCAGACAAACATTCCTGGCATGCCCAGGACAGAGTGCCATGGCTCACTCTGTTTTCCCACAAAACAACCACTTTCCCACCCAGGAAGTTGTGGTGAACTACCCGTGGGAAGGAGCAGAGACAGAGTTACCCTCTGCATTTCCTGACCAGTGCCCACCACACTCCAGCCAACACAGACAGACCAAATCCTGCTTAAAATAACCTTCCTGCAGTGAGGATGGGGCTGGATGTCTACCATTAACCCGTCTGGTGGTGCCATGGGACTGGCACGGAGCCCCCCCACCTACCACACCACCCTGCTGGGGACCAGGATGGCCATGGATGGGGACAGGATGTCTCATCCCAGCCTGGTCATGGAGCCCACAGTCACAGCTGGCCCGAGGGATGCCTCACCATCCCTGCTGGGAACTGCTGAGGCCACACCAATGTGCAAACACGCTGAGCCAGGCAATCCAAACCTCAAACTAGGCACTGCTCCATTTCCCAGTGTGGCCAAAAGGTCTGCTGGGGGACACCCTGTTCACACTGGGGAGTGACACAAGCTCATGAGCAGCCAGTCTGTGGGAGAGCTGCACATGACCCAAAGGCACCACCACCGTGGGGTACAGCCAGATGCTGTGGGGTTCACCTGGCAGGGAGGGGGCAGATCCCATGGCCTCAGTGAGGGGAATGGGCAGACAAGAACTGCTTCCAGCGGTCTGGACACCATGTGTCACATTTGCAGAAGCAATGCCAGGGCTGGCTGGAAGTGTGACCTCAGGAGCGGGCTTCTGGGATGCCTGAGATAGGCAGACTGCTCACCAGATTTCTTCACAGCACAAGCTAGGAGAAAACAGCTTTTTCCAACATTCTCAGGTTAGTAAATTCCCCCAGAGGCAGCAGGACCCTTCCCCTGGGGCCATGTACAGTCAATGGGAAACCCAGAAAAGTTCAACTGGAGCCCCCTTCCAGAACAGGGACAGAGTTTCCTTCCCATAACTCTCCCTGCAGGATCCAAATCAGCATTTACTGTAGAGCCAGCAGTGGCTTGACAGACCTCCATACTCAAGCCAAGCAGCCAGCGATGCCACCACAGGCTGGGGACAGCAGGATGTCCTGCAAACACCCTGCTGACAGCAGGTTTCCCCAGTGGGTGGCACGGATGCTGCACAGGATGAACTCCCACGAAGGAACATGTTCCTTAGCAAAGCAGTTGAGATGAAGAAGGCATGAGGTACAGCAAAACAGTTTGTTTTACTGATTTCAACCTTCCCCTCTCTAAAAACAAGTTGTTCTGCAATGACAGTTCAAGCTTGCTCCCTCCTTAAACATCAAAGGAAAATGCTTCAGCATCTCTGTTTCTCCTTTCATTCAGCCAAAAGTGCTCCGGGCTTCAGCCAACTTCCCAAGCTGCCTCTCTGCAGCCACACAGCCTCTCCCCACCAGCACATAGCTCCATCAGCATTTCCCTTTCCTCCCTCACTGCTCCTCAGGCAGCTCCAGCACCCCAGGAGAGGCAGTGGGAATGGTTTATGAAGGAGTCTGCCTTCTTCTAAACCCTTCCCCATAGGGCAGGGGACCACGACAGGAGCAGAACAGGCGAGGGGAGCAGTCTCACACTGTCTTACCTGAGAGAGCTTGACACGTCCCTCCAGGAAAGAGCAGTCAGCAGCGTTGTGGGTGCAGATGTGGCGGTACTTGCACCAGTGGCAGGGGAAGGAGCCGTTCACGCAGGACAGGCAGCTGCAGAGGCAGAGAAGTGGGCAGTGTTAGGGCAGCATCAAGGCAGAGTCCAAAGGGACATTTCTTGGGATGCTTCAGCAGGACAGCATCCATAGGTGGTCCTGTACCTCAGGGTGGAAAGGATCCCTTATCCATAGGGCACAGCACTGGGAGGGAGACGCCTGCACAACCTGAACCCCTGGGCCTTGCCCGTGGCAGGGTGGGCGGATATGGTCTTTCAGGCACTGCAGGATTTGTGTCCCAGCTAAAGAGGCCACGTTCCCTCCTCCTCTTGACAGGCTGACCCTGACTGCCCCACTCCAGCAGAGGCCGAGCTCCAGACTTTGGGAGCTTTATTTGGGTTCACTGAAAGGCGATTTTAGCAAGAGGCAGCAGAACAAGGGCTCTGCACCACAGGGGAACAGGGGAGAAAGGGCCAGATTAATGCATGCTCATTGAGAGGAAAATTACAACTGGCGAAAGGTTGGGTCAGATTAACATTTCGGGACTGTAGCGCCTTTCAGCCGCTCACAATAGGTTGTGTGTGACCCCCTCCCTCAGCCCCCCCCGGCCCAGCCCTCCGCAGCCGCGCGTGCGTTCTGTCTGTGCCTTCCACCCCTCCTCAGCCCCAGACGCTTCCGTCTCCCTCCCCAGCCTCCTTTCAGGGCTCTTTGTGCCAGGCATCACTCCTGCTCCCCCCTCCCCATCTTTTCTGGGGGTGTGCTCAGAACCCAGGGATGCCAGGAGCCCCATGCTCTGCTTTCCTCTCCTCTTAGCAATGAAACCAGCCCCAGGCACCTGGTGACTCTCCCCAAAGCAGGAGGGGACACACAGAGTCCCACAGGCATTCACAGGAGTGGCACCTCAGCAGCCTGGTTAGCTCCCCTCCCCAGCCCCTTCCCAGGCATCCCTGTTTGCAGGCACAGGCCATCCCACAGCTGGAGGGAGGTTTTTGGGGGTTTCACCCCTGTGAGGATGGAAGGGGCTGAGCCCTCCCTGCCTTGGTGTCTGGGGGAGCATAGCAGACAGGTCCCACCTTTAGTATATGAGCCTTCACAGGGTGGGTCTGCACCAGGCATGGCTGTGCAGCCCAAGATGTTCTCCCGTGGAGGAGATGGGAGAGTTGCTGAGACATAAGCTAAAAGGCAGTAAAATTAATCAGCCTGGCTTTAAAAATATAAAAAAAAAAAAGAAAAGAACAAAAAAGAAAAAGAAGAAAAGAAGAAAAGAAAAGAACAAAATAAAAGAAGAAAAGAACAAAATAAAAGAAGAAAAGAAGAAAATAAAAGAAGAAAAGAAGAAAAGAAGAAAAAAAAAGCAGCAGCACTTCCTAGAAGGCTCATACCTGCTCCTCACTGATCTGAGCATCAAAAGGATCAGGCCCAAAGCAATTATATTTAAACAAAGGCAGGCTCTTTCCCTGAACACAGCTCTGGCAGGAGGCAGGCAGCCCTGCCCAGCCCAATCCTCCTCCTAATCACAGCTACCTCTCTGCCTCTACCCCTGGGAAAGACAGGAAAACACAGCATCACCCTGTGAGGCAGCAGAAAGACAATCTCCCTGGAGAAGATATCCTCGGTGGCAGAGCCTGGCATGCCAAATCCCTCACCCTCCAGCAGAATTGTCACTTTGGAAGTGTGGGGACCTGAGGGAACCAGAGGGTGAGGGCAGCTCAGGGTGCAAAGACACACCCAAGGCTTTCCAGGACCAGGTCTCCCGGCCTGCCCTGGGGTTTCACACACCATTACATATACAGCAAGAGCTTCCCAAATCCATGCGCACACACTAAGGAAATATTTAATTAAGCTGCTTGCAAAAGGGGCTGGAAGTCATTTCCATGTTTCGCTCACATTTTCACTTCCAAATGAACAGCCCTTTTAGCTTTACCCACAAATATGCTAATTGAGATGCTCCTTATGCAAATATATGCAATTTTATTTCAGCTGCAGAGATTCAACTTAAAAGCAGAGCCACAACCTCCTATCTCTGGTTGCTTTGATGGAGGGAGGTGCAGAGGGTGGGGGGAAAAGGGAACACAAACAAAGGCAAAGGACAGCTCCTGCCCTCCTCCAGGCAGGACCAGTGGACAGAAAAATCCAGGATATGGAGGGGCGGGACAGGGAGCATGCAGATTAATCCTCATGAGAGTAGCACTGAGAAGCACAAGCAGCCACAAGCCACATGCTGGGGCCCAGCTACCAAGCTGCAGCACAGCCTCCCATGAATCACCCCCACCATCTTCCAAAGAAGAGGTTTTCCAGACCCCTTCAGGGTCTGCAAAAATACTCTCCAGTCCCCTTTCCACCACCTCACAAGGCATCTCAAAGCATCTGCGTGAAGTTCCTGATGCAGCCCTGTACCCCAGCCCCAACAGCTGCAGCTCCACTTTGCAGTTCTTCACAGTCAAAGCCAAATCTTGGCTATTTCAAGACCCTCCTCACCTGAGGGTCTCCTTTGCTATTTAATTACTGCAGGTCCCAGCTGATCTCCTGGTCTCCACTTGTCAAAGGATCTCAGGTCATCCTCCATGTAAACACTGAGATGCATGGTTCCCCCTTCCTACTTTAGCCCTTCCAGTTGCTTCTACCTAAACTGAGCCCTTCCTAAAGCCCCATCCTCGGCAAAGGTTTCAGCATTCTCCCTTCTGCCAAGGTTCTCCTTCTGCCATAAGGACATCAGATGCCACTGTGAGAGCACTCACCACACACACCTTGCTCTGCAGCATTTCTGCTGCATTTAGAGCCGGTCCAGGTCAAAGGGGTAAATCAGCCCCTGGGTGCCAGCACCACGGTGAAACGCTGTTCACAGCCTGCCTCGGTCCTGCTAGCCTCAGCACGGCTGTCTGAGCACCACAGCACCCTGCAAGCCCAGGACAGGAGCTGAGGCAGGATCCCTGGCTGCTGGTCAGGCTGGGCAGCGTGGCTGGGGCAGTGTCCCAGTGTGTCCATAGCCCGGTGTGTCCGTGTGCCACTGCTGTCTGTTCCTGGCACAGGAGCAGGTTGCTCGGCAGCATGATGCCATCTGTGCCGTCTCTCTCCTTCCCACGGTCAGGCACTCTTCCCTCATCACTTCTTGCCTAAGAGGCTTTCATCACTCCTGGTAATTAGAGGGAGGCTCTCCTTCATGTGTTGAAGTGTTCCGCCTCCCCAAAGCGTGCCAGGAGAGCAAGAAGCCCAGCGAGGCAGAAAACCGATGGTGGGGGTGCAGCACTGATATGGACCCACAGCTTGTCCCCCATCTGCCTCCTCCCCAGCCCTGCCAGGTGCCAGTGGAGATGAAGCCCAGGCGAGGCAGGGAAAGGGGGCCAGACCCACTGCCTCCTGATGACCTCGTCAGAGAGGCGTGGTACCAGCCTCAGAGCAGCATTTCAGGGTCACTCTCTGCACAGTGCCCCATCCCAAAACAAGTCCAGGCTCACTGCTAGCCTGAAACTTCCTCCAGTCAGGGCAGGCAACAAAGCAGCTCTGCCCAACTTTGAGTGCTCCAGGATCAAAGCCAGAGCCTCCCCACAGCCCTCACGTTTGCCCACATCTCACCCCACAGCTGGGCCAAAAACTCCCATCACTGCTCCCCTCCACTTCCCAAACTTGGTCATGCCAAGCTAGGGAAACACCTGACAGTGCTGCAGAGAAGCAGAGGTGCACACAAGGCAGAAGGACAGCAAAAATGCCTCTCCAGGGTGGGTACAGAGCCAAAAGCATCACTATAGAATGAGCCCAGACCCAGGGATAGCTTCAGGGACTGATGCCTCCCTGAGTGTGCAGACACCTCCAGTGACCACGGAGAGGTTCCAGCTGTCTCCACACATGACACAAAGCAAAGCTGTAGCTGCTGGGAAGTGTGGAGAGCCAGCAGTGCTGGATCCAGACTCCTCACTCACTCTCCTTTCTGCATTGCCAGCCCCAGGCATGCCACGTGCCCAAAGGAGCCCAAAGCTCTTCATCAGACTGAACAGCAGGGGCAGGAAACAAAAACAGCATCCACAGGAGTGAGATAAGCCTGAGCAGCAAACACAAGCGGGACAGGAGGTGTGAGCACTGCACACACACAGACACTGAGGCTATTTCTATGGCGCAGCACGTCCCTGAAGGAAGGAAGGACATGGAGTGAAGGGCAGGGAGAAGGAACAGGGGGAAGTTGAATGGCACCAAGAGCAGAGCAGGGGAGGTCCATTAAGAAGGGAAATTATAAACACAGTGTTGATAAAAACAGCATCTGTGCAGGCACAGCACAGCCGCCTGCGAGCCCCCCGACTGTTCCTCAGATCTCCTCTTGGCAGGAGGATGCATCCTTAGTGAATACTCAGCTCCAGCACAGCCTGCATCTGGAGCAGCAGCTGTCAGGGCTGAGGGGCTGAACTGCACTGCTTTGGGCTTCATATCCATCTCTCTACCCTAGGGAGAAGGGGAAATCCTGAAGAGCAGTGGAAGCAGATGGTCAGTGTCCCTCCAGCCCCTACACAGACCTATAGGCAGCTTCCTCACTGGTGCCCAGGAAAGGCATGGGGTGGGAGTCAGCTCTCACCTCCCTCCATCCCTGCCCATCTCACTTCATTTCTGCCCTTCCTTTCGCACCAACCCAATTATTTTCCATCCCTGTCAGGTTTTGCCAAGGTCCTTTCTGACAGGGTGGTCCAGAGCATCCACCATCACACTGGAGGATGCAGAACCATACCCTGAGTTTTAAGTTAATTCTCTTGAAAGACACTTAGCTGAAGCGCTAAGACCAGGCTGTACCAGCCCCCTCATTCACAATATACGTGATATAAACCAGGTTATGCTGAGCTGTCTCTGGGGCCATCCTACAGGATTTTCCACCTGCCCCAGCCCAGGAACACACAGGGATCTGTTACCACCACACAGCTCAGCCATGAAAACTCAGGTACACTCGCTCAACTGCTTGCAGCCATCTGTGCATGCCTTTGAAAAGAAAGCATCTGTAAGCATCTGGAAACGAGCAGCAGTGGGCCAACAGAGGAGCAGCCACACCATGTGCAGGCAGAAAGAAAGGCTGCAGAGAGGAGCCCAGTGGCACAAAGGCTGGCATTGTCCCACGAGTGCCAACAGGGGCCTTGGCCACCAGAACAGCCCTGCCCTGCCATACCAGCACAACCCTACTGCTCCCGACCCTTGGGACATGTGTTAAAATCCTATTTACTTAATGAGGCTTACAGGGAAAGCCTGACCTGTGGGATAGAGACACAGCAGAGTCACATCTCTCCAGCTTGGAGGAGTTAAGAGTCATTTGGCATGTCTGCCCTTGCTCTAGCCTCAGAGTAATTCAGCACCCTGCAGCTGATGGGACATGGGTATCACAACTGCCACTACACTGAGGTACAACCACAAGGCTGGTAGCATCATGACCACCTCCTGCACTGGAGAGAGGTTTCCAGGATGCTCGGATTCCCTCTTGGAATCAGGCTTGCTGATATGATTTTCCCCCTTTCCCTCTGCAACCACCTGGATTTTGGCTCCCACATTGCAGTGGCAGGACGTGCTGGTGATGCGCTGAGCACGTTGGTGCTTGAAAAACAGCAGCTCTGCAAAACCTGCCCACAAAATTGAAGGAAGCACCAAAGGCTCTCATCTTCTTCCCCATCCCACTCCACTTGCCAGCTCCCTTCCCAAGCCACACACTCCAAAAAGCCAAACCACAACAGGATTTATGAAACAGAATTTCCAGAGGAGAAATCCAGCAAGGAAACATGGAAACAGCGGGAAGAAATAAATACATCTTACTATTCCCTGGAATTGCTCACTAGCTTTCTGTGAGGATTCCCTACTCCCCCTCCTCGCCGGCAAGCTCTGCCAGAGGCAGGCAGGGAACCTGGCGTTACATCTTTATCTTAAAAGGGGACTCATTTCCCCACAAATGCTTTGAAGAAGGTGTTTAACTCTGACAAAGACAACCTCAACATCTGCCCGTGCACGCGCTGGACTCGGGCTGATTCATTACACGATCAAAGGTGCCAAGCGGTCTTTCAAATGCCTGCACTTGATCGGTGTCCCATTGGAAACCCCCAAGGGAATCCACCCAGTCCCTGCCGTGGGGGTTTTCATCTCTTTCTCCCCTGCAGGAACCAGAGTCTGTCCCCAGGAGCTGCAGACCAGCCTGTGGGCAGCCCTGCTCCCCTGCTGTGGGCTGGCAGCAACCCTCGGCCACCCACAACCCCCCCTGCAAGGACCCCGTTTCCCTGCATCAAACTCTTGGTTTCCACTGCCCTGTTCAATGTCCCCACAGCTCAGCCAAAAGCATCCCCTGCCTAATGCCCAAGCTTTTAGGAGCAGGATGCCCAAAAAACATGCCTGAGCCCCTCAGGAGCCCTGAGTAAAGCTGGGACCTCCAGAAGCTTCCCAGGTAACTCCTGGAAAGGAATGAAGCCCCAGAGAGGATGCAAATTCCAGATCAGGGCTCCCAGGGACCCTGCACGAAGCACCACAGGAGCCACTGATGCTGGCCTGTGATGGGGACACACAGGCATAAAGCCCTGCATTAATAGATGGGACAGCTTTGCAGCTCTACCTGGAAGGCACCCCCTCTGCTCAGAACATCACAGACAAACATACAGGCAGCCCAACGCCCTCTGTACCCTCCTCTCCTGTAGAAGTGATAGATAAATCTTCCCTTCTGCAACCCCTCCCCTGACCACGCAGGTTCCAGCAGTCCCTGAAAATGCATAGGAAGAAGACCCCCAAGGTGGTAAGAAATAAGAGAGTCAGGATGCTCATGCAGTAGCAGGACCAGCCCCACAGCTCGCATTCTGCTGATGCCTTTCCAGATGTCTGCTGAAAATAAGAAGGGTCAGACTCTCCCTGGTGCACATGGTGGAGCTGCACTGGCTTCCCTTGGAGCTACCCCAGCTGACATCAGCAAAGAGCTGCCTCACTAGCCTCCCATCTCTCCACAACCATCTGAAAAATCTCACTCAAACACTTTGTCCTCAGCTGAGAAATGATTTGACATGCAGAACTCTGCCTTCCAACCTAAGCAAAGCCGTTCAAATATAAAAAGAAAACATAACGCACAATGATCAGAGATTTCCACAGGAAAAACATTAGCCTCGTGGAAAAGCATATTGTTCCTAATACAGAATTTATAGGTATAGACATATAGATTTTCCTCCACAAAATATGAAACCTGGATCTGAAAGGCTATTAACTCCAGAGAGATCCATTAAGGACGCCTGTCTGCAAATGGTATTTAAAAGTATTGCATCATCCCAGGAGGTATTGTCATGTTCTTTGGCTGCAGGTCACATAGTTAAAACTACCTCCAAACCCTAGAACTCTTGACGTAAAAAAAATAATAATGTTCACCAGCTTAGAACATGGACTTTTCTATCAGCTTCAACTGGAGCCCATAAATATTAATGCATCCATAATTAGCCTTTTTAAATAATGCATCCAAAATTAAACATCAACGCAGCAATAAATCAGTCAGGCTCTTTGTTGTAGGTTTGTTTCAGGGGGGGTAGGGGTTTCTTCCCCTCCTGTGTCAGGCACATTAAATAAAATGCCAATTCCCTCACCACCTCTTCCCACCGGACCATTGATTGGACCAAATCTGATGCCATTTGTACTTAAAAAGTCATCTTTCTTTCATTTAGAAAAATAAAAGCCATATCTGCTTTTTGATTTGCAAAATACTGACATGCAACCAGCCCGAGCCAAAGCTGAGCTAATGTTATTGAAACCACAGGACGTGAAGGGAGACAAAGCTCATCTCAGAGTCAAGGTGAGGTAGAAAGTCAAGTTTGCAAAGTCTCTCTTCCCTCATCAGCACAGTGCTCCCAGGAAGAGCCCTATCCCCTGTGCAAAGAGCAGGAGGGAAGGAATCCCTGTGATGCAGAAACTTTGCAGGGGCTCTCCTCTGAAACATCCCTCCTGGAGATCACTGCGGGTGGGTTCCCAGCCAGGGCACCTGCATCTCACCTGCTCTTCCCGGATCAAAGTGGAAACTGAACAGGCTTTGGAGGAGTGAACTCCAGCAGAGCCCCCAAGTCAGGCTCAACACTTAGCAAAAAGACATCCAAAAGAGATTACTTGGAATTTTCTTGTCTATAATGACTGATCAGCCAGAGTGCCATCATCCATGGGAGATGGCATGAGTTTCTGGCAGAGTAATGAAATCTCTTGCATTCTTGAGCTCCAAATTCTTTGCCCAAACACACCCCAGCATCAGCTCTGATGGTGCTACAGCACAGCCATCCCCCACTGCTCAAGAATACTGTCTGCAGCTCCTCATCAGGAGCTGTGGTTTGAGACTTTAGACACCTTGCTTAGACAGCACATTGATAATCCACACCTCCTCTATTTTATCAAATGCATATCTCAAGCTGTCTAAAAACCCTTACAGGAGTAGATTTCACAGCAGCCTGACAAGAAAGCAAATTCACAATTACTTCCAGTTAGGAAATTCTTGGGTAAACACCCCAGGACATGTGGCATGTTCCATCCCATGCTGCTGTAACTTTCCAGCTCCCTCTCCAGCAAGCCTGGGAAGCAGGTACCATGGCAGGAAAGTACAGGCGTCTCCTTTTGCATCGCCAAGTCACTCTTATTAACTGCTTCCAGGAATAACAAGACACTTGGCGTTTTCAGTCACATGGATTGATTTCTACAGTCTGCAGTGCAGTAAACTTGCTTTTTCTTCCAAAGTTTTGCCAAACCCAAAGCCCTGTTTTTACGTGAGGTTCTGTCCTGACGCTACATGTTCCCACACACCCAAACCAACTGTGGGTGCTCTGGTCACCACCCCAGTTTACACGGGCAAAAGAAGGAGGTTTCTCACTGTAAACACCACTGTACTCAACTGCCCTTTCTTCTTGCAACACCAGCACCCACAAAGCTGAGAACTCTCTCTCCCAGTCTCACACCATCCCACAAATCTGTTCCTGGAGCCCTCCCATGAAATCCAGGCCACTTACGACTGATGGACACTGCAGTTGTAAAAAACAAAATCCACCGAGGCAAATTTCTTCCCTGTCTCCTTGGATTTCAGGTAGAGCTTCACCACTCGCTTGTCCCCTGCAAGAGACCCAGGCAAAAAAAGACATCAGAAATGACACAGTGCACAGCCCAGCATTCAGTCCAAGGCTTGTGACAGGCTGGAGGGAGCTGGGCATCACTACCTCTGTCCAGTTAATTAACAAAATCCACCAAGTGTGGCAATAAGAAGAGAGTGTTCATCCACCCCCATTCAGACACCTAAGAGGCCAGCAGAGCCCAGGTACAGCTCTGAGCCCCTATGGCTAAACACAATCTGCTGGCATGGAGACTGGGCCCTTGGGTTATACTGGGTGTACTGAAGGAGGGCTTAATAGTTTTGTGGTCAGGAGAATATCCTAGACCCCATGGCCACATCTGCCCAGGAATGTTCACTGATGGAAATAGGATCAGAGTGCCCAGGAGTTGTCTGCAAGTAAAATCATAAAGTGGGTTGAAAGGCACCTTAAAGATTATCTAGTTCCAAGCCCACTGCCATAGGCTGTATCCAAGCAGCTGTGTCCATGGCTTGGAGGAGACTAAAGACCCAGCCTCCCATGAGCAGCAATTCCTTCTCCTCCTATATCCCAAGAAGCCAAGCAGGGTTCAGATCCTGAGACTGGGATCACAATCATGGGAGGACTGTCCTCCTCCACATCTGTCTGTGGGGAAACACATGGGACAACATTTGTCTCGGGCTTTTTTCCCACTCTGGGGCAGAAGCTCACCGCGGCCCCTGGTGATGGGGATGACGTCCTTGGCAGAGGGAGAGCTGCAGTAGATCTTCCCATCCTCAATGCGGCTCTCTGACTCGGTGAAGTCTTCAAAGGAGCAGTTGACTCCTGCAGAGAGGTCTGGGACATTCCAGGCCTGCAGGACCAGCTAGGGAGGAGAGGCAAGAGCATCAGCACAGAGAACTAGGAAAACAGGCTCTTCTCTGTCTGCTATGTGTAAGTCTAGCCAACAGAAAAGAACAGGGGGTGCAATCCCTCCTCTGCCACCCACACATGGTGGGGAGACCTGATCTGGGTTTTTCCAAGGGAGCCCCATGCATGTACATCCCTGCTCAAGCAAGGAGCACAGGTTTAAATGGGTTAAGAGCTGGAATGACTCACAGCCTCTGTCCTCTGCCCTTGACATACCACAAGCCTTTATGCCTCAGCTCTCTGGAGAGAACAAGAACAGCATCAGGGCTGAAGTATGTTGCACAGAAAGGCAGAAAGGCACCCACTCCAGCAGAAGCGAGGAGGGGAAGAATCCACCTCTTCCTTCACAAAGTCATCCCCCGGGTCAGCAGTTCTCACTTTACAAAACGCTTGCCTTATTTCTAATTTGAATTTTTCACAGCTTCCAGCCATTAGTTCTTGTTATGCTTTTCCTTGATAGATTAAAAAGCCCTTTAGTCCCTGATATTTGCTCCTTGTAAAGGCACTTATACTCTGTAATCAAGTCACCTCTTAATCTTCTTTTTGATAAGCTAAGCAGATTGAGCTCTGGAAGTCTCTCACTGCAAGGCATTTTCTCCAGCCTTCAACTCATTTACATGATGTTTACGGGAGTTTATCAGTCCCTCCCTTTGAAAGCTGCACTCCAGCCCAAGCAGAGCATCCCCGTGTCATCCACCCCAGACCTCTGTGCAGCACCCTGCCATCAGGATGGAGATAATTACCCCAAGAGTGAAAACACTGCCCAGCTCCTGGCTTCATCCCAGGAGCATCAAGAGCCCGCAGTGAGGGCTCAGCACCATTTTCAGGACACCAGGTGAACCTCCATCCATGTCTAACTTTAGACTTGGCAATACCAAACCCCAATTTCTCTGCTAAACAGCCCCAGTCAAACCAAACTGCTCTGAAGGAGCTTCACCCATAGCACCCTCCAGTCCCAGCACTCCAGCAGCTATATCACATTTATCTCCACGTTAGCAAAGAACATTTACCCTTGCAGAAGTGCTTTCCAAACTGTTTCCATCCATTGACAATTTCCCTCTCACGAGAACTTTTTGAGATCTGTCACGGAGCCAGCTCTTAATCCACTTAACACGTGCTTTATCAATATTGTATAATGCTAATTTTTAATCAGAACGTTGTGTTGTACCAAGTCAAAAGCCTTGTAGGAGCCTAAAGACATCACATCCCCACAGTCCCTCTTCTAATTTAAGTCATAAATTCACCAAAGAGCAAAATGGGGTTTGTCAGACACAAACCCACGTTGACTGGCATAAATTATATTCCCATCTTTAAATCATTGTCAGGTGTATTCTGCACCTGTTCTTTTTCTTTTTTTTCTTCTAATTCTGAAGTAAAACTAAGCAGTCTCTATCTATCTGGTCCTTTATGCATCTGAGAAAAAAAATGAGCACCTTTTCTGTTTCTGGAGTTTTTCTCAAAGTTCAGTTATTTATTACAAAGTCATATTATTACATACATCCCCAGGCCACAGAACTCCTTGGCCAACTTTTTTAGGATTCCTGAGTGCCAGATATCTAGACCTGGAAATTTATTGCTAGCATATGCTGTTTCTTATTCTCTTCATGGTGCTAATGGCCTGAAAAATACTTCAGGGAAGTGCCTCATCCTTTCTGCCTGCACAAAGAGAGAGCAGTGAGTTGAGCATCAATGTCTCATCCCAAAATATCTACTGCAGGCTGGAGTCAGAGACAGGCTATTGAACTAGAGCTAGATCACTGGCCTATGAACAGCATTTCTGATGGTCATGCTGTCATTATGGAGAAATATTTATTGCTCAGTTATGTCATTTCTGAATAATCATCAACTGGTTTATTATTCCATCAATATGGAGCCAATGTCCCACCTTCATCAATGCCTCGCACTTTGCTCTGTTTTGTCTCAGACCTCTCTTCCCCTTTTTCCCTATTCATCATATAGTCATCAGTTATTTTTAATTGCCTTCTGCCTGGCCTTTGCATCCAGAGGGTCAGGAGGTGGCTGGGGAGGAGTCTGAGGGAGCAGAAGCGTGCTCTTACCGGGACCTCGGACATGGTGACCGAGATGTTTTTGGGCTGCACGGTGAGCTGGACGCACTGCTGCAGGTCGGAGGCGAAGCGCTGGGGCTCATCCGCCCGCTCACACCGGTCCTTGCGGGAGCAGCTGCAGGGGGATGAAAGCACCACGGTGAGGAGGAGAATCCCCTGGGGTCCTGCAGGGCTTTGGGCTGGCACCAAGGCAAACAAACCCTTTGGCACAGAAATGATGCCCAGGTAGGGACCTTGGATCACTGAGGCCTGTACCGGAGCTCTGCTCTCCCCTGAGACTTCAGGAGTATTTTATATTCAGTTTTTCTTATTGGCACAAGAATGCTAAAGCCAGGAACCCATGGGCAGGATAAGCAGGCCCAGGCAGCAGCTTCACCATGCATGGATGCTCCTAAGCACAGCCTGGACACCACAGGAGGGGATGACTGACCCCTTGGACCATTCCATCCCTCAGCATTTTGGCCCAAATTCCAAGAGGGATGCCTTCAAGGAGACCAGCGGTGGGGACGGACACATTTAGTCAGCTGTAGGTCACTGGCACAGCTCCAGGGACAATGCTGCTGTACTCACATGTTGTGGAGGACACACCAGCCACAGTGGGGGTCCCGGGAGCCCAGGCACAGCTCACAGCTCTCGTACTGCTCACAGCTCTCCACCGGCACACGCGTCACCTGTGGGCAACAGGCATGGAGTGAAGCGAGTCAGGCTGCTGTGTTCACACCTTGACACGGCACAGACAGACCCAGCACAGACTCTCCCGGGCCTGTTAGTGGGAAGGCAGGAGAGGGAGCAGGCTGAGCCCCTCGCCATCGCCCACTCCTCTCCCAGGCCCAGGCAGCGCATTTGCAGGCAGCACTTCCACCTTAGAGAGACTTTTACTCCAAACAAGCTCCTTTCATTGTTGCACCTGCGTAGTATTTGAGAGTGGGCTGGGCCAACTCAGCTGCACATCAGCTCCCAGCGCCAGCCAGGCACCCCATGGCTGCTGCAGCCCTGCTCTGAAAGGGTTACCAGTCTTTTATTAATTGCTCCTCCAGATTTGATTAAAATCCCCTCATTCTCCAAGCCCTTCGAGCTCTGTTACAACTGTTCATTTAATTACTTTCCACCAGCACTCTGATAACACCCAGCGTACTAGGGAAGAGAGTGGGCTTTATTAAGGAGAGGGGAGGAGAAGAGGGGGGATAGGGAGGGGGTTCCTGCTTGCCTGCCATGAGGAACCTGCAGCACCAAGCAGCTGCCCATGCCTGGCGTACTTGTGCCTCAGTTTCCCCACTGCTCCCACGGGGCAACACTTACTAATTAAAATTTGTAAACTTCCCTACTGAAGGCTAAATCTGGGGTGTTCTCCCTCCAAACCGCACAGCAGAGCACAGGCTCAGCACGATGTCTACAGGGCTGGGATACACTGGCCAGCCAGGCCCCTCAGGGTGGTGAATATGTAATGTTCCCATTTGTTTGTCCCTGACATTGCTTTAGGTAGGTGGTGGCACAGGGTACCCCCCAGGGCAACCCTGCACAGACAAGTGTCAGGTCCCAGCAACTGTGGTGGTCCCTGGAGGAGATCCCCAGTCCAGGTCAATGCAACTGCCCCCTTGACATCCACTTCTCCAACATCTGTCCTGCAGAGGGGAAGCTTGGCTGAACAAGCTCTGGGACAGAAACAGCCAGGGATGGAAACACAGCCCAGGACAGCTGCATGGAGAAGCCCAAATGCAAGCTCTGCCCCACCTGGAAAGCTGCATGTTTCCTGCAGCAGAGCAGAAACCAGAAACAGCCAGTGGGAGGATGGGGAAAAGAGCTCTGCTGTCCCCTCAGGACTGTCTAGACAAACCTTCGTTCCTGCTCCAGCATCCTTTCCCCTCCCAAGCCCTCGGGCTGGTGGCCAGGAGACTGTGAGGCTCCCAGCTCTGCTTGCAGTCCTGCTCACACACGTAACTCTGGCTGGGCAAAGGAGCAGAGGGGCCAGGAGACACAGGCACAGCACACCCCAGCACCTGTGTCACCTACCAGGCATGGTGTGCTGACACCAGACCCAGAAGATGTCACCACCATGACAGGAACCCACTTCACTCCCTCCAATTCAGCCCACGGATGGATGAACTCATGCCAGCAGCCCTCCAACAGGTCATGGATCATGCAAATACTCATTAAGACAACCAAAACTTCCCATCATGTGCCCAGACCACACTGCCAGGATGACAGCACCAGATCCAGATTGGGTCTGTACCTCCAGTTAGCTCAACACAAGCAGAGGCAGAGACCAAGGAGTGCACACCAGGAGCCTGGGGGTGCACCAGCCCTATGTCCCCTCTGCCCTGTCATGCAAAAGCAACTGCTCCAGAGGACAGAAAGCTGTTTACAGCAAGGAGCTCCTGCTGACCCGCAAAATCCTTGCTCAGGAGGGGACGGCCAAAACAAGGAGGAGGTTTATGGCCAGCCACTCACAGCAAGGAAGGGTCAGGAAGCCCTTGGTCCTCAGGGACCATGGGAATTTCAAGCAGCTGCTGCTAACAATTAAAGCCTCAGGACAGTGTTTCTGCAGGGAGGAGCTGCCCCAGAGTCCCTAGGCAGCTCCAACCCAGGAAGCAAAGGGCAGACCCCTGTAGAGAACTGCCCAAAAGCCTTCCCAGCACACAGGACTGTAGACTAGGGCTGCAGTGTGGGCTGCCAAGTCAGAGAGGACTGCTGACCCCCCCCTTACCTGTTTCTCAGTCATGGCATAGATGTGCTGACGGTCAGGGCTCAGCACCAGGTCTCGCAGGATGGAGCTGCCTTCATGTGCCACAACATTCTCGTACTGCAGAGCTTGGTGCTTCCTCTCAGCTGGCAAGTCCACGAGGATCTGTGGGGAGAGCAAGGGGGGATAAGCATGATCCCTCACACACCCAGGATGTGGGATACAGAATGTGCCCCATTAGGGACACCACTCCTCCACCCTACACCAACATGGTGATTCCACAGCCCCTGCCGCACAGCGAACTATCAGCTGCTCTGCAAGCATCTCAACCCTTTCCAGAAGGCCAAACTGCAATCCCTCCTTCACTTTACTACATTTGTCTGGTGGATTTGCACCACATTCATGCTGATGGCATTCATCTCTCTCCAGGGAGGGAGGATGCACCCCTGCTTCTCACATTGCACCCCACTATGTGCTGCTGCTCAGCCCCAAAGCCCCTCCAAGTTGTAGCATGGAGCAGATGAGTCCCCAGCTTGCAGCAAAGCACCAAAGCCCATCTTGCCCCAGGGGTGCTGAGAGCAGCTCACACATCACAGCACTCCAAACCCTGCCAGGCAGAACGCTGCAGCACACACAGGCTGGGCTCCCATCAGCCCATCCATCAGAAGAAACACTTGGACTCGTGACTGGGGAAGTCAAGAGGGTCTCAAGGAAGTTGGAGGTCAACAGAGGTTCAGAAAGCACCTTTGTTCTCTGAGCAGGAACCTGGTGAAGGCTTTAATCTCCTTATGGCTCACAATTACGTTAAAGCTCTTCCTAAGCACAGTGGTTCCTGGCTGTCCTGGCGATCAGCGCAGCAGGAGGCACCACGAGGCTGCAGGCACACAACCACACAGGGCTGAGCTCACCCTGCCACTTGGCATACCCTGACTGGCACCTCCACGAGCTGCAAGGATTTTCTGCTCATGCCATTACTTGTGATAGCCGCGGATTTGGGCTGACCCTGGCACAGGACAGCCTCAAGGGGCACAGTACAGAGAAATGCTCAGAGGGTCTGATCTGCTCTGATGGGATGGGGTGGGGTGGGATGGGATGGGACGGGATGAGATGGGATGGAGCCACACCAGCCAAACATTCTGCAAAAATCCCAACAGTAGGCAGTGAAGCATCATGCCCAGCAAGATGGAGCAAACTACTTGTGATCATCTCCATGCTGGTGCTGACACACACAGAGACCTCGTCCAGCATCCCCATCTGCAGGACTCAGGATCCCCCCACAGGAGAGGGGAAAATCGGCTGCTTGGAAGCACCCCCCAAGTACATCCCACAGCCCTGCCCTGACTGTCACACCCACTCCCACGGCCCAGCACATCCATGAGAGCCCCCTGTGCCCCATGGCAGCCACCTCAGCATCCCAGCCACCTCACCCCTCCTGCAGTAAATTGCCGCCAGCATTTGCAGAGTTTCCAATCAGGAGGATACGGGCTGGGAAAGCAGGATCCCGGTGTGCAGCTGATTAGCATGGAAATGTATGCGGCTCACAAACAAACCGGGGCCCGTTTAATTAGAGCGGCGCCTTTGATTCACTGCCAGCCTCCTGCATGCACCAGCCCCGGATTATTTTTAGGCAGTTTTACAAAACAAATGTATTTAATTAAGAAAGAGACCCCTGAGCAACCAGAGAGAGATGAGTCCTGCATAGCAGTGAGCAACGGGGCTGCCCTCTCTCCAGGGATGTGACAACTGGGCTTGCAGGGCCAGGCTGACTCTTGGGAGCTCACAGCACAGCCAAAAACCCCCTGTACCTCCTTCCACAGGACTATAGAGCCTTCACCAAAAGCCAAAATGGTCCTGGTATTCACCCACCTTCTCAGCATCCTTTGCTAGACCCCTACACAGACTTTGCTCCTCATCAGCCCCACACTTGGTACCACTGTATATTGGGGAACCCAGAGGTGCTAAAGCCTCTGCCTGCTTTTCTTGCAGGGGTGTCTTTCTGCCCAGGTCCAGAACCAAGTTTGTTCCTACTCCAAACAGATCAGAGGAGGTCAAGCTCCAGACACCTGTAGTATAGGGCCATGTGGTACCCTGCCCAGTGGTGTCCCTTGCTGCTGGTACCCAGCATCCCCCCCAGGGCACAACCCTGCCTCCCCACATCTCCTCCCAGCTCTCAGTTCCTCCCCTACAAAGTCCTTCCCAAGCCAGCTCTGTGGGGGAGAGCAACAGGGAGCACCCCTTCCACTCCCCAGCAAGGCACCATCTCCCACCTCACTATGGCAAAGTGACAAACGCACCTTTCCAATCCTTTTATGGGCCACAGTTGCGGCACAGAATAATCGATACAGTTTTACCCTGGTTCTAAAATAGATCTATGGCTGGATGTTGCGCTGGCAGTAATTTTTAACTAGCGGGGTAATTTCCCCATTACATTATTGCACTGTGCAGTGCTGGGAAAGAGAAAGAGATGTATTAAAAAAACAACAGACATGAAGCACTTCCAGTTAATTTGAGGCTCCAGGAAGAACCTAAAAATACTCTCAGTAGTCAAACGAGGCTGGAACCCAGCCTGACACACATCAGGATGTTCTGGTGGGGCCATGCACACACAAGAACAGTTCTCTCCCCCAGTTAAGGACAATCTGTGTTTGGGAATCAGGAAAATGAAATCTGGAAGACTTGGTAATCAAAATGTTTTCTGGTTGGCCAAAGTGCAGGGCACAGAGGGAGATTGTAAGTTAGCTCATGGTAGGAAAATGCATCCTAACACTCCTCTCCAGCATGAGATCACAGAACCAAAGAAAGGTTTGGGTGGAAGGAAGCTTATAGATCATCTGGTTCTAACACCTCTGTTCCAGCTCCCTGGTTCCATTATACCAGGTTGCTCAAAGCCCCATCCAGCCTGGCTTGAACACTCCTGGGGGTGTTCCCACCCCTTCCCACAACTGCCATGAGCAACCTGTGTCAGCAGATAGACCCCAGACTCTCCCCACAGGACCCAGCTGCCCAGAGCACCCACTGCTGTGCAGACAGAGGTGGGAACCCAGCACCAGGGCCTTTCCAGCAGGATTAGCCCAACACGAACCTACCCACCCCGGCCAGCCGGATAAAGATGGGCTGCTCGCACTATAGCATGGTGGAACAGCACAAGGAATGCACAAGGAGCCTCTCATCTCCTACAGAAACTGGAAGGGGCCACTTTCCTCCCCCTCCCTGGACCCGCAGTGTAGCTGGGAGCAGGGAAAGGGGGAGAGGATGCAGTTTAATCAGAGCAGACCCCCTCAGAAACACACTCCTTCCTGCCCACCCTGGCTGCCTTCCCACCCAGGGGAAAAGACATTTACCATAAATAAATAAATAAATAAATAAACATATTAACCTTTCTCCTCATCCTGATGCTGATATAATTACCCAATACTAATAATTACTCGCACTAATTTCTTGCTCAGGATTCCTGCCCTTGCTCCTGCCTGCCTCAGGCTGGCTTCAGGCAGCAACTCAGTGGTGGTGCCTTCTCCCAGGAGCTGCAGGAGCCCCAAGGGGCTACTGGCTCCCGGGGCTGTACTGAGGCACAGGAGCAGGAGTGAGGGTGGGCTTGAAGGGCTGCTGCCTTGTTAAGGACATGGGGAAGACCAGAGGCATGAAATGATAAACTCCCTGCCTGGGGGAATCATCTCAAAGCAAGCCCAGAGGCTGCTCTGCCAGAAACCCATGTGCACACCCTCCCCACCCAAACAACGAGCCCACCCCATGGGGCCAGCACCCAGCATAACTTCAGTCTAAGAGGGGTTTAAGACCTGCACCCCCAGAAGCTGAGAACCCTGTCAAAGGAAGGATGAGGGAAAGGATGGGGTGCAACACTCCAACCCCTGGTGACCCCAGTGCAATGAGTGACTGCACACCCCAGCTGGGCATATGCAAAGTCCTCTCCCAAGAGACCAAGAGAGGGTTCCTGGGGATGGCTTTGTCTTGCCTGGAGAAAGGAGTTGCCATCCCATACAAGGCTTTGGGGGAGGTAAACACATGGCCTTTGCTATGAAACCGCTCCTTCCACTGGAAGGAGTTTCTCCCCTGGGCAAGGTGCCCTTCAGGCTAGTCTAGGTGAGGAGGCACTTCCCCACTGCCATAACCACTGCTGACGAGCCAGCCGCCAGGAGAAAAATCCCCCAACATCCCCAGGGCACCAGGAATGGGTACAAGGCAGAGAGAAGCATCTCCCCAGAGCCGACTTTTGGAAAGAGGCAATGAGAGGAATGCAGGGCAGCAGCCATGACCTGGCACCCACCCAGTGCTGGCAGCGTACCCAGAGGAGGACTGCACTGGAGGACAGGGCTTTACAGCTCAGTCTGGGCCAGGGACACCAGGTGGAGAGGGAGGAAGCACAGCCAGAGAGGGAAGGCAACTGCAGACATGCCAAGGCTGCTTTTGGATTTAGCACATGCCAGCAGAGATCTGAGCAGGGTCTGGGAGGTGTTTGGGTGGGCCACTGGCTCCCCAAAGGACCAAAACCACATTTCTGGGGGCCCACAGAGAAGGTCCCCAAGAGACCCAATCTGACAGGGAACACCCCTAAGCCCAGCTCCAGGAAGAGGGGGCTCTTCACTGCCCCACAGCCAGTCTTCCCATGGGCCCTCCCACCCCAGCCTTCCATCTCCCCACCTCCAGGCTCTCAAGCCTCCACCCTGGGTCCCGAGCGGTCCCCCGCAGACCCCTCCTCCGGGCAGGAGAAGTGCTCAGCCAGGCTTTGTACTCTTATCTGTGCAGGGCTGTGATTAATTCGCAGCGGCTGGCAGCAGCTACAAGAGGAGGGCGCTTTTGCCCGCCTGCCAAACTTCAAAGGCAGGGACTTATCTGCCTGAAACACACTCTGCAGCCTTTTCACGGGGACCCTTTCCAGTTCCACGGGGCTCGCACGGTACTGACAGGCAACGCGAAAGAAAGGCTTATTTATGGGAGTGCATTTCAAAGCCTCCCCTCTTCCCTCTCAACACATGCTGAGGGAAGCAGAGAGTTCCCCAGCCCCAAGGATCTCCACTGGGGACAGAGATTAAACAGGAAGGGACAAGACACGGCTATGAGGAGAGGATGCTGGAAAGAGGACCCTGCCCTAGCTCTGCCCATGTCCTGGTCCCCTGTCATCTTACCAGTGAGCAGCTCTGTAGCACATTGCTCAGCTGGGAGGAGGAAGATGCTTTGTCCTGAGTGGAAGGCAGAGAGCAGCCCCAGGAGTGAAACCTTCCCCTCCCAAGGCCATTGGTGCTCACAGCTCAGGCACCACGGAGGCCCCAGGCTCCCACACCCAAATCAGCAGGTGCACATGTGCCCTCCCTGAGAGCAGGGCCGTGTGAACACCCCCAGCATTCTGCTTTGATTTTGGCACCATCGGCATAGGATAGGCCAAATATAACCAGAAGAGGAATGGGTCCTGGCAGAGCTGCCCCTGCAAGCCATGAGGCCACCTCCCAGAGGCAACAGAGGGCCTATGCAGCCTGGCCACATCGGGGCAGAGGTGACAGCTGCTGCACAGTGTCACAACACCACGCTGACAAGCCTACAGCTGGAAAAGGCACATCCCGTGGCCAGCCAGGGGGGCTCACAGGGAAAGGAATGGCCTTGGCAGGTCAGCCTGCACAGCCCCTCCTGGCACATGGCTTGGGTCCACCCCAAGGCAGTAACACAGTGTGGGGACAGCAACACCACCTGCCCCTCCACATGCCTTTCCCCAGGACAAGCAGCTGCCACACACACACACACCCTTCTCCAGTTTCCAAAGGAAGGGAAAGGATTTAAATTAAATTCCTGAATCAGCTGCTCCAAGGAGATGCACTTTCTTCTTCCCTTCACCCAGAAAAGTGCAACAAAAGGCAGGGACAGGAGCAGCTGCAGGGCCATGGCATCATCTGTCCCATGGACACAGCCTTGGGAGCTGGGGGACACTGGCATGCTGGGGGTCAAGAGCAGGGAAGTCAAGGCAGCGGCTCCTGCTCCCTCCCACTGTATTTCAGGTTACCAAACATCAGCATCCAGGGTGGTGAGGATTTGCCTCTGGCTTTGCTCAGGTAACCAGGGAATTGCCATCAGGAGTGCCTAATGGCTTATGCCATTATGCTCATGCTTTACCAGGGCTAACTCTAGGGCTGCTCTGTGCCATGGGGCAGGAGCTGAACACCCCGCAGAAGGGTACGGGCAGCCAGCAGCAGGGCTGTGGGGATGCATCTTGCAGGGGCTTGTCCCAGGGCTGATGACAGGATGGGCCCCACAGAAACATCCCAGCTATGCAGGGCAGGCTGGCAGCTGACACCCCGGGCTCCCCCAGCCGGCTGGCCAGCCACCTTCCCTGCCACCCTGCCAGCTGCCTGCGCAGGACTGCACCAGCATCAGACACACGCCCCCCGCCAGACGGGCAGGCAGCTGTGGGCTGCTCGGCTCTGGCAGAGCTGGCTTCTGCCCTCTCCACCTCCTCTGCAAGAGAAGGTTTCACTGACCGCTCACACAGGGCTGGGATGCTCCTGCCTCATCACTAACCTGCCCAGGAGCAAGGTAAGCTGCCCAATTCCATCCAGTGAAACCCATTCACTTAATTAAGATGAGTACAAGCCAGGCTTTTGTCCTGGGCCCAACATCACCCAGAGTTGGAGAATGTTGGGACTTTAATCATATTGGTACAATAAAGCAAAAAACAAGGAGATACTTAACCTAAATCAAAGCTCAGATGCTCAGCAACAAATCCAGCACCTCACCGAGGCTGGCAGATGTGACACAGGTTCACCCAGCTGGTTTCAAAGCAACTGTGCTTATCAATGTTCCCTTTCAAAGCCAGTGTGTCACCCCCAGGCAGGATCCTGAGCCCAGCCATGTGGGCTGAGGACAGACACACTCACTGCACCTCTCTGGGAGGTAGGGTGGGAGCTGGGTGAAGCACTGGCGTTTGCCATAGGAAAGAGAAGAGAGAAGGAGGCAGGGCAGCAACCCAGCAGGCCCCCAAAATGCAGCAACACCTTCCCAAACTTCTCAACTGCCTTTTCCTTTCATTTAAACTCATTTCCATCTTTTCCTCTTGTTCAGCCACCCACACAAGTGGTGCTCCACCATGCTAAGTGGGCTCAGCAGAGCCAGTTATACCAGCACCAGCCCACGCGGCACAGCACAGGACTGACCAGCTCCGTGCTCACCATCTGCAAACCTTCCCAAAATCTCTCCTGACCAGGTCTGCTAGCATTGCTCCGTTAGCAGGATGGGAAACACAGCCCAACACACTGTTCCAGCAATTCTGACAGAATTAAGACACTGTCAGAAAAATCCTCCCCATCTTTCTGTACCAAAACTGAACTGCTGGAAAGAGGGAGCAAGTGCCAGGATAATGCACAGGAGAAGCACCTCTGGCAGAGTCAAACCCAGGTGTGGGAGGGACTGACGGATGGTGAAGTCACAATGAAGTGGTAGGAGGAATTACAGGATCCCACTGGGAGCCACACAATGTGTGATGAGTTAAGGCAGTTGCCCCACTTTCATCCCAAATGAAGTCCTAGGTCCCATCCCTGCCAGCCCCCAGCCCCACGCCCCACAGCAGCTCCGGCAGTCTTGAGCCATTGATTTCTCAGTTTTGCCCTTCAAAAAACCCTCTTGGCTCAGAGCCCAGTTCATATCGTCTAGTCACTCAGGAGCAAAATATCTCTATTATTATTGCAATTATTTCCCAATCAGCATCGCTCAGGGCTGAGGCAGTCAGAGGGGCCCCCAACAAGCAAATCAATGGGCAGGCACTGCCCTGGGGCTGCCAGGGACCAGGCAGGAGGCACTGGCAGCTGTTGAGCGGCACAAGGGAAGGGGGATGGGGGCCCCAGGGACCCCTCCATGTGAAGCAATGACCTGGCAGGGTGGCAGTCTTTGCTGACCCCCAGCCAAGCAACAGTGATGGAACTTAACCTCTGCACGGAGAGGGCATGCAGCCACCGAGCCTGCACGATCTGGATGCTCCTCCAGGGCTCTGCCTCCAAGGCTAAAGAGAACTGACAGGAATTCCAGGGTGTCCCTGGGGGCAGCATGGCAGCTGCCAAGGCATCAGTTCCCCGGGGAGGGAGCTACAGTGCATCTCAAAACTACACCTCCAGCAACACAGTGCCTGCTCCCATTCCAGCAAAAATATCCAGTGAAACCCCAGCACCACATCCCACCAAAGAAATGTCCCTTGCAAGGGAGAGGAGCACAGGCAGGAAAGACAATCCTGCTTTTTCTCAGCCTTGGGAAGAAAGGAAAGAGCTCTAGAGGTAGGAAAGCCCAGTAATAGGAGAAGGAATTTTAGCCTTGCAAAATGGAAGGTAAAGGCAGGAAGAGCACAAAGCAAAATGCAACAGGGATCTTCTCTCTGCATCCCACTGTTCTCCATGTAAAAATAAAGCCCTGGGTGACAGCAGTGAAGGGCAGAGCACATCATAGAAATACCGGATTATTTTTTCTCCTGTTCATTAATTACTGTAGGCATCCCAAGAGTCTCAGCAGGCCCCAGGCATGAAAGGCATGAATGAAGCCATGGCAATGTGTCACCCTCCCAGCTCCCACAGGATTCAGGCTGCACGTGACCAGCCTGGGGCGAGTTAATACCTAAACCTTCCAGAGAAGGCCCTGGGGAGAAAGCTTTCACCTGAAGGACTCAATACTGAGTTTTCAAGACAAAAGCCATCTCTTCCACTACCAAGGCACTGGCTCCTCCAGAGATCACATGGGGACCAGCCCAAACCCTTGGCTGCTGGTCCCCTTTGACATCACAGCAAGCAGAGCAGACCCAGAGCCACCATCCCAAGCCTCTCCATAGCTTAGAAATTGCTATTTATTCTGCAAATCAAAATTATTTACCTCTTAATGATACTGCTCAGCTCAACAGGGCAACATAAACTTTCTTTCCTGAGCTTCTGTCAGCTTCTGCCCAGATATGTAACCAGACCAGTATAACCTCAACATGAATGCCAAAGGCTTGTCCCACCACCCTCACCATCCTGCCCACCTGGGACATGGAAATGATCAGGCAAAGTCTCTGCCTGTGGCCAGGGACTCAAAGCCTTGCTGCCTGAGAACAGGAACGGGGACCACCCCATTTCCAGGGAAAAAAAGCAGGGAGGGAGTAACAGGCCTTCAGCAGGGCCATGTCAGGGAGGAAGTATGAGCTTCCAGAGCTGCAGTACAGCTGGAGATCAGCTGGATCCCTCCTCCCCTCTCGGCTCCAGGAAAATAGCTTCTTCCTTCCTGGTCCCTAAACACCACAGCAGCGAGAAAGAGCTGCCTGAGGACTAGCCAGGGGCTGCTGGCCTTGCAAACAGAGGAGCCAGTGGCAGGAAAAGCCCACAGAGCGGAAGCAGAAGAGGGACATACCCCAAAGGAGGATTTGTTTCAGGGTACTCCCCCTGATCAGCTCCCCTCCCACCCCAGCAGCCCCGCACACACATTCAGCACCAGTCAACCCCTGTTTCAGTGGGACTGCCTGCACAGGCACAAGGGCTCATATCTGCATTTACCCATCCATCAGATTCCAACACCTTCTGCAGCCCCATCTCAGCCCCCCACTCATTCAGCTCCAACCACATAAGTGCACCAGCCACTATTTCCACTGCATGAGAGCCAAAAGCCATTTCCTGCAGCCAGGTAAATATTATAGGTTCCTATAATAGGAACAAAATCCACTGCACATTCACCTCCACACAGGGAGAAGGACAACACTGATGGCATGAGGGGTTCAGCTTCACCCATTTAACACCAGCTTTGATCCCTTCCTACCTATCAGTCCTCTTTTTACTGCAGCTCTGGGCTGTCCTAGTGTTTTATCTCCATGGACAAATCACACCAGACTGCCCAGGAAAAGCTGATAAGCAATAAACAATCAGGGTCTAAATATCGCAGGGCACAGTGACATTACATATTAGGAGCCAGCACAGGCAGCAGGACTGGGCATGCAGAATCTCTTACAGATTCAATGACAAAATCATACATTACACCATGGACCCCATGTGAATGCAACGCCTGCCATCAGGAGAAGACAGAAAGTTACAGCCACACATTTTTTCAAACTTTTGTGATCAACAGCTCCACTATCAACACGGCATAATCAAAACTCCAGGTCCTGCCTTTCCTCATAAAACAGTCCCTGCTCCAAACACAAACACTTTCAGGATTACAGAAGAAATCCTCCAACATTCCATGGCCAGTGATCCTGGTGATAACAGCCAGCTAAGCCTGGCTTCACACTAAGTACACCAGAGTGCCTGCAAAAATTTTGCTTGCAATAGACTTAGACCCTTTTACTCCAGCTTGAGCTCTTGAAGCTAAATTCCCTGGTCTTCCTTTTTGTTCACATTTTAAAATTTCATTCCCATACTCTAAACTTCTGCCCCTCCTACAGCATTTCCAATGCAGAGAGCCACATCCCTGGCTACACTAGACCCTTCTATGCATTTCCAAAAAGCCAAGGGAAAGCTATGGGGCCATGGCTCCCCACCATGCAGAACTCAGACCAAAGAAAACCACTTGTCTGCAGTGGGCTCCCTGTTCAAAATCAGGATGGAAATTAGGCCCTTCAGCCTGTGCATCAGAGCAATTTCGAACGAGAGATTGAGAAGATTTAAATATAGAGATTGCTTTCCCTAAGGATGCTGCTCAAGATATTTAAGAGCTCAGGTTTTACACAGCATGGATTTCCTTTGGAACTGATGCAGAACTCCCTGCTCTGCTTCTGCAGGTAGCAGTGCCTTCTGCAGGCTCTCAGGGAGCACAGGGTCCTGTTGGCCAACACAGAGCCCATCACTGACCACAGGGTGGTGTGGCCAGAGGGGTGCAGAGAGGCTGGACCCCACCCTGAGCTTTCCAGGTGTGATAGCACTCAGCCACAAATCATCATGACCTCAGCTCTTGCAGGTCTGTGCAATGGGAAATGAAGAGCCTGGCTGTCTCCTTAACAAATTCCTCCTGTGAATGCAGGGCTGCTCTCTGAAAGCCCAGCTCTTGGTAAGACCAGACCAGAACCACATGCCACATTCAAAACTAAGTTCTCAGAAGATCTTCAAGGAACACCTACCACCCCCTCCACCATTCCCAGGGGATCTCAAACGGAGGTGCTACCCACCAGGACTTGCCAGCACCTTGGATATGGAGCATTCCCACACAGGAATGCAGTTGACACTTGGCAGCCTGGAGAGAACTGGGCTGGAGTCAAGAATAGCTGGACCTTACCAGCCTGGTGCTGGAGGGAAAGGAGATGGGGACAGGCAGACCGCGCCCGGATAAACAGCTTTATGCCGAGATGCAACCCTGGCAGACACCCATCACATGCCTGAATATCTGTAAATGGAGGCCAAGGGGTGGGAAATGATGTTAATTAAAGTTTTAATTACTGTAACCAAACAAGTAGTATAATTACTTTATTCTCACAGAGACTTCAAACTGATTAAGGACCACGTGCACAATCTTCGGGTTGATGCAGTTTTTAATTAAACGTGCCATCGAAGATGGTGAGGGGTGGGCAGGACGATGGCTCAGCCCTTCCTGGACCTCCAGGGACCTCATGTGAGGAGGGAGCCCAGGCTGGCAGAGACACGTGGGTCAGCAGCAGACAGTGCCAAAGGCAGCTGCTCTGGGAAGACTGAAGCTGCAGGGTTCACACCAGTGTCTTGCAGGCATAGCTCCTCTCCTACACATCAGCCCTCAGCTTCACATTCCCCCAAAACATCTACCTTTACAAACATTTCCAAAACAGCCCCACAAGGGCACTGAAAATATTAATAAACTGGTGCTGCCAACTGGAGGGAATGATTAAAAAACAATTTTGCAAAGGTATCTTTTTCAAATAATAATAATACTAAAAGACAAAGCAGTAGAAATTAAATTCCCAGTCCCCTACCTCAAATAAATAGTATCAGAATTTGAAATGAGACATAATTACCCCAGCAAGGTTAAAGCCACTAATGCACACGGAATACAGAATCACCATCCATCATAATCATATCTCATATCGCAGCCATTATTTATAATTAGGAGGTACAGTTTAAAAAACACATAAAGACGCCCATGCAATGCAGTAATTCTTCTGTTATTGCTCCTGGAGGGCCAATCCTGCTCCGATTTGTGGAGTCCAGAATCAGGCAAAAGTAATTCCCTAAAAGTCATTTCCAAAAATCTCCTCTCATGGAAGGGGAACCCACCTCAGCCCACCCGCAAGCCATGCTGGCAGCAGTATGGCACATCCAAGCTGCACTGGGTTCCTCCCAGCCATTTCAAACCAAAGTGGGTTCACAAAGCATCCAGACAAGGATTTACAATTTTTTTCCCCAAATGTCAGTGTGGGAAGAGTGGAGCTGAGCAGACAGCAGAGCCACAGCCTGGCTCAGCAAGGCAGGGACATGCAGACCTGGTGGGCTTTGCCTGGGCTTTCTGCTCAGCTAGGTGGTTGGGGTTTTTTTACCTATTTTCAAAACCACAGAACAAGTTATAGCAAGAGCTGGGAAAACCAAAAGCTAACCCTAGAGCTGCTGAAAGCTGCCCTCCTTTGAAGTGTGGGCTTTGCAGTCTGCCCCCATGCCCCAGTGAAATATTAACAAGCTTCCGGTGAAGCAGGAGGAAATTACGCTTAATATATTCTGGGGAAGTCCGCAGACAGCAGTGCCTAAGCAGCAGAGCCTGGCTCTAGAGGGACCTGCCTCCAAATCCCTTCTCCTGCCAGCAACAAGGAGCAGCCAGTCTGCAGCCCTGCAGGGACATGCAGCAGCTCCATCACACACACAGGTGCTGAGCAAAGCCTTGCTCAGTAAAGCACAAAGCCCTTGCTCAGAAAAGCACAAACCCATGGACACGGTGGGGTACACAGCTGGTTCTGAGCCCCAGGAGTCTGGGAGAAGTGGATTTACACCCTTTGATGACAAAATAGAAAGCAACAGTGGTTGGGCACAGTGTCCTGGGGACATAGAGCCGTGATGGCAGAGGTGACAGCAAAAGCGCAGGTATAAGGACACAGAGATAAAAAAGGCATGAGCATATGTGTGTAAATCTAAGGTACAGTGTTTTTGTGGATGGAAAAGCAAGCTGGGATAAGGACAGGGAAAAGCTGAGGCACAAGTCTCAGGCTCAAGCGGCCCCAAGGAGCTCAACCCCCAGCAAGCCAAAGCCAGCTCGCCCCACCAGTCTCATGACTCTTACTCACAACAGAGCTGCACTTTCTCAGAAGTTTCATTAAGCTGTAAAACAAGAAAAAAATAACAGGGAAGGAAAAAAAAAGAAAGCCAGCTTGCAGATGCACATACAAACACACACCCCCCAGAACCCAGGAAACACTTTCCAAATTAAAGTTGCTGTAGAGAGCAAAACCTCAGCAAAGTTTTCAGCCCAGATCCCATTACAGGGGGTGCTGTGTTCCTGCAGCACAAGAGGATCAGAGGCACAGGGAGTAGTTGGAAGGAGGACACAGTCAGAAAGAGGGGCTCTGTGCAGAGCAGCATCGCCCCACTGCCACAATGAGGGGAGAATAACCCTTTTTGATGTTCAGACACTGTGCCCACCTTGCCATCAGCTCTCTGGGGCACACTGTCTTCTTGCATGGTGAGTACCAGCCTATGCACCTCATCACAAGGATTGACCTCCAGAGCTGCATACAGGGGACACAGGGCACCTCTTGGGCCTGCCCTGAGCATTTTCCAGCTCCTCCTCTATTTCAGACAGCCAGTGTACCTCCCAGCATGCCAAGGACCTGCAGGCTTGCAGGAATCAATAAGTTTGGGGAAGACCACTTTGGGAATGCCAGAAAGGGGATACTGCCCATAAGACTATGGAGAAGGAATAGTGCTAAGCCAAAGGGGAGTGGGTCATGTCCCTGCAGCCATTGTTTCCCCGAGCCCTAAATGGTCAATCAGCAGAGCACCAGGCTCTGTGTAATATCCTTCAGACATTTCAGCCCTGATAGCACACACCAGAAGGACTTTTAACATCAGTGGAGGCTGAGTTTACTGCAAGCAAAAGCAGCAGAGAAAGGAGGAGGTGCTTTGCAGGCTTGGGCAGAGGATCACTATTTGCCCGTCCAAGTGCTGAAAACTAATCCCCCCTTCCCCCTTTCTATCCCATTGAAAACTTGACAGAACCTCCTAGCGCTCTGCAGTTGAAATTGGCAGGTCTTAAATTAATTGACTGCAATTTTACACAACAACATGTTTAGCTGTGAGCTGACCCGCAGCCCACTTGGCTCGCCACCGCTCCCCAGACACTTTTCAAGCAGCCTCCAAAACTTCATAACACATCGAAGGCGAGGCGAGCAGGCTGCCAACGTGACCCTCTCCCTGCCAAAAGCCAGCCCTGCCTCCCCTCGCCCCCACCCCGACCCTGCTCCAGCTCCTCCGGTGTTTTCTCCCACTCTTGTTAATGGCTCGTTAAATTATTCTTGTCATCTCCGAGGATTTTTGCTCCTTGAAACGCTGAGGAGCACAGGGCAGGCTGGGTTACGGGCCCGCTGCTTTACCATGGAAACGGCAGCCATGGGACCAATGCAGGCAACAGGAGTGAGAAAAGTCAGGGTGGTTTTTTTATTTCAATCCACCCTGACGTATTCCTGTTCTCCTTCTGCTTAATACCCCAAAGGACAATACCCAAAGCTAAAGATGATGATGCAGTGGCAGGTTTGTGATATCCCCACCCAGGACTGAGTACTTGGGGTAATGCAAAAATACACAACCCCAGCACCCAGGAACAAGAAGATGCCTGCAACCCACCTCCCACCCACCCAAAAACCACCATGGTCCTCTTAGAAGAGGGTCTTGGGGGGCACCATCCCTCATGTGCAGCCTGCCTGCGACCGAGCCCCCAGAATTTGGGGCTGGTCCTGGCTCGAGGTCTCCCAGCCCTTCTGCCAGCTCCTGCGAGATGCTGCGGCTGCCTCGGCCAAGCACCCCGGTGATGAGTCAGCCCCAGCTCCCAACCCTAATGCAATCCCATCCCCAGTGCTGGGCAGGCAGCTTTCCAGGGCATGTCCACAACATGAAAGGCATGCTCTCGCCGCACTGCTGCGTTGAGAGCTGGAGGAGGAGAAGAGAGCATCGCTCCGGCTCTGCCGAGGACTTGGGTCGAGCAGCTGACGCTCTGCAAAAGCCAAACTGGGGGTGGGTTGTTTGTGTGATTTCATTGCTTGAACAAACAGAAACATCCTGTATGTGATTAAGAGCCTTTATGAAAAACACACCAGCACTGAACCCCACAGCTGGGACCAAAGGTATGGCTGTGGCTGGAAGGCAGCACGCAGCAGGGCTCGGCCGCTCTGGGGTGAGCAGAGCTCCCTGGCAGGTTAACACAGCCACAGCACCCCAGGGATGTTTCAGACCATGCACAGAAACAGACATCCCCACTAGGAAATCACCTCCCCCATAAAATGTCAGTTTTTCCATGCCAACCTCCCCATGCTCTAGGGAGCAAGAGGCACAGCAGGGTTACTGACAGCCCAAAAGCTGCAGGCCATGGCTGCTCCAGGAGAGGCAGCCAAGGCTCTAACATCACTCTGAAGCTTTAATTCTTTCCTTTATCACCTTCTACCCCAGGATATCAAAGCACTCCACACGTCTCAGGATTGTTCCTCCTTTTGGCTGCAGGCATCACCACCCACAGCTGGCACAGAGAAGAACTGGGCAATGTAGGCAGGAGAAGGGAACTGACCACATCCACCACCTCCTCCCTTCCCCCCCACCCCGCCCCAAAAAAGGGAGAACTCCAGCTCCTGCCAAGAACCAGGACTTGCCTGGACTTGTGCAGCCATCACCTCCACAGCCCCTGCCCTCCACTCCAACAGAGCTGCCTCGAGGGAGCCACGCCAGGAAAACACATGCTTTTGTTTAAGGAGCACAGGCTGAGCAGGGAAAAAAGCACTTAAAGTTACACACTCACACACCAAAAAGAAAAAGAAAATTGAAGTTTTGTAGTTGTTTCTCTTTGGCAAGATTCAAAATAGGGTAAGGCTTTTGTTTTGCTGGGAGGCTTTAAAAAAAGTGTATTTTATCCAAATCATCCTTGAAACATTCTTGACATTTATTACCAGAAACTTTTCCTCCAATTAATTGCCTCTACACAACTATCATTTTCCTGATGAAAAACAACACCAGAAACTCGCAAGCTATTTAAAAAACATTTGCTCTCTCTCTGTTTCTCCCTGGTCTTGAGCATAAACAGAATTCAGGAGGTCAGAGGGGTCAAAAACAACAGTTTTGACTCAACAGTCTTGACCAGTGTGAGCTACCACCCATGGCAGGGACACTAAGGGCAAGACCTGGAGCTCAGTAGATACTGCAAAAATGCCTCCGGTCCTCAGGTATGAGGTGTCACCTCTGGCTCCAACTCAGAAATGCACAGTGAGCCAAGTCTCAGCTGAAAAATCATGTACTTGGAGATTTGGGCTGTGTTTCTAGCCATGGCTTTCATAGCACAGTGGTGAGGATGCTCACACGAGTGTGACAGCACATGAAAGGGGGAACCAAGCCAAGCAGAGGTGAGTGGAGATTCTTCCATCGACAGCCACCCAGGCAGATAAGGTCTCCGGGAGTACCAGAGCTGTTTGGATGCTCTTTATCACTTCCACTTCTGAAATAAAGCCCAGTCTCATCTCAGCATCCCAGGAGGGCAGGCAATGGGCAACAACAACATCAGCTGCATGAGGGGTGAAAGGATGAGGGTGCAGAAGAGAAGACAAGTCGTGATGCTGGACTCCATGAAGGGAGGGACACAGATGTGCTCTGCCTCTGGGACAAATGGCTAAAGAGCAGGGGGACATGCTCAAGGCACAAGGAGCAACACATCCAGCAGGGACCACAGGTGGTGGGTGCCAACCCAGGCTGTGCCAGCCCTGCCACAGCCTCCAGCCAGAAATGCTGATGTTGCCATACAGCCAGGTTACCACAATTTAAGGAGCACACCTGCAAATGGGCAGCAGCACCACATCACCACATGGTGTGCCCTTAGCCACCAAGGTGAGCCACACTCTGAGGCTCAAGCAAGCACATTTACCCCTCCCCATTCCCTGCTTCTCCATCCCCATGCCAAAGGCAGCAATTTTTTTGCCCTCTCTTAAAACAAGAAGCCCCTGGAGGAAGAAGCCAAAGCTCACACATCCTGCACCAAAGCTGACTCATCCCCCTGGGAGAGTCCAGGAATCTCATTCCCAGGTTACGTGCTCCAGCCACAAGCTCACACTTTCCCACTGGCAGATTCAAGGAGGGAAAGAGAGGCAGGAAGGAAACTCCCAGCTGAGACAGGGAGTGTTTATCTCACCTACTAGAAACACATATTTAATTTTAAACGTTGAGCGTAAAAACAAGATCCCTTGAGGCTCATAAACATACCAGAAAGAGAAGGAGAGCAACATGGAGTAATCCTGGAGAAAGAAAGGGAGAATTCAGTTTGGGAAGTTCCCATCCCTCACACAGGGTGGGGATCAGCTGGCACAAGCCATGCATGCAAGGTGCAGTTTTCAGGGGTTTGGGTCTTTTTAAAGGACTCTGCTTAGCTCTCAAATAAACCATCACAGGCGTCACCCTCCCCCAGGAAACCAGGGGTGGTGGCAGTAAGCCCAACCCAATCCAGTGTTTGCATCCAGGGGGGCAGAGGCTGCTCCCCTCCCTCTGATAAGGAAGCTGTCAGGACTAGATGCCTCCAAGGTCCCACATCCCACCATCCTCACCAGGGATGCTGAGCATTTCTGTGTGGCTGTCACCAAGACACCCACTTTCCTTAGCTAATTACAGATGCAGTCACCCTGGCCAAGACACAGACCTATTTCTGGAAACTTTCAAAGAAAAATAAATACATATGCAGAAAGAGAGAGACACACATGCGTGCACACATCAAACTGCATCATATTTTCCTCCATTAATTTTTTCAGTTGCATTCTGCTCAACAACTACCAATTAATTTTTGACAGAAAGCAAAAATTCAAGAGAACAGCCAGGCGCTGACCCAGCCTCCAAGATCAGCAAGACTGCAAACTGTTCTACAGACCTCAAGCTTGCCCACAAGCAGCTCTGCTGAGCCAAACATCCATCCTCAGAAGGATTTGGCTGTCTTTCAGTAAAAATTTAGTTTTAAGTCCTGCTTGAGAGGAGCATCAGCAGTGACACGAGTTTAGTGGAGCTCAGGTTTTGATTGGGGTTGCTGCTGGGAGGGTTGGGAGGATACAGAAGGGACAAGGGAGGACTGAAGATGAGAAAAGCCCTGCTGGATACATATGGATACTGTGTCCTTCAAGGCCAGAAGCACAACATGGGTTTCTCCAAGGAAGTGACATCCCTGTGTCTCCAGCTCCCTCCTCCCTGAGCTCCACCAAAGAAGAGCCACGCCAAAATCTCATGTACATTTAACACCATCCCTTCACCTATCCCTAGTCCAGCTCCCACTGCCACAGCTCCAGAGGTCCATCATATCCAGCAAGGACTACAAGCTGTCCCTAGAAAGGCAAGGAAACCCCTTACCTCGGGAACTGCCTGCCCACGGAGCAGCATTACCAGCATTAAGCCTCCAGCTACAGCAGCACCAGGTTTGCTCTGTGGATGCCAGCACATAATTAAGATCTACAGGGCTCTGTCAATCAAGGGGAGAAAGAAATGGCAGGGAACCCTCTCCTGGGACCCAGCAGAAGCCCACGCATTGCTGGTGCCAGGATGCCCAGGGGATGCTGGTGGGATAGCACAAATCCAATCCACCCCTGGAGCAAGCAGCCAGTCTCTCCACCCTCCAAACTGCCTCTTCTCACCTGCTTTATGAACTGTAAACCCCCCCCCAAAGCCAAGCCTGTGCTCTCACAGTGCAGAGATCTTTGCTAATCCTTGTTCCAGAGGGAACAGCCTCTCAATAACCCATGGGATACTGCATCCCAGGGCAGCCCTGGAGGGAAGAGCCAGCACTGCATGCATGGGAGATGGGGTGCTATAGGGTTTGAGACTTCGATCTGGCCCACTAAGAGGGCCAGGGGGCAAAGAACCTTTCCAGGACTCCAGACACAGGGAGGAAAAGCCCAAGCAAAGCAGAGGCTGCAGAGGACAGGTCCCCTACTGCTCCAAAACATTCTCATCAACCCTTCCCTTCAGGCCAAACCACGGAACTTGGACCCACCAGCTCCCAGCCCACACTGCAGAGGCATCAGGGAGCAGCCTGGGAAAGCTGTACCACAAGAGCACACACGGCCTGGAGGGCAGTGGGACAGCCCTCCTCTTTTACCCTGGAGCACCAACCTTTCCCAGTCTGTTCCCAAAGAGAGAGCAGGGTGGAGCGGCATCCCCACTACTCCAGAGCCACGCACAGCCACGCTAGCACACAAATTGCTTCATTAAATGTCATCGCATTAAGCCAGTTTCATGAATTTAACATTGTCCCCGGACTACTGTTTGCTTGAAAATTAAATTATGGCAACATTTGTTGTTTCAACGAGTCTGTCTGTCAGGGACCAGGCTGGAGGAGGAGATGCAGGCACAGGCAGGGGATTAAACTCCAGCAGTCAGGCTCCTGTGGACATGTGGCTTCAGTGAAGATGGACAACACAGCCACAGCTTCCTTCATGGGGGTGGGAGAAGGGAAGAATCAAGCTCACATGTTATTTCAACAACAGCCAACCGTGCCAGATGTGGAGACATGAGCCAAGCTGCCTGGAAAGGGAAACTATCTCTGTTTTGGTGCAAATAAAGGCTCTGATCAGCCCCAGCAGCCACTGGCCAGCACAGAAAAGCATCACCCTGTATCTCTCAAGGCACCATGGACCCTGGCTGCCTCCACACGAGAAGCTCAAGTTGGCAGTCCAGGGCTTCTTTGATCTTTCCAGATTACAAAGCTTTGCCGCATACAGGAACACTCTGAGAAATTTCTCATTTATTCTTCCTTTTCCCTAGAGCAGCTCCTCTCTGCAGTATCAGAGAAACAAAGGTGACAACCTTTCGCTTTGTAAAGAAAACCACCAAACGAAGCGGACTATAAATAGGACCCAAAACTGACCTGCATCCCCAGCCAAGGGGAATGAAATGAAGACAAGTGAACGAACAGCTTCAAGGTCAGAGAGACTTTTTTATTTCCCCTTCATTCAAGGACTGGTAATTTTTATCCACGCAGGAGAGCAATCCAAAATACATCATTAGGGTTGTAGCTAATAAAAACCACACTGTTTTTTTTCAGCCCGGTGTTGTTTCTTTTGCCCGTACAGTTTTTGGTGGGAGGGAACTGCTTCCCCCAGCACCTGCTCTAGCAGCAGAAGCCCTCCTTGCATCCCTCTCCTTGCTTTCCAGGGCTGAGCACCCTGGTCATGCCAGATCTGTCCCAGCACAAAGCTACCAAACGATGCTGCCCTCAAGAGCACAAAGCGTGGACAAATTAAAGCACTATCACATTATCCTGCCTTTCTCTGCCAGACTGTAGGGATGCTCCCCACTACTTCAGCCCATTCTCCGTCTGCAGAGAGCCGGCTTGTCACACAGCACTGGCTCTCTTCCTTCTCTCCAGCTGCTAAATGGCATTAAAAGAACTAAGCATCCATTAAATAAAACTTTCCCACTTGCTTCCCATGTAGACAATTGCTCTCACTGCCACGGGGAGGTTTCGTGCTGGCAGCTGGTCCACAGGTTCACAAAGAGCAGGGAGGTGCCAGGATCAGCTCTGGTAGCACAGGTCATCCAGGGAAAGCACCGGAGAGAAAACAGGACATTGTCCCAGGGGTCTGCACTCTCACCACCACCCAGCACCCACCCCAGCTCCTTTATTCCTATTTCACCTCACACTGCCGACCCCATGCAACACCTTTCTGCTGCCTTCCCCACCAGCCTGCCACTGGCATCCTTTCTCCTGTTCCACTTCAGAAAAGCCTGTAATTAACAAGGGCAGGGGACAACAAGAGGCCGAACAGCAACTCTCCCAAGCAGCCTGGGACTGACACCATCCCCACCTGGACTTGGAGACAAATGACCACCCATGTATCAAAGTCTCAGAGATGGATTACAGGATCCAGCAGCCACTAAGGGGCAGCTGGAGTTCACATCCTGCATCCCCAAGTGCCATACCATACCTCCACCTTGCTCTTGATCTTTGATGGATTTTCCTCCCAACCCAGAAGGGAAAAGCAGGGAGGTCAACTCATGGGGATGTCTGACCTTCCCCACGGTCGTGTCTCTACCTGAGGCAGGGCTGGAACACGCAGAGACCCAGACAACACTGGAGCTGCCTGAGTTCCTGCTAAGCACACACCCTCCCCTCGTCCAGCAGGCCAGGGGCTGAGGGCAAATTCCTCAGGCACCATTAAATCTGGGTTAATGGGCCTGTACAAAGGCCAAGCAGGACACCAGCACTGCCCTTTCACACCAGGCATACCGACAGTCCCTGCCTCCCAAACCGTAGCCTTCTGGATGAGCCAAGACATCCTCCCTTGCTGCCTTTGGTGGGAGGTAGGGGCCATTCTCCCACCTGAAAAGCCAAAATTAGTCAGTGTTTGTGAAAGTCAGCCAGTGAATAGGCACAATGGCTCCAACAGGAGGGATCCAACAGAGCTGGGCCCTCCCAGCTCATTTCCATTTTAATGGCCCGGCTTTTCCCCCTGCCCTGTCCCCTAGGGGCCACCACAGAGGTCCCCAGCAGGAGGCACAGTCCAAGGCAAGAGTCGTGCTCCCCATTCTTCCCAGCAGAACACAGGTCACAGACAGGGGCCACAGCCCTGCGTTCAGCAGCAGAGATGCAGAAGAAAATGCTCAGCAGCTTCATGCTTCAGCAACTAAACCAACCCCACCAGCTAGGAGGGAAAACCTACTGCTCACTGCTGGCCCTGCACACCCCAAGCCAGACCATGCACCCTTTTTCCTAACAACAGCCCCCAGTGAGTGTGATCCAAACATTTATGGGGGCTCAGCACCCCCATCAACGACCCCAAAGATCGCTCATCTGCCTTGTTCTTCCAGAACCGCAAAGCCACAGCCACCAATGCCTTACACAGCCCTGCAACAATCGGGGCAGGACCAGCGAGGCACAGTCACAAACCCTCGCAGGCTCTTGCTTTTTCCTTTCCCAGCCTCATTTCCACAATACTTCCAGGGAGGCAGCCCCTGCCAGGGCACGGGATGGTCTGCAGGGAGTGACCAGCTGTGAAGGTGATGCTGTGTTCGCTGGCACAGACCCTCCAGCTCCTGAGCAAACCCTTCAGGGCAGCACCGACCTGTCCTGAGGAGCTGCCAAGCGGCGTTTTGCCCTCAAACCCCTTCGCAGAATGACTACACAAGCCAGGTTTGCACCGGTACTTCTGAAGACACGGGGTTTTGGGGATCCACCTCCATCCCCAAGCCTCCTCCGGCTTTCACGACGTGCTGCTGCCCAGAAGTCACCTTGCCTGAGAGCGGTGGAGCCCGGCGGCCGCGCTGCCGTGGGGCGCGGATGATGGAAGGGGGGAGGCACACGGCTGCCTGCGGTTGCCCGGCGCCAGGGAGAGCAGAGCCCTGCACCGTCAGCGCTTTCAGCAGCGAAGGTTGGAGCAGGGCTGGCTGCTGCTGCCTCCCGGCTGGCCGGGCGCCAGGCTCCCAGGCCTCGCTCACCTGCCAGCTTCGCGTGGAGAGAGCGGAGCAGATGGGGGGAAGGAAGAAAGAGAGTTGTGGCTTGTGAGTCAAAAAGCCTGGGGGCACGGAGGGTGGAGGGAGCGGGCTTTGAGGGCAGTGAGTCCCCGACACTTCCTCTCCTTCCCCAAGGCTGTATGAGCATACTGGAGCAGCCCTTGGAGTGTCAGGAGCCTGGAAATATTCATGTCCCTCCATCCTACAGGAGCAGGAACCCCAGTGTCATTCCCCTCCAGGAGTCACCCCAGGACGAAGCTGGCAGCTGCCTGGAGCCACGGCCTCGCCGCCCCGGCAGATCCCAGAGGCCAGCGGTTCACGATGAATTTCTAATTGTTTCCTCCAACAATGAGACATCCTGTTCAGAGCCGGGCGGCGCAACAAAGCCCAGCGCCGGCGAGCAGGGCCCCTTCCTGCTGAGCAGCAATGGGGCGATGCCGAGTGCTCCCTGCCACGAGCAGGGGCACAGGAAGGCTCCGCTGCCCCCTCCCCACCACCCCATCCACTTAACACGCCCGCTCTCCAGCCTCCACCTTGATTAAAACAGCTTAACGACTCCAGCAAGAGCTCTCGAGGGGGCGGGGAGCCGCCAAGAGGTATTTGATGGATTCACTTTGGCAACCGTCGGCTACCTTGTCATGCCAATAAAATTATTGCCATTGAGTGGGGAGAGGCGCGGGCGCATGCTCCGAGGAGCACATCTCCCTCACGGGGCTGAGCCGGGCGCCCAGGGGGCTGTCAGCGTGTGGGGAGGGGGATAGGGGTCTGCAGAGGATGGGATGGGGACGGAGCAGGAGAGGGCACAGGGAACAGGAGGAACAAAAGGCCCTTGTGCCGGGCAGCCAGCTGGGAAGAGGCAGCAACACGGGCAGGAGAGCATTTCCAGGGGCTGCACAGGGGACGGTGCCTGGGGAGTCCTCAAGGGTCACCAGCTGACACCGCCAGGGCCAGGGCAGGGTTCATGCCCCAGATCTGTCCTGTGTCCCCACACACACACCCCAAAAGAAAAGCCGGCCAAGGCACAGGCAGTAAGTACGGTAGCCAGCAGCAGGGTCCCGAGGCGGGCCAAGCCTTCCCGCACACTCCGGGAGCCAGATTTCACACGCCGAGACACAAAGGGCCCCTTTTCTGCCAGAGCTGCTTACCCTGAGCACCAGGCAGAGGGTGATGAGAAAGGATCCATGGGGACAGGGACCAGCAGGGTGGGCAGGGAGCCTGATGGCTTCTCCCAGCTCACGTGGACCATGATTAGGTAATGCATCACACTCAGGAGGCCAACACATGGGGGCTTCTGTGATAGAAGGGAGCCAGCAGGCAACAGGGAAATCCCAAAAAGGCCCCGGTCAGCAACTCCCTCTCCCCACAGCACCTATTTTCTGTTTAGACACACCAAGGCTTGTGAACACACTGAGGCATCCTTAATCCAAAGCTTTTAGAGAACTCGGGGGAGGTGCCTCCACAGGCTGTCAAATCTGCTCCCCCAAGGCACCATCATCTCCCTGCCCACAGGACAGGGAGCTTCAGGGGAGCCCCTCAACCCTCTCCAGGCCAGGAGAGGAGCACTATGTCCTGCTGTTAGGGATGGGGATAACCCACTTAGCATGAAGAGTTTATTATTAGTAGTACTATTGGTATTATTATTAACAAAGAAGTGAAATCAAAGCAGCCAGACACAGGCCCAGTTCAGCTGTGCTTTCTGTGGGAGAGAGTAAACAAGCTGTGGCAAGCACAAGCCCTGGGGGGGAGCAGATTCCCAGCGGAGGCAAGATGCGTTCATGCCCAAGGCCAGCCAGCTCCAGGACAGAACAGGGAGCTACAGGGATTGCAGTGGTGACTGGGGAGACAGAAAATCCTCCAAAAATGAGAGCTCAGCTGGCTGCGAGGGATGTGTAGTCCGATGCTGTCCTGGCTGGGATGCACTGGGATTACTCTGCCCTGTAACCACTGCCTGCCTTATGGATCTCCAGTGCTTGGATCCCCAGCGGTGCTGGGTACCTCCTGTAGGGATGTGGCAGGAGGGACAGCTCACAAACTCCCTGTTCCACAGCAGCCAGGGACAGCTGTGGGCAGGGAGCCACCGGCTGCTTTGAGAGAGGAACTCAGCTCATCCCCCCAAAAATAACCAGACAGCACCCAAAACTGGGTCAACCCACAAGGGCTACACTGAGCTCAGCAGAGCCCCAAGGCAGTGCGGTGTTTGCATAACGAGGAGCAGATGGCAGTGAAGGAGGGCAGCTGGGTCTGTGCTGCACCTCCCAGGATGTCCCACTGCTCCAGCTCCCAGCCGCCAGCCCAGCACGGAGCAGTTACTGAGAGGGGGTTGCATCATCAGCACACCCTCTTCCATATCAGCCTTCTTCCCTCTCTCCGTACAACACTTCCAACACACCCAAAATCAAGTCTTTGGCATACACAGCTCAAGAGCAGACATGGGTGCAGTGTCAAACATGCCTTTTCAGCACATGATTGAGCGCTCCCATTGCAATCATACACACAGCTTCCTATCCACCCACAAAAGAGAAAAGACAACATGGAAAAATTATAACAGCCCAATAAAAATATTGCCAGTTGAGGACAGGTGGTTTCCAGGAAAAACCCAAGCATTAGGATGCAAGCCTCATTTCCCTTTTAAAAACATCCCCTGATATTCCTGCTGCAGCATGCTCATGGCTCACGTCCCCATGTCACTTCCCATTCACAGAACTCTCAGACCATAGGGTGCAAGGCCAGGTCCCTGTTTGCCAGCTCAGGAGTACAGAGGAAGTGGTTCAGTGCCAGCTCTAGCAGTGTTGGAACCCATCCCTGCATTGTTCACCTGGGCATGGCTGGAATTCCCCGAGAGCCTCAGTCCCATGACTGCTGGCACGGAGGATAGCGAGCACGTGGGACCAAAGGCTTTCCAAGCCTGGCCTCTCCACATAACTCGGGATCAGCCAAAGATAACCGCCTGCTTGGTAATGCTGCCGGACAAGCGGAGACTGGGCTGCCAGGGGTTCCGCTGCTGCAACCCACTCAGCGTGCCAGGGGTTTTGATCTCCATCCCCCTGGTGCCTCCACATCCCAGCCCACAGCCCCTGTCCCACAGACAGTTTTGCAAACCTCACATTGCCTGCAAGATCCTTCCAACCCCCCAAAGTTGGGGTCTCCTTGCAGCTGTGATGGCAGCAGGTGCTGCCCAGCACCCTGCCCACCCGACAGCAACTGCTGGTGGCAGGGCTGGGGAGAGGCTGCAGGACAGTCACAGGCTCACACGGCTTTTGGGGGGGACAAAGGGAGGCTCTGTCTGCACACAACAGTCTGGACAAATGCTGGGCATAGGAGCTGCCATCCAAGGAAAAGCCAGACGCGGCAGTGACTCTGACCTGACCTTACCCCAGCCCAGATGGCGAGATCGGTGCCCCTCAGCAGAGCAGCATCCATTACAGGACTTTTGGGGGTGGGGAGGGGGGCACCCAGCTGTCAGTGCAGCCCTTCCTCTCCCAGAGGAGATGCCAGGGCTTCTGGAAAGGGCAGGGGGGCCAGCAGGCTGCACCAAGCCTAGTGTGGGTGTTTGCCAAGGGGACGGTGGGAAACACCTACAGCTTAAAAGCAGAGGGATTGCAGCCACTGCTGAAGGTTGCACACTCCCACACCCCCACACACATCCCCTCTGCCTGGAGGAGCCACCTTGGCTACACCCTTGCTGAACCCCTGCCAGGTATCACATCTCCTGGCTGGGGACACATTGGTTCCACTCAAAGCCAGGTCAGCAGCCCCTCCCTGCCCTCCCCTGCCTCCGGCCCTGGCAGCCAGGCAGCAGGATCAGGTAGCTGCTGAGGCAGCACTTTGCCGGGCAGCCAGGCAGCCCCTGCCGCAGGAGGGCTGGGCTGCCCACCTCAAGGTCACTGCAGGGACAAGGAGAGGACCTCGTGGCGCAGGACTTGGAGCCTGCAAAGTGCTCCCATGCTGCCATTAGAGAGCTCTGCAACACCAGGGGATCTGGGGGCTCCAGGTAAGATACGCCTATAAAGCCTACACAGCATTCCAGCATTGAGACCCATCTCTTGAGTCTCATCAGTTCCATGTCCTCATGCCCTGCACAGCCAGAGAGCCCCACCAGCTCTTTGGGGCGCCAAGTTTAAAAATAGGAAAAAAAAAGCTTGAGAAAGCCCTGCAGGGAAGGAGCACACTCAAGCCACACCTGGGCATCAAGGTCTGCCTGCAGTCATGCAGCCCACACACCACACACACTAGCTGACCTCTTCCAAATGGTTCTGAAGGTGCAAAAGACCAGGGAAAATCTGAAAAAAGCAGTTAGAAGAAAAATCCAACTTGCCATCTAAAAACTAACCATCAGCCCCTCTAGGTAACTGAGGAACTAGAGTGTCGTTGTGCCTTTTTGAACTCTCCTCCCACGTGCTCCTCCCTTCCCATCCCCATCTAAAAGCTCCCATCTGGAGCCCAGCGGCAGGAGAAGCAGGCAGCAACCTGACACCAGTCCCTCTGGATCCCTCATCGATCCAGAAGGGAGGATGAGCTGCCTCCATCCCGACAGCCCTGCAGCCGCTGTGCACCCCTCCAAGGACTGCAGAAAGACAAACAGAAGATGTGGGGCTAGAGAGGACCCCTCCACCCTGCCCCCCACCCCAACATGTGCTGCCCATGCCCCAAAAACACTGCTAATAGGCAGGGGCACAGGAAGGTCTGTCACGGGTCCTGTGGGAACAGGGGCAGAGTGAGAAGGACATATGGGGACTACACAATGGCATCCTGCTCCAGATTCCTGCCCCCTGCAGGGCACCCTGGCCAGCACAGACCAGGAGATGTAGCAAAAATGCAGAATGCTGTGCCCAAAACAGAATCTTGCAAGTCACAGAGAGATGGGCCAAACCCCCCAGCCAAGCTCTGGTCCATAGCAGGGACTTTACCAGGACCTTCATGCGGCCTTTCCCTGGCGGAGGATGTGTTAATGAAAGCTGTGTTTACACAGGGCATGTACAGCTGTAATTATAGGCATGATGTTATGATAACAGGAAATCCGTGCCCTGTGGAGATGCAGGCAGAGAAAGGCACGCATGGAGCTATTTGCTAATTGCCACCAACAACCAGCCTTTTGTGCCCTGCTGGGGTACAGGAAGTGAAGTCTCCCCCTCGCCAGGCTGGAGCCATCAGCACCCACCTCTGGCCTGCCTGCCCAGGTCAATGACAAGGCCAGATGGACAGAGCCTGCCTCGTGGCAGCCCCAGGGTAAGCCCACCTGCCCCCAAGATATGACGGGATGGGCTCTCATCAGCCATCAGCAAGGACTCAACTTCCTTATGTCATAACCCTTGCAAAAGGAAGAGGTTTTGTAAATTTGGTTGGCAGAGAGAAGCAAGGGGAAATTACCCCTCCACTGGCCCTTGACACAATACCCTAAACACATCAAGTCACTCTATTATGGAGGCCCAGCCCAACCTGCACCCCACAAAGGGCCAGCAAGGCGAGTGGCCATCCCTCCCCATCAGCATCACTGAGGGCTTTCCTACCTTTTTGATCTTCCCACTCCGTGTGCCTGCAAAGACGACAGTTTGTCCTCTGTAGTCATAGGCAGCCACCGAGGTCATCCCATCCTCCTTGTCCACAAAGAGTGGGGTCCCCTCGATGGTGACAGTCCCTCCCAGTGGCTGGTTAAAATCCTGGCCACAGAAATTGTCGTCGATCTGCAGCGGCTGTTGGAAGAAAGCAGAGGAGAGATGAGCTTTTTGCCAATGCCTCAACATGCTGGACCTAACAGATGGCAGTCAGCCATCTCCCACCTTCACCCCACAGCTACAGCACCTCTGGCAGCCTCCTGCTGCAGCCCTCCCACCGCACCAGCCAAGGGAAGGCATGAGTTGATATTTCCCTAGCGTTCCCTACACACTGATGTAAGGCACTTGGGACAGATCCACTGCATGTAGGCTCTCTCTGCATCTGAACAGACTTTGCAGACCAAGACCATGGCTCTCTGTTCCCTGAATCCTACAGAGCAGCACTTACAAACACAGCAGGAGCCACTGGAGCATCCCTGCTCCCCCCTCCATCCCTGCCAATGCCATCTCAGACACATGGGATGCCAGCACAAGCTCCCCAGCACACACACATCCCTCTCCTCCTCATCCCTAAGCACTAGCTTAAAAAAAACCAGCTTGGCAGCGATGCAGTGAGGCAGGAGGGGCTGAATCCTGCAACCCAGCCTTCCCCCAAAGACAAAACACTTCCCAGACAAGGCCATGCCAAGGCAAACAAGTCAGGGCTCCTGGAAGAGCCTCACTTCACATAGCAAAGCCTCCAGCAAGCACACTACCCACCTGCCAGCCCCGTTCCTCCTCCCGCAGGAACGTCTTCGGGAAATCCCCACATTCTTTCTGTGCTGCCTTACCCCAGACAAGGTGCCTGGCTCAGCCAGCTGCCTCCTCAGTTCAGCAGGAGCCCACAGATCTGGGAGAAGCTTTTGCAAGCTTTCCCTCTGCTCAAGGAAAGGCAGAAGGAGGGCTGCACTGGCCTCTATCCACTCTTACAACCATGACAGCAGGGACCTCCATCAGGACAGTCCAACGATGGGCAAGGCAAAGGCAAAGGGATGCCCCTGTGAAAGCTGAGATCCAGGCAGGGGAGTGGGACCAGGACCAGATCCACAGCATTCACCCCCACCTCGAGCATCCTCACCCTGACCTGCTGAGCAGAACAACAGACCCTTGGCCACAGCAGTCTGGCCTGGGGGGCACATGGGGCTCCTAGTGTTCCCACACAAGGCAACAGCCTCACATGGTCACACAGCACCAGCAAAATCCCCATTCTGTCCCAAGCACTGAAGGGCTTTGCCAAATCCCCAAGGGTGGCAGCAAGCCTGGGTGCAGGAGGGTAAAGTGGCAAGGCAGGCACAGCTGACAGGGAGACAGCCTGCTCCAGTCACGGGATTCTTCTGCTTCACAAGGTTCCTTATATAATTTTGAATTTAAAGGGGGAGAGGTTTTTTGGCAAGCAGCAGGCTCCAAATGCATGCCAGTCCCCAAGGGGTTTTAAATCCGTATTGCATGTGTACAGAGCATATGGGAAAATGCCAAGCTCCACGTATGCAAGGGCACTACAGAGCTCTGTAATTCCCACTCATCACTGCCTGGGAAGTGAGGATCAGCCCAGACTGGCTCCCACCAACAGTTACCTATGTGGAGGGGAGAAAACACAGTACTTTTCCGTGCTCCAGCACAATACACTTGCAGCTACAATGGCACAGCCTCCCACAGCCATGGCAAGGCTGCTCACCCTCCTCACCATGCCACTATTCCAGCTCCAAGGCCAGTGGTCTCACTCCCTGCTGCAGCAGGAACCCAGTGCTATGCCAGCCTTTCAAAAGGGAAGGACCAGTCACACTCAGCCCACCAGGCAGTCTGGAGATGCTGCTCCCTCAGTTACTCTAACTTCTGTTTTTGGGTGTTGAGTTAATGTACAAAGATCAACTCCTTCCCCGCCTGACTGTTGCTCATCCTTCCCTGAACTAGGGGAACTCCTACAGCCAGTCATGAAAGATGCGGGGATCCCCAAAACAGGAACAGAAGCACCACGCATCTCTGCAACCAGAAGAAAAAGAGGGAAGGGAAATCACAACCTCTCCACTCATCCACTGAATGCCAGCCTTGCCCTCCTCTATCACTTGGCCAACACACACACAGCATCCTCCTATGCATTACAAGACTAGGAATTTTAAAACAGCAGATCCTAGAAAATTATCTTCCTAATCACAGAGTGAGATGCGAGTGATGCTTCAGCCACAACACAGCTCCCACCCAAGTATCTGGGATTTCTCAGGTGCTTTGCTGGGGGAAAGACTCTGTCCCCCACAGACCAAATAAACCCCAGCACCTTCCACCCAGCCATCTGCAGTAGCAGAATGGTTCAGGGCAATGCCACAAAGGTATTCAAGCCCCGGCACCCCTGGGTGCAGGTTCTGCTCTCTCTGAGCTTAATCTGCTGCTTCCCCAACCCCGTGGCTGCTGAATATGCAAAAGGAGAGATGTTTATGGTGTTTACTGCTCTCTGCTTTGTCTCAACATACTCTCTGGGAAATGACAAATACAGCTGCGCTCTGGGACCGAGGAACTCCCGCCGCCGCCATGCCGACACCACCTCGATAAATAATTACGCCGACAATTAGCTCATTAACGGCAAGCTGCCTCGTAGGGGAAGCGCAGGCGGCACAGAGAGGTCGGGCCAAGGGCAACAGTGCCGGGGTTATGGAACCCACCGACATCTCTGGCTGCAGCAAGAGGCAGGGCAGAGGGACGGAGGGCAGGAAGGACAGGGGGACAGCTGTCCCCCAGCCAGTGCTGGCAGGGACCGACTCGCACCACGGCACGCGAGGGCCACTGACCTTGCAGCGTTTCAGCCTGCGGATGCTGGGATCTGCAAGAGACACTGGGATCTGCAGGAGGCGTTGGGATCTACCCACTCCTGCATTTGCATGGGCTTTTGCAGGGACCACAGCCTTCAGCCTATTGCAAGGACGGGGTGTGGTGTTTCTTTTGGGGAGGGGTTGGGGTTTTTTTTTAATCATTTTTATATTTTGTTTTTATTTCTATGCTTTTCTTTGGCACCCCTCTCTGTTGCCCCTGGCTCAGACACCCCAAGGCTGCTGCACAGTACAGCACAGCAGTCTTCTCTGTCACAGCACTACTTTTTCCTCTCCAAAACAGGGTCAGGAAATTTGGATTTCCTGGGGAAAGGGATTTGAAAGAGGGGGAAGGCAGCCCACAGCACCAAGCAGGAGCGGGTGTCTCCTGATATGCCTTGTCTCATTGCCTCCCTTCAAGCCCACTTACGAAAGCAATGAGGGAGCAGACAGCACGACAAGGCTCGCATCACTCAGCATTATTAATTAGCCAGTAATTCGCCAGTTAACACCATTATAGGCTCACCCCATCCCCCGTGCACCTCCAGGGGCTGTGATGGAGGATGTGGAGGGATGCAAAGAGCCAGGGAGGAGGTTACAGGAGACTGGTACTAAGTGCCAAGCTGGGATGCCAGGCTTTTTGTGCATTAATCGCTGCTCAGGAATAATCCGAGTGTGGTACAGTTTGTTACCACCTGCATTTCTCTGGCTGCCCCGGAAAGGATTTGGCTTATCCTGGCCCACTTTCAGCCAGTTTGTCACCAGCCATTGTTCTCTGCCAGCAGCCTGGGCAGCAAGACTTACTGAGGAGTGAAAACTCAATTTCTCCCTGGGGTAGCCCAGGGGTAGCAGCCACATCCTGCTGGCTCCAGGCACTGGCTCTACCCAGCTCAGGAGTCAAGGGCTCCAGAAACTCTAAATAACTCCCTGCTGCAACATCTGCACTCCAGCTCCAGCCCAGTGCCCTTTCCCAGCCATACTACACCAGTGCTTGTCCCCCCCAGCTTGGGAACAGGAGCACTGGGCAGATATGCTGAGCACATCTGGCCACAGGCACAAAGACCTCCCAGCCCTGCACAGGGGAAGAAAAGAGCCTGGCCACACAACACCAAACCCCTCTCAGTGAAACACTGGGAGCAGCAAAGCCTCTGGAGAGGTTCAGGGGTGATTTAAGCACTGGGCCTGGCACAGGGAAATAGCTTAGGTGCTTCCACAAAGTGCCTCTGCTGCGTTTGGAAGCCCATGCTCAGGTCTGAGTGCACCAGTGTGAGGAGCAGCCCTACAGAGCCAGCTCCCTTCCCGTTCCCACTTATCACTGGATCCCAGGAGGGAGAGAGAAGTGGGAAGAAGGAATTCACTCCACTCACCAGCACTGAAGAGGAATCACTAACATCTCCTGAGCTATCTGCCAAGCCTGGTAGCCTCTCCTCCCAGCTCCAGCACCAGATTTGGAGAACCCGAGCTACGCTGCAGATCTGGGGATGAATATCCACTGGCCCTGCACTGCTTGGGAGTGCAGTGCTGACAAAGCCTCCTCCAGCATGGACCAGCCTCAGCTCCTTACTGCCATGAAGGAGCAGAGCAAGAGAGCTCCTTGCACATTCCTGTATGGATGGGGTCTAAATCCCAAGCAACTACTGACTCGAGCAATTACATTTTGCCTCCTTAAAAATAAAAAAAAAAAACAGCATGTCCTTTATTTTCTGGCCAGTCCTCACCATCAAGAGATCCATCACTGCCAAGACCCACCCTGGAGGTGGCTTTACTTTATTAGGGGCACAGAAATTCCTGCCAGAAAGAGGGTACATACTTCCAGTGGTCTGGTTTGGCCTGTGCTCAGCACAGCAAGGACGTGAGGGCTTGATGTATGATCCAGGCACTTGCTCCACTCTGCCTGGCAGCTGGAGAAGGACTGGGACAGAAAACACCTTTTTCACCTGGGGGAGGATGTCACTCCCCAGCCCAACCTCTACAAAAGCAGGAGCCTCCCCATCGTGGCACACATCCATCCACCCCACCTGCAGGACCCAAAGAGTACCTTGAGATCCACTTACTCCCAGGGGCTGGCCACCAGGTAGCAATCCCAGGACCACCAGAGTTTAAAACCATCCTTAGAGTGCAGGGAGGCAGAGCACCCTCCCCAAACCCACGGCGTCAGTGGGGCACTGGCAGAGGTGAGCCGGGAGCGCGGGAGGCAGCAGTGAGCAGCTCCACCACCAGAGCCAGCAGCTGCGCGACCCAACAGGCAGCCGTGTAACGATTTCATCATTTTCCAGCAAAATTGAATTAGTTCAAAGCCAAAATCTGATTTGCGAGCCCAGCGCTCTTGACAGCAAACCCTTTACTTTGTCAGGCAGCTGTTAGCTGTCTCCTTCAGAGCGGCGGCGAGGACGCTGGGAGAGAAGGCAGGGCTGCTCCACAGGGACCCCCCTGCCCACCTGCCTGCGCCAAAAGCCCTGCTTGAGCAGAGCAGGGGGCTTGCTGATGGGTGCTGAACACCAACAAGCCAGACTTGGGGGAGGTGGGTGATAGCAGGTGGGTCAGGACCTTCACCAGACCCTCCCAAACCCGCACACCAGCAGCCCAAGCGGGCCTCAGCCCCATATCTGACCCTACCTGGGGCCTACCCAGCCTATGACCTCTCCATCACCTGGAGTTGTAGCCTCCAGCAACTACTGGCGGTTTGTAACACTGCCCAGAAAAGAATGCAGTAACAGTAACAGTTCAATGAGAAAATAAACCCCAAGAGCCAAGCTGGGAGGTCCCCTGCCCACCACCACTCAGAGGTCCCAGCTGAGCAGCCAAGACCCCAGCAGGGAGCAGAGGCAGCCAGGTGAGAACCAGGTGGGAAAACACCTCTCTGGGGACAGGGGGAATGCTCCCTCAGTTGGGAATGACTGTTCCAGGATAGCAGCACTTACCTCCTGCATCTCTGAATGACAGTTTGCACTGATCACTCCCAAAAGCCACCTCACTGACAGCGCCCTGTGCCCTCCCAGCACCCCATGGAGAGGATGTGGTCCCTCCCTGCTGAACATCTGACCAACTTCTGCTGGGACCACCAGTCTCCCCACCTCCCTCCATCAGGTCTGTGCTCCATGTCCTGCACATCCTGCTGCTTCCAACACCTTCTGCATGGCCACTGCCAAGCCCCAGGTGACACAACACCCACAAACCCCACACACGCCATCTGCAAGGGACTCTACAGCAGAGCTGCAGCAGATGCCCTGAGGCCTGAGCATACCACCCTCCCAGCCCAACTCACTGACACTGCCCAAATCCACAGTGAAAACACAGCTCAGGTCAAACCACTGGGAAAGGTCCAGCCAGAGACCACCACCAGAAACCAGAAACAGTCTGGCTTGAGTAAAGACAGGTGGGAACTCACCGAGTTGATGCAGCCCAGCTCCTTATTCAAGAGCCAGGGCAGTGAGAGCTTCCCTTCCCCTCTGTAGCATGACTGGATACGCTCCTTGATCTTATCCTTGATCTTCTTCAACGTGAAGAGGCAGAGCACAGACTCCTTGGGAGGCTTAACCCTATTTTTCTGGCCCTGGGAGAAGATGGTGAAGAGGATATCCTCCTGCTCTGAGATGCCCAGGTACTTGGCCAAAGCCTGGCCAGGCTTGGTCAGGTAGGCATCCTGGATCAGGCGGTACTCGATGCCGTCCTGCACGCAGCCAATGGGGAATTCCACATAGGAGTAGAACTTGGGGTCATCCACACAGAGGCGGACGATCTTGGAGGTGAAAAACTGCTCCCCCGTGGAGTCGGGAGAGGTCAGCTGGGTGTCCAGCTGCAGGGTCAGGTAGTAAACAAACTGCTCACTGCTGAAGCTGTAAATGTAGTAGATGTCAAAGGTGGGGAACTTGGAGAGTGTATCCGAGGGGATTTTGAGCTGTGAGGAGACAAACTCATCCTGGTAGACAAAGCCAAACATCTCCGCGTTCTCCTCGTTGGCCATCAGCTTGCGGCTGGAAAGAGTGGGGAAGTACTCTGACTTCCCATCAATGGGCGTCCCAATGAAGAGCTTGTTCTGCCCGTTCAGCACCTCGATGATGACACCAGACATGGTGCCCGACTCGTTGACACTGGAGAGGTAGTGCTCCTTGCGGTGGTGGGGCTCACCCAACTTGAAGAGGTCATCCAGCCGCAGGAACTGGCAAATCCCCTGGGAGGCACTGCCGCAGGCAATCAGCCGATTCCCCGAGTAGTCCACCAGCAGCAGTTTGTTCACGTTGTTGGTGGTAACCAGCCCGTGTGGGCAGGACTGGACACTGGGCGGAGGGTAACACTTCTCATTGTCCTCCACGGGCCCCGTCACGTGGGTCCGCAGGAGTGTGAGGTTATTGGAGAGCTTGTAGATCCGATTGACAGCCCCCACGTAGACCTCCCCAGTTTTGTTGTGGACCACCAAGTGTGTCAAGCTCCAGTCTGTAACCAGGAAAGTCCTAAAGGGAGATTTGGGGCTGCCTTCCGCCAGCGGTAGCCAGGTGCTCCCCAAGAGCAGCAAGGTCCAAATGTGGATGGACAAGTGGTGCTTGAGCCAAAGGAGCCACATTGCAGCAGCTTCACATCCAGCCAAGGCCATGCCCAAACCCAGCCACAAAATAAATAGAAACAAACCCAAACTAAAGGGATGGGGGAGGGAGGAGGAGCTAACGGGATACAATCTCCTCTGCTTCCGCTGCGCTCAGCAGTCAGGGCATCGTGGGCACGGCCAGTCCAGTCAACCCTAGAGGGAGAAAGACAAGAAAAGTGGGGTTAGGAGGCTTTCCTGCTGTCTCAAGCATGTTCCACCCCACCCAGAAGACTGCTGCTTCACATTTTCCTTGCAGGTAGAAGAGACCTTGACCTGCCACCCCAATCCCACTCCATGGCAGTGCTGGGAATGGATGCAAAATCCCAGTTAGCAGCGAGCACAGCCCAAGCCCCTACACAGAGGAGGATTTCAAAAGAACCTTTTAAAGGAGAGAGCCAAGAGCCCTGGCATGTTGCTCACCATCCTGCCACCTGCCTGCCAGGAGGGACATGGTCAAGAGGGGTTGGAGGGAGCACACACACGGAGGGGCATGGCAAGGACAAGCCTGTCCTTCTGGCACTACTATGCATTAGAAAACACAGGACCAGACATGAGGCAGTTGGTTTGAGAGGCTCCAGAGGGACAAAGGGGCACACGCAGGGGGGATGGAATGCTCTGCTCGCTGCTGTGCCACAGCTGGGGTCACCAACATGGAGCATCAAAGCAGCAGGGGGCCAGCCAAATACCCCACACCAGGGTGACCTTCACACCCCAGCAGCAGTGAGGAGATGGCCACAGGAAACAACACAGGCCTCTGCTCTCTGCATCAGTTCATCAGCCCCTCCATTACACCCCATCCCTGTCTTCTCCATCCACCCTCCCCACACAGGCACAAGCACCCCTAGACTAACCTGGGTCTGTGCAAAGCCCCCTGCCAGCACACAGCCCATCCTACTATCACAATTCATCCACCCCAACTGGGACCAAGGTACATGGCTGGGGCACCAGCTCAGTTTCCCAGCCAATGCAGACAAGCTGCTCCAAAAGGGAGTGGAGGAGGAGGAGAGCCTCTTTCTCTCTCTCTCTCCTTCCTCTCCTTATCATCCATCTCTGACTCAGCCCAGGACAACCTCCAAGAGGATCCCCAGCAGGGAGTGGCACAAGTAGGAAATATGGCCCGCGGTGACATGCAGCTCTGCCAGATCCCAGCCCTAGCTAGGCAGGGTGTCAGAGGGCAGCCAGTTGCCATATCAGCAGGACTGTGCAGGGCTGAACACAGCCCCAGCCTCAGCATCCTGCTCTTGGCAGGGCTGTGGGACCCACCAGCTAGGCCACATGCAAACCCTGGGGGGCTGCATCACCACCGAGCCAGCAGTGAGCTATACAGCAACCCCAACATTCCATTACAGCATCCTTCACTTCTGCTGCTCCCCTCCCAAGCCACAGAGCCAGACTGGGAGAGATCCAAGGAAAGGGAGAAACTGGTTTTCCCCTTCTCCAACTCCCAACACACACAAGAGCCCCCTCTCCTTTTTCAGGACAAGCCCAGCCCTGGCCACCCCTGCCAGCTCCCCTGAGCCCCAGATACACTGGGCAAAACTTCTGCATCATTTCCAAACCCCCTCTGCAGATCTGCCTCTGCCCTCAATGCCCTTCACCCTGCTCTCTTCAACTTCCCAACATATCCACCTCCAAGGCAACAGTCCCAAGGGACATTTGGACAATGGCACGTGAACAGCACTGAGACCAAATCCAGGAGCCACAAAACTCCATGGGTGTGGAGACAATCAAAGCACCATCCCCATGGTCCTAACCACCCATTCCTACCACCTTTTTCAACACCGGGAGCCTCCCAGCAGAGTAGGTAGTCACAAAACTGTCAGGGCAAGGGCATTCCCAGAAGACACTCACACTGCCCAGAATCTTCATTTTCCTGAGATTGTTAGTAAGATAATAATAACAAGCACCCCAGATCAGAACTTATTAGCCCCAAACCACACTGACATGGAACTGACTGACACTGTCAGCACAAACCCACTGGTTAGCCCAGAAAGCCACAGCCCAGCAGCTGCAGGCATTGGGGTTTCCTCAAGGAAACCAGAGAGTGGTTTCCCACCCCAAGAAATCGTCACAGCTGTCACCAAGCCACTGTGCCCATGTAGCTGAGCCCCTCAGGAGCAGCACAGCGGCTGTCTGGCAAGGAGACCAGCACCAACACCAAATTCATGTGTCAGTGATGTGCCAAGGAGAGAAGGAATGGGGAAGACGGGGAAGGTGACAGTGGGAGATTGGTGCAGCCTGGGGATGCCACCCAGAGCATCTCCTGCCAGGATGAGACAGCACGACAGGGAACTTGCTTTCTTGGTGCATTTCTATGATTCACTGCTTCTATTTCAGGAAGTGGGTGAGAGAACTAGAGGTCGAGCTGCTGCCACAAACCAGGGCTAGAAAGCCCAACAGGAGATTCCCAAATTAACGTAGGGAACTGCAAATCAGAAGTTGGAACGAGAGCAAAGTGAGGCAGAGCTGGGGCAAGCTGAGAGATGACACTCTGCAGAGCTCCTCTGAGATTTCTGCTCCTAAATATACTACAGCAGCAACATCTTGTCCTAGTGACCTGACACCAGTGGTGGTTTTGTCCAGTCCTGTTTAAAACCATCAGCAAGGATTAATAAAAATAAAACAGCACAAATAGTTAGTTTGTCTGCTTTCTTCAGGATTCAGTGGTATGGGTTCCTGAACTTTGGATTGAAGTAAAGCAGGGCTCAAGCCCACTACAGTGCAGGCAGCCCTACCCTGGAGCAGGGGTGCCAGCACAGCCCCTGCTCCTTGCCCGTGGGAGCAGCAGCCAAAGGGCATTTCCTTGCTGTCACACAGCCTCCAAGTCTCATGGCAAGGTCACAGTGCAATTAAGGCAGGGCAGCTCCTCCACTGGCACACTCTTTAAACCACAGGGTACCCAAACCCCCTGGGGCTGCATTCAAGCAGCACCTCACCCTGGAGGGACCCAGTGCAGGGCCACCATACGACTGTCACCACCAGGAAGCAAGACCTGCACCACAAACACGTCCAGTGCAGTCCAAAGGCATAGAAAACCCCGAGCAGATACCCTGGAGCCGAGCCCTGCCCTGTGAAACAGGTAGCAATAAAATAATTCACCCCAGCCCGGTTGCATGCATGCCAGCTGGGAGAGTAGGAGCACAAATACACCCGGCTGTGCTGCTGGGCAGCAAGTGATGCAGCGCAGAGCATCTGCAGCACTGAACATCCCCAGGGCTCACCCCACAGCAGGGCCACACCACAAGCCAGACGGCACCACAGACTTGTGTTTTGATTTACACACACACACACACACACACACACACACACACACACATATATTTATATAAGGGAACCCACCATCAGAAGCAAAGCCAGCACAAGAGCCAAATCCACCCCACTCCCCTTCATCCCCCATTGGAAAGGACATTTGCTCACAGTTTCACCTCAAAGTGGCCTCACTGAGATGGCTGCAGCCACTGCAAGACTTGGATAGGGGTTACCCACCTCAGCACTCACACATCCCAGCTGCCAATGAGCCTTTCAGCAGCAAGCCAGGAACATGCCCCAGAGACACCAGTGCCCCACTTCCCGGCTGCTGGAGAGGTGGCATGGGGCAGCAGCACTCATCCCCCGAGGCTGAGAGCTCTCTGGTCCTGCAAAATGCCCAAAAACCTGTGTTTGGGATGGGAGATCACACTTTGGGAAAACAATCATCACTTTTGATAGCACAAAGCAGGAGTACTGGGATGGAAAAACTAACCTTAAAAGGCAAAGACTGGACAGAATGTTAAGGACCGGCTCTCCACTCATCCAGGCAGCAAGTCCAAGAGTCAGCACTAGCCTACAAAGCAGCAGCCCTCATGGGAACACCCACAGGCAGAGTTTAAAACATGCAGACAAGCACAGAGGTGCATATCTGGCACTCACAGACCCGCCTGCCATCCCTGCTCTTCCATCAACAGGACCCCAGCAGGTTCACTCCTAGCAAAACACCCCAAGAGCTTTTATAGCCTTGCACTTCTGCAAGGGAGGTTGGAGGAGAGAAGGCATGGGATTGAAAACCCCCAAATAACCAACCCACAAAAGGGTAAATGGCATCTAAAGGGCCTTTACCTGCAATCCCTCCACGTCACTTGCTGCTCTCAGCAATAAGAAACAGTGAAGAAGAAACCAGCTACAAGCTGCAAGTAATTAGCAAAGGGGAGAGAGGGGAGATTATCCAGGGGAGAGAAAAGCCTTCAGGCCACAGGAGAGGCAGCCTCACCATACAGCTGGTGTATTTTTAGGTTCATCTGCCTGGGAAAAGCCTTGCAACAATGAGGAAAGCCTGGTGGTGGTACAAATTCGAGCTGCACTACATATGCAATTGCTGCAATGGGGCTAAACTTTAACTCCTTCCTTCATTGCATACAGTCATTGAAAAGTATTCAGCTGGGGTCCCTCCCTAGCCAGTGAGTTAAATCAGTAAAAACCTTATCCTGGCTCAAGCCACACCCTGATGAAATCAATGGCAGGCTCTGAAGCTGCCCCAATGCCCCAATCTCCATTACTATCACCCAATCAAGAATATCTTCAGCATCTTCAGCTTCCTCCCAGGCTCCTGCCATCTCTCCCAGGAAGGGCTGAGGACCCCATCCTGTCATCCACCCCAGCCTCCACTCCTGCCCTGCAAGGATCTTCTGGGCAAAGAATTCAGCCTCTTTTGTCCTGAGAAACATGACAAGGAGAAGCAGCCATCTACTGCCCAAGGGCTCATGAAGCTTGACCCTCAGCAAAAAGGAGCATAAAAGAACAAGCAGTGAGGAAATTAAATAGCATTTCTCAAGTGCGCAATTCCCCTTCTCTGGTCCTCTGCAAGAAGTCATGTCACGCCAAGAACAGCTTGAACTCCAGAACAGCTCTGGAGCCACTTCATGCGCTCACCACCAAGAGACTGCAGGCTGCCCTGCAGAGAGCCCCTCCAAAAAGGGCTCACAAGCATTTCCGATATGGAAACCCAGGCTCCCTGCAACCACAGTGTCCCAAAGCAATGAGGTACATGAGGACAGCCTCAGCAGATCCTGCCAGGAAACCAGGCATGGGCTGAGATCTTACACATTTCCCAATTCTGCCCAGCTACACCAGAAGTGAGTCAGTGGCTGTCCTCTGCCTTATTCCCACAACTCACCTGGGAATCACAACCCATACAGGACCCTACAAGGGCTGCCAAGGGGCTTTCTGCTTGCAGCCCACATGCTGCATCTGGACCTCCCAGAAGGAGAGTGTGACCCACCTTCCCCTGTACTCCCTGCAGCCAAGAGAGGAGTACACAGACCTGGGTTGACTGATGCCTGGAATGGAGACCAGTGCACAGCCTGTGGGTAATCACCCACACAGGACACAGCTGGCTGATTCCCATCCTACTTCAGGAAGCTTGTTCATCAGCATACACAGAGCACAATACCTCAAATCTCTCTGTGCCTCTCATCATCCACAGACCCCAGCTCAAGGCACCAGCCATGGGACTGTGGCTTCTTACTATCAACACCCAGGTCAACTCAAACAGCAGACCAACATGAATTTTGTCACCTCAATCAGGACCAATTAAAAACATCTTGCCCCCATCTTAAGAGCAAAGAAGTAAAGACCAAATTCCCTGAAGGCCACCTCCCCCTTTGGCTTTGGCCCACACACTCCCAGACTGATTCTCATAACCCATCAGTCCACAGGCCCCACATAAATGTCCCAAAAACTAGCCCTGCTGGCAGAGGTCACTTTGGTCCAGCTGTACCCACAGAGACCCAGAAGGACATCCACCAGCAAGGTCTCTCAGTAGCAGAGAAGTCCAACAAGAGATCCTCTGACCATCAGCATCCTTCCTTTGTCTCATCTCATTCCCTGGAGCACAATGCATCACTCCTCCCTCCCCAGCCTGCTGCTCCACATCCCTCAGTGGGCCAGGGCAGTCACAAACACAAGCCATGATTTTACCATCCCCAGATCAATGCCCCTCTTCCAGCCCAGCCCTCCAACCTGCATTTTCACCTCTCTGTCACAAGTGCTTCCCCCAAATCCCAGAGGGAATCTGGAGAGCTCCCTCTTTGCAATGGAGCACTGCCACAGCAGGATTCCTGGTTGCTGGATCCTCTCTACTCCAGCAAAGGGAGGTCATTCTGGGGTTGGTTTAATCCCAGCTAAACTGAAATTCCCATGCTTCCGCCTGGCCCCTTGCTGACACCAGCACTTGTGCTGTCCTGTGGCGAGCCAAGCACGACTGCCATCACATTAGTTCTGATTAAAACAACCACAAAACTTCTCCAAACGACCTTTCTCAAGCCATGTGTGCTTTTCCTTCCCCTATCAACCTCCCATCCTTCCCCCTCTGCTGTTTCAGTTATGCTGCCCCAAGAACCACAGCTGGAAATGGCTCAGGTCCTGGCTCTGCTTCCCCTGCAGAGTTCCCAGCTCAGCATAGCCCCATGTTTTACTTGCCCAAGGTGAAGCTGACCCAGGAGAAGTGAGATATCCAGAGATGGCAGAGCCTCACCTGGCAATGGGACAGGCAGAGACAGGAAGAGGAAAAGCCCAAAAGTCCCCCCCACAGCAATACCACCATAGGGGAAACTCTTCTGAGAGTCCAAAAGAGGCTTCATCCACAGCACCATGGGCAAAGAGTATCTGATATTAACAGGGAGGTGCCACAGCAGTGGCTGTGCCCATGCTCTGCCTTCCTATGGGCAGTGCCAACACAGCACACCCCACCCAAATTCACACAGCACGGGTCTCACCCACCAGACCTGGGCAGAGCACACTTCAAAGTGTGCCCAAGAGCTGCTGGCTGGGAGGAAGAGCAGAGCAAGGCTTCTCCTCTTCCTGCAGATCCCAGCTGCAGCCCCAAGCCATGCTGGACACAGGTGTCACCTTGTGTCATACTATGGCCTGACGCCATGCATGAGGAGCTGAGATTCCAACAGGCATCAGCACAATGGATCGGCTCCTTCAGTGCAACACCGAGAAGAGGTGGCTGCTCGCCTGTGCTGGGAGGTCTGTCCAAGCACCTCTGCCAAAAACCCACTTTCTGCTAATGAAGGTGGCTGGATGGCAGCTGCAGCAAGTGCCATCACCCCCACGGAGGGCCAGGGAGCCACAGGAGGCACAGCCAGTGGGCCAAGAGAACCTGCTCCGCTGGGAGCTGACGCTCCCCTGGCACCATCACATCCCTCCCTCCCAGCTCTCTCCCACGCAGGCATGAGGCTATGCAGGACCTCTCCACATGTGCCAGCAGCCCCACGGGCAACTCAGCCGTGCTGATAAGGAATAACAGAGGGAGCCGTGGAAGCTGGAGCTGCTGTCAGTGTCATGGGGATCGGCAGCGGCTCTCCTTCGGAAACAGGGCTGCCTTCCTGCCTTTCTCCTCCCCCATTTCTTCCCGATGACATCAGCCTGAAAAACAGGTTCTTGACTTCAGCAAGGCTCATCGGGCCGATTCTGGTCCCGCCAGAGAGGGGAGAGCCCCCCCTTGACTCCAGAAAGGAAGCAGCCATCCAGGAGCCGGACACGGAGATAAGCAGCAGCGGGCAGGCAGGGACCCTGCCAGCATGCCAACACTTGTAGGAATAAAAACCATAGAGAAGCAGATGGGGGTGGAGGGAATGCGACACTGGGGAGCAGACATAAATGTTTTACAGAGGCCGTGGCAGCTGTAAGCTGGGGCTACACCCCGGCCCCAACACTGCTCTGCTGCAGGGCAGCCAGATCTACCCAGAGCAAAAGTCAAATCCCAGGGCAGGTTCCCATCTCACTCCAGCTCCAGGGCCCAACAGCAAGCCCTCAGGCTGGCCAAAATGACAATACAGGACTCAACACTTTCCAGCAAAGCCTTCTGAGGGCCACAAAGCTGGACACGGACCAGAAGGGAACACGATCCTGCGAAACATCCTGCCCCACCAGCCAAGCTCCAAGATTATTTTTAAACTCCTCCTAAAATATTTTTGGGTTTTCCTCTTCCCCTGTTGAAACTAACAGTCTGCACAGGAAGAGCGAAGCAACCGCCCGTACACAAAGCCCACATGCACAAAGCAAACAACTTACTGCCATTATAATTACCTGTGATCTTATCGGCAGCCCTGACGGGGTCGGCATTCGCAGAAGGAAATGTGGATTTCACATTGTGCCACTTGAAACGAGTGTGACCATCCTTCCCCCCCGCCTGTCCCCCAGCAACACCCGCTCGTGCCAGCGCCGTGGTAAAGTGGAGGAGCAGCCCTTGGATGTGGGGCTACGTACACAGGAAATTTCTCCCCCTCATACAGGAATCTGCCTCTTCTCTTGCCAGGAATTTACTTCTGTGAGACAGCCTGAATATTTTGACACACAAACAGTTGTTTGACTGAACACGTAAAGCAAAGGGACTCACAGGACTCCTACAATGACACCAAGACTTTCCTGGACGGGGGTAGCATCAGATGTGTATCTGCAAAGGATCAGGACACTGACACTACCCCAGAGGTGCTCAGAGCATCCAAGCTTCCCAATAATTTTGGGAAACCATCCCCACTCCCAACCCCTCACATGCCAGACTGCATCTCTGCTCCTCCAAACTCCCAAGAAAACATGAAGAATCACTCAACATTTATCAGTTCAAAACACATGTGCAATTAGCAAGATTTTTTTTTCCTCCCTCCAGTATAATTATATATGTTTTAATGCAATTACCACCCCTGTATTTTGTACATTAAACAGTAGGCAACCCAAGAAAGAGAGAGGCTTTTATTTTTCTTGGCTTTGCCTTTCTGAAAATAATACTATTGCAAAATAACTCCGGAAGAAGGGCTTATCTTTACCAGAAAAAGAGGGAGAGAAGATGAAAAATGGGAAGAAGGAAGGAGAAATCTCCCAAAGAGAAAGCAGGGACTACAGTGTCCCTCCATGCTGCCCTCACCCTCCAGTCCCTACACATACCTATACCTGGAAACCGTTCCCGATACCAAGGACAGGACTCGGAAACAGCCTCAGCCTGTTCACCATCGCCGGCAGAAAGGAAAACTGAATCAAGCAAATGGTTGTGGTTACTCAAGCTGGGGTCATTAGCCGGATTAAAGCTCCCAAGCTCCGGCCAGCAGCACGGAGAGCAAAGTGCAGTTAAACTGCCCAAATTGGATTACCAGCGCTCCCGGGTCTCCCTGCCAATTTGGCTGGCAGATTGCGGGATGCTCAGGATGGGTAGGTGGGCAGTGAGCCCCGGGGCTGATCTGCAGGCTGCCACTGAGGAGGAGAGATGAGGAAGAGATGGTCCTTGCACAGCACATCCCCCAGAGCCATGCAGCCTGTCCCTGGCACCCCTGGCATGTTCTCACCTCGGGCACTTTCTCTAGCAAAATCCCTCACAATCTCAGCTCAAGGAGCAAAGAGGATATCGCACCCTGGCTCGCACCAGGCCCTGAGTTGACCCCAGCAACAAAAAATCTCCTCTGTGCTTCAGGCAGCTCACGAGGGTCTCTGGCCCCGGGCACAGACCAGCACACAGCAGCCAACAGGGCAGGGGTGGATTTGGCCCTCATTACACCAAGAGACCATTGGGATAGAGGAATCACCCAAAATAGTCCACCTTGCACCACACAAGGCAACTTCAGAGGAGAAAGAAGCAAAAGTGTTCATGGAGTGTAAGCCTGATGATCTAGATGTGGAGCTTTTTTCCAGGCTCAAACATCTCAGCACACCAGCAACAAAGAGGAGGCGTGCCAAGCCTTGGCTAAAGGGAAAATAAACTTTGAAATGTTTTTCATTCAGGTTTTTAAATGGTGGCTTCCACCCAGAACAAGGGCTGGAGGCAGCCACAGAGTGCTCAGGGAAGCAAGGCAAACAAGGACACCTTCCTGTGTCTGGCCACGCACTGACAAACCCATGGGAAGGCGTGGGTTTGGCTACACCACATGCCAAGTGCAGGGCAAAAGAGCCAGGACTGCCCATGCCTGGCACTGAAACCATCAAAACTTACCTATTGTCTGCAGCTTTTCTCATCCATGGTGCACAAGATGTTCGCTCAAATGTGACTTCGAGCACAGCAGGCAGACCGTGTTGGGGTATCTACACGGCTTCCATGCTGCACCCTGGGGAGGACTAAGAGGGGCACGGATGAAGCTGTGGGTCAGAGCACACATGTTCTCACCAAGTACAACATTTCTGTAGTGGGATGTTCCTCATAGCTCTGCATGGAAGCTGGCTGTCTCCAATCTAAAGCCAAACCAGCCACCTCACCAGCGGATGGTGGCCAACACTTCATTTTGCATGAAGCCACGGCACCCAGCACCTTGCTGGGAAATGGGGCCCCAATCCAAACTCAGAAAAGGTAAGGAGTCATGGTCCATGCTGAATCAGGCTCCAAATCACTCATAATTCACAGACTTTGGGCCTTCCTCTACACACATGGTATATCACCAAGCCATTCACTGGCCAAACCCTGGCCAGGAACCCTCTACTCACCAGTTTCTTCCACATAGCACACAAACTTGAAGAAGATATTCATGGATCAGAGACAGCAACAACCTAAGTTCTCAATACACACATCCCACCAGTTCAGATCAATTAAAAATTCAAGCTTGCAGGCAGTGAGGATGGTATTATGGGCATTGCAGTGACCCATGCCCACCCTCCTGTTGCTGCACAGAGACACACCAGTACCTCTGCTGTCCTGGCTCTTTCAAGGTTCCCCTTCCATTGAGCCAGAGGTGCCAAAAACCATGACTGACTCCTCACTGAAGACACAAACCACCAAGGCACCAGAACACCTTACACAGAAAGGCAATTCCAACAAAGCCCATTGGGACTCGGCAGAAGCCCGATCCAGGTACTGCTGGTCCCGGTTTGCAGGGAGCCGGTGCCGGCAGCACCAGCCTCTGCTGCTCGGAAATTGCCAGCTCAGGGCCGGGTCCGGCTCCCACAGCAGTGAGCGCTGCAGACAGGAGCAAGGCAGGCAGCAGCGAAGGCCCTGACCCACACTCAGCCTAGAGAATAAACACATCCGAGCTCCCTTCATTAAGTCCGATCCCAGGGCCAGCTCCTTGGCTTTGTTCAGCAGAAGTCAAACGCGGCGAAGCCACGGAACTAGCCGGCCTGGCGTGACACTCGCACGCAGGGAGCAGGGCAGGGGCGAGCCCCGGCTGCCGCCGTGGAGGAGGGGAGGCAGCCCTGCCAGCATGCAGCAGCGCCGCTTTATTACCCTTTTCCATTTCGGCTGCGCAAAGCCCCGCTGAAACACACTCCCCGGGAGCCGCCGACACGGCCCTCGGCCCCGTCTCCAGAGGACTTCGGAGTTTGTTTGTCTCTCGCAGGGCACTGCCTCGGTCGGGGAAAGGGCTTTGTGTGGCGGAGCACAAGGGCTCTGCTCCGCAGCTCCGTGCACAGCCCGAGCGTGCACGAAGGCGGATGCCTGCGCTCTGCTCCAAATCCGATGCTTCTATTAAAAAAAAATAAGCCAAGAGGGGAAAACTCTCCCCGAGACGCCGCTATCACCACGCTAACAAAAGCAACGTCGCCAAAACTTTAATCTTCGGGGGAGCAGCTGCAGAAAGCCCAGCCACCCACCGGAGCAGGAGCCAGCCGGCCCCCGGCGCTTGCTCCCCGCAGCCCCTGGAGAGCAGCGAGCGCATCCAGGCTTGCCTCTCTCGGAGGAGCGGAGTCGGCAGCCAAAGCCACAGGCGGATGGGGAGCACCCGATTACACGTATGATCGGGCATTTTGAATCCAAACTTCCTTACCAGCCTTCCTTATAGCCCCGTGTCGCCACGCCGCTGCCGGCACCGGCATCCACTGGAACCAGCAGATCACTGGGCGGCGAGCGGGAAGAAGAAAAAAACCTTCCCTCCTTGCAGCCACTTAAGAAATTATCCATGCATCCTCCCAGAGGCATCTGCCCCACCGCTTTTCCTTGGCTTCTCCACCTTTCCGCCCTGTTCGGTCACCAGTGTCTTGAGAGACAGACATCGAGTCACTCATTTTACCCACTGAGTAAATGGGTAGACCCTGGGATTGTTCAGGAAGCAATTAGCCGCTGTTCAGAGGAAAATGGTGTTTTCAAATGGATAACCTTTGATGTAGTCAATAGCCTCAGCTCCTCTTTTTTTTTCTTTTTTTTTTACTTCTTGCAGCCGCACACAAAAGAAAATAAAAAATAAAAAAATTAAAAAATAAATCCAGCAAAAGGCTGGTAATTCCCACCGGCACAGCTCTCGCTCAGCAAAAAAGGATTTTCTCGCAAGCTGGAGGAAAAGCAGCTTCGGGAGGCGGCTCATCTGCCCAACTTTTCTCCCCTCCGTGTCCCGGAGCATACGAGAAGGATCATGAATATTCATCCCCCCCGTTAGCAGGTTCTGCTTTTGTTTTGTCCTCCCCAAGCAGGAGCCAGGGGGGAGCTAACAAGTGAGGTTAATGCCTGTCTTTTCTCTCCCATCCGTCTCCTCTTTAACCAGTGACCTTCATGTTAAGCCCTGTTTACACACCAGCCCCCCTCCCCTGGCTCCCCCTACCCCGGCGCTCGGCCAGAGGCAGAAGGAAGAATCTTCCCGCAAGGAAGACAAGGGAGGAGAAGGCGATTGCGGGATTCCGGGATTTATTTCGGCATGCCATAGAGATTTTGCAAATCCCTCCCCGATCGCACGCCGGAGCTGCCGTGTGTGCTCGCCGGGCAGGAATGGGAAGGGGCTAAGGGACACCGAGCGCGCAGCCGGCTTTATTCGCCACCTTCCACGTTCATACGGGCGGCGGGAGGCGCGCACCGGCGCAGCCCCGCACACAGGTACCGCAGCCTCCCACGCCTCGCTCGGAGGTGCCCAGTGCTGCGCTGCCAAACTACAGCGCGACCACAATAGTAACCATCATAACGAGGGCGACGGCAGCCATCCCACCCTATTCTATCCCATCCCATCCCGCAGGGCGCCCACGGCACCTCCCCGTCGGCGGCTGGGGAACGGGGAGCGCGGCGGCGCTGTGGGCTTCGGGACGAGCCCAGCCCGGATGCCGCTCACCGCGCCCCGGCGGGATGCGGGGATGTAAAGCAGCGAGAACGCGTGAATGGATATGGGATAGCACAATGCGGGGATGGCAGCGGGGATACGGGGCAGTGCGGACACAGGGATGACAGCGAGGATGCGGGGCAGCACGATGCGGGGATGACAGCGGGGATGCAGGGCAGGGCAGATGCGTGATCCAAAGCGGCGAGCACGGGAAAGGCTGAGCCCGGCTCACGTCCCCAGCAGAGCCGGAGCCGGGTGGGCAGCGGGGCGGCGGGGCTGGGGCAGCGAACGCCGCCGAGAGCCGGGCGGGAGGGTGCAGCGGGGAGCGAGGGGAGGAGGGAGGCGGCCAAGCCCAGCCGCTACACCGGGCAGGGAGGCACCGCTGGCCCGAGCAGCTCCGAGCGGGGAGGCGGCCCTCAGCCCGTCCAGCCCGCACCTGCCCGGTCCCCGGCACACACCGCTACGAGACCCACGCGGGGCGTGCGGCGGATAAAGAAAGGGGCTCGGTCCCGGCGCGGTTTTGTCCCCCCGCGGGAGGCGGCTCCCGGGGCGCAATGCGGGCTGTCCCGGCGGCAGCAGCGCGGCGCCGGCCCTGCCCGGCCCAGCCCTGCCCGGCCGCCGCGGCCCCTCCGCGCCCCCCGACGGGGCCGCCGTGCCCTGCCCGGGCCAGCCCCGCGCCGTCGCTGCGGCGGCAATAAAGCCAAATTTTTTAGGGGGGCAATAAAGCCGAATCCGCATTATTTTTAACGAACCGACCGATCGGGCACATCGCGCCGCGCCCGAAAGTTGCAGCCGGGTTACTCACGGCTCCGGTCCCCGCTCGCCTCCGCCGTGCCAGCCATAATTGCATTCCACACCAAGCCGCCCGCCGGGCCGCCGCCGCCGCCGTCTCCGCCGCCACCGCCTCCTTCTCCTCCGTCCCCTCCTTCTCCTCCTCCTCCTCCGCGCCCGCCTCCCCCCGCCGCCGCCGCCGCCCGGGGCTCCGCCTCGCTCTCGCCGCCGCCGCTGCCCCGCATGAATGGGACGGGGCGCGGGACCCCGACGGAACGCCGCCCGCCGCGCGCGCCCCCGCCGCGGCCGCGCGCACGCCCGCACCGGCCGCGCGAGGGGAGGGAGGGGAGGCGGGGGCGCGCCCGCGCATTCCGCCTCCAGGGGGCGCCCGAGGCGGGGAAAGGGGGCGGGGAGGAGGGCGGGGCCGCCCCGCCCCTGCCCGCCCTTAAAGCGGCGATGCCGCCGGGGAGGGGCCCGCTAAAAACGGTCACCGAGTGGGGGCCGCCGCGAGGGGCTGCGGGACAAGGAGGGGATGAGGGGCAAGGAGGGGATGAGGGACGAGGAGGGGGCTGCACCCAGCTGAGCGTCCTCGCCCGCCGCTCCCCTGCACCTCGTTCCCCAGGGCTGTCCATTCAACATCTTCCCACTGGAATCGCATCCACTCCGCCAAAAATTAAAGTTACAAAAGGGACGAAAAATAATAAAAAACATCCAAATATATTAATTACAGGTCTGAAGGGGTTGTTTGTGTTTTTTAAGCACGCTCAGTATTATCCACTCTTGTAACCTTCCCCTACTTTTCCCTGTCACCATGCCAGCCACAGAGTCCCTTCCCAGAGACAGCAGTGCCACCCTGCCTTTCCCCTGTCCTGTGTTTGCCTAGACCCTAGTGAAATGCTCCATCACCTCTCCAACAGGGAAGGACCTTTGTAAAATCAGGAGGAATAAATGGTGTTTGTCATGAGGACCTCCGCAGATTTCGGAAGAGACCTTTGGGATGGAAACCACAAGGAGTGGATCTCTCCAGACCTCCCCATGAGGAGATGGAGCTGTAAATGTTTCTGGTTCACTGGGACCCCACCACTTGCTGCAGCACAGGGGCAATCGGTGCAAGGTGGCTTGTTCAGGCAGGTTTTCTTGGCTGCAAGCAGCCAGACCTTTAGCCCCACCAGCTCTCGACACAGGGACACTTTGTCCTTTAGACACTTTGTCCTTTACACACCGTGGGAGTCTGGGAGCTGCCCCATCTGTGAAGGAAGGTATGTGCTCACCTTGTGCAGGCACACATGGAGATGTCCTCTGCAAGATCCCAGCAGGTGTGTGTGTGTCTACAAACCCATAGGAGCTCCTTGCCTTCTCTGACAGGAGGAACTGAATTCCAAAGCTGTGGAGAGCAGCACAGAGCACTTTGGGAGAGGACATGAAAGGAGAGCACAAGGCACAGGTGAGACTCAAGTACCAGAACAGAGCAGATAATGAACCTTCAGAGGCTCCAGTGAGAGCAGGGAGGAAAATAGAGGAGACAAAGGGTGATTTGGTTGAGTTCAACAGCAGCGCTGCATTCCCCTCAGCACCCTCAGCACCTCAATGCTCACACCTCACTCAGAGCCCACCTGAGAGCAAAGATGATGTCCCTGCAACTCGGACAATAAGGTTTTCTTCTCATTTATCTCCCCATCCAGCCCTCACCAGCATTCATTTCCAGGAGACCAGAGGAGCTGAGAACAGGCCCGTTCCCCCAGGGCACAGCATCAGTAGCTGCCATTCTCCCACCTCTTGTTTGTGCAGGGACACACATGGGGCCCAGACTTAAAAGCTTTCCAGACAGAGAAGACATCATCAAGCTCTGCCGGCAGGGAAGTGGCTGGGATTTGGATCGCTTCCCCCAGACTGAAAGAAACACTTCTCCTTTTTTTTTCCTCCCCCCCTTCCTCCAAAGAGCCTAAATTTAGTGAATTCCTTTCACATTAAAAACTTGTCAGGTATTCACATCCAAAGAGGCTGCTGCTCCTGTCTCTCAGGGGAGTTACCGAGACAGCAAAACCTCTTAAACGAATAAAAAGAAGGGAGAGATATTCAGGCAGTCTCCCACTGCTGCTTTTAAATCCACTCTCCCAGGGCTGGTGCCGGCACACCTTGGTCCCCTGGCTGCCATCTCCTGCCACAGAGGCAAAAAGAGAGGGATGAATTCTCCCTCCCCAGAGCTGGACTGAGTGACACAGCAGTACAGAGCCCTGGGCCAGTGCTACCATTCCTGGGTGCCCCTGGGATAGGAAACTGGAGCGATTTATTTCTGCTGGAAGATGTGTTTGTCCACATACACACAGTGAGTGACAAGGGGAACCAAGGTGAGAAAAGAACAGGGAGTGCACCACCAGCCCCTCCCTGATACACCAAGGGCGGCCCAGCCCTGAGAGAAGGGACTAAAAAAGACCGAAGGAAAATCCAAGAACCACCATGCCCGTGCCCAGCAAGGGTCAGGAGGGAGCTGGCAGCGGGGATCCCGGGTTTGCCCTGGGAGGGAAACAGCCTCAGGCTCGCAGTGACCCGCAGAGCTCCCATGGCTGGTCCCAGGGCTCACTCCACACCGCGCCCAGCGGGCACTGGGACACGCTTGTCACTCACATGGCTTCCCCCCATGTCTGGGTACCTCACCCCCGCAGAGAGACTCTCGTTATCTCGGGAAGCTCGGCCTTTTATCCTGCCTCCCAGGGGGCTGCTCTGTTCATCCACAGCCTCCCCGCTCATCCTCGCCGCCCCCCGCCAGACGCCGCGGGCTGACAGCCTGGCTGTGCCCCGAGGACAGCGGCTTGAGTGGCACCTCAAAAGCACTCCCGAGCTCCGCAGGGTGCTGGGAGGAAGGGCTGGGGGCAGAGGATGGCTCCGGAGGCAGCTGGACCCAAATCCCAGCAGTGAAGGGTGAGGGGTTCACCCGGCTCCTTCTCATCACCCTGAATGCTGACCTGGAGCTTCTTACCCAGCTTCAACCAAAATCACAGCGAGACACAAACTGTTCTTGGGGTGTCTGGGACACTTTGCCTATGTTACCAGAGAGACTGAGGGGCATCTTGTTCTCTAAAAGCAGCCTGACAACTACTTTGTCAAAACCAGAAACTAACTGGGAGAGGATTAGGTCACTGGAGAGAGATGGGGAGGGGCTCTTCTACTCTGCTCTCCCAAGCTGAGCGCTGAGGGACCAAAAATAATCAGAAAAACTCACAATTTTTCTACTGTTTGCAGTTTTTGTTTACTAAAACATTCTGATCAAAGGCAGAGTTCTACAGAGTGCAGGAGTCAAGACCGTGTCACTTCCCTTGGTTATCATCCACAGGTAGAAAACTTTTCAGAAAATGAACCCCCAAGAACCTGCAACCTCCCTTTAAACCCCCTGCACTGAACACACAGGGATGAGAGAAACCCAGTGGCCCTGAGCCCAAAGGGTTTTAGGCTGTGAAATATGTCTGGCCCAGAGAACAATCTGGAATCCAAACGTGGGCTTTGGGGACCTTCGCAGCCAAACTCTGCAGCTCTGCCCAGATGGTCCCAGGCTATCCCCCTGACGGGCATGGGCACCAGGAGGGATCCACTCTGCCCAGATGGCAACAATGGGGTTTTTTCCCTCCTTCCACCCTCACAGACATCTTTGCTAATCCAGCCTCAGGAGCAGAAAGGCTGAGCAGCCAGGCTGGGGAGCAGCACCGGGTCTGATCAGAGGGTTTGTCAAAGTTTTCCAGGAGGCATCAGCAGCTCTTTAAGCTCCTTGACAGCCAGGATAACAAACTGTGTCTGCAGAGCTCTGGGGATCCAGGGTGGAATTAAAATGGGTAATGAATAGAGCCATTTTCCAGGGGATGGCAGCCGCAGAGGCACGAAGGGCAGTGGGCAAAAGGTGCTGGAGAAGCACGCGGGGGCACAGGTGCAGGGTGGCACAGGGGCTGTCGCCAGGGTGGCAGCATTCCTTCACTCCTGGTTCTGCACAGAAAGGAAGGCACTTTGCTGTCTGCCAGAAGGGCTTTCATCCTCTGCCCGCTGCTAGAGGCCCCCTCCGGATGACGGGTGTCCACAAAGAGGCAGGCAGCCCCTTCGTCCACCCCACCATGCTCATGTTCCTGGGAGTTTTCTGGCAGAGGCCTCCCTGGGCTGGCAGCACCTCTGTTCATTTCAGTAAGAAGAGGATCTTGAAGGGGATCAGGAGAGAAATTAGTTTGGGAATAGCTTTGTTTTCTCAGACTGTCCCACTGGCAGGGATGCACACCTTGATTTGGGAAGAGGTTTGATGGGATGGGTGCTGGGAGCTGTGTGAGAGGCTCTGGGGGCCCCTGCCAGGTCTGTGACAGGAGACTGGTCTGGACATCAGTGCCAGCATATGGGAGCCAGGGAAGGACACGCAGCCACAAAGGGGAAGACAGACACCCGGTGGGATGGCTCACTCTGCTCTTCTCCAAGCTGATCCCCAGCTCCCAGAAGACCTGCCCGCCCCAGGACTGTGTATCCACCAGCCGACAAACCAGGCGCGCACCAGCCCATCCCCGGCGGGCAGGGAGGTCCTGCAGAGATCCCCTCTGGCCATACCTGCTCCGGCTGAGCTCCTTCCCAGCTCCTTCATCCCTCAGCCCTGTGACTCATGACGGTGCTTAATTAGCAGGATGCCTGATGCAGACACCTGTCAACTCCTCTGAGACAACCAGCATTTCACATTAGCTGCCCCCGGGCTGTTCGGCAGGAACAGCTCGCTCTCCTATTGATATTCCTTCATCTCAGCCTATTTTCCAAGCCGTCAAGCTGCCATCTCAACCCTCCCAGGCCTGGCAGTGCTGGGGAAAGCAGCCTCATGTCCATCAGCTCCTAGACTTTGATCCCACCTTAGAGCCACTCAGGAGTGCTGGAACCACTTTGTGCTTCCCCTGGCAGCCCGACATCCCCACCCAAGGTGCACCAAGCACAGACTGAGTCAGGGCAATGTTGAAGATAGGGAAAAAGTCACTGCCCCGTTCCCCAGGCCCACAAAGTCTCCAAGATGCACCACCAGGGATGTGGCATCACTGCCACATGGCACAGGGACACCCATCCCACCGGGAGCCACGGCAACAGCCAGTAGAAGAGACACTGGGAAACTCTGTGTCCTTTGGAGCACTCCTCCTCCCCTGCTCTACCACAGCCACTGTCCTGCTGTTTATCCCACCTGCTCCATACCCTCCTCTGCCAGGGTCAGCTGAGGACCATTTCCATGGAGCAGATTCACCTTCCCGCTCACTCTTAGGATCATGTGTCACTGTCCTCTTCCCAAAGGCTTTCTGGTCCTGCAGCAGTGCAGGGAGCAGAGATTCTGTGCTGAGCATGTGTAGGCACAAGGGAAGGCTGCAGCAGCCCCAGAACATCCCCCCTGCATTTCATCCATGGGGAGAAGGCAGAAAATGGCACTATCAAGACCGAATGATGCATCAGTCAGACAAAACTTCAGGCCATAGCTCCCTCCACTCCCAGGTGCCAGGCTCCATTTCTAGGATGACTGGTTTCCCCATGACTCAACTCAGTGGAAAGATCAACACCAAATCCTTTAAATTCACCTCTGTCACATGGAGCAAGTGGGTGGCCCTGAGACACCAAGGAGTCCCTTCCCTTTCTCCAGTACCCATGTAAAATTAAAATGGACAAGGAAGAAGCTGCTGTAAATAATGCATCTGTGGTGCACTACACAGCTTCAGGAGCACATATTCATTGTCTAGTCTTATTTAAAGAAACCCAGCCCTGCCTGAGTCATTAAAAATGTATCCTGGTTTCAGCTTCATCCCATATACACTCACCACTGTGAAGCAGGTGGTTCAGTGGCTCTTTTCATGCCTGCCCTCTCTCAGCTGGGCCTGGGCAGCCCCATGCTGTCACAAGTGAGGCCTCTGGGTCACATGAAAAATTCACACTCTTGGCATCAGGCGTTTTCCATCCCCATGCTCCTGCTCCTCCCTCGCACCTGGGCCCGAAGACCCACTCTGCTGCTGCCTCCCAGCCCCAGCAGCATCCTCCGAGCTAACAAGGGACTCTGACGAGAGCTGCTAAGCCCTGGTCCAGCCACTGCATCCATCCCACCATTTTTCCATCCCACTGCCTTCTCCCCATCTCCCTCTGGCCAGTCTTAGTCCCCCATCATGTATTCCCCTTGCTCATACCCGGCATCTCCTCCTCTCACGGATCTGCAGCACCCCTGCAAGGACAGACAGGCACCCTGGGGTGCTCTCACTGGGCCAAAGGCAGAGCCCTCAAACCACACTCAGCCCCTCCCGCTGTTGGAGGGAGCTCTTGGGTGACCACGAGTGTGTGTATGAGCACAGCAAAGCCTGGAGCAGAGGCATCATTCACAGCTTGTGGCATCCTCCTTGTCTGGAGCTCTGAGAGTGACACACAGGGTGGGATAAACTGGCAGCATCGCTCAGGCACACAGACATCCACCCATGGGAGCACAGCCAGTGCCTGCCCAGGCACCTCCTGGATCCTCTGCATCTCCCCCGCCGTGGAAGAGCTCCTCCAGAGACACCGCAGGAAAACCTGGGAGACTACACGTGCCTGCGACATCAGCAATTAAGGAACATTAATTATAATAATAATAATTATCACAAAATAGCATTTTTATGGCACAATATTATGCTGAAAGATTTACAACATACCGAATCATGAAATTCGTAATTAAAGTTATTTTAGTTTCTAATTTTGCTTTAATTCTATTCCAATAAAAGATAGGATAAATATACCTTAAAAAAATCTGCAGAAACCATTACTTAAGACAATTTTCCTATACAGGGATGTTATATTGCAGCACAAAGATCCCTTGAGGAGCACCACAAACCTTGGTGAGGAAGAAATGTTCAGGCTTGTGAAATACCAAGCACTACAAGCCTCACCCTGCCCCCCCAGGACACTGCAGCCTGAGGGGGGTACCTGTGGCCTCTTGGCTTGAGCTTCCTGGCCATGAACCCTCCTGATGTGGGTCTGTAATTCTCTGTGCTCCTCCTGTTTCTGGGGTGGGAGGAACTGGAGAGCCTGGTACCCCCAAGGCAGCCAGAGGAAGAGCAGAGCTGGGTTTGTGCCTCACATCACTGCCAGAGGAGTCTTGGTGTCACTGCTATGAGCATAATGGTGCTGGGATGGAGCAGGGATGTTTCACTGCTCTGACTTCTGTCTGTGCTCCTGTAACACTCGGTAGGAGAGAGGGCACAAAGACAGGACCCAAATCTCAGCCTTCCATGGAAAAAATATTATTGACTAAAGTGGTTTATACAGAATTGAAACCCAACCAGTAATTGTTTTGTTGAAAGTTCATCACCACAGTAAGAAAAGGGGGGTGGGGAAAGGGGAAGGAGAAAAGGGAAATTCTTTTAGACATGGCCAAAGTTCTGTGTCTTGAAAGAAAGATTACCACTGTAAAAGGGTTTTTCAGTTTCCTTTTGTGAACAAACCCCATAACATTAAGCAAGTCAGAATCAGAATAGAAAGCCTGATGCTTACCACAGCAGCCCACTCTGACTGCACCCTGTCTTGCAGCACAGGAATCCTGAGTTACAATTGTATCACCCCACTCCAAGATGCATTTTAGAATCTCAGGTTCTCCACTCAAAGTCCTTTGCTGAATCCACACTGTTGTAAGCCTGCTGGGTTTGCAGCACCAGCTGGACTCATTGGGTTCAGCCATCCCCACCCTGATGCCTCTCTGCATTGGGAGACCTGAGGTCACCATCAGCTGGCCCCAGATCCACTCGCCTGGGGGCTGTGCCCCACTTTCCCTGCCAACGTCAAATGGCACAACAGGAGGGCAGGGAAATGGATGAGCTGATGGGCTTGGGAGACCATTTACCTCCAACACCACCCCCATGCACCAGGCAGCCCCGGCTCCACCCCAGAAAGAGCCATCATGGGGTACAGGCATCACACCCAACCCGCAAGAGCCAGCACGGACCAGCTGGCACATCATTGTCTCACAGTGGCTGTACTCACCTGGCCTGAAAGCCAGAGGATGTGCCACATCCCCTCGCCCACAATGCCATCCCCTCCTGCTGCCTTCAGGGAGCCCCCTCCTCCTGCCCCCAGCTGTGGTCTAATGCTGGGGCAGCTCCTCACAGGGATGGAGCAGCCACAGGGCAGGCGAGGGACCTTCCAGCCCCTGCCCAAAGCAGTCAGCACGGCCGACTGCCTCTGAGCCCCGCTCCACAGGGAGCCCCCCCTGGGACTTAACTCCTCCATAATTAATTTAAGTGCCTCTGTGCTGCCCACTGGGCCTCCCAAGCACAGATTACTCACCTCGCTGTGAACGCAGGGAACATTAAGAATGTGTCCGGAAGATGAGAGGTCTTGGCTCCCTGACAGCCCCTGACTGATGGCTGGTTTGGGAGGCAGCTGAGGCAACACCAGTGCTCAGAAAAGCAGCAGGTCTGCCAGAGGGTGATCCCAGCACCCACACTTCCAGATGGCTGGGAGGAAGACAAGAACTCCCCAAAAGCTGAGCAGGAATGGTGGGGTGTGCATTTGAGGGAAGGGTGAAGGCTTTAAATAGAAGAGATGCCCATGTTGCCAGTAAGGTCTTTAATTGATTCTGGGAGAGTGATTTCTAAATTACATCCTGACGTGTACGCTGCAATCGATAAATGCATTAAGGAAGGAGCCTGCATGCCCTGGGCTGTGCTGCCCCACACCATTCCTACAGCCCAGACCCTGCTCCCTGCCCCTCCAGCCACAGAGGAATCCCTGTGAGCAGCAGGGCTGGGAGCTGCAGCACCTGGGGATGTGCCCCACAGCGCATCCCTCTCCAAGCAGCCTGGGAAGGATGCAGGCATCCCAAAATACTGATTTTTCCAAGAATTAGTGCCATGGTTTGGCAGCAGAGACAGAGTGCTGTACCAGGATGGTGCTTCCACTGCAGCCTTGAGCTCCTGCTCTTTACCCTGCTCTCCATCTCCTGGGTACTTCTTACAAACCAATTCAATCTGGAAAACCAAGAGCAGGGCACAGTGGTCCTTTCCGTAAGGATGTGCCAAAAATCCTGAAGAGTTTGGCTGCCTGCCTATTTTAAGATGACAGATTTAGGAAGGGGTTTACCATCTTTAGGAAGAGTTTAGTGATTTGAAGAAGCTGCCTGGAAGTTCCTGCTCTGCCTGCATATTCCCCTGCCACATCCCTACTTCCTGAAGAGAGAGATGGAAGCTAGGAAAACAAAAGCAAATACAAACACTTCAGCCTATTTATTAGAAAAGTTTACAAAATGATGAGTGAAAGACAGCTAATGATGCATCGTATAGTTAGTGCCAGGGAAAACATTCTAAATTAAAGTCCTCAAATATGAAAAGAATCAACATTTAATAAGACAGTTAATGTATGTTATTTAAATGTCACTTCATTATTAAAAGTGTATATTTTTTGAGGTTTAATAACCATGTAATTGAGGCATCTTTTCTATAGTTAAACCTTAGCAAATATGTTTTTCATAATTAGCCAGTGTTTATTTAACATGCAATAACCATCCCATTAAATTTAATGACTTCAATTAATAGGTACAAAGGGGCCTTTTTTAATGTCAATATGTATTCCTAAAGCCAGTTCCCAACACGGTGCCATGAGGAAGCTCAGCCACCTGGGGGTGACCAGGGAGGGCAGGCCCCTGAGCCAAGCCATGGGGCTGTCCTGGTGCCTCATTGCAGGAATGGGGACACGGGGGTGGGGAGGGGGTGCTGGCTGTCCCAGTTTGGGCATCACAAAGAAGGGGATGGCAGTAGAAACCCTGTGGAGACACAGCCCATCCTTGCTGGCACCTCCTCTCCCCACAAGCCCTGCTGCTGGGAGTGAGGCTGAAGGGCAATGTCTTGGGGCAGTGAGGCAGCAGAGGCTCAGCCTGACATGGCCACAGCTGAGCCTTGTAGCCCACATTAGAGACCAGCCCAGGGTAAATTAACTCCTTTAATGAACCATCCAGTACAGAGTTATTAACTGGCTCGTAATAAACCCCAGCACAACACTGCCTGCTGCAATCCTCCTGTGCTGCAATCCTTCTGGGCTCCAGGCTACAGAACCCCACTCCATTAGCAAGGAAATCCCCATCCTGAAGACATGAACCACTTCTAGAGCCCCTGCAGCTCCCTGGCCCTTGGCAGGGGCTTTGCTGTCAGCTGCCAAGATCCCTGCACCACCATGAGACCTCCCTCAATCCTGGCAGGACCCCCAGATGCCTCTTCCCCATCCTTTGGGCCCCTGCTCTCCCCATGAACCTCAGCCCACATGGCAGGGACTTGGATTTGTCTGATGGCAGAAGCACACAGGAAACTGAGCAGGTGTTGCCACATGTGGCAAATGGAGAAGCAAACTCAGGAGCACAGAGGCAACCCTTTGGAAAGCAAAATCACTGCTTGTGGGAAGCAGCACACCAGAAACACATCACCTCTGTGCTCTGTCAAAGATGCTGGAGTACAGAGCCATGGCAGCCAGTCCCAGGGCAGGCTGCAAGTGAGGTGCTGGACACCAAAATGCCAGTGGCCAAGGCCAGCAGCCATCAGGGCCCCCTGGCTTGCCCTGGGTGCAGCTGGGAGAACCCTTGTGCTCACCTGAGCCCCAGTGGCCACCTCATCTGGGGAAGTGATGCCAGCTGCAGGCACCAGGTCAGGTCACATCCTCCTGACTTGCAAGCCAGTGAGATGATGTTAAGAGTGCTCACAGCAGCCAGGGGACTCTGAAGAGGTGTTTGCAAGCTCTACTTTTCTTATCCAGTAGCTTTGAGCCAGGACAAGACTTAAGACACACTAAATCCTTGAAGGCAAAGGATTATAGATTGGGTTATACCTCTGACTGTGCTGCCTAGGCTCAGGGTGACTTGGATCACCCCAGGACAGAGATTGCCAGCTCTAGAAGAGCCAATGTCCCAATAATACCCAGCACATGGCCCTGAGGCTTTTCTTGCACCCCCAAATTATTCCTGCCCCTTCCAGCCTTTTCCATTAGGACATGACAGGGGCTCACCATCTCACTGCCTCAGTGTCCCAGGCACCTCCTTCCCCAGCTAAAACCCTCTGAGGCCATTCGCAAGGAATGGTCAAAACACATCAAGGCTCGAGCAGATTGGGGAAGCATATGTCTCCACACATATCCCAGGGCATGGAGAGAGATGCCAGCAGCGCTTCCAGCCTCTGCTGGGCAACACACCGGCTGCCGGCGCTCGCCTGCCCCATGTGCACCGAGGCAGCAAGATTCAGCAGTGATCAGTGAATGCCAATTAATTGTGGTATCGGTATTTAAGGGACCCCATTGTGACGAGGCTGCCATGAGCTGGCTGCAGCCATCTGCTTCCCTGGCCTGGGGACCCCAATGCCTGTGGGGGATGGACCAGTGATTTCTGACTCCCATCCTCTCCTCCCTGCAGCTTGGCTGGGTAGCCTGGTCAGGATGGTTTGCAGAGCCGATGGGGTTATTTAGAGGCTCAAACCAGGCACAGGCTCCCATCGGAGCTGCTGCCAACCTGCGAACAGCTGCCTGCACCGATGTGACCATAAATTACCCACGGAGCCACTGGGGACCCGCACCGGAGGGCAGCGGCAGCGGCTGCAGCCCCGCACAGGAGCCCGGAACAGGCAATTAATCCTCGTTAGCAGCTTGACAGGGAGATGGGCTCGCTGGGTGAGCGGCACGGGGTGGCTGCTGCTCCAGCAGGGCTCTCTCCCCGCTTTTTACCCCTCCTTCCCCACTGTCGTCCTCTCTGCACAACTCCTCCTTCACCTGTCCCACCTCCTCCCCTCTCCTGCCTCTTCTAGTTATCTGTGTTTCCTCCTGTCCCTCTCCACCCTCTCCTTCCACCTGGCCCACCAGCACTGTGCTCCAAAGTTGCTCTGTAGAGCTGCTCCCATCCCTGGGGTGAGGCTGGTCCACACTCGGCTCCCACCAGATGCCCAAGACCCCGGGCCACGGCCACTGGGACTTGGGCATCCTGTGCCACCGTCTCGGGGACCGGGACCAACCTTCCGGCTTTCCAGGGAGTGAGATAAACCCAGGACAAAGCACAAGGCCACGTTGAGGGCCCAGAGCCACACTGCTGCAGGCCAGCCCGCAGGGACACGAGGCTGGCTGGGCACAGGCAGAGTGCAGCCCAGCCAGGACAGCACAGCAATGCTGAGAAGGGACGTGACATCCCTGAAGCAAGCAAATGCCGCTTCTCACACAGCAGATGGCAAATCCTACAGCAGGGAGGGGAAGAGGGGTGCCCATTAGCACCCCCAGCTATCGCCTTAACTCTGCTTCTCCCTTTTCAGGGCTGGGAGCCAGCACCAGGCTCCCAGGCTCTCCCCTCCACCACGCTCTTCCTGCCAGCTCCAGACATCCCCAAGGACACCCCACACAACCAGGGACCAACTTCTGACTCGTGTCCCCAGCCCTCTGCACCCAGGCCCATCAGTCATTGCTTGAAGAGGAACCACAAATCTGCAGCAAAAACGGACCCTGACTTTAAAGAAAATAACAATTCTAGAATAAATAAATAAAGAAATAACAAGCCTAAGCACAAGTCTGCTTTTAAATTCAAATGTGCAATATGGCCCAGAGCCTCAGAGCCAGAAGGAAACTACAGATTTGGGCAAGGAAACAGAGAATATTTCACTTCAGCTCAGTCCAAGCCGTCATGATTTACCCAGCAGTGAGGGAGGTGGGGAGAACGCTGCTCCCTGAGGGCTCTGCAGCTTCAGCAGTCGCTCCCCTGCTCTCCACCCCCAGGCTGCTGCCCCTGGACTTAAAAGGTTTCTCCAGACGCTCACATCCCGCCTCAGCTCCCCATCATGTCCCACCTATTACACTTCAGGGTGACGGCTGTGCCGGGATGGGGAGTTCTCCCCGGGGCTCGTGTTGGAACTTCCAGGTCCATGGACATCATAGTCCTGCCCTGCTGGGACCCAGGAGCCTCCAGCCCCAGCATGACACCAAACAGAACCCCACGGCCAGCCCTGTGCAGGGTTTCTCTGGAGTCACAGACATGCCACAGTGGTGGCTGTACAGCTCAGGCTGGACACTTCTAGGGCAGCAAGGCCAGGACCTTTTCTCTCTCTATACCTACCTGAAAGGAGATTGTAGCCAGGTGGGGATCAGTCTCTGCTCCCAGGTAACAAGTGACAGAACGAGAGGAAACAGCCTCAAGTTGCACCAGGGGAGGTTTAGATTGGATATGAAGGGAAATTTTTTCACTGAAAGGGCTGTCAAGCATTGGAATAGACTGCCCAGGGGGTCTCTCTCTCGGGCAAGGAAACAGGGAATATTTCACTTCAGCTCCGTCCAAGCCGTAATGGGCATCACCCAGACCGTGTCGGGAGCCCGTTCCATCCCCTCGGCACACTCGGGGCGCTTGTCCTGCACCAGGCGGGCAGCGCCCGGCTCGCCCGGGACCCTCACGGAGATGCACTTCGGGCTGAGCAGTCCCGTGCCCGGGGCACCCGGGACCCGCCCGACCCCGGCCCCGGCCCCGGCCCCGGCCCCGGCCCCGGCCCCGGCCCCGGCCCCGGCCCCGGCCCCGGCCCCGGCCCGATGGAGCGGCGGCAGCGCGGGCCGACAGTGCCACCTGCTGCTGCTGCTGCCGGCACCGAGGGACAGACCGGGGGACGGAGCGGAGAACGGAGCGGGGGACAGACAGGGGAACGGAGCGGGGGACAGACCGGGGGACAGACCGGGGGACAGACCGGGAGACGCTCGGGCCCTGCGGAGAGGCTCGGGGCGCTGGGGGTGCTGGGGACCGGCGCAGGATGCCCCGAGCCAGGGAGGCCACAGGAGGGGACAGCGAGCCCCGAGCAGGGGGAAAAGTCACCATAAATCCCCGGACCTGTTTTCCCACCGTCAGCAGATGCCCGAGCCTCAGCACAGTGCACCCCACGCTAGGTGCGAGGACAAGGTGGGGAAGGGCACAAGGGACACAAGGGTTGTGCCCAGGGCTGTGTCTGGGACGGAGGAGCCCCAGGACCCCGGGGCCACAGCCCCGAGACGCCGGTGTGGATGCGGTACCCTGGCCAGCCCATTCCGACAGCCGGAGCCCGGGAGTGACCCCTCGTGCTCCGCACAGGGAGGCTCAGGGCAGCTGCTCCCACTCCTGCTGGCACCGAGGATATTCCTGGAGCTGGGAACAGGAGCTCTCCTGAAAACAACACAGCTTCCCCTAAAACCATAGGGACAATACGATCGGGCATCACCCCTGGGCAAAAAGAGCAAAGTGGGGTGCAGGATCGGCTCTTGAGGAGTGTGAAGGTGCGTGGGAGGTGCCAGACACAGCGTGTCACCGTGTCACCCCATCCCCACACGCAGCTGCCGGGACATTATGGCCCTGACGCAGTAATCCAGGGATATAAAGGCTGTAAATGCGGTGACATCCCCACGCCCCTATGGCACACGCACATCATCCACGGCAAACGCAGAGAGAAAGGTGCGGACCAACCACGGGGTGTGGGGAAATCTGCTTCACAAATTACCGTTAGTACCAAATGTCCCTTCTTATCAAGACTGGACGGGTATTCAATTTTCTCTTCAAACGCCTGCCTTCTGAAATGGTAATAGAATTTCAAATCTAGGGGAAAAGGGAGGAGAAAAACTGAATATGCAAGGATTAACAATGAGAGAGACAAAGAAAGAAATTATACCAAAAAAATATAGTCAGAGCCTTTGCAGGAATTAATTAAATACAAAGAGAAAATTAAGTCTCATGCTTAGGAGGGGGGGGAGAAAAGGGATATTTTCTGAGTTTAATTAACCTTTTTTTGCCAAGAACAATGAAGAGAAAGGGGGAAGGGAGGGAGAGGACAGCAGAAACTCCTAATTGTTTCGCCTTGCAGGAGATAATTACAGGAGCTTGCCAGGTTGGGGTCTGCCCATGGGTTTGGGGTGTGTGGGTCTGGCTCGTGCATGTCCTGTGATTGTGTGCACATAATGCTCATTTGTTGGCTCGGATTGGGACATAGATTGGGAGGAGCAAAGGCAGAGCTGGGGGGAGCCATGGTCCCCCAGATACCAGGAAGCTCAAGGAAGGAACGTCTCCTCCCAGCAGGGCCATGGGGAAGGGGGGAGTGCTGAGCATCAGTGAGAGGTGGCTGGTGGCCATGGTGGCTGCCAGGGCTATGAGACAGCCTCCATCCCCACTCCTAAATATTTTATTTGCAGGTTTGATATCTGTGGTGCTCAGAGGCATCACTCACAGGGTGACAGCTTTGGGGTCTGATGGGGTTTTGAAGCAGTTGCTGCAAAATTAATGGTCTTTGTCACCACTGGCCCCTCCTGGGGAAAGTGGAGAATCCAGGCAGTGGCAGCAGGATGAAAAGTGACAGGACAAGGAAAGGAAAGGTGATGCTGATGTTTGCATGAGCACCTGTCCCCAGGTCCTTGCCCCACTGCCTCTCTTCTCTACTGCTGCCCACGTGGGAGCTGTTTGGCCACAGCCTGGACTCCAAAAGATGGGAAGTGACATATCTGGAGAGCAGGACCTCCGTGAACATTACCAGCAGCTCAACACTGTGCCCAGCTGTAAGGAGCACATTGCCTCTGGGCACTGCCGGACACCCAGGCTGACACCTGCCAGCCACACAGTGACAGTCACGGCCACTCATGGAACCAGGGATCAGGAGCGATGGAAACGGGCCCACAGGCCTCCCAAACAAGGGGGGATGAACAGCACCATCCTCCTCCTCTGGGTCCCAGGGCTGGGGCTGCTTGCCAGGAGCTGCTGCTGGAGGAAAGCTTTGGGGCCAAAGTGCTTCCTGCAAGATGCCTGGAAGTGCTGTTGTGAACAGGTTGCTTTTCACCACTTCCTTTTGACCCCTTGGTGCCACAAGGTCTGGAGTAGGACCTGTCTCACTCTAACACCAGCTGGTGAGGCAGAAACTTCCCAAGGACTTGTCACATATAACATCTTTGGGCCACTGCCCACGGAGGCGTCCTCTACCCCTGCATCTCAAGCTCTCCCAGATCAGTGCAAAGCCCTCTCCTCACCTCCAGCCCCACCTCACCATGGTCACACCACCACCCATCACACATGTGCTTGGGTGGGCGATGGAGAAGCCGGGGTTCTGTGCTCCTGGATGAGGATGCTGGCAGCAGAGCTGGTCTTCCAACAAGGACCAGCTGCACTGAAGTTTCAGTTGGATAACAGAGGAAAAAATACATCATTCCCAGGCAAGCAGCTGCTGAAAGGCAGAAGCTGAAGACATAGACCTCTGCAGAGGTCTGGCCTTGCCAGCAGAGCATCACCCAGGACAGGCTACAGATTATCTGGGAAGCAGGACAGGGTGATTAATAAGTTAAAATCAACACTAGCAAGTGTTTATTTAACAAACACGACTCCTTACCTGTCCAGGAAAAGACTGCAAAATTATTAAAGAGTCTTCAGTGTAAATTATTCTCGGTATAAAGATTGTTTAAATTGCAAGCTGGGAATATTACTGTGAAGTGTACAAGGTATGTGGTAAATTATGTAACCTATTTATGTAATTTATAAATTGAGTTACATAAATTAGCTACACCAGGTACAGCATGAATGTCAAATTGTATTGTGACTCAATTGTCACAATAATGGCTCAGCATCAGATTAGCTTGAGGATTAATCCAGAGAGTACAAAGTCTGGATGTTACAAATAAATAAATATAAATATCAAACTGTACACTAACAGCTCAAACTAGAAAGTCATTAGCATTAATAAAGTGCAACCACTCAATTACTTGTCAGGGGAAGGAAAATGAGGCAGAGTCAGCAGGATCAGTTTGCTTTTCAGTTTGCACAGATGTGCCCACAGTCAGTGCCCTGCAAAGTGCTTTGGGGAAGGCAGAAGGTACCTAAGGCTTCTCCAGAAGTCCCTGTTTCACTCTTTGGGTAGGGAGTATCTCTGTCAACAGTAAGGGGCTACAAAATCACTGATGACTTTGTATTGGGAAGTCTGGACTAAGAGCACTATTACACTACTTGATACACTGTGCACAGGTCCATGGAAAAGTCCATTAATTCATTGTACAGTTCTGAGACTCACCTGCCATATTCACTAAACCAAATTTTCAGGGCTTGGAGATTCCTTAGAAAACCTGAACCAAGGCCATTAGTTAAGTTCCCAAGTTAAGAGTCAAAGGTATGTTTTCAACCACTCCTTTTCCCTGAGCACTTCCTCTTCACTCCCATAAACTACTTAATCCCCAGGGTTCAACACAGGAGGGAAAACCCTGGGCTAGGTACAGCCTCTTTTGACACACAGACACCATGACAGGGAGGGACTTCTGCAGTCAGCAGGTAGAGATTTGTAATAGCTTTAAAAAACTGGAAAAGACTTTGGGGAGAATATGTGGGGATATATAGCAACAAGAAGAAATATTGCAGACTGGTTTATAAATTACTTAACCCTGAAATCTAGGGCTGGATGGAAGGGATCTAATTCTTGTCAACCAGATGGAGCAAGGAGAGCACAGAGAGCCAGGAGCTCTCCCCAGGGAGCCTTGTTCACAGGGTAGCCCTGTGGGCAGGAGCAGGGCTGAGCCACCTTTCATGCTTTTTGCAACATGGTCCACATTCTCATAGGATGGTGAAAGGCTTCCAAGTTTCAGAAGTTTTCACCTTGTACTCCTCATTAAAATCCAATTTTCTTTCAAGTTGAGAGTGGCAGAATTCTGCCCTCCTGAAAGCAGCTGTGACTATGTTTTCATCTGCATACTCAGGAGTGCTGCAAGGTCTGTAGCAGTGTTAAAGCTCCCAGTCTCAGGGGTGACTGCAAAAAGATCTGGAGCACAATTCTCTTGAGTACAACTTAATAAAACCTCCCTGTAATGGGTGTGCTTGGTTTTTCCAGAGAGCTGAGTTTGGACCTCCAATCCCACAAGCACTGGTTGGCAGTGACCAAGTTCACAGCCAGAAAAATGACATAGATCACCTTAAATTTATGGTGTGCACATGGGTATCATTTTTCTGTGCAATTCCTTGCAGTGTTGAATGAAGTTTTTTTTACCCAGAAAAAAAACCCACACTTTGAAACATCAGCCCATCAGTCACAAAGAAGCAAATGTATCTCTTTCTCCTGATGCCACACTTGGATACTGTCACCTCAGCGTTGGATTCCTATAACCTAGAGAGATCTAATCACATTCATTGCTGCAAAGTAGCCTCAAATAAAACTCCTTGAGCTTTGGATCAGCAGTGAGCAATACAGCACCACCTGCAGCCTCAGAAGAGGACATCTTTGTTTTCTGAGAAGTGAGGAGCCAGACTCTGCTGGCTGAGGGTACTTTCACACAGATAATCAGCTTAGACTCTGATGCATGAAGCCCCTTCTTTATCTGTTTGGCCCCAGACTAAAATGGCAACCCTTTCCTTCAGATAGAAAAGCTCCTTTTTCCTAGCACGGGCCAGTGTGGCCAACCAGCGGCTGGGTGGAACCAACAGCTGGCACTGAGGTTTCACAGCTGGATATTAAATACATTATTGTGGATATTCCGTTTTATAAACCACCCTCCACATTTGGGAATGTAAACTTCAGGACGCCAGAAGGTACTGTATAAAAATAACTAGAATGGAGTCTTCAAACAAATGGATGAGTACTTTCTCTTCTGTAACCTCCTTAAACTTAAAGACGCCACAGCACTGCACAAGCACCTGATTTAAGTCTGGAAGAAGCCCAGCACAGAGATAATTCTACTGTTTTCAGCTTACACTCTGTTTGGACACCTCTGTGTGCCTCCCACAGCACACTTTCCACTGAGATGCAGCGACAGAACTGTACTTGGGAGCAGATACCCAGTCCATGTGGCCACCACAGATCCACAGGGTGATCCATTTAATGCAGTAAATTCCAATCCAAGGAAGCTGCCAACAGCTGGCAAGAGAGCTCTGGAAGGTAAATAGTAGAGGGGAAAAGGTCCCAACACAAAATTTCCTTATTTTCCTTTGGAAAAGAAAAATAAGTAAGTAAGGATTAAAGGGACTACAAAGGCTGTTTCAGTGAAGCAGTCCACAAAGAACAATTTCTCTGCCTTTTGTAATGTTTTATTTTGGCTGATATGATTTAAGCTACATCCTGAACCGGCATTTCCCCTCTGTGTCATTAAGAGCTGCAAAGCTCCGTTGCAGTCACTGGCCAGGCTTCTTCAGCAGTTGAAAGGCTACTAAAGGAAAAGTAAAGAATTAATTTTTAAAAAGCCATGTTCACACATGGCTTTATCAAATGGCAAGAGTTCAAATCTCTCCCTTGGTTCAGCCACTTGGAGGAGGACTGCAGGCAGCACTGGCAGAGTTCCTGTTTACTTGTTTTATGATGGTTGTAATGAGGAACCCATTAAATTAATAGCCGTGCTTTATTTTTAATGTTATGTTTAGCTAATCCTGACTTACAGTGGCACTCCCCATTCACAGAAAATAAAAACCAAACTCATTATGACGATGGACTCCACCACCAAGAAAATGGGTATGGTGGGATGTTCAAGAGGTCACAGGAGGGGAAAAATAACATCCTTTTCATTCCTCCTGAGGGAGTGTCACTCATGTCCTCCACTGCTGGCCATTAGAGAGATTAACTCAGACAGTTCAAGGACTAAATAACACAAAAGCTTGCCTCACTGGCAAGGAGATGCCCACCCAGAGACCCCAGCAGAGCTGCTCATGTACAGATACAGAGGCAGAAGGCACAGCTGGAGTGACTCCAAACTGTTTTCTGGTCTTAAACACTGAAGGTAACTTTTTAAAAATTCTGTAGAGCAGGCAGTTGGAAGTGTATAGGACTGAACTGCACGCACCAGTTTGCCAAAAATGTTAGCACTAGATGAGAATGAAGACAATTTACCCTGCAGCTATCACCCCAATATCATCTCAGTATTCAAAAAGGATTTTGAAACTAAGCTTTCAGGGATCCATAAGGAGAAGAACAGATTCTAACTCCTCAAAAAGATCCAAGTGAGCCAAAGGGCTTTGTTTCAACTCATGTCAATTAGCAAACCTGCTCCAAAGATACCAGAAATTATTTTTAACACACTTTCTGAAAACAAAGGAGGAAGCAAAGTAGGAATCCAAATGAGATTCCAGGTCCCTGCTGCCTCTTCTCTGACACTCCCTGGGGCAGCAGGCCTGCCATGCAATAGCTCCCATACAGAACAACACAGGGCAGCAGGAACCAGACAAGTGCTATCAACATCTCATAGCAAATGGCACAAACAAAATGGCTGGATAAAGCACAAGCCATTCCAATGAGGGCAACCAGGGAGAGCATCTAATTTAGGCCATTCACAAGGGGAAATCAGCTACAGGAGCAGTTTGTTACTTAGCCCTGAGGGAACAATTGATTTCAACTCGGAAAGAAAAGTTTGTGTGCTGTTCTCCCTAGGAAGACAACAGAGGAAAGTTTCCTGCCATGCTCTGACCTCTATAAAAAGTCTGAAAGAACACGTGTCATTAAATCCAAGACACACTTTTGACAGGGAGCTCTCCTGAGACCAGTGGCTGCTCCATTTGCTTCCTCTGGCTTTGCCCCAGGCTGCAAAACTACTACTCTGCCAGCACAATTACACACCAGAGTGGGAGATGGAGGGGCAGCATTACCGGCCTGAACAGCCTCAGCTCAAAGGTGATACAGCCCAGTCACTTCAGTCCTCATCAGTCTTCATTCCCCCAAGGAACAGAGAACAGGGCAAGTGAGGGGAATCCAACACACACCAAGAGCAGAGTGATAGAGCTCACAAAGCAGGTGAGTCAGCTCAGGAATATCTCATCCAGATTTGGACAAGGATAAAACCCACATGAATGGGAGCAAATGTGGAGTTACATGTGGCAGGACACTGGACAGCCCTTCAGGCCTCCATGGGCTCCCAAAAAGGGCTGATAACACTTAAGTGCTGGATGCAACGGCCCACTGGGGGGGCACAAGACAAGAGAAGAAAAAGGTGGTCTGGAGACATATACAAGACTGGCAGAGAGGGAGTCAGACACAATTTATCAACAAGTTACAGACAAACACTTTTAACCAGTTTGGGAATAAAAAATAACAACAACTTGAAAGACAAATTGAAAAATTCTGCTTGGAAAAGGAGCACACAGCATGAGATCACAGGATTCAGCAGACTATAAAATAGGAAATGAGACTTACGCTTCTCCCCCTACAGCTACACAAAACCCTCCTACATAGATTACAGACACCCTTGGCAATTGCCTTCCTCCTCCCGCCTCTCCTGTTATGGACAAGGCAGAGCAGGTAGCTGCCTAAATGCAGAGAGGATATTAGATAAAGCATCTTGCAAAGTCAAGTGTGAAATATTAACAACAGGAGGCAATGGGTTGAGTTTTTATGCAAGATCACAAATTTGGTGCTTAGAGCGCTGGTGATGTTCTCACACATTGGAATCTCAAAGTGCTGCTTGTTGAATGTTTCATTTACAAAGATACTGAGGCCTACTGGAAATTTTTTATCAGTTCTGTTATTTCCTGTATCTTCTCTAACTTCTCTGGTTTTGTTCATTTCCCTTCCTGCAACGCTAAGAAATTATGCATGAATAAAAAGGTTGTTCTTTCCATTCATCTGACAAGTTTTAAAACAATTCATACTCTTAAAGCAGGCACTCTGCAAGCTGTATTTTCACATGAAATTACCACAATTGTGAGCATTGCATCCGAATCACTGGATGCATTTGTACACAGAATTACCCAGTTTGCAGAGAAGTGCAATAACCAGGCAAGCAAAATGGACATGCACTGCTCAGCTGAAGGGAGCACTGTGCCCAAGCTGCTCCTGGCCATGGGCAGGTTTGGTTTTAGTTGGTGAAACAGGTCACAGATATCCCTGGTCACAAAAGTGCTTCTTTCTATCCAGCACATGCAGCACAGACAGCAGCGTGGCTGCCTCTACCCCACCTCAAAGTTGCCTTTGGAGGAAACTGCCTCTAATTCAGCTTCCACAATAGATTTAGACCTTGTTTATCCTGCTGTCCTAAGTTGTCCATTAATGCCAGCTGTGGTGGTAGCGGTGTGGAAAGGACATCTATTCAACACTGGACACCAGGCTCCAGGAATAATGATCTCTGCCACTCTGGAGCACAACTGGCACCTGCTGTCACAATCTCGCACAGAAAAAAATTGCTCTGAATATCCAACAAGCAGTCAAGGAGAAACATACAAAGAGGGAGCCTAATAGAAGGTACAGGGCTTCTTCCCTCTTTGAAAGGGCCTTGGTACTACAGGGGCAGCGAGGATGAGGGGGAAGAGAAAACCTTCAACCCAAGAAGCTCTGTTATCTGCACATTTTTACTTGGATAGCAGCTGAGACTCTGCAACTGAACTTCATCTTCAGCAGTTTCCTATTGACATCCCTGGTAATCATATTTTCCCCCAGGCTCACATGTCTGAGCTGGTGATTAGGGCAAGAGCAGCAACAGAACTGCTGCTGGGCACTAGGAAACACCAAAGGAACTGCCTGAAAGGCATTTGGGACCACAGTCCCCACAGACATGATCACCAAGAAGTTTGTAGACATTCAGCACAGAGTAAGCTACAATTAAACCCAACACAGCAGGACAGAGGAGTTTCTCATTTCAAGGTTGTGCCACAAATGAATGTCTGTCCTCAGAAACTTTTGGAGACAGTCAGGCAAGCCAGTATTGAAGTGCAGTGAAAGGTAAGAGGTGTATTTTCAGCTAACAAACAAGCAGTGCAGTCCCTCATCTGGAAGCAGTGGATGGCCTTCGAGTGCCACTTTGTCCTTGTTGGGCTGCAAACAGCCGCAATGCACCTGGCCAACATTAGCTGTAGCTGTTACATTTATGATTTTATGGCTGATATTTTCCCCCCCTCCCCAATTGAGTCCACTGTCTGAATGATCACATCTGTTTATGTTCCACAGACACCTGCGTATCTTGAGATGACAGCAACTCCCTGAATGCTGTAATCAGTTATTTCTCAACAGAGGAATTGCCAATTTGGTAAATAAAGCTCATTATAAAAGAACATGAAAATGTATTACAGTTGCCTAACAGAGAAAATTGCCCAGAGCCGCCAAATAATCAGCCCTGGCATGACAGTGTCCCCCAATTTAGGGCAGCTGAAATAATAACATGCAAATTACTTATGCCAAGGCAATGCTGGATAGGGGCAAGAGGAAAATGAGGAAGAGACAAAATACATACTTTTCTCTTCAGACCAGTAATAATTTCAAACCTAGTCGGGGCAGACCTTGCTGCTCTGAATCTCTGCCTGCAGAGTCAGAAGTTCTGTGGCCAGCCCAAGCAGATCCAAAAGTTGGCATGGCAGCAGCAGCAAAAGCCCACACAGTCCTGCTCCAACAGATCTGAGGGCTCTAATTGTCCTACTTTGTTTTGGAAAACTTGCTCCTCCTCACTGGGGGACAGCAAGTTTGACCTACACAAAGATGCAGAGCTGGAATTTTTACAAGATCTGAGGCTAACAGAGATAAGCCATGCGTAAGCAAACATCACTTCTGAGGATGAAAAGTGTTGTGGCATCAGCTCTCAATAAGAAGGAAAGGCATTTTGTTGCTTTAATGAAGATGTAAAGCACTAAGTTGCTATCTAAAGAAAAAAGAGACGAAGCAGAATATAACACAGAAAACAATTCTCAGCCCCCCTCATCCATTTTCATAAACACTGCATTAAACTCTGACACGACCTCCAAAAATCCATGTTCACATTCTTCAAAAACTGTCAGATACAGTCAGAGAGGACAGAGGAAGCTAATGCTGCCAGACAGAGAAGCTCTACCCAGAGAAAAGGAATCAGGTTACCAAACTAGACCTGCTCCTCTGGTTTGCTGACAGGCCTTTTGCAATTCCACCACGCCTTCCTCTAGGAGAATAAGATTCCAGATGTACCCAGATTCCTCCATTCCTCAAGCAGCAGGTTCAACATCGAGCACAAGAATGAAAGGGATGGTGGTTTATGGCAGACACAGCAGGAACTGTACACAAGAGGTCATGGAAAGAAAGATAACTTGGGCTCTGCAGCCAGCAGGTAAAGGTTTTTACAGTATGATTCCCTGCCACAGGTTCCCTTCAGCCAGGACTTTGCAACCAAGTACTTTCAAATAAGCCAGTCATCCCGGGACCAAAACGAATAAGTTTTGTGATTTATAAACTGTGACTTAAAATACTGCTACTCCTCACACACATTTGGAGTTTTTGTTGGCATTGGCAGTAGGCAGAAAACAGCAGTTTACAAACTCATGGGACTGAAAGTATCTCACAGCACACAGTGACTGTTAAACACTTTATTGTTTAGGAGGGAACCTTGGAAGAGAAGGAATGTGCTTGCTGCTGTAACCAATGGGAGCATGCTAGGAACAGTTAATCCTAACAAGCTGCTCAGGGTTACTTCCAAATACTTCAGACCTCCTCTCCAGAGCAAACAAACAGAGGCAACAGCTCTTGAAACTCAGATGTAGGTTGGTGAAACCAAAGTTGGGACTGGGTGAACCAGGTTTAAGTTGGGGCATGACTCCAAGCTACAAGATGTGCTGAAAGCACCTGGGGCCAGCACAATTCTTTACATCACAAAAAAATGAAAAGAAATCATAGCATTCCCCCCCTCTTGGGACCCTTCTCCCAACTCCAGAAACATCCACCGAGACTGATACATGCAGGCAGTTAGAAGAGGAATCATGTTGTATTGTCTTGGTCATGGAGGGCAGAAGGCACTGGTTTGGGTCAGTGTCTGTCCAGGATGATGAGGCTTCCAAGGGCGTCGGTGCTCCTTGTCCACTGCTCTTTGGCGGATGATGTTTATCCAGAATTAACTAACAGCTCCTGGAGGAAAAAGGAGACAAAAGAAAAAGGCAGCAAGCTAGTTACGCAGCTCTTGACATAGGAATGTTGCCATCAGAAATGAAAGAGTAGCATTGGCAGGGTGAAAATCCCACATAAAAATCATCATGTTTCACCTACTGTAAAACACAAGATATTTAAGGGGAGAGGACTGTGGAAGCAAGAAAGCAGCTCATGATAACAAAGGTAAGGCTGGTTCTGTGATCAAGAACACATGGTCAGTTGCAATGATCAGGACTGTAAATCCATTGGCCTACAGTGGGAGAGAACAGCTGTGGCTCCAGGTAAGCCTTGGAGCACTGAAGTCACAAGAGTAAGTGTAGCCACACACTAAGTCCTGCCTCAGCAGGACACAGGAGCACTTGGATTAGCTGCCATCAAACACATAGACACAGACACATATACTCCCCCCACTCTCTCATCCTGGAACAGGATCAATATAAGAGCACCAGAGAAGTGAGAAGAAAATGGGGACTTAGAGACCACCCTAACTCCTGACATATCTGACAGCCTTTATGCTATTAAAACCCTAACCTACCTAAAATTCAAATCAAAATCACATGTGCTTTGTCCCCACAGAAACCTACTAAGTGGTACCTCCTCAGATCCTGCAGGTTTCTGCATATGAGCTGTGATTATAAGACAGAAAGCTTCCAATGTTTTTAGGATGGAGATTTCAAAATCTGCTGTGGTCTCTTCATATTTTTATCTTATCGCATCTATAAAGTCAAAGAAATCAAACCAACAATACCATCAGCAGTGGATGAGAATACACATGACACCACTGTAACACCCCTCCCCCTGAGGATCTGAGAAATCAGTGTTGGATCCCACTCCACAACGTGGGCAATCAGCTCTCCTGCAGCAGCAATGGCGTTGTTGTGTCAGCGCTACAGGAACAGCACAATCACAGAGGGCAAGCCCATCAGCAGGCTACTCTTTTCTTGTGCTCTGCATATGTGCAGGTCCCTTCTGCAGAGCAGACAGCACTGATCCATGTTAAGAGGACCCAGCTAAAGCCAACTAGAGAAAGACAACTGAACACTTCACTGCATACAGTCTCATTGCCCATTTCTATTAGGGCTGTACTTCAGCTCAGCTCTACTCTCCAGATATTTGCTTTTCTGAGGAGAGGAGCTGTGCTTTCTTCAGTGTGAATCAGAATGGAAAACATCACAAAACAATGATGGTGAGGATGTCATTCGGGCTGCTTCTGCACAGCAGGCTGATATTGGCTGATACATGGTCCATGTAGACTGAATATGCTGGCCTTGAATCTCCAAGGACAGCCCCATCTCTGACAACAATGAACCGGAAAAGCTTCAAAGGACTCAAGAATAAAGAGAAAATTGTTCACCGAATTATTAAGACAAAGGTTATGCAGAAATCTGACAAATGAACCATCAATAATACTCCACTGACTCTAATTTTCCAGGTAATTTTTCTCATCATTAGTGACTTAAAAGTTATGCACAGAGCAATATATTTTAAAAACTCCAATAGCACTCACTGAAATTGCAATGAATGAAGCAGTAACAACTCACGATCAATTTTGCAATGAAGTAATTTGCTGTATTCACATTGTAACACTTCAGTAAAGTGTCCAGGAATGCTACATTTTGTGAAAAAAAAACCAAAAAACCAACATCACTTCTGTGGCTACTCGGTGGTTAACCCTTCTGTGTTCTGGTTAAACCTTTTTTAAAACACTTTTAAAGAATATCACAGTTGGACAATTTCATGTTTAAAATCATAACTACATATTTCAACCTCATCTAGTTGCAGGTGTCTCTATCCATGGCAGGGGGGTGGAACTAGATGATCTTTAAGGTCCATTCCAGATGAAACCATTATATGATTGATTCTATTATATTTTTACTTATTTCAGGAGAAAATGAAGACAGCCAGTTCATAACCTCAATGAATTCTTTCCAGCCTAACCTACCCACATACCAGGTATGCCTATGGGTCCAGCCTCCCAGAACTGATGAGCTGAGAGACACCATATCTCTAAGACTAAACCCTCTCTTTGTCCACGTTTGAACCCCCCTAGCATTGCAACCATGCCAGTGCAGACTTGGCACCCTTTCATTTTGTTCCAACCTGGAATCCTCTCTGAAAGATGCTACCAGGTTGCTACAGCACTTACCTTGAGCAGAAGGAGCCAGTAAAGGGAAGGAGAAGCTTTACCTCTTCTCCATGCCCTTATCATTGCATATGCACCAGACAAGGTGAATATGCAACAAGTCCAGGCAGTTTGGAATTGCTGTTCTCACATGACAGGATACTCCCAATTAATGGAGTTGAGGCTCAGACTGAGAAGTTTTGGTGCCTCCTCATAAAATGACTGTCCCACAGTTGGCATTAGCTGGTCTCTGCTGCAGGTCTTAGAAGAACAAGTCAGGAGATGAGCAGCCTTGGAGAGTGCACTGCACCCCCACAGTCTGGTGAAAGGGAACAGTGCCCTTCTTGCATAGGGAGGGCACGACATTTTTAATGCCACTGCCAATGCAATCCAGGTAGAGACCAGATTCCAGTCTTGAGGAGCTCCAGCCCAGCACCTCTACATATGAAAATAATGTCCATAAAAAGGCAAATTCCTCACAAGCAAAAATAGGAACGGCAATCTGTTCAGTCCTGACAGCAAGTCCAGCTGGAGGGCATATAGCACTTGTTTTCTCCCATGCCTCTCCCAGCAAATGGGACCCTCAAGCCACTAACTCACGTTCTTCCACCACCGTGGCACCCTGCTCAGGAGCTAACTGCAGTCAAAATGGGCTGCTTAGCTGACACAGCCTGCCACTTTGCAGCCCCTGTGGGAAAGCCAGTTGGTTTCCAGTTCTGGTTCCAGTTGAGTGAGGAGAAAGGGCTGAGCTCTGCAAGCAGATCTGCTCCACAAATCCCACCCCTGCTGAGAAGGGAGTCCAGCCAATGCCAATGTCCTTGTCCTCTAACAGAGCTGAGGCCTTGGTACCCAGCACCAGGGCGAGCAAGTCTCAGCAAGATTTTCTAATGCACCCGTTCCTCTGTCCTGTTCCTTCTTTCTCAGTCTGCATCCCAGTGCAGAAGCTCAGGGCTGCCTGGTGAATCTGCAGCATCCTCTCTACCTCCCCCAGCAACTGGCCAGCTCTGTGCCTCAGCTCTCAGCCTTGCTGGAGGCTCTCAGCCAGAGGAGGAATCTGCCTCCCTGAAAAGCCAGACCCTGAAGAACTTCCTCTCTCAGTGTTTGCCAGAGACGTTGTTTGCCAAGCCTCAGCTGTGTTAAGACATATTTATTTAACCAGCCGTTAGTCTCACAGGGCAAACCCTGCAAGTTTCCTCCACCATGTGCCTTGCCTTTGTTTTAACATCCCCTTAAGCAGTTGCACCGCAGTGCTCACACACATGGGCACTGTGTAGCTATGAAGAAATCAGAAAGCAGATCCCCATGATAAATGACTTGGTGCATTTGGAGTGTCAGTGACAAAGTAGAAATTAATCTCCATAGTTCCTAGTTCCCTGCCGTGTGCAGGCAGCTCTCAACATCAGAATACCTGTTGGCAGACAGCAGACCTCGGCAACGTGACCACACAACTTTTTCATCTCAGTGTGGAAAGTGGCACAAACAAAATACAAAAGTCCTGACCTGCCCTAAGATGGGTGTTCAAGGCCTTTACACTGGATGAGGCATTTGTTGCAGGGCTATTAGCACCCCAAAGCACTGCCAGGGACATTTGAGTCACTTTGGTTTGATGTATGCTGTAGGTATTTTTTGGTTATGTGCAATTTGTTCTGTTACACTCAGAGTATTGGCTATTTTGTGGAGCAGCTGTGCTGACTAATGGATCACAGCACTTCTGTGCCATATAGTTATTGCACAGAAAAGCCTCTCTGTCTCTCTCATCCTTCAGGAGCCCAACAGTTGCTGTCCTTGGGACTGGAATAAGGAGGGCCGGGAGCATGCCTGGCAGCAACAGAAAACATTAATTCAAAAAGCTATGAAGAGAGTTTTGTTTTCCTTCTTCTCTGTACTGGTGTTAATAGTTTTGCAAAGCAGGGAAGTTCACCCAATGACTTCTTGGCTACTTCCCCAGATGGTGTCTTCAAAGTTGGCTTGACAGCAGAAAAGACACTTTTCAAAAAACTCACCAGATGCATTGTCAGAACACCCCAGAAAGTGCTTTCACGTGGAAGTCTCCTGGTCTACATACCCCACCAACAGAGTGCTAGGAACAGAAACAGTCTTTCTGGTTTCCTCCTCTCTCTCCTTTGGCTCACAAGAGCCTAGACACTGCTTGCTTTGCTCTGCCTTGACACCTCCCCATTGCTCTGCATCACCCGAATGCAAAGTTATTTACCAGCACAACTAATCTCCAGCTGTTCTGAGACTCACCTGTTTGTTCATGCATTATAACATTGATTTCCTCCAGACAATTGTTCTGATCATTGTTCTAACTCGCAGAGAGCTCCTGTCATTAGCCTTGCTTAACAGGAAATATTTTGCCACTGACTGAGCAGCTCTGCAGTCAGCAGACTGCATAAAAAATCATCCTGGCTGGGGGGCTGCATCTCCCTGCTGAGCTGGTAACCCCCGACGTCGCAGTAGGGAACAAGCTCAGTGCTTTTGATTTTGGACATGTGCTAGAAAAGAGCGGAGCCAGGAGGAGCAAACACAGCTCTGCAAAGGGCTGCTGCTGAAAGGATGACTGCTAATTAATCCACATACAAACCGAGGGCAGTTTTTGCTCAATCGATGTTAATTGCATTTAATCTCATTCTTGCCATTAAGAAAAGCCACCGGGCCAGGCTGATGTCGCTAGCGCCTGACATGTAGATTCCACCCACGTTTGGGAGGCAAGGCAGGAGGAGAAAAGTAATGGAAAGAAAGGAATAACCCTTCCTCAACCCCTTCTGCATCACTGCACAATTTCATCTGGTCTGTTCCATTATTTAAACAATTTTTGTTTCCCAATAACATTACAGAGGAGCTCAAAGGATGAAAATCAGACATAGAGCATTTCACTACTAGTTATTCTTGCTCTCCTGGGCACCAGCTTAGAGCTTTGCTAACCTGCACAGCTTGGGCTGTTGTGCTTCTGTAAAGGACTGAAATACAGAAAATCGCTTATGTGAAGTGGTGTTTGCTTTTTAGTCCTGGCCTGATCCCAACAGACCTGCCAGAGCCCCTCAATATGACCTACAACTGCTGACTGCCACCCTCCATCAGCTCTGCTGAAATTTTTCTCCTCACCTTGCTACTGAGTACAACCCCAGCATGCACCAAAGCACACTGAAGCCTGTCTTTCTCTAACAAAACACAAACTAGTATTTGTTATTAAACAACCTCTGACCAAATTTGCCTTGTAAGACGGAACATTTTTGAAGCCTGAACTCCCCAGGTAAACTGACAGTGCATCCACCAGTGATCTGGCTCTGATCTGGGGACTGTGTATCTGCCTAGCTACCTGCTTGGGAAATGGGAACAATACTCTTGCCTCTGCAGAAATCAAGCCTGGGGACAGAGGAGCAGCTCCTGTAGCAGAGGAAGCCCAAGGTGGCAGATTTCATGACTACTGGCTTATTGCTTCTGTGAGAGCCTTGTGTTTTTCCAAATCAGTATCAAGAACAATAATAATCAAGCCCAGTCTCTGTCAGTGCCTTTCCCCCGAGGCAGCACACAACGCTTGCCCAAAGCCAATGCTGCAGTTTATCATGGATTTTCTTTATCCCTCAACAAGTGTTAATCCCAATGCCTCTCGCTGCATGAAGTGGACATATCACAAGTGCCATGAAGGACTGGCTGAGTTTTAAGTGCTCTGAAATGGCTCCACTAGACTTGGTCAAGATTGCTTTAAAATCATTTCCCATTAGGACTGTGACCCTCTCTCTTTACAGCCAGTGTAATGACTGTATCTCAGAGGAAGGTAATTACATCCCGCAATCTGTACACATCAGAAACTGCACGCTCCAAACACGACTGTGCCTTTCTGGACTGAGTGGTAGAAGGCAATGCAGGAGGGAAAGGAGATAACACTGGACACCCCTCCATCCTGCAACTAGAGTCACCCCGAGTGTTTTGCAAGCCTGTGGATTAGCCCCTGGGAGGGATAAAGGGATCCAGAAGGCACAGAGTGTTTCTAAAGCAGAACAATGACAACTTGTACAAATCCAGCTCTGGTTTTGCGAGGATTAAAATGAACTTCACCCAACTGTGAATATCCGCTTCCAGAGCCAAAAGGAATGGAAAACCATTTACTGATGCAACAGTATTTCATTATTTCAAACCCTAAGCCCAACACTTCCAAAAATTAAGGAGAGGCAGCAGTAACATTATTTGCTGGGGGACACTGGCTGCAGGGGCTTAACTGCTGAACTGCCAAGCTATGCTCTGGGTACAGAGTGATGAAACAATAGACACAAATATTGGCAACTTCTCTATACTGTCTTTCCTGCTCTTGCTAACAGCCTCCAGAATAATCAGTGGGAAAATAAAAGGAAAAAATAACCCCAGAAGCCAAGAGGTTTTGGATTAAGTTGTATAAATGACCTGTTACCTCCTTACACAAGGAAGAAAGAAATGCAATAAATACCTGCAAAGCCACCTCAGTATCTTGGATTAAATGGATTACAGAAATGGAAAGTACATGATGCAAGATGTTATAAAACAAGATGCCAGGGAAGTGCAGGAATTTGAATCAGGCTGGCAAATGATCCCTGCAGACTATTGAGGAAAATTAATAGAGAGAAGGGGTAGAGAAAGGACACGGTAAGAAGACTGACTGATGAACACTGCCGTTAGGACGTGTAAATTCAGGATGTCAGACTTCCTCTTAAATCTACTTCAGTCCTGGAACAAATATAGCAAATCCTACAGTGCTAAAAAGCACTGGAAGTAGAAAAGTCAGATGTGGAAAGCCTCATTTCAGGATAGGTTTCCCCTGTGCATCCCTCAAGATTGAAGTTTGTGACTTTAATTATTCCTGGAACATTGTGTATATAGGGATTCAATGCAGGGATTACTAGCAGGATCCTTGTTATAAGTGCCACTTCTCAAACAAATTACACTTCACTGGATGTCAGCAACATACACAAGAAAACAAATTAGATAAAGGCAGCAGGACGGCAAGATACAGGTCTGGTGCAAGGAAATTTCACAAGGTCACCCAGAAAAATAAAGGCACTTAGAACTTAAACTCCTAGAACATTTCTAATTCCCCAGTGCATTAAAGCTCCATGTGACCCAAACAAAGCCTTCAATACACCAGTGACTCCACACAACCTGAGACCAAGCCTAGCTGAGACGTGCTTTATTCGTGAAGAAATGCTACCAGGGAGCAGGTGGGGGAAGCAGGAGACAGAAGGAGCAACCCCAGTTGTCCTCCCAGATCCTAGGGATCATCCCATCCCATTCTGCCTGTTCACAGCCCCACACAGACAGATGGGAGAAGCCAGGGAAAGAGGATGTAATTTTGTTTGGAGGAAAATATAGCAGCTCCTTGGCTGCAGGGCTTCTTCACAAGCTGATCCCAGATTTGCATACTGCATTTTGCCTTTCCAGAACTCATCCCGGGATGTATTACTAACCTGCACTAGTTCTAATGAGCATGTCTTTAACTCCAGAAATTCTCATGAAGATGGAAGCACAGGAAAGTCGAGTCCTTGGGTAGAGTGCAAAGAACAGCTGAAAACACTTCACCTCAGGAATGGCATTGTGCCTCTGAGATGGGACCTCAACGATGGTTGTTAAATTCTCATACTGGGGATTTCACCAAGTGCTTGCCAGTGTTACTAAACCCTGCAGTTTTCTTGTGCACTCCAGGAGGGTGAGCAGTGCCTGGAGTGCATAAGCCAGTCCTAGGCTCTACTGTCAGTCACTTCCCAACTTCTTCCAGCAGCTGAAATAAATCCCCATCTCAGTCTCCCTTTCTGTACTTAAAAGTAATGCCACTTACCAACCACACAGAGGTATGATAATTATTCACCAAAAGAAGATGCTAAAGAAATGCAAAAATTCAGTTCTCAAGGGATCCATTCCTCTGTACAATTTGCATTTAAGCTTCAGAGGAAATCTGGTGCTTTATCTTGTTCCTTTCTGTCTTGCTTTAGCAGGCTCCTGCTCTGGATAAACAGAATTCCTCTTTGGGTCAGGGTATCATGTCCTCATTTAAAGTATGGCTCAATCCTGTCTAGTCTGGCTTCATACACCAAGAATGGAGGCAGGCAGAGACTTCTCCAGATATCCTTTTTCTATGCCTAATTCTATTTTTGTTCAGTGATACAGTGAAATTCCACACAGAAGTATTATGAGCTTGACTGGCTTTATTTGTTTAACACTTCACATTTTCATTAAGCTGTTGCTACTCGGCAGCCAGTAATTTTATTTGTGTGATAGCTGTATTCATCTCACCCACATGGGTGTAGATGTCGCTCTCCTTTTCTTCTGGCTGAAGAGGCAAAAATCAGCAATGATAGAGTCAAGAGAAAACAGGGAATTCTCAGGTCTGTTTGCAGATAGATATGAGGTATGACTTCTACCTGTTTTTGTGAAACACCTCCCAAAGACTAGGGGTGCCTACAACTAAAATTAAAAAGAGGAAAAAAATTATTTTGGAAGAATACCCTCCCCTACCCAGGTACAAACCAGAAACTGAAGTTATTTCAGCAGAACCAGCCCATTTGACTCAGCACTGAATTCCCCTTATTGAAACTTATTGCTGACTGAGCATTTACAGTATTTGAGTATCAGATTGTAAAGAATTAATTATATGTCTAACCCTTGCCAATCTTTAAGTATCTTTTAAATATCTGGTCCCAGGAGCTGCAAGACCTGATTAGATCTCAAGGAAGAAAAGTCTGGTTGGCTGGCCCTCACCAAGCCCCAATTAGACAATCTTTCACCAAGTTCAGACAACCAGACAGAGAATTACCAACCCTTTTGAAATGTTTATGACTTGAACCGAGACAGTCAAATGACTGAGCCACACCTCTTGGACAGGTTTCAGAAGCCAAGAAACACTAAACATTTCACTGTGCCACTCCCCTTTGACAAGATCAAGGAGCAGGGAAGCAGTGGGTAGGGAATCTGCAGTCTGGGCTGGAGAGCACTGGCATGAGCCATGGATCGGAATGGAGAGGCTGTAACAGACTGCGAGGCCAGAGACGTTCAGTTATGAGATTAGATGGAGATGCCCAACCACAGGCACACCCAGGCAGCACCTGTGGGAAGCTGCAAGCTCAGCTGCCCTGAACATGGCACTGTCACAGTCAGTCCCTGGGCAAGAGGGATCTGCTCTGAGTAGCTGCCCACTGGCACCCAGCTCAGGCAGTGCACTTAAGGGACCAGCAGATAAAGTGTCCTACAGCCTGAACAATGGATCTGAGCAAGCAAAGGGGAAATGGTGAACACTGGGAGATGCATCTCGATTTCTCAGTGTCTCCTCCTGAGTAAACTCTAAATCTTTCTTTCAAGATTAAAAACCTTTACCAAGTGAAAAACAAGCTCAGCATTTCTCTAGCTCCATCCTGTACCCATCCCTCTTCAGAGGACACCCCGGTAGAATACCAGATGCTGGAATAAGCCACAAAAGCCCTCTAAATAATTATCTCCTATCACCTCCTCTGCAAATTTATAGTCCTGCATCTGTGTCAAGACAGAGACCTGCTTCCATCTGTCTAAAATCCATTCTTTACAGAGGATCTGAAGGTGGAATGTTTAACGTTAGCATTTGAAAACGTATTCAGAGACTGGAAAAGAAAGTGACAGTTTTTAAGTGTGCTGTTCAATTGTCTTGTGGACGTTGCTCAAGTGGAGGGGGAGCTTTGTATTTTTTTATAATATGACAAATGATGCCAGTCCCATCTTGTAATTTTCCTTACTGTGCAGCATGTCTGCTCATGATAGATACCAGTGCAGCTGCTTAGGTGTCCCTTTATCTGCTTGGAAAGTATTGTCTGTTTGGAAGCAACTCAACCTAAAACAGCAGCCCCAGAGGGTGAGAGTGAAGAAGAGGGAGGGGTGCGGGGGAGGAAGAGACAAGGGAGTTGTGGACTGGGAACACATTCATGCTTCTCCTGTAAAGATTCTGGAAAAAAGCAAGCATCATATTTAGTTTTAGCTACATCCTCTCTTCCCCTCTCTTAAACCATTCTTTTCTACTGTCACTCAACACCTCTTTACATTCTCTTCCCACAAAGACCCTACCACTAACATACATTTAATTTCACACTTGCAACATGTGGAAACAAAGCAAGCCCTAAACTGCCTTCTGCAAATCTGTGCCAGCACAGAGGAGCCTTCAGGTCACAACCTGAACAGCCTGCAGTTTAAAGGAACATTGAAAATAAAACCAAAACACGTAAAGGAAGGAGAGAGAAGGAAGAAAAAAAAAAAAGGAGGAAAGAAAAAAGAGGAAAAAAAAATCAAAAAGAGTATTTATACTTTGTGTTTAAAGAGACTTTAAACAGGAACTTGCCAATTTTCTGTAACCAGGATTATAAGAGAATAAACTCAAATACTTTGTCCTTCTGCAGAGCCCTCTGAGCTGAATTTCACTCTCTGCAAAATGGCCAATATAGAAAAAAGCTCATAAATCCCTCTGACGTAAGTAACTTCACATTACTCTTGGGGAAACAGAGGCAGAGACAGATTCATTAATCCAAGTAAATGAATCCATGAAGCAGTCTGAATTTCTGAATCCCCATAATATCCCACACTAGAAACAGCACCCAGGGCCCAGCAATTTCCATGCCATGTTGCCTGGCACAAGCAAAGCAAGAGACTTGAACAGATAATAATGTTTTTAGAAAGGAAAAGTACAGTTATTAAACCACACCTGCCCTAGCCAAGCAGAAAAACTCACATTTTGTTACTTTAAAATACCTGCCATCATTTCACTCATTGCATCATTAATACCAAAGACCAAGGTCACATCTGTAAGATGCTACCTCAGAAACCTGCTGAGTAGCAGAGAGCTGCACAGCCTGTCTGAACAGGTGGGTACAAATTCCTGTGGCTCAGCACTGTCAGAGTTAGCCTGCTGGTAATACTCAAGGCTAGCAAGGTTAGGGTTGGTTTGATCTGCCATCATTATTCTGCAGCCTGGGCATATCCTGAGAGGATCTTGCTACAGGCTGGTACTCTGACTTACCACGTACAGTTTCCATGTGTGCACAGGGAAAGAAGGTCTTAAAAAGCTGTTTATGTAGTTACATGTGCATAAAGAACTTTAAAACTAGCACTGAATTAAAGACTTGATTTTTAAGACAAGGCGCTGTTCCTTAAAAATCATCGTGTTTTTTGGTTTTGTTTGTTTGGTTGGTTGGTTTGTTTTTGTTGTTTTGTTTTGATGTTTGGTGGGTTTTTTTGGGTTTTGGGTAGGTTTTTTTGGTGGAGTATGGTTTCTTTGTTTTGAAAATAATAAAATTCCACATGTAAGATCTTGTCAGATGAGCTCAAATTGTGTAAGGTAGTTTTCATTACTGTGACTTAGAACAGGAACTTGCATTCAGGAAGCTCAGCATTTATTGTCTCCCCAAATTTAAGTTGACAGAAAGAGTGTCTGCTCCCACAGGCAGAAAGCTAATTTCACCACCTCTTTTCCACAGTCAGTCTCATTCTCACATGTAAATTCTGCTAACAGCTACCAAAGCACCACCCTGCATGATGCTGACCAAAGACTTCCAAGCACAAGGCTCTGAACTGCACAAACCAATCCTGATCCCACTGCTGCCTGCCTGGGAAGGAAACAGTGTGCTTGCACACACACTCCCCCAGCTCAGCCAGCATGGGGAGGGACAGGAGGGTCACTTGATTTGCAGACAGCTTTTCCATTACTTACTGCAGTGTTTGAACAGCCAACCTGCTCCCCCTTCGTCTGCTCTGTGGTGGCCATTTCTCCAGAGCTGCCCATCATTTCCTTATCAAGTAGTAAAAACGTAGGATCACTAGAGACACAGCTCAGCCTTGCTGAGATTTCATTCTCTCAGCGGGTTGTAAATGCCCCTATAATGTTGGCTTTTTTAATCTTGTGTTATTATTACCCGCGGCTGCCATTCAGTCTGCAGAGAATAAAGCGCCCAGGCTTTCAGGACCCACACAATGGTTCTGTGCATTTGCCAGCGGTTGGGCAAACAATAACTCTGTGTTTCAGCTTTATTGGAAACCTTTCTGTTGTGGGAGGCTGGCTGCATGTGTCCCTCCGCTCAGGCGACGCAGAGGTGCAAGTGGGTGCCTCTGAATTCATCGGTGATTTAGGAGCACGTGCCTTGGCGCTGGCCCATGGAACCAACCTGAAAGTGCACAGGCAGCTGCATCCTGCTGTGAGCCCAGGAACGACAGACACAGACCTGCAGAGCCAGTTGGTCTCCTCTAGATCAGCTGGGGAGTCCCAAGCTCTAACAGGGCCCCTCTGTGAATAATTACGTTCATCTCCGTGTAAACGGTGTTGCCAGCTCATAGGGAGGTGTGATGATATATGACATAACTGTGAAAATGTCAAAACACCGCTACCCTGAACCATATTCTTACAAGAAATCTTGGCTTCCACTTGAAATTAAAGATCCTGCTGCTTGCAAGAAAGGCTTGAAAGCTGGAACAACTGAAAAGCACAAATTAGAATGCAAAGAAAATTTGAAAAATGCAGGGCTCTTCTAATTCAGGGAGACTGATTGTTTTGGTCAGCTCATTATTGCTTGCAGGGGACACTGCAGATGTGTGAACTCTTAGAGAGCTGAAAATATCCCTTCACTCAAGAAAACAAGCCCTGTTGCAGACTCCTCACATACTGAAAAGCTAAGAGGAAAGTCAGAATATCCCACAAAACCGCAAGGTTTACTTGTAAAACCATTTAGAAATACACTAGGGTTATTTCATTTATCTTCTGGTTTTAAGCAATTGACTCACATTCTCATACCAATTCTGTCTAGGCAGGAGGGTTAGTTTATTGTATTTTATTTATTCCTTCCTTTTTCTTTTTTTCAATAAAAACACAGAACTAAAATTCTCATGTACTTATAAAACTTAGGTACAACTCCACAAAACTAGGGCAATAGAAAATGTGCCAAATATTTCAAGGCTTGGCAACAGCGAGCCTGCCTGTCTCTCTGTGGCAGGAGGAATGTCTGTCTGTCTCAGCCAATGTTTCTGAGTAGGAATGTCTCATCCTGATAGCCCATGTACATATAAAACACCTATACTGTCAGCTCTCCAGGAAGAGACCTTGACATTTTGCAGAATACCACATCCCAACCCCCTCCTCTTCTGAATAGCAGCAGAAGGCAGAAAAAAAAACTAGTAGATGGGAAAATGTAAGAATCAGGTGCTGCCTTCAGCAAGGATTAAAGTTAAAATGGAAGAGGTAGTGATGAAATGAGCACAGCCAAGTCACTGGAATTGATGCACCAAGGAACCAACTTCCAGGTTTCCCAAACCTATGGCCACAGTTGGCCTGTCCTACTCCCTCTCCTGTGGGCCAAGAGAAGAGAGAATTTGAAGGGGAAGAAACCAAGGCTTTGCTGTCTTAAACAAAATAAATAGAAGGTGCATGGTTTCAGGAAATATTGCATTATTGTCATGGTATTATGTGCTTCATGTACCTGGTGAGAGAAACTGCAAGCCTCATTCTGAGCTCTCACCTTACAGCAACTGGGCTGGCACAGGCAGGTGAGCTCTGCTCTCTGTGGACGCAGAAACGGGATTGCAATGCTCTCTTCCTGAAAAGAGTAATGAGGTGCCCAGAGAGCCTGCCGAGGTGTCAGAGAAACTGATGCTGATGGACCCTTTGCAGGCCAAAGACAGATTAAGAATAACACAATACCAGCATAACAGCACCTTATCAACATCCCCGCGAGTGCTAAGAAGTGAATTTGAGCGAAGGCTGTGACACCTGTCTGCATCACAGCCCTGCTATTACTGCCTTCCGACTTCCCGCACAATCCAAGTGTCCAAATGGCTTTGAAGCAAGAAGCAGCAAGACAGGAAGGTGAATCTGAACTCTGATCAGCTGTCTGAAGAGACAGTATGAATACCTTACATTTCAGTAACACTTTTCATCCATAACGAATCTGAGACATCCATTGAACCTCCACACTCCAAACCACAGAAGTAATATCTGCCCAGGTAGAGATGGGCAAATAAACACAAGTTAAATGACTGTTCAAGGTTGTCCAAGGACTACGAGAGACACACGTCTAGCAAGTAGATTACTCTTCCCTTTTGAAAGGCACACAGACACACGCACAGGGGATTGAAACTGCCTAGCCAGGTGTGGAGCCTGCTGTGATCAACACAGCTTCACTGAGCAGCAACTCTTCTCCATGCTGTTTCACTGGTGCTAAAATGTGAAAAAGCAAACCTTTATAACAGAGTTCTTTCAAACAGCTGCAAAGAGGTGTGGGGATTTTGCATCTGGGCTAAGTTGCTACAATCTACATATCTTATTTGTTTGCTAGTTATTAAATTACCCACAAGCCATCAACAATTCAAGTCTCTCTCTGAGAGGCAGAGATTAACTAGGAATTGCTATGCAGAAATGCTGCTCATCTCTCTCTCTAGTGAGATCAGCCTCATGATGAGTTGCGGACATTTGGGAACAAAGGTGAGCCTTTCTGCAAGAAATGAGAGGCACAGAAAGATGGGAAAACGATGCTACAGGGAGAAGAGGATTTATTTGCAAGGCAAGAATCTATCACGAATAGTTTCACACACACACTGCAAGCCACGGACTGTGACCAAACACACTCGTGTATCTGGAGCACAGGAAGCTGCACTTATGTCCAAGCACTAATGCAAATGACATTTTCTGTGAAAGACAATGAGGCCAGTATGTAAATACTAATTTAACAATCTAGTTGACAAAGCCTCAGCTGATCTATAAATAGCTGGTTTATTAGCAGGTGATGCTGAAGGCAGCTATCCTGGCTCCATTTCCCACAATTCCCTGTGCCATCTTGTTTTTATTGACCCCGGAGACACAAGGACTCTTAACTGTATGCAGCTCACTCCTCCATCGCTACCTGCAGAGTAGCTACAAACACTTGACAACACAATACATATTTATCAATGCCCTTACACGACAAGGATCCTGCAACACCACGCACACAATGGCTCCCAGTGCTCAATTAAAGAGAGCAAATGGCTTAGAAAAATAAAAGAATCACACAGCCTTGCTTTTAAACAGGAGGAGCTGGTCATTCAGGTGCCAACAGGCATTTAGGGAATGATTGACACAGAGCCAGAGCCGGGCACTGTCCATCCACATTTACACTGTGTATTGGCAAACTGAGAATCTAGGATGGCAACACCTTTAGTAACTCAAGGCCACCAAAGAAGCATTTTACCATCTCAAAACAAGATGTCAAAATCCTAATCTTTTTATGCTTCATGTTTCATTTCATCAGGAATTATTATTTTATAGTACATAATAAAACTTACAACTCTTTACCACCTCCTCAATCTGCACATGCAGGAGTCCCTTCTTTCACAGAGGCACAAGACAGCTATTTAACAGCAGACAGCAACACCAGAGCCTAGGGCCAGCAGGCAAGAATACTGCATCCTGGTAAAATTGCTGTGCCATTTGGAGCAACACACCAGAACTGCCCTAACTGCAGCATGGTCGGCATCCATGGAAACCACACGAAATATGATGTTTTAGGCTATTCACATGGATTTGTAGATATTCTCCAGGAGTGTTCTAAGGCTTCAGTCTTCCTCTTGCTGCAAAGAACAGTGACAACATACTTGATGAGCTGGGCTTGTAAATAGCGAGATTGAATTAGAGGAACAGAATAGACTTTGTTATCCCTTCCTCCCACTTGCTTCAAATTTCTAAAGAAACCTTCCAAATACAAGAAGTTGCTGTGTATTTCACGGCCATATGATAAGCAGGAGTAAAAAATTTAAAAAAAAACACAAAATCAACACTTATTTTTTCATAAAGTCCATCATATTCTTACAGCTTGTATAGTGCAGGCTCCAGAGTTTATCCTGAGAGGGAACTTACTGTGCCCAGCCCTGCACTAACGTCAGCAAGGGCAGAGGCTGCTCGTGACTGGGAGGCTCACGCTCTCAGCCCTGGTACATCCCCTGCCCCACTGCTGCACCCTCACTTCTCAACACTGTCCACTCAATGAGGTGACAGGAGTTTCCAGAACACTGATTTGGTCTGCCACAGCTCAGCAGATCCGTTCCAAACGATCGCAGTGATCTGTGCCAACGGCAGCACGGTTCCCTATGGAGAGGTCTTTGGATAAAGGACTGCTCCTTCACTTGTCTTAACAACAAACCTTTACAGTTTGGTTTTTTTAAAGTTTTATTAAACACGAGGGTTAAACTCATATTTATATGATTGCAAACCTGTGACAGTCTTACAGTTGTTTTTAAGACCACCAAGGACTGTGAAAAAGTAACTTTTCTAATTAATAATTAGTAATTTTCTAATTCTAATTAGTAAGTTCACTTACCAATTTGTCTTTTGTTAGTGAACATATTTCTCTTTTCTAGTATTTATAGAAATGAGATAGAGGAGCTTGACTTAGCTGAAAAGAAAGTTAAAATAAAGGTGCTCTCAGAAATTCTGTGGAATTTAGCAAGAGAAGTGATACATTACAAAAAAAGAAATCAGTAGTTTTCATTAATCAATTAGGAAAAAACCCAGTATAATAACAATTTGCAATGATCTTGACAATATTATTTAATAAAACTGTCATAAATCTAATGGCAACAGACACAAGTACCAAAGAAGAATTGAAACATTTTACATAGTTCAGTAAATGTAAGATGCTGCAACAAGGTGTCAAAACAGCCTTCCCAAGAGAATCCACACAGTTGCTGTTTCCTTTGCCTTTGATGTAAAGCTGCATGTAAACCTGCAGTGCCAAACAACTCAAAAGAAGCTTGTTCTATCCCTCAAATCTCTGCATTTCCTGTAGCTCTGGCAAAGTTCCTGCTTCCTTTGGCTGTTGTCTCCTTTCTGATCAGCATATCCATTGCCCAGATCCTTGATTCCACACCCCAGCCAGTTGTATTCCAGGAGCAGTTAGCAGCCAGCACCCAAAGAAAACTTTAACTAAGTTTGGCTCTGTCTGAAGCAAATTTTGAGCAACTGGAGCACAAATGAAATCCAACTTATCCACAGTAATTCATTCTCCACACTTGTTTAAGCATGGTCACTCACCGAGGACAGACTGGCAGCCTTCTCTGTGGGCTGTGGATTCCACTGCACTGCCAGAAGCTGTGCTGAGACAAGTCCACATCACACGTCAGTGAAGATGGACTGCACCCTTCAGCTCTGGGATGAAAAAATCAAACTGCTAGATAGGTTCTCTTCCTTGCTGGATACACTGATTTTTAGCAACGGGAAAAGCCAATTAAAGTTGATAAAGACACATTCTCTGCTGATTTTTCCTTACTGCCCACTGCTCAGTGCTGGTATAATGGATAACGTTCTGCCTGTGGGTGTATTTTCTAAGATCTGTCAGTTCTGACAGCATTTTGGCACCTGGATAACTCAAGATCTATACTGAGGGTCCAGGAATGCACTATTTCTCAGTAGCTGATGGGTACATTTTTCAGCAAGGCTTCCCTAATTAAAGGGCTGGAAAGAGATGGGATCAAATTGATAGGCTTTGCAGTCAGATGTTTTATGCTTAGTTTGATGAATTATAAATCACCTTTTGCAACTTTCAGAACACGTGAGAAGAACACGTAAGAGAAACTACAGCAATATGTCCAGAATATCACAGTGTAATTATTTATTTTCAAATTTTACCTCTGTCCCTATGGCAAGGCTATTAACGACATACTCAAGAGGAGCAATGCTCACTGAAATAAAAAATAAAAACATCAAAAAGAGAAGTGAAGCTTTGAAATGGGATGCTGCTGGTCTGGAGGTACTCCCACAAGGAAGTGTTCTGCCCCAGGTGGGACAGAAGATGTGTCCCTCCTCCTTCAAGCATCACTCTGGGCTGGGAACACCGCCTGGAACTGAGTGCTCAGCTCAATCAGCCACATCCTCTGGCAGACCAGCAGGAAGCTTTGCCTTGTCCTCAGCCATCACAGCCTTGTGTCAGGGCTAGAGAAACCACTGTCAAATTAAATGCTTTGACTTCACTCCCTGTAAAACTGCATGAAGACACTGTATTCTGTGCTGGTTTCGTTGTCTCTGTCAGAGCCCCTTCCCTATATACAGTGAAATGCAACTCCAGAGAGGCCACTGGCAAGACCTTTCAGAATAACCAGTTTGTTCTGGTTTTAATGGGATCCTTAAGTACTGAAGTTCTCTTTTTTTGCAGGGTGTGTGTGGGTGTGTGGGGGTGTGTGTGTGTGTGTTTGTGTGTGTGTGGAGAGGAACAAAAAATACCCCAAACCAGGATGTGAGAGCCCAGTATCCCAGTGTGAACATTCCAAAGTGCCTTGCTGTCAGTGGTGTTCAGAACAGTGCAGACTTTAAACCTATAGAGAAGATAGTCACAGAGTAACCATTTGGAATAGGGAGAAAACAGTTGGTAATTTAAACCATGAAACCAAAGAAATACAATACAAAGCAATCAGGATGTGAAAAGCACTTCCAGGCACTGAGAGGTTAAAACAATTATTTGAACAGCTGGGAAAATTAAAATGGTAAAATAATAGCTACCCTTCAAAATTCTACAGATGCAAAGAGACTCTTCAATGAATAACTGATAAAGGGGAAAACACATTTTAAAAGAGAAACTGTTTCACGCATGAAGGTCATATAAGTAACAGCTCCTCTTAAGAACCCGGATTTCCAGGCTTGGCAAGAGATGAAGAGCTGAGGTTAACACAGCAGCCTTTTACCTTGAGGGACCTAGGGTAAAATCCTGAATACTTTAAGTTACACAAGAAAGTGACTTTGGGCATATTCCTTCTACTGTTTTTTTGGAAAAATACCTAGTCTGTTCCCCACTGTAGCAAAAGCAAGGTCGCGGGAGCATGCTGGAATTGTTGTAGCAGTTTGTTTCCTTTCCCAAGGAATTCTTCCAGCCCCAATGACTCCAGCAAATGGTGCAACCAGAGCCACCAGTTAAGGTAGTTTAACTGCTGTTATCTAGGGCTCCTCCAGATACATAACCTTGCTCTGGCACAAAGGTGGTGATATGTGATTTTTCAGGTAAAAAAGACAGTCTGTAACAAGTAGCTTTGCTATTCAAGAAAGGTCTAACTGGAAGAATAATGCCAGTCAGGATTGCAGTGTGTAAGCCACGGTGTACACAGTGCTGCTCATCAGGACTGGGTACACAGAGAGACACACATCCAGGGGACCCACAACTACAGCAGAGCCATCTCCAGGGCAGGGAGGAGCTGAAAGAACACAGCCAGGGAAGGTTTAGCTGCCACTTGGCTCCAGCTATCCCTGTAGGCAATGGATCCTTTCTCTCTACTAGCTATTTTAAATCAAGAAATCAAAAACTTTCAGCAAGTAGAGAAAAATTGACAACTGAATATGCAACACTGTAGAGAAGAAATCGGCTGTACAGTGCCAGCTCTTGTTTCCATTCCTCACCCACCGCAAATGCACAACCTCTTCCACATAAACACCGTGCAAAATGTTAAAAGGACAGCAACTGAACACACCTCATCAGAGTCCAAAAACATGGATCCTTTGGCAAAAAAATGCAGAATCAGAACAGAAGGCCAAATCCATCCACCCCAGCAGTCAACTCTTGTATCATTCACACATATCATTTCACCAGTCTGCAACTGGAAAGTCTTAACTCTTACTTTTTTCTTTCTATCTTTTACTTCTAAAGAAATAAATTAGACAGCATAAACATTGAGATCCTCCTGTAAGAAGACTTTTTCTCCAATTAAAAGTAGGTTTTCCAGGACGATTTGGGCATTTCTGAAGGTCTAAGGCATAGCCTCCTCATCCTTTTCTCTTCAGAGTAGAGCCTACTCCACTCTACCCTGAACACCATCAGCATATTTCAGTTGACAATCATCTGGTATTGAGCCCTGATGCTGTCAGGTGTCTCCTCTGATGGATTAGGCTGCTCATTAGGCAAGGATACTAAAAGAAAACATGAAGACTATGAGCCTGCAACCTCCCTTATACAACTTGCTGCAATTACCTTGAACCCTTAGCTACTTACACCAGGTTTGACCACTTTCAGGACCATAAGTGTCCAACAAGTAGCAGAAAGGAGTAGTTGTGCCTATGCCAAACCAAAGTAGCCTGTGCCACAGAAAGTAACACAGCTGACAGAAGGTTTTCAATAAAGATCTTGATCTTCCTATGGTCCCAAAGGAACCTGTGACACATTTTTACAAGAGCCAGGGCCCTGGTATTCTGCCAAGCTACATACATTTTGTCTAAACTGAAATTATGATTATAGCTTTAATTCAATATGCTCTCCTTCACTTCTGATCCTAATCTGCTGGCAGGAGCTGTTGGACCAGTAAGCACCTGCTTTTTTTTGCCCTTTAGGTGACTTCGTCACTGTGCTGCCTGAACAGATGCCAGCAGCTAGAGCTGCACAGCAAAATCATTTAGGAAGTTCACCAGCTGGGTACAAAACCTGCCCTAGCAGAGCTCCTGATCCCACTGGGAAACCTGCAGATCCATCTCTGGTACCTTGTCATGGCACTGGTTGTGGTTAGAACATAGAACTGGAATACCTCAGCTTGTCCCTTCACTGTGCCAGCATGATGACCAGTCATCAGTCTTTTACTTGCCCAAGGTTAAACAGCATCCTGCAGAGCTGCTGCATAGCTGGGTAATGTACTCTGGGGTTTTTCAGGGTTCAAAGAATGAAAAGAACTGAAAACATTCTGACAAAATGCAAAGAACTTGAGGTAGAGAAATAAGGTGTGAGGCTTGCAAAACACCCACCCTTTCTACCCTCCTTCCATGGGGTCTCTGATCCTTACCCATCTTTCCTGCAGTCAAAGTCCCCTGTGCCAAGCAGCTTTCATGTTCAGTGAGGAGTGCAGGAGGAGCAGGGAGATGCAGAGGATTGCACTATGTCCTTATGAGCTTCCAGCACTCAGAACCCAAAGATTTCTTTTGCTCCTCTGATCAGCCATGTTCAGATGCATATTTAAAAATAAGACAGACACTGAACTCTGTCTTGCCCCTTGAGGGAATTGCAGCCTCCTCTTTCCAAACCGCCAGTTCAGTGCTGCAGGGAATAGGCAGCCTGGTGTCAGCTCCAATATAGGTTTTGAAATGAAAGGAATGCAAACGAAGGGGACAGAAGAGAGGCAAGGAGGGAGGGAGAAGGTGCAGAGACACTGGAAGGAAGCAGGTGAAAAAATGAAAACAGAGGGGAAAGGAAAAATCTGAGCCCAGACTAGAAATAGGTAAAAGAGAAGGAAGGAGGAGGAAGAGGAGGCAGCAAACCCAGGCAATAACATATCTGTAGCTCGCTTGTTCAGACTACAAGAAGAAACCTACACATGGCCAGAACTGTTCGTGCTAAGTGGTGAGAAGGAGATAAGTGAGCCACACATAAAATATATGTAAAATACCCACAGTCTGAGTTTTAATCACAGAACATCACGGAAGAGTTTTGGAACAATTTGCCTTGCTTCTAGCTTGAATATTTGCTATGCACTCTCCTGACCTCATAGGGACCAACCTCAGTGCCAGCATGGCACTGCAACAACCTGGAATTCAGCACACCACAAAAAAAAATCAACCAAATCAAAAATATAATGGATAAAATAACGTGGAAGTGCTATACAGAACTTGATTCTGGTGCCAGTGAGACAAAATGGGGATTCCTGAGCCTTCATGTTTCCACATCTTGCACAAGAGGGTTGGCAATTGCTAGTATTTTTAAGCTTAAGAGAAGGATTCCAAGCAGCAAGCTCAGGGAAACAGGTTTAAAAACCATAAAAAGATATCGTTGGTCTATTGAAAAAAACCCAAACAGATAATCAAGTGCATACCTAGATGTAAACTTGCAAATAAGAAATGCCAAGTCAAAAATCAGGAGGGCAAGTTCTTACAGCTCTACAACGTGCACTTCCAGAAACTCATTGGAATTTCAGTGGTACTTGAGAAATTCGTGCCAAGATCAAGAAATGCTTCCAACTGCTGATTCTGAAGCAATTATCAAGAAGAACACAAGCCTTGCCTGAGGTGAAACACACAGTATGGTGTAAACCTACCATCCTGCTGTCAGGATGGACCAGGTACCATGGTACGCACAAATCAAAATTGATGCAGCCAAGGAAAGCACCAACAGAGAGAGCAAAGCAAAAGCCAAGGATCACAAGATAGGACCCAGATGAACAGTTACAGCCTAGAGGCTTATGGAGCAGTTCAGAGCCACTGAAGAAATTCTCTTGCATACCTGGCTGGTGGGTCCAAACATCAGTTGGATCCAAACCTGCTGGGAGGATTAACAGCTACAGATTAACACATAATCCTTATAACCTTTTATCCACATGACAGTGTACCAGACATCTGTGCCTTAGAAGACTCTTCTCAAGGGAAGGTGCCTACTTCAGCCTTCAAGCACCACAACATCCCTGCTTTATGTTGTCCCTTAAGAAAAGCTTTTCATAGCAGCAATGAAAGCTTTTTGCACTGAACAGCTGGAACCAAAGTCAAAGCACAACGTGGCAGTTTTCTTGGCTGAACAGGGATGCCATCAAAGCTGAGCTTCACAGGAAAAAAGTCTGTATTGACAAAGGTTTGAGACAGTGGTTCAAGAGTTGAAGGGAGTCAAAATTACAATTGGCAGGATTTTCAAGAGGAATATTTTGAACCTTATCCTTCTGCTACAGCTGGCATTCAGAAATTATCTCCCTTACTTCCTCCCTTTAAATATTTTTTCCCGTAACACTTATCAAAGCCACCACCTTCTCAGCAGGAACAGTCAGGACTTGTCAGATCTCCCCAGATGCTGAGATTAGCTAGCTCTCTTCTCCATGTGGGAGCTCTCAGATCCCACAACTTAGTGAGGCAAGGATTTGGACTTGGGATTCAAGTTTTCATGAGGGAATTTCTGTTATTATAGCAGATCTAGTTCCAGACACAGCCACTGTGAACCATGTGACAGGATATGAATCCTCTTCTGTATATTCCTTCTGTGTGATCTCCCTCTTCATTTCTTCACACCCCCCTTTTCTCTACAGTATTGCAGCACTTCATTGATTCAACACAATCAACAAGAGAGCATGAAGGCAGAGGCAGCTCTCAGATTGGAACAGCTGGTTTTCTTGATGGCATCATGTCCCAAAGAGAGGTAAGGAATCACAAGAAAAGAGACTGCTTATTCTCAACAGCAAACAACTCCAGACCAGAGAAGAAAGCACAACCCTGCTGACTGAGAGAAAGGCAGCAGTGGGATTTTGAATATATTTCACACTCCTTGATGGATCATGCTTGAAGATTTTTGTGGGGAAGCAGAGCTCAGAGGAAACCACGCTTCAAAGCCTATCACTGTACTCAAGGGGCCTATGAAAACTTTATAAATATGAACCCCCGCTATCCCGTCCAAAGCCCACCTGCAGACCTGCTGACACAACCAGCTCTGCCATGCTCCACAACCACTGCATCTCCCTTCCACCAGGATTTGGAATAAGCTCCTGCCAGCCATGCCAAAACAGGCTTAATAATAGATGGACAAGGATGACCAGTGGGGACTGAAAAAAACCCAGTCAAAAGTCATTGACCCTGTGAGCAACCTCTGAACGAGCTGTGACAGCACAGCCACGTCACAACCAACAACCACAATGAGCACTCACATCAGTGAGCTGGCAGACCTTAGGCTGTTTCATTCACACACAGTTGCCTGTCACACCAGTCCTTGGACACAGGACCACAACACTGTGACATTTCCTCTTCCCTCATCTCAGCTGCTGTCCTGCCTCAACATAAAGCAGCAAAAGCAAGCTACTGAGGAACTGACAACTGCCTGCTCATCAGCAGCACAAAGTGCTGAGGCCAGCAAGGATCTGCAGTTGCTCTGATCCCCAGAGCTCAAATTTTCCAAGCATGAAACATTTGCTTGAACAACACAACAACTGGTGAAGGAAGCAAGACCACAGGCTACCTTAAATCCACAAACCCTTTTCTTTTTCCAGGCTGCTCACACCTAATACTCTTTTATCTCACCCTAAAATAACAGAACAGGCCTTAGAGGATCAAGCTATAAACTTTTGAAAGCTTTCTGTAGACCTTTCTTGCAACAAGGACTTTGTTGCCATTTCTCAAAAGCAAAAAAGGAAATCAATACTTAGACAGACACAGCATATTCCAAAGGACAATCTTCTCAGTTGCTGCAGTGAGTCTCTCCAATGAAGGTGATCACAATGGTAGGCAGAAGTTAACCCCTCAAACATTCAGGCAAGCCAGAGTCTTCAAGCAGAAATAGGTTGTTCATGAGCAGCCATTTGGATTTCTCCAGATTCATGTGTCTAAGTTTCTCTGTGACCAAACTCACGTCTCATAAAGAGTGAGTCAATATCCTTTCCCCCTGCACAAGCACCACTGGGGTCCCTTCCCTCCACCTAATTGCCTGTTTTCACAAGGTATACAGGAACTTATTACTTCAGAGCCCTTGTGCTTCTGAGGAACACCACTGCAACTCACCAGCAGGTTTAGAGTAAGCAGAGTGGGACATAAACTGGGCTCATGGATGTGCAACATGGCTATGTGAGTCCCACTTCCTTAAGCAGGGTAAAGCTCCAGACATGGCTTGGAGGGAGCCCCACATTCAGGAGGAGTGCTGGCACACTGAACCCAGGACAGTGTCACCCACGTCACCTGAGCAGGCTCTGCCCTGCTCTCCAGGGTCTGCTCTGTATATGGCAAAGCTCCTACCAGCATCTGTTCAGTTTTTATACAAAGCAAGTCAGGGCTCTGCAAGGCAGTACAACATGTTTGTTAACATTTCAGTCCCTCAGAGAGAAGTTCTCCTTTGGCTTTGTGTCAGCCACCTTTGGCTGTGTCAGAAAACAGTGCATAGCCTGCTCTCTCAAGCAAAGCCGTTTGCCTGTGCAAAGGTTCCCAGCAAACAGACAGGAGGCTGCAGCTGAAGAAAGGAGACCTGGGATCACTGCACACAATCTCACCTTTTATTATTTAGCCACATTTACTGAACACAGTCTGGCTCTAATCCGTCAGTGCAAGAAGCCTGTTAATACACTCACCTGCTAGGAGAGACTTTCCTGTGTTTTATGGGGTTCTATTGTAGCAAATGTCAAAGCAAGAAGGCACTAAGAAGTGTCTCACAGCCTGGGCTGTGTTGGGCTCTTTCCCAGCCAGCACTCATCTGATACTGGATTAAACAAGGAACTTGAGAGCATTCTGTTGTCTCAAGTTCACAACATAGCTTTGTGTGCACACAAGCCACCCATCAGCAGCTGCAAGAACAAAGCATGACTTTCACTTTTAATGGCTTCCAAAATGCTTGTTGTTTTTGAACCAAGTGGCAGCCCATGTGCCTCAAGACATTTGATAAAGACTGGGAAGCAGGAACTGCATTAGATCATTACACCCAGTCTATCTTCAGCAATGAACCTGCTTCTGCTCCAGAGGTCAATCTGGAGTCTACACAAGCTGTAGAGCTTTAAGGTTGGCTTTTGCAGAATACAGGGATCACTGGTGCCATACAAGGTCTTCACAAAAATTCCTCTAGTGCACTCCAGCTCTGTCACACTGCCTTCATCATGTCAGCTCAAGGTACACACAGCAAGGAACACTCCTACCTCGATCACAACACCCAATACATTTTTCAGTGGCTGTCTACTTTTACAAGATTTGAGAAGATTTCCTGAGCCTCAGAATACTCCTAAATACACTTAGGCTTGGTACCAAAAGATAAAATACAACCTTGATGTGCCACAGGAAGTTAAACAGTACTGACAACACCCCAGGGGCCCCAAAATACTACAGAGCTTGTTAAATGATGGTAATCCTAAGCAGGCCACAGTTAGCACCACTGAAGAACAAAAGTTTTCAATAGTCCCTGCTGATATGACCTGAGGGAAACTCTTGTGTTCAAAGCCACCTGAATCCATGAAGAGACAGGGTCAGAACACCCAGAGGATCATTAGAATTATCCATATAACTTCCCAGCACACTATGTTTAGCTGCAGTCAGTGCCTCAAAAGAAAGATACATTTCCTTCCTTCTTCCACCCATGAAAAGTAATCAGCAGAAGTTCTCAAACATGGAATTAAGATGGCATTGAGATGGGACAAACAAATAGTAATTCAATCTCCTTTTCAAATCCTTTGGAGAGATCAACAAGAATCTACATTGTATCCATAACCAGAAACTCTCCTATTCTGACAAAGAACTTATTTTATCAAGCTATCAAGTAGGTAACTGAAACACAGTGTATTACTTACCCTACTGCATCACACAATATAAAAACCTCAATTCTTTGATATTTAGAAACTTGTTGGTTTTGGTTTTTTTTTAATCTTATGCCAATATACTATTCTAAATTGCAAGGTTCACAGTTCTATCAGCAAAAAGTCTCTAATGTTAAGAGGTTTTTTTAAACAGCAGCTGAGCAGGGGCCCATCACATACCTGGGCACTGCTTGTCTGAGCCCTTACAGGCAGCCAGAGAGAACCCACAAATCAGTTCAGTCCTGTATCACTCTCCTATTTCCACAACAGTCAGGAGAAAAAAACTTCAAGAACAGAAAGGAGGTGCTTTTAATTTAACATCTAAAGAAGAAAGGTGTGTCCTAGACAAAAACTGAACTGCTTCAGTAGCTGTGTCAGGGCACTGCATGGTACTAAAAAGAGAATAAACTCAGAACAACTGCAAGTCATGAGTAGGAAACGTCCTTCAGAAAATAAAACAAACGTAAAAGTTTCACAGCAGTTTGGTCTGAATGCAGGAAGAAAAGACGTTGCAGCTGCTATCATCTCCCTAAATTTTAAGCTTGCTTTTTGTCCAGTTATCTGATTTCGTGAGGATTTGTATTGTGAACAAAACTTCAAGCAAGCAGAAAGAACATCTGAAGATCCAGGAATCGGTACAGGTACAAGCAACTGTAATGAGCAGGTACCATCTCCCACCTGGCAGGACACTGCCATCTGCCAAAGGCTTGCACGGCCTGGACATGTGGGTGCTCCCTTCAGTTTTTAATGTAGTGTCCATACTTTACGAGTCATTAGAATATTTCAAATCATCCTCATCAGCAAACTCAAAGAGGAATCCAGGGAAAAAGCAAATTATTAAAAACATCCTCCATTTTCATATGAAATACTTGGACCAGGTTGGGGTTGAAGTACACACTCCACAGAGAGGAAACTGGAATAATCAAAATGCACAATTCAACCAGTTCAGGAGTTTAAAAAAAACCTAAAATTATAATCTTTTTTCACCAATGTTAAATTCATTCTGAGGGAACTAGGTACCAGCTGGGACACAAAAATGCTGCCAATGTAGTGGTGATTGTTGAGACCTCCCAGTCCCCCCAAAAACGAACAGTGTAATAGTGCTTTATTAACAGCCCAAACCAAGAAACCCTGAGCTTTCTGTTCCACAGCTCAGTAAAGTAACCCAAGAGATGAGCTCCTCAGAAATATAAGCCAAGTCCTTGTGGGCAGCAAACGTGGACTGATTAACCCAAGGGGAGAGAATGCAGAGGCAGATGGGCAGAGGTAATCAGAAATGACAGAAAGATAAGCAGGCAGAGGGCAAGCAGAGTGCTTGAAGGACAGAGGCAGAAGAGATGAAATTTCATAGCATACAGGTATTTTAAAAGTTAAATCAACAGCTTTCCAATACCATTATTTAAAAAATCATTCCCCCTAATATATGCAGGAAGCCAGCTGCTTGTGAAATGACCTTTAAACCCTACGTACCATGCCTTATTAGACTAATTCAGAGCTGGAGGTTGGCTGATCCTGAAATCCATTTATACAGGACAAACAGGCATTCAGCAGGGACAAGGAGCGAACACATTGTCAAAATAATTTTGTCTGCATTTCTGCATGCATACTCAGGCTCAACACAGTAGAGCAGCACTTCTCCAGCTTCAGAAATAAGGTACACCAGACATTGCAGCACCACCCTAACTCAAGGCTTCTCTTCCTTCTTCCCTCACATTACAAAGGTAACAAACTTTAACAAGTATTGTCTTTCTGGACAGCTTTTGTGAGGTCTTCTGCAGAGGTCTTTAAGAGCCTTGCACCAACTCTTAAAAGCCTCAGTAGAGGCCTCTAACCAAAAAAGATGTTATAACCAGAAGAATGTTTCTTGCCAGAGATGGAAGTATCAGTAGTGGAGCTAACTCGAACATTGTACTCGGAACACTGTCTTCAACACGTCTTGCTCCTGTATTTGAAGCTCTGGTGTCAGAAAGGTTTCTTCAATTGGTTTGCAAAGGTTTAGCTAGGACTGAAAGCTTTAAATTGTTTTGGAAGCATCACGAGTATGTCAGGAAATATCTCGAGACAAGGAGGCCTGTTGGGCAGACAGACAGTGTCACAGGCGGGTGAAAATCACAAACAATTACTGCAGGCATGATGCAGAAAGAAACTTTCCCTTGAAGTTTGGATTTTGTAACAGATGAATGCTCCACAGCCTTAGAAGAGGAGGCTCTGTGGAGAGAACAAACACTACTAGCAAGCAGCATCAGGGCAACGTCTGCAAATCTCCAGTATGCCACAGTTCTGAAAAGGATTTGCTTCCCACTAATAGGAGGGCTCATCCATCATTCACTAACTTCCAAAGGAGGGCTACTTAGAGCAGTCTTGCTTGCTTGGAAGCAACTCTTCCAGTTGAATGGGACCAGTGCTACAATAACCCCTGCACACTGCCCACACAGACACATTCAGCTGAGTGGTGAAGGCTGTAAATCCCACTAGTCCTCCAAGTACTCAGCCCCAAAATCTGTGACAAAAATCTGATGGATGGTGTGTGGAGACTGCAAACTGCACACAGCAGGAAACCATCCTGTGCAGACTACGATCAACAAAGAGCATAACAAATCTTTGGTTTCCCCAGTTTGTCATCAAGGCTTTGGCATCTCTGATAAAATTTCCCAAGTTATAGCCAAGTTGTCAGGGAACGGATCTAACATTGTACGGAAGTTATGGAAGTCAGGGCTACTTTGGAACTTCCTGGGAGACTGAAAGCACTTGACCACTGACCTTGTGCTTCTAACCAGCAGTTGCTATCAACAGCAATTTTTGTGGATCTGTTTCAATCTAACTTCAGCAGCAAAACACATAGTTTAAAAATTGGAAATAAACTTCTTTCTGTCCAAGACTGCTTGGTCATCAGTCTCGTGGAATTAATCTGAGTAAGAATTTCCACTTCCCACTTGCCAACAGTGCTACAAATCTTTTGTGAAAGAATCTGGCATTAAAACAGCCAGATTTATCAGAACAGTCTCTCACCCCCAAGCAACTATTTTCCATACTAGATAAGCCTGACTGAATACAGGCTACAGTTCTCAGGAAAATGCTGCCTAACACACCATACAGAGAACACAGAACTAAAGAAACATTTGATCCATGTAGTCCCACTAATTTAAGCCTAAAGAGAAATAATTTTTGAAAAGAAAGTGAGAGAATACCAAGACTGAAATTTTTATACCGAAGTCTAATCAGACTTTTCAGATACACCCACTCAAAGACCTCATTAGAGCATCATGTCAGCTAAGATGTGTCACTCCTGACCAGCTAACTCTTATAGTATTTTAATATATTATAGTATTTAGTAATTGAAAAAAAAAAATTTAGACTGTTTTTAAACACTTTCAGGCAAACTAGGTTTTAAACCAAGAACTGTAGCAAGAACACATTTTAGAAATAACAAAATACCAAATAATTCAACTTCAGAAATTGTAATGTCATGCTGCCTTTTTTCCCTCTTTACAGAAGTTGTTTTCAAAAATCATCTGTAAAACATACTATTTAGATTAACTTTGCCAGTAAATATATCTGAAATCAGAACCATCAAGCAAGAAATTAGACTCAAAAGCAATTATGCCTCACTGCAACAATGTCAAAACCCCCAAACAAATAAAAACCAGAAAACAAAAAATAAATGCACAGGAACTGGGTGTTGAACTGTTATAAAACAGACTGTTTATGAGAAGAGAAACGCAGTCAGGAGTCCTCCTTCCAGATCAGGCAATGGATACAAGAACTTCAGAGGTGAAGATGATGTAGAATATGGACTAAGAATCACTGAAAGAGGAGCTCTGAAGCACAGCCAAGCAAGTTTTAAACTTATTTCTGTTCAATTTCTTCAAAAATTATAAACTTGAGGAAGTTTAGGCTTTACAGGGACTACAAAGAGCAGACAGAGAAGAGAATTTGTTTGTGTGGGTTAATAAGTGCTTACAACACACCAGGCTGTGGGGAACATCAGAGCTTCATGTAGTGCTGAGACACAGAGTAAATAAAGAACTTATGCCTCCAGTTTCATAAATACTAGGTATAGGCAGCAGACATTTCCATTTTAAGTAGGCCAGCATTTACTCTAGAACATGACTCATATATTAAGATGGTAGTTTATGTCTTTTCAGGCAGCTCTATATTTTTAGTTTATCCACCAGTGAACTCTTGAGGATATGAAGTGTTATGTATAGACCCAAGACTCGCCAGAACCTACAACTGCTGCCTTGAAAATCAAAACAATAACTGTTTCCATCCTTCATAATTAGAAGCAAAATATGGATCCTCTTCACCTTTGCAAATACCAGGTCAGGGTATGCCTGGGTACAGTTAATCCACTGCTCCTCTGTGTTTACAACTAAACAAACAGCAGCTGCCTGCAGCTTGCAGCTCTCCTCCAACTCCCTTGTGGGGGCCATTTATTGAGCCATATACTCCTTTGATAGTGTTATCACCACGGCATTTGCACAAATAAAGGTTGAAAGAGAGGAAGATTTTTTAAAAGAAGAGACAATTTCCTTTACAGAGAAGGCAAGAGGAACCCTTCACAGATATATTTGCCTTGAGCAAGGACTGACTGACAAAAGGTAGGCAGGACAGCCACACACCTGGCTGAGGATGGCTGGGCACAGCATCCTCCAGACAGGAAACACACAGATTTATCTGAAACTACAAACCTGAATTCCAGAAAGCTCAAACAACCCTAAAGCCTTTCAAGTCAGATATATTGCATTTCAAGCATTTCTATGTGATAGATCTCCTCAATGAGGCTTCAACAGCCAAGATTTACCTTTGCAGAATCCCAGGGGGAGGAGAAATACTGGCAGTTCTTAAGTACAGATACAGACCTTGCTATACCTGGTCCAAACTTTCTTTCTCCAGGCACACACACTGACTGGTCCTCTCTATCCTGATAAGTACACAACCTATCTATGAAGTACTGTGAAACCCACCAGAACGGAAACAACACTTTAGCAAAAGTCTGATGGTCCAGAATGATCAAATACCTGATGGCATCCAAGTCTGTATCTCTTAAGCAGAGAGAGATCCAAGTTGCAGAAATGAAAGCTCTCAGCAGGCCACGCTTCAGCAGGATCAAGAGTGCTTGAGCAAAACTGCTCCATCAGGATGGGACACTGCAGAAATACCTGCAGCATCCTCTCAGCAATCCAAGTCCCTGCCCACAGATTAGAGACAAACTTCCAGCAGAGTTGTAATTCTTTGCTTTGTGTGCCAAAAGAGACCTGGGTTTTCACAGAGATCACTTGGAAATGTAAACGCAATAAATTGACCGCATTCCTTTTTATTACAGTCAAGGGCAAAGCAGAATTCAGATGACTCAAGGTTATGTTAAAAGTCTCCCTTCACTGGAATTCAGTCAATCAGTATTTAGCAAGGGCTTGTTTGCACACAGCAGAGTGACTCACAGCAAATGTGTGTGGATTTCCCCTGCACTTTCATTACAAACCCCAAACATTCATATACAGAGAAACTCACCAGTTTATTGCATTGTAATTTCCTTACATAGACAAGCCCTAAAGCCTTGACAGAAGTAGGTTTACCTTTGTCTGTTATGAATAGCAGATTTGTGAGAAGCTGGACACAGAGCAGGGAGGAAGAGTGCAGGATTATGAATGGCTCCTAGCTCAATGTATACAGCTCCTACTGACAAGGGAATACATGTCTGAGTACATGGCTCCTGATAGCTTGGTTTGGCCAGGAGCTAGTGCACAAAAATTTCACCCTGGTCCTTCAGTGAAAGGCACCTAGAGACAGTAGGGAAACCCCAGAAAAGAAGGGATACATGCTCTTTACTAACAGACATTTCTCTGCACACAATTACAGAAAGCGTGCTCTGTTTGAAATCTCAGATCATGATCACCTGAGGCCTCATTTTCCAAGTGGCAGCTGCTTGGAGATTCCCTGGTATAACCACCAATTATGTAACAAAGTAACTAAAATTTGCCTTCAATTCAGATTTGCCTATTGGTGTGAACAGAATGCAAGGGCAGCAGAATGGGTCTGCTGTCTCAGAGCAACACTCTGAAAAGTTCGCATGTGAGTGCATATTTGCACCGGGGAGGGAAGCAATTCACTAATAGGACTCAGACTTTTTAAAACAAAATCATTTGGTTTCCCCTTCCAACTAGACCAAAACTAAGGAAATACGCAGATTTCCACTGCCCACTCTCTTTTTCCTTCCACACCCCCTTCTGACTGGCACAAGATAAAACCTTGGGGAAACAGCAGCAGCAATTTTCAATTCTCATTATCTAACGGCAGCAGTAGTTCTTGGTGAAACTTGCGGTCAATAAACTACAGGCAATTTTGAAAGACACAATGGGAACTGCCCCTCCTACAGCTGTCCCATTATCCCAGCTTTTATTAGATTTAAAGCCAGTGATTTTTATGCTGTAGCTCAAGTTCTGCAGAGCCATGGAAACAGACCACCAGAAAAGATAAAACACTCCTAAATTAAACACCCTCTAAAGTCAGAGAACTTCCACATAAGCAAAGCATGGGATGCAGCAAGGAACCCAGTGCCTAAAGGGGCTAATGCTGCTGCACTGAATCAATGGTGACACGACCAGAACTCAACATTCAGGATGATATAAATGGAAAAGCTCATGAGCAGGTTAGGCAGGGCAAGTTCAGAGCATACTGGCTACAAAGGCAGACAGCCAGAGCAGGATCCTGCTCCCATAACCATGAGCAATCCCAGAACAGGCACCAACTTTGTAGTCTACGCTCTGGATATGCCTCACAAGAGGCACAGGGAAATATTCATCTCTGGCTGGCAAGTCAGCTGGCCTGCTTCAGATGACTCTTCAGAATCAGATGCATCTTACTCTACATATGCCTATTTCTCTCTGTTGACTACAAGAGATAGCCCAATAGCCAGAAAACAAACAAAACAGGTAACAATAGCTGTACCTCTACCATGCACTACAATAAAATAACCTGTTCCAGGAAGAGGGCCTGTACAGGAAGCCATTAGAAAACACATTTTAAAACTTACTGAATGATTACCTGATAAATTTGTTAATGGGGCAGAAATAACTGAGGGTGTATCTCACCTCCTGGCTCAGAAATGTGCACAACAGGCAAAGGAAAATGGGTGTCCAAAGGAACAGTCTCAAACAAACACAGTAAGGGGGAAGAGGCCAAGAATTATTTTCATCCACTGTAAGCTGTAATGTTCTAGAAATCTAGAACTTGCTTTCTCTGAGTCTAATGCATACCATGCCCTGGAGACATTTTTACCAGCCATCAGAAGGAACTTGCAGAGAACCAGATGCTTCATTAAAGAATATTCAGCAAGCTTTATAAAAATCTGTATTAAAAAGCAGAACAAATCACCACCATGCAAGTGAGCTGAAGTTACACATCCAGCATTGATTACATTTCCTCCTGCACTGGAAACAAATGGTGTTTTAAAAAAAAAAAGGTAAAAAATACCCAACAAATTAAGAGATTCTGGCCTTTCTTTCCCACATTCCTCCAACCTGAATTTCCTGAACGAGGAATGCGTGAGACAAAGCCATTTGGTATAAGATGCTAATTTAAACTTAAAGAAAAATAACAGCTTAAAAAGGGGAAGGGAGGAGGGAGTTTTAATCCTACATGATAAAACAACAGCTTGTGATTGCTACAGATATCTCAGGAGTCAGAAGAGTCAGTAAGAGCAGTGAGGCAAATCGTCAGGGCTTCAGCTGTCCTGGGACAAAAGGAAATGACAGAAGACATATTGCCTTACAGAAGTTGTATTTGAATTTGTACTTGCAGAACCCTCTGGTGCCTATCTCTAGCTGCAAGGTGTTAGTTACCTATTCCTTAGTCTCTCAAGCCCCTTCCTAAAACATAGCAAGATTTTCTGCCACACTGTCATCATCCACAACAAATTAATGTCCTATGCACTTTGCTTCCAGGTAGTTTTGAATAATAGTGGGGAAAAAAAAAACCTGAAGTTCATTGAAGACTGTGGGAACAAAGACAACCAGACAGCCCCCAGATTTTGGTTTATACAGAAAACCTACCAAAACCTCCACCAAATCCAAAAAAGATCCAAGTCATTAGGATCTTTCACTGCCCTCTGCTGTTACCAGTCATTTAGCTTCCAATTTACTCTTTAATAATGTTGGGCTGGGGCTCGGGGCTGGCAGCATCCCAGCCCCTTTCTCAGGCGGGTTGGAGCCGCAGCTTGCAAATATGCTGAAGTTTAATGCAATCTGTCTTCTTTGGTAATCACATTCCGCCCGCACTGCATGCAATAAAGATGTATTGGTAAATGCATTTGCTAAAGATATACTCCACTGAAAAGGCTACAAGCCTGATTTAGAGGAAGCAGGAAGGATAACAGAGGCTGGCAATAGATGCACCAATGCTCTGCACACAGCAGCCAGGGGCATGGATTGTGCAGCAGCAGCACAGGCACCACTTTACTTTAAAGCTGAGGAAGAAAAAGAAACCACATGTTTTGGGAGCTGGGGACTTTGGAGATATCAGAGAAAAGCCCTTTCCTTGGCAGCTTTAACCTTGCTGATTTGCAGACATACAAAGACCTTCTTTGTAAACAGGAAGGAAAAAAATTCCACTAGGACTAGCAACAACATTTGGTCTAATATATCCTGACAATTTTCCCATCTCCTTCTGTCGGGCTTCTTCAGGGAGCTGGCTGGCAGCTTGTTTCATGTTATACTTAAATCAGGCATACAGCTTCCCCTTACAATGCTAATGGAGAGAAAGATTGCTTCCATGAAATATCCACCTCTCCCCCACCCTTTGCCTTAGTAATCCCATGAGAGAAGTCTCAATTTTCTATTACCATCCTTTTCCCTACATACTCTTTATTATATTCTCAGCACCTTTTGGAGAAATTTCTACTGTCAAAAAAGCCCAAAAAACAAAACAGAAAAGTCTGCCCTTGAGGGACACCTGACCCACTGAATTCTCACATGGCCCAGGACCATACCCTAGTTGTGATGTCCTAATACTTCATTTTCTTTTCCCCTTCACTTGTTTCAATAGCCAGAAATTCTTCCAAGGTACTGAGCAGCCACTGTCCTAAGGCATCAACAGAACCTACTGGGACTCTGCATCTCAGAAGGAAGAGCCATAAGGCTTCCTGGCCTCCCACACAAGATGAAGAGTTTTTAGGAGTGTGGAATTTTCTTAACAGACAGCAGCTTTGCCCAATACAGAACATTTCCCCATGCAGCAATGAAAAGAAGCAAGACCTCCAGCTGCAAGGTCCCATAAAAGGAGATGTTTAGAGCCTGTTGAAAATGTTGCAGACTGTGCCAAAATGGATTTACTTACTGTTTGCAGTATACAGCATCCAAGAAGATAAAAGTAGGGAAAATCATTGATTGGCTTTGAAACCTGGGAGCATTGGTTCTACCTTTTTGGTGGCAGCTCAGTACAACAGGACCTACTGACAGGAATGAAGTTGGGACATACCACAGTGTGACTGGGAAATGTGGAATGAATGTGGGGAAATGGATCCCAAGGAAGATTTGTCTCCTATGAAGATTGCAATTTGTCTAACAGATACCACAGCTCTCAAAAATGCAAACCAAGACAGCAAGGCCAGCCAGTACAACAGAGAAGCTTTTGTTACCTTCTGAGCTGCACTAACACAGCGCTGATATTCCTTCGCCAGCTCCGAGCATTTGAGCACTTCATGTTTGTTTTCTCGGTAGCACTTCAGAATTTCAGACTGCAAGTTTGAACAGACAGGATCAGCGTTCCTCCTCCTGCAGGGAAAACAAGCACAGAATGATGCATGAAGAGGAGTTTTCAACTGCTTACTACCACTTTGCCAGCAACACACATACTAATTTTATGCTGGAGTCATGTAGTCCGAATAGAGAAGCTGGTGGGAGAAAGCTGGTCAAATGACCAACAGTGTCTTTCAGCTGAAAAATCCAGGGTACTTATCAGAAAGAAGGAACGTGATCTTTCTTAGCTAGTGTAGAAGGCTGTTTCACCCTTACATAAAACATCATCTCTCCTCTGCAGGCAGGAGGAAAAAAATCCCCAAGTCTAAGAATTTCAATGATTTTCTCAACTCACACTGGAAATCTTTGGCAGACCTCAAGAATCCTGGCTGAGCCTGCACTAGATCTGTAACAGTCTGACAAGGAACTGAACAGACTTGTTGAATAAGCCACCTCAATCTATTGAATTCTCATCTATTTAAACACTACAAGAAATCCAGCATGGTTGGAAGCACTGCAATTCTCCTAGTGACTAGAAAAAAATCCAGAATAATAGCAAGACCAGATATCTGTTTCTTTGTATTTCTGCAGAAATTAGTACTCATACTCTGCAAATGGCATTGACAGTTACCCAAGAACAATTAAGGATGATGTTCTTTTACTCTAATGTGCATGTGTACATATGGCACATCATCAGCAACAGTACCAATAAAGGGGAAGGTCGTTGTAAAACAATCCCAGTAACAATGGCACAAACACAGTAACAACAGTGACATCAGCTGCACAGACAGGCAGACACAAATTGCAGGCATTTGCAGCACCATGGCCATTGTACATTTTACCAGAGAATAAGAGAACATATGCTTAGGTGTCATAATCCTCAGATGTCATCTCCTAAACCATAAATCCATTTAATTCCTTGCATTTCCTGCCCCAATATGCTTAGAAATCTGTGCCCAAATATCAAACACACCTCTTCCTTTCCAAAGCACTTGATGCTATAGGCAGATATTAATGCCATGCTATGATGTATTCATTTCCACAGTAACAACAGGCACTCATTCAGCAAAAGGGCCTCAGAGCAAGGCAGAGAGAGGGAAAATATGACCTGTCCCTAGGCATGTCACAGTCTCTCAGGTGGAAAAGATTTCTAAGAAACAGGAAATCTTAAACCAAGATCTTCTGAAAGCTTTTGGAGAGCTCAGATATGAGTTTCCAAATCATGCACATCTGTGTAAGGTGCTCAGGAAAGAAGTGGAAGGACCAAAAGAAGAAAAATTTTGTCTTTTCCTTACCAGCAACCTGGGTGTGCTCTCACAATAATTTGGTTGAGATATACTCTAATTGATACTTCTTCAGTCCTCAGTCTTACTGACAACATAGCTGGACAGAGTAGGGATTTATCAGTATGACAGCCACGTTCTACAACACTGAGATTTGGATCAGAAACAAAGATACTATACAGACTTCTTTTTCTACCTCTTCACTAATCTTACAGTTTTTAGAAGAAACTTATTCCATGTACAGTCCCTAAGGGCTGGTGTTCATTTCTAATTTCTATGTTATATAGAAAATCACCTTTAAAGCCTTGAAAATCCATATTCTAAAAAAAAAAAATCTTCAAATTTTGGGATAGAAAAGAACCCAGAGAGAGCTTCAGAAACTCATAATGTTGGCATTTTGCTTTGTCACTAACTTTAATATCACTCTAATCAAATCAGTGAGACTGTGGAAATGATAACAAACAATACCAGGTCAGGAAATACCACCAAATCCCTCAATTCATTGAAAAAGTTAAGACTTTTAAAATTAGTTCTTTTAAACTCAGTGATGTTAAACTGAAGGGCATTTTGGAATTTTCATATAGAAACCTGGAAGAGCTAAAAGGTACAGCATACCACAAACCAGTTTGTATTCATCTAAACTGAACAACATGGTACAAACATCTCAGAAATATTTAGAGGTTGTCACTGTCAGCAGGGAGAGCTACAGGAATTGTTTTTTGTGTCTTTCCTATGGCATCAGTCTTCACTGCCTAGAATAAATATGAAGTTAGGACCCACCTGTGGGCTCACACAGTGCTGCAAAGTCTGCAGTCCTCTTCCTTAACAGACCCCTTGGTGCTCAGCCCACAGGACTATTTAAAAGCCACACAGTGGTGAGCAAGAAGCCACAAAAAAGAGTATTGTTACCTAAAGCCTAACAGAGGAAGGGGACCAATCAGCACAAACCAGTATGCATTTCCCAGCAAGTACTTAAACCAGCATTCCTACACACCACTTCCCACAACACAGGGAGGATTTATTTGGTAACGTATACCCAAAATCATAACAAGATTATTCTCCTTTATTTCTTCAAAATAAAACCTCAAGCTGTGGTTATGCATCAATTACACCAGCATCTCAAAATAGATTTAGAGACGTTAATCAACAAATTGTAAAGCTGGTCTAGGTAATTATCAATACAAGTTACTGCAGAATCTGGGAGCACACAAGTTATCCACACCCAGCAGATTAGCTCTGGACTGGAAAGAGGTACCTGAAGTGCTCTGGTGAACAGTTGCTTGAGATGCTTTCCTCCCTGCACAGTGATCACAATGCCTGCCCAGTCTGAATCAAGGGATGCCACTCTCCTGCTCACATTAAGTCTCAGCTGTAACATTTCCACAGCAGGGAACTGCAGCCCTATACACACACAACAGCTGCACCTTACAGGCTTTCCTCATACACATCTGAGACAAAAAGGAATTAAACCCACAGCCTCCAACTACAAACACATCTGTAGAATACAATGACATTGTGGGTAGAGTTTTAAAGGAGGTGGACTTTCATCAGCTATCTCCCTTCATCCTCAGTCTAGATCAAGGCTGTTGGCACTAACTAATATTTAGAAAAATTCATCTTCTGGACATCTGACCACACTGCTCCTGATGTGTCACTGAGGGTTTTTACCATTATTTCTCATATGAGAGAGAAGGAAAACAGTGGAAAAGGGATGAGGTTTGTATATACAACCAGAATTTTTGAAGCAGAAGACTCCTATGCTTTGACCCTTCTCCTAAAGTGGGGCAAAGTTTAAAGCATATGTCACCACCAAATAAGGCAGACAGTTGGCCTCTGTCTAAAATAAAATAAGCTGCAACTGCTACAACTATTATCAAAACAGGTGTAAGAGGCTCATTTACAGCAGCTAAAAAAAAGGCAGGAGAGAAAGCCTGGGCTGGAAAGTGATAGCACAATATCTACAGACAGAAGTATGGAAGACAAGCTCTGACAATACCTTGGAAATAAATACATGCAGGACTTACAGAATATGAAAGATTAAATCAATAACACACACTCTCATCTGTTAAAGGAGGAGGAAAGGAGAAAGGATGACAGGTCGGAAAAAGGAAAAGATGGATTTAGAAATAAAATTCATTAGCAGTGCATCCCTTATCACAGAGAGGAAAGAAACCTTTGCCTTGCCACTGCGCAATGGGCAGGAAGGCTGCACACACATGAAATCCATGATTTCAGAACTTCCTCTCTACCTCCCATGGAGAGCTTTAAATCAGGACTTTGCCTAGAAAAGAAGGGAGAGGTTTTCTTAAAATGAAACAAAGGGCATCCTTCTCTCTACTATCCCTTGAGGTAAGACAGAATGAGCACGATCTTGCTGCATTTTGACACCGAGAGTTACCAAATCCTTTCTATCACTACATATTCCCTTTACTTTATTTAATAAATGAAATCTCATCAACTTATCCTTCTTCTATTATCACTGCTGACATCAATCTGATAATATTGGCTTGGCGTGGAATCGTGCTATTATATGTCCTCTTGATATTTAATTTAAGAGAAACGTCTGCAGTGGGGTGAATATGTGAAGCAAGCTTTTTATTACAGGCAGCAGTAAGGACGCTGGGAGTGAATTAGACATTCATCTTAGTCAGGGCCAATCTAGTGGCACAGAAGAGGTTTTCTTCTTAACCCTCTCCTAACTGTTCAATAGCGGCAGGTAACAGCTGCTTCACTCAATAACTGCATTCATTTGTCTTGGCAAATTCATTCCTACATGGATATAAAGCCATGAAGAAGTACAAAGTGTCTGGGAGGTTAAAGCAAGGTTCTTTGAGAATTTCTATCATAAGCACTGCGCTAGTAGGAAAAGTGCCAGTCTAAATGTCCATCAATTAATGAAGAAGCAACACAGTTTCCAAAGACAAACACCCAAACTCACTGCAAAAAGCAATTAAGGCCGTATCATCAGCACACAGACCCAGAGACAGAAGGTTTCAAACACAGCACTATGGCTACTACTTAGGTGCTGCTGACAGGTTTCCTTTTTGAAAGAGTTATAGTCTCAGTATTGGAAAGCAAGGGAAAGCTGGAAGAGGTCTGTGTATCTGCTGGTCCTTCCACCAGCTGAAGATCAGACTACCTGAGCAGAGATACAACTTAAGTGCTTTAGGAATTGGCAGCTCTTTAGCCTAGTGCAAAATCAGTAATTCCACAGTGAGTAACACACCCTCACTTGGCTTTTCTGGGAAGAACAGCAATTCCAGATGGAGTTAAGAGCAAGATCTTCTTTTTACATTTTACTCTGGGAAACCATTCAAGATGAACAAAAAATTCAAGACAGAGGCTGATGGTGTCTAAACTCATACACTTCAATATCTCTGCTCGGAAACTGATAAACAAAGACACACAGGGTCCCTCATAAAAGCCAACTTAAAAATAGCAGCTCCAGCTGCAAACAGTAACCTAAACGGGCCATCATCCTGGAATTTCTTGTGGGCTACAAAGTTCAATGACTGAATTAGCTGCTTTCTGTTGCATTATTTGACTTAGACCAGTGTTTGAACCAACTTGAGCAAACCACATTAGTCACCACAGCACAGACAGCCCCAGACACCAGCAATGAGATGCATGGGCAGCACTGCCAGTAAATCCCAGGGCACACAGCAGCAGTTTCTGCATGTTGGGAAGGAATCAGACACATCACATAGCTGCTTCGTGTGTTTATATATCCAGGGTCCATTACACACATTTCAGACTAAGCTCAGTGATGCTTTGGTCACATAAATGTGGTGTGTTGCCAGGCTGCACTATACATATAGAAAACCCAATAGGTGGTTAACTGACCTGTAAAACTGCAGTCTCCCTTGGGTAGCAGTTGGCTCTGATGGCTTCTCTAACATGTCAGAAAAATTACTCCAGACAGATGCAATACACAGCACATAGAAAGGTTTCTTTCTCGCTCATTATTGCATACTTGACATTTACAGCAGAAAATTAAACACAATTGAAGCATTTCATTCACATATAACAAACTCATCAGCACAGAACAAACAGCCAGACAAGCTAACTTTCAGCATAGGCTGCAGGATGCTGCACTATCACAAAGCAAACACTGTGCCCTCACTACAAGCTATGGGATTCCCCGACCCTGCATGTCAGCTTGGTAACATGGTTTGAATGGAAGAGGTAAGAGCTGTGCTGCAGCTACATGGCCAGGGAAATAAGAGATGGAAGAAGCTTAATAGATTATCCAAATGTCTACTAAAAAACCAGTAATGTTTATGCTACATAACCTAGCACAGTGTAAACAAACTGCATGTCTCATGAGGCTAAACTAATGTGATCAGGAAGGAAGTATTTCTGATCAGCCTCAAGTATTCAAAACACTGCTCCTCAGGCTTTGCCACTGATCCAGGTGGAATAGAAAGCTTGCAGAAGTAACATACTGTTTAGAGCAAAAGGGTACAGACTGGAAGGTGAAATCTCACGACAATTTTCAGAAGAACAGGGGTGCTACATCCAAATTTCAGCTGAAGCTGCTATATTCCTGTCTAAATCCTTGTCACATGCCTTGTCACACTCTCAGCAGCACACTCCTGCACACCTGCAGTATTTCCCCTCTCTCTTTCTCCCCCTTGACAGCTGCATTTCAATAACAGGTCACCCGACTCTATTTTTCTATACATTGTTCATGAAGCGCCTAATGAATGAATATTTTAAAGTATTGTGAGTTTCTGGGTGACTCTGTGATCCTACAAAATTTGTCACTCAAGTACTTCCCAATCTCAGTCCCAGTTTTGACAGCTTGTTTGAAACTGCCACCCAATTCCCCAGTGGAGTTCATGCACTCACTGCACCCTTGTTCTTCCCAGGACAGATACCTCCTTTCCTTCTGATCACAGATATGCAGAAGCTGGTCTGAAATCTTCTGTGCAAATAATTAGATTCTATCACTGAGAACAAAAGTTACCACAAAAGTCCAATTCTCAAGTGTCAGCGACTTGCTGTGTCACTGTACTGCATTCAGTAGAAACAGCCTGCCTCAACCACATTTCATTCACCAAACAAAAAAAAACAAAAAACCAAACAACCCCAAAAACCCAAACTCTCAAACATACAGATTGATGTCAAAAGTGACTAAAATCTAGCAGTTTTCTGTAACAACCTCTAAATTTGGAAATCAACAACTTCTTCGTTTCAGTCATGAAATTGATTGTGTGCAATCAGTCATGCAAAGAGATTGTGTGACCCATGCAATGCTGGTTCCAGATCTCCATCTGACTTACTCCAGTGTATCACAAACTCCCCTGTCCTCCTACATGGTTTATCCTCCCAAACAAGTGATCATTTCCCATTTGATCAATGGGTCATCCTGAAAGGCTTTGACTTATACTTCATTGTGTTTTGCCAAATGCAATTTCAACCAAATCTAACTGGCTTCCTTAGACCCCCCATAAGCTGCGAGCGCTGGGGTTGTGGTGGTGGTGGTGGGTCTCTGGAGGAGCAGAAGGGTAGCATTAAGCAAAACACTGTACTAAACTATATAAAATAAAATTATCCTTATCTTACTGAACCTGCAAATGCAATAACTAATCACCCCTATTAGCATTTGGCATGGCAGATGGCAAGTGGTTTAGAATAATGAGAGACTTTTCCCCACAAGTGGATAATTCCAATGTACATTTGGATGTAAATTCTTTACTGATTATCATGGTAGAATACTGAGCTATGAGACTGCCAGTTTGGAAGATGAAAGGAAAACTACTGCCTCTTCCTTCATTTGCCAAGAGACACAGAAGTTAACAGAACTGGATCTCCTGCCCAAAAAGCCATGCACCATTTTTTCCCAAAGATGCCAAGCTACTAAAAGTTGACTAGCAAAGATGAAGAGCCTAAAGTTAGCAGCAAAACAGTCTCTGGAAGCCAAGCAGGAATGAGTCAGAATCTTGTTGCTGGAAGGAGTTCTCTGAATCAGAAAGGAAGCTGGCTCAGCTCCCACAAGGCAGAAAAGCAATATAGCAAGCAATAACTGAATCTGAAAACAACACACAGCCCAACAAGTGACCCGAATAGGGATTTTCTTTCTTCAGATAAAAAACACCATCTAAAAACTGGTTAAGATCTCAGGTCAGGAAGGGAAGGCGTGCAGTCTGTAGAAGATATACAGCACAAGCCCTAAGAATATATGGGTTGTGACAGTGCTATAATGTCTGGGAATTAGTTGGGGAACTGCTGGTCTACTAAATACCTTCCCAGAAAGTTTTGTAAAGAAAGTAACTGAAGATGTGATATGCTGATTTCATATTACCACAAGACATGAGGGACAGCAGGTTCAGTAAATTTCTCCTATGTGAGATGATCTTACAATAAGGTCACACTGCAAATGAAATGTTCTTTTTTTAAAAGAAAACCCTGACTACCCATCTGAACAGCAGCTACTTTTCCAAAATGTCACTGAGTGTTGAAGTAGGTTCCCATAGTTTACTTCATGCCACACAAAGGGATGACAAAAATATGAGTCCATTAGTACAGTCTGCACTGACAGAGTGGCATATCCTGCCAAAGGTGCCAAAACAAATTTAGAGAGGAGATTGAAGCTGCTGGTGTTAAAGTTCAGGTGGGATCTGAAGCTAAACATTCACCTTGTTCAAAGTCCCCTTGCTTCTGCCCACATTCTCTAATCTTCAAAACCACAGTGCCCCCTTTTACCAAGCTGTGCAATTCCGAACACTGACTCAGCAAAGATCCCCATTAAGCAGGTACTCATTTCTCAGAGAACATCAATAATGGTGTTTCAAAGCAAGCACACACAAAAAGTCTTAAAATTCCATTTTTAAGGAAGGATGGGGATTTTTTGGATTGTTTGTTTTTGTTTGTTAGTGAATATTGTAAACTCAAGAAGTCCTCAGAAAACAGAAAAAACCTTTATAGAAAACAATTCAGATAACATGGTTCTAAGTCTGGAGAACAGTACATGAAGTCCTTAGGTGCAGTGAGCCTGTGCCTCCTGACACTGCTCCAGTGTGCTGCTGGTGGTCCTTGCAGACAGCACAACACTGACCAGTTCTCTCCAAGGAAAGAATATACATCCAAGTGCTTCTGCCTTCCAAATACCAGTTTTTTGAGTCAAATTAGCTTGAATTGTAGTTGGTACGGTATGTATATGTCTCAGATATGCAAGCAAGAGACACTGCCAGGACTAACAAGAAAAATACAAGTATAGAAAGAATCAAGTCTATCAGGGTTCTCTTACAATAAGCTGAGTATCCCTTAGCCTAGAAACCCATTTTATCAGAGTGACCTCATGAATGATCAAAATCACATAAATAAATGAATAATAAACTGAAGATACTGAAGCCAAATTTGATGGCAGAGATGGCTTTTCTCTTCTATTAGGGAGAAAAGGACTTCAATCTCTCATCAGCTCAGCATGAAACCCCTTCCACCAACTTCCTCCATGCAGATGAATCACCATGATGCAAGGTGTCCACAGCAGTCCTGCCACAGTCCTCATTTCTTCAGAACATAAAAATATAGAAGCTCTGACCTACACAACAAATTATTTCACTGAATTTCCCCTGCTGGCACTTGCCTTTGGTGTCTTCTACCATCCCTCCAAGACTTCAGGAGGAGACTGACTCAACAGTAAGGACACAGCGTGTATAATCCAGAATCAGGAATACAATTACTGTTCAAAATAGCAACATTGCCCTTGAAATCAGTTGCAACTGAATTAATGACCAGATTGTTAGAGTGTTACCTCAACTTTGCCTCAGGCTGCTAATTAGCAAACAAGTCATTAATTCGCTGGTAACAAGTGGTTTCTCAGGCATTATTGCTTCTGACATCTTTAATTCACCACTCTTTTTGGAAAGCTTCCCCAGACAACTTTAACCTCAGTCCTTTACAGATCAGCCCCACACTATTACCACCAGCACACTACACCACACACACACTGAAGACAGAGGCAGAAAACCACAGCAGGAATAGGCTAAGCTGGGTCATTAATTAATATTCATGACACCTTTCCCAACTCAAGCCAAGGGGAAGTGAAGGCCAGAGGCACAAAAAGTTCTGGATTTTGGTGTGGATCTGCCATTATTTGTAAAAACACAATAAGATACTATGAAACCTGGAGAAACCCTGCTTTCACTATGGTACACATTGGAATATGCAATTCCCAATGTGAAGGCAGAGATCTGCTTTTATTTTCACTGTATTCTCTGCAATAAAGAGCTGTGAACTGAAATATTTCATGTCCTCTGATGCACAAAGTATGACTAAGGTTTGTTTTAACAGCTGCACAAATACCCATGCTTTTGAAAACAATCTGGATTTGGCCTGCCAACAAACCCTGATCTAAGAGCTTTAGAAAGGCAACATTACTACAGAAAACAAGTGCTTTTTGTGTAAAAATCGATAGCAACAGAAACATCCCTAACAGCCTACATGGAGATTTTGGCACATCTTCCTTTGCTATTCGAGTCTTTGCTATTCAGATCTTATTTTATAAATGCCCAAGTTCTACCAACATAGCGGTGTAGAAATGCTCCTGCAGTTTTGAAGAGACACCAGTTTTTCAGTGCAATCTCAGTTCATTGGACTCATCTCTCATCACGCATGAGAGGAAACACAATACTGTGAACATTAGATTGAATGGTACTCATTTTATTAACTGGGCAAAACAAAAATCTAATTTAGAAGCAGCATTTTAGTAATCCCCAAGAACTGAACTTCAGAAAGAAGATTCAACAGCTTGGATAAAGTACACAATCTAATAAATTTTCAAGATTTAAAATTTAGTTCAAAAAAAGAATAATCTGGCCCAATTGGAAAATTTATGCAAATCCGCTGCACATATTCAACTTCTATTTCCACATACCATATTCCTAAAGCAGTAGGGGAATATATGTTGCTATGAAATCAATGCACTGGTACAAGTAGCTGATTAACAATAGTCCTTCCAGAATTCATAAGGAAAATGTTTACATGTTAAGGTAATGAGCGAAAAACTTCGTGAAGCAGAACCAAAAATGATCAGAAACTTTTTCTTCCAGTAAAATGCACACCATGTAAAATGACACAGTCAAAATTCTCCCATATATTTTTACCCTCTTCTGAAATAACTTTGAGGAAACTCATGCATTATAATCTCTTAGAGAATATTTTAATTTCTTACTAAGAGCAACTTTATAAAAGTGAGAAACCAAAAAGCTTTGACTAATAACCCATCTCTTTATTTAAAGATTATGAAACAGACTCAGTGCAGACAGAAGAAAGAACAACTAGCACAAAGCAAGCATCAAGGGAAGAACAGTGATGAAGCCAAATAATTTTGCTGAAGGTATCATCATTGCAGGGCACAAAAGCACTATATTAAGGTAAGGCTATGGATGAGCTTCTAGCAATAATCAATCTCTTATTCCTGAAAACTCTTAAATCCCTGTTGGAGAGGCCCTTAATTTCAACACTAAATTAATCATTTATCTAATCTAATCTAATGATAGAAGAAATCTCAGAGCAATTTTGTTTGAAAACTATGATGTCTTTACCCTTCTCTTTTGGCTTCACAACTGTCCATATAATAACTTTTTCAGACCTTGTCTCCTGGGCACAGGTCTCTGTTGAAATACCCAAGGCCTCATGGTAGACTTCAAGATTAACAAACTCAAGTATCATCACATAACTATTTTATAAACTTTCCATATCTACATAAAGAAACGAAAAGGGTAGTTTCTCTAGGTTCCAGTTGATCTTGCCATTCTAACTGAGGGGCCATCAGCCTCATAAAGTCTTGTGCAATTCCATAAAATCTTCATTTCCATGAGTACTGAAAGCAAGCCCTGTTGTCAGCAGACAATTCATCTATGAACTTTCTTTCCCTACCCTCACTGAGTCAGTGTGGTTTCTTATTCCACATTCAGCCAGGAGGATACTTACTACTTGCTGGTTTTTCTAATGTAATCACCTTAAATACTCATGTTCATTAAGTTTAAAGATCTTAGGACCATTAAATGAAACTCTTACATTTTAAGTCCTATATGGGGTAAATCTCTTTGGCAGTTTCTCCATTGGAAAGCTGCCTTGGATTCACAGCTGATCTCCACCAGGATAAGAAACTGACATTCTTTATGCACTCCTTGATAACAGCATAAAGCATATGCAGTCCTCTCAGCACAACATGCAAAGCAACAGTCATCAGTAAGCAGCTTCAGAAACAGTTCTGAAAACTATAGGGAGATCTCAGAGGGAAACTCAGCTTCAGAACAATTTTATCTTTTAACAGCTTCCTAATCCCCTCACCCGACTCCTGCAGCTTTACCTTTTAGAGTGACACCCCCACCCAGGCCAATTCTTGCATTCAAAAGTAACGACTACAAAAAAAATAAATTTTTAAAAAAGTGATAAGACAACCTTCACAAAAGAAAATAAATCACAAAAAAAAAACCCCAAAAAACCAAATCAACATTTTGAGGATAAATCTAGAGTGCTGCACTAAGCCATAACCTCTTTACTGATGTTTTTTTCCTTCCCCTTAACAGATTCAGGGACTGTAATAACATTTAATCCTCAGAAGCTAATCTAAATGTAACACTCAAAAGAAGACAAAGACAACGCAACAGAAAGAAAATTTGGCCACTGCCTTTTGGGAGTGCTGCTTTATCCCTGGAGCGAGTGCATTAATAGAGCTTGGAATGAAATGCCATTTTATTCTCTGTAGCAGGGAGGGGATTAGCAAGTTGTCTTCTCTAAACCCAGTCTGAGTCATGGCTCTATGAGCACTGAGAAAAGGATGTGGAACGAAGGGAAGGGCGGGGAGCACTGGCTTTTTATTTACACGCTGCTTCCTTTGTGGGTGGTTACTGATGTGCGCAGTTTGCTAAACAGGGAAAGAAGACGGGGGAAGTTCTAGGTCCCCTGACTTTAATTTTCTTGGTTAACAAAAGAGAAAAATAATAATGCACCAATTATAACAACATAGTTGAGACAATATGTCCATGGCAACTGTCCAAGTCACCACAGCATACAAGCAACAAGGGCAAGTTGCTTAAGGTGCTGAAAGCTGTGCTCAGTGGTGTCTTGTTGCTAGGATCTTTTTCCTGGGAGGAAATAAAACAGATTGGACAGAGCCCAGAACAAAGGAGAAGGAGACACTCTGATAGGAGGTATGTGGAGAAGAGAGCAGGCTGGCTTCAGGTGAAGAGACGAGGAACAAAGTCCATTGCACAAGTCAGGCCATGCAGGCATCAAGCCTTGAAGTGCAAACCAAGAGCTAATGACTGTGTCAGTGAGTTAATACGAGGCTCAACAGTAAGTACTTCACTTCTGGTTTTATACAAAGGGAGATAGGAAGGTTTACTTGCCTACCTCGCAGGCATGCTGTGAAGGATCACTGGTGGAAAGGTGTACAATATTCCTAACTCCTGCAATGCTTGACAACCACTAAGGAGTTGAAACAGTCCGTAGAACACTTGACCACTTGTGCAGAGCTGTAAGTGTTGATAAAAGAATTTAAAAAGTCATTAAATGCCAAGAAAACACTGGGGTTTTGTTTCAGAAACTTCTTCTCTTCGCTTCCACATGGACTCTGAAACGGGGTACTCACTGTGGAAAGAGCCCCAGCCCTATTTCCCTTTTCCTCCATCAGTTCTGCTGATACACAGTGGCAGAGGAGAACAAACACAGGGCAGATTGATCTCACAAGGCTCAAGTGCCAGGAGCACGTCTTCACAGTCTAACAGGGGTAACAGAAGCTCGGGAAGAGACACTATGGTGAAGGATACGGACTCTTTGCAGGTGAAGAAAATGCCACTCCTGGTTTCTTTTCCTTAAGGAGGCATCATAGCCCAGCATTGGAAACAGGCAGGCCTGTACTTCATTCATACTTTGGCTAATATTCTATTTCACATAATTTTGCAGGAGTGTCAGTTTATTCCTGTGAACCAAAGAGGCAGATCTGCATAAATCAGTCTAACCTATCTTAGAACCCACTGTGCTTGTATGTCTAAGACAAAAGTGAAAAACAGGATGCGCAAACTATTCTTTCCACTGAAGCCAAAGGATCTTGTAGGTTATTACCATAAACAGGCTGGAGAAAGACTTGAATGTAAGATGCCTAACAAGAGAACCTCACAACACACAGACTTGAAGTCCTACCAATAAAGCATGGATGCCAGTGTAGGAAGGAACCTTCCCCTGACCCCGTCCCAGCCATATCACAACCCAGGTGTGAGGCACAGCACTAAGACTGTTTGTACAGTGCGTTGTACACAAAGCAACAATCTGAAAAGAGTCACTGCATGCTGATGGAAGTGACACACTGCAGGCTGATGGGGGAAAGCAATGATTCCTCCTGCATGTACAATTATCAAAAGGCATTATCAGTCCCAGTTCATGAACTCCAATGCTCAGCTCAGTGCAACCCTGGCTGCTGCTGGCAATTTCTGCTGTAAAGAACTAGAATGCATGATATTCAACGTCACCCTCAGTTTCACTCTTACCACTCATCTTGTCCCTTTTCAAGACGCCCCCAGGCACATTACTTTTTCACAAAAAATTCACATTAGGGCAGGTGGCTCTTTTTGCTGCAAAGAAGACAGCCCAAGGAATCTGTTCCTTTATAATGGCTCAAGTTCTTATTGCCATCAAATAGCAGAACACTGTACAATGAGACCAGAAGCCAGGGACTGTTAGATGACAAAGGCTCAAAGAAAAGGGAAAGAAACCCTTAAGAGACTACAAGTGCACTTTCTGAATCTTGAAAGAAATAATTCATTAGCATTTGTGTTGGTCTCTGCCACTAACCTTTGCAAAACATGGTTACATTCCTGAGTTTCCCACATTACCAGTCTTCGTTTCCACAAGAAACAGAACAGACCAAAGGAAAGGGAAACATCAGGAACCAACCTTCAGACTACCTATGAAAAATAAGGTAGTTACAGTCTGTAATAGTAAGTGAAGAACATAATACCAGGTCCCAGTTGCTTCCTTTACCAAGTCACAAGGATGAATCACCACTACACAAGTTCACAACAATTGATGACACATTTGCAGAAGCAAATCCAAGAAATGATCCAAATGATCAAAGACTATAAGAACATTATATCCTATGATTTTTTAAAATTTTATTTTAAAAGAGATTTTATAATTCTGCTGCGAACAACAGGATGGAAATGCAAGCAATGTGTTAGCTGCCTTGTTTTGGCTTCTTTAGCAACTTATTGCTTGACTGTCCAAACAAAAATGTGAAATTACAACAGGTTATGTGACGCTTTGGCAGTCAAACATAATTTTAAATAAAGACAGCACAATATACTGCACACCCCACTAATATATTCATCACTACTATATTATCTATTTATGCAATTAAGTATTGTAGAGTCTGGATTGGACCCAACCGGACTACATATGCTGCTACTTCAGTTTATTGCATGTTGGCCAACTGTTTACCCAACTGAGATCTGAGTGCTGCTCTTGACAACGTAATTGCTTTAGCCTCATTAATATTAAAGAATTATAGAAAATATTTTTTCTTGGGCAGCTGTTAGTGTATGTGGAACAATTAGTTATATAACACTACTGGCAAATACAAATATAATTTAAACACTATATATACTCATGGTAAAAAGGCAACATTAAAGGGTCCACTTCTTGTGCTAAGGCCAATAAAGAAGACCAGAAAAATCATTGCACCCATTCTACGAAAGCATTCATGAAAATTACAACTCTAATTTGAAACTAACAGGGATGAGATTTAGACTGTTTACCTTTTTTTTTTTCCCCCGGGCAATTAAAACTTTTGAAGTGGTGCCATTCTTCCTACCCCTCTGCAGCAGCCAAATCCTACAGTGTATAGGTTAAATACAGTGGGTCAAAGTTGGAACAGATTAAACATGTTCCATTGCTACTTTGAAAACCCTAGGACCTATTTAATATTAATTTTTAAAGTCCCTCTCTTCTCCCTCACCCTTCCTTGCAAGATCTATCAACTTAATACTAAACTCCGTTAAGCTTGGCACAGAGAGGATGCCAGCTTACACCTCCTCAGCCCCCTCAGTACCTGACAGGAGGTAACTTCACACTCTGTTTACAAGAACATCCAGAAACTACACACAAAATGTTATGAAATGCAACTGGAAGTGCTGAAAAGAAAAAAAATGGCTCCTCACTTTATCTGCTCCTCTGCCTTGGCGGCTGCCTCCTGATACTGCTCGGATGTCAGCTTGTAGATCTCTGCATTCTGAAACAAAGAATAGAATGCTCAGCTCTAAAAATTAAAGGCGTCTCAGATCTTATCTTGTCACAAAGTCATCTTCTATAATTAATAACAATTTCCAACAACAAACAGAATATTCAGTTCAAAGAACCCCAGAAATACTTAAGAGTCGATTTTATTCTCAGCAAAATGCATCAAGGCTATTACACATCCTTCATTCCAAGGTTCACCTTTGTGAAAGGAAAGAGGGGGAAAAGGTCACTACCAACCAACCATGAGCTTTGGCTCATGTATTCCATGTAACCACAAAAACAAGGTGTTTCCAGCACAGTTATTTTGAGTTTGGTCATGTTTTGTTCTCTCCTTTCATTAATTGCTGTGAAGTATCTTTTAAGTTACTGACATGCAAGTATCAAAATTGGCTGCTAGCATTGGAAAATCCATTTTACATTTCAGTGCTTCTACTTATGTTACTTATTCTTTAAAAGAAAATTATGCAGGCTGCTTCCCTTTTAACAACACAGGGAGGCGTATCAGGTCTCAGCCAAGGCGCTGCCAAACAGAGTCTTGAGTGTCTTGCTGCAGGGCTTAAGAGGTTTGCATTAAAATCTCCTGAACTTGCACAGAAAGAGTTTCAGCTCACAACTGCTCAGTAGCTAAGTGCAGAGGATGAATTCCTCCCTCCTTTGGGCTGCACTGAGGAGCCTCCCAGGCACAATCAGCAGGAGAGAATGGCTGCACTCCCCCAGCAGCTGCACTACAAGGTCTCGTGTCACTAAACCACTGATAACGCTGCTTTAGGCAAAGCTGCTGGACTCCACTGGCAACTGCCTCACTCAAAGCTCATCTGCAAGGCTCTCACTCTGAAAAGGCACAAGGAGAAAATATGCAATAATCAATCAAAAAATGTGACAAAATGGTATTGAAAGAGAGGACAGCTATTCATTTAGGGCCAGTTCAAGCTGCTATCTCGTCTCTCCCCAAATTTGGTCATTTTATATAGAATATTATTCTTGCCCTTCTTCATTTATTTTCCCATAAATGCAGCTGTGGTCCTTCGCAGGATGAGCCAACATAGTGTTCAGTGGTTGGAAAAAGGAAAAGACAGATATAACTCAAGTTCTATTAGTGGTTCTGCCATTTGTGCAATCTTGGGCAAGTCACCATTTTCCACCTGCAAGTGAGGGATAACAGCTGCCTGTATCTCTGAAGTTGTGTGAAGCTCAGCTAATTGGAAGGTTTATAAAGGCTTTCAGAGCCTAGGCTTCAAGGTGCTATATTTAAGCGTTTTATCTCTGGTGCCTGATTTTATGTTACATAGCAAAAGAAACACAGAACAGATTTTGCTTTTTCAAACTTTGACCTAGGAGACAGATTAAAACTGAGAAACCATGGAGGACTAACCACTTCAAAATGCATTTTACCAGCAAATTACCATTAATGTTTTTGTTTACTTATTTGTTACAAAGTGGTCAAACTTCAATGCTATTAAATCCATTTTTCTCCTTCCTATATTGAAAAGTTCGGCTTTTAATGGTGCCTTTTTCTCTGGCCTGTAAACAGACCTCATGACTTACAGCTCCCTGCTGTTACTTATTCACACATGAAACCACAAGACCTGTGCTTCATTAATTAAATTTGCCATTAAAAATTAAATAATGTGAATAAGTAGATGTAAGCGTTATCTCCATTGGGCTTCAAAGGTCTCACCGTTTCTCCAATTACTACCCAAGCAATTTTCATATTTCATACTGTCTGATTTCTCAAAGGGACTGGATCTGAGATATTAGAATGAGAGAAACTGGGAAAAAGAGAAAGCAAGGTACCAAATTTCAGCATTTTTCAGGCAATAGGAAGTAGTCCCGTCAGATCCCATTAGCCTGCAGCACTCTGCAGTGAAACAGCAGCGGGAGAGGAAAACAGGAACAAATATGTTGTACGTGAGACCCAGCACGAGGTCGCGTTTAACCCACCCAAAGAAAGGAACAACAGCCAATGGAATCATTTGCTGGATGTACTGTCGATTAAAGTGGTTGTGGCACAACCTCACCTAGTTTATTAGAGAGACTTCAACTGCCCAGTACTTCGGTCAGGTTCATCTTCAACAACATCAACGATGGACACGGACAAAAATAGCTGGGAAAGGAACCCAGGCTTTAGTTCTGAATTCTAAAGCCGCTAAAAGCAGGCAAATGAGAGCCTGAACAGAGAGGCAAGAATCTCAGTGAGGGAAAGGAGGAAAGACTTGGTTTCAAAACAACCACCAGGTATCATGCAAAGATTGAGAAGGGGCACAGAACACCTTCAACCTGCAGATAATGCTACTGAGTTTTAAAAACAAGAAGGAAACATCTTTCCGTGTGATCCAACTGGGCCTCTTGCTGTTGGTTTAGACCTCTCCCCCTCAAAAACTCTAAAACCCAATAAAACAATATTTCTAATGCTATGAATCAGTACCTTTAAATGCTTCCCCAAGTAACAAAAACAGAGGAGCTACCATTTAAATCTGAGTTTGTTCAACGAGCAGATTTTTAAAATACATTTTTCTTGGCCTTAAGATCCTTTCCAACCTTGGGAAAGTCACATTCCTGTTGTCTCAAACATTAAATGAGCAACAAATGGTCTAAACGGGCAAGAGAAGGGCCTTTCAGCATGGGCACAGGCACAGCCGGTTCTGTGATCCGGGGCTTCTACTAACAGAGAATAATTCCCCAAGTGTTCTCACGTGTATTACTTCAGACAGAAGATCTGCTTCATTTTCAGAAGTTTACCCACCACACTATGGCAGGAGAGAAAGTTCTAGTGGCCTAGAACTTTTGAGGGCTTTATAATACAGTCACAAACGAGGAGCTATGCTAGGAACCACCCGAGCACTTCCCCCAAACTTCAGCAGGGTCACCTCCACACAAGGGCTATTCAGCAGGATCAAGGTGTGGTATTTGCACTTGAAACAAAGTCTGAGCTGCCTGTAGTCTTAGTGAAGTCCTTTATCTTCATAAACGATATTCAGTGGTACAGTAAAAGAGAGAACATTACACATGAAATTACAAGACATGAACGCTGCTTTTAATTTACTTTCACAATATTTGATGCTTGAGATAAAATGGCAGCTCACAAAGAAAAAGTTGAACATGAGACCTCAACTATTATTAAATAAAGCTCCTGGCAGTCTTAGTTGCAGAAATAAGTTTAAAAACATGACCAAAGAACACCAAAAGGGCTCAAATAACAAAAGACACAGAAAGAATGAATGAACCACCTAAAATGTTTCACTTCTCTCAATAAAGCTGAGCCTTAGGGGAGTCAACTTCAGAACATTAGAGCTTTGTCATGTGGGGAGAGAGCTCTCCAGAGAGGACAAACAAACTAAGCAAAGAAATGTTAGTTTGAAAGATTTTTCACTGCTATTAAATGATGGTTCGTAGCAAATAATAAAAACACCAAGAAGTTGTAAAAATACATAACCAGAGCCTAAAGTGCAACAGAACCACTTTCCTTTACCCTGCTGTTTTTCTACAACAGATTTGCTGCTATACCCTTGCTTTCCACTCTTCCAAAGCACTCTTGTGCTAAAAATTCCCTTCCAAAGGGAATCAATTTTAAAACTTAGAGCTAAATTTGGAGCAATTTTAATTCAGCATTCCTCCTTGGCTGCAAACATGCAGAGAAACTCCAGCACTCCCTACTACACCTCTCTACACTGCCCAGGCCCTTTCCAGAACATACAGCAAAGAAAGTAAGAAAACATTATACCAGAAGACTGAGTTCTCAGGGTTATTTCAGGAGGGAAAGTAATTGAAACATAAAGAGAAAACCCTGCCAACTCATTCTCACACTGACATTAAACCACATTCCTTACAACTTCAGTGAAACATGTGCTACTTGCAGTAACATGTAAAACAGAAAACTGAGCAAAACAAGCATGAGGAAATTGAAATTAATCAGATTTTAGGTGAAATTATTTGTGAACATCAAGCAGCAGCATTAAAAGCCTGACACTGGGACAAAGATTTCTACATCAGGTTCAGTCTGGGTCAATAGATTGGAAGGTGCCTTGATTTAAAACCAACAAACCCAGCCACCACCACCACAGGTATCTTGAGATATTCTGACACCTCAGAGTATAGAAGCTTGTCAGTGGTCACAGTGTTTAAAGATACAAAGAGGATTAACAGCTGTTGAAATGCTGCCAGCCTAGATGAATGCCAGTGATAGCTCTGATGAAACAGAGCAGGGCAGTGGAGGCCTTGACAAATGCTGCGGAGACAGCCGGGAGATTAGATGGTACAATCTGCCTCGTACCTGACAGACGTGTTGCTTCCATCCTGCCTGACATCCACGCTCACCAGCTTGCAGCAAAATGCCTTTGCAAGCCCCTCTCAAACCCAAAAGAGCACAAGAGGCAGTGCTGTGAGCAGGGCAATACGTGGTGTGCCCCACAAGGGCACCGCAAGTTTCTGAGAGAAACAGGTAAGGAAAGCATAGATTACTTCTTACATATCAAGTGTCAGCTGGAAGACATTCCAATTCCTGCTTCCAGCTGCTTCTGAAGCCAGAAATAAGATCTCACACCATCCTGAGAAGCAGCACAACTGTGGCCTGCCTGCATGCTCTTGGGGACAGGCAGCACACGCATGCCCTGGATGCAGCTGCTGCCACGAGCAACTCTGGGAAGCTCCAGAGGAACCTCGGTCAGTGCCCAGCTTCAGGAGCCACCTCTGCTCCCAGCAGTGCCTCAGGGAAGCAAAGGTACACCCAGGCTCCCCACACCTCAGCGGGTCGCTGCTTCACACGCACTGCAGATCAGGCTGTTCATTCTCACCACTCGCAAGTCTCACGCAAACAGCTCCTAACAGATTTGAAAAATTACCCCATGTACCTGCATCCCTCCCACAGGTACAGAGGCAGATGAGCCAAACCAATCTGTTCACTGGATGACCCTATGGATGTGTTAAAATCAACCCACACAATCAATCACTGCTATCAGCTTTGCTCCTAAACAGGGAGTTTGGGAATTTCAGAATATGCTGCAAAAAACAATCTCTTCACCTCCTGAGCTCACTCCTCTGGTGTTTCTGCTCAGCCCATTTGCTGGTATCAGCAAGCAGTTAGCTCAAAGAGATCATTCACATTTCTTCCTTCCCATCAAGTGCACATAAAAATAAAAGCCAATTAACGAGGAAGAGAAACATGCCTATAGAGCATATTACTAGAGCACAGAAGTTAAGGGTTAAACTGCTTTTTTGAAAATTCATATGCTTTTTTTCTTAAAAGGTAACAGAGAAAAGATGCAAGGAACTACAAACAGCTTGCTGATATGGGGAAAAAAAGATTTTTTTCAGCCAAAGCCAACTTCTAAACACAGCTCTGTTGTTTGCTGTTCATGTGTGGGTTCATCCACTCCTCCCGCTGAGACCAATAATGAAATGAGAGCATTGAATTTGTGTCATTCTATTCTTTCCTTCGGCAATAAGCTGTGAGATCATAAATTTTGGATTAAGATTCAGAGAAAGCATAAAGAGAGTAGTGTCCACAGTAAGAACACAGGCAAGTTAAACTAGTTAGGAGCAGAAGTACATTCCTCTTTGAACAGATTTTCTCATGTCTGCAATATTATCCTGAGTTGAAAGCAAAGTATTAATTCTGTAGCGTATCTAGAAAGCTTCTCAAAGATAAAATCCCATGGAACACCTATCTCCACAATGCTTGAGGGAGGCAGAGCTGGGGAGAAGGAACATGGCTGGGTTTATCCTGCAGATAACAAACTAGGCACAAAAAGGTTAAGCTACAGTCCCTAAAGCACAAGGTGACTCAAATAAAAATTCGGATCCCAGGACTTCCCAGAACCAGGGTCCCACACCGAGATACTCCATCTGAGTGAAAATGGGTTTACAGACCCAGGCTGTGATCCCACACCTCAGTCAGACTGTCTGTGAAGGTACCCTGGGAAGAGTCTAATTAAAAACAGGTATCCCACAGCAAAATGGTATTAGGGACTTCCAAAAGCTTCAAGTGCCTCTTTGGAAACATGCAGAAAAGCCTCATGTTATCTTCAAGTCAGAAAGGCAACCAGCAAAAAAGAAATTATTTCTACAGAAACAATTAAAAGGGGAAGAAGGAGAAAAGACAAAGAAAGACTGCGTTTATATGAGGTTGCTTTAAAGCACACCCTTCTGAAAGACTACAAACAAAGCATTGCCAATTCTTTAAACAAACTCTGGAAAGCAAAAGCAGCTTCAAAGAGAAAGGCCATAAAATTCCAGCAGGTAACTCAGGCTTTCTGACAAGGACAGCAACACCATCGTGAAAGGCCCAGATTAATGCCAGTACTGCTGTAGGGGAGTCTCACCCTGCTCTCCTCCCAGCTGGAAGTTTAGCTAAGATGAGGAATTCACAGTAAATGCCCAAATCAATTACACCTGACAAGTGCAGGTAAACAGGCTTCCCAGGCATCGATTAAACATCAAGAGTTCTCAGCATCTGCTTCAGAGAAGTCCTGCACGTGGCTGACGTGCGCAGATAACGTGGTGCCCATGGCATGAAGGGCACAGCACCGCCTGCCAAATCCCAGCACCTGTGCTAGGCAGCTGCACAACTCATCCTGCAGGGGTACTTGGTCCTACCAGTAGATCCACCACACTATCAGCATGAACTCCAAGATCACAAGATGCTGCTTCAAACAACTGGGCATTGTCCATGAGAGAGTGACAGGAAGAGAGAATCAATGCTAAGGGAAACAGAGAAGAAAGAAGGAAACTGCCAGAATATCAAGAGTGCTAAGAAATGCAGGTGGAACTTTCACTCAAAGGCTGACCAGCACTTTCAAGGGGGAATAAAGAGGGGAAAAAAACCCCATCAAACAAAATTGGCAGCCATCAAATACTTGTCATACAATAAAAAAGATATGAAGCACATTCCCCTGTCAGGCCTGTCACAGGAGCTTATTTTGGGAAGGAAGGAAGGAACATTTTAACTAAGGTTTAATGCTGTCATGCCAAAGCTGGTATTTGACAGAGCTTCCAACAAAACTCCCACCACCTCGGACAGTCATGCTGCAGATAAAACTTCCATCTTTCTCTGCTGAGAATATCCCTGAGTCCCATTTATAAACTGCAGCAGCTGGCCCAGTTAACAGTTCCTGTCCCAGTTTAAAAAAAAAAGCTAAGTTAAATTCATGACCCCATCCTTTTACACAACAGGTAGCTAAGGAATGCAATACACTGGCTTCCCAGAGGAAGGCAGAACAGTGGAGCCCAAGGCAACAGGATGCCAAATTGAGCTGGAGAATAGTGAAGATAATGCATCACATCCATACACCTGCATGGGTAAAGGAACTGCAGGAAAGACAGTCACTATAAGAAACAAACAAAAAAACAGTGAAAAACAGAAGTAAGCCAAAGACTGGAAGTTCCACCCCCTCCCAGGGTTTTTCCTCTACCCCCAACTACAAATTATTCTCCATGTGCAGTTTCCAGTAAATCAAGCTTTGCTAAATAACCCCGACATGTGTGGGGCTGAGAACCAGCCAACAAGCAATGATGAGATGTCCCTGGAATGATTAAGGAAAAGGCAGACATCTCTCAGGTTACAAGGAAGCCTGTTGTACTCTCCCCTTGGTGCATATGCAATGCTGCAAGCGCTGTTCTGAAACCTCTGATATTCAAAGGCTCATTTGGTTGACAAGAAGCCTGTGGATTCGTGGACAGATTGTCACACAAACTGTCAGGTTTTTAGAGAGACTATCAGACCTCTCTTTGCCTACGTTATGGAGCACATCAAAGACACAGAAGATGAACCAGACACAGACTGCACAGATCTGACAGAATGGTGGGTGTACATATTCAGAATACTGTACTGCTGGGGGGGGAGAGGCTTAATGTGAATAATCAGGGGCTGAAAGTTCCAGAAATGTGACAGTTTTTGGCAGCAATTCCCATCTTTGCATTTATTTATCGAAGGGAGAAAAACTGCCATACTAGAGGCAAACTTGAGAGAGGAAGAAAAATTGTATCAGCAGCAATTTATTTTGCCACTGTACTTTTTCTTTATTACTATTACTCCCAGAGCATTTTCTGAAGATATTTGTATTTTCAGTCAAGGTTCTCTTACTGTGCTTGCAGGCTCTCTTCCCATTTTATCCAGTAGGAGAGGCTGGTTTAACGATTACAGCCAAAAAAGACCGCTAGGACTTCACAGGTCACTGTACACAGTTAATGACACAGACAAATCCACACTTTCAGAAGTGCCTGCTGGCTCGTGGATCTGTCTGGAGATGCTCAGGAGCTCATTATTCAAAACTTCAAGCTCAACTTACAGGTAATCAGCACATCTGAAGAAATACACTATACCTGGACAACCAAAAAGGGAAGAGACAAAAGCTATTATAGAAAATACTAACCTTAAGCATTATGGTTTCACTTTTAAAGTGGGGACAATCACTTATCTTCCAGTGAGCTAGAAGAAACCTCAGTTAATGAATACCTGTAAAAAGTTCCCAGCTCCACAGTTCAAAAACAGTATTACAAAGGATAATTTTATGTCATTCTCCCTTATTAGTGGCAGTTGGACAAGCATTTTAAAGCACCAATGTATTTCACAGGTGGCAAAAAACGTTATTAAGCTATTACTAAAAAGAAATATTAATTAGTATTTAGAAAGGAAAATAAAATATAAAACAAAACATTCATAATAAGAAAAAGAAAATAGATTAACACAGATTCCTTTGGCCTGCCTTTACAATACCACTGTCACATAACCTCTAGTACTCCCTGCAAGACATCAGTTATTCCAGAGAAAGGAATACTAGTATCTTTTTATATGTATTTTGCTATTCAAAAAATTGAAATTCACCACACAGCAAACAGAAAATAAATACAATGTTTATCCTAAGATAAAAATAAACCACAAGGAGGACAAAGGAGAAAGGATGGCAGAAGGGATAAGAAAGAAATCAGAAAATATTTGTAAGCAATTATTTGACAGTCTCATTCTCTCTGCTTTTAGCAATCTTCTCTTTCACCTGTTTTTTAATGCAGCTGTTTTGCCTCCTCTAAAGAGGCATTGAAGAGATGCAGCTGGCAAAGAGGGAAGGCTCCAAAGAGAAGCCCAGAAGGACCACAGACCTCCCATCAATAAAGAGAGGCATTTTCACAGCAGAGCTATTAAGCTGTAAATATTAACATGAAAATCAAACACCCACAGAGAGCAGGAGCAGCCACACAACTCCTTCATTCCTGTACTCTGGCAGAGACCACTCCAAACACAGCCCTGGGGCAGGATGTCACCCATGGCCTCGTGCAGCTTTTGGGCACCACCAGCTCAGTTGTGGTACTTTCACTACAGAATCCAGGCAGGGGAAAGGCAACAAGGCAGGTCTCACTTTTAGCCCATTCAACAATAATAGGAATAATTACTTATTAAACCTGAAAAATCTCACAATGCCTTGCTGCCAAGGCTGCTCAGGGACACAAATGGAAGAATGTCACATGCACAGTGTACCACACACCCATAGATGCAAGCTAAGTCTACTCAGAATTTATCTCTAAACACAGTCTCTAACAGTAAGGATTATAGAATACAAGCACCAACAGACCTTGAACTTGGCATTAAATGGAAAAGAAATATAGGTAGTCTTAAAGTTCCAGTAGAAACATTTTGGTATAAGCATCGTAATTATCAGGGGCTTGTCACTGTAGCTGATAAACTCTGTAAGAAAATAAGCGTGGGAAACAGTGTTTTTATAAATATATATTATTTTCAGGCTCACAAAAAAAAAAAAAAGTATCAGTATTTCACCTATATCTGGACAAGACCAAGCAAAAAATTCAAGCTCTTCAAGTGGACACAGTTTGAGCTCAGACAACAGGAACACAAAGAAGGGACAGCTTTTGCTGGGGAACAACAGGAGGGAATAAAAGCAAACACCACAAACACTTCAGACCTGGAGGTAAATCCTCTCTCCACAGAACAAATGAACACACAAACTTAAAACCCAGCACTGTTCTGCTTTCAGCCAGTAAGAACAAATGCTGTGTTCCTCTCTGGGACGCCCTGTGCCTGTCACAGAAATTGATAGTTAGGACACCATTATGGGGGATTCTTTTTTTTTCTTCTTCCTGCAACAAGCCCTTGTCCCTAACTGAAGGAAGAGTTATCTCAGTGCCTCACAAATGAGTGATTAGCCATCAGGCAGCAATGGTGTTTTGCTGCTGCGAACGGAAGCTGCATCTCAACAAACGACCTAAAGGTGAAAGGTCTCATACACTACATTTAATTCCCTAAAGAGCCAAAGGAAATTCTGCAGTATACATAGCTATTATGAAAAATGAGGTTAAAAAATGCATATACATGCTCAGACAGGCACACATTTTTACACACCCATGTGAGTCGTCTTCTCTGATCAAGAGCCACAGTCCAGCCAGTTCAAAGCTTGCTGCATGTCAGGGCAAATTAGATGATTTCTGTCTACTGTCCAGTACATCATGAGACATCTCTAGGGGAAAAAAAAAAATCCACAACCCAGGCACTCCTCAACTGACCCAGGCATGCAAGCTCAAAGCAACCTTGCAGCTTTAAATTATGAAAGAAAAAATTTGGCTTCTGTTCAGAAGAATGGGGATGGAGAAGAAAGGAGAAGGAATTAAACTGGTTTTCTTATTAAAAGACCTGAAATGCAGTATTTGGGAAGGAAAAGAAAAGCTAGCTCTTCTCATAAAATAACCTCGTTATTACAAGCCCTCTCAAGCCAGAGGCTTAGAGCTTTATCTCAGCTTCCACATTTTCTTCTCCCATCTCTTGCTTCTCTGTGGCCTCTTGGAGATGGGCACAGATTCAGCAGCCTCTCAGTGTGTCCCAGCTCTGTGGCCATTCTTCTCTGTTGCTGTCTCCTGTGCAGGGCAACATCTTTTACCTGCTGGCCACTCCACTGCTGAACACCTGCCAGGGCAACCTCCTCTCCACACTCGTCAGGGTTCAGCTCCCAGATGGTTCTACTGCATCTGAGATGTATATTTACTATTTTTAACTAAAACAAAACAAAATTAGCCATGATTTCATATTTATTTACAATGGGGCTAAAATGCAAATGGGTGAGCCAGGAAATCTTCATTTGAGACAAGGTGTTTAATGGCAAACTACAGCTGGGATCATCCTTGGGGCAGCAGGATGTATGGGCAAACCACCAATTAACCCCAAAACCAACCAAACAAAAATCCACCCCTCATCATCATGGAATCAGGAGATTCTGCGACAGGCAAAGCAAGTTTGCAGCGGCTGAAGACCTCACTGCGAGCCTGATGGTGCACATCTATTTAAAAACATTGAACATGTTATTTACAAGCTTCTTCTGAGTCACCCTGGTCTCTGGGGAACGTGCATTATATGTTCAAGAAATTGGAGTAGCTCTTTTATTTATGTTTCTTTAAAATGACTGGCAGATGGGGAAAAAACCTTCAGAGAAGTGGCCCCAGGCTGTCATGAAACATGTATTTAACACACCCACAGTAAACTACTAAACACTTCAGAAGGTACAGCCGCTGTAAATATGGAGTAGTTCTTTTTTAAAGTCTGATCTTTGGACTACTTAATTCAGCACAAATTTGAGATGTTCTGGGGAGTCAATTTATAGAGTAATTATTAGCCATATTTTCCATTAACATAATGACAGCATATTCTGTATGGGCAGAGCCATAATTTTAAGGACCTTTTCAAAATGAATCCCAGTGTTGGCTTTATTTTTAAGTCACAACAGTAATGCCCTTTTCCTGCCACATGTAGAAGGACCACTGTGAGCTGAAAAGAAATCTCAGATTCCCCAAAGTCAGGCTCTTAGGCAAGTAAATTCCTCACACAGGGAAGTTTTGTCTACCTGAAACAATTTCCCAGACTAAGTCTAAATCTGGAATATCCCAAGAGAAGCACAAGCTTCAATCATTGAAATCCCAGCAGACACACAGAATCCAGCCTAAGGTCTGGAACATATTTAATCAATTCACTGTGCTAACTCTCTACAGCTTCATAAAATAGCCAATAGTGCAATAACAGGGCCAGAAATTAATTGTACACTGGCTGGTGAATTACATGGAAATAACAGGCAGCACTGGTATTTATTGCAGCAGGGTGATGTAGTTGCTGTTGAGGTACAACTGCACCTCAGGAACAACAGGTGAGAGACAGACAGTGTGTGTGTCCACACCTGGGGGGGTAGGGGGGTGTGCAAGTGCTGCTTTCCATTAGAAAAGTAACACTGGTTTTACTGGTAACAGTGTTTTCTATGTAAATATACATACACACATTTATAAATACCAATCCTGCTTATAAACAAGCATGTAAACAGCACAAAGAGGCGGGGAATCAGAAATTTAAACTATTAGGCAACGAGAGAATGAATGAAATTAAGGGAAAATTGGGTTGAATAAAAAATGCCAAGGGAGGGTATCAGAAATATTAGATAACGGGGAAAGCTCTCAGAAGCAAGACAAAAGAACCTCTTGTTTTGCTCTTTTTGGACTAGGCTTGACAAATGCTCCAGTGTTGAGTTCTAACAAAGAGACAAGATCACATTCTAGGTCTTTTTGTTCTGCCTTTAACAAGTCTTCATAGTGATACACTGATGAGACCAGATACCAGATTGTTATCTAAATTCAGCTGCTAAATTCAGTGTTAAGACACTAAGTTCAAACCACACGTTGCCACATTTATTTCACAAGTCGAGCCTGAGGATGGATTCCTCCAAGATGAAGCAGCCCATAAGCATCATTCTCTCCCTCTGCAAAGATACTCTAAATGCCAGGGAAACAAAATCACCGTAAGGCTCTGACAGTTCACCCTTCAGCACACAGACTGCAAACGCATCTCTGCACTAATCGTGCAGGCTGAAGAGGAAGCAAACACTTAGCTGCTGTTTGCATAGAGGCTGCTTGTAATTTGATGTAATGTACTGTACAGCAGTCAACACATATTGAAGAGAGAACATACACACTGCAGAGAAGGCATAGAGGCTGTGCTGACATCTAACACGTTTTAGTTACCCTATTATAGATGTTCTTTGAGTTCATCAAATTACCAATCAATTTATCTGATCTCTAAAAGCTGTGTACTGAGGTATATTAACTACTAAACTTCACAAGCTTTCAGCAAAAAAAAGCCATTAAATGGCTGAATTGAGCACAAGGTATGGAAGTCAGTTTGTGTGTTGGCCACCAGCAACAAGGAAGGAACCTCTCCCTGCAGACAGGGAGACTACGAGGAGCATTAATCTCCTCTGAAGATGCTGTTCAGCCCTAATGGATGCCTGCAGAAAGCAGAAATCAGGGATGTTGCCCTCCCTGTTGTGCACTTACCCCAGTGTGACATTTAATGTCCAAGAAAAACTGAAAAGGAGGAGAGGGTGGAAGGTTGGAGCTGGTTCAGATGATGATTTCACGTTTGCTCCCTTTTCAGTTTGCTCCAATTCAGAAATCTAATTCACTCACAGGACAGCATCTTCCATTCTCTAAACATCAAAGGCTGTGCCCTGGGAGACTGATAGAGCCACTGCCACCTGGGAGTATCATCCACACAGCCCCAGACAGGCAACCTGAGCAACTGGAAGTGATAGGAATGATTTGGATGGATCTTGTCAACCTATTTCAGAAAACTACACTGGGGATTATTCTTGGGTTCAGAAGATTAAATCAACAGTTTGATGAACTGGGTGCTTTGCTGTACTGCTCTACTGACTTGAAAGGCAAACTGCTTTTTTGGATTATAGATGTTGTAAATTCAAAGAAAGCATTAGTGGGTTTGTGAGAGGAAGGGTTTGCAAGAAGGGCTCGGGATGAATACAGAACTGAACAAATTAGATAAGAAATGAAAATGAAATTGTAAAGAATATTGTAAAGTTCAATTATGGAGATGGGGACAAGAAATTCTTCTGAAAGAGAAACACATCTTTTGAGACCAGAAGTTCATTTCACACTAGCTGTTCTTCCTACAGATACCCACAGCACTGGCTAGAGCAATAAGCTGGTAGCTGGCAAGACTGTGACTAGAGGCAAACAAAGCTGCCCTTACACACATGGCAATAGCTCACACACAGCCCCAAGACATTACAGGAGAAAGCAAATGGTGTCAGTGACACCTGCCAGGACATATAAACTCATTTATCAAAGGGCACTGAATCTTTAACTCCTGCTGAGAGTGCAGAGGGTTTGGTTGGAGATAACACCTGAACACAGCCTGTTTTTCCAAAGGTAGGCGAGTGATCCCTAAGTCTCATGGATACAGACAAGCCTGGCATCCCAACTCAAGGAATTAATTCCTCATCCCCATCAGTAGAAATCCCTTCCCACCTTTACCAGGTGACATCAGTCTGTGCAGCCCCACAGAGTCTGCTTTAAATTGATGATGAAGATCAATATGAACGTATTGTTCTGGAAGGCTTTTTTTTTCAGGCTTCTATCACTCCTTTTCTGCAGAAATTTCTATTGAGACAAGTTACCGGCCATAAACAAGAAATGACAGTGGACTTGCATGTAGGGGTGACCTTGGCACAACAAACTGGGAGACAGCTCCAAGAAGAAGGATCAAGGCCAGTAAGAATAACAAACAAAAATAACTTTGCTTCCCATTCTTTACACATCCTAAATGCTTTACAAACATGAATTAAATGGGAAGTACAAGGGCAAAAAGAGATTAATTTAAACAAACCAAACAAGATGAATGCCACACACAAAATTACAAGATTTGCGAAGTCAAGCAGAGAAAAAGGTGCAGTCAACCTTATTAATAAAAAAGGTATGTATTCAATGCATTCCTTTCCCACTTGCACAAATACTCTTCAGCTTATGAATACCTCTTGTGCTACTTACTGCTCTCAAAAACTACAAGCAGAAAAACATTGCATATTAATGCACCCAGTGCTCACAGCAGTCCACAGCCGCCTAACAAGAGATAACGTGGGAGCCGGAGCTTAGGGAAATCCAAACAAAGAAGAGGCATCATCTACAGCAAGGAGTTTCATTTTATCTTCCAAGATTACCTTCAGCCTTTCTCTACTGTTTCTCACTACTCCAAAGCACTGCCCGTGTTTTTGTTGCAGTGTAGCACTACCCTTAGCTTTTGTCAGGTTAAACTCAGCAAGAGGCCAAATAGCAAAAGGAGTCAAATAAATATTTACTTGGGACAAAGTATACTATTAACATGCTAAGTGAAATCTCCTGGCATCTGAAGGGTTCCAGGAGAGACTGCACTTTTCTCTTATGATACTTTTTAAAGGACGTTTCTACTACTTGGAGAAAGAAGGACAAAGCATACACAGAATCCCTAACAAAAATCCCAGCTCTGAGAGTATATATGTTAACTATTTACAATAAGCTCCCTCCATCTCCTCCCTGCTTCTCAGCAACAAATAAATGCATGAAGAAAAATCACCTTGAGCTTCTCAAGTTGAGTGTGTCTAAGGTTCTCCCTACAGATTACTAGCTTAACTCTCATTCTTTCTACCCAGAGGAACTCTACAGTACAGAACCTCATTCAAAACAGTTGAGAGAAGACACACATTTTATGAAATAATTCAAATTACATGGATGAGAGTAAAATTACTGAAACAAGTCAGAGTTAGAAGTTTAACCACTTATAACAAATTAGTCAGATCTCATTACTGGATTACTTATTGGAGATTAGACAGTCAAACTGGAAACACAGGTGTGGAATGGAATGTCTGTATCACCAGCTCCAACCCTGCAATCACACATCATCATGTAAGAAGCAGTCATTTCAAAGGAGCTTTTCCCTCTCATTTTCCTGATTACCAAAATATTCCAGGCACTCCAAAACAAAAATATACTAGTGACCCAAGAGACAGAAACACAACTACAACAATCAGAGTTAAAGTGAGGAAGATGAAGGGTTTTACCAGTGTAATGATCCTCTGCAAGGAATTTATTCAACAAAATTTGATTTAAAAGAAAAATATCTAAGAAGCATGCACCACTCTGCAGGCAGAACAAAGCCCACCATTCCTTCCCATACACACAACCCCTGACAAACTGACAACGAAGGGTGCAGTGGGAAGAATATTCCCAGCAACTAATCCCAGCATTGCTTTAATCCCAGCACACCCACTGTGTATGTTCAAGTCTGCACACAAAACAGCGGAATGCTGCCAGTAGCAGCAGCATGTGGCACTCGCTCAACACAAGTCAGAAGTGCAAATCAAGTGTCAGGCACTACAAAGAAACAGAGAACCAAACAGTGATTCTGACACAGCTGTCACACATGTTTCACAGTCCCCCCGTATCTCCAGCACTGGGCACACTGTCCTGGTTCACAACCCTCCAAGGATTACATCCATGAGGAGAAGTTCCAAAAATGACCAGTCAGGATGGTCAAAGCATTTGGAACAAGTACCCCAATAAGCTTGCTTTGATCACAGAACGGGTCAGGTTGGAAGGGACCATGGTGGGTCCTCTGGTCCCACCTCCCTGTTCAAGCAGGGCTGTCCCAGAGCACATGGCACAGGATTGTGTCCAGATGCTCTTTGACTGTCTCCAGTGAAGGAGACTCCACGACCTCTTTTCCCAGCAGTTCAGTTTTTACAGTTATCCATGGACATTCTGTCACAGCCAGGACCAGCCTACTGAACTAGATGGATCCTCACTGTGACACAGAACAGCTGCACTCATGTTCTCATTTCTTCCAGTGCTTTAGTAGAAGATGCAGGGGAAAATCCCAGAACCTGAAATACTGCAATTATTTTTTCATACATGCCTTTCCCCGTGAAAATTTTAATAAGACTGTCTGGAGAAACTGAGTTTCTCAAGATCCATTTGAAATAAGGTATATCCATACTTCACCTCATGCAAAACTAAAGGCAAAGCCTTTTTAGCATTTTTATAGCTTTACTGTTTCACAACACTTTGCCCTCCCATTATAAGCTATTCCATCATATAGATGGAATACCTGAGATAGATGGACTAAATAATTGTTTCAAACTCCCAAAAGAGAAACGGCTATTAGAAAATGAGCAGGGTTTCTCCCTCCAATTCTGTGCTCTGTCCAGTAGATTACAGTACTTTTTCAGAGATTACAAAATAAAAGGATAATGCATTCACACAATCTGCTGCATTTGAGGGAACTACTGAGTTCAATTCTGGTCAATACATCTCAAAGACAGAGCTGCTAGGGGGAAAGTGCCAAAAGACAAACAAGTAGAATGAGAAACCTGGAAAAAATCATTCACACAAGCAGAGGCTGAAAAGGTAAGGACTGCTCAGTTTAATGGGAAGGTAAAAGAGGGAAAAGAAGTCTACAGATAATGAATAATGAAGAGAATTTATTTTATCTCTTTCACATAAAGGATATTAAATGCAAAAAAATTATTTTAAACTGATAACAGAGAATTTATAGAGTATATAAGTTAACCTTGGCACATACTGCCACATGATGTTGGAGGCACAGAGCTAAACAGAGATACAGGAAAAACGCCTGAGATGCACAGAGGAACAATGGCAGTAATCCAACTTCCAGTGAATAAAAATACTGAATGAAAATAAACTTTTGAGCAGCAGGGCATGTGTCTGCCTCCAACTGACAACATTTAGGAAGACTCTTCTCAAAGCTGCTCTCTGAAAGTTTTCTTTGTGGCTTTGTTTTGCCGATGGTTTTTTTTCTTCTTCCTTCAAAGCCTTTGCAAACTGACCAATGTCAGAGGAAACAGGACAGTCTCCGTGTTTGATTCACTGAGCAGCTCTTATGTTGTAAGGAGTATGTAACACAATTACTTTTAGCATCCTACTGGGAATGTACTGGGTTTTTAATATCAATAGTTCAAAACATCCTTCAAAAACAAATGTCTAAGTCTCCTACTGCCGAATTCTGTTATCATGCAGAAGTGGGGACAAAACCAACCTGGGTACAGCAGAGGAGGAGAGAGGGGAATTCCTGATAGCCTGATCCTTAGAAGGAGAAATTTCAGCTTGCTAACTCCACACACAACCAAACACCTCTGAACTACCAGTGACCACACTTCAAGTGACCATCCCCTCTTAAAACAGCAGAGAAAGCAAAATTCTATTTCAGAGCTCTCCCCCACCATCCCCATACTGAGAGCTTTTTTCTAATATTGACACACACAAACACAGATATATAAAAATATATCTAAGCCTGAGTTGGAAAGCTTTAGCACAGTGGAAGGGAAAATAAATAAATAAATGTCAAGGTCTGCGTGTATTCAACAAATAAAAGCAGAATTATATAAAAGCAACAGCTAATAAAAAAGATTGTTCTGTGCTGCATTTTCCATCTTTCCAACCATTATAGGAATAAAATTATCCTCAGAGAAGATCAAAAACCTTTTTCAAAACTAATACAATTAAGCTTTATTACACTGTTTCAAGTACATTTCTTACCTTTCCCATCTAGCCCCCACCACCTCCCACTCCAATCCAGACTAACTGTTGGAGGTATTCTTCTATTTTACTACCAGCAAAATGCTAGTCTTTAAGGGTCAGAATCTATCCAGTGTTTCAAGAGGAAAGAAAACCTGTTCTTTTTATCTACTTGCTTTTGTACACATAACAACTAGAAGATAGTTTCTCTGTAGCTCTGCAGTTTGAATAGGACTACGGGCAGCCCACCTTACTCCCCCCAAGAAGATCCTGCACTAAAATATCCATCACATTGTTTATAAAGGTGTTCCTGTAGCAAGGGACACGGACTTGAAAACACAAACTACAACAAAAGATTTCAAAAAGAGGACAATGAAACCTGGACACAAACTTCTCCCCACTCCACTGTCCATAAAGGACAGACACAGAGGTTTTCCCTGTAATTTCCGCTTCATGAAACCAGATCCGGAGAGAAGAACATAATAGAAGCAAACAGCATGGGACCAAGAAATTGCAAAAATTCCCTTTGCGTATGAACATATGGACAACTGTGATAATTAGAACGATAGCTGCTAGATTGTTTGCAATTTCACTGAACAATCCCCATTATCTAGAAATAGAATTTAAAATACGAATGCAACACCGAGTGGTAGTTTTAATAGTTTATTTTTAATGAATTGTACGGATTAAAGTGTTGCAAAATTGTATCATGCGAATTTGCTCACAGGCATGTTTTACTACTGATAGCTCAAAAAAATGCAGCATGGACAGTCATACAGTAGGAGGGAATGAAAAGAGGAATAGATACGCCAACAGCTTCCTACCGTTTCTATAATCCACAATTTTCCCATGTTCCATACTCACCAGCCTGCTACATGTTGGTAATAAAACTGATTGATTTCTCTGACTCTTTACAACCCACCCTTTTCATTGTTTGCATTTCTTTTTATTCACATAACACAACTACAAGTCGAATGCATGCAACTCCCTGTCAGGAGGCCTAATGGCTTCAAATTGGAGAAGATTATTCTCCACATTTATTAAAAAATAAAGACTACTTATAACATTATTTCATTTTGCCAGGAAGTGAAGAACACATTAGTTCATAAGGAACAGCATGGCTGCTCCTATTTTTATGGCATCAATTTTTAAAAACTCATCATAGTAAACAATTAAACAGAGAAGCAAATCCCACGTTTAGGGGAGAGATTCAAATCCCTAAATGGATTTTCAAAGGTCATTTCAGGCTTAAAAGATGCTTGACAGTGTCTCTTTAAATCACGTTCATTTCAAAGGCTTATCCAGCAAGAAGCAGGCAGTGTACTGCAGCACCACTCTTTGAACTGTTTTGCTCCCCAGAGAAAAATTAATAATACAATTTTAATTCATATTTATAGCAAAAATTTATGTTGTGGTGGTTGATTTTTTTTTTATTAAGGAAAGGATTTTTAACAAAAGGAATAAAAAGCAGGGCACTTGCTTGTTTTTTATCAATTTAGCTTTCACCTAAATCCCATGGTGAAAAAGATAATAGAGTTTGAAATACCAGAAATCTTTTTAAAAAAATCATCCAGTTAAAAAAATCTTTATCTTCAAACGCAAATTGCTCAAAAGATTTGTACAGCTTTTTCATCACTTGTATGAGGGGTGGGGGGCAGAAAAGACACTGTCAGCTGACAGTTCCAGGTTGCAGCACAACAGATCTTGGTTCTCTATCTTTTGGATCCACACAGATCCATGTCCTACCCCTACAGGGGCCAGTAATAAAGACAACTCAGCCTCACCTTCTTCTCAATGCGAGCCAACTGATCTTTATAGAAGGCCTCTTGTAACTTCAACTCTGCCTCCCTATCTTGCAGCTCCATAGCCTGGGAAGGACAAGAAAACAGCATCAGTAGAAGAAATTAAAAATAAACAATGTAGTCCAAAGAAAGCACATGAGATGCAGACTGGAAGGAACTAAAAAAATCACTACTCAGGACTCGTGCATGGGATCCCCATCAGTGGAACTACAAACCTTAAGAATTGCAGCTCATTTTGGATTATCCCCTGATGTTTGAAATGCTCTTATTATTAGCATCATACTCGAACTCAAACCCTTGGTTTTACACTTCTTATTAAATGAAAACATATAATCGTAGAAAGGTGACACTTTCCCATTCCCTTTTTCAGAACTCCATCTTATCCATGTCTGTTTTTCCATGAATCACGACAGCTATTACTCAAATGTTTTTCACCTTAAAAAAAACCCCAACAAATCCCCTCAAATCCTCCTCTTTATAAACCCTTGCCCCTTGGAGTGTCCAAAAGCTTCTAAGGATTAAATACTACTCTACAACAGACATACATAGGACTATCCAGATAATTAAGTACTCTCTCCACATGCTCTCTATGCATTCCCCATCAGCACCCTCACAGTTCCTCTGGCTGGTGCTGCAGACTCAGAGGGGAGATGGCTGTCAGAGAATATTTCTCTTCTATCTTCCAAATTATAAGCATGACACTTTCAAAACAGTAAATATGGTATTCATCAGCTAAACAGTGCTCAATTAAAAAGTCTGTGTGGGCACAGCAACAGCTGTAGCCTTCAAGCTCCTTACAGCCAGCATCTCCTCATTATATTCCCACCCCTAGATTCTAGATTGAACTAGCATTAAGAAAACATGGCATTGATGGAACTGAATCAAACTTCTGAAGTTTAAAAATAACAAGCAACAATAGCAAGGAAATATGGCAGTTGTTCTTCATCCCCTATCCCACCTCAAAATCTCTGGGGCCACGGAAGTTAACAGCAGGCAGAAGACCTTTCAAAACCAGAATGATTAGCCTGTTTAACATGGACACAAACCCTGCCAGTCCACAGCATCCCAGCAACATTCTCTTAACTTCTAATGATGGTACAACCACAGAAAATGCTGGTCCAGCATGATTAAGCAGCTGGGACAGCAATATCCCCGTGGGCTCAGACTTGTCATTTTACGGCCAAAAGCCATTGCTAACAAGAAAAATTACATCTGAAAGCAAGTTGCTGTGCATGTCCCTTTTTCTGCTCCCCTGCTGATGGAAATACAGTGGTATAATAGGGTTTAGAAGAGATTTTAATCTAGGCAGTGAGGGTGGTTGATAAGCAAGCAAGAAAAGGATTATATGAAGAAAGACTGTAGGGGTGTGGTGGTGATGTGGGTTTCTTTGTTTGTTTTTAAAGAAAAATAAATATTTTGGTTTCCATGTTTGCTGTCCCAGAAAACAGGACCAGGATAAAGCACAAGCAGTAGAGACTCGTATCTAAATCTTCTCTCTCTCAAAGGCACTTGATTAAAAGCAAAATCTCTGACTTTGCTTTAACCTATAGCTGCTATATTACTTCCCACCTGCAAACCAGCTGGAATAGGATGGGGAGAGGGATGAGAATGAGCTGCCCCACACATGCAGCCTAACAAAAGAGATATCACAGCAACAATAGGGGCACCAATGGGTACTTTTTAAGTGCCAGAACTATAACCATTTTCTAGTAAAGGAACCATAGCTGCTCCTCTGAACCCATCTTCTACATAGAAAAGGACTAAGCAATTTCAAATAAAATGAAACATGTAAGAAGGTGGGGTGGTCTGGTGGATGAACAAAGGACCCTAATTCTCCTGCAGGTTTTCTGCATAACACCCATAAAATCAGATTACTCCACAAGTGACTTGTATTTCCTTAAGGGGAAAATAAGCAAGGAAGAGGAAGAAGAGTAAGACAGTACTGACCCCTCTGCATGATTTAGATGGAAGGTGCATCATATGATGGAAGAAAAAAAAAGAGAGTCAAATAATGAATTCTTATAAACTCAAGAAAGTTTCTGTTTAATTTAAATAATAATGTATCAGTGCTAGTCTCCTGGGATAGTTGATATTCTGGAAGTACAAAATCAATATATATAACAATACCAGTGTGCAAGAGGCTTTATTCTGTTTCTGGAACAAACCCTCACATTCACTCAGCTTTCCAACCTGTGAGTTTGCCTGGCATCATCCACCAAGAAATCTATCACATTTATCCTTACAACCCCTCTGCAAGGGAACACAAACCAAACACCTAATCTCTCAAGTAGGGTGCTGAGATGCAGACACGTTAGGGGTGTACTGCTCTGCACAATGATGACCCACGGACTGCCAAGCTGACCCCACTGGAGCTAGCAGTGAATAATGCCTCCACACCCATGTACCCTGCAGCAGACAGACATTCTGTCAGTCACCTCCCCAGGGTCTTGCAAAACTGAGGTTAAAGAATCAAAACTTCTCCCAGCTGCAGACTATAACCTCAGAGTACTCCCCATTCTTCCCCATAAGTAATTTCTCCCATATTATTCCCCACTGCTCCACTTATCACTCATAATGTATGATGAACTAGGGGTTACAGAGGAATGTTGTACTTGCAACACAAACACATTTTCAATGCCTTGCTTGTTTTCAAGAGCTGCTGCTGTTCCAGTGCATTGAAGTATGCAGAGAAACACTCTATTTGTGACAGATCTGCTTCAAAGTTGCTTTCTGTTTCCCTCTATCCCCAGCTGTTATTACTAAAAACTTTAGTACACTTTATGATGATGTTTGAAGTACAAACAGTATAGTAGAGCATGTGTCATCTGAAATATTCACTGTTCCAAACTGGGTTAGGCAACTAGGGACATTTTGAACGAATATAGGATATTTATTAAGAGTTCCTCTAGTCCTGCTGCTTATTCCCTACCTGAAGTCAGAAGCTTGTGATGTCCCAGACAGAACTGGCTGCTATGGAGATGATTACAATTTCACAGGGGATTGAGATTGCAAGTGCCAAACAAAGCATCAATACACTTTTTGAAAAAAGGCCTTTAGAACTAAAAAAAGGAAGGAGAAGGGAAAACATGCATGATAACACACTGATTTGAAAATTAGATATCAGAAAGCTGCATTTCACTTCCAAGCTGCACAACTACACTGGAGTTTGAACATATTGTGCAAGAGGTGACCAAAGCCCAGAGACGACACCTAAGATGTGTAGAACACAGGTAGTGTGATATCCAAGAAGTATGAACACAAACAGGGAAGAAAGAGCATATTCAGCTATAGAACACAGGAATGCACCCAAAACTTAGAAAAGGGAATGTATTTATAAAAAAATGCATATGCAATTGGCCATTGCCCTCTGTACAAAAGCTAGGTATAAGATGTATTCAGGAAACGCTCAAGAATCCCCTGCGATGGTGTCAGAATTTACAAGGATTGCATTCTTACAAAAGGACAGTGAAGGCATGCTACCAACATGCTGCTACAGCTTCCATGAGCATGGATCCATGGACTGGTTGGGTGCCCTTTCAAATTTTCCTCTGCTTTATCTTCACATTTTTTTCTGCAGCCCAAGGTTTTTCAGGTTATCTCAGTTCTGCCTTGGACAGTGACAAAAAGCCAGGGCAGAGTTATGTGATTCTCTGCCTCCTTCTCTCCCTTTATAAAGTAACCCTTTTAGAAACAAACAGTGCAAGCACATTTCTAAAGCTATACATTATATACTGGCTCAACTAAAGGAATCAAGCACTGGCCAGGCCAAAAGAAATATTTTACAAGCTCCTAATTGAGGTAATGAAATATTATTGGTTCATTCACTATGAACAAAACCAGACACTCTTAGCCTTGTCCTGAACTGACACCATGCCACACATCAGACCGTGCAACTGATCTAGAGCTGGGCTTCACTCTCGCTATAGCCATTCCCAGATTAGCTTTGGCTTTGTCTCTCCCCAAAATATCACCAGATTTTTATTATTTTTAATCACAGTCCCACCTCATCACCCTGTTAAACATGAAAACAAGGGCAGAAATCTGTTTGGGAAAAAAAAAAAAAAGGCTTGTTGGCAGGGTCAGATGATAGTAAGGAATGCGGCACCCAGGAATAAAGTGCAGTGATAGCACAGCCCACAGCTGACAGCCACCATCGGCCTCTCTCTATTCTCAGTACTGTTTGGGTTCTGGGATTTGGGAAGAGGGTATGGAGAAGACTCTACTGGAGGATAAAAACCCAAAAACTCTCTCTCTGCAAAGGGCAACTCAAGCTAGAAGGAAAAGTCCAAACCTCAGCCTATAAAGTACTTCCTAAAAGGCAAGTCACAGCACTTGGCAAGATTACTGCAAAAATATTTATCTTCTTGGCAAAGCACTTCCACCACTCACAGACAAACTAGCAAGATGATGCCTAGATAATCAGTCAGCAGCAATCCAGGCAAATAAGCTACAAGGATAAAGGAAAGGATCTCAAGTCTATCAAATGCCTAGTTTCTACATCATCCTGTCTTTGCTGAGAGGAGTTATCAGCTTCCCCCAAAGGTATGCGGTTACATCTCTGCAGCAGCACAGCAGAGATGTTTTGGCTGGGCACCTCAGCTTGCCACACTTCACAACTGCAAATTCTAATACCTCGTGCTTTCCCAAGTCTCTTCCAGTCCTGGTAGCAGTCCAGGTGGCAGGGGAGAAAAACAAATGCTATTAAGGACTCCAAGATGAGAAGAAGGAATTGACAGCAATTCACTAAAGAACAGAGCTAACTCCAAAATTAGCTAGCTGGCATGTTCCTGGCCAAGTCTAAAGGGAATGGCAGAGCTGAAAGGGCAACACTGAAATAGTCAGAGGCAATTTGTGTACTTCATGCCCAAGACTGAATAGCAGACCTTTACAGGGAGGCTTGTACCAAGTAAGTAGCCATAGGGGAGCCTTGACTCAACCTCCACTGGCATCAGCAGAAATATCACTATTACCGTGGAGCTGCAATCACTGTTCCAGATACAAGGTCTACAAAATCACTGGCTTTTTGTCCTACCTTTCATTCTATTGAAGGCAGGTGACCAGGTTCTACTTTAGAAACCAGATGAAACTCATGGCCTTAAAAAGCAATACTGGTATAACCTTCATTTCCTCCTGTTTCTGCTGCTCTCTTAGCCAACAATACACATCGCCAGATCAAGTTTGGTTTCAGCAGCTGTAAGCTACACAAAAGGAACCAGTGAAAATCTTTATGGAGGAAATAATATGCAATTTTCTAGCTGAACACCTTTTAAAATGTAATGACAGAAAATAAAATCCTGCATCTGTGCTCAGCAATAACAATCTGTACAGGCGCAGTAACAACATGACACTTGGAATAAGCAAGATCCAGACAAAAAAGAGAGCTTACCCAGGCGTCCAAATCCACAGGCTTGGAATAGAGTGAAAGATAGAAAGGAAGGGAAAGAGAAGAAAAAGAGAAATCAGTGATTTTTGGAGGCTGCCTGCTGCTGTGCAATATAGCTTTTAGGATGACAAGTTTAGAAAAGTTCCTTTAAAATGACAAGCATCATAAGCAATGCAGTGCTGTCCCCTGTTGGGAACTGCGCTGTTAAAGCAAAACAAAAGCACATGCACCCCCTAAACCAAACCCAGAGCAAAGTGCCCACAGCCTGCTGCAGGACCTCCATGTAGGGTGGGAACTAAGCAACGGCAGCTGGGACACAGCCAGTTCCAGGGAGCCACGCAAGGTGCTGCACAGTGTTAGAGATGATGATACACGACATGCACCAGTGAATGTGACAGCGATGGGCAGACTCAAAAGGAGGTGGTCAACAACTCTTCCACTTCCAATTATGTGCCAAGAACAAGTAATCTTTTAAAGGCCATTTTTGAATGCACAAACTGACCAACATAGAAAGTAATTTTCTTCCATGGACAATTTCAAAGAGTGATTCCGAGCAGAAAGCCAGCTGACTGATCAGGTTCCCAACCAGATTCCCCTTCATAGCCAACTGAAAACCTCTTGAGTGAACAGTCCAAACCTCTGTCAAAGCTACATTGCCTCCACCTGCTCCTTCTTTTGTCTACAAGTCTATTTAAGTGTGCAGACAAGCAGATAAAGCAGCCTGCAGTACTGCCTCCTCTTCATTTGTTACTACTTTTTACTTACACAGTAACTTAGCAGCAGGAAAGCAAGTACAAGATGATAAACATTTCATGCCCATAACCACCTCCTTTTGAAGCCAAGGCATTTATGAGACAGGCACAGCTCTCATTTGCTGTCAAGGGCTGCAAGCCTTCCCTGCCTCTCAGGGCTACCTTCAATCAGCAGCATATTGGCTAAGCATGAACTTCAGAATGGCTGGCCTTTTTTCATTATGATTATTTATTGGAGGGGAGTTGACAGGGCACAAGGAACTTTCCTCTTGGTCATAGTTCACTGCCAGAGGGAGCAGATGGTTGAGGGTAATATTTTTATGGGATCTGCCATCATTTTAATGGCACAGAGTGACTACTTCAGGTAACTGAGGGATGATGTGTTATCAGATATGCATGTCGTCCATCCTCATCCTTTGCACCAGTTCAGAGAGTTGGAACTGAACATCTACATTCCAACTGAGGGAAGCCAATTCCCCCCCACTTTCTGCAAACAGGCTTGATATAGCAGCATCAAGTCCTTGGCCAAACAAACCAATACACAACAGGTGTTTACTGGTAATCACTGACCAATCTTGACAGAAACATGATTTGAGTAACATTTTTCTTCCTGATGATTTTTACAGTCAGGACAGATGCGCTTAATTTTGTTTTTACATTTTAGCAATTGCAAGTCTGTCCATCCTCAGCAGATGGACAGGAGGAACACAGCACTCTTCATGGTGCCTGCTATTATTTCAGCAAGTAGGTCATGTACACCACTAACTCTTTACTGGATGTACATCTGTCCTCCCTGGGTGCCTGAGCCATGAACTGATACATTCCTGGTGGACAAACATTTGCATGACAAAATACACCGAAGGTAGTAACTCAGTGGCACTGGACGGGCTGAGAAGAGAGAGCAAGGAAAAGGAACCAGCACTATCACCAATATGTGCCCAATAAGACACAATGCACAGCAGCAGAATTAGGGCTTCAAGAGAATTTAACACTGTTACTAATCACAGAGCATCTCTTCTGCATGTACTGCCAAGGCTTCTAATTCTGTCAGCCTTCAGGAGAGGAAAAAATTATTACTCCAAGAACAGGAATAGATATCCTCCTCTGAATGGAAACAGGAAAATTAGAATGTGTAGTAGTACAAATTGCTGCATTGGAAAAAAAAAATCTGACTAAATAAAATACACTAATAAAATAGCACAAAAAGGAAAACTCAAGAGGGCTACTGGTTAAAGTTTTGCTAACTTCTAAGCATGTGCCAAGATCTCTTTGCAGACCTGCATTTACCAGTTTTGATAACAAGAGACACAGCCTGTCCATTAATATTTTTGAAGTTTAAGCAACCCATTTAATAAACTAGCAATATCTGGTTTCCTTGCTTCCTAAATGAGCTTCCAGCTCCCAGATGGCAGCTTACAAGTTTTATAATTCCAGCTCTGGGATACAAGTCATCTTTCAACACCCTTGGTCAATACTTCTGAAAGGTTCTGCTGAAAAGGGGTTTTTCTTCTCTTCCAGGTAATCCACTGGACAGGGACCAGAATAAATACTGGACTTAATTGTTTGAGGTCAAAACCCAGTCAAGATATTCCTCCTAACTGTATCAGAAGCAAAAGGTTACTGAAACAGGATCTCAGGCCAAACCAGCAGCCTCTGTCCTAGGGATTCATACAGACACCTGGGAGAAGACTCTGGCTGGATTTGGAAACAACATGAGTAATACATCTGTGCTTCTGAAAAATTCACATTTGAGCATTGATTATTCAGGCAGGGGGTGCTTCCCACATACGTATCAACAGTCCAACTTCCAATGGAATCAAGAAAACAGCACTAAAATCGTATTTCACTCAAAAGGGCAATTCCCAGCAACATCTCCCAGACTCACTACACTACATCACCCTTACACATCATTCACACCACTCAAGTCTGTCACACTCTGGGGAAATGTAAAAATGGCAGTGAGCAATCAAAACACAGTTTTGTGATTGGCAGGGAGGGAGGAAGGATCAGCACAGGGCAGCAGCCTTTGGAAGGACAATGCCTTTGCCACCTGACTGGAACCAGCTTTGCCCTAAAGTCCATTTCCTTGCCATAGTCAATAACTGTCACAGAACAGATTTCACTGCAGTGCAGATGACTCATGAATCCAGACTACCAGCTTGGTAGAGATCTCCTACTTAAGAACTCAACACAAAGTATTTTTAGGGGCACTGCCAGCTTCGGGAGCGGAAGATAGAGTGGGAGATGCAAGAAATGAGAGGCAGCAGGTGCCCAAAACCCAAGACAGCTGTTGGCAACAACTTTTGCACTCATGTCAGTATCTGAAGAACTCTGCAGCATATTCCAACATCTTGATGACCAGACTTCTTCACTGAATGAGCAAACAGTCATTTCTTCTTAAAGCAATAATCCAGCTCTAAATTTATCATGATCCACAATGACAGAGGAATTCAACTATTTACAGAATATATCTAGACATGCAGTATCCACTCCAGACTCTTCAACTCTTCCAGTTTAGTGAAAAATTAAAGCAGTATCAATATTAAATGTCATAAGAGTCTGAGATGTAACCAAATGACAATGGGGAGAGAGAAGAGTCACTGAACAGCAATCAATTTTGAGGAAAGGCTGTGATGAAATTGCTTAACTGTAATGCATACAGACCATACACAATTCTATAAACATAAAGATGGGAAGCAGCCAAAAAACTTTTGCCCTTTTATGATTCAGGGACAACTGCATCCTAATACTTATGGCACAGCTAAAAATAGGTTTGCAGTGGTGACCATTCATGGTTTTCATTTAAAACATAATTAAGAGAAACCTATTTTATAAACCCCAAAGTAAACCATCTGCTTTCATGGCTTGCTTTAATACTCCAGCCCATTTCCACATTCTCCTTTTCCCATCACACTTCTATACATGCATACATACAGTTTTCATTTTGTAGGCAGCCAACAGACAAGGCATTCAATGGTTTTAGAAATCTTGCAGAGGATAGGTTCTCTAGAGATGTATGCTCCAGATGCTTATTTCTGATAGTAGGTGAGTCAACAACTCGCTCTAAATTTTTACCTTCTTGCTGAAATTCCTACTCTGCCTATTAGACTTAAGAATCTCCAAGTCCCTAACCAATTTAGAACAAGGAAAAAAAAATCAACAACTAAAACTTCATGAAAGGGCACCATGAAATTCTGTATTAATTATGACTTCCTATCCCAGAATATATTTCAGACTGAGTCAATGAGGTATTTCTCGTAAAGCTAAAAACAAAGGCCACTCAACTCTTCTTGGATTATTTCTAGCTCATAATCATTAATGTAGACTCCCATTACACTAGCCTGAGGGTGGCATATGGCTTTCTAGGGATAGGACAGACGGGGGAAAATAACAGTTATGCATGCCTACATCCCAATCTCATTGCTGTGCCTGCATATGGGGACAGAGTTCTCTCTTGCCAGATTCCTAAATACCAAATATATTAGCTTCCGAGTCAAACATAGTACCTCACACACAACCACTGTTTTGAGAAAAATCAAGATGGCATTCATAATCAACCCATGTGCCTCCAAGCAATAAAAATTATGAACTCTGTGTGTTCAGAAGGAATTCCCTTCCCACATTTGCTCTCAGACACTACACACAATTTTTACCTGCCCCTGAACAAAACAGGTATTTATAGGCACCAGACAATGGATACAGGCTAGCACAGTAAAACAAATACAAATTTCCTGCCACCAGATTAAAACCCTATTTTTTTAAAATTTAAAAGTTATTCTCTCAAATACTATACAGTTTAAAAGAAATGCAGTTGACTTTGGGGCTGGTTTTTAATACAGAGAGACTGTCATAATTACATACTTGAGTAAGAAAATTCTTGAAAGCCTTCAGCCATGGTCATGCATCCTCTGTCTGTGAATTCTTCAGCAGGTAGAGAATCAGGTGCACTTTCAAACAACACAGCTTGTTTTTATCCTTTTGATAGCCTTGAAAATTTTCCTCTTCTCCCTGCTCTTTCATCCCAGACATGCACAAAGCACACCTTACACAGCCTTACAGGGTGAGTATCATTCTGGGGGCAGATTCCAAGCTACCAACTTGCCAAGATGCACGAAGAAAATACATACAGTAATTAACATTTAGTATAAATTGTGTGGATTCCAAAGCCTTACTGGAAGGACCACATAAAGCATGAGGAGACTCAAAATAAATGGTCTGGGGTAGTCTACATACATAATCACACTTGCAGTAAGGTGTTACCTATGAATAAAAACACACGGAAAGAATAATCAGAGACAGCCCAGGAAATTAAAAGCATAAAAGTGAGGAACTTGATCTCAATCTCCCTTATTTCTCCAATCACTTAAGACACAAAGGCAGTCAGCACTAAATTTCCCTGCAACCAATTTTGAAAGGTACCTCCATCTTTACCTGCAGCATTCCCCTACATCCTAGGCCACTGTCAGTGTTATGAAAAGCCTGCCAATTAAGTTGTGGTTTTGAGCTACAGACAAAATGTCCACTAGAGACTCTGATTCTTGCTTCCAAAGCACTTGCAACCCATTGTGTGTTTTAGGAAGAGAATATACTGGCTCTCAAACACACACACTCTTGGCTCCTCTCAAGGCTGTGATAAGAGAAAATGCTGCAAGGTTGCATCTTTTAATGAAGTCCAAGTATATCATAATGAAATCATCTGCAAAAAGAAGAGTGTAGATTCAGCAACAACAAGGATTTCAGGCTATTGTAAAACTGCATTCTTTATTTTCACATTGAAATCTCCAGGGCATGATTTTATCAAGTGCAACTCACAAATCTATGTCACCGCCAGCAAAATTTTGATTTCCATTTGATAGGAAAGATTGCAAAGAATAGTTTCCCCATTGTGCAAGTGCTTAATGTTTCTAAAAACTATAAGAATTCAAAGCTGATTCAATGACCATTTACTGGGCAATGCAAAACACTCTTGCTTAAGGCAGATGGCTTGGAAAATTCAGGGTAGGAGAGCATTTTCTCTTTCTATGAAGGAGCAGTACCAGAAGTCTATCAACAAGGATCACGAACCAGGTCTATGTGGAGAGTGGCTATTGTCAAGAAGAAGGTGGCGTAGACAGGGTGCAGCAGGAAGAGTTAAGCAGTTTGAGAAACTTTCCTTAGGAAAACGTTTTGATGTCAGTGAAGCTCCTGAAGCTCAAAAACTATGTCACATGCTAAGGAACTAGAGAAGTATTTATTTATGGACCTTTTAGTCAAAAGCAAGAAGCTTGAAATTTAGATTTAAAATAGGGTATGCTCTAAATATAGCATTCAGATGACCTGAGAGAGCCAAGATTCATGGTCCATGAGTTTGCAAATTTAAAGAGTCAATACAACATAGTATCACAGAATACTAAAGACAGATTGCTGTATTTATTGTAGTAGATACTAGTTACAAACATATCTCCACTTGTTTGCTCTGTAATTATAGTTGGGACACATACAATCATTTATTTTCTGTAGACTTCTTTTGTATGTTACACCCCCAAAGTCAATGAAAGTAATTTTAAGAACCTGTTGATTGATTGATTTATTGATCAAATAAGTTGGCCAGCGCAATGGACTGGAAATAACCAGACAGGCAAGTGATCTGATAAATATTCCTGGAGACTAGTCACTATAGGCACTGAAAGCAGAAAAGAAACCCTTGAAGGCAGGTTCGAACTTCTTTTAGAATCTATATTAACAGTTGGGCATAAAACTTCATTCCTTATGCAGGCTTGCTTGGTCAAGTGCACTCCCCAGCCAAATGTTTGAGATAACTCTGCAGATGCCAGGGTTAGCTATCAAATTCAGCAGAAGCAATTGGTAAAAGCACAGGTCCTATTACCAGAACCAATGTGAGAAGAAAGGGGGGTAGGGGTCTTACACATAGTTTTAATTGGGAAGCAAATACTTCTCTCTGACCAAGGGCATGATAGAAACCCAGGCAGCAGATCATCATTCACAGCTTCCAGTGCTGGCAGCTGTTTTTTGGTGATTCTGTGGTCAGACTTCACCAAAGCTCTCACTAAGTAAGAAGCAAGAAGCAGATCATGCCCCTGGCCAGCATTGAAAACCACAAACTCATCTATCAAGTATTCACTGAGATGGCCTATTTTTAATTTTTTTTTCCTGTGGATTTAATTGCAATTTAATGAGGTTTTCAAAGAAACATGTTGGCAGCTTATCATAAAACTAAGCTGAACACATCTTGTACTCCTTTTACACTGTCCGCTCAGTTGTGTGAAGAACTGTCATCCAACTCAAGTAAGAAGCAAATTAGGCTTTAACTCCATTGCACAGGAGTTCTTCCTATGAGCAAGAAGAAAAGCACACTAACAAAGCAGGAGGCAAAGAAAAAGCTTTCACTACCACTATTATTTGTACAATACTTTAGATAATCTTTTGGCACTGTGGTTTTGGGGAGTTTACATTTCTCCCCAAGACAAAGGAAGTAAATGTCCATGGATATCAATAGCTTCTTCCACAAGCATAAAATTCTAGCAGGAAAAACACACATTCAAGTTCAGCCAAAATAAATTAGCCAGATCAAATTCACAATCTCTCATAACCTCTCAACATTTCTGAAAATAAATGCCACACTTAACAAAACAACCTTTAAAATAAAAACCTTAAAATGTCTATTTATCTCAGAATATTATCCTTCCTGCCTGTCATATATTATATATTACATAGGTATAAAATCAAAAGAAAAATCCACTCAAAGAAACCAACACTCCAATGCTCCCTTTTCCATATAATGTTTGTTATACACCCACAGAGATCTTAAAACATTTTAAAGGATCAAGCTCTCCTTCTCATTAGTACCACCATCACGTTGTTCTGAGCTGTGGACATATAACCTTTTGCACCTTTTCACTCTATTGAATCAATCTCCCCTGGCAACTTCTGGTGTGGCACTCTGCTCCTCATGCCTCCGGCTCCTCTTCCCTCACTAATTCTGTGTTCAGAACTGTGAAGCACAAAATTAGACGTTTCAAATTAAGCAAGGAGAGAGAACGAGAGAACCTTATTAAATCAACATTAGCATCAGAGTGTCTTTAAAAGAGAAACTCAATTGCAAAATATTACTTGTCTCTGTAAAGCTCGTTACATTGACAGAAATAAAGCAGGCAGCAGATGAAGTGACCTTCCTCCATCCACACCTTCCTCACCATGCTGGTCACAGAACTCAAGCTGTAAATACAGGATCCTTTTCAAACCACAGCCCCCAAGGAAGAAAAGCCTATCTTGAACTCACAAGCTTTGGAACTGCCAAGCAAAAAAAGACCAAGTCTACTAACATCATTTTGGGGAAGAAACATGGACACACCAAATAGGGTCCCAACACACAGAAGCAGACTCCCTTCTGCTTCCAAGCTTTCCACAACACTGGTAGTTCTCTCAAGTCACATTAGGAGTTACAGCCAAATCTTCCTTTCTTGCAACAGACAAAGAGCCATTGCAAGTATTCATTTCCATTATTAGTCCCCAAAAATCAAAACTATTGACATGATGGCAATGATCAGCATATTCTGTTCCAAAACACCTCAGCTTCCTGAATCCAAACCTCTAGTTGCTGATCCAGTTCCCTTAAATTCTTTTTCAAGATAAATCACTGGAGTATTATACCATTCCCCTGTGAAGGACAATTAGACATGTTGTTAAAGACAGAAATCACCTCTAATACTGCATAGTCTTTAAATATGACTTTTCCTTGGCGTTTCTTGATGAAGAGTTGATATTTGCACCTTATGTCAACAGAAGGAATGTACACACCTCACACCACTGAGCAGCAGGCTATGGATTTGTCTGTTGGGTGCCATCTAAAATGGGAGTGTCTTGGCAGTGTCTTCTAGGAAGGGTTTGCAATGTGTGCTGCCACAGTCCTACAGAAACAAATCCTACTGAAACAATTTAAGAACAAAAAATACATATTTCAAAAGTACTTCAATTAATTAAAATCAATGTTCAGAGTCCCCATTCAGCTAGGAATATTATCCTAAGGACAAGTAACATGAAACTAAAGCTCAGTTTCTGATAACAAAACAAAGCTTTCAAAGCATTTTTGGGGAAAACAGACACTACCCAAACAGAAATAGAGACCAAAGCTTTTGATTTCTCTAGTCTACAATGCAATGGAAACTTCTGTATCAGCCAGACATTATTGAAAACTCTGCATTTTGCAAACAGGTTTTTAAGTGCAGACTCCGTAGCAATAAATGGCAGTTTGGGAAGCCAGAGGTGCTGGCAGTTCTGATATCTCTTCAGAGCAGTCATGAAAATGACCACTTCCTCATGTGATAACCACACTTACATGCCATCAGCTAAGCACTGGACAAAGCAGTTACTACACTGGTAAAGACAAAGTGCACCAGGGAAACAGCAAGGAGAAGGAGGCTAAAAACAACACCCACAAGAACTAGTGATGAAAAAAACTAATTTGGTTGTTAAAGCACTATTAGACATCCCTGTTTCATAAAACAAAATGATTCATTTTCACCTCAAAGGGCAACAGTTGTCATACAAGATTGCTTGGAGCCTTCCAAAATGAAAGGCGATTTAACATTCAATTATAAAAGCTGAAAAATGGGGAAAACAGAAAAGCCAGAATGATGCATGGAACCTGCTGTCCTAGGCTGGCTCTTGATGCTGACCCAGGCTGGTAAAAAGTCTTTACCAAAATATACTTAACTGCCTGCTAGATGTCTTCCAGGAAAGGACCACACCAAGCAAAAACTGGAAGCACTTTTTTCTGTACTCTGCTGCATCTAATTCTTCTCTAGCCTTTCAATGGCAGTCTGACACAGAAGTACAACAGCCCTCCTGTTGCCTGCAAGTCACATCTCTTGGATTTGAAGGGGTTATCACATAGTGCCTTTAATTCAACAGGACAATAACTACAGTCATTAACTAAAGTAATAAGCTGACATTCACATGCCAAACACTTTCAGATCTTTAGTGCCTCCATTCTGAAAAATTTTCAGGAAACAATCAACTTACACAAACCACACAATACGTAGAACTAAAAGAAGAACAAACAGGGGAGATAACTTGCGCAACTTCCACCATTTAATTCTGTTTCTTACAAATCATTAGTCATTTTGGTAACTCAGCATATACCAGCCCCATGAGCAAACTATGAGAAAACTTGGTATTTAAAGTCACTTATAACTGAAAACTTGGAAAAGCTTTAAATGAAAGGCAAATCTTTAAAAAACAAAAAGCATAAAAAACCATCAGATGGTTCTGAAAGGCTTTATTTTTGTTTACTAAAAACACACCACACTATTCACCTTCAAAGATCTCAGTGAATATCAACACATGACAAGACTTTTTGATATAACTACTATTCCAAGAAAACTTGCACAAGCAGGATGCAACAATTTGTCCTGATTCATGCAGAAAATACTAGACAGGATCAGGACTGATAAGAAAGACCCAAACCGCAGAAGATTTTCATCATCCATGTATTCAAGCAGATTACCAAAAGGAAAATAGTCATGGTGTACTGACGCTTGACTGTTAATATCCTTCCAACAGGGCACAATCAGAAAATTATCTCAAAAGATCCAAGTATAATGGAATGAATGGTTACACTCATTTGAGATGAAGGGAGAGAGCTGGAGCAGCAAAAAAACACAATCCCTATTTCATTCTTAAGTCTCTAAGGGATTCAAGAAGCAGCAGGAATGGTGGAAAGCCATCCACCAAACCAAGATAACTTGTATTGCTTGCGGTGATTAACTCACTCTGGGTGTCAGCCTGCCACCTTCTACTGTCAGTGTGGAAAATCCAGTGAAAGCACTGAGAGGATTCTGAAGAAGGGAACAGAAACACTGGAAAAGAATATGCAAGACAGACACAAAGCAAAGCTAAGAATCATAGCAGCCTTTCTTTTCAGTAATAACTACTGGCTGCAGCACTTGTCCCACTTTTGAGACATCAGTAAAATGGACCCGTCTCATCAGCGCTCACTTTTTCAAGCAGCAAATCTGGAATTAATATTCACAGGTTCTGTGACTGACATAATTGCAATTTAAAAAGGGCAATTAATCATCAGCCACATTGGTGGCTGACTTGCCAGGCTGGGATCTTTTCTCTCCACACCTGCCAACAAACTCAGAGGAGGCAAAAGCATCACGTGCGCACAAAGCCAGGAAGTGCCGTTCTCCCTCTTACCCCAACCCCAGGCTCATGGGGTTTGTTACTATTTTTTCTCCTATGCCTGCCCCACTGGAATAAGTCACCCACCCTTTTCTGCAGCAGTCTCCTCACAAGGACCAACCAATCTCCCTTGCCATGTGGATAAGGAAAGCTTTTTCCACATTGCATCTCACTCATGTCAGTCAAGAGTAAGGCAATGGAACTCCATCACCTCCACCATGAAGTTCTCATCATCTCCCTGTTTTCCTCTGCATTTTTGCATAAACTAGAATTTTTTTTTTTTAAGTGGCATGTCAATCCCAGTCTTACTTGGAAAGTGAATTACAAAGGTGAGAGCACAGCTCCAGAGAGTCAGATAACATAGGCAGATGATGGAAACATCAAACCCTGGCAAATGGATTTTATCAGATGAGTCAGAAAAGCCACTAAGTCAATGTTTGCTCCTGTGTTCCTATGGGAAGGTTTTCAGGCAAGTTGTAAACAAAACCAAAAATCCAACAACCGTTCTGGGTATCAGTTCTGTCACTTTAAATTTTTTCTATCACCCATTGCCTGATATGAAAGGTATTTCAACCAACAGCATTTAGAGAAGAGACATTTGGAAATTTGTCAATCGTGTTCAGGTTCCCAGAAAGAAAGGCCCAAGACTAATTAATGTAGGGTGAGTATATCACCTCTTCAGGAAGTACAGTTCTTCGTGAGAGGAAGAAAGCCAACCTGACCACCATATTATGCCAGCCTACATATTTGGGAAGTACATAAACCACTATTGTGGTAATTACCACAGAAAACAACTATCAGATTGAAGGTAAGATTTAGAGTTTAGCAAGCTGCAAGGTCTTCAAGTGACATACTTAACACTGTGTCCTTGGGCCAAAGAAAATACATAACATACTTCTAGGCCAAAGGAATCTTGCTCAAACAGGTGCCACTGCTGCCAGCCAGGTGCAGTAGAGACTGAGAATGCATGTTGTAACACAAGCTATACGGTCCTCCCTTCCTCATTCCTGACAGTCAGCAACCAAAAATTGCCTTCATCGTAACAATACAAAGGAAAAAAATTCAGTGCTTTTGTATGGGAAAAAATGTAATTTCAATCCTAATAATTCAGTCAGGATAGAAGCTGGAGCACAATTACATACTGCACGTCTTGGCCAGAGTTCCAAACAAAGGTAGTTGGCAGAACATCTCTGCCAGCAGATAACAGCAACAAATGGCCTCATTTCCATCTATTGTAAGATAATACATAGGTTTTGCTTCCTCATACCATCCTCATTTCTATCTGGTTCCTCTCAAGATTTGCTCTCTTTTTGACACAGGCTCCAGGTGTTCTTCATCCACAAACCTCAGCGCATCATTGCAAGTTAAATGAGGTGTCTCCAACCCAGCCCTCTCAGCTTTGTGAAACTGAAGAAGTACAATTATGAGCCCCCTCCGGCTTTTTCTGCCTTCATTTTGCAAGGGTTTAGAAATCTTTTAAAGATCACTTTATTCCCAAATAGACCTTTACCTTTCAATGACACAAGTATCATAATGCCCACATAACCTCTACTCAGATTGGGCTGACCTTGTCCTCTCCTTTAACAAAATCACTCCTTAACAAACAAGCGTGTGGTGTTAAGAAACAGCAGGTATTTCACTCAAGTATGCATCCTCTCCCAGTTCAGGAATAAATACCCTGAATCTCTGTTTCCTCACAATGACTGGCTGGATCAGTAATTTTTACTGGGCTCTTCTGCACTCTGAGAGGGTGTTTACCAAAAAGAGTCAGTAACAAAGCAGAGAGGGGGAGAAAAAAAAATAAATATAAATACAAAGAAGCTTCCTTAAACACAAACAGGGTTCTTGAGCTGCTGCCCAGTACCACTGATGCTTCACTTCTTGCATTTCTTCAAAAGAAAAACAAATACTTATGCTTCCAATTTTCCCAACACCTGTAAGCTTAATGCTTCCAATCAGCACTTGTTCACATCTTTATCTTCAAGCCAGTATTATGAAGTTTTGATAAGCTTTTTCCTTCCCAACATCTCTCACTCCACATGGATAAAAAACCACTATCAGAAGACTGAGACCAAAATCCTTGCCACTTCTATTGCCTACACTTAGCAATCAGCAACTGTCTGAGTATTGTGAGACCCAAAGCACTGCCATGTATTACACACTTATCTCTGCAAAACCACCCTGCACAAGCGACAACTTCCAGGCAGGGGGAAGGGGGAGTTGTGTGGCTTTGTGATAATTAAAGCATAGACGAGTGTCACTGCTGTAGATAATTATGCATTAGCAGGAAAATTACTTAATGGAATTAAATAAACTAAGCCAAATGCTTTGTTTTAAAGGGAATTTAGGGTCTGCAAAAGGTGTCCAACTGACAGCCCAGAAGAGCAAGAATGACAGTCCTCCATCATTCACAGAAACCACACAACCCCAGCACAGCCTGGCTTCCACCTCCACCCAGGTAAAAGGAGAGCAGAGGAGAAGCTATGGAAAATTTCAACCTTCCCAGTCAGTCAGACTCTGATCTGTCTGATGAGCACCCACACAGGGACCAGGCAGTCACTAAGCAGAGAGGAACAACTGACTGGGGTAATTTCCTAAAAAAAGAAACCAGCTCTGACAAAATGGGTTAGTTCAAACCACAGCCCAACCCCACAAGCACCCATGAGAAAAAAAATTAATCAGTGTCAGTACAGACAAGACTCCAACCAACAACAGAAACAACAAGCTAAGTAGGTACATGTGCCACAATGAAACCACCTCCTCCCATCAAACCCACAAGGCCTTTCCCCATCCTCTCCTCTTACCTCACCCATGGCCCACCTACACACAACTCCTACCACTGGTCTCATCTAGACGGCTTCAACAGCATCCTCCTGCTTGTTAGAACAAGGACTCTCAAGGTCAGTCAGAATTTATAAGGCAGCCATTTCATCTTTTGTGCTTCTCTGGCTACATTCCTTCCTAAAAGATGCTGAACACTGGAGATTCTGCTGTGTCTGAAAGCCCTGCCAACACCAGGGCCAATTAGAAGTTTCAGGATGATGCATATTAAAGTTATTATGGGAGGCAGTTATGCAGCCAGAATAAATCTTAACTGAACCTTTAAGTGGTTTTTATAACTTGTTTCTCCTTCTTGAAAACAGATGAAAAGATACAAATCTCCTGCCTAAGAATCTGCAGGAATTCCAGTCAACCACCAGCCTCTCCTCAAAAGAAGATTTTGTGCTAAAAGCAATAATTCATTTCAGCCAAGGCCAGCTAGATCATCGTTATGTTTTTAAACTCCAGATTACTCAAATCAGTCAGAAACTTACCATATCAGTGAAGACCACCTTTACAAAATGCTACCTTTATGAAAGCACTGAAGATACGTTTAAAACTTCTGCAGAGAGAAACTCCATTTTTCTTCACTATTGGCCTTTTCTGTCTACACAGTCCAATTGCAGATAGTCAGAGCCAAAGTGACACAGATGTAATAGGAAATTTTTACAGAGCAGGCTTTGGAGAGTATCTCATTAAAAGGCCAGCATGTAGGTCAAATCAGGGAATCCTAAAGAGAATCTGAGGAATGGAGGCAGCAGTCTCCATTTTAACAGCAAACACGGGATGTCATTAGGACATCATCTGCCACTCTCTTCCACCACTTCCAAAAACCAAACTTGTTCTCAACAGCTGTCATCTACCCCTCCAAGAAACACTACTGGAAAGCTGGAGAACAAAGAGAAATCAGAGGTGGCTGAGAACATACCACACCATTTGTGTGAAATCCTGCACTGTCTTCACAACAACCTTGCCCTCCCTTCTGCAGCCTGAACATGCAGCAATGTCACAGGTTCTAGATCTGTGCATTAAGCAGGAAAGAGAACCCCAGGCAGCATGGTCAGAAAATAAAAGACAGAAGCAGATTGTAAATTATGTCAGTACACAGTGGCCTCACAACTCCAAATGATGACAGACAGGGGGCAATGTTTTTAAATTGAAAGAGGGCAGGTTTAGAGTAGATGTTAGGGAGAAATTAATTACTTAAAGGGTGATGAAGCACTCCAACAGGTTGTTGAAGCTATGGATGCCCCATCCTTGGTAGCGTTCAAGGCCAGGTTGGATGGGGCTCTGAGCAACCTGTTCTAGAGAAGGACATCCCTGTCCATGTCAGGACAGTTGGAATTTGATAATCCTCAGGGTCTTTTCCAGTCCAAACCATTCTGTGATTCTACAATTTCTGTAGGAAGCAATGAACTTCAAAAAGTGTAGCATACACTCATCCTGCAAAATATTATGGTAACTTCTGGAGTACCTAGAGTTAGAATGAAAACAAATAAGCAAAAACGTTGAGACATTTCATTGGTATGCAAACAATTTGAGGGCTCAGCAGTTCCTGCTCCACCCCTGGAAAGGAGACTTCATGGGTGTCCCTTCAGTGCCACCTTCAGGAAATACTCACTGCTGCTTTCCAAGTGCTCTCGACACTGCTGGAAAATTGTATGAACTCAGCAAAGGCATCATCACTGGCAGGCAACTGAGATGCACATTAAAAACATTTTAGTTCCAAAATAAGGGTATTACAACAGGAATCACATCTCAAAGAACTGTGAAGCAAAACACAGATGTGCTTGTTGCAAGATAAATACACTGAGCAGCTGCTGGACTGAGCAGTGGGTTTGACCCCAAATAAGAAATGTAAATCATCTCTGAGATTCTGCACGAGGCAGGTGATAGATTTTCCCAGATCCCATATTCAAAGGGATATTGATGAGGATATGCTGCTTATGGATTGCTTATCAGACTCCCTTTGCACCACATCTTAAAGGCTTACTTGAAAAGCCAAAAAACACTCTCTCTCAAAAATAATTATAAAAACCAAGCTATCAAAACTGCTTTGGTAATGAAAGTAGTAAGTTCCATAAGAATTCAGAGTCAGTAATGAAGTGAAAAACATAATGCATGGGTCAAAAAAGACATTCTAATATCATTTATTTATTTATACACACGCCTGCACAAGATGTACCTTAAGCTTCTGGACAGTATATTGACTTAGCAGTAGATGACATGAATTTTCAAGGAGGAAACTTAGCTCCCAATCACTCTGCATCATAGCTCTTATAATAGGCAGATGACTCGATGACCTGCACAGTGAAGCCTAACCAAGCTCAACAGCAACACCTGCTGGGAAACAAGCAACTAGAGCAAATTAGCCTGATTAAATGAAAGTTTGTTACTCCTTCATATAAATGTGAACTTTCGCTACAGTTTTAGAATGCCCAATAAGATACATTTCTTGTACAAAAAGCAGATGTAACTTCTAAACAGATATGTAAGTAAAAAGGTAAAATTTTTCCTAAACTTGCGTGTGCATGTGGTCAGAAAAACCGACCATCTACCCTTACCAGCTCACCAAGATACTCCACAGCAAGACACTGAAATGAAGTGGGATTAAAATTCCTCTTTGCTGGAGAAAATCTCTTCTGTCTAGCTAGTTCAATCACACCTGAAAACACCCATGATATGCCTTAAGCTACTGTCTTTCCTAAGGGAGCAGCCTGCACTTGCAAGGCCTGAGGCAGGGAAGTATTTATCAACCACATTAGTCCCATCCACACAGAGGAGAATGGCAGCTAGGACCATTAGTGCTCCTTTCCCTCCAGGTACCTTACCATATTCCTTATTAAGCTCAGAAAAAAAAGCCTGCTGCAGCAGGATGAGACTGGAGCATAAGCACAGGTAATGGTCCCACCTAATTCTGGGCACAAACTGACACTCCACACAGATCAATTATAATGAAAACTCTTATTTTTACACCAGATGCATAGAATTTGATGGACTACTTCTAAACTAGTCAGAAAAAAAAAGAAAATGCAAGTGGTTGGCAACAGCTTCAAGGTTGCATTTAGACGTTCAGCACGATTTGGAACAAGGGCAGTGACCTGAGAGGCAGCTTCAGAACAGCCATCAGATGGGAAAGGGTGTTGATGCATCCCACTTCTGTTCCCAGGAAAGGAATGGTATCAAAATCTTATTTGAGCATGGAACCACCTCTTTTTGCAGATCACTGTTTAACAGGAAATAACAGGCAAGCAGGTTTTTAACAGAACTCTATGATAACCTTCAGTAACACAAAGCTTTGAAAAATTACACTGCAAAATGCTGAGTCTTGAACAGGAAACAGCACAGCAGCTGGGGAGACAACTTTTTAAATTATAGAAAACTATAGGCTGGACTGACGTTCATTATCTTTAAAATTGTAGCTGGCTTTGCAGTTTAAAGCTCTCATGCTTTTTCGAGTTTTGTACTTGAAACAAAATTCTTTTACACTGAAAAATTAGGAAAAAGGGTTTAAGAAACATGCAAGCTTATTTTCAGCTGATATAGTGATTGCTGTTATTGTTGTTGCTTTGGGAGGAGTTTTTGTGATTTGGGCTTTTTTTCAAGGTGCTGCTTTGTGTGGTTTGTTGTTTTTGAGGGTTTGGTTGTTTTGGTTTGGTATTTTTTAACACATCTTTATTTCCAATCTCCCTTTCTCCACATTTAGCTGTTACACTAGGAGAGAATACCATATGAAAATACAAAAATGAGTGATTACTCAGGTCTTTAGCTGGTAAGGGAACAGCTTTAGCAAGGAACCTTTTGTGTATTGGAAGTTTGGAAGCCGGGGTGGGGTGCAGCCAGAATCTCAGCTTGACAGTGCCAATTACTGCTACAGCAAGATGAACCAAGGAACAAATCCATTCTGCTCAGAGGATGGAGAGAAAAGAAGAGACATGAACCTGTATCTTTGAAAAAATAAAGGGGCTTGAAATCATCCACCAGGCAGCGAACCACTTTTTCCACGGAAAAAGCATTAAGCCGAAGATGCAGTGAATGTAAATGGCAAGCTCTCAGTCCTAATTGGAAGAGCACTGGTTACTTAACAAATGTATCCTTAGTCTAATGTTCTATTCAAGTAAATATTAAACTTTTTTAAAGCTTTTTTTCTTTTGGGCAGTAATTATACATAGCCCTGCTCAGGCTGTTTGATCAATTTTTACTTGATTCCTACTGTATTATCCTTCAAGTTTGCCCATTATCACAAAGTCTTAAAGGGCTCTAAACCCCTACGTAAAGCACAGACAGGAAAAAAATACAGCTAACTCTAATGCCTTCCCTTCTTCACAAGCCTGCAGGTGTTCCATTTTCATTGTCTAAAAATCAAAGTCAACAGCTTATTTCCTTTCCCTTAGTACAGTCCCTTTTAAGAAGCTACTTTCAGTCATGTTTTAGCCAGCACTCATAAATAATATAGATAATTGCAGATGGTCATAGCAAACAAGCAGAGAAAGTATACAGATACAGTACAAAGGAAACAATAAAAATTCTGACGTACTCCAAAAGCAGAAAGAATTCCTGGCAAATAGAAGCAGCTGCATCCAGGTCATTTTTTTAGTTGATGTATGGCAATCAGAGAGCCAAAAATAATACAGGGACAGACTTTAGACAAAGCTACATAAAGGGTGCTGGCAGCTCAATTCCCTCTGCAGGAACACATTTCCTGCCTCACTCTCATGTGCAAAACACAGCTATTTCTTCCCCAAAAATCTGCATTAGGAAGGAGGAATACTGGTCATAGAAAGATAGGTTCAAACCTGCTGAAACTCCAAAACAGATAAGCAGCATTCAATTAGGATGGTATTATGCTAACTATTATAAAGAACTCTGAGAGAGTCCACCCAGCCACCCAAGAGTTAACATCACGCATTTCTCATCAAAACCTCTTCCAAGAGGTTAAGCACACAATAGACTATCTAAAGCAGAGCTAGAAAGGCTGCTTGAAATTCCACACATGTGCCTCAGCAATGTATTTCTATTAATGTCCAGTGTGTGTCAGCGTGAAGATAAGGTACCAACATCATGTCCAACCAGCCAGCTAGAGAATGGGACGCCGTGTAAAACATTGTCTGATGCTCAGAATCCCAGAGAACAGCGGTGTTTGCAATCTCACCCGCTGCACACGTGCCTGATAACACCAACAACGAGGAGAGGCAGCAGGAGCAAACCCTCCTGCAGCTTTGGGAAAGTAAAAAGATAGAGAAAGAAGGAAGCAAGCAAGAATTAAAATAAACATCAGCAAATTGGGGCAGGTTTGAGGATGTCCAACTGTAGCAGAGAGAGTAAACAAACTGGAAAAAACCTCAGTGAAACTTAGTCTTTGTATCAGCTCACTTTAAATGTTTTTTAAGGTGAGAAATAAAAAGTTACATCAGTGCTTATTTTGATTACTCAGACCATACCATTTAGACTCAAGTTTGATCTACTAGTTTGATCTACAAAAGCCATTTGTACTGGTACTTGTGGAGGACACTGTATTTGAGGAAATAACCCATTTTGACCAGGATGCACCTGCTCGGTTTGGGCCTGGCTCTGGCGGCTTGAGGAGCCCACGTGTTACCACGAGCAGCTGGTGTATGGGAACCCACTGGAGAATCCATGCCAGTTGTGCTGTGCACTGACAGGTGCTATCACACTGATACATTCCAGCCCACCAGGAATCTCCCTATTAGCTGAACAGTTTGCTAATTTAATCTGTAACTTACCTACGCTTGAGAAAGGTAAATTGTATGTGGATGAAGGGGTGGAATGTAGTGATTCCAAATGGGACACCAAAGTGCATGGAGGAGGTGGTGATTCACTGAACAGTTAAGATACAGAATGGCCTTTGGGCCTGTCTTGTGCTGTTTATGCCCCCCTCAATGAGCTGTTTATGCCCCCCTAAATTAGAGCAGAATTCTACTACCCCACAGTAGTCTGACAGTAGAATAAGAAGACTCAGTACTAGTTTTGCTGGACCAGCCACAGAAAAATACCAACTTACTATTCTCTTATTTCTTTATTAATTGAATATTTTGCGGTTATACATAGGGGAAAATGAAGGCTAATCTTATATTTTACCTCTTAAATGATGAAATGGCTATGCAGTAACCCTAAGAACAAATGAATCTTGACAAAGTTTCTGTGGAGTATATAAACTCGACAGACAGAAAAAAAAAAGTGTGAAATATGGGCATGGGAAATTAAAGGCAAGACTGGGGAAGTAGGCAGCACCACAGACAACTTCAATTTGTTGCAGCTGTTGGATTTTAAAAAAGGCCAACCTTGTGATAAGGTCTCTTAGCTCAAGAGACTACAAAAATGAGAAGCTCAAACGACCATCAGCTGCTGAAATCTGCAAAAATTCTCCAAACACAAATTAACCTTCAGTCAGGAGATAAAAGACTAGCTGCAGAAATTGGAAGTTGTTAAAAAATGTTATAAATGTTTGACAAATCAGAGCAGCAGGAAAATAAGCAGTACATAAGCATAATCTTACCCTTAAGCCAGGTAACATCTTCTTCCCTAAAGAGAAGAGGAGGTTCACTTTTGCATTGGCTATGTTTTTACTTTCTGCCTTTATTGTAGTGCACATTCTCCAAAATTGCTTTAGTTAAATTTAGACCTCACTGATGCTCCAGAGAACAGAAGTTATTAGCTTGCTGGAGGTAGAAGATACGTAGATAGATCCTCACCATGCCAAGTTTAAATTTAATCCAAACCTTTTTAAAGTCCATCATTTAACACTTCAAGATTATTTTCTATAGGGATACCTTAAATGTTTAATGTTTTAATGGTTTCACAAAGTAATTCTTTCACTGAAGAAATATATCCACTTTCATAGTAGAGGGTAGCAGACAAAGAGGAGCCAAATTGTAGGGAAAAGGAGGGATGTTCTGGCATGAGGCTATAGAATAACAAACCACTAGTTTTAAAGTCTCTACATACTAATATATTTTCTTCAGAAGAAACTCTGGAAGAGTGTCTCATTCTTGCTCTCACAGCAAGAATGAGAGGGATACAAGGCACAAGGACTGAAACTGTTTAAACCCCCTTAGTCAATAGCTTACAACATTTGGTAATAAATCATTAAGTCTCAAACCTAAAAATATATCTTTCCATTTGTATCAACATATTTAAAAGGCAGCTTTATTCAATTAGTGAAAGAATTAGCTGTCAATTAGTGAGAGCAATCAAAAAAAACTGCATTGCAACTTCCATCCCAAGACAGTGTCACTCTTGCTAAACTAGTTAGGAGCCTGGGCAGGTCTGGGTGTTCAACATACAGCCTGTGAATACTCTGCAAAGAGCCAAACCACAGCAAACCGTGTTCACAAGGAGGTGCTGCCCCCACAACTGGTGTCACCCACACTGTAGGTAGGAATGAAGATTTTAATAACTAAATGCACGACTTATTTTTTTAAAAAAACATGAAAAACAATCTGAAAAAAGGTATCTTTCATAAACACATAGATACCAGTTGCTAACAACTGCAACATAAACGAAAATCAAACTGAATGAGTTTTTTCCTCTTTTTCCACTATTGTTTAAAACAAACCTCCATATTTTCAGATTTCAATGTTTTCTGCCTCACCCATAAAAAACTTCAATAAAGAAGTATCAATAGAAAATAAAAAGCCAGTCAACACCAAACCTCATGTGTTAGCCATATCCCCTCCCAGAACCAATCTATTTTCTGCACACAGGTTTACAGCTTTAGAAAGAGAAGGGTTCAGCTCAGTGTGCTGTGTTTTAGCTGTAGAGCAAACAGGACCTAATAAACTGTCTCTGAGGTGAGCAGTTTCCAAGCCATAATGCAAAGCTCACAGAGACAATACCTTTCATTACATCAACTCAAATAAATAGGGAGCAAAAAAAAGACAAGTTCTGACAACAGAGACATGACCTCAAAACCAGCAGTGTCACTTCACTGATGACCCCACACTGCCACAGCTCCAACAGACACCATGCTCCTGCTGGGCCTCATCCTGCAGCTCGTCACAATGGTAGGAGATTACGCACAACAAAACCCCAGTTAATCCAGAAATGCTTACCTATGGCTAATCAGAAAGTAAATGAAAGCCTTAACAAACTAAATCATGTTCAGCACAGCTTCTAAAAGAATCTTCAGTAGTTGCTCAGCTGCATCTACAGCTGACATTGATCAACAACAGTGGGCAACTCACAGCAAAAAACACCACAAGATTCACTTAAAGCTTCATCAATTACCAGAAATATAAAGGAAACTTTCCACAAATGGGCTGATTGGATCATTCCTCCATCCCTACAAAGTGAAAAAGAAAATATCTGATCGCTCCCTAACACCAAAATTCTCCTCCATTGTACCAATCTATGAACTGGTTGTTTATGCTGTTTTCAGCAATTTTAAGCAGTTTTACCTCCACATTCTTTGAAACTGGGAAGAAAACATACCAGTTAAAATGTCAGCAGCCCAATATACACTAAATCAAGGGTAGAAGTGTCCAAAGTATGCCACAGCAAAGCTCAAGAGTTCAGAATGCCACATTCACAAGGTGACACCATTATCAAAAACCACTACTTGATCAAAGGCACTCCCAGTCATGCATTCTTCCTTCATCCCATCTTTCCTGAATCAAGAACAGGAGATGAGAGGCTCTGAAAAACAAAGAGATTATATCTGGGCAAGAAATCATCTGAAAGAATTCAACAGCCAATTATAATCAGCTACTGGAGCAACCTGAAACAAACCCATATCCTTCTATTTTCTTTCATGCCCATTTGAGCCATGCTAGTCACAACAATCCAACGCTGGAACCACCAGAAAGCAAAGGCTGCCAGCCAACAAGCATGATCAAAACACTGAGAATAGTAAGCCATCCATCATGGACAGCTGGATAAACTTTCCAGCAATTATGAATTCTCTGCCCAGTCTGTTTTCACGCAGCAACCAGTGCCCGTCAGTCTTGCCTGAAACAGTTGGTCATAGTGCAAAGTCCTACCATCTGTCCTACCATCACCCTGCTTCTGAACTCATTCTTTCAAAGTGAGAAGGAAGATGACGACTTTTGGTCAATAACTCTGACAAAGCCATTATCCTTGGGGTATTAAATGGGGAGATAAGAACTTCAGGGTTTGCACAAATCATATTAGTTCAATGCTCAAATCCGGGTAATGCTTCTTTTCAAAGTATTAATTTCATTTATTCTATTTGCTCTCGCTCTGTCCTGATAACACAAGTGCACATGGCCTCTAAATGAGATCTTCCTATTTTATAAGTTATAATCCTCCCTTTCTAGAGTAGTAATGAGATGTTTTCACTTAATCGCGTTTATTCCCCCCCCAGCTTCTGCTTTTATCCATTCCCATTCCACATTGATTTGTCTTAAAGGTTTCAGAGAAAACCATCAGGCAGAGTCCGAGGCTCCAAGAGGCTCCCAATGCATATGCTGCACATGCTGTTTAACCTTCAGAGATTACAAAAGTAAAAAGGAGGGAAAAGGGCATCTTTATTTGCAAAGTTTCCTTTGTTGGTAAGAAGAAGGAAAAAAAAAAAAAAAGAAACCTGAAAAAACGGAGAAGACATTTTGATTAATTGGAAATGAAAAAGGAAAGACTTCACACTTAGGGGAATGGTGAGACTATTCACAACATAGTCAAGCAATTAAATAACTTGACTGACAACTTTGCAAGTTCCTCATGCTAGAAATAGAAAATGATTTAAAGATAGCTGTGTTAATTCTTGGGTATTTCACATGAGACATAAGGCAGAGCACCAGCATTAGTTAAACACCCTAGGCCTTGCTCTGAAATACTGTACATATAATCCTTGTTGTGCTGTAAGTACCCACAGCATTAAATTATTCAAAAAGTCCGCTCAGCACCATGATCCTGCAGTGCTGCACAAACAAAATATTTTATCTCTAATACAAACTGGGGAGAGTTCTACAGCACTTTAGCACACTAGTTCCATTTGAGCCAGTCCCCAGGGTTAATCAAAAAGCCACATTCACTCAAAGAGCAAAGTGAATGCTGCACTATTACTTACCGAGCTGTTTGCTTCTTAAACTAAAGCTGTACAGAGTTTTACTCAAAACCTAAGGTAACTAGAAGCTGAGTACCTTCTTCAAAGTCATTAAAAGAAAAGATCAAGACAAATATGTAGAACAGGACCCAGGCACTTAACTCTAAATCCCTCTTGAAACCAGCACACTTAAAGGAGAAAAAATTAGCAAAACAAAACACACAAACCTCAATAAGATAACAATAAATTTTAATCTGCACCCTGCCCCATAAACAATCAAGTAACCAGCCCCAGAAGCTGACCACAAGTTCCATATCAAAGGTTAATTCTAGTCCACCCTCTCTTTGTGTGCACTATATAATAACACTGAAGTGCTTATAGCAATATTTCCAATAATAAAAGTCAGTAAGTGAAAGCCATAAAGAACAGATTAAATGACAAGCAACATCCAGCACAATTACAATGAAATCACTTCACACTACAGCTACGGTATCCGGATTTATACAAGTGGACATTACAGGAGACTGTTCCTGCACTGCTGCAGACAACAGTACACGAGAGGGCTACTAATCACTGAACTATTGATATGTTAAGGGCACAGGGCAGTTCAAGATCTTAAGGCAAATACTGAAAAAATGAATAAAACTTTCTGATTATATGTGGCATGGTTTTCAAGTTTTACCAAATTAAGTGCTGCTTAAGAAGCAAATTATTCATTTGTTATTTCTTTCATGGGAGTTGCCCCATTTTTAATCTCACTTCCCTAATAGGTCACAACAACAACAAAAACAACCCTGGAAGTTTCTCCCTTATAAATGTAAGCAGATAATTTCCACTGCTATCTGAACCTGGATTACCACTAGGTACCTTGAGTTCCACTACTGTCTTCTACCTGAAAGAGAAAATTGACACAAGACATGGATGAGCTGCTCATATCCAGTATTTTCCCCATTTGCTAGGGCTAAAAAACGGAAGAGCAAGAAACACTCAAGTTCTATTCATATAAAAGGGGGATAATACTAGAAGATAAAGGACAGACACGGTTTGAGTAGGATTGAGTCGATACAATAAGGTAACCATGCCCAAAAGGAAACTGTAGCTGAGATAAAGCAAGTCTGATAGGGATCCCAATAATTTAAGTCTGGCCACAACAGTTCCTGCTTAGGAAGATATCTAGAAGCTGACAAACAATAGTTCTGCCCTCATCTTTGCAAGGACAAACTAGACTATCCCATTTTTTAAGGATCCTAAATTTATGATTGATCAAGAGATAGTTAAAGAGCAATGAAATTTAACAGTTTCTCATTCTTGCACCACATTCTGGGCTAACATACCATGGTCACTATTTATCACAAGGGAACCCTAATCAGATTTTTCCAGAGCATAAATCTGGGTATGTAACACTACAGGATTAAAAGTTAATTCAGATAATAGAACAGATTTGTATGTGAGCAGTCAGGTCCCAACTCATTTTAGTGGTGTCCTCTTTGCATTTCACAAATATTGCATGACTCTGCTAGTCACATTTCTTCAGGCTTACACTCCACCTCATTGCAGGAGGGCAGAGCTCTACTTTGAGCAAAGTCACATCTTCAGATTGGAAAACAAATACACGAACTTCTTCCCCTTGTTCTTACAGAGGCCAGTTAATTGCATTCATAAAGAGAACATTCTCTTTCTAGTGAAAAGAGAGTTAATACTGCACCTGCTGACCCAGATGTCCTTTGCAGAGGAGCAACAGTCACCTGCCTCACATCACTGCTCTGAAGCTCAGCAATGATCCAACACCCCATGGTCAGGATACAATCTGCCAAGAGGAAATTTCCTGCAACACAGCAGCCGTTCACAAGTTATATCTATCTAGGAGAGCAATCTCAGACACCTACCAATCCATTCATATACAAATTTTATCATGGAGACAAAGCACACTTGGGTCCAAAACCACAAACAGACCAATTCATAGAAGAGAATTTCCTTAAAGACTATTAACCGCCAAAGTGAAAATACAACCTCTTGCTTTCAAAGCCTCTAAGTCTTAGAAAATCAGAATTTGCAAGGGTAAAGGTGGGAAATACTGTTATATACCTGCTCTGTTCTCATGCTCCCCATTAGCAGCTGCTAGGGATCACTGTCAGAGATGGGCTACAACTATAAAGACATTTTCTTTGAACCACTTTCACCATTCTTATATAAATTCAGTCCCCAAAAATATCTTATAATATAAACCTTTAAATGCTTCACATTTTGCCTGCATTTTTTTATATATTGAATGCCTGTTAGCATTCACTGCTTAAATCAAGCACTTATTGGTTAAGCTACAAATCAGTAGGATGAAAGAACCACAATAAAGACTATCCATACTCCAGTCTGTCCTTTTTCTAAACCATCCTTTCAGTATGCATCAGGCAAGAATTCTCTTGGTCTAGTTCTCTCAATAAAGTTTTAACAGTCCAGTCTAAAAGAATGGGCAGTTTGATCTCACTGTGGCAAGCATGGCCCCACCTCGCTGTCACACCCTGACACCACTGCAGGTCAGGAAAACCTGGCAGTTCCAGTAAGACTCTGCAATGTTTACAGGCAGTACACTGTTGCCATTGGAATGGCAGTATATAAAAGAAAACAATATAAAATAGTATCATGTGAATATTAAGTCCCAATGACAATCCCAGTGTACTGTAGTGACTGATAGAAACCTTTTGTTCTACTCAGCCTCATCTCACTGTACTTCTGCCTCCAGCAGTGTTCTTCTCAGCACTGGTGTGACAGCAACCCAATGGGTCATCTCCACAACACCAAGGTGCCTGACTAATAGTAAAAGCTGCAGCAAGAAGTCCCCAGAGGTAAGTCTACCTGCTGGGCAGGAACAAATTGGTTTGGGAGTCAGTAGTGTATCCAAAAAAAGGGTTTGTGCTTCCCGGTCCCTAAAAATCAATCCTAGACCTTCTTCAAAAGGTTACAATGACAGGAACTGTCAATTACATTGACAGTTTCATAACAGTTCTTCTGTTATAAAAGACTCAAACAAACAAAGACATTATTACTTTTTATTAATTTGTGTACATGCACAATTATACCCTAGGAAAAAAAAGAGAGCAAAGTCTCAGCATACATCAGGTCAGCAGAATGTCATCCTGTATTTATTGAAAAATTGATTTCATACACTTGAGAGATCAAACAACAAGGACCACGCATACACACAGACCGTATTGTGTGTTCCCAGCACAGCCATTGCTCATGCCTTGGCAGCATGGAGTGACGTGCTGCAAGTGGAGCTTGCAGCTGCACTGTGAGCCAAATGTTAAGTGATGAGTGAGGTGAGGAATGTTTCAGCCCAAGTTTCTAAGCTCATCACACAAGTGACATTAAATGAATCCCCTCAAGCAGAGCCATTTTAGCCTATCCAGGTTGGAAACATAGTGGGGGGGTTTGTTACTCACCATCTGGGCTGTTCTCTGCCTCTCCTCATTAATGCTGTTCCTTTCCTTGGCCTCACTGGCTGCTTCCCTTTCTCTTCTGGCCAGATGGAGCAACTCCTCTTGGACCAGTGCCTGTTCTTGCTCATACCTGTATGAGCATCAAAAGCAGAGAGGTCATCAGCAGACTTCTGGCAACAGAGTCATGGCTTGTCATGGAGTACCCCTGCTTAGAGCCAAAACACAAATCCAGAATCTATTTGACACAAAATCTGCTCACAATCCCATTATCAGCAGGAATTCAAAAGCACAACAAACTTTAAATATGACCCGCAATTCTAGTGAGGTACAACTCTGGCAACAACAACACAGCAGCACATAAGCCTATACTTCATTTATATTTAGCTCTATTAAGTACTTCATTATCACCTGAAAACAGTGAAAATAGAAAGCAGTTAGCCAGACAAATAGATGCTGCTTTGGAAAAGATCAAGGGGCACACAATGATAAAAGGAGTCAGCCTGGCTGACAATGCTGCCCTTTGGCTCTTACACAGGAAAGAGAAATCACACAAAATGCATGCAGCAACACCACTAAAAGAAGCAGCCCTGAACTGAAAAAGGCTTTAAAGGGGATTCTCAGGCATTGAAACATAATCATAAAATAAAATTACAGAATTGTTAAGGTTGGAAAAGATCAAGTCCAATCATTAACCCAATGCCACGTTCACCACTAAACCAAGTCCCCAAGTGCCACATCCATAAAAATATGATTTTGAATACTTCCAAGAATGGTGATTCCACCACTTTCCTGGGCAGCTTGTTCCAATGCCTGATCACCCTTTCAGTGAATAAATTTTCCCTCATACCAAACCTAAACCTCCCTTGGCACAACTTGAGGCTGTTTCCTCATCTTGTCACTTGTTACAGCTGGGAGAAGAGCCAACCCCACCTGGCTACAATCTCCTTTCAGGTGTTGAAGAGCCATAAGGTCCCCCCTGAGCCTCCTTTTCTCCAGGCTAAACACTCCCAGCTACTGCCAAGGAGACTTGTGCTCCAGCCCCTTCCCCAGCTCCACTGCCCTTCTCTGGGCACACTCCAGCACCTCAATGTCTTTTGTGTACTGAGGGGCCCAAATATGAACCCAGGATTTGAGCTGTGGCCCCAACAGTGCCCAGTGCAGGGGGACAATCACTGCCCTGGTCCTGCTGGCCACACATTGCTGATACAGCCAGGATGCCACTGGCCTTCCTGGCCATCTGGGTTCATGTTCAGCCACTGTCAAACACACACTCATTATGCTCAGACTGAAGTAAAACACAGACATATGCATACATAGATATATTCCCAAATGAGCTAAACTACTGTCTTTTTCAAGAGCTTCACCTCACCTCCTGTAGAGTTCATGCTCTGCAGCAGAGTCACTTGCCTTTGGTGGCTGAATTCCTAGAAAGGAGAGAGAATCCTGTGACAACTAATAGTACTACAAATGTAGTCCTTCATCACGTCATAAATTATTTTAGGAGAATTTAGTATTATGCATCAAGAGAAAAAAAAAAGTCAAGAAAATTTAAGTTTGATGGATAGAGTTTGAATTTCTGAAACAGAGACACCATCATTTTCAAACAGGCATACTGAATAAACCATGCTACAGAAAACTTCTGTGTGAGAATATTAACTCCTCAAACCCTTATCTACACTGAAATATGACCATGGTTGCAGACCTACTTTCCACTTCCTTCCTCTAGTTCCAGTAAGTCTTCCTCTTGAACTTCTCTCCTTGTAATTACAAGGGATTCCACGAGTGAAGATGAAATTATTTGATGGAGTTCATAAAGCTAAATCTACATTCAGCAAAGACATAGGCTGACAGCAAACAAATCCCTAAAAATAAAGGCCTAGTTCTCTAACTTCATTTTAGTCCGGATGCCTCAAACAAATCCACATTGCTGATATATATCAACAAAGCCTATTTCAGAACAAGTAGAAATCAAATAGTTTTCTGACCTGTAAAGACAATTTCAGAAACCAAGTTTTCACCGTTCACTTAGCCAGCTGTGCTCAGACAGGTTATCTTTCCCTATGAGCTTCTTTTCAAAGAATAAAAAGTAGTACTTCCCTCACCCAAGCACAATATACAGCCTGCATATGTAAAGCAGACAACAAGGCAGCTTGCCAGAAATGAAAGGCAAAATACTTCTGCCTTATTTATTGCACGTTCATCTGAAATGCTAGAAATGTTCCCAGGGTGACATAGGCTAACCAAAGAGCTCCTCTCACAACAAGGCAGCACTGAAAAACCCTGGCATCCTGTGTAACATGCAGTGGCAGCACCACCCTGACAGTACCTGGAGATCTGGGTCTCACTCCTGCAGCCAGTGAAGATGGAGCTGTGCCATTGGATGCACGGGGAGACTTCTGGAAACATCTTTTACTTTGAGGGGACCCTTTCATCCGGTTCACTACATCTTCAGTGAGCTGAAACACAGAACCAGGGAAGACATTAGCCGAGTCAGTTTCTGGTGTGTATTTCAGTGTGAACCTCCCCGTTTGTTAGTTCCCATGATACTGCAGAAGTATTGCCAGATACCTCATTGCAATGTCCCTCCAGCTCAGTCAGTCAGCACTTATATGTTAACTTCACATTTTTTAAACCTATACCCTATCAGTAAGTGACAAAACCTCCAATCTACTGCCCGACCCTAAAAACTTCACTAGACAATCTTCCACAGACACCAACAAAGGTGGAGAGCTCCCCTAAACAAGTCAACCCTTTGTATAGAGACAAATTCACCAGAAGTGGAAGGAAAGAAATTAAGCAGGTTTAAGTCCATCTTTTCCTCTTCTTGCTCCATGCTTGCTAACCCAGCTCAGCAGGACAGGCATGCTGCAAGCCATGACAGAGAACAGCCATGCAAACCTCCCACTCATATAAGGCTGCAAACATTTTTGCAATCTCAGCTTCATTTTCATTCCCTGACTTGGGTTCAAACCCATAAAAAAGAAAGAAAAGTTAACTTGAAGTTTTCTAGCAATTTAGCCCAAAAGACCTCTCACAGTACTGTTAAAATCGACCCTTTTCTCCTGCCAAGGTCAGAGGGCCTGGCTGCAGAACAAAACTAAATAAGGCTGTTCCACCACTTAGACTTCCCACAGTAGAAGTCGTATTTTGAGCTATACCACTACTGTCCAACTTAACAGTATTTTTAATACCTTAATTTTACATTGCTATCATGCCCAATTCCTGATTTTAAAGACACAAATATCTATATCCTGTAAGAAGAAATTAGGCAAAGAGAATTTTACCTCCATCAAACTCTTTAAGAAGGAGATGGGCACAATCTTACCTAACTTTTGTCAAATAATTAGTCAAAATGGAACGAAAAAATAAGTAGCCACAGCAAAACACACCCTGTAAGTTCATTTCTGGCAGATTTTAGGGGGAAATCACATAAAAGTATCAAGAAGCAAGAGCAATGAAAATGATGGTAGTAATAAAAAAACCCCAAAACTAACATGCAAAAAAACAAAGAAAAATATTGAGGGGAAAACACATTCCCTAATGTTAGCACCACCACTCTCTAGGGCTCGTTTCCGCCATACACACTTGTCAATTTCCGACCGAAAGTCAAGCAGCAGTTTCCCCCTGTCGCTCCCTATTTGCAGCCGCTCTTGTGTCCCGCCTGCTCACACGGCGGCGCTTTGCCCGGCTCTTGGCACCACGAACAAGGGCAGAGCTGTCTCCTCCTGGATGCCCTCAGAGCCGCGCAGCGCCGTTAGCATCCAACCGCTTGCAAAGCACAAGGCAGGGGCAAAACGAGGTCATGAAGCAGCGAGGAGGGAAAGAGGGTTGGGAGCAGAGTTTGGAAGTGAAAATAAAGACCTGGTGTGCCCCGCTCGACAAAAGCCATGCCCAGGCCCCCAGCCCTCTTTCCCACCACTCACCAGTCGTCCCATCACTTCTCCAAACCCCTATTCCTTCATCCTTCAGGGTTTCCCTCCCCTCCTCCTTGCTGTTTCCACCACTCATCCGTTCCAACCCTGACGTCCCGGCCAGACCCTTCCCCAACCCAGCTCCCTCCGCCCCCGGCCCTGGCAGCCTCCCCGCCTCCATCACCCGGCCCCAGGGACCCCAGGGCCGCCTCACCCTGATGCCCTGCAGCACCCGGACTTGCTCCCGCTCATCCACCCCGAAGGACACCCTCCTGCCGCCGTGGCTGCTCTCGCAGCCGCCCATGCTGTCCGGGGTCTCCTGTCCTCGCCGCGCCCCTCTCCTGCACCGGCTGCCAGCAGCGCCGGTACCCTCGCAGCGCCTGCCAACGTACCCGCTCCCCATTGGCGGCGGCCGCGGAGCGGCCAATAGCAGAGCGCGGTGCTGGCGGCGGGGCGCGGTGCACGCTGGGGGCTGTAGTCTGTGCCGGGAGCGGCGACTGAGTCCCGCTCCTGTCCCGGTGAGCCCGCCCTCCACACCGCCCTGGCAGTGAACCCGGCGTTAAAATTGCCCCTACAACTCCCACTGCTACACGTCCAACTCACGGGGCTTTCCCCAGGTGAGGAAGGATGACCTCCGGTCAGATACAGCAGCTGTGCTGGGGCAGAATTCACCTGTGCCCCTTCCAGCCTCTCTGCTCCAGCCAGACCTGCCCTGACACACGCATGGGTGGGTCCTGGTCAGGCTCATACAGTCCCCGTTACCAGGCATGGCTGATCCATAGCCTAAACCAAACGAATGAGACAATGCAACACAGAGCAGCTGGACCAAGCAATAACAGCTTTGGAGAATCTTTTTCAAACAAGCTTTCTGCACTCCCAGAAATATGGGCCAGTTGGTATCGATGTGCTACTTATCTACTCAGCACACTACTCCTCAGTAGTGCATGGGAGCAGTTTTAACTGTTTAATGCTGCTTATTCCTCACTGCAGTTAATGTGGCAACCACAGCTTTGCCTCAGAGTGGGACTTGGGCCAACATTATGGGAGTATCTAGGACTCCGCACACCCCAAACCTCCCCTGGATATCCAGGCCTCTCCTAGAGCACATTCCTGGAATCAGGAATATTTTGTTAATTGTGCAGTACTGTGTATGCTGGAGAGTTGGCCCGTTGCTTGAGCTCTCAAGACAAGGGCACTGCATTGTGCACCATGAGCTGTCTGCACCCCAGAAACTCTGCACCCAGTCAGGCAAGAGGTGCAGTGGCTGAAGGTCCCTCCCACAACACCCTCACCTGCCTCCTGCTTGCTTCTCATCTGCCACCTGCTCACTTCATTTGACAGCACCCAATTTTTGTACTGAAAGAGTCCATGAACAGATATTCCTTATTCACCTCTTCTGCCCTAAGGGTTTCACAGGCCAGCACCATTGCTGACCCCTTTCTCCTGCCGGCGAGCCTCTTCCAGGCTGGCGAGTTCCCAACCATGTAATTACTCCTCCAGAAGTCTTTCCATAACTGTGATTACTCCTGTCATCCTTCCCTAGGTCTTTTCCAGGTGTACATTCCCAGCCAGGTGGCAGACATTACCTGAAAAGATCCAGGAAGGAGAGTGGACAAAGGCAAACAAAACCACATCACACCTGTGTCCATGCCTTCCTGACATACTTTTTTTTTTTTTAATCAAGTTTTTTCCTCCCCCATATGTCTCATTTGAGAAATAAAGCATTTATGCCAAACTTAATTTTATTTATTTTACAAACAAAAATATACATTTATTCTATATTTTCTCTCTTTTCACCACCCCTCACACATAACACACTTTGCTCAAGAACCACTTTAAAGATGGCCCAAAGCATTATATTTACATAAATACACAACAGGAGGAAGGTCAGTCCATGACCTAGTGCAGAAGCTCCTCAGCAGCAGAACATGGGACATTCCAGAAATACTGGAGTCCTGCCAGCAAAGGACAGGATGGATGTGTTGACAACCTGCACAGGTGATCCGTCAGCACTGAATTCAGATGGTAAAAAAGGCAAATTCATAACAGGCTCTTCACATCACCAAGGAGGGCAGCTAAGTCCTTTCAGTCAGGATGTTGAAAGTAAACAAATACTCCTTGGGATGGAAAAGCAGTTGCTCCTTTAGTTCTCAACTGTTTTAAAATCTTCATCTCTCTTGACTTTGTCCAAGGCCCATGGAAGCTTTTCAGGTTCCCCCACTCTCTCTAACCAACAGCAGCTGGGGATCAGTGTTGTAAGCAGCATTAGGAGCAGCAGCACAGCAATACAGGCATCACATCATCCATCCCTTTTACAGCAAGCAGTCCAGTGTGGCTCAGGCCGACTGACAGCAGTGATAGGGGAGCACGGAACACTTCTCTAACGTGGCAAGGGCTCACTCGGCCAGCTCCTCATCCAGCCCTTGCAGTCATTGCATGAAATGGAAATGGGAAAGGCTGTAACCTACAAGAAACTACTCAGCTCTAGCACATAGACAGATGGAAGCATTTTTTTCCCCAAAAGTAAACAAATTCAAAAAAGGGGGTGGGGGGTGGGAGGGTAGGGACACAGTTTGTTTTCAAGGTGCCAGTGCTACGTAGAGGCCTGCAGGGCAAAGTCCCCAAGCAGACAGAGAAGCTGCATTGCTCATTAACAAAAAAGATAAGCAAAGGCCTGCATAGTTTTGGCAACCAACATGAACTTCATGTTCTTACCCATGTTTTCTTTCTCTTGGTGGGAACACCTGGTAACAAACACCACCCTCTACCTGCTAATGATCCAAACCAACACCTCCATACTGCATCTTGCTAACTCCTACCTCAGTATTCCTCAGGAAAAGCAGTAAGGGGCAAGAAAGTCCCCAAACATTGCAAAATTCCCTCTTTCTAGCATCCCTAGTAGAAAGTTGCTTATAGCAGATCTCCACCTACCTGGAGGACTCAGATAGGAAAGCACCCCCAGATCTAGAGGAATACACATCTCCATCTTTGGAAAGCACAGGATAGCCCAGAGACCAGACTGATGCAGCCTTTATATGAACAGTTGCTGGATTGGAGCACCATGTCTTGAAACTACATGCCAGACAACTCAGTCAACACTAGTCCCTCTTCCAGCATGGAAGATGTTAATAAGTTAACAAGTTGCAGAAAGTCTTTAAAAGGACCGCTCCCCACATGCACACACGTAAGTATTTTCAACATATCAAGCCATAAAACTTACTCAGACCAGCATCAGTCTGGGGATCTGAACTGCAATGTAAGGGAAGGACACTACCAGACACATCCATCTCCCACTGTAGTACACCAACTTGATTCTAGCACACCTAAGGTGTTTGAGTTTCCAGTCACTAAATTCTGACAGTTTGGACTCATCACACATTTCGGCTCTGCCTCAAGCACCTGAATGTCTCTGGAGCCTTCATCTGCAGAGTCACCCTCCTCCTTCACAGCACTCTCTGAGCCCCTGCCAAAGCCATGAAGCAGGGTGCAGATGGAAAATGCACCTACCTCACAGTTTTTACTCCTGGAACTCAGCCCCCTTTCAGTGTTGTTACTTAGATTTTCCTGTGAGCTTAAATGCACAGAACTACAGCCTCCACAGACTGCTTCACAGCTCCTCCAGCTCAGCTAGACAGCAGCACTGTCTGTCCTTCTGTCTCCCTACTGTTCAGTCACTTCACACCCATGCTGTGAGCTACCAGCCTTCCCCAAATGTTCCCTGGGCACAGAGAACAGTTCATGCCTCTTCATACCTCTTTTTTCCCCATACAGTGAGAACATTCCTTTTAACCACTAGCAGCTCCAATTCACAATTCTCATCAGTGTTAGCTGAGCGACCAGCTTCCCTCATCAGACACTATCACCACCTGTGCTGTTGCATTATGACAAGATGCAAGCAGCTGTGCTGCTTGAAAAAGCCCAGGAAGACCACCTTTGGTTTCTACTACCAAAATCCTTCTATATATGTACAACACAGCAGTCGAACTAGGACCCTTATCCCTAAACACCATCCCTCTAAGTGGAAGACAAGTGCTTTCAGTCACCAAAAAGGAAGAGGTGCCAGCCAGGGCTATCTTCTGGGTCATATTCACATCTGGAACGTGGAGGATTGGGAAAGTTCAGTGTTTAAAGGTTTATGAACAGAACTGCTCTACACTGTTCTCAGGTAGAAACAGAAAGTGTTCCTTCCAAAAGGGTTTGGGCTGCCAACTTAGTTCCACAAGAGGTTTTGGAAATCCTAAGGACAAGAGGAAAGCCATGGCAGGTAGCCAAGGACAGATTTCCAGTGAACATCCTAACAGCTGTGGTATCAGGGAGTATGAAAGGAAAGGAATGAGGCATCGTGTGATTCAGGTGCCCTGCCTCAGGCATTGATGGACTTCCAGCGGTCACTGTCTATGCTGTTGATGCTGCCCACGTGGTACGGCATAGAGGCCACATCGTCCAGATAGGCTGTGGTGTCAATCTGAGTGCTCGAGTAGAACCCAGAATCCATTCCTTCCTTCTTGGCAACAGCATAAGGATGGGGTAGGTGTACATCCACATCCTCAGGTTCATCCACCTGACATTTGTAGGAGAAAAGGATCTTCGGTTCAGACCTGGAGAGATGAAAGGTTTAAAATGTATGTTTAACCAGTGTGATATTACAGCCACCTATTCTTAACTGAAACTCATCAGCACTAAGAAATCATGGATTCAGACCTTAAACACTCTTTAAATGAGCTTTTGGCCTAGCAATTTGTGTCAGAACAGGAGTACACTTCAAGTTCTACCTGTGTACATCATGAAAACCAAAATACAAACACTTGTGCATCAGCAGTTTTTGTCTTTAACTCCAGACAGTGCTCCCTTCTAACTTCAAAGGGGTGCAGAGGTACATTTTTATATTTTAAAAGCACTTTATCGTCTTATATATTTTAAAACCAGTTATTTCAAAGCCTCCTGTTTCTTGCTAATGACCAAACAAATACTAAAGCCTACACTAAACCGCTCATTTTCCCACCAAGCTGCATTTCCTGTGAGTGGCCACACGGCGGCGACCCCGGCCTGAGAATCGACCTCCCCAGGGCTTTTCACTGGTTGATTTTTGGGCCCGTGGTAGTCTTCGGCCAAGAGTTACTGAACCCCCACATCCTTTCTACAAATCTACCCCAAAACCCACCCATTTAAGATGACCATTTAAGCTCCCCGGGCTCAATTCTTCCTTTAGCTGTTAACTTCAGCAGAAAAGCTTTGTACTACACAGGATGCTGACGCTGAAGAAGTGATCCTCTGAAATGTGTGAGGAATACAGGCATCAGCTCTGCTCTGCATACAAAGGAGCCCTGCATAGAAGTGAGCAGCCCTGGGTCATAGAAATTCCTCAAGGAAGAAGTTAAGACTGGTTCTTTAACTGATGTTCTAGTTTCTGCCTGTAATGTACAGATTTAACGCACAGATTGAGAGAACCTGAGTGCGAAACACTCAAATGACAATATATACCCATCTAAACTCCTGTTCCTGGCTACTCACCCAAAGAAACCTTTCAGGAATGCCACATAGATGAGAGGTGCAAAGAAGCTGAAGTAAAGGAACGTGGTAGCATCAACACAGCTGTCAACAGCAAAAGGGAACATAAAGGGATTTAGCACTCAAACACAATACAGTAACAACCACTCACATCCTCCCAAATGATCCAATTTCCCTCCTAAGTGTCAAGAGATCTAGAAAAAGCAGGCTAAACAAATTTAAACTGATGCAAAGTAACAGCAATTGTATCAACATGTGTCACTGCTTCTAGACAGTCAGAACCATGCCAAAACCCAAAGGTCTGACCAAGAGCAGTCTCACTGCTCCCAGAGTTGACTCAGATGTGACACTGATCCCTGCAGAATGAGACTCCAAGTATAAGGCTGTCTTCATATTTCTAGCAAACAGACTATTTCCTCTCTTATTCTTCTAATGGCCAGACATCAGTGAATTCACACCATTATTCTCACTCATCACCTCAAGACAACTGCAGCACACACAGCTCCACAACCTCTACACTGGGGAGTTTCCTGATTACTTAGAGGTCTTTTGGCATGAAACAGAACCAAGAGGTTTATTCCTTCTTAGGAACACAGCATAGGTTTGTTTTCTTGGGAGAGGCAGTGTTGAAGGACGCTCAAATAGAACACAAGATCCAGGGCTGCAGACCTCCTCCCACAGTGTACATACCACAGTCCTTCTATGATATCCACACAGAGGAGGGCACTGCCCAGGCCCTGCACCAGGTTCAGCAGTGCCAGAATGCCAGCATAAATATAAAAACTCTTCCTGGCTGTGGGAAAGACATGGACATACATGAAGCTCAACCTCAAACACCAGACCCATGCAAATCTGTTTGATGGAGATGCCAAATCCAACAAAAGCTTCTCCCCACCTTGTCTCTAAGAACTGCTGAAGAATTAAGACTGCATATTCCTATCCCATGCTGGCAAGATTGATGGTGGTATAATGTACAAAACTGGTGTTTAAACTGGTATAACGGACTAAACCATACCCTTCTGCATGTGTGTATGCACACACAAGATGGGTTTTGAAAGCAAGGTTACAGCAACACATGTAAAGATTTAATTTGCAAGCATCTGGAACCAGTGTCAGTCACATAATTGAATGCAAGAAAAACAAACAAAGGCAACCCCACTGAACCAGAAGCTGTGCCTTTCCAATGTACAGCACTAATAAAACGGCTTAGAGACCCCAACAGGAGCAGCAGTGTATTTTGGACACCAGGCAGATCAGGCCCAGGACCTGTGACTGCAACATGGGACATACATATCCCCTCTCTCAGGATACCCACATAGGGATGTCAACAGTAGTCAAAGAATAGCTCAGTACAAACACCTTAATAACAGCTTCGCAAAACAAACAGAATTATATTGATAAAGTAAAAGCCCAGATAAAAATTGTTGAGCAGCTCCCACTTAGCCTTCCCTTCCCAGAGGATGACTAGCATGCACACTTTAACATCATATGTACATTTCAAAGGAAGCTGTTATTAAGAAGCCATTCCTTAAGGTTCTCAGAAGATTATATATTTACATTAAACCTGTATCATTAACTGAGCAGTAGGTCTTGTTTTCTTAATGTAATTGTTTAGCTACTAAAGTAGCAGTGTAACTGCTCTTACTCTGCTCTCCAAAAAGACACAACATACTAATTTTTCTAGGGATAAGTTATCAGTCCTTTGCCATGTTATCTAAACTCTGAGACATGGAATGCACCTGCAGCACAAACACATACAGGAACCTTTTACTCCCACCTACGCTTCATCATGATGCTGTACCCATTTATACTACAGAAAACACTACAGTTACCTACAGGGCAAAGAAATCCGGTCTTTCAGAGGAGTTTTTGGAAGAATCACCACCAAGGAATAGACCTGTTGAGACAAAGAACTAACAGTTCCATGGCTGCTTGGCAACTGAATTCAACAATCTTTGCAGGGATGGTGTGTGGTATTATGCACTCCCTACATGTCTCGGGGCAGAGGCACAAACCCTTAACATTAAACACAGCTCAGATGTGAAGGCCCCACAACTCACCTCCATCAGCATAAAACAGCTGAGAAACATGGGAAGGAAGAGCAGCTGAGAAACACGGGAGGGAAGAACATCTGAGCTCAGCTGGAATACAGCTGCCCCAGCTTACACCACTCCCATTGCACCTTTATTGCTTCAGCCTCCCCACCACATGAAAAGCATCGATGCCACGCTGTAGGAGGCAGGAGGGGGATTAGGACATTATTGTACTCAAGTCGTCCTCCTTGCTCCATTTAGAAAATACAAAGAAGCTATCAGAGTGCGTAACATTCCCAGAACTTACCAGGAAGAAGAAACAGGAGCTGGCAAGCCAAAAATGTCTCCCTCCATGGCCATAGATATTGAAGTCTTCTGCTGAGAGGTGGGCATCAGGATACAGGATTTCCAGGGTGCCCTAGGAGAGAAGCAGCATCAACATGATTCTTTTACAAGCAGTATCCTCACTGAAATGCCTATTTGGACAAGGGACACTATGCTTAAAGTCCAGAGAACAGCTGGCCTGCCCCCCTCCTGACCCAAACAAGCCCTGCCCTGCTTAGACCAAGTTACACTCACACAGAAGAGGAAGAAACTGAAGACAAGAAGTGAGGAGAAAAGGAGTGGCAGGAACCTGCAGCTGAAGGAAACTGGCATCAGGGACACTACAGAAGAGAGACCGAGGTGGACAGGGGATGCAAGCACTTGCATCACTTGCAAGCACTGTCTGCCTAAAATAGACCAAGAGCTTCATTTCCATCTTTAAAGTAGACCTTTCTGCTGAAACAGCCAGAATATAGTCAGTTTGGGAAAGGACACTGTCTTGTTTAGGAGCTACCCATACAGACAGTGGAGAGAAAAGTGCTTGTAAGCACTACTGAACCCCAATATAGCTCCAACACTTGATACTTTATGAGGCTCCTCCAGCTTTATCATGTGGTAACGATCAGCTCACTGCCTCTGCAGCCAAGAGCCTGGTCCCAGAACAAAAGCCCTATGTGTTATTCTGGCACTGTCCTGAGTATAGAGACATGGGCTGACCACTGACATGCCGAGGAGGAGAACAAACCCAGACACAGATTGCATTGTTCAGGGACATGAAGACATGCCTAATAAACTGAGCCAGCAAGCCAGCTGCTAGTCTGAAGAGAAGCAAGAGCTCTCAGCTCTCAAAGACTAAGCAGACAAGGACACTGCAGTGCCCTTACTTGGCAAGCACATGGTTTTCATGGCCCTTGAGGACAGATCCAGAACTTGTGGCTCAGGTGTGGAAAACATCACTCTTGTTTCAAGATTCACTAAACAAGGCAATCCATCCAAACCTCATCTTATTTCTTCACCTTATCTGAGCTACTTATGCAGCAAAGAAGACAAGCAGATACTATCTGCTTATACACTGCCACAAGCATTCAATCTTCCTCCAAAACCTCATCCAAAGAGCAAAGCTGCCACTTTCAGATAGGAATCACACACTTAACTGCTTAACTTCAAGCAAAGTTCCTTCTTTTGCAAATTCTTCTGCTTCAATGTACTCACCTGGGTGACAGAATATGCCAAAGACAGCACAGTGGTGATTGCCAGCACACGTTTCACGCTTGACTTGCTCTCCAGGTGACCTGTAATTATGGGGTATGGAAGTGACTCAGGATGTAATCCCAGCACTGCTTAAAATCAGCTCTTTTCAGAACCAATAAAGGAAAACACTTGTATTTCCAGAGGCCTTCAAGGGAAGGTTAAAGCTCACTAAACCCTGTTTGGAGAGTTGAGCTTTTCACAGGCAAAAATCCTACTTACAAAAAAAACTATTTTAACTTGCTTTCCTCCTGTCCACACTAATAGAAACAACTAAGTCCTTCTGCTGGGGTTATAAGGAAAAAAAAAAATAAAAAATGAATGGCTCCAGCATCAAGTACACTGAGATGTTATAAAGCTGCTTCTCAGGGAGAAGAGTTGATGGGAGGCTAGGGTAGAGAAATTTGTACTGGAATATATTGAAGTAGGCAATTTTCAGAAGCTCTTTCCAATCTAAATTATTCTATGAGCCCTCAAAAGATGGAAAATATATGCTGATCACGTGTCCCACTGACACGTTCAACTGTGACACCCACCCTCTCCTCTACCTTTGACCCACAGGGAGAGGCATTTTCATTTGCGTAACTGATAAAAGTAGAATTACAATTGCAGGTATAGATAAAGCATTTGAATGCAGCCAATTGGATGCAAAAGGATCCAAAAGGATGGATCAAACCAATTGAGGATATGATGAAGGGGATAGAAGGACCCCCAAAGGGACCAACTTAAATAAAATGGGGCTCAGGCAAAGATCAGACTTTTGGTCTATCTTGGCATAAAGTTCTTACCTAAGCTGTACATTCCATCATATGAGTGCAGAACAAACCAAGCACATGTAAACCCTTAAATCACACAAACCATAGATCTGTAAGTATAATCAGGCCTTCAGCCACTTCTAAGTAAACCTCCAAAATTTTCCCTCTGTATTTATTCCATAGTCTCTTCACTTTACAGAATCAGCATATACTTATAATGCAACCTCTGTGGACGGAAAGGCAATAGGAGATATTCAAAGCACTCAAAAACCTCCTGACACATACCAAAGGCAAGGCCTAGAATCACCACACTCAGTTCAATTGCCAGAAGGAAGAATCTTGTGATCTCCCACAGGATCTGAGGGAATAACAGAGACCAGATAAACATGATGAGACGGAGCCAGGAACCAGTTTGAAGTTAATATAGCAAAACTCCAGGGGACAGAAGCCTCTGAATAGCTGGTCATCTCCACAAACCCTTCTCATGCTTTGTAGGGATACTGATCATGTGCTTGCTCCAAGCCCTGATCATGCCTGTGGAACAGAACAGCTGTGTGGGAATGAGGAAATAGCAGCTCTGCAGAGGGAAAGTGGCAATGGTTTGCCTCAGTTGAGAATCTGTCAGTTGTTTCAGATGTCTTCTTGCTGCTGTGCTCCCTAAGAGCACAAGCCCATGATGACCTCAAAAGTAAAATATTAACCAAGGCCAGTTCTTAAAGCGGTAGATATGCCTGAACAAACTCTGTATTCTGTCCTCTTCCAAAGGTACTGGACTTTAGATTTAAAGCATATTCAAGTAAAAATCACCCCCCATTCAAGCCTGTCATTTGCAATCTCACATTTTATGTGGTGAAACAAGACCAATAAAAAACAGGTGAGGCAATTTTTCCAAGAGTCATGCAATAAATCGGTGCTAAGCCTAGAACAAGCACCCAGATTCTGGCTTATTAACCCTTTAAGAAGCATTGGGTAAGACACTTCTATTCCCAGCAAATACACAGTGTGTGTGTGTGCACATACATATAAGAGAACACAAAAGAAACATCATAGACAGGATAGGACATGTTTACAGAAAAAACTGTAACTGTCTTTCTACATGATTTCACAGTTGCTGCACCCAGCAGCAACTACGGAGCTGAAGAAAAACACCTTTCCACCTCTTCTTCATTATTCAAGTCCTGGACACACATCTGTTGGGCAGAAGTGAATGAAAAATGCTACAAACATCCAGCCACTCGCAACAACAGCTCATCATAATGCTTTGACAGTAACATTAAAGGGAAAAGCAAGAAAACCACACTGATCCCAGAGAATAAAGCCCAGAGACCTGTACTCTGTAGGTGGCTCCTCTTTCTCTAATAGCTCAAGAACTACAGAGCTTTTTAAGTAACATTTTGCTGTAAGTCAAATTACTACAAAGGAAAAGCACATACAAAGATATTTCCTGTTTGCTAAAGGTTCATCCTGTGCTCAGAGTGGTTACAAGGACATTCAGGCATCAGTCTCAAAAGGAAAGCTGGTTTTATTCGCACTCTATTACAAAAATTTCAACATTTTCAAAGAGCCACTGGAATACTGCAAGAGTAACAAAGGCCAGGTCTTGCCTATCCACTAAAAGTATCTGAATGTTTACCTCTTGAAAAAAAGAATAATTTCATTCCTGTAACAGGAAACTTTTGCTGCCACTATTTGTGTGTCTATTTTAGGAAATCCATTGTTTTACCATCCTGGATGTTGTGATGATTTAGATACAGCTATCAAAACAGGATTCCATAGTAAACGTAACTAAGAGTACTGCAAAAAAACCACATTCTTCTTGCACATATGTAAGAGGGAATCCAGAGCAGACTGCTGTGATCAGAAGTACACAAAGCACAGCCTCTGACATCAGTGTTGCACCTACCTTGTCAGCAACCATGGCAGCATCAGAGGCGCTCACAGTCATGGAGACAACAGCTCGGGCAATGCCAACTAAAGCCACCACAAATACCTGCAAAAAAAGAGCAAAAGTGAGCTCATGTCAAAAGGCACATATGCAGTAGTGATCAGAAAGCCTTTTGCAATATCATTTTCAGGTCAGCCTTCAAGCCTGATAATGACGTGTACTAAGAATTTCCTGTGGCAGACTAGAGTTAATTTCTGGAAAAAGGTTCCTCAGACCCCTTAGATAGGAACAGTGCCTTAGAATTTAGGAAGGAACAATTGCCTCAGCTGTCAGATTAAGCTCTGAAAAGTTCTTTACCCAGTCTTTACAACAGTGTCTTTAGAGTCTTCCCACCCATCATTCCACTGGGGCAGGGCAGGAGAAAAAGAAACAGACAGAAAACATCTCCCTCTGAATTACAAAACCAAATGGTTGGTATGTCTGACTAAACCAATCACATCAGCTAACAGAAACCACTCAATACCAGCTACCACACTACACAACTGTGACACAACTAAACCTGCAGTTCTCTCACTCCATACTGACAATGCTCAGCAATGCACAGGAAAAGACACCTGCAGCCACCAGCTTTAAAACATGTTACCCTGCTGCACAGTGCAACATAGAGACCCCCAACTCACTTCATATACCACTGAAGCATGACAGCTGAGCAAGGCTCAGTTACCCTGTGCTGTCACAGCCATACTATGCAATTAAAAGCTCAGTTAGATACATAGACTTACTCTCTAAGAAAGTGCATTTTTCCAGATAAAAGTCTCTAAATGTCAGGCTGATCCTAATGATGAAGGTAGGTGACAGCTAAACCTATCAGAGAACCAAGAGTCCAAGCTGATTCTAAGGTGGTTGCAGAATGGAAATGACCAATAAGTGACCCACAGATTAATATGTCTTTCCTAGAGGAAGAAGGGACAGCAATGGCATGAAAGAAGAATACAACCACCCCTCCTGGGGTGGAAAACACCATGACAAAACACTGACAAAAAAAGAAGGGTCCCTGAATATAATGGCACTCTAGAGCTGCAAGAAGTCACTAGAGAGGAACACACACCTTTTTGTTCCCTCCCTAAGCAGGTAGAGACCCTTCCCGATCTGTTAACTCCACATTAATCACCAGCTCCACAGGAAAGCATTCCTTTAGGACACAACAAACAGCCAATTTAAAGGAAGTCCTCACAGAACACACTTCCATCCTCATTTCCCAATAACATACTCAAGAAATGAGTATGAAACTCAGTTGAAGCATTTTCCTCTAAGACTGTGTGCTAGATTTGGCTGGGATAGAGGAAATTTCCTTCACAGTTTCTGGTATGGGGCTGAGTTTGGGATTTTTGTGCTGAAAACTGTGTTGATAACACAAATGTTTTCATTACTGCTGCACTGCACTTACACAGAACGTATGACATTTTTTGCTTCTCATCCCACTCCAGCAGCGAGTTGGCTGGAGGTGCACAAGAGGGGACAGCTGGGACAGTTGACCCCAGCTGGCCCAAGGAATATCCCATATGGCATCATGCTCAGCACATAAAGCCAAGAAGAAGGAGGAAGGAAAAGACTTTCAGAGTAACAGTGTTTTTCTTCTCCAGTAACCATTACATGTGATGGAACTCTGCTTTCCTGGAAACAGCTGAACACCTGCCTGCCCATGGAAAGGGGTAAACGAATGCCTTGCTTTGCTTTCTCTGCGTGCACAGCTTTTGCTTCGGCTTATTAAGCTATCTTTATCTCAACCCACAAGTTTTCTCACTTTTACTCTTCTGATTCTCTCCCCTGTTCCAGTGAGGGGGAGTGAGAGAGCAGCTGTGTGGGGCTGAGTTGCTACCCAGGGCATAAAGTCAGTTCACTTTCCTGCCTTTGGTTTATCAAAAGTTTTGTTTTTCAAAGCCTTTAGCACAAATCTCTACTGACCATGTGCATTAATGGAAACATGCAGGAAGGTTTAAATCCAGACTGGAAAGGGATGGTAATATTTTTAAAAGGTTGAAATATTTGTGTGTATACCTGGTTATCCAAAACTGTGCAGAAGTGCAGAACCCCAACTCTTGGCCTGAAAGAGCTAAGAAGACTTCCTAACAAAGATTCAGGTGAGGCCTCTACGTCAGATTTGCTTTTGAGCTTCTTTTTTTTTATAGGTTTTGCCATGCCAGTACTGTATACAGACCAGGGAAAGAGGCGTCCATTTAACCCAATTCAAACACACATTCACTTCCTGTACTAATCTCACTGAGGAAGAGCAATCATATTATGTTACGTACTCAGGAAAGCCAGGATATCAAAAAGCTTCTGAATGGTATTTTTAAACAAATTCAGGTAGGTGCTTAGCTGCATTTATGATGTCCTGTAAGCAGTATCACAGGGCATCACAGGACTGGTGAGAGGAGAACAGCAAGACCTTAGATGTTTGTGAACTGTACTGAATATTCTGTTTCCACCTTAAGAGCTATTAAGAACATCCTCATGTCAGGGCCACTTTGACATGATGTGAAAGAAACTAACAGGGCTGGGTTTCTATATTCCCAGACTAACCAGAATCCTGTCACATCATCATTTTCTCCAGCAGATAAACAAGCTTTTCAAGAGCTTCACAAAAATTATCTTCTTTTCACTATCTCAATGAAAAGCTGGGTTTGTGTCCCATCCTACTTACTGCAAGGAGCAAAGAAAGCATAAGACACTAGATTCCAAGACATCAATGCAACAACAGAAAAAAGGAAAATGAGAAAATGAAATCACCACAGTAGGACAAAATCCAGCAGATCTGGCCCCAGAACATATTAATACCTGAATTCAAACAGTGAAAAAAATGTCTATTTCTTATAGTACACCTTCAACAGAAAGCAGATTTTATCCCTGCAAGAGCTGGTCTAGGCTCTCTCCACTAGTTCAGTGACATTGCTCATGAGTGGCAACAAAAAATAACACTCATCAGTTCAAAGGCACAGAGCAGTACTCACTAGTATGTAGAACGTAGTGAAGATTGGGCTGGAAGTGACCCGGATTTTGGCCCTGGCAGAGGGCAGCTTCCAGAGAAGAAACATAAAGAAAAGCACATTGGGAACCAGGAGCAGAAGATCCCAGTAGCGGACTCTGTAAAAAGAAAATAAAAAAGGTTTTATCCCTTATCTTCAGCCTCTAGAAGGAAAGGCACCAGCCCTGGCCCCTTCTCAACCAAACTGAGACAAACAAAGCTTTTTCCTTTGTTCCAGGGTCACACTGTGGTCCAATTTCCTCCAACTCACCTGGACTTCCCAATGTCTTCATAGAGCAACAACAGGCACTTGTGTGGCACTGTGATGTTCGTGTCGTTGATCACGTGCGTTGTCATCGGAGAGAGAGTTGTCACATTATCCAGCGCTGTCACCAGGGCAGTGGAATGTGTGATGTTGTCAGACAAGGAGAGTGTCATCACAGACATCATGGACTGGAACATCCTGTCTTCCTTCTGGTCCAGGTCAAACAGAGCAAGACAACCACAGCAGAGAAAAAAAGCAATACTAAATCAGTTGTGAGTCACAGCTAAAAAAGCACATCCTTGACATTAAGCCCCTGCACAACTGCTTCCTGCTCGGTACAGCCAATTATCATCATGTCAGAGACTGTATTACACAATGAAATGCCACCTGCCCTAAGTCTGCACACAGCCATTAGGGTGGTCAGTACAAAATCACACTTTTATTTATATAAGAGTAACAAGCACCTTCAAAGGGTGTTATGTGGGATTACACTTGTGATCCTTTGAGCTTTGGCAGATTCCTAGAAGAAATTAAGACTCAACAGCAATACATGGCATCAACAGGATCAGATCAGGAAGTGACAGTCAATAAATCAATTTCAACTCCTGCAAAGAAAAGATGAAGGTCCCTCCCAAAAACCCACTGCTGTTAGCAACTCTGAAGTCGGAGAGCAGGGAGAGCCTCGCATACACCCAACTAAAAGGACTGTACAGTCTTTACCTTCCAAACCCAGCACTGGCAGAAACCAAGATTCAGCATTCTTTTTCTAATCCTCTGCAAGACACCAGAATGATTCCATTTTTGAGCAAATCTCTTCCCACCCTAAAGTAGAGCCCTGACTGTTAAGGTACTTCAGTTGCTACAAGCTGAATACAAACATAGGGTCCAATCTCCCCTCCTGACAACCCCAGAAGAAAGATCATAGACAACCCACAGATGCAAAAATGATAAATCTCTGTCAGCCAACATGCTAAAGATGCACATTGCCAAGGACAGCACTTGAGCAGTCTGTGTGTGTTATAGCTAATCCAGGATTTATCTCAAAAAAAAATCTCCCTGTTTGACTCCAGCCCTGACTTGTGTGGTAAAAACTGACGGCCCCCATGACAGGGCTCAGAAGGTATTTTCCCTTAGAGGTTCTGGGTGAGTCACAAGCTGGAAAGCATCAGCACAGCTCTGTAGCATCTGCTGAGCTTTTAGAGTTCAGTAGCACTTCTTCACAAATTGCTTGAGAATGTCAGTCACAGGCTCTTCTTTCTCTTCAGAGGCTGAGACTCTTCTCAGGTTCTCTAAGGGGCAAGGGAATCACACCACCCTCAGCCAACAAACCCTTCCTTTGATTCATCCTTGCTGACAGATACTCCCTGAGCTGGGATTTTCTTTCGTGACTGCCATACACTGTACTGCACGAGAGACATCACAGTAAATAAACACACAGACAGACCTGGAAGGAGCAGCTTTGTGCCAAGATGGCAAAGCCTGGACCAAAAAATTCTACTTCTAAGTAGAGGTTCCAGCAAACAACCTTCACATTCCAAACTTATCTCTGGAAGTCCTCTCTTCCCTCCAATTTCCTCCTCTGAATTGTTAAAAGAAGGATTTTCTCTTAACAATTTTGCTCCATTCTCTTCCTCTGTAACACCACTACATCTCAGTAGAGGTGAGGCCAAGAACAGTCACCTTTGCCAACACAGAAAAATTTCTACATGATTTTTTAAAAAAACTGGATTTTTTAAAAAAGCTGGGAGAAAGTAGAGAAGAACCTCATGGAGCATAGGCAGAAAAACATTTATCAACTGTGAACCATCACAACCTCCTAGTAGCTATTCTGGGACAAATAACTCCATCTGCCTGTTACACTGAAAAGAACTCAAGTATAAAGCTGTGAGAGATTTACAATAGAAAAACAGCTTCTCATGAAAAGAGCAAACAGGCTTCATTATGTTTTGCTAGAAGCCACCACTATCACGCAACAGCAGCTGCTGATAAGGAGAAGAGCTGGCCACACGTAACAGAACTCCAGTCACGAGGTTTCAAAGGGCAAAGCACAATCAAGCTCACCTCTCAGCCAGGCTGCTTGCTACAGTCTGGTACTTATATTCATCCTTCCCAGATAAAGTGTACACAAAGCAGAGCAACAGAACATCCAACGTGGTAAGAGAGAGCAGCCAAGGCCATCAGACACACAGCACTGTGGTCATGCTTTTCTAATATCCAAGGCCTACGGCAAGGATGCAGAGAATTGGCCCACTCCTGTCCAAATCAACAGCAAAAATCCCACAGCAGCAGGACCAGGAATAGATGGAAAGGATCCAACTAGGGGTTGTCATCCCCAGCAACACTGCTCCTTTCAGCATATTTAGGGCTAGACAAGGCAAAGACAGTAAGTCCAGTCAGCTGAGCATATCCCAGAGCTCACTCGCCACACCCTGCCTCCATGGGACTACCTCCTTCAGCCAGCCCAGACCATGGTGGGTAAAATCACCCTGGAGCAATGGGGTAAAATCACCCCAGAGCCTCATGAAAAGAAACAGTGCTGCTGTTGTGGTCTTCCCTTTTCATCCAGCAGGCAGCTCTGTACACCAGAAAACAAAATAACATGTTTTTCTACACTCCAGATGAAGTCAGGCTGACTTGGTCAAGGCCAATTCCTCAGTCCAGGCCCTGGACAAGCTGCATCTGGACTAAGAACACAGGCATGATTCCTGGTCTGCAGTGACAGAGCACAGGGAAAGGCTCTGCTGCACCTTCAGGGAAATGTTATCACACCAATGCATATTGGTCCTTGAATCATGGCACTGTAACAATATCAGAGCTCAGTGAAATTCAGAACTCACATCACTGGCAATTCTCTGTGCTTTCAAAGCCCATCTACAGAAAGGTGAACTACATGCTGCACAAGTTACAGCTGTAGTAAAAAATCTAAACTTTTTTGTCTTTCTGCCAACAGCATCAGAAAGTCTCTTAAGTACACACCATTATAGGATTAAGACTTCTTATAATACTCTATCTGTGCAATAAAAACTCCACTGAATAGATCCCTGCTCAAATATAACTACTACCTCAGTAACTTAAACGTTAAGTTTAAGTTACTGAGGTAGTAGTTATACTACCAGAATAAACCCCAGAACATTAAAAGTAAAAAAACCAAACAAGCAAAAAAACCAAAAAAATCCCCACCAACACAAGAACAAAAAAGAAAAAAAAATAGCGCCTGTTTTGTTCTCTTCCTTTATAAGAAGTCTCTTCAACCCTCTCTTTTGGTCACAACAGTTGCATTTTTCATTTCACTCTTAGAATTTAAGACAGGGATTTTCCCTCAGTGATTGAGGTGCTCCCTTCCAGTTTCATTCTCACATCTCGTTCCGAACTAAGCTTAAAAAGAAAGGAACTGCAAGGGGAAAAAAAAAAAAAAACAAAAAAAAAGGGGAAAAGGTGAAAAATACCGCAAGCAGAAGTATCAACAGTAAGCCCAAACCCTCAGACAGAGAACCATGGCCCAGAGGTGGATTTCAGAAATGCATATCCCGGGGTTTTTCTGTTTTGGTTTTGATTCCTGTGGAAGGCGGGTGCACAGCACGCAATGGGAAGTGGCAGTGCGCGGTCACTTGGCTCTAGGCTGGCGAGGACGCGCCTGTTATAGGGCTGCTAAAGCAGCACAGCTGGAGACCCGCTGCAGTTCCAGCCCACCCCTCAGCTGGCCAGAGGTGTCCCGGAGGCTGTGGCCATGGGGCTCCCGGGCTGCACTAGGAGGCCCTGGGAGGCCCGCGGCCCCCGCGCAGCGCGGCCCCGCCGCCCCGCTCTGAGGCGCCGCAGTTCCCCTCCCTCCCCATTACCGCCCTCCCGCCGGCCCCACTCGGCTCGTACCCGCCGGGCCCCGTTCGTACCCAGCCCCGCTCCCGCCGCCGCCGCCGCTCAGTCCCGGGGTCCCGGCCCCGCCATCCCGGCCCTGGCGCTCCCCTCAGCCGGGGAGCGTTGCTGAAGAGAGGCCCGAGCGCAGCGCCGCGCAGCCAAGCGGAGACACGGCCGCCACAGCCGGGGCTTGGCGGCCGACCCCAGGGGCGCTATTGAGAGACGGTCCCCGAGAGGTCCGCGGCTGGACCAATCAGAGAGCGGGTCCTGTCAAAGGGCGCAAAAAAGCAGCGGAGCGAGCCAATGGAAAGGGTCGGGAGGCGGGACTAAGGGGGCCGGCCCGCCGCGCTTTAAAGGCGCCTCGTCCCTCACCCACCTGAGGGTCGCGAGCGCGGCGTGGAGCCGGGGGCGGTGGGGGCGGCCGGGGCGGTGTTCCCGGCGCTGGGCGGGTCCGGCAGTCTCGGGTCTACCCGTGCAGGGCAAGCTCTATCCCTGACAGCTCTATCCCTGACAGCTCTATCCCTGACAGCTCGATCCCTGACAGCTCGATCCCACCCCCCAGGCCAGCCCGCACAGCCCCACATCCCACCCGAGAACGAGCGCTCTGCCGTCCTGCACCCACCGTCACACAGCTCCGGCGGGAAACAGGATACACCTCCGCAGGAATTCTCTACAGCCTCTGCATGCAAGGCAGGCCAGTTAATAATTGAGGGAGATCCGATAATGAGTTCCTGCAGGGGAGAATGATTAACAACCCATGAGTTTGGCTTTTAATACGAGTTTAAAGCTGACCGAAGAAACGCGGCGTAGCTTGGACAACAGCTGCTAAAGGGAAACATGATCAATAATTAGCAGGATTTGGAGGTGCAAATACCAGACAAACAAAGAGACTCTTAGTATAGTAAACAAGGAAGAAGCTGTGACAAATGAGCCAAGATTTATTTAGGAAATTAGAGGAAATAACCAGCACGTTATTCTCAGCAGTAAGAGCTGGCTGACAGGGAAGTTTCAAGGAGAATGTTTGTTATCTGAGTCATTGCAAGGACTGGAGCATACATTGTGGCATGGTTTTCTACCTGTGGTTCACCTGTGGCTGCAGGGTTTGCTTCTGAAGGAATGCAAGGCTTGTGCTAAGCTGAAGTTTGCTTTACAGAGCCTACACCTCTTTAAAAGATCCCTACATTGGTCAAGTTTGCGTGTTTTGCTCTACCAAACACCATACGCAGAGGGTTCCAGGCCCTCCTCACACGTAGATAGATCTTCCTCAGCTTAATTCTCTTCATCCTCTTCTCAGGTCAAATTTTCCAGCTACACTTCAGCAAGCCTCACAAAGGGGTTGTACCTGAAGACTTGCCTGCCTCAGCCCTATTCCTCTGATTTTCCACTGGGTTGAAAAGGTTTTCATGCTGATGTCATGCCTTTGGAATGACATCTGGAGAAGCCAGTCCTTAGCTTGTCTCATTTCACACTGTTGTTCAGGTTAATGATATGTTGCAATATTTTGACATGTTCCATTTATGGATCCAAGCTCACAGGCTTGGCTGACACCAGCATCTCTGAGTTACAGAAGGGACACTTCTGTTTAAAGAGAGGTGGAGTGTTTCTGCCTAAAAAGTGCCTTGGTAACAGACAAGTAAAATCCATGTCTTGTCACTTGTAGCCTCAGGCACTAACTAGTTGAATGTGTTACCTCCCACATAACTGTGTCAGAAGGAGAGATTTTGCTTTCCAATCCACCTGCTCTTCATCTGATTCAGTTTGAGGCTAGAGCTCAGTATTTGGGACACCAGATCCAGAAGCTGTTTTATGGTCAGGAGACTGCCGGGTGCCACTGCAAGGACTGTGACTCTATCTCCCGCCTTCCTCCCTGCTTGTGTGAAACAGGAGTTATATTTCCTTGGAATCAACCAGCCTTGCCTATCAGCCCCCACATGGTGTGCACAAACATAACTCTCCTCTCCCCACCTCCAAGGACTGCTCTGTATCTGTAACTGCACACATCCTTCCACTTCAGCTGAGCACTGCTGCTCCGTGTTTCATCTCCAGCCAGAGCTTGAAGGTGGCAGGGCTCACTCCCTTTGTCCTTGCTGTGTTACTTGGTGTTGCTGTGCTGAAGCAGGACAAGAGGTGATGTTCAGCAGTCCTGATACAACCTTGAGGGCTCAAGGAAAGATGGCACTTGTTACTGTACTTGCTGCAGCCTGCTGTGCTATGGCAATCTCTCCTGCTTTGCAGGTGTCAGAGGTGGAAGATGCAGACATGGTGTCCAGGACAGCATTACACCTTCATATCATCACCAAATTCCACTCTACTGGGACATTTTATCTCTCTCAAATACTCTTTCAGTTTTTATTAGATCAGTCTACTGGACAGGATATTACTTCTCATCTGAAACTGCTTTGCTGTTCAGGTGCTGAGCAACTGCAGGGACAGATGTACCTGTCTTGTTTCAGAGCTATTCTACCAACCTACTGATTTCTAGTACTGGGCATAAATTTACACCATAGGATACCAGCTGGACTGCACTCCTGTGTCTTTTTTTTCAAGGGGAATTCAGTCCCTAGGGCTCTTCCTGTGCTGTAAGAAGCCTCGAGTCTGCAAAATCCTAGTGGCGTGGATAGACATTCAGGAGTTTGGTAAGGTCACCCCAGTGATCAGCCTGGGCCCCATCTGCATCTCACATACCCAGTCCATGTCACTAGTGTAGTAGAAGGAGCCCTATTCCATGGCAGCAGCCTGATTTTGGGGGTGGTTTTAGCTGCCCAAGCTCAGCCCTTGTCAAAGAGACTGAGCACCCCAGCTCAAGCACTTGTAGGTGGCACCCAAAGTTATCAGTGAAAACAAGGACGTGGCATGTGGTCTTCCAAAAAGGACAAACAGAAAATCTGTCTGTCCATCCAGCTGTCGAGTGCCTGGAGAGACAGTGGCACCCTGTGGTGACACTGGCTCATCACAGTGTGTCATCTGGGCCTTGTCAGACAGCACCACCTTAGCCAGGTCCTGGGCTGCCTTCCCTTAAGCCATAGAACTATTGGGTTGGGAAAGACTGGACATTAGGAAAGAATTCTTCATTGGAAGAGTGCTCAAGCATTGAACAGGCTTCCCAAGGAGGTGGTGGATTCACCATCCCTGGAAGTGTTCCAAAACCCTGGAGTTGTGGTTGATGCCGAATTTTGCCCCAACAGGCGATAAATAACTGTCTAAGAGACGCAGTTTAAGTCAGATAGACAGGAGGTATTTTATTAGCAACGTGCACGTTGGGGAAATCTCTAAAGGGAGTTTTCCAAAGTCTTACAGCAAAAGCGTGCCTTTTATACAGTTTTAGGTTTGGGATTACATCATGTCTATGCATATTCATATGGGGCGTGCCGTAGGCGGAGCGTGGGCGGAAACTTCTGTTTTGAGGATCTTTTCGGGGGTCGTTCCGGTCGGCCTTCATCGTGGGCGAGGGTCTTCGAGGAGTCTTCCTCCTTAAACTTTTGAACTTCTCTCCAAATTTGGTCCATTCCCGGTGTAGTTGGCTGAGTTCCTAAGCTTTGGCCAGGCTCCTAGGGTCAACTTGACATATTGGCATTAGGCATGCTTTAGCTTTGGCTCGAAGTATGCTTTGTCCGGTGGTTTCCATCCTTATCTTCCTCTCTTGTCATTGTGTTCCTAGTCCTAGCCAATTTATTGCTCCGGGTGTTTCCTAAATGCTATACTTTCTTCAAATGCTTCACATTCTATGTTTTAACCCATTATTTCTCGAAGGCTATCTATTTTATGGCTTCATTCCCCCCTTTTCTTATGACTTACGAATTCTTTCGTCAAGGTCTGATCCTAAGAGCGCTGATGCGCTCGTACCATAGCCCAAACCATTTGGGTCCTTTTCATTATGATCTTTAGCTTCCACCACATAAAAATATTGGTGAAAGTTAATACCAACAGGGCTACAACTACCAATATCATTGGGTGCACCAGGTAATTGAAAACCTGTGTAGCTGTTGGGGAAAATCCTGTGAAGATATCTCACCAATGATGCTGGCCTACTTGTTCTACTTCGGTGAGGACATTCTTTATTCTTTCTGAATCATGTTCTACCTGCCATACCATCCGTTTCTAGTACCAACCCATCCACTTATATCCCTTTGCGCCCGCCTGTGATAGGACCTAGTTGCTAACTATGCATTCCATCCCTTAAGGCTTTGCTGTACAAATGGTCGGCAATCCTTCTGCAGATGCGTAACATCGGCATGTATATTCATCTGCACCTTTTTCAGGGAATAAGTGGGATCCAATAATAATTTTAGTTCATTAGATTTCCTTATCACTTGAGGCTTTACAAAGGTTAAATTGTGCACTACTTTGCATTCCGCTGGTGGAGTGATTTCTTGGGGCAAGTCTAGATTTGGATATAAGGAGATCACGTCTTCCGATAGTGCCACCTTATATTCAACAGCATGCCCACCAGGGACCCCCTCTAGGCTAAGACCTTGTTCCGGTATCTTCAACTGTCTTTCGCATATGAACGACATCGATTGATCCAATCTAAATGCCATCTCACACCGTGCCTTCCCTTCCTCGGGACCACCAGATGCCACGATCTTTCCCGCAGGAAAAAGAAGAGGGTGAGGGTCAAGGGTTATGTTTTGAGGACGCAGCTCCCCAAGCGAATTCTATAAATTACTGTGTTTTGGGGCTGTGATCCGGTTGGATCTTCCCGGAAATCACTCCACCGACATGAAATTGGGCCCTTTTGCTGCCTCCAAATAGTGGGCTTGCCCATTTTTACCGGACTAAAGGTAATTAGGTTATGTTCGGATGCTGATTTCCTCAAGGATCGAATTGTTAATACTAACTGCCTTGTTTTTCCTTCCACTGAGTCAAGCTCTCGACACCCAATTTGGATTTGGTCTCCCTTGTATGCTACCATGGAAGGTTGATGCCATAATTTACTTGCGTATGGCTGATTGTTACGTAGGGCATATACCTCGAAATAGGGTCCCTTCTCTCCCCATTCCGGGTGGATACACTGGTGTGCGTGAGACCATGGGTCTATTGGGGCAGAGTCTTGGGGAAGAACTATACTTATCGAGAGTCCAACGACCAGGGTTGAAAGGGCTTGTGGTGAGGTCAAGATCATGATGTCCGTTCCTCTTGTTTACTCTCTGGAGCTTTCTTGACCCGCGAGTAATGAATCCACGTAGGTCGCTCCTTGATCCGGACCGCGGTGAAGGTAGTCAGCAGCACTTGGAAAGGTCCTTCCCACTTCTCTTGTAGGGGTTTTCCTAAAAGATTCTTAACATACACCCAATCACCGGGATTAAACGGATGCAATTTACAATCAGGTTGTTTAGGTTGGTGCTCTATCACCACGGTAGCATTCTTATCCAATTGTTTCCTTACTGTAATTACATAATCATAAATGTACTGGTTACCGATTTGGCCTATGGCATCTCCGTTTACAACTTGCATAGCATAAGGTCTACCATACAGGATTTCGAATGGGCTTAGCTTCTCTTTTGACCTTGGTTTGACTCTCAGCCTCAGCAGAGCAATAGGCAAGGCTTGATACCATTGCAAATTAGTCTCTTGGCATATTTTGGCAATTTGCTGCTTAATAAGATGATTCATTTTTTCTACTTGTCCACTGGCCTGTGGATGATAAGGTGTATGTAATTGCCATTTGATTTGTAGTGCTTTGCTTATTGCTCTCACTACTTTCGCACAGAAGTGTGTACCCCTATCCGAGGAAATACTCTTCGGTACCCCAAACCGCGGAATGATTTCATTCAACAGTATTTTGGTCACTTCTCTTTCTTGTTTGTCCTGCAAGGGAATGCTTCAGGCCACCCAGAAAATGTATCAGTTAATACTAACAAATATCGAAACCCCCCTTTTCTTGGGAGCTCAGAAAAATCAATTTGCCATACCTCACCTGGGAATTTACCTCGACTTATGGCTCCTTGGTGTATTTTGGTTCCCGTATTCGGGTTATTTTTCAGGCACCGTTCGCACTGGGATGTTACGTGCTTTATAGTAGTAAATAATTTCGGTCCTGCTATCCTGGTTTGCAAATATTGGTAAAGCGGATCTAAACCCCAATGGGCCTTCTCATGTTCTGCTTTTACAAACTGCCACATCACATTTCCTGGTACTACTAACTGTCCTGTTTCCATTTTCTAATATCTTGCTCTTATTTCTTTGAATCCATCTATGGTCTGATTCCTGGTAATCTGGCTTGATACTGATATCCAGGTCTCTTGGTATTAGGGCCGTTATTCCCACTTCCCTAGACCTTGTGGCAGCTAATTTGGCCTCTGTATCTGCCTTTCTATTTCCTATTTCTGGAATAGTATTGCCTTTCAGATGTCCCTTACAATGCATTATGGCCACTTGAGCTGGGAGTTGGACCGCCTCTAGCAATCGCAGAACCTCCTCTGCATGTTTAACTGTTTTTCCTTGTGTAGTCAACAGTCCTCTTTCTTTTCAGATGGCCCCATGAGCATGTACAACAGAAAAGGCATATTTAGAGTCTGTCCATATATTGATTTGCATGTTCTTTGCCAATTCCAGAGCTCGAGTCAGAGTTATCAGTTCTGCCTTCTGGGCTGAAGTTCCTGTGGGCAAGGGATTCGACTCAATTACCTTTTCTGTAGTAGTGACTGCATAACCAGCCATTCTTACTCCTTGCTTCACGAAGCTGCTGCCATCCGAGAACCAGTTGTCCGCATCTTCGAACGGCTCTTCTTTGAGGTCCGGGCGACTGGAATAGACAGCTTCAATTGTTTCCAGGCACTTGTGTTCGATGGGTTCTGCCGGGGCTCTTCCTTCTAGAAATGAAGCTGGGTTCACAATGTTAGTTACCTGAATGGTTACATCATCTGATTCAGCCAGAACGGCCTGGTATTTTAGGAATCTGGAAGGCGACAACCAATGGTTGCCTTTCTGTTCCAGCACAGCCGACACGGTGTGGGATACTAGTACAGTCACCTTTTGGCCCAGCGTGAGCTTCCTGGCCTCTTCTATGTTAATTATTACTGCGGCCACTGCCCTCAGACAGCTTGGCCATCCTTTACTTACTTCATCCAATCGCTTAGAGAAGTAGGCCACAGCTCTCTTGTGTGGTCCCAGCTGCTGTGCTAGGACTCCTAAGGCCATCCCTTGTCGTTCGTGGGAGAACAGCCAGAATGGTTTTGATACATCTGGGAGACCTAAGGCTGGTGCTCTCATTAGTTCCATCTTCAGCTTCTTGAAGGCTTCTTCTGCCTCGGGAGTCCAAACTAGGATGTTCTTAGTCCCCTTCAACAAATCATACAGTGGTTTAGCAAGTATCCCGTACGAGTAGATCCATAGCCGACACCAACCTGTCATCCCCAAAAAGGCGCGCAGATCTCTCACCGTCTCTGGTTTGGGCATCTGGCAGATGGCCTCTTTCCTAGCTGCTCCCAGGGATCGCTGTCCTTTGGAGACTTCGTATCCCAGGTACACCACTTGTTTCTGTACCAGCTGTGCTTTCTGTTGAGAGACTCGATATCCACTTAAACCCAGGAAATTCAGCAAGGAAATGGTCCATTCAATGCATTCTTCCTCTGTCGCTGTTGCTATTAGGAGGTCGTCTACGTACTGCAGAAGGGTGCCATCTCCCAGCGGCCTTTCCCACTGTTCTAGTTCCTTGGCTAACTGATTCCTAAAAACCGTAGGGGAATTGCACCACCCTTGGGGCAACACTGTCCAGGTGAGTTGGGTCTTTCTTCCACTATTTACAGATTCTCACTCAAAGGCAAAAATCCTTTGACTCTCGAGAGCTAAGGGGAGGCAAAGAACGCGTCTTTTAAATCTAATACGGTGAACCAGGCCAAATTCTCCTTCAGTCTGGTCAAAAGCGTGTATGGGTTAGCAACTACCGGATGCAATGCCTTAGTTATTTCATTTACTGCTCTCAAATCCTGGACTAACCTATAGGTTCCATTAGGTTTCTTGACTGGCAGGATTGGTGTATTAAAATCTGATTCGCATTTTACCAATAACCCCAATTCCATAAACCTTCTGATCGTGGGCTCAATCCCTTTCCTATCTTCTATCCTCAGAGGGTATTGTTTCTTTCTCACCGGTTTTGTCCCAGCTTTAAGTTCAACGACAATCGGTGCTGCTTGTTTTGATTTTCCAGGTATATCAGTAGCCCACACCAATGGGTACGCCTTGCTCAGGATTTGCTCGAAATTGTGGCTTTCAGGTTTAGGCTCTACACAACTGATCGTTAGGCTTAAAGCTGTAATCAGTTGTTCTTCATTTACTTGAAACTCTAATTGATCTTTGTTAAACTTTATTACAGCCCCCAAGTTCTCCAATAAGTCTCTCCCTAGTAGGGGTTTTGGTGAATTTGGTAAATACAAGAACTGATGAATTCCCATTTGCTTCCCAATTTTGTATTTAATGGGTTTCAAAAAGTAAGCCTTTTCTGGTTGGCCTGTTGCTCCCACAACTTGTACAAATTCATCACTTTTAGGTACAAATTCTTGATTTAAAACCGAAAAGGTTGCTCCCGTATCAATCAAAAGTCTAATTCCTTTTTACCCTCCCCTAGCTCTATACTGCACTAGCCGTTGATAGTGTTCCGCGTTGCCCGGGTCCCACTCTGGTTTACTGCTGGGAAAATTATCTTCTAGTCTCCCCGATAATAGTTGGGCATGTCGCCTCCCCGTTTCCAATACGAGTTCCCTTTCCGTATCTGTCAACTCTGACAACATCACTTCTATATCCTCCCAATCAATATCTAAGTTCTTTGCCATTAGTTCAAACCTCTTTGCTACTCCCTCTGGATTCCTCCTGAAGTTCCTTGCCTCATCCCTCCAATTGTTCAAATCACTCGTCGAGAATGGCACCTTTACTCTAGTCTTTTCCCCTACTATTGGCATAACTTGTCGGAGAGGAGCTATCGTGTGATTCCCTTTCTCCCCTTGCTTTGCTTCTCCCCGTGCCACAGATCTGGTGTAATACGAGTGACTGGTCCCCTCCCCGGGATTTTCTTCCTGTGCCTCAATGCCTTCCCTATTCTTTCTCTTCTCTTTCTTCTTTCCCCCTTCTTGCTCTTCATTTTCCTCTCCTATCTCTATCACACAATCCATCCGATTCTCATCCTGCGTCTGTCGCCTCTTTTGTATCTGCCAGCTCTTATCCTGTCCCGGGCTGCGGTTCCTCTCATCCTCTGCTCCCCCTCCACTTCTCTTATCCTCTATCTGAATTACTATGTTCAGTTTCTGTGAGTTACTCTCTGCCTCCCTTTCGCATGCCTCATTATCATTCTTCTTGCTGTATCTCAATTTAGGGACGTCGCCTCCCGGTGAATTGCTTTTATCCCCAGTCCTTGGTGCACTGGTTTCCATTCTACAGACGCCTCCATCTCTGGAGGTGTTGCTATCTCCATATGGACTGAGCTCGGGTATGCTACGTGCCTCCCTTCGGCTCTCTGCTTCTGACCCACTGCCTTCCTCCCCCTCAACCTCCAGTGTGGGTGGGCTGTCAGCATTCATGTAGCTCCCTGACCCCTGTGGACTATCTAGTCCCTGAGGGTTGTTTTTCCTCTCGTCAATCCCTGATTTTAATGGGCTGCCCTCCTTCCAACCCCGGACTCCCTCCCAGGTCCTTCTAATGCTTTAGGATGCACCCTAAAGGGGTTTTCATATTTACGTCCTTACTCTGTTGACCTCCCATGACTATCTCCTGTATCTGCGTTTTCTGTTAACCGAAACAGTCCCTCTCTCGCAACCACGATATGCTGATATATTTTAACACTTCATGCACACAATCTCAATCGCTTCGTCCGTTTCCGACCTGGCTTCTCGCGAAGAACAGGAAATGCGGAGCAGGACTCCCTCTCGCTTCGCAGCTACGCTGCGTCTCACTCACCCTCACATACAACACACACTTATGAAATAAAATTATTTTACCAGGTTTGGTCACAAAAAAAGTCGCCCACAAACTGTGAGGTACCGGCTTCCCAAATTCAAGGCACGTAGACAGCACAATGCGCGTTTCAATCTATTACATAAAGAGTGACAAGATGTCCCTTATAAAACTTTGCAACAAACACATAAAACGAACACACAAAACACATACAAACACCAATGGTACCAAAACCTATGATGTTCGAGATATCGAACACAAATGGTACCAATTAGGGACAAACACCAATGGTACCAAAACCTATGATGTTCGAGATATCGAACACAAATGGTACCAATTAGGGACAAACACCAATGGTACCAAAACCTATGATGTTCGAGATATCGAACACAAATGGTACCAATTAGGGACAAACACCAATGGTACCAAAACCTATGATGTCCGAGATATCGAACACAAATGGTACCAATTAGGGATTTTTACCAGGGCGTCCCCTGGTTTACCCTTCGGTGGTCACGTCTGACCCCCGTGTCCCAATAAAGCGCTTTACACCAAAACCAATAAACAATTAAAAATACCTCTTAATTGGAGCAGGAGATGCAGGGAATCCTTCCTCTGCCGAGGAGCGCTGGTCCGGGAGGGGAGTCTCTTCTGACAAAAATCCGTCAGGGGCCCCAGAGGATCCCGGCCCCGGACCGGCTCCTCGGAGGGAACCCCTCAAAGTCTGGGTCTCCTGTTTTGGTCCCATCTGGGTCGCCAGAACTGATGCCGAATTTTGCCCCAACAGGCGATAAATAACTGTCTAAGAGACGCAGTTTAAGTCAGATAGACAGGAGGTATTTTATTAGCAACGTGCACGTTGGGGAAATCTCTAAAGGGAGTTTTCCAAAGTCTTACAGCAAAAGCGTGCCTTTTATACAGTTTTAGGTTTGGGATTACATCATGTCTATGCATATTCATATGGGGCGTGCCGTAGGCGGAGCGTGGGCGGAAACTTCTGTTTTGAGGATCTTTTCGGGGGTCGTTCCGGTCGGCCTTCATCGTGGGCGAGGGTCTTCGAGGAGTCTTCCTCCTTAAACTTTTGAACTTCTCTCCAAATTTGGTCCATTCCCGGTGTAGTTGGCTGAGTTCCTAAGCTTTGGCCAGGCTCCTAGGGTCAACTTGACATATTGGCATTAGGCATGCTTTAGCTTTGGCTCGAAGTATGCTTTGTCCGGTGGTTTCCATCCTTATCTTCCTCTCTTGTCATTGTGTTCCTAGTCCTAGCCAATTTATTGCTCCGGGTGTTTCCTAAATGCTATACTTTCTTCAAATGCTTCACATTCTATGTTTTAACCCATTATTTCTCGAAGGCTATCTATTTTATGGCTTCATGGTGCTTAGAGATGTGTTATAGTGGTGGACTTGGTAGGGCTGGATTAACTGTTGGACTCCACGACCTTGAGAATCTTTTCCTGCCTTCATGATTCTGTGACTCTCTGACCTCTAAGATCAAGCCCATGGTGGTCTCTAGAAACCTACAAGTGGGGGCATCTTGGGGGTGTCTCTGTGTCTGTTTCACTCTGAGCACCAGCCAGCTCCCTGTCATGTGTCACAGAGAAGAGGCTGAGCCACTCTCCTATTTATATCATGATACTCCTGCTTTGCTATATTGGTATCAGCCTGAATCATCCAGCTGAGCTCCTGGAAGATCCATTTCAGATTGTCAGCTGCCTCTTCAGTCACTTTTGCTTCTGGTGACTCCTGTTTCAGAGTCATTGTCCCACCCCTGAGTCCAGCCAAGAGTAGAAATAGCCTGATACTAGAGAGTGGTCATAAACCCTTCAGAGAATGCAGATCTCCAAAATCCAAACCACCTGCTGTTATGCAAGACCCTGTGGCCTGGAAAGAAGTATTCCACCTCCTTGCTAAACATCTGTTCATTGCTTGTTTGTCTCTTTAAATTCTTCTTCCAGTCTCTATGGGACAGGTGCTCTTCTTCAGTTCCTCTCACAAACACCATTTGCTCGCTGCACTGAACAGCTGGAGAGACAGATGTGTGTGTTCTCCAGAACGGCTCTGATCAGCCCCATGGCAAAAAAAACCCAAAGCAACAAAACGCCAAAAAAAAAACCAAACCACAAAACAAAACCCCCCAAACCCCACAGAAAACCCCCAAATGCCAGCATCTCCTTCCCACCTCTTGTAGTTTTAGCGAGAATCAGGAAACAGATGACTGAATTTGGTCAGTAACAAACCCGGTCAAGCCAGGCTTGATTTTAGCTGCCGAAGAGGCAGCCGTGAGCACGGGAATTCACAGCGGGATCTGTCCCGTGACTCGGGTACCCGGGAGGAGGAGATCCTTCCAGCCCAGAGGGAAATGTTTTCCGAAGTTTGCCAGTGCTGCCCGCCAGCCGCCCGAGCCCCCGCCCACTCCAGGGCCCCGCCCACGTCATACATATTCATAAGGCGGGGGCCGCCCATATTATCTATTATTCATGAGGTTTCGCGCGCTTTTGTGACCACGTGGGTTGGTTTTCGCGCGGAATCTGGTGGGGCAGGAAGCGGCGCTGATGGCGGTGAGCAGCTGGGCCGGGTTCATTTGGGGTGCCACTCCGGCTCTGCGGGCCCCCCGCCGCGGGACATTTGTCACTGCGGCCGTGCGGGGTCCAGAGAGGATTTCGGGGTGGGGAGGACATTGGGGGTGCGCCCGGCTGTGCTCCCAAAAGGCCGAGGGGATTTTCCCGTGTACCAGCACCGCAGCGCTCTCTCCAGAGCCGGGCCGGGGCAGGATCGGACCCTTTCCCCCGCTCCGGCTGCGCTGCTCCCGGAGGATGGGTTTACCCCCGTCTCGCCCCTCCATTTTTGGAGGGCCGAATTTCCATTGGCATTTGCGAGGAGGGCTAATTACTATAACTCATCGGTGATCCATATACCCCCCTTCCGACCGCGGCCCGCGGCGCAGAGGCTTCTGGAGACACCAGCCCCCTCTCTCCCTGCGGCCCCCTGCCCTCACCCTCCCTCTTGTCCTTGCAGGACTCCTCCGAGTCGCAGGCAGCGGTGACCAGCCCCGTGCGGAGCTCCCGCCGCGGCGATGCCTTCACTTCCAGCCCCGGTCGGGACCTGCCCCCATTTGAGGATGAGTCCGAAGGGCTCCTGGGGACCGAGGGGCTCCCCGAAGAGGAGGAAGAAGGGGAAGAGCTCATTGGGGAAGGGATGGAAAGGTAAGAAAATCGTTCGGGGTGGGTTGTGTCTGGCGATGGGGTGCTGGGGATGTCAGAGCAGCCAGCGATGTGGAGGGAGCTCTCAGGCCTTGTGGGATCCCTGTGCTGGTAGCTGGGGTGAGGGGGCTGAAGAACTGCTGGGCAATGCAGAAAGGCCAGAGTATGGTGTCATTTGAGTTCTGGGAGAACCGAGCAAAGTGCCGGTATGTTCCAGGGTGGGTAAACCAAGATCTGCCTGGATGTGTGATGTGCATTCAGCCCAGCTCTTTACTTCCGCAGGCATGAATTTTGATACTGTTTTACTCAGCAAGGCCTGCCGGCAAGCTGAACTTTACAACACAAAGCCTTGAATGCTGGTATTCCTAACCGTGGTGCTGGAGCCCTTCAGTGCAGGGTATCTTCCACTGAGAAGTGCCTTCCTGCTCAACACCGTTCTGTCCTGCTGCAGAACAACTGTCCTGACAGCTGCCCAGCAGCAATGGAGAAGGGCTGCAGAATTGCTTTCCTGGCCTGATTCCCTGCTCTGTGTGTGTGTGCTAGGGACTACCGCCCCATCCCGGAGCTGGACGTGTACGAAGCGGAGGGCCTGGCCCTGGATGATGAGGATGTGGAGGAGCTGACTGCCAGCCAGCGGGAAGCTGCCGAGCGAGTGATGAGGCAGCGGGACCGCGAGCTGGAGCAGGGCATGGGCCGCATGAGGAGGGGGCTGCTCTACGGTAGGTGCAATGAGCTGTACCAGTTGTGCCACCCTGTGTGTACACACCCAGCTGTGCTTGGTAATAACCTAGCCCTTTGGGGGAACTGGGCTCTTTACTCCCAGGTTAGTAGGGAGGTCTCTACAGCTCCAGTGTGTCTGGGCTCTTAAAGAAATCACTGGTTGTGGGCTTGGCTGGATTCCCCAGTGCAGCCTTTGGGTTTCCTGGGAGTTCGTTTGGTGACCTTCTAGTTACTGCTGAAACAGTTAGGATCCTGGGCCTGGATCAAATGGTTGGGATTTTACCAAGCATATACTGTAGAATTTGTTTGTGTTAGTGCTCCTGTACAGACTTTTGTGGGCTGGATGGAAGGGCCTTTGATGTACTTTAAGCTCATTACTTGGTCAGTGCATTAATGGATGTGAATGTGTGCTGTTGCATACAAATTTTTAAATTCACACCCTTTAAGTCTTAGCTATGTTGTAGAAGATGTAGGAGGAAGTCTAGAACTGGATTTAGGCTGGGCTATCACTTGGTTTGTATCCCTGGCTGTGACTGCTTTACTTCCACAGCCTGTGCAATCCCACTGTGACTAATCCATAGAGTGGGAATGGGAATCCCAGATCTTGAACAGTTTTTCCTCCCACCCCTTAGACAGTGACGATGAAGATGAGGACCGTCCTGCACGGAAGAGGCGGCTGGCAGAGCGGGCTGCTGAAGGCATGGAAGAGGAGGATGAAGACATGATTGAGAGCATTGAGAATCTGGAAGACATGAAAGGGCACTCAGTGAGGGAGTGGGTTTCCATGGCAGCTCCCCGGCTGGAGATCTACCACCGCTTCAAGAACTTCCTGAAGACCCATGTGGATGACCATGGGCACAATGTCTTCAAGGAGAGGATCAGTGACATGTGCAAAGGTATGGCTGGGTCATCGGAGGCTCTCTCTTTTTTTATGTGAGTTATGGTACTTTGTGGTGATCCAGTACAGAGGTGGATATTTTGCTGCTTGCTGTCTTTGTTCCAGACATTGAATCAGCACTTTAAGAAAGCCTGATGCTGATGGAGATAAATGAATAATGGAAACATGTCTACTGTCTTCTTTGATTCTGGCTGACTAATTAGAAGGCCCCTGGCGTCTGCTCCTCATTAATATTCATTTCGTAGAAATGCTAGCAGAAGAATATGTGGGGCAGCAGACAGTGGTCTGCAAGTTTGTGATCTGAAAGAGACAACAATTGCTTGCTGTTTGCACCAGTTACTTTCTCACACTGGAAACTGGATTATCCAGCAAGGGGACACAAATAGACCTTGTGACTTTGGAAATTGTGTCAGTGTTGCAGCCTTGTATTCTGACTAGGCACTGCCAGAAGAAACGGTCATTAAGGCTGTCATTAATGAGTTTTAAAAGCAGAAATTGTCACATCTAGGAACAGCTCATGTAGCTGTAGTTGTTGTATTTCTTCTTTATATTGAGCAGAAGCTTGAGCAGTGGAACAGGATCGGTTTTATGAAGCTAGGAAATAAAAGGCATTTGTCTCATCCATTTCCACAAACATAAGACACAGGAGGTTTTTTGCCAGCCATTCAGCACACATAATGTCTCTCCTATTAACTTCTGTTTCCTGGAGGTCTCTGAGAGGGTTGTGTATTGGGCTGAGGCTTTTGAATTTCAGGAACACTGAGCCTGGGAAGTATCTGTGCAGAACTGGAGAGGAACAATCACAAGCTTGGTATTGATGAAGAATTTCTTAGAGAAATAAATTTAAATGGGTTTTCCTTTTACAATTTTTAAATTGTTAACCTGTAAATTTCAGGGAAGGTGCAGCCTGCAGGATACAGTCTTGTCTGTTCTGGCTATCCTTTGCAAACTCCTTGAGGAGGGAACAGGCTGAAATTACAATTCACCCCATATTTTTTTAAGAGAACAGAGAGAGTCTGGTGGTGAACTACGAGGATCTGGCAGCCCAGGAGCATGTCCTTGCCTACTTTCTGCCTGAGGCCCCAGCAGAGATGCTGAAGATCTTTGATGAAGCAGCCAAGGAAGTGGTGCTGGCCATGTACCCCAAGTATGATCGTATTGCTCAGGAGATCCATGTCCGCATCTCCCACCTCCCTTTGGTGGAAGAGCTGCGGTCACTCAGGTAAGAGCAGAACTACCAGCAGTGGCTGTGGGACTGGCGTTAGGCTTTGGGGTGCTCAGGACTCACCTGTGAGCTAAACCTCAGGGTAGGTCTAACAGGATAGCTGAGGTTAGCACAGGAAAGAATCATACTAAGGATGAACTTTCAGCATCCCTGAGCTAAACTTGTGCCCTGCAGCAAGAGCATTTCTGGAGGGTGTTTTGCCTTCTGTGCCCTGCAGGCATCCAGCATATCTGTGTCTTTCCCCAGGCAACTGCACTTGAATCAGTTGATCCGGACCAGTGGAGTGGTGACAAGTTGCACAGGGGTCCTGCCTCAGCTCAGCATGGTCAAATATAACTGCAGCAAGTGCAACTTCATCCTAGGACCCTTCTTCCAGTCACAGAACCAGGAGGTGAAACCTGGTTCCTGTCCAGAGTGTCAGTCTCTTGGCCCATTTGAAATCAACATGGAAGAGGTAAGAGATTGTGTGCTTGCCTGGATGGGAGTGGCTGCTCATCCTGCTCCACTGCCTGTTCCTCACGGCCCTGCTTTGACTCCCACCCTTTGAGCAACTTGCTGTGGGGTTTCTGCTATATCCAGGGGTCTGTGAAGATAGGTCCGTTTGAGGTCTGTTTGAGTTCTTGACCCAAATAACTCAATTTATCAAACAAAAGTAATTTATCGCCGCACTGTAGGTGTTTGGATTGACTCTTTTGCCACAATCATCTTTGTGGTACACAGTTATTTATTCCTATTTTAGAAATGCAGACACAAGCTGTCCAGATCTCCTTCCCAGATTAGTTCAGTCTGTCCTGATCTGTCAGCTAAGGAAACCAGAGAGCAAAATCATTGATGTGGAGCTTCTGACTTTCATTCTTTGCTTTGATACCTTTAACCATCACAAGTGGAGCATTCTTCTCACAGGAATTGCTCCGGTATTTGTGTGGACAAACTGTGGAGGCTGAAACACGGTGGTGAGATGCAGCAAAGTGCTTTTCTGTCACCACTATTGTCTATTTTTCCCATGTCCATCTTTTTCTTACTGAAGTACAGTAAGTCTTGGAACGGCCCTTCTCTCTGAGGTGCCTGTGAAAAGCCATGCTGGTGCCTACTGGACTTGCTGGGTCACTTTGATTTTGTTGCTGCAGACAGTCTATCAGAACTATCAGCGCATCAAGATCCAGGAGAGCCCTGGGAAGGTGGCTGCAGGCAGGCTGCCCCGCTCCAAGGATGCCATTCTCCTCGCTGATCTGGTGGACAGCTGCAAGCCAGGAGATGAGATTGTGAGTACATTGTTCATGTATCAGGAGAGCACAGGGTATTTTTAAATTCTGACAGTGACATCATGGGAACATCTATGGGAGTGTGGGGAGGGGTTGTCCTCAGATGCATTTGAGCCTCACCTTAAAATGGAGAGGGGGCTGCTTTGTACTGTGCAGGCACTGACACAGCATTTCCTGCTTCCCAGGAGCTGACAGGGATCTACCACAACAACTACGATGGCTCCTTGAACACTGCCAATGGGTTCCCAGTGTTTGCAACTGTGATCCTGGCCAACCACATCGCCAAGAAGGACAACAAGCTGGCTGTTGGGGAGCTGACTGATGAAGATGTGAAAGTGATTGTGGGTCTGTCCAAGGATGAGCAAATTGGGGAGAAGGTGGGTCAGCCTCAGACATCCCTTTTTTCCCTGTTGATAGCTTGCCATCACCTGGCAGCTGGATCAGAAATTGATGAAATGGGTCAGCTGGCCAAACAATGGTTAAAGGAACCCAGAAATCCCAGTTTTCTGTAACTCTCAGGCAGCTGTTCATGAGCAAGTTTTAGGAGGCAAATAAATAAGGAACCTCCCTTGTACTTCTGGAGGTCAAATTTTCTGTTTCTCCCATTCATTCTCTGAGCCTTCTACATCACAAGGCTAGAACACAGGTGAGAGACACTCAGACACTGCTTATATCTGATAAGTTTTCTCTCCCTGTGTCTTAAAAGCCAAGTGGCAGAAGTGTTCTGTGAGGCCACTGACTGCATCTCCACTCCACTGAAGGGGATATTATTGCTTAGTTTAAGTTGTGGTAGAGGTTTTACCTTTGCTTCCTCTATATGGTAAGACCTGAATCCAGTACTTGAAAGAACAAAGCTCCTGGATTGGTGCATGTTCAGCCTCACTTGGGTCAGATTTAATCTCTGCACTGGGGGACTTGGCTCCATTGCCTTGGCTGTGCTGTTGTTACAGGGACAGCTTCAGTTGAGCCAGGAGTATTTTAACACGAGTAGTCCCCAGCATCAGGTTACTTTCAGAATCTCCTTGAGGTCACAAGCCAGTTGTTCATAATATTTGACTGTGACAACAATTCATGTGCGGCATAGCCCATTCAAGTGCTGTCACGTGCAGTGAGTGAGCCTCTGATCAAGGTCCCCAGCTTTACAAGAGCTGATAACAGGCACTTGTGATGTGCCTTATGCACAACAGGGTTGTGGAGGCAGTGGCAGCAGCTTCTAGCACCAGACTAAATAGTCTGCCATGCCCCAACTGCACCATTTTTGTGAAGCTCCCTCAGGCAGTGGGTGGATTGTTACCTTTGAAAAAGCTCTCACGCCCTGGATAATAAAATACTCTTTGTAGGCAGTAGTATCTAGAGAGTAGCTATAGATACGGCACCTTGCTGATGTTCATGCAAGATTCTGTTCAGAATAGGAACTGGTATTCCCTGGACAACTCTGGTTTCCCTTTCAGATTTTTGCCAGCATTGCCCCATCTATTTATGGACATGAAGATATCAAGAGGGGTTTGGCTTTAGCTCTCTTTGGTGGGGAGCCCAAAAACCCAGGTGAGTGTCACTTGTGTCCTTTGGTCCTGCCTCATTCAGGGGAGAGCAAAGGGACTGGGGTTTGTCTGTGCCATTGCAACAGGAGCAGTTAGACTTGTCTGCATGGCTTGGTAAGAGACAAGGTTTAGCAGACTGAGGGATATCTGTGATTGAACTGGCTGTTTTATCACACTGAAAACTTTAGTGTGACAGTAGAAATGCTATGACTGAAAACAGGTCCTGCTGCAAACCCAGGCAAGTTTTTATCCCTCCTATAGGAGGTCACCTTTAATGCTCCTTCAGAGGTTTGACCTTCTGGCACCCTGATTTGTTATCATCTCCTTAGAAGGATGTGTTAGGACATATCAAGGTTAGAAAGTCTGTTTTACAAAGATGACTGGCTCCAAAACTGACTTTCTTTCACCCTCAGCTTTCCTGTAAACTGGTTGCTGTGCCTGCTGGTTGCCCTCTCTTCAGCTTTGTGGTGCTCAGGGCAGGGTTGCTGCCAAGCCGTGCCCTCAGCTGCCACATGGTTTTCCCATTGCTTTTGTAGGTGGCAAACACAAAGTTCGTGGTGACATCAATGTGCTTCTGTGTGGAGACCCTGGTACTGCAAAATCACAGTTTCTTAAATACGTAGAGAAGACATCAAGCAGAGCAATCTTCACCACTGGCCAGGGTGCTTCTGCTGTGGGCCTGACAGCCTATGTGCAGAGGCACCCAGTCACCAAGGAGTGGACTTTGGAGGCAGGAGCCCTTGTGCTGGCTGACAGAGGTGTCTGCCTGATTGATGAATTTGATAAGGTGAGCCCAGCTTCATCTCTCCAGGAAGGATTAGCTGTGAAGTGACCAGCTGTAACCTCTGTCCTCTGAGGACACACTGTAACTCAGGGTGATGTCTCCCAGATGACCTAAGTGCCTGCAGTTTGCTTAGGCCCTTGCTATTCCATAGTGCAGTTTGCTGCCTTTCCAGAGCACCTGGAGCTGATTCCCCTTGGTGTGTTTGGCAGTAGGGTATAGACATAGTTTCACTCTACCTCATTTTTGCTTTCCTGTAGATGAATGATCAGGATAGGACCAGCATCCATGAAGCCATGGAACAGCAAAGCATTTCCATCTCCAAAGCAGGCATTGTCACATCCTTGCAAGCTCGCTGCACCATTATTGCTGCTGCCAATCCCATAGGTAAGTGCTGAGAGACTACAGGGCCATCTCGGCCTCTCAGCATAAGTCCACGGTCACGAGAGCTGTGGCACAGCTTCCCCTCCCTCTGCCTGGTTCCTTCAAGTCTGGAGCGGAGATCAAGCGAGCAGAAAAGTCCTCAGTAACATACTGGAGGTCTGTCCTTCCTCCAGAGCTCCAGCCTTGGAGCCTGTGTGACCTGGATTGTCTCTGGCCTAGGTGGGCGATATGACCCGTCACTGACGTTCTCGGAGAACGTAGACCTGACAGAGCCCATCATCTCTCGCTTCGATATCCTGTGTGTGGTGAGAGACACGGTAGACTCAGTGCAGGTAGGGGCTGTGTCAGGAGTCTGAGCGTGTGCTGGGCCTCAGTGCTGCTGTTGGGATGCTCAGCTGCAGCTGCCCATTGAGGTTTTTGTGTCCAGTGAGTGTGCTCAGTGTCTGTTGGTTCACTGCTCTCTTGTAGGATGAAATGCTTGCCAGGTTCGTTGTTGGCAGCCATATCAAGCACCACCCAGGCAACAAGGAGGCAGTGAATGGGGACAATAACGAGGTCATCCTTCCCAACACCTATGGGGTTGAACCCATTCCTCAAGAGATCCTGAGGAAATACATCATCTATGCCAAAGAGAAGGTTCACCCCAAACTCAACCAGATGGACCAGGACAAGGTGGCCAGGATGTACAGTGACCTTAGGAAGGAGTCTATGGTGAGAATGCTGAGGAAAGGAGGGAAGAACCGTATGTATCTAGGCTGCAAATCAGCCTGAGACTGCTCCAGCATATGTTGACACATTCTTGCCATTCCCATCACAAAAGTCTGTGCCACTGTTTTGTGAGAGACAGGCAGATCCTGCAGTGTCTGCTGAACAGATGATTCTTCATCTGAGTGCAGAGTCTCGCCTGTTGGTGACGTGTGGACTGATGGACTGGACACATGTACAGTGCCTGCCATGGCAAAGTCCTTTTGTTGTCACCCAGTCTGGCAGGCCCGCAGGAGATGTTTGCATTCACTCAGATCCACATGCTCCTGGTACATTACAGGGAGCCATTAGCTGTAGAAACGCCCTCTTTTTTGTCTGTGGGATGTCTCGGGCTCATTTCATGCTCTCCAAGTGAAGGAGGAATTTGTTGAGGTGTAAGGGAGATTTTTTGGAGCTTGGGAAAACAATACCTTTTTTGATTGGCGTTTTGTTTCTTTAACTCCTAAAATTTGCTGAAGGAAACGGGATTGCTAGCCTTGGAAAGGCCCTAAAGAGTGTCACGGAGTGTCCCCACAACATCCCCTTGCACTGTGCTGATTTCAGATGAACAGGGAAGCTGTGCCAGGCTGTGTGGCTGTGCCAGCAGGTGGCAGAGCCTCCTTAGCCTGAGTGAATCGCCCTCAGAGGTGCAGAGAGCTCCTGTGATGTGAAAGGAACTGGATCCCGGGCCCAAAGGCACCTGTCTTGCCCCGTGTCTTGTATCCTTCAGTAACGCGTTGCCTCCTCCCCTCAGGCAACGGGCAGCATCCCCATCACGGTGCGGCACATCGAGTCCATGATCCGCATGGCCGAGGCGCACGCGCGGATGCACCTGCGCGATTACGTGGTGGAGGACGATGTCAACATGGCCATCAGGGTGATGCTGGAGAGCTTCATCGACACACAGAAGTTCAGTGTCATGAGAAGCATGCGCAAGGTGGGCACCGGCTGAGCCAGGGCTGTGGCTGCACCCCAGGCCCCGTGGGTTCAGCTGCAGCCTCCTTGCACTGCCCTGGCTGTGGGGAGAGACCTCGTGCTCTGCAGGGGTCTGTCCTGGGGAGACAGGCTCAGAGCCTGTGTAAGTGGAGTGCTGTGGGTCTGAAGTGTCAAGGAAGTTCCCTGTGTGACCATCCAGGAGCCACTGTGGCAGTCACACTGACACCACCTGAGCTGGGACCGAGGCCACTTCACAGCTACACACACCACACTCACAGTCAGACAAGGTTTCCTTGCCAGCTTGACCCCAGGTTTTCCCATAGCAGAGCCTCAAACATGTGGATACTTAAAGTAATTTAATCACTGTGCAATAGCAACAGCTCAAGCTGGGTGCCTTTGAGGAGGGATCCCAAACAAGGCACTGTTCCATGACTGCCTCTCGTTAGTCTGTGGTGAGGCAATGTCTTTGTTGGGTCTGAGAAGGAAGTGTACCTCGAGCCTCTGAGTCAAAAGCACTGCCATGTCTATTCTTTTTGACACCTTCCCTGCTATTTTGGCACAGGGCAGCTGCTGCTGCTGCTGCTGCCAGGTGATCAAGCCAAGTAGGCAGTTTGTTCACGTTTTTATTGGGCTCTGAGGGTACAGTTACCCACAGGGTAGCACTCACTGTGGGTTATGTGCAGTCTGCCCTGTTCTCTGAGTAGCAGGGGCTGGCTCCAAACAGCTCTTGGCTGGCCACATGCTGGCATTTATCCACTGTTGAGTGTCTGCCCTCTGTCTGGACGACTCGTGGCCTCTCTCTTTGGCTTCAAACAGCCTGCCAAGTATGAGCGTCTGCTGGGGAGGCACAGGGCAGTCTGGCTTAAGGGGAACTGCTCTGTGCCTTGTCCAGGGCCAGCCCTCCCACGGCTGTGTCCCTGTGGGCAGTGCACTGCTAGTCCCCAAGAGGCACCAGCACCGCTACAGAGATTCCAGATGGGAATAAAAGCAGTCAGCAGAGGAGTTGTGGCTGTCAGAGGGCTGCCACTGCATGTGCAGGTGGCAGCTTGGCAAGGCCGTAGTCACTTGAGATACACTAAGGGCACAGGTGACAGCAGTGTCATTTGGTTCCCTGTGTGCTCTGTGGGAGGAGGGGGTTGGTTGATGTTGGGCACTGCAGTGTGTCACTGTTCTGATCCTCATGGCTCGTCTCATCCTCCCTCCTAGACATTCTCTCGCTACCTTTCGTTCAAGCGAGACAACAACGAGCTGCTGCTGTTCATCCTGAAGCAGCTGGTTGCAGAGCAGGTGATGTACCAGAGGAACCGCTATGGAGCTCAGCAAGACACCATAGAAGTCCCAGAGAAGGATCTGGTGGACAAGGTATGGGCTTATAACCAGCTGCCTCTGGTTTTCTCTGTAGCCTCAGAAGCAGAGGCGTTCTGAGACTCCTAACTTCCCTTCCTGTGTTACAATACCATAAAAAAGACTGGTGTTAATCAGTATCATCAGGATTGTCTCCTCTGTATGTGCTCCTCTTGTTTGGAAGCACCGTATTCTTCCCTCTCTGTTCTCATATCCCTGCTTAAAGCTTCAGGGTTGGAATGGTAGATCCTGCAGGTGAATGAGAACTCAAGTTCCCTGGCATCTGCATTTGGAGAAGCAAAAAGCAGAAAAATCTATGTATATGAACTTTTCCAATGCCTCCTGAGGCTCACTTGCCTCCTCCTTCACGCTGGTCCAAAGGCTGCACTTCTGGCTTGGCCTTTCTGTGCAAAATACTGACCTTGCTTGGCACTAAAGCAGTGTTTGATTCCTGGATTAGTGTTTTTCTTGCTCTTTGCATCAGATGTGCAGAGTAACTACTTGCAAAGCCACAGCTTGGTGTTGCCAGGGTGGCCATCCCCAGTCAGATATCTCCCTTGCAAAACTCTCCTGCTGGATGAGGTTTTGGGGACTTTTGGATAGGAGTTACATTCTAGCTCTGGTGGAAGTAAAAGGAGCTGAGAGCAGGCAGATGCTGAGCCAGCATCCTCTCTTGGCTCAGCTCAGCACTGCCAATGCTCTTTCCTCCTGACCCACAGTCTCCCCTGCTACTGCAGTTCTGGATCCTGCTGAGCAGAGCAGAGATTGCTGACTGTCCAATTTTATGCAGCCTCTGCTATGGAAAATCACATGGTTCTTACTTTGATTAAATAAACATTTACCTCTCCCCTCTTCCTCCTGCCAGGCTCGGCAGATCAACATCCACAACCTCTCAGCCTTTTATGACAGCGAAGTGTTCAAGATGAACAGGTTCAGCCGGGATGTGAAACGGAAGCTGATCGTCCAGCAGTTCTGAGGCTGGCAGCAGAGTCTGCCACCTGCTTCTGTGAGATGAGACCTCCATCTTCCAGCCCTCCAGGAATGCCACGGACATCCTGAGCCAGAGGGACCAGGCTGCACATCCTCTTGCTTGCTTTGTGCCTTATGGATTAAGCGAGTGCTGAGCTGCTGAAGACCTTGTAAATAGAACAGTATTAAGTAGTTAAATGCCCTGTCAAGTCTGTTTAGCAACTTTGTTCACTATTTTGCCTTGTAGCTAAGCACAGCAGGGAGAGTATTGCTGGCCATATACATGGCATGTTTTCTGTTTGTTTGTCACTAGTTGTTATGGGCTCCTCTGCAGGAGGGACTAAGTGGGAGCATTCAGAAAGCATTATCCATCCCCCTTGGATTGCAAGCACCCTCAGGGATTCTCTGTTCCCATCTCTAGTGACTGTACAACCTCGTGGGTGATAACTGAAACTGCTTTCAACTCTCCATGAACCAGCCAGCCTCTCTGCTCCAGGCCTTTGCGCCTGACACTTGACATTTCCCCAGGTGCCCACATGGGTTGACCTTGTGCTTGGTTTCTGCAGGGGAGGAGGGGGGAGGCAGAGGAAGACAAGAACTGAAACAAAACATAGCTCCTTTTGATCTTAATGGTGACCTGTATGGGCACTGAAAACTCCTTCAGTACCTGCTGGGGAATCTCCAGAAGCTGGTGTGGAGAGGCTTCCTTTGCTTAGTGAATGTTATCACTGTGTAGCTGTCAGCAAGTGTGAATTTACAGCTGAATCCAAACCTTTGACACTTAAACTGAACACCCTCTCTCACACCCATTTGTTGAGGGTGAAGTACCCATGGTGCTGGTTTTGGGCATGGCAGTGGAGGAGGCCTAAGCTGGATGTATGTGTTCATGGAGGACAGGATGGGCTCAATGTTCACATGCAATTTTCTTAGTATGTGTGTTTTAAATACATTTGTTTTTCAATACTTCTGCATTTCCTCTTTTGGTAACTCCTGCCACCAAGAGTGGAAGTAAGAGCTTAAGTGAGCAACCTGGGTGCTGCATGAACTGCTCAGCAGTTGTGGGGTCAGGTTTGGGTACAATCACATCTCATGTTTGCACTTGGGTTAGTAGGAACGACCAGCTCTGGCTCTCAGCTCTAGCTGAGACATCTGTGGACTTATAGCAGGACACAGTTGCCCTGGACCATGCCATTAATGCTGCCTTTCCCACCAAGGACCTGCCTGCAGTGCTTCCTTCCCTGTCTTGCCTGTTTATGTTTGTGTCCCATTGCAACTATTCCATCAGAGTATTTCTCATCTCCCTTCCTTACACACACTTGGATTAGATAGCCTTGATCTCATGCCTTGGCTGCCACTTGAATTCCAGTCTGGGAGAAGCAATAACCCCTCTCCAGGACTCGGCTGAGCTTTGCATTGAATGTGCTTTTTCCTGGCTGGAGTTGCAGGACCTTAAGGCATCTCCAGCCTCCCGCCTGCGCTCAGGAGAATTTGTGAGCTGGCTGCTGCAGTTGTGTGCTGGCCAAGCAGAGGTGTCCCTGGCTGTCCACACCCACACTGTGGAGTTTGTCACGGTGATGTGTGTGCCTGTGTCCTCCCAGCCTGGAGCCAGCAGTGCTTGAGCCCTGCTGGGGGCTCAGCACATGACTCTCAGCCTGAAACTGGCTCTGCATGTTGCCTCCTGTCTGCCAGCTCCCTCCTGTGTATTTGTTTAACTGCTTTGGCTGTTTCTTTCCCTTCCTACTGGGTCTCTGTCTACCAGGACTTTCTGCAGGCAGCCCATAGAGACCCTTCCTGGTATCCTTCCCTGCCTGAGCAAGCCTTTGCCCCTGAACGTGGGCCTGGACCGGGTCTGTGTTGGGGATGGCCAAGCTGCTGTGTGCCTGCAGCTGCCTGGTGAGGTCCAGTGTGGTTCCTCAGGGACACAGCTGTTAGCACCTTACCTCCTAATGCCAGAGGCCACAGAGACTGTCCCTGGGAGCAGCAGCTGCAGGCGCTCGCACACTGCCAGCTCTGTGGGAACCCACACACCTTGTTGGGAAAGGTCCTGGCCCTGAGAGAACAAAACCAGAAATAACAAGGGATGAAACAATGTTGTCAAGCAAGCTGGTGTGTTTGTGTCAGTGAATGTTGGGTGCAGGAGGAGGAGGCTTTGTGTCCTACTGGAGAAATAGAAAATGCTTCCTAAACCCTTGCAACCTTGTAAAGCCTCTGCTATGCCTGTAGTGACCTGCAGTTAAATGGTGGCCAAATGTCACTGCAAGCCATGAGAGATACACGGGAACAGGATGGGACTCCCAGTTTTCCCAACTCCTTGCCCTGCTGCTGGACAGGGCTGTTGATAGGCACCATTCAGGTTTGTCTTACAGCTTTCTCCTGCCTCCTGTACTCTGGTCCCACCTCACTTGGCAAATGAAGTGAGCAGTGGCAACAGAGAGGTGCCATTTTTGGAGTCACTTGTTTGTCATTTTGCTCACTCTGCCTCCCAAATTTTCAACACAAAGGCAGTTGTGCCCTCCCACCATTGTGTTGCCAGCATCCAGCAGCGCAATGAATTCTTGCAGCTGCGCCCTTGCTAATGCTGGCATCAGCTGCTCACTGGAGTGTTAATGCCAGTCTGAAGGCATGTTCCTCCTCTCGGCCACTGAGCTTTTCAGGTTCCCTGGAGCAAGCTCTGGCTGTTGACAGCATCAGGTGTCTGGTCTGGACAGGGGTGCAGGCGGGTGAAAACATGCTGCTCTGAGCAGGGACTGCCCTGCCAGGAGCCTTGCTCCCGCTGAATGTAGCGAGGATTTTGCTGCAGGGCTCTGGAGCTCGGCAAGCCAAGCCACACTCATGGAATGAGGAGTTGCTCCCCTGACAACCTTGAGTTCAGCCAAGCTTGTGCACTTGGCTTCTTGCTGCTGTGATTGAAACTGCACAGTGCCCTTGGCAGCCAGGGGCAAAGGCAAGAGTCTGGGGGAGGTGAGGTCTGTTCACAGCAGGCTATGCCTGAGCTCACATGGAAGATAATAAAGGTGATCCTTGTAAAGGAGACAGGGCTTTATAGAGACAAGTGGTGTCCCTTCTTGTGGTCATCTTCCCCTTGGGACTGTGGTTGCTGGCAAAGGCTGGCTTCAAAGAGCATCTGGATTTGAAAAGGGCATGATGGGCCAGATCCTGATCCAGTTTAATCTGAACATGCTGCGTGCAAGCTTCTGAGAGAGCAGCAGGGCTCTCTGCATCTCATAATAAGCTGCTTGACTTTAGCTCAGCATGGAGCAAACACACAACACACAAACACTGCACCTGCTTGGGGTGTATGAGCAAGTGCCCACAGATACCAGCTATTCAAACAGCATGTGTGAGCTGGGAAAAAGGGAGAGAGGAGATTGCCAAAAAGGGCTTTTCATTCGTACTAGCAGAGTTTAGCTTATGCCTTTATTGTGATCATAAACCAACACATGACAACTGCAAGTCACGGGCCTATCCAGTGTGCCAGCAGTTGTTTCTGAGTTTGCCTGTCAAATGGCAGATGCCCCTTGAATAGGTGAACTTCTACATTGATTAATGTGTGTTTTTCCCCAAATTAATGCCAAAGCCTCTTGGAAAAACTAGCATATACAGCATTTCTGGACCAGCAGTGTTTCACTTTCTCCCATGCCAGACCTTGGCTGGAACCTTCTCTGTCCATCTCTGCTGCATTTACTAAAGAGCTGTCTGGAGACTGGTTGATAAGAACTTTCCCAGTGTGATGGTGCTCAGGATGCAGCAGTTGTATTGGATAGTGGCCTCTTCCCACCCTGGTGCATTCCAGCCAGCTGCAGTTCAGCCAGCAGGGTTGTTTCAGGTGCTTACAGCTCTGCCCTTGTTGACCCCAAGTCACCTGAATTCCAGCATGTGAACGCAGCATGGGAATATGTTTACAGTAGATGTGTATCCACAGATACAGGTGAATCTCTGCAAACAGCTACATCTCCTACTGTGCTGCAATGAGGATGCACTCTGAACTTCCTAGTATTTTTCCATCTCCTAAAACACTTTTCTACTTAACAAGGCAGAGCCAAAATTGGATCAGGCTTCTGCTGTATTTTGCATCTATTATGCAGTTCTTGCTGCCATCACTGATTTAATGTCTCCATTATCATGGAGCGCTGGTCTGCCAAGGATTCCAGCCATCCAGCATGCCCCTCAGCCTCTACTGAACATTTGTGAGCAGCCTTAAGGGACTGCTGAGCTCTGCATTTTTACAGCAAAAGCACCTTGGAAAGGGCTTGTGCTCCTTTCTGTTCATTCTGCAAGTCACTTCTCTCTAAAGGAGAGGTAAGGCTGTTGGGGGAACCCAGAGGAAATGCCAAGTTTCTTCGCTGGGTGATCTAGTGCTCAGGGAGATCTGACAATAACTGTCCTGTCTAAAAGATACTGAAGAGCTTTAGTCCCATTAAATCCCATAGAAACACATATGTAGGAGTACCAATAGAGCCTATGAGTCAGTGACTGGCTCTTCTCAGAGTCAAGAGTTACCAACCCTCTTCAGGTACAGGCTGATCCCTCCACTCTGAAAATACATACCCACATTCCAGCTTAGTCAGCTATTAAAATAGCAAGAGTTTTTCTGAAGACGACATTAGCCTTTTCAGTTTAATTAGAAAAGCTATAAACTACCTCTGGGTTCCACACAGTGAAGATACCTTGCCCATTAAAAGATAAGAACTCCCCCTCACCTTCTTAAGTCACTGTTCAAGGAGAGAGGTTTATAATTGTCTGGGTTCTGAGGGTACTAATAAGCCTTAATTGCCAGGCTCTCCTGGGCCTCTATCCTCACCTATGGCCCTATGTGCTCTATTTAAGCTCAGCCTGGGGCCTATGTAAGCTTTCAGAGGGGAATACTGGTTTATGTCTCCCTGTGCCTGTTCAAAGTACCTCTTGCTTTGGGCTATGATCCATGGACTGCCTTCCTGATCTGGTCATCTACTGCTATGAACTGCCAAGTGATTCCTGCATGATGGCTGCCATCAGCAGAGCTTGACCCTGACCTAGGGACTGACTGGTTTGGTGTTGGCCTGGCTTCATCACCGTGAGCTTCTCTGAGGATATGGGCTTCTGGTTGAATCTGGGTGTTGTCTCTGAGCTGCTCATCTGTCTTGGGTACTGGGGTTCCTGTCCTGGTGGCTGCTGTGCTTAGCTCCCTGATGTGTGCTCCTCAAACCTGGGACAATGAGGGTTTGACAGCAACTTCTTCAGGCTCTGGTCATATCTCTCAAACAGGCAGAGCTAAGACTAAACCTCCTGTGCCTTGTCATCAACCCCTTGGCTTTACTGGGCTTTATCTTGCTTGTCCTTCTGCCCCAGTCAAAAGCTTTAGAAGAGCTGAGGCTTGCTGCCCTCATGACATCTCCCCTTCTGTAGATTTTTCATCTGTTCCAGAAAGTAATTTGCTTACTGTCTGAGTTGATAAGCTCAACACAGAGATAAAGGAGCTCTCTAAACTATACAGAGGACCAGATTAAATTATATGAATGGCCCCAAATATATGTACTCCTTCCTCCTTCCTGGCTGGGGGCTCAGAAGTCCCCGCTTGTGTAAATGGAGGGCTCTGACCATCCCTCTGCACGCCAGCTGTGACAGAGCAATGTGACCTGCTTGCCATTCCCCTGAGCGAGGAACCCTGGGCTCTGAGGAATCCTGTGTGAGATTTCAGCTAGAGAACTACCTGCCTCCTTGCCCCAGGTGACTCTGTTAAAGGTTTTTCTGGCCTTTTAATCAAATTCAATATAGCTCTCTTTGCTTTGCCCTCTAGGAATCTGCTGAGGTTTGCTGTCAGAGTGGCTATTAACGCAGCAATCAGCTCTGCTTTGGTGAGGTGAGAAACACGAACCTTTAGGGATGGGAGGCAGCAGGGGCATGTGGAAACGGGAAAGTAAAGCACAACCTGTGCTTGTTCTTCCCCTGCACTTCACAAGAGGGGAAGGAAAAGAAGCAGGGCTGGTAGAAGCACTGTGTCCCAGGTGGGCAGTGTGCTGTCCCTTAAGGGGAACAAGCTGATGCAAAGATGAAAAAGGCTCAAACATATAGAAAATCTTGCTGGGGCTCTGAACAGAGCAGAATATCTTCCCTTCTAATTGCAGCCTATCCTGGAAGGCATTAGTTGCTCCAGGTCACTCCTCTTGAAGTGTTTATTGCAGTTCTTCCCCAGCAGGATTTTGGATGAGAGCAGGAACTGTGTGTTTTGCCCAGAGAATGGCTGCATGCCTGGGCTGTGCAGGAAGAGAGTGGGTACCCGCCCCTGCTTGGTACCGTCAAAATGTTTCACGGTGTCCCAGAATTAAAAAGGCTAAGTCAGCAAATGAGCTTATATAAAGCTTGTCGGAGGCTCTGAAGTAAATTCACATATTCTGGGAAAAGAGAGAGGTTAAATCTTTCCTTGTGCCTAAGGAAGGAGGGGCTGGACAGGGCAGGGAATTTTCTGGAGGGATGAGATGCCAAAAGGCTGCATAGCTTGATAGACGATTGTGTTAAACTGCATGGTGTGCCACAAGCCTGCTGTGTCACCCAGCCTCTGTCCCAAAGAGCAGGCAATCAAGGTAGTGGGAGCAGCCCATTTTTTCCTTCTGATCTAAGAATGGGCACAGATCACCTTTTGTTGCCCTGACAAGTGTCTGTGGGCAAAGAAAGAAGGGTTAAACCCTTTTCCTGGTACTGGTGACATCTTGCATTTTCTAACACTGTGAGAACTTAACACTGACTGTTTATTTGTTTTGCTTATTGTTTACTTTCTTGCTCTGCTGAGCACAGGCAATAGATCACTTTCACCTTTGTAGGTGAACTCAGTTTTGCTGTATTTAGGAGAATAAAACATCTCACCAGCATATTTCAAGTTAATGAGTTGCTGCTTTTTTTTTCAAGTGGAGTTTCAAAATAAGTCAAATTTCTCTTGAGATTAGACTTCGTGGTTAGTTTCTTTTTAATTGACAAGTCTTAGGCACCAAATTCTTTCCCTTAGCTATCACCTCATTCCTCTACCTCAGTAGTATTTGTTTGTAGGCATCTTGGAACAAAATACGACCCTTACACCAAAATGGGAAAGCTGGTTGAATTTCCTGAAGGCAAAAGCTGTTAGAGTAACTCACAGGGGGAGACAGCAGAAGGATTTTCAGTTTTGCCAGCCTAAAATACACACTTGCTTTCTGATTCTGCCTAACAGACGTAACTGTGAAATTGAACAATTCTGGGGAAGAACAGAAAATCACAGATAATGGTAATACCAAGAAAAATTTCTGAACAGCTTTGAAACAGCTATGAAAAAAGCATTTAGTGCAAATGTAAAGCCTCTTTTACCAGTGCTCTGAACATCGTATGAGAATATACACCAGGTAGGGAGGCTGGAGGGAGATCAAATGAGAAATGACAAGCCTTTGACTATAAAGCTGTCAATGCCTCAGAAGAAAGCCAAGCCAGCTGCACCTATTCCACGGAGTGTGAAATGGAGATGCAGGGGCTGTGCTGGGTTGAAGTTGGTGCTGCCCATCTCTGCCGGCTGTTTTCTGCTCCACTGGCAGCGCTGACCTGGCTGATCGATGTTGCCACTAATTTTATTTAATTTTCTTGCCTAAGATGTATCTTCTCCTTTCATACTCCCCCTTTGTTGCTCAGTGTAAGATTGATGTATAATGTCAAAATAAATCCAGGGAGCACCATGAGCTTCTGAGATTTGGGAGCTGGATGTGGCAGGGTCAGGAGATCTGAAAGGCTTTTAGTTACCCACTTGTAGTAAGCCACCTGCATGCAAAGACAGCCAAATTACCAGCAACAAAGTGAAAAATGACAAGAGCATTCATTAAATGCCATGCTTGGGCTAGAATCTGAGTGCACTAAAGTGTTTTTATCTCATCTAATGGGTAAGCGACAGCTTGGTAGTTCCTACTGCATTTCCTGCTTGGTGGGGGCTGGGGGCTGCATTAATTCCGGGATAAAAAGGACTTTCAGAGCCCTGGATGGATGTGGTCTAAAAGAAACCAAAAGCAAGCATTTTGGTCCAAGCCTGTCAGCTTTGCCTTGCCACGCTGGGGAAGGGGTGCAGCCAGTCTCTTACCTGCCCTGGTCATGCTGAGGAAAGTTGCAGCACCGGAGCAGATGATGGAAAGAAAGAGCTGGCAAAAAGAGGCTGGAAATAGCCCAGAGGGGTGACCTGTGCCAGCACCACCCTGGTAGGAGCTGTAAAGGTCAGTATCAATAATACCAAGTACCCTCAGGCGGCTGCCTGATTCATTACAGAGTTCAGCAGGTTATGGCACATTGACACCTTTCTCTAGTTGCTGAAAAACAGCAAGTTCATGACAGAAAAAAAAATACCATCAATTTTTCCTTCAGGAGATTCGCTCTTCAAACAACAACAACAACAACAAAAATCAATTTATTACAGGGAAATAAAGGCTCTGGAGTGTTTTTAATGAACACTTACTTGAGGAATAAAAATGCTTGAATTTAAAATCCTGATCACCTTCAGACCTATGTCCTGCTGTCTCAGTGACATGCTGTGTGGGAGAGGCAAAGTACCAGGCACATGGTACAAACACAAAGCACAAAGACATTTGGTGAGGCTGTGACAGTACAGCTGTTTCCTCCGTCAGAACCTGCAATGTTGGATTTTAGCATCCCCTGCCCCCCTAGAATGTGTGATGAGAAAGTTGTTTGGAAACCGAAGAGAAAAGTTCCTAGCCACTGCTGAGGAAAACTTGAAAACATGAGCTGAGTGCCTAGTGAGAAGGGACCAATATGCTTTTGGCACCTTTGGTTTGGAGTCCTATCATATTTGCAGCCTTGAACCAAGAGTTGCACAGCTTTTCCCACATGCTGTAGGCCTGCAGGAGGGGAGTGGGATGGCTGTAGCCCATCCAGCTGGCAGGAGGGGTTGAAGTGCAGCAAGCTGGCACATGTTCCCTCACAACTGCTGTGGTATTATAGGATCTGTTGAGCCTTATTTCTTGGGCACCTGTCTGACAAAGCCCTTGCTGGAGTCATTTACTGTAATGTTGTGCCCTGAGGCCACTAAAGATGTGTTTAATTTGAAATTTAGTGTAATTGGAGCAGTTGGTCTTGTGGCTGTAATAATGATTTTTGGCGTGTTCCTTTGCTGTGCTATCCACCAGAACTGCTCCGAGAGCTTGTACCCAAGAACTGCTGCAATACAGATTTATTTTTTATTTTTATAGACACAGCAGTTTGCACAGAAGGGCATGAAAAAGGGGACATCAGCTGACTTGGTATCACTGCGACAGTCTTGGGCACGGTGGTGACACCCCATGGAATGGTTTTCCCAGCAGGTGTGGAAGCAGCTGTCCCTGCTAGGGCAGAGGCTCCAACATGGACCCAGCTTCAGAAAACAGATGCAAGACGCAAGCCTCAAGATGCATTGAGTGATAAAGGAACCAACAAGAAGAGATGCTCTGCTGGATCTCGTGCTAGGCAGCAGTGAGAGGCTTGTTGGGGCTGTGAAGGTCAAAGGCAGCCTTGGATGCAGTGACCATGAGATGGTGGAGCTCAGGATCCCAACACAAAACTGGGAAGAGCTGCATATCTTTATCTGTCTGATAAACCAGAGAGTCAAACTTCCATCCAGAGGGACCTTGACAGGCTGGAGAAGTGGGCTGACAGGAGCCTCCTGCAGTTCAACAAGGCTTTCAAAGGGCTGCACCTGGGGAGGAACAATCTCGTGCACCAGTATATGCTGGGGCCACCCATCTGGGAACCAGCTTGCTAGGTTGGAGGTCATGGCAACACCACATAAAATGGGAGCCAGTGATGTGCCTTTACCACAAAGATACTGATGGCATCCAGGGCCTCATTTCCTTCCAGTGGTGCCCAGTGACAGGGCCAGAGGCAATGGGCACAATCCGAAACACTAGAGGTTCCTTCTGAACACCAGGAAACACATCTTTACTGCAAGGTTGACTGAGAAGTGGCACAGGTTGCTCAGAGAGTGTGTGAGGTCTCCAACCTCGGGCATACTCAAAAGCCATCCGGTCACGATCCTAGGAAACTGGCTGTGGGTGACCCACCTGAGCAGGGGCTTGGACCTGATGGCCTCCAGAGGTGGGGAAACGAATGTTCCCAGCGGGAGAACTTTTTCCAGGTGATTAAATGAGGTGGGAGCTGAGGGGTGAGGGAGAAGCAGTGGCTCCGTCAGCCGTGGACAGCTAAAGGTCAGCAGGCGGATGCGGAGGGTCTCTGCTTTGGGGGCGGTCGCGGCTGCCGCGGAGCTGCCCTGCGGGGGCCGTGTCCCTGCCGCCGGCGGGGCTGATCACCCCTGCCCGGCGCAAGCAGCCGCGCCGCCGGCACTCGTTGTGGGCACCGGGGGCGGCGTGCGGGGCCGTGCGGCCGGGGGGCTCCGGCCACGGTGGGGCTCCGCAGCCAGAAATTAGGAGCAAACCAAGGGCTGCGCTCCGCCCCTGCCCCGCCGCTCCGTCGGCGCAGCCGGCGGGCAGAGCGGACCCCCCTGCCGGTTCCCCGCCCCCGGAGCGGCGGCGGCGGCGGGAGGAGGCGGCGCCGGGCGGCGGGATGCGGTGCGGGGCCGGGCGGCGGGCGGGCGCGGCGGCGAGGGGCAGAGCCCGGCGGGCGGCGGGGCGGCCCCGCTCCCCGTGAAGAGGCGGTGCGGCAGGGCAGCGGCCGCCGCCATGCAGCCCTCGCACCGGGCCCCGGCGTTGCTGCTGCTTCTGGCCGCCGGTGAGTGAGGCTTGGCGCGGCGGGAGTCGCTGCCATCCCTGCGGGCTGGGCGGCGGGTGGGTGTCGATCCCCTCCGCGGCCACCGGGACCCCCGGCGGGAGGCGGGTGTGCTCACCCCCGCCCCGGGGAAGAGTGGTGCACCGTGGGTCCGATGCTCCGGGGCACCGGGACCTCTGCGGCGGGCAGCTCTCCATCACCCCTCTGCTCCCCGCAGGCACCGCTGAGCCCGGGTACCGGGACTTGCGGCGGCTCCCAGCCTCCCACCCCGGAGCTCTCCCCGTGTTCCGGGCACTGCCCCCCAGCCGGGCATCAGAGCCCTCTGGGGCAGCCGGTGTCTGTCCCGGGGCCCCCGGGGGTTGTCAGGGCCCCTGTGTTCGGGCATGGCGGGCTGATGCACGTGTGTCCTGCCCCGGAGATGGAGCAGCCGGCACGGACCCGCGGGGACCCGCACGCCCTGGGGCACCGGCGGCGAGGGACGGGCTCGCGGCCCGGCCCGGCCGGGGCAGCCTCGGCTGCGGCAGCGCTGCCCCACACCGCCCGCTTGGCTATCGATGGCTTCGTCTGGCGTCGTGGTGTTTTTGCGAACTACCGCGAAACTGATACAAAGAACGGGCCACCAAAAATTGCTTTGCGATTCCCCAAGAGCCTTCTCTTGAAATTTGGAGGAGAGGTGGGGTGCCAGGGAAAGGCAATTAAGTGCAGGAATAATTATACTCGGAATAGTTATGAAGGCTCTGCTTCTATTTTTAAATAGTCTGGGGAAATTTCCCAACAAAGGGATCCCCCAAAGACCCATGAGGCTGAGATTGTCCTCTTTCTCCCTAATCCATCCCTTTGTACAGAAATCTGGTTGGTGTGGAACAGGAGTTCTGAACAGGGACATTTGAAGTGTGGGGGAGTCTTTGTCTTGAGTCATTCTGACAGGGAGGGAAGGGCTGACTTACCAACCAGTCACTGTCTTCCAGCGCGACCAAGCTGTGATACAGTGACATCCTGTCCCCTGGCACATCTCTCTTATTACCCCAATCTCCTGAAAATGTTCTTGGGGGAATGTGTCATCTGTAGAGCCACTCTGTCCATGGGCTGTGAGCCTCTCTTGTCTGGGGCTCCCTAAAGAGGAGAGATAAAGCCTTTTAGGTTTGCAAACAATAGTGAGCTTAAAGAGCAAAATGGATCTGAAAACCTGTTGGGGTTTTGTGCCAACACTCTGTGGCACAGAAACAATAAATCTTTCCAGAGCTGAGGAGGAAGCCAGTTCTGTGGCTTCCTTCAGGCAGGTTGTCCAACTAAGGGAAAACCTTTGGCACAGCTGGCAAAGGTTCCTCAGCCACATCTCAGCAGGAAACCCCTGTCCCTAAATTCAGCCAAACCTCTGCCTCCTCCAGAGAAGAGTGTAAGACATGAGGGAGGGAGCTGACATAATCCCACCCTGCCAATCTGCCAGTGAGGGTTGACCCTATCCCCATAGCTTGAAAGCTGTGTTTGCTCTGCACAGGAGGGAGATGAACCTCATGGTGGTTTTAAAATGTGGCAGCCAAAAGGACCACCACTGGTGGTGCTGTGCTGAGGGGAGGATATGCTTCCTATTCTGCTGAGGCTGCTAGAAACTTTCTAGTGCTGTTGTCCAGCTGGTGGTGATACAGAGGATTTGGTCCTTGGCTTTCCCTGTGATCCTCTCTGCTGTCCTAGCAGGGAGAGGTGTAGGGGTGGGAGGTGAGGAGTAGCTCCCAGGGACAGCTCAGTTCCTAATCTAGTGAAATTTGTAATCCTGGTGGGATGTGGCAGCACTGTGGGGCTGGACTTGGTTGGCCAGGTGTCCCCAGACAACTGGGCTCCTACCGAGATGGGAGGTCAGAAGCGGAGGTTCAGACTCCTAGGAATTTGTACATCAAGCTCTGTTCTGGTTAGTAGCTTTGCTCAGTGGTTCAGGATCAGTTCCAGTCTGAAATAATTCAGTGCACTCTGGCCTCACTTCTCTAGTCCCACAGGACAGGAACAGTTAATACCTGAGAGAGAGCTGCATTTTTTTGTGTGATGTTCCCCATGTGTTCCTGGTCTGAGAGCCTCCGTAGACCTGCAGGATTTGCTGAAATTGGACATGTGCCTCATCAGGGTCCCATCAGACTGCTGGGCAGCACAAGTCTGTTGGCAGAGTGTGGAAACCTCTCTCCAGGCTCCAGGGTATCCGAGCCCCTTTGGTTTTCCAAGTAGAAAAATGATGCAGGGGGAGAAGGAGGGAATTGGTCTCCTTCCTCTTTTTGTCTCCCCAGGTGGTTGTCTGCATGTGGGCTGTTTAAGGGCTTTTTTTTTTTTCTTTCTGCCTGCTTAGAAGATGTCTTGTTAGCATTGTGTGAACAAGCCAGAGATGAGGGAGTATAGATCAGGATGAATGAAAATTCCCTGTAGTCAGTTTTTCCTTGGCTGTCTCACTGCCATAAGGAAATGTTCATTTAATTACAGGCATCAGGGGTAGAAATAACCACATTAAGCCCTCAAGGGGAAGCTGCTGGCGACGAGCAGCAGATCAGAGTGCACAGAAGTTTTTTCACTCACTCTGCATGGGTAGAAGATGTGGCATTTTGTGGGTACCTGGGCAATCAGCAGCACTGACAGCCCCGCTGCAGGGCCGGGGCAGAGGGGCTGGAGGAGGGTGCATCACGGCTCACAGCTGGTGCTTGGGTGAGCTGGCTCCTCATTCTTGCTGGCTGTTTGTCGAAACCAGGGCACTATTGAAACATGCAACCCCAAAAGAATGGAGAGAGGCTGTTTGTCAGCCACACGAGCACAACCTGCACCAAGGGCAAGAAAACACACGTGTTGGTTTGTTCAGAGGGCCAGGGGTGCTGGCAAGGAAGGTACATCCTGCTGGGGCTCAGATCAGTCCCCGACTGTACCTGTGCCTGGTGAAGCCCTGTTGTGGTTACCAGGCTTTGTATGTACATTATTGGCTGGGGTCAATTTATTAGTGCTGGAAAACCAGCTTTGCAGCCCTCCCTATGTATGCCAACTGCAACCATGGCCCTTCTTGTCCTGCCTGGTGTTGTGAAGGTAGTCAGAACCAATATATGTGGCCTGGGGCCACCAAACCTTTGCATGAGCTTTTTTTTTTGCCTAGGATACATGAAGCTGGGGAGTGGAGCCTCTTGGGGGTGCAGTGTGTGGCAGGGTGGTTGTCATTGCTCTGCTGCAGGGGCTGGAGTGGAGAGTAACCATTTTGTGCTCAGTCTTGTACCAGGGGATTTAAAGACCTTTTGGGGTGTAAAAGGTTTCAGTTACATTTTGAGGGGTGACTACCTCTCAAGGGAAGTCCCTCAGGCACCTGAGGTATTGCCTGCTGTGCCTGGGCAGGGAGGCTTTGCAGAAGAAGCAGGCATGAGCCTTTATTTGTATGCTGGAAATCAGAATGGGCACTGTGGGGTACATAGTCCAGGCTGGGACAGTGAGAAGAGGAAGCACAGTCCATCTGACGAGACAGATGAAATGCTTTGGACCTGCAAGAGGGCAAAGAAGTCTGTGGGCTGTGGTTTTTCTCTTAGATTAGTGGCTTTCATCCCGTGGTCTGTTAACCCCTGGAGGTCTGTGGGCTGTTTGAAGAGGCCTATGAAAGATAACTGAGGAAAGAAAATTCACTTCTACTGTGTAGAACTGTCTACCCGATGCTGTTTTCCCAGGGGCTGCATCTCCTCTGGCCCCGAGCTGGGAGCTGCCATTGTCAATAGCAAGAATTGTGGAGGAGAGCAGACGCTGCGGCAGCAGAGGAGGGAGGTGTGAAGGCTACGAGACAATCTGGGGAGGGAGTGAAGGCAAACAGGCTGGGAGGCTGAAACCAAGTGAGATTGTGACTCCCATCATGAATGGCTGAGCAGAGTGGGGAGGACAGGCAGTCATGTTGGAGTGTCTGTGACCTGCTTGCATGGAGTCTCTTGTGTGCAAATGGGTGGAGGTGTTTAGAGCAGTCCAGATGTTACAGATCCTAAGGACAGGAGACCTGACACATCTTGGCGCTGGGATGAGGATGCCCAGCACCCCTGGACACCGGGCCCCAGTGCTGGCAAAGGGCACATCTGCAATTACCTGCAAAACCAGGTGCATCCCCTGGCAGTGCTGTACTGTTTCCCATGGATATACCTGGACCTGTGTGCTGTGGATGTTCTCTGCTGAAACGCCAAGGGAGCAGATGTTGGCAGTTCTTTGTGAGGTAGTGCCCACCCAGTACGTGCAGTCACGCACTCCCTGCAGCTGGGTGTTGGAGCTCTCATTATTCTTGCTGTAAGGAGCTGTAAAAGCTTAAAGATGCTGGCACAACATCCCTCTAAGGAGCTGTCCCATTGCAAGGGCTTCTTCTGTTATGCCTTGTCGCTCTTGTGTATGTGCTCCCTGCAGACCATGTGCTTTTCCTATTGCTTTCTAAGATATGCCGGAGTCACAGGAAGGTGGATGGTTCTAGAGGGACACTCAGTAAGGGACCTGCTTGCTGGCAATACCAGAGGAGGATGGCAGTCTGATCTTGTTTTCTGAAGTCCTAATTGGAAATGATCTCTGAGATTAGGGCCATGGCTGGATGTGTAAGTAGTCTAGTGAAGTGTGGGAGAGCAGCAGCAAGGCTCTGTGTGAGCTGGGGTGGGTGAGTTCTCTTAGGTGGTGTATCCCAGAACAGGTATGGTCTGTAACTCTGAATGAGCCCCAAAAGAATTTGGTTTGATACAGTCATCCCATATGCTTCCCTGTGCAAGCTGTTGAGGGTTTGGAGTGCAGAGGCTCCAGGTGACTGTGTGGGAATCAGCTTGGACATCCCTCAGTCAAACAACATTGCCATCTCTTCCTCCACTGGCCGTGGTTGGGACCCTTTTTTGTTATTTAAATTACCCTGCATTTTGTTATGTTCTGGAAGTGGTTTGTGCCGTTGACCGTTCTGCCCTGGGGCCTCTCTCCTCTCTGCCCTTGGGCCTTGCTCCCTGGCCTTTCCAGGCACAGTGGTCTGGGGGAGGGAATATCCCTGGCAGATGCTTCCCTCATCTGGTCATTGTGTTTCTGTCCTAACCGATTATCAGTAAATGACCCATTCCTGACCCAGCTCTCCTAGGAAATAACATTGTTGGGTAGCTCCTGCCTCTGGGGTGGGCTTGAAAGGAAGGTCAACGGTAGCAGGGCCAGATGGACATTCTTGTGGCTGCTTTGGCAATACCACCATGCTCTGACCTCCCTCCCTGGTACCCATTGTGCAAGTGTGCTTTGGTGGGGTCTGCAGGCTCTGCTAGTTGGTGGTGACCGACAGGTAAGTCCAAGTGTGCCCCAGGCAAATGTTCTTCTCTTCAGCAGGCTGATCCTGCCTCCATGGCACTGTGGAGTAGCCACAACACTCAGGAAGGAGAGGTAAAACCAACCTTCTATTGGGTAAACTGAAGAGCACTCCAGCTCCTCTACAGATCAAGCTGATGTGATGACATCTTAAGGGATGATTGTGTGTTTCCTTGGAGAGAAATTGAGGTTTGCTTGTTACTAATTAAAAAGCAAAAAATTTTTAAAGGCTGTTTGACTCAGTCACAGTCGGATTCCATTTCAGCTCCCCAAATCCCTCTTCTCATTTCAGCTGGACACAAAAATGACTTATTTCCTCTTTCATTTCTAGTCCTGTTCAGTAGGCCAGTTGGGAGCTTTTAAATAGCTGCCCTGTCCCGTGGAGAGGTGACTTGCTTTGTGGCAAAGGGATGAAGCTTTTTTTTTTTTTTTTCCCTTGGTCAACCAATGTAGAAAACACATTGGGGTTCTTTTAGAATTATTTAGAATTGTGAAACTGCTCTTATTCACAGCACTTTGTGAGAAAGATGGCAGATAGTCTTCAGATGGTTTTTTTTTCTGTTGTTGAGTGAAGCTCCCTCATCTCCTTGTCTGGGGCTGTAGTGTTGAATCCTCTGCTCAGCTGAGCAGAGCAAGCTTCGTCACTTTGACTTAGAGCTGTTTTCTGAGGGGTCAGTGGGGTCAGCACTAGCGAACTCATTTCATCTTTATCCTCCTGGCTGGCTTTTTTCCAGTGGCCTCAGAAAGGTAACACTGCAGCGTTATTCCCTGCTGTTGGAATTGCCCTATTCTGCTCCTTATAGAGGTGAAACACCTTTTGCTTTGCCTCCACATGTCACCTCTGTGGATGCTGGCAGCAGGACAGCGTGCAGCCAGCACAGGAGCTCCCATCCTGGTTTTGGTGCTCTCCGTCTTTGTTCCCTCTCCTCTCTCAATCTACCTCTCCCACTTTCTCTCCTTTCTTGCCCCTCCTCTGTCTGCTCTGGGAGGGTTTTTCCTCCCGTGCTTGAAGCCCTGCTGTTTCCCCGAAGGCTGGCTGCCCTTTTTAGCATGCAGAGCCTCATCTCCTCCAGGTTACGCAGAGGTGCCGCAAAAATAGAAATGAGAGACAAACGCCCCATTGAAGCAGCTGGTGAGCCCTGGCTCCGTTCCCTGCTCCCTCCCATCTACAGTTGCAGGTCTTTATTCATTTGTTTCTTTATTCCTATCACTTGATCTGTGTTTTAGAATACAAAATCGGGAGACTGATGGCTGGTAGAAGTTGTCTAATCCCTGTTACCGTCCTAGGAGGAAAATGGTCTGCAACTGAGGTCTTGGGCATTAGATTTCCTCTCTCAGCTGTGCTCCCCTGCCTCCCAGCTCAGTTCATGCTTTGATTCTTTCTTTGCCTTGTAGTTGACAGCTGCGTGGAGCTCCTTTATGAGAGACTTGTAAGAGAGAGGGAAGATGGCAAATCTTCAGGCTGCTTTTTGGCACCCCAAGCCTTTGGGATTTTGCTGCTGGTGCAGAAGGCATGAATGAAGTGGTGTCAGGATTTGTACCCTGGTGTGGTGGTTCTTTAAGCCCTGGGGCATTCAGGATGGTGCTGGCACAGAGGGTTCCCCCAGACCGGTCTCTGCATCCTGTGCCTGTAGATCAGTCCCCAGGGTGTTACTCACATCCACCCCAGGAGACACCTGTCTTGCTCAGGCTGTGCATGACTCATTCTTAGGGATGAGGTGCTGTAGTTTTATCTTGGGCTGAGGAAAGCGCTGCATCCCAGTAAACCAGATAAGGCAGCTTAGGGGGTTTTAACTGGGTAAACACTTCAGAGTTAAAGGAAGGTAAACAAACTCCCAGCATCTGAGCTTCCCACATGGATGGAAATAGCTCTCTGGATTACCAGGTTCACCTGCCACGAGATGGGTGTTGTAGAAGGGGTGGGATGGGCTCTGGCTGAGCTCTGTAGGCAGCCCAAACAGAGGGTAGCTAATGAAAAAGAGGTTTGAGGCAGTGTAGATTCTGTCACAGAGGTACATTTTGAGGCTTTGCCTTGCTTCTGGGGAGACTCAGGATGTGCTTTGTAGTGTGGCTGGAAAGCTGAGGTCCCACATCAGCCATGTGTCTGCTAATGGGAGTCAGGGGAAACTGAGGCATTGGTGTGGATAAAGAGCTTGCTCAGGATCCAGGCAGTCAGTTGCAGTCACATATAAACCAAATATTCCATGTGGCCTTGGACCTGCCATGGTTTCTTCCTATCTTTCGGCTTTCCTTTGCTGGATAACTTTGAGAATAATGTTTCTTTTCTCCTCCTTGCTGCTCTCTGTCATGTTTGCTTAAGCTGTAAGCTTCTCAAGACAAGTGCTCTCTCTGTTGGGCTGCTCTGTCAGTGATGCAGGTGTTGTCTGGCAGCTGGGGAAGCTCACACTCGAGCCTGCTGAGCACCCCTGAAACCGCATGGGGCTGTCCTGGCAGATCTTCCCAGATCCATGCTCACACACAGGGGATGTGAGCTCTTGGTTCCAGCTGTGGACTTCCCTGTTCATGCATGGCTCAGGAGCTGGCATATCCCTAGAGATGCCCTGAGGTGTTTTGGTTGGCTCTGTGATGCTGCAGTAGCTTCCTTCCCCTTTGATACACTGCATCTTTTGTCATTCCCTTTTTATTGCTGCTCAGCCCTCAGCTGATCTTGCCTGGGATCAATAAGGCAAAATAAACAAGACTGAGAAGTGCTGAAGCCTGGCCTAAGTGTGTATGGGAGGGGGTAACCAATACTGGATTTTGCTCAGTTCAGAGAACAGTGGAGAGAGGTGGAGGGGGTCAGAGTGGGCGGAAGACTTAAGAAATGCATTTCTGGCTTTTGGTATTCCCAGGACAGGCTTGGTAATCATTCTGTCAGGTGAGCAGCTACTCCCAAACTTTCTGTGCCAAATTGCCAATGTTTTCAATGAATGCACCAGGGTCAACCCATCTGCCATTGCCCCATAGCTCATCTTAGCACTTGCCCTGATTTGGATTTGTGCTTCTGGGATGTGGAGTTGTAGGGCACAGTGGTGGGTAGCAACATCAGGAGGTTGCCTCGTCTGTGCCCTTGCCTGAAGGCAATTCAGATCTGCTTAAATAATTTCAGGCCACATGTATCCAGATCTGTGTGCAGCCCCAGGTGATGTCTCAGCAGTGCTTTGTAAAATCTGTTTCTAATACTTCACAACTCTGCAAGGATTTTCACATCTGCATTCCAGTGATATCTCAGAGCTGTTCCTAATACAAGAGTTTCTCCTCTTAAGATGTTTCTAATGGATGTTTTCCCATCTCGTATCAGAAATGTTTTGTGCTAGTTCTCAAGGGGGTGGCTTATCACTTTAAGCTATTTTCTTTTCATAATATTTCTGTTATTCCCATTCTCAAGATCACCTAGCTGTACCTAGGTTTTTCTGTGCAGTGAGGATGTCTCCTTGCTTTGTGTCCTTGGCTAATTTCATTATCACGCTCCTACTTTTTGTTCCAAGGTCACTTAGGAAAATATGATAGAACAGCAGATCTAAGGACAAACCTTGAGGAATTCCACTAGTAGCCTCCCTCCAGCACAAGCCTCCGTCATTTTTTTGTCTAGCCAATGCCTTACAGTTTTCCTGCTAATAGGTATCTTTCCTTGTGTCTCTTGTAATTCTGCATGAGGCACTGTATCAGATATTTGACTGAAGTCCAGATGGATTAGAGCTGCTGCATTTCTGTTGTCTAGAAAATCAGTTATCAAAGAAAAATACCAAATTAGTCTTCATTTCAGCTTATTCAATTAGTTCAGTTCAGTGACTAGTTCATTGACAATTGAGAAACTGAGTCTGAGCTGAGAAAGCAAGAAAACTTGTCCTTTTTTCTTTTGATCTATGAATAAAAATCAGCTGTGAGAGGATGAGATCTTTTAGTTTTGATGTGCTGAATAATAGAAGGCTGCAAAGCAAATGGTTCAGTTCACCCAAAGTAGTTACTTTGCTTGCTTAACAAAACTGTTTTAAATGTAAAACAGCTTTTGGTAATTTTATTTTTTCCTTATGCCTCCATATTTATAATGGTATTTAGCAGCTGAATAAAGCCAAGTCCCAGGTGCCGTTTTCTTGCATTTTGATTGAAGTTCAATATGCATGTGAATGTACCTTGACACAAATCGCAATTAAAGTCTCATCTAGGAATGAAGAAGTGTCAGTCAATCCTTCAAAGAGTTAAAATGGAAATAATAAAAGTATAATGTTGAAATAAAAGTGCAAAATGCAGCTTGCTTCCCTGCTTAGTGTTTGGTAGATGTTTGGTGTTGTCACAATATAATTGTTAACCTGTAATGGTCAGCCTTTCCTTAAGAAAACCAACAGTGTGAGTGCATTGGAGTTCAAACCAAAAAATAGATTTTCACCCTACAGATTTAAATCATGATTAATACTTGTTGTAAATAATATTGGTTTGGGTCAGTCTCCCTGCATATAATATAGCTGTAGATCAGGACAGTCTGATAGAAACTGTCATTGTTTTCACAAGGCCAGGGTTTCAGGGCTGAACTATAAGACATTCCACCTCCTCTCCAGGATGGGTGATTAACAAGGCACCTTATCCTTCAACAGAGGAAAAAACACCTCACAGAGGGTGAATCATCATCCCAGTAAGAGGTGCTCCAGGCTGGATGATTGCTTGGCACTGACTCCTCCTGGATGTGAATGCTACTCTGCATGCTTGTGGATGTGTCCAAAAATACCCTAATTTTCCTCATCAGCTGAGAGCACAGCCCATCTTGTTTGGTTTGGCAGGAATAGGCTTCAAGGGGAAGACAAACCCAGTGGGTGTCATTTCTCTCTCTGATGTGTGTTTACTGTCATTATACAGGGACCTTGTGCCTCTGTCTTGCCTCCTCTGAGGACCCAACTGCCGATGGCCTCACATCAACTTCCCTGCTGGAATTTGCTATGATGTCCCACCTGGAGGCCATGAATTCCCATGAGCAGAGCAGCCCGGAGGCTGCAGAGCCAGATCTTGCCCCTGGCTCTCTGCATGCTGCTCCAGGGTCAGGCTTTGCCAGCGAGGAGAATGAGGAATCCAAGATCTTGCAGCCCCCACAATACTTCTGGGAAGATGGGGGAGAGCTCAACGACTCCAGCCTGGACTTGGGACCAGCAACAGGTAAGTTATTTTTACTCCATTCTTCCTTCCACTCTGCAGGGACTCTGGGGAAGTGGAAGGATGCAGGGATCTATCTTCCTGCTTTGACACAGCCCTTGCTAAGAGGGCCTGAGATTAAATGTCAGCTCTGTTTTCTCACCTCAGTGCCTGATGTGTCCCCAGTGAACCCTGAGCAAGCACAGGCTTTAGAAACCAAGTTACAGCTGAGCTTTTATTCCTGAGCTGCTATGAGCTGGGAAAAGCATTGCCTCCATCTAGTTTCCCATTGCCTCACGCTCTCCTTTCACTTTCTCCCCTTTATGCTCTCTTCTCTCTTGCTTTTATGTGTTGCTGTCTATTAAGCACAACTTTAAGGTCTCAAGAGCCCAACTGAGATGGAGGCCATCTTAGCATTTGAGTCAGAGCTCAGTTCCCTGGATCAAATTCTGGGTTCCTCACTCCGTGACTTCAGTGGCGATTTGGTCCAGGAGAAAACAGCAAGTTTCATCCCTTGGGTAGCTGTCCTGTTGCCTATCCTGTCCTGCTACTTCCTGAGAGGTCATGACCAAAGTGGGTTTCGTTGGCATTTGAGTTTGCTTTCCTCTGTGGAGTGTTTTTCTGAGACCACTGAGTCCCCACAATAGTCTCTCCCCAAGCCTGTCATTGGGTTTGAGATGCTCCCAGGGAGAGGGATGGGAGGAAGGAAGAGGTGCACTGCAGGGTTTCCAGTAGTTTAGGAGATTATTTCACATGCTCCTGCTCTTAAGTGTCATGTGGGGCATGTATTAAGTGTTACCCAAGGGCCAGGCTTCAGCCTTATCCCGCCTCCCTTAGGCAGTATCGCTCTCAGCAGATCTGACTGAGCTCTGCAATTAGAAAGCATAAGTCTTGTTTTATCTCCACTCCTGTTTCTGTGACCTTAAAAAACACCTGTGCTCACATAGGGCCGAGAGCTGCCGCAGAGCTGTGGCTTGGGCTGCCCGCTGGGGCACAGTGTGCGCTCTGTGGGACAAGGGCCATCCCAGCTTAGGTCTCCAAAGCCCTTTGCTCACTGGCAGTGCTGCTAAGCCTGTGTGGCTGTGCCCTCGCTGCCCTGGGGCACCCGCAGGCCTGGCCGTGGGGCAGCTGTGCCGTGCAGCGGTGCTGGGGGCGGATGGTGCCGCTCCTGCCAGCGGGACACGCTCTGGCTCAGCCGCTCTCACGCGCTGGCAGCGCTCAGCGACGCTTTTCTTGGCGTGCCAGCAGGCACCTGCATGTCCTCACAGATCTGGACGTGACTTGGAGAACAGCATGTGCTTGTGCATTGAGAGCGAGATGACTGGGTACTGAACCCAGCCTTGCCTCCTGCACGTGCCTCGCCCCATTTGCATGCAGAACACGCTGCTCTCTCCTTCCGTTCTCGCCTGCAGTTCTTTCCTCCAGGAGCAGATGTGCTCTTTCAGCTGTCCTTTATGCATACCCTGCCCTATCCGCTGCCCGGCTAACCACTGCTCTGCTTCCAAGTGCTGTTTCTTCCCCTGACAGTCACTGTGTCCAGCTCGTGTCTCAATGGCATTTCAGAACCTTGGTTAATAGAACAGTTTGAATTATTCAAGAGCTGGGAGCACATTTCTACTTAAAATTTAATTAGAAACCTGCCGTGTGTCATTTTACAATAAAGGATATTGTAATAGCATCCCTAAATTGGGCAGTCTTCTCCTGTCATGCAAAGCCTCTGTATGAGAAATGCACCCAACCAATGGAACTTACATGCTGCATGTGTGACAGATGCCATGTGATACCTTGCAGAACTGTGTGGTGACATCTGTTAGGTTATTTTCAATGTATAAACCCATTAAACAGTTTTAAACAGCTGCTGTTTAAGGGAAAAAAAGTTTGTGGTGTAAGTTTTCCTTATGTGAGATTTCATTCAGTGAAGTGTAGCTCAGCACAGTTGGTAGCTCTGTCCCAGGCACACACTGGAAACACTGCATCAATCAAGGCACAGAACAGGATTGTTGTACTCCTGGAGAGAGAAAATTACCTGCTATGAAAGGAGACCTGTGCTGGCTTCTTGTTGTCTTTGTATTAAAATTTTGGGCCTGAACTGGTGGGAGTTTTACAGATAGGCCAGATCTCCTGTTATTCAAAAGCTGTGTTAGTTATCTCTCATTTTTTATGTCCATCTGAACTCTGTGTGGGGAGACTACCCTGCCTTTGTGTGACTTGGAGGTTGCAAGAGCTAAAAAGCAGTAGCAATCTGCAGCTGCTGCTTTTTTTTTTTTTTTTTTTTTTTTTTGTTAAGTGCACAGAAATATCCTTTAAAAATATTTCTAGGAAACATTTCTAGGGCCACCTGTTAGTCCATTAGAAAGTGAGGACAAACTCCCAGTGGCACAGCACAGCTCAGCCTGGGGCTCTGGTTCTTCTGAATAATGTGCTTTTGCTGATTTACGCTACAGAACAGTGATTCTATACAGATATCGGTGAGCACCAACCTTTGGCAGGGCCCTAACATTTGTCTCATTCTGTCTGAGGGTGCACGGAAGTGTGCACTTGCATGTGTGTCATCCCATGCACAGCTGCTACCCCATGGAGCCACATGTGGAGGAGATGGATTAGGTCTGGTGGGAATTTGGATGCTATATCCTTATGGAAAGAAGTAGTGTGTGATTTTTGTACAGCAGCCAAAAGGCAAGTCAGTGGAGCTGTGAACCTATTACTTCTGCATCCCTTCAGGCTTCCAGGGAACCCAGAAGCTTCTGGTTGTAGTTTGAATTTGGCTGCTTGCTTCACCTTTGGTAGCAAATTGGCCTGAGCCACAGATCAACTCTGAAGAGAGAGTGGACCTGCAGGGTCTTGCATCTGGCCCTTCCTATCCTTTCCTTTCTTCCCATTTCTCCATCTTTTTTGCCTAGATGCTTCCAGTCCCCTGTGTTTCCTGCTTTTACACAGATGTCCTTGGCAACAGATAAAACATCCAGCTTTAGGGCTAGAAGATGGGAGTCAATAGGATTGTAGGTCTCTTTGAATGCCTTGGTTTTGGTGAAAGAGTTACATGGTGTTGTATCCACCCTGGAGTGCTCCCTGTTTGCAGTTCTCAGAGTTCTCCTTTGGCTCCATCAGGATGCGCTGCTCCACATGTTCCTCTCTTCCAGTGAAGGCTCGAGTCTGAGGCAGCCTCACCATTAATTGCTGGGAAGTGTGGGCCCCAGAAAATGGACACAAGGCTTGTGAATGTCTGGTGCATGAGGGCACTTAGTCCCTCTCCTCACCTGCCCAACAGCTGAGTACTCATGGGTTGGAGTGCATCATCCCATTTTCCAGTGATACAGTGGGCTGGCATGAGGCTCACTTCGTTACAGTCAGGGACTGCTCTTTAGCTCCAAGGTGCTTGAATACCAAGGGATGACTGTACTGGGAGCTATCAAATCTAGTCTTATAGATTGGTGATTTCCTAGGACAGCATGTGGTGCTTTGTGGGATGGGGGAGGAAATTGTAATCTTTTAATTATTCATAGTAATTAGCAGAAGGGATTTCCATGAGAGTTAGGATGAGTGGGACAGAGAAGTTAGAAAGACTATAATCAGGAAAAAGTAAGTTTTCTGACCAGCTAATGGAATAAAATACCTTCCATCTTCCCTGGTAGTGAGATTCACTTCCTTCCATGATGAATTACTTGCCTCTGGCCAGAGAGATCCTGGTATCCCTCAGCCTTACTGAAATCTACTTCCTCTTCATCCAGACTGACAGCAGATCTGCAGTTCTTAATACCATCTTCAAGACAAGCATTAATGAAATGAAGCACCTGGTAAAGACTGTCTCCATAAGCAGCTTAGTGCTGAGCAGCCACCTGCCCTAGCTCAGCTCCCGGGATGCCTCTTGTTTATGCCCTGGTTTAGTGTACAGTGACACGGGTGATCTGTCTTGGGACAAGGCATTGCTGCCAAAGGCTGACTCGTGCCAGAGGGTTTCTCTGGGCAGGGTGTTACTCTGGTGCAGCTATCCCTGACTGACTGTGTTTGGGTGAGGATGGCTTTCTCTGCCTTTATTGCACTCTGTGTGCCGAGCTGGAGTAAGGTACGAGGCTATTTGGGAACAGCTGTACTCCTTGGTGACCAGTCTGTACCTCAAGCAAATTCAACCATAATGAAGCCTAATCACTTTGCTGCTTTGGGTCTCTCTTTTAACTGTGATCTCTTTCGTGTGTGTGGACTTGTCTTGGAGTTGCTGATAATAACCTCTCCTTGCTCTTCTGGAAGATTAGTATATTAGCCCCAACTGGCTCAATTCCAGCACCAGTAATTGTATTTTGCCTCTTTGAAATCCCCCTGTGGTTTCAGTCAGCTGGAGTATAACTTTTTTGCAGTAAGCCTTGCTGTTCTGTACTGCAAAAAAGAGAGCAGATACAGTTTCAGACCTATCTGCATTTTCCGTGCACTTTGTGATTCCCAAAGTTGGCAGATGTTTCAGTGTGAATAATGCTGTGTGTTGTGATTGGAGCACAGGAATGGTCTTGTCTTTATTACAGTACCTTCTAGTTATCAGTAATTCAATCACTGGTTAACATGATCTTCCAGTTTAATCCAATAAACACCTTATGGTCAGGTTATGTGTACTAAAAACAATGAGGATCACCCTCTTCCTGAGTTGTCACAGTTGCTTTAAATTGTTAATAGCAAATGCAGGGTAGGGAACCTTGTAGGGCAGTAACTGAGACCAGCTCTTCTGAATGACAGAGGAGCAGAAATCTAATGAATTAAGTGTCTGGCTGGGGAATTGTGCCATGTCTTGGCCCATCTGGTGTCAGGGAAGTTGTGGTATTGATTTTGGAGGAAGCAGGACATTGCCTGGATGGGGGCTTTTGCAAAGATTTGAAGCTCATGTTCACCTCTCCCAGGGAAAATCATCTCCCCAGGCAAAGAAAGTGGATCTGTGTGACCCAGACCTAGGTCTGCTGGGAGATGCAAAGGGCAAGACTTGGAAGGGCTGTGAAAGATGGTTTCTTTGAAAAATACTGCCTGAGGGTTTTTGTAAGAGAGCTTGGAAGGGAAAAGTTGGGAGACTGCGGAAGGCAGCTGGATGCTGCAATATGCGTAATATCACCACTGATGGAAAGCATTAAGGAGTGAAGCTAAGGATATGGTGGCAAAGAGGTGAGATAGAGGTGTGTAATTTCATATTGGTGAACCAGACACTGCCAAAGGGATGGTGTGGCAGAGAAGCTCTGGGAGGGTCCATGACATAGAGCAGTGTCTGCCTGCTACACTCCTCTGGTCTATCCCTGCTTGACTGTTTGCCAGAGGAGCTGGGACAGTCTCATCATTCCAGCGGTTGGTTCTCCTAAGCTGTTTCCCCCTGTGATCAGACTGGCTCCATTGTGGCTTGGCTGTTCTCATTTGTGGCTCCTCTTTTGCTCCAGCCTACTGCTGATCTTGGTGGGAGACAGTAGACCCTGGCAGGGAAGGAGCTGATGGTGTGTTCAGTTACTACCTCCTCCCTCCTCAGGCATCTTTGGGATTGGCAGAGCTCTGCTTCCTCCCTGAAATTAGATGAGCTGATTTTGCCAGGCAAATCTGGCATTGCAGCCAGCTCCATAATACCTGTCTCCTTTAACAGAAGACTGTCCCATTTCTGCAGCAGGAGCACAGGCTGCTGTGTCTCTTTGCCTCTGTTCCATGGTTGCTGTTCCTCCCCACAGAAGTGATGAGAAGGGAGGTGGATGGCACTGGCATTGGAAGGTGGGAAGGTCTGTGGGTACACTGCCAGATGCCTGGAGCATGGGAAACCAGGTACATCAGGTCTGCTGAAGGTAGAGGACAACCAGGTGGGCCAAGGGGCTGTAAACCACTTGCTGAAAGGGAGCTACTACCTCGATGCTGGAAGAGATGCTAGAAATGGGAGATGCCATTTGAGTTCCCTTAGGATTGGAGGGAAGAGGGGTCAAGGGAAATGCTGTGAAGACTCTTGAAATGGGCAAGCTGTTAGCTCTGCATTGCATAGAGTGACAGGCCAGCTTGTCTGGATTGTGGCTGGGACCAGCTTTGGGGCTGAGATCATACCAGGGAGATAGACAAGGTGCAAAAATTCCTTCAAATCATAGAAGAGGGGTGAAACTAAAAGAAAATATGAGTGCCTTAAAGACACCTGATCTTGAGAAGCTGGCAGATGCCCTTGTTAATGAGACAGGAGGAGCTGATTCCAGATGGGAACTGTCTAGCTGAAGAGTCTGGAAGGAAGGATTGACTCATCATAGTTGGCATCTGGATGTGGCACTTGGGGATATGGTTTAGGAATGATTACAGTGCTTCTGGGTTGATGGTTGGACTAGATCTTGAAGATCTCTTCCAGCCTTGATGATTCTGTGATCCTTCCTGAACCCGGGAAGGGATTGAACCCCTTTGGTAACTGGGTTATATTGAGAGATCCTTGTTTTAAGGAGCACAATCTACCACCCCTGTGCCTCCAGTTTTACTGTTCCCTACTTGAATCTGACTAATAGCTCTCTCAGGATTTGAGAGGAGTTGAGTTTCTAATCACTGGAGTCTTGTGAACCAGATGGAAGGATGTTCCCAGCTTAACAGGCAGGGTAGTGGGGAAACTGATGACAAGTGGGAAAATGCTAACCCGGTTAGTAGCAAGTGTGAGGATTCCTGTGTCCGCTTATAGAGAAGCAGCTCAGGTTTCAATCTTTGGCTTATTAGAAGTCTGCTGGGAGAGAGTAGGATGGGTCCTAAACTTTCTTTGCCCAGAAGAGATGGCAGAGGCAGCAGTTCCTCCGAGATCTTTAGATCGTGTTGGTGGAAAGGCAGCGCAGCTGTACCATGCGGGGCTTTCCCCCATGGGAGCCAACTAATCTGTGACAGAGCACTTTAAGGAAAGGTTGAGCGTGTGACTTCAAAGGAGAGTTGACAGGCTGGGAGCATTTCTGGTCCTGTGAGACAAACCTCATGCTGCTTTTTTGTGGTTTGTTTTTTTGCTGTGCCCATCTGCCTGCCAGTTCGTGCTCTGCTCCAGGTGGAAAGAAGAGCATGGAAGAGAGGAAGATGCAAAGGACTTGAAAATATCTTAGAATGTCTTTAGGCAAAGGAGGTGGCAGATTGGATCACCAATCCTTGAAAATAACATCTCATCTGACAGGGCCTTGTTTTAAAGGGCGAAACCCTCACTTTTCACCCACAGCATGTCAGGGCAGAGGGGGTTCTTGGTGCAAATCCTGAGTTAGCCCTGCAGCAGGAGGAGTAGCAGAGCCTGCTTTACTATCTGTCTGAAGACAGTCCCACCCAAACCTCCTTAATCTGATGGCCTGTGGCTGTTCCTGCCATCCATCCAGCAAGGTAGTGACCACATCTGCAAACATTGGGATGTTACCTGTTGGTAGGTGCCTTTGGGAAGACCAGTGCCAGGCAGTGGAGGAGAAATGGGTTTTCTTTGGTCTGTGCTGCTGCTGATTGCTCTTACCAGCCTCCTTGGCCTATGAGGAAGCATCACCAGCTGGCTGTTGGGAAGCAAAAATCTTTTAATTCTCAGGGTCTTTAGGTGGGGTGTCAGTTGTGGGGTGCTCTCTAGTGAGACACAGCTGCAAAGTGACATGACTTCTGCCTGCTCTGGGCAGTGAATCCCAGTGGCCTCTTTGCAGACAGAACTGGGAGCCAGTCTCCACACCACAGCTCTGAAGGTCTGCAGCTGGGTAACACTGATCTTTGGGCAACATCTGGGAGGAGCTGCTGACACCATAAAGGGAATGAGCTGTGGGTTAGGGAATCTGCTCTCTGAAGAGGAGGATCTTTACACCTCCTGCTTGGAACAGTGTTTTCCTGCTTAGGAGGGTTGGGCAGGAGTAGCATGGGAAGTCCTGATTGCCAAGGAATACCCAGGGCAATGGGTGTGTTTGCTGACATGCCCCCCCTGCCCGGGAGCTTGCACCCACTCTGGCAGCAGCGAGCGATGGATTGGAGTCAGGGATGTGTGGAGATTTTTTGTGCAGATCTCTGTAAGGCATCCAGACAGCTGCTGCCCACTGTGCTCAGTGGAGCATCTGCTTTGGCAGGCAGGAGAGGAGACGGGAGCCTTGGGAATTTCAGACAGTCATTTACTTAATAACCATAGACAGAGCAGGGGGCTCATTTCTGGCTGTGAAGGGATCGTCTTCCTTCCCTTCTCAGTGAGAATGTGCTGTGCTTGGCTTGGGGAGAAAGGGAATTAATTGGGATGCAGACTCCTGAAACAGAACTCCGTGGGTATGAGCAGTTTCTCAAGAAAGATGAAGGTTGATTTATGCTTGCTGGATTTGTGCCTGCCACCCTGAGCTAAACATATCTGATCTTACAGATACTTTCCTTTTCCTGGGTCCCCAGCTCCTTGTTAGCTTCCAGAAGAAACCCCAGCTTGCTCTGTCCTTACTTTTGTGAGCTGCATCTCCTTCAGCATTTATATTTGTCTAGCAACAACACTTCCATTTGTGGTCAGAGCAACAGAACAACAGGGGCTGTAGTTGGAGGGAGGGGAGTTAGATTCAGCTGCTGTAGCAAAGCAGAACTAATGCAGATGTTCGTGGGATGACTTTTCTGAATTGCTGTACAAACTAAAATTCTGCATTTCAAGTATGCCCAGGTTGATTCAGGGTTTGGTGGTATTACTTGGGAGTGCCAGGAAGGAGGATTTGGTTTTCTGTGCTTTAGTTTCTAAAGCCAGTTCTTTTTTTTTTTTAGTTTTTATTACTTTCTATAGTATTTCCCATTTAACTTGTGGCTGACTGCTGCTACCACCCCATATCTTTCTCAGTCCCATCTGAAATGAATCTCCGGGTTCCATCTGGTTCCTAACACTCATAACCTCAACTTAAAGATGCCAGGTGTCAAAACTATTATTTATTATTGTCTGTTAAAGTGCCTATGGACAGGCAGATGTGGAGAGAACAAACATGGAAATTATCCTGTGGAATATGGGTTCACTGGGATGGGATGGGTAGATGGAAAAGTGCACATATTGTATGGGATGGTTCTTTGCTGTGGCAGGCTACCTGCTCTTGGAAAGTCTCTGCCATTTAACTCCCACCTGTGGCTGGACACATATAATGGGATATTCTCTGCCTCTCAGAGTTCTTAGTTCAGATGTAATATGAAGTTTTTTTGATCTCTTTTTAGATTATACCTTTCCTGCTTCATCTCAGAAGGCATTGCTGAAACGAAATGGGACACAAGTAGACAACTGGGAAATGGCCACTGTCCAGCCACCAGCAGAATTTGTGGAGCCTGACTTACACACACCTTTCTCCACACTAGAGGAAGAGGAGGGGCTGCTCCCTATAGACCACTCAAGAGGAGGAATGGAGAGCCTTCATACCTCTGGACCAGAGGTTGCATCTTCTGAACCAGTGGACCAAGAGGACTCCTTCTCCCTTCTGTTTTCCACAGCCTCTGCCCAGCCAGGTGTTGTGACTGAGGCAGCCATAGGAGGGCAAGAAGAGGACTCTGTTTCTCCAGGCTTAGACCTTGGGAGCAGCATGGGACCAGGTCTTCTACCTGTGCCCTCTACTTTTTCTACTACTGTTGCTGCAAGATCTGCCAGTTCTCCCAGTGATTCCGAGGAACCCTTTGAGGTAACAACTAGAGACAGTTGGGCTGTTGGGGGAACAGATTCAGAGCTGACTGTGGCTACAACAGGAGCAGAGCTTGCAGAGACCACGGTGGAGGCTGCTGGGGAAGAGCATTCAGCCAGGGAGGAGGTCTCAGAGGCCACGGTGGGGTGGGAGATGCTGGAGCCCACGATGCTGACTGAAATGGAGCAGACCGTGGAAATGCCTGTGGGAACACTCTATCCTGCAAGCAGCTCCCCAGGCACCCAGACTCTTCCTGGTAGTGAGCAGCACCCCCCTTCTGTGTCTCCGTGGGACAGAGCTGATGAGCCTGCGCTGGATCCCGCTTGGAATGACACCGAGTCAGCCACTGAGGCTGCAGCAGCAGAGAGGAGCTCATCTCCACAGGCTGGGGATGCCCGCGTGGCCATGCTGCCAACTGAGCTGCCCTGGGACTCAGCACAGGTTGCACTGGGAGCAGGGGCTAGGGTGGGAGGTTGCCATGGGGATATTTGGGTACTTCACTCCTGGGGAGCATTTAACCTAAGTCCCTAAGTCTGACTGCTGGAAGTAGTTTATTCTGTTCACCCAGTCAAAACTGCATTTTTTCAAGTAGAGTTATTCACAGCAGTTCTTAAGAGCATCTCTATCATCCTTGGTGAAAGCCCTGGCTCCTCACATCTTCCTAGCGGCACAAAATCCTGCTTCTGATAAATAGAAGCTGAACACCTTTCCTCTGGGGCATGTGGAGCAGAGGAAGCTCCTTGTTTCCTCAGCCTCCATTACTGGAAGTGTCAGGACAAACACGGCCCCAAGGATTTCTAGAAAGGGAGTGAGAAGAAAGTGCTGCTGCTGCCTGAAGGGACCAGATGCGGAGCAGGTGGAGCAGAGTACAGTTATGTGTGAGGATGTTGGTCTTGGAGAGCCTGTGGGAGAGGAGGGGTGAACTGCAGTTCCTGAATCCAGCAAACTGGCAGCTGGTTAAGGGAAGATATGTAGCAGGAGCTGACGGGTGAGAAAGTACCAAGCAAAGCTTTTCATTTTGCCTTCTGCTCTATGGTACTCAGGAGCTTGAGCAAGTGACTTAGTCCCTCTGTGCATCCTATCCTGCCTGCAAAGTGCTGCCCTGTCTCACCAGTTTGTTTAAGGACCACAGAGACTCCTGTTTAGGTTTTGTGTTAAGTGCTGATAAGGCTGCAGGCTAGAGAGCTTTCCACTGAGAGCCTGTGTCCTCCTTGAGTCTAGATAGAGGTGGAAGGTCAAGCTGAGCTGTGGCAAGCTGGCAGAGTAACTTTGTCCCTGTTCTATGTTAGCACTGAAAGAGTGATTCCTCCTCAGAACAGAGAGTTAAAGGACAGTCACATCCTTTAAGAAGTGCTCCTGGGAGTGTGGCACAGTGCCTTGCTCCTGTCCCTTGTGTACCCTGTACTTTCAGCAGCAGAGTTACATTCATGCCTGAGCCCAGCTGTCTTTGTCTTGTCTTTCCAGGTGATCTGCAAAGACTGGAGCAACCTCGCAGGAAAGAACTATATCATCCTGAATATGTCGGATAACATTGACTGTGTAAGTCAGTCCAAAGAGATTTGATGGCATGGATGTTTAGGAAAGTAAAAGCAGCTCTTGCTGTCTGCTTTCACCACAAAACATTTTAAAAGCACTAAACCTCAACCTATAGAGGCTGTGAAGTGAAGGGTAGGAGGACAGAAATATTCCTGTTCTCCAAAAGGGAAAAAAGAGTGGGTGGAGAAAGATGATTTTGCTCCAAGTCTAGCACATGTCAGTTCCATATTGGATGTTTTACTAACTTGTGGCTGCTAGTCTGTGCCAGTCAATACCTGGATTGTCATGAGACATGACAGCTTTTAACATTGCACCTCTTACAGGATTGAATGCAGTTCTCCTTCCTTCTCTTCCTTTTCCTTCCATTCCTTTCACCATATAGTAACAACCCTCTGATGGCTCAGAGGAATAGGGACTCCCATTTGCACTGTGCATGGAAAAGTATCAAGCAGCTATCATTAAATCTTTCTTAAGGGTCTCTTCTCCCCACCCTGTTATCTTGTGTGTTATCTGTGTCTGTTAGCCAGTCATGCTCTGCTAGTTCAATGCCTGTCCATCCATCCTCATAAAGCTGCAGTTAATTCATGAGCCCAGAGTCTGTTGTGGATCCCTGATAAAAGGGCTTGTTCACTTCTGCTGGGCCTTTTATCAGGCACTTAAAAACCAGTTATGAAAGGCCTGGGGTCAAGGTGCCTTTCTTAATTCTAAGAAATTATTATAAGCCTGACAACCTGAGACCAAAATATTTCATTGAGGAATTGTCTTCTGGCCTCATGCATCTGCACTCCTGCTTTGTGGGGCTCCTGCTGTGGGCAGAGCCAGCTGGTTCTGTTACTGCAGGGCTGCTCTGTGGCACTGACCTCTTGCCACTAGTGGTGAGTTCTAGGTTGGTTTGTTTTTATTTTTTTAAAAGGTGACTTTTCTGGGGATGTACAAAATGGAGAAATTCCTGTACACAGTAAGACATGCTGGCTGTTATAAGGATAGATGAAAAGTCAGTCTTTTTCCTCCTGATTTAGGAAAACCAGTGTGGACGGTTTTAAGTATCTCTGCTACAGTTCACAATTGTAACACAGGAGTCCTTGAAAACCAGCATCCTTCTGCTCTATTCCCTTCATGTCCCTATCACTCTCCCATCTCTGTGGACTTTCAATACTGGATAATTTTGTAGTATGTACTAACTTCCTTTCTGTGGTCACTTTTACTTGTGTTGTTTAAACCTCTGTAAGGGGAAGACCTGAAAAGCAGATGTGCAGATGTCTCTTGATCAAATTATGTCTTTGCTGTTGAATCCTCAGTTCTGCCTTGCTGGAGGAAGATGGTGCCCTGGGATAGGCAGGACTGAACTGTTTTTCTACTTGATTTCATGTTTCAAAGCATATTTCCCAGTGAATGATTTGTGCTGTACTACCCCTTATTCAAAGGGACATTTGTCGTCATACATATTTAACATGAGCATCTCATCGTTCCCTGCCTCCCATTACCACTTTGCATGAGTGAAGCTGGAATCAAGCTCCTCTTCTTTCCACTGATGTTGATGCAGTTTGGTTCATGCCCTTGGTAATTTTCTCAGTTTGGGCACCTCACCTACTGTCTGCCTGTCCCTTTTGTTTTTTGGTTTCTCTATTGGAACTCTGTGGTGTTTGGGTTTCTGGGGTTTTAAGGGAGAAGCTGTGTTGCAAGTGCTGTAGTTTAAATTAATGTGAATGAGTATTCCTCACATATTTCAATGTTTTGGTGCCATGATCTGTAGGAAGTCCCACTGAAAAGCTGAGGGACAAGGAGGGTGCTTAGCTCCTCCCAGAGGGTTGAACTTTGACCTTCAATATACTTCATGGCACCAGGCTTTTACCTGCTGCACGGACCATGTCTGTATTTCTGGGTTATGATGGAAGCCCATTTGTCTTCCCATTGGGAAGGGAAAATCTTCACTTCTCTAGGCAAGGGAATCACTTCAGTCTCTGAAGTAAGATTTGCTCTGGGCAAATCTCCCACTCAACATTCCAGGAAGGTTTACCCAAATGAGGACTGCAGGATCTGACCCAGCAGTGGCACCTGGCTATGCATTGGAAGGTGACCTCCACCTTGGCACAGATGCATTCAGGCTCCTTCACTGCTCTCTCCTCTCCAGAATGGAGAACTGATCAGTGTTCTGCAACCTCTGATTTCCCCTTCACCAGAAACATCTCACTTCTGTCCTCCTGCTCCTGGCTCAGCTGTTCCTCTTTCCACTGCATCCCCCAAAAGAGAGCCTCAGACTGGCAGTGGGGCCATGAGCTGCAGCTGAGCATCCTGGTGCTGCATCACGGTGCTGCTTCCTCATGCAGCTCCTCCTGCCTCCCCATACCAAAACCTATAATTTGATGAGAGGAGGCACTGCCAGGCTCTTGTGATTCAGGCTCCAGTCATCGATGTCTTCTCCAATTAGGCCATTTTTGGCACAGGCCTGTGCCTGCCCTGAGCGCTTCAAATTGCCATGGCAACAAGAACTCTCCATTTTATTAATCATCTGTGTGGCCTTCAGGTTGGCATGGCAACTGGAGATGAGAATAGAAACACAGGAGTGAGAAAGCAGCAAAGGAGCCTGCTGAGGGATGGCTGGAGCATGTCAGGCTCTGACCCAGTGCTGGCTGTGGCTGCTTCCTTCTCACATAACATTGCTTCAAGATCCCTGTGTGCCAGGAGAGCTAGACTTGGTATGGGGCATATGGCAGCCACAGGAGCTGAGGAGGAAGGTTGGTGCATCAGGAAATGTTTGTGGGTCCAGCCTGGGGCACTGTGCAGTGGACCATTGCACCAGGTTTAACACTGCTGGCTTTTGGGCACATGTCAGGTCTCAGCTGTACCAGCCCTGCGGTACTACAGCTGCCTTGTCCCTACCATGCACTCACCAAGGTTCCTTTCCTGTGGCAGGAGGAATTTCGGTTGGAGAGGGGTCCCCAGCTGTTGGCACTGGTGGAGGATGCCTTCTCCAGGCAGGCAGAGGGGCTGCAGGACCGCTGGCTCATCTCTCTGAGCAAACCCAATGAGAATGAGAAGCACTTGCTAATGACGCTGGCAGGGGAACAGGGTAAGTGCTGGCAGAAGGAGCCTTCCTGTGATGGGGAGTATATTTAAGGGGCTCCCAAACAGAGGTACACAGCCATGTTGGAAGGAGCTTTTGCTTTCCAATCCATTTCAATCCCACCAGTTTTCAGTGTTCACTGGACTTGAGGGATGGAGAGGGACTGAGGACATCTTTCTTCACATTTGCCTTCTGGGATGTCCCTCACTGCTTGCACAAAGCTCCATCTTCTGCACTTGGCCTTCTGCTTTGCTGCCTCCCTGGATTGCCTTTCCCTGAGCAGCTTTCAGCTTTCTCCTGATGCTTATGTACTCCCCTTCATGGTAGGATATGACAGCCTGCTCTTGGTTCACTTCCTAACCTATCAATTTTTAAGTCTTGTTCGAACTAGGATGGTCCTCATAGTGCCTTCCCTCATCCCCAAAGAAACACAAGCTGACAGTGAACATGGGCTGGACTGGAACATTTTACCATCTCTTTATTCTAGTTTTGGTAAAGGGGCCCTTTTCTTGTACTGCTTCTGCTGCCTGCTTAGTAACAGAGGTTTCTGATGTTGACATTATGGCCTCTACGACCTTTATGAACCTGTCTCCATGACCTTCTGAGTGCTGGTGTTTGCTCCCAGAGCAGATGCAGATCCTGAGAGCTTCTGTGGTGGTGGGGAGGGTACCTAGGTTGCTCTGATATCAGTTCATCCTTGGATTTTTTAACTCCTTTAAAGAGTATTTGGAGGTACCCTTGTCATTGATGCTGTGTTCTTGCAGCCTCCTGACATAAAACACCAAAGAACAAAAATGTGTGTTTCCCTGTCTCCATCCTGTTGGGAATTTTAGACTGATGAATACATCTGACTGAATAACCTGAGCTGAGAGCAGCACTGATCTCTTCCTCTACTTTACAGGCGTTATCCCTACAAAAGATGTTCTCATGGCACTGGGGGATGTTAAGAGGAGCTTAGCTGAGGTAAGAGCCTGTCTGCCTGCATCCATTTGTTAAGACCCGTTATACAATTAAAATAAGCAACTTGAAAACTGGGAGCATATCTCAGTCTAACCAAGTGCTGAACCCACAGCAGGCAGACAGATGAATCAGATGCTTGGAAAACTCCCTTCTCCCCTCACTGGTAGTAGCCAGACCATCAAGTGTCTGCTCCTTTTAAGAGAGTAACTATGGTTTATTCTTTTCTGGCTTGGTTGTGGGGCTGCTTTTCACACATTCATTTTGTTGGGATTCTCAGTGTCACCCCTTCCATAATATTGTTGAAAGCAGTGTGGGTGCTGCAGACCTCCACATTTGGCCCTGCTCACCCTGCAGCTGTTTTACATATATTGGCTTCTCTTGACACATTCACACACCTTCTGCAATTCCAGGGTCTGCATTTCACTCCTTAAACAACTGTCTTCACAAGGGCAGGCAGAGGACCTGGGTCAGTGGATGCCAGACTCCCCTCCCAGTTGCCTCTAGGCCTCACATATTCCCTTCTAACCCTGGGCAGCTTGGAAGAGGGTAGAGGGGAGGACAAATCAGTCCCACAGTCTCTGGCTTTGCCCCTTTGTCCTACAGGGCATGTAGGGCATTGAGGACCTGATTCTGCTCAAATATTTTGTGCCCACCACTGGAGTAATTTTGCTGGTTTTAGCAGCAGGGTTGGGTCACTGCCTTGCTGGCTATCTGCTCTCAGGTTTTGCTCTGACCTAACAAACTGGTGCAGTTAGACAAAGCAAATTAAGTGCTCAGTGGTGTATTGATTGGCTTACACCAGAGAAAGTGCAAAAAGCCAACCCTATAGAACTTGTGACTGAAGTATCAGCACCTAGAACTGCCCAGAAAGAAGGGTTTATGTGGATGCAAGGTTTGGCTTTGCAATTGGTGGCTCCGTGAGTCCTACCAGAGCCTCCTTGCTCCATGCTTCTGACTCTGGCTCTGTCTGCTTAAAGTGCTGCCCTTGCACAAGCTCTTACACCTGTCACACTTACTATTGAATTGATACATGACCTGTTTCAGATCTGCCAAGTCACTGGGACCAACGCTGGGCTGACAGCCACAGGGAGGCAGTTTCCAGCACAGCTATTCCTAAGCTTTTAGGCTCAGCAGGCAGCTGTCCACTTTCAAAACCTTATAAAGACTGCTATGCCCTCTTAGGACCTGAGATTTAATGGAAATCTATTTATTAGGGTTACATTATCTGACAAGCAGTTACCAAAGCCTCAGCACCCATCAGTGGTCTTAGTTTGTCTTAGGAACTCTCAGTCTTGGACAGTTTCTCCCGTGAAAGCCTCCTTGTCATACACAAAGGTGTGATACCCTTGTGCAGGTAAGCAAAATAAAATTGAGCCTACTGTCATTTGCTGCTGTGTCATCTTTCATGGAAAATGGTGTTATATATAGTTATGAGCTTTCTAGTAATGTAAGACAGTGTACATGGAGACCTGAGTCTCCAACTCTGGCTTTTAGTATTCTGCCCACATTTTTGGTCCTGTTCTTGGACCCTGGAAAGTCTGAACAGGATTCTATCTGCCTGCAGGTCAGGACTTTTAGTGTATTGCTTCCTTTCTTCCTTCCAGATTGGTATCCAGAACTACTCGACCACCACAAGCTGCCAGTCGCACCCTAACCAGACGCGCAGTGATTATGGGAAGCTCTTTGTGGTGTTGGTGATCATCGGCTCCATCTGTGCCATCATCATCGTGTTGGGGCTCATCTACAACTGCTGGCAGAGACGCCTGCCCAAGATGAAGAACATGGTGAGCGCTGGATGGGTGGAGAAGGTGGCCAGACTCTTAGCCCTTGGGATGGAGGAGATTGGAAAGTTAAGAGGGCAATTGTTTTCCCCTGTTCAGTTATGGAACATAACTGGATACACTGCTGGAGCAGCAGTGGAGTTCATTCAGGTGTAAGAGAGATGCAAATGTGCTTAGGACAGCTTATTTCCAGTGTGAGGGTTGGGCTGGGAATAAATCTACCTCTTCCCACTGACTCCACAAAGTTCTCAGTGACCCTCATAGCCTGGTCTGATTTTGCTTCTCAGCAGCATTAAAACCTGTCCCTCTTTGTCTCCATTTGTGTCCTCTCATCCCTGGCAGTCGCACGGCGAGGAGCTGCGCTTTGTTGAGAATGGCTGCCATGACAACCCCACCTTGGACGTGGCCAGTGACAGCCAGTCGGAAATGCAGGAGAAGAAGCCGAGTGTGAACGGTGGAAACACCATCAATGGCCCCGACAGCTGGGACGTCCTGATCAATAAGCAGGCGAGCGAGGATGTGGATGTGTTTGAGGAAGACACGCATCTTTAGATAAAGAAAGGAGGGAACCACCCTCTTAAACACACTTGTTTCTCTCCTATCTTGACTGATGGACCATGGGATCAGGTGGCTTCTCAGGAACTTCTTAAAACCTTTGAACAGGTCTTTGGGCAAGTTTTCCCTATGGAAGTCCTGAGCCTGCATCTGAGGCTTGGAGGCAGGAGGATCACGGAACAGAGGGAAGCAGGAGGGGTGGGTTTATAGATCTCCATGTGTGTGTTCCTATCAGTAGCACCAATGCTTTCATCACCTTTAAATGCACTTACTGTAGCTCTGTGGTAGTGGCTGAGAGTGTCTGGATTGGAGAAACAAGATGATGGGGCTGCTTGCCACCAAGAGTCCAGATTTGGGGAGTAAATTCTCTTTCCAGATCCTGACCTTGAGATCACATTCAGTCTGTGCAGGTGCAGTAAAACCTGTGCATTCTGGATGGAGGGGAGCCAAGATTCCATCCATGTCCTGGGCAGAGTTTGCATTCCCCATGTGAAAACAGGTTTTCTAGTGCTCTAGCATTCAGTTACTAATTGTATGAGAGCTGATGTTTACATCTGGGGAAAACACCCCTACCACCCACTCCCTGCTGTCATCTAATTTCACCCCTGATACCACAAACAGCCCCACTCCTTTTTTCAGCTCCACAACTCCAAGCTGAGCTTGCAAAGTTTGAGCACTTTACCCTTGCTTGACTGATTGCAGAAAATTCAGTGCCATGGTGCAGCATTTTAGATGGAAATGTGCTTTAGGTTGGAGTGTTGTTCAAAAATTATGTTTACATGCCTCTTTCACAATAGCCTGGGAAATCAGCAGGAAAATATCCCTTGTCTAAGTGTAGGTTTTAAACTGGCTGGCCTTTTCCACTCCGGTTCTATTTTTCAGGATAGTTTGGTTTCAGTTGGTCATTTTGTCGTAAATATGAAGACTATGTGAAACTTCTTAAACTTTTTAAATGAGAACAAGTAATGTTCTCATCCTATTGTTTCAATTTCAGCATCTTGCCCTGAGGTAAGGGTGGAAGTATTTAATATCCCACAGGTATAAATCAGGGTAACATCCATAAAATCACTGCATTTAAACAATACAAGAGCCAGTTCTGATGAGATGAGAATCGGATGTAAGAGCTCTGCAATGAATGTTTCTCAGGCATGCCTCAGGCAACTTTGAGGCTCCAGCTCCCTCAAGATGTGTGCTAAAGGCACGTGAATATGAGTAATTGTTCTCTGAGCCCTGCCTAAACTACTGTCAAGCCTGAAATCCCAGAACATTTGTTTCTTCTGTCATTGAGGGATTGAGGGACTTGCTTCGGTCAGAGGCACCAGTACTTCTCTCCCTGGTGGTGATCTGCATGCTTGCTTCCTGCAAGATGCAGCTTCACACTTGGTCTTGAAGGGAACCTTTGTATACAGAGGCCCCAGATGTGCAGCCTGATGCTGAGCCTGTAAATCTATCACTGTATGTATAGAGACCTCTAGCATGTTCCTCCCTGGTGTGTGTGCCTAAAGTCAAGGTGCAAGAATCTGTTGTTGCAGTTTGTGTAGCGCTTTGCACACAAACTGAATCACAGATCACCTCGATGTAGGACCACTCTGATACCAGTTTATTAGGGATTCAAGAAAGGTGATAACTTTTGGTTTCCTATCCAGATTCCAATTTTCAGTGGTTTTAGCCTCCATATCTTTCCTGGTGTTATGTAGGAGACAGTGATTATCAGCTCCTTTTGTACCTTGGTAGGGTTGCAGAGATGCTCAGAGTTCCTTCTCTTGCCCCAGCAGTTGGTAGTGGGGGACAGTCCATGTATGTGGACAGCCATAAATGGCCCTTTCTGACCTCACTGATGGCTCCTGCTGAGTTTGATGGGTCTGTGCAGTAAAGCTGTACAAGTCCATTGGCTGTGTTGAAGGCACTTTGGGGATCACAGGATTAAATGCAAATTGTTATGGTGAGTAAATTAAAACATGGAGTTAAAATTTGAGTTTTTATAGCACTTAGCATAACGGGGCCTGGCATGCCCATGGCCTTTAGGCATCTGCACTGTGTAAATCTTTCCAAGTCAAATAATCCTCATCAAATATGTTTTTAATGCCCAGTGGCTGTTAAAAAGATAATGCCACCAATCAGGTGTGAATCATTTCACCCACAAATCGCTTCCTTGGTGCACATCCCTGCTAAGAGCTGCTTTGCTGCCCTGTTTTCTCTCCACTATCCTAATTTAGAGAAACAACAAGGCACTGATGAAGCAATGCTTCCAGCTGGGCTCAGCACTTCCCAATCTCATGTAAAGTCTTCAAATTTTAAAGAAACCAAGGAGGCTATGTGGGCTCAAAAATCAGCTAGCAAGTTCTCCTAATTTGCTCTTCTGGCCTCTGGTGGCCTGGAGGATTTTCCAGAGATGCTCTTCTCTGTCTGGACCGTCCAGGTGATCTGAGAGACACTTCAAGGGTGGCTGTTGTGAGGCTGAGGACACTTTTCTGCCATCTCTGACAGGGTGTACCTAGCTGTATGATCCCAGTTTAGCTTCAGAAATCTACTGGTTGATAGAATTTCACTTTAGTCTGGTGATACTTTTTGTCCTTTTACAGTTTGTTTTTTCTCTGTATCATTTTTTTGCACTAGGCTGATCTTGTCAAGTCGATTGCACTGTTGTCCCTCTCCTGCCAGCCCTGCAGAGACGGGTCATCTCCGGGGACCTGCGGGCTGGGAAGCACTGTAGAGAGGCTGTTGGTAGCCTACTTTACTCTGTCCAGTGTTTGCATTTCCAGCTCTGCACAGGGAGGATGTAAAGAGGAAGAAAACCTTTGTCTTAGCATTTGTAACAGGAAGCTTTTCTATCACCCTAATGTAGTTAAACTTCTTTTTAATAAAAACTGTGAAAGCTGGACTTTTCAGAGCAGTGTGCCAGGCAACAGAGTAGATGCAGGAGACAAAGCAATTCCTGGAAAACTTTACCACCTACTCGGACATCACCATAATTCCATCTGCCAAATGTTTGGTCGCACTGACACCTGGTGGCAGTTGGGAGTTGGAAACGAAAAATTAAAAAAAAAAGAGCTTTTCTCTTAGCTTTGGATATTTGTTTCCTGTGACTTGCCTAGGATAACCTGCTTTATTCATGAGGGGCTGCAGGACTCGACTGTGAGCAGAGGGGCTTGTACCAGGCATGTCAAGGATGGTTTTTGTGAGGACATCCTTGTCTGCAAAGTAGTGAGATGGGACATTCCTTGGAGTCACCAGTATAGAGGCCCTGGGTAGCAACTACGGGTCTCACCTCCATCTTCCTGCTTTGTCTGCCACTTGCTCCCTCTGCTCCTTGGGACCACAGCTAGAATGCAGGGACTCTGCCTTGAAGTGGAGATGGTTCTTCAGAGAGAGCATCAGGTGCTGTTGTGAGGAGTGCAGTGCCTCGGGGAACACCGGCGATAGCATCGTCTGGATGCACAGCCAAGATCAGTGGCTCTCCATCTCTGTGGGATCGTGGCCAGATGTGATCTGGGATCACCAAGCTTCAGATTACTCCGAGGTGTCACCCAGATATCTGGAACTGTGCCTGTAACATGGAGTCTAACATGTTCTAGGACTCTTCATCCTGCATGCCGCCATGGGGTATGTAGGGTGGAAGGAAACAACGAGGAGTGATCTAGTAATCGTGCTGTGAAGGATGTAATGCAGCTTGAGAATACATCCAAGATACACTTTAAGGATCCCTCTGGCAGAGGCTATGGTGTGAAATGAAGGTACTTTATCCTGAGGACTATTGCAGCATGACCTTAGAGCATTGCAGCAGGGTGCCACTGCAGCCACAGCCGTCAGCAACTCGTCTGTTCCCATCTGCCTTTGCAGCCATGCAGGAGTGCATCTACCCTTCATAGGTTTGGGACAGCTCAGTCAGACACAAGCATCTTCATCTGTGCTGGCTTATGAGAGCCTCAGGCGCTCGTCTAAGCTGACAGGCAGGCTTTGAGCCATTCTCAACACCTTCATTCCTGCTGGACACAAACGGCAAGCCCTGGTCGCTGCTCGGGATTGCTGCTGAAGAACACTTAGAAACACTTGTGTCTGGCCCTGGAAATAACAGGGTTGTGGTTTTGTTTTCTTTGCAATAAAACACACCTACTGGGTGTCTGAACACTGACCTGAGTGCAGTGCTTTGCTTGGTTAGATCTGCCTGAATTCATGTCTGCTGCCTCTCATAATGCAGTGCTGGCCAGGGTTTCTCTGCCAGGATGGGGGCTGTCAGTCTGCCCCCCCTTTCCCCACAGTGCACTCCTTAATTCTCCCATCACAGATTTCTGCCAGGTGCCCAGGCTGTGGAAACAGCTTCCCCCATGGAGCACTCTACCCTCCAGTACCCACAGGACCAGCCCAGGATACCTTTCCTGCTAGAGTGGCCTAGCACAAGCCTCTGTTCCACAGCAGAGTCCTTGCCTGTGTGCCCTGTGCCACGTGTGTCCCACACAGCTCTTCCATCCCACACCTGCTCCAAAACTGGACCCCATACAGAATCACAGAATTATTAGGGTTGGAAGGGACCTCTGGAGATCATCCAGCCCAGCACCCTGGCAAGGCAGGTCACCCAGAGCAGGTGACACAAGAACACATCCAGGTAATGCTTGAATGCCTCCCGAGACTCCACACAGTTCCTAGGTGCTGTTCCAGGGCTCTGCCACCCTCAACGTCAAGAAATTCTTTCTCATGTTGAAGTGGAATTTCTTGTGTTTTGGTTTTTGGCCTTTGCTCCTTGTCTTGTTGCTGGGCACCACCAAAAAGAGTCTGGCATCGTCTTCTTGGCACCTATCTTTGAATGGATTAATGAGGGCCCCTCTCATCACATCTGCACCTAGTCCGCAGGGAGCCTGCCACATGTTCCAAACCCCATCACAACCATGTCCTGGGCCAGCTCCCCTCAGGTGTGTTGTAGATCAGTCCCCTCGGTTTCTTACAGAGCTGGCCCCTTTTTCCCGAGCCCCGGTTCACAGCAGACCCCTTTTCCCGAGCCCCGGTTTGTTCCAAGCAGGCCCCTTTTCCCGAGCCCCGGTTCCGAGCAGGCCCTTTTCCCGAGCCCCGGTTCCGAGCAGGCCCCTTTTCCCGAGCCCCGGTTCCGAGCAGGCCCTTTTCCCGAGCCCCGGTTCCGAGCAGGCCCTTTTCCCGAGCCCCGGTTCCGAGCAGGCCCTTTTCCCGAGCCCCGGTTCCGAGCAGGCCCTTTTCCCGAGCCCCGGTTTGTTCCGAGCAGGCCCTTTTCCCGAGCCCCGGTTTGTTCCGAGCAGGCCCTTTTCCCGAGCCCCGGTTCCAAGCAGGCCCTTTTCCCGAGCCCCGGTTCCGAGCAGGCCCTTTTCCCGAGCCCCGGTTCCGAGCAGGCCCTTTTCCCGAGCCCCGGTTCCGAGCAGGCCCTTTTCCCGAGCGCCGCGGCTCCCCGCGCAGCGCGGCCGGCCGTTGTTCCTCCGGGCCGCAGGGGGCGCTGCGCGGGGCCGGGCGGGGCCGGGCGGGCGGTGCCTCCGCCGTGTTTACAGCGCCCGCCGCTCCCGCCCCGCTACCGCTGCCCCTCGGCCCGGCCCGGCCCGCAGCCGCTCCTCCGCACTCCGCGTCAATGCGGCGCCGCCGCCCCGCGGCCTGGCTCGGCCATGGACACCAGCGACCTATTCACCAGCTGCAAGAAGGGCGACGTGAGCCGCGTGCGGTGAGCCGGGCCGGGGAGCGGGTCCCTCGAACCTGCGTGCGCCTTTAACCGCCCTGCTCACCGGGGCGAGCGGGGCCGGGCCTGTCGGGGCGGCCCGGCCTCGCCGGGACGTGTTTACCTGAAGCTCGTCCCGGCCTCCCAGGGCGGCCGCGGTGCTGAAAGGGCAGTTTGTTTCTCGTACATAAATGCAGCTTGTTCGCACGCCGAGGAGCTGGATGTGCACAGGTCTTTGCCGGGGTGCTTAGGTTCGGGTGAGCTGTGCCTGGTTCCGGCAGGTGTCTGAGTGTCAGACTGTCGCTGCGTACTCGTGGGTGTGGATGCTGTCTGTGGTAAATGTCCTTGCACGAGGCTCCTCTCCAGCTGCTCCTTCTTTACCGTTGGAAATGCTATTTGCGTTGGTAGGAAGCTGGGTCCCTGGGACGCGATCGTCATGGAAATGTTTAGACGCCTTGTGCTGTAGACTGTAGGAGTATCTCTGAGAAATATGGGGATACTAAAATTTCAGGTCAAGTTTCCTTGCTCATCTCAAAGCAGCACAGCTTAACTGCAGTGATTTCGGATCGGGAGGCAGATTTTGTCTGCAGGGTGAATGCAAGGTCTGGGGTTTACAACAGGCTCTTTTCCTGGGTAATTTTCGTGGTTTGAATCTAAAACTGTTCTTCACTCTCTTATCCTACTTGATTCTTCCATCTCTTAATGTGTGATATGCCAGATAATCAAATCAACCTCTCTTTCAAGGTGCTTGCTAGTGAAGGATAAAGTCTGGAGAGCATTGTTACCTGTTGTGATTGTGTTAGATTAAATCGTTGCAAGCAGTAAATTGCAGGTTTACTGTAGAAGAGGGGTCTGAGGGATGGCCTTACAGAGGTTTAAGATGACCTGTATAGAAGTAATGGTGGAGAAATAAGAGTCTGAGAGTGCTGTCAGAGCAGGAGGGACAAACTGACCACATGGGACTGAGTAGAAAGGAGCTGAGTTGCTTGGTGTGTTGAATGTGGGCAGAGGAACCTGAAGTTTGAGACAGCATAGGTGAAGGGAATAAAAGAGAGGACTCATGTGGTGGGTGATAAAAAAACAAAACTTGAGCCAGGCTGTGCAGGAGATTTGTCTGCAAGGCAAAGCCCAGCTTCTAGAGGTGTCAAAGAGGGAGTGTTGGCAGCATTGGATCTAGCCCAAATGTGCAGGACAAGGAAGTGGCAGGATTTAAGAGCAGTCTGGAGTGACACTGATGTTGTTGCTTCTGTGTGGAGAAGCCCTGAGCAGGATGGGAGTCCAAAGGTTTTGACCTTGTAAAATCGGCCACTTCTTTGTAAACATCCAGGGTGGGAGCATTGCTGGGGAATGTGAAGGTACTGCAGAAGTACTCAGGCTTCTTTTGAGGTTGCTGCCCTGTTAGAGATGTGTTTGATTACCCTCTTTCTTTCCCCATGTGCACCACTTAAAATTGAAGGAAGCTGCCAGGCCATGGTGTAGATCACCATTCTTTGGGTTGAAGATTTGGCTGATGCCCCACCAGACACAGCTGACAGTTCCCCAAGTCCAGTGCAAGATCCTGTCATACCCTTGGAAGTTACTCTATGAACTTGAAGTTACATCTTCTGAAAGAGGAGAATGTGACTGAGTAGCTGCATGAAGTTATAACTTTGCTCTCTCCCTTTTCTTCCAGATACCTTCTTGAACAGCGAGATGTGGAAATTAATGTCCGTGATAAGTGGGACAGTACACCCCTGTGAGTGCTGCCAGCCTGGAGCACTGGCTGGGCGGGGGGTAGGGCCTTCAGAGCTCCTTTACTCTCTCTGCATCCGCAGTCATGAGCACTATTACAAAATGTCTTAGGTTCTGCTTTTGTGGAGCTTTGGCTACATATTTCTGCTTCTCTTCCCTGTGGGTGCTGTGCTAAATGTGTCTTTGTCTCCCTTTTTGACTGGGCTTTGCCGTAGTCATGCTCACAAGCAGGGTTTTGTGACCAAATTACTTGGATTAAGCACTCTGCTCTTGGCTGAATTAGGCTTTTCCCCCACCAAAGTCTCTAGCATTCTAGCATGTCTTTTCAGGTGAAAGCTTGGCCTAGTAAAATGCCAGGTGACTGTGGGATCACAGTCTGTCTGGCAGTAGGTAATGAGGAACCCCCTGGAGGGGCTGAGGGATGTGCTGTGAGCTTGTTACCTCCCCACAATTCCCAAGTACATTTAGACATCTGCAATATATTTAGAGTACAGAGTAACTTCCCAAAGTAAAGGTAAACAAACATTTGCCTGCTGCACTGTGCTTTACAGAATTCTCCTAGTTGGTAGGACAATTTGAGGTCCTTGTGAAAGAGAATCATGAGGGGCTTAGACTGTGAAAGAGAAAACAAAACTCGTTGGAGTAGAACTTCAAGGGGTAGATTTGCTGCACATCCAGTGCGGGTGCTGTTCCCTCCTTGACATAGCATGCAGCAGTCAGACTGACAACAGAAGGAGCGTTTTTGAGAATTCAGTGGACTGCTGAGTGCCCATGAAATGATCTCCATTAAAATGAGGATGGATTTGGCAGCTGGTGGTGCAACAGAAGATGCTGAGCCCAGACTGGGACCTTGAGATCTCCTTGCAGTGCCTAGGATTGCTGGGAACAGATCTTGCTTAGCCTGTTCCTGGGATCAGGCTTCTGTGCTGTTTGGTAGCAATTCCTCACTCCTATGAGGAGCTGTCTCCCAAGCTTCTCAGGGATGCTCAGTGCTGTGATCTCTGTGTGGTGATGTGCCAAAACACTGCATTTTGCTTCCTACTGCATCTCTAATTTTCTTTCTCTCGTTATTGTCAGGTATTATGCCTGTCTGTGTGGACATGAGGAGCTTGTACGTTATCTTCTAGCCAATGGTGAGCAAAAGTGCCCTGATATGGGTGCAGTGTCTTTCTCTGGTCCATTGGTATTGTATGTCCTTCTAGCTGTCCCTTGTGGAAACTTCTTCTGTTACAACCAACCATCTGATCAGTGATCTCAGGCTACAGAGGGAGCCCTGCACACACTTTCATGGGCTCTTTTGCAGGCCATTTGCTGCTTGAATTTCCTTCTTGAAACTGCTTGAAATTTCTTGATTTGCTTGAAATGTTGAAAATGCACAGAAAGGGAAACTGTCTGTGATGGCTCAAGGCAGCATGACTCCCTGAAATCACAGCTGATGTTTTGTGAGGATGCAGTGGTGTTGGGAATATGCTGATCTAAGAGTTATATTTCATAGGAAAAATTGTCTGTGTAAAACTTTCTTGTACTCTACTTGTAGCCTGGGTTTGTAAGCAGGACTGAAAGTGAAATGCAAGGGATTTTGTTAGTCTCAAACAAAGCAAGACCAGTTCTTCAGGCCAAGTTCTTCAGGCTTACCCATTTGGTTCTCATCACCCAAACCCCCCTAGGTACTGATAGTGTTTTGCCAGAGCAACCAGAGTGCAGAGTCACATCTCAAAAGGTTTTGTTTTCTACTGCATTCCCAGCATCTTAATCAACCACTTGTGTAATTCTAAATAGGAAAATACAAATGCCCTCCAAATTTCTAGCAATTTCTAACCTAAAGAGGCATTTCCTGTCTTATACAAAGCAGAAATACTTTTTAGGAGGAGTTCTTAACAGTCCAAGAAATAATTGCACTCTTTGTACTGTGTGATTTGTCTTCCCAGAACACTACTGGAGCCATGCTGGGAGGCTTTTTACACGGGTCAGTTTGAACAAGTCATGACTTCCTCAGAAAGGGATTTGGCTGTGGGAGAGCAGCTTTGGATTGTACACATGTGAGGGAAACTCAGTTTTTGTCAGTATGCTCAGCAGCAGAGGGGACACAGTGAAACATGTCAGCAGCCAGAAGTCACACTCATTTAGTGACCATTTGGGGACAGTGGAGAGGGAACTAACTCTGCCTGCTGGCATGTGCCTGTGGTTGTTTTACAGGAGCAAAGTGTGAGGCAAACACTTTTGATGGAGAACGTTGTTTGTACGGAGCTCTGAGTGATGCCATCCGCCGGCTGCTGAAGGAGTACAAACAGATCACAGCCAAGTGCATGAAGAGAGACTACTACGATGTCTTCCTGCAGCGGTAAGGACATGAGGCATGTGCACAGCATCCCATCATCCTTCCTGAGCTCTTCTGAATATTCAAGCTCTCTGTTCAGGGCAGCTTTGAAAGGCAGCTGATCAGTACTCTCTCTCATTCCTGAGCATGTAGAGCTTCCTAAGGGATGTTCCTCTGTGCCCTAAGGCATGATCTCCAGGTGTGTGTGTGTGCATAGCCTCCAGTGAGTTTGGTACAGACTCCAGAGTCTGCAGAAAGCTGGTCTGTATAATGCAGAAGCACTAAGTTATCATCCTTGACTGTCAAACCAAAATCAGATCACTGAAACCACATCAACAATTTAGGATAGTATGTCAACTGAAACTTAAGTTTCAGGCCTGAAGGTACTATAGCTTGAAAGCTGAAATTTTCAACACTGATAAAATGTTTCTCAGTTGTCAAACAGAGTACTTTAAGAAGCCTCAGTTCTTTCTTTTAGGTTATTAAAATTCGTTAAGATACTTCTGAAAGTTGCCTGTCCCACATTGTACTAGAGCTTGAGTGGCACCCTAACTTACTCAGGAGTAGAGGAATAGTTTCAAGCTTTTCTTGTTTTTCTCTACCTTGGTTACTCTGATGTTACTACAGACTTACTGTTTTTTTTTTTTTTATCCTTTTTATTTCCAATTGGACTGACTTACAGATGTTAAAACCTCATTGTGTTTTTTTAAAATCTTTGAAGCTGGAGTGTTAATAAGTCCTCAAAAAATCTGACAGTCTTCCCAGTACTACAGTGTCTAATTTCTGAAGCTGTAGGAAAAGAGGGGAGGAAGGAAACTCATTTATCTGAGTAAAATCAGATTCTGTGTTCCAGAGAAGTAGAATTTTGCAGGGTGATTTATTACTGCCCTGGTAACTGTGGCTCAGATGGTGCAGCATTGAGCATACATGAAAGCTAAAATGTGCTGGTTTCTGCTTTTCATTCAAGCAGACCTTTTGTTAAAATTGAAACAAAGATCAACAGCTGGGGGGCAAAATGTAAAAACATAATGCTTCTGTTTGGTTTGGGGCAAGACACTTAGAAGGAAGGGTGTGCTAGTGGCAGGAGATTGAGATTGACATTCAAGACTCTTAACAACATCTCCGTGTGTGATTCCACACCTTTCTATTCACCAGTCCAGCTCTCTAGAAGGAGCGTGATGCTTGATGTCCACCTGATTTGACCTCTTAAGGATGTTTGTGAGGATATATATGCAAGGAGTGATGGGCAGTAGAAAACAATGCTGATGGTTGCTGTAAACTCTAGAAGTAGCAGTTTTGGTTTTCTTTTTAAGAATGAGGGTATAGGCATGCAGGTGTAAACAAGGCCCACTCTGATGTGGTAATCGCCTGCATTTCATGCCTGTTACATCCTTCCTTCTTCTGAGAGTGGGTGACATCAAGCCCTCTCTACTTGTTACATGGTGAAAATGTGCACACTGACAATGTCCAGAGAGCAGGAAAGTTGCATCTTACTTAGTAGCAGGGTAGTTCTTTTTGAAAGTGTGTGATTTTGCAGGGCTTTTTTTTTTGATATCTGACAATTTAAAAGCAATATTAACTTTTGAAGATGTGTTTGGGGGCAACTAGTTCCACTTTAAAATCTGTTCCCAGTGTTCAGGTGTTCACCTAAGGCAGGAAGATTTGATTCTCCATCCTCCCTGTTGCACTAACAAAACTTCTCTGAATTATGGAAGGGAGTGAGACATCCCAGTCCAGTATGTGAAGTACCAGCCCCCATGCTGGCCTTCCTGCTGGGCACGGAGAGACTGCAATGCCCAGGGGTATTTGTTCATTTAGACCTAATTGTACCATGTTCCCTACTAGCATTACTCCATTCTTTCCTTTCTCATCCTACCATGAGTTTCCCTTCTGTCTGTTCCTCACAGGTTGCTGGAGCAGGGTTACCAGAGTGACATTGTTTTCATTGTTCATGGCAAATCCTTCTGTGCCCACCGCTGCATCCTCAGCGCTCGCAGCGCCTACTTTGCGGAGATGTTTGAGACCAAGTGGAAGGGGAAAAACATGATAGTGTTGAAGCACCCACTGGTGAGCAAGGCTGTGCTTCCAGTTCTTTCCTTTCTTTTGCTCTTCCTGCTGGGTGGGGGAAAGTGAGTTTGAGGGTTAAGTTCCACAGTGAATAGCTCCTGGGGCTCAGAATGACCCTAGTTGAGGAGAAGGGCTTTTGGAGGCACTTTATACAATAAAATTGCATCTTTTTCAGATAATAAAAGGCTGCAGATTGCATACCTTCCCTTTGTTCCCTCTGTCATGGACTCAAACATACCTTAATTAATTGCGGTAGCATGTAGCTGTTACCATCTGCCAGCTGTGTCACAACCCCTCTCTGGGATGAGTTGAGTCTATCTAATTCCTGGTGGACAGGTGGTCTGTGGTGAAGACATCACCTCCATAATTGGCCCTAATTGAGTCCCTTTTGTTGCCTTTGCAGCAAGAACTAAATAGGCCATAAGTGCATTCCATCCATTAGCCACCAATACTCTGGCATACGTTTCTGTAACTTGACTCTGGCAGTGCAAATCCTCTTGTGACAAACATAATTCCCATTTCTCAAAACACTACTCTCCTCTCTCTTAGTACAAGAGTGTCTTTCCTC